>NW_026521859.1:0-1484166 GCF_021234435.1 Artibeus jamaicensis
ACAGAGAATTCATATAAGACAGTAGAAGAGAAAATTATACCATATATGAATGCCAAAGTACAGTGTTTAGATTTATTTTATAGAAATGGCAAGCAAAAAAACTTTTGAACTGTGGGAGACATGAACAGAGATTTGTTTTACAAAGATTAATTGCACTAAAAAGTGAAGGGTGGTGTTATCAGACTAAAGAGATCCATTTCTGCACACATCAAAGCCAAACAAGACACAAACAGGCTTACAGCAAAGAAAGTAAGGGTTTACTAACTGAGAAAAGGGCTTGAATCCTAGTCACAGGGAGCCATTAATCAAAGACCGTTCCTGATGATTAGGCAATGGGGTATAGGGGAAATCATTAAACATGATGACTCAAGTGAGTTAAGGTCATGGTCCAGGTTGTGTCTGTTGACTAATCCACACTGTGTAGGAGATGGTTCATCAGTGCATTTACCTCTTGACTTTGCCATAGCCTACTTCCTTTGGTTCTGCCACCTTTTCTGGTTCTGGAGCTAAAACAAACTGAGGTCTTTTAGTTGATTGAACTTTCAAGTTCTGTGGTCAAGAGATCTGAGGGTTTTTCAAATATATTTGACACCGACCAGAACCCCATTGTCCTGAGGGCTTAATCATTAAGGGAGTGGATGTGCAAAGGAGAGAGGTGGGTGAGTCACAAGATCAGGGCAGTTTGAATAAAAAGGAAACAAAGAAGAAAAGATCATATTAAAGAATGAAGTTTCTAAAGTACAAGAAAGAATTAGAGCTTCTGCAGAAGACTAAAAGTAGATATGCTCTCACAATATGGCAGGTGAATTTTAAAAAACATAAAATAATATTACAAAAAAAATTAATATAAATTTGGTGAGTGACATCACATGTGGAGAGTAATTTGAAATGAAATACAAGAAAAAACGCTAGTTTATGAAACCTACACAGTAAAGTCAAGACTGTGAGCCTGGAAAAGGTAGAAAGTAGAGGAAATAATGCTGTTATCTATGGCCACATTTAAAAAATCAAATGAACACTGTTTTTGTAGTGGCTTGTTGTCTTGCACTTTCCCTTCCTAGGAGGCCACATCTTGTCTTTCTCTCTGTTATGAGCTACGGCTAACAAATGGAATCATTCAGTAAATCTCTTCCTTTCAGTAATGCTTTTATTGTTTTTTATTTATTTAATATCTATTCATTGAATGTGCATGTAAATGTCATGTTGCATTGCATTAAGTTGTGGGCACTTTGATGGAACAAAATAGGCCATGCCTACCCTCCAAAGTGATTAGGGCATAACGAAGAAATTCTGTATTTAACAAATAAGTCAGAAATAATTATTGCATGTGATTACTTTGTATGCCATTAAAGTACAAGTACTGAGGGAGCTATGAGAGTTTATAGCAGCAGAAGAAATTACCTGAATGTGGTAGAATGTTCTGAGAAAAATTCTTTGACAAATTAAAACAATATCTAATCTAAGACTTGAAAGATGAGTAGGGGTTAGCTAGGGTAGGAAGAGGTTGTTTATGTGCCTGCATGTGTCTGTGAATAAGAAAAGAGAGAGATGAAGGCAATATCCTGCATGCAAGAAATAGACTGTGCAGAAAGCATTGTGAAAGCAAAGGAACCTCGTATCATTTCAGGAATAGAGAAGGTTGTGGATAGAGCCAAGTGAGAAAGATCAGTGAAAGATGAGGATGAAGAAACAACAGTATTTATAATATCTAAGTCTTCAGAGCTTTTAAAAATGTATCTATAGAGCAATGGAAAACTATTAAAAGGCTTTAGTGGGCTCTTTTTAACACTGGTGGAAAGTGTAGGTAGTGGAGTAAGAAGAAAGACATGACGAGAAACAGAGAAACAATTTTGGAGGCTGTTGAGGTTAAATTCAGGCAATTGGTCATGGTGGCCTGGAAGCAGTTCAGCAATAGGGGTTTGAAAGAAGCGAGCATCCAAGGACACACATTTGCACATTTGGGAAGTAAAACGAGCAAGGTTTGATAATTAACTGGATGTTGACAGAGTGAGTTAGAGAGATCATCAGGAGTCCCTTCTTGAAAAGAGCAACAAAGTGTATGAAGTCGCACTCACCAAGCTAAGTTTAGAAGAAGAGAAGCTGGTTTTGGTAGGGGGTATACCTGGGGTTCAGTTTTTGGCTGCCAGACACCAACATGGAGATTCAAATGACCAGTTGTGTATATGGGTCTTGAGATTCAAGTGTATTTAATGTTTAATATTGGACTGAAGCTTTCTTTGCTGGAAGGGGATTTCTATCATTAAATGTAAAACTAATTTTTCATTAATTATAGTTTCTATATTGGGGAGAAACTGAAATTTTCATCTAGTGTCTAGCTAAAAACCTCGTACATTTTATTCATTTAATTCGAATGAGAAGAAATTACCTTTTAAAAAAGAGCATCAACTATGTTGGCATAAGTGTTGATGAATTATTTATTTAAAAATGCAAACAAGAACTGTCCAAGGTCAAATTTCTGTTCATACAGAAAAGCGGGCATTTGACAGCCAGCATGCCCTTCCTTGTCCAGCACTTCTGGTGCACCTTCTCCCCACCCCCAGCCCTGCTCCCAGGCGAACATTTTGCATAGACTACCTGTAGATTACAAAAGATATGTAATTAGGAAGAAGCCTTTTAAAAGGCATCTCCTGTCCCTCAAAAATCAAAAGATATAAATGCAATGTTGAAAATATAAGCCACCTTGGAAGTAATTTGCACTCTAACTTCTTTTCCAATGAACAAGTCCATTCCGTACCTGAATATATTATTTACACTTCACAGTAATCTTCTAATGAAAGGAACCTATATCTCAAAGGAAATTACTTTTACAGTCATTCAGTTGTTTATTTATTTATGCATACTAGATGTCTCTATATATAATAATCTAACAAAGCACGATGCTAGATGCAGGACAGCAAGAAGTTGTTTATAAAGCAGGAGTCCCTTCTTCTGCTTTCCATTTGTGTTTGTGCTGACCTGCTTTTCTGTCCCAATCACTTGGGAAAGAAGTGAGCTTCTATTAATTGTTTTAGTTGTTCCCTGCCTGGTGTGGCTCAGTGGGTTGGGCATCGGCCTCCACAGACTGAGAGGTCACTGGTTTGATTCTTGGTCAGGCAACAATCACCTGAACTGCAGGCCAGGTTCTTGGTTGGGGTTGTGCAGAGGCAACCAATCAGTGTTTCTCTCTTTCCCTTGTTCCCTCCTTTCTGTTTTCTCTAAAACTAAATAAATCTTTTTTAAAATTGTTTCAGTTTTTGTCTTAATACAAGATTCCTTTTTAGAATCTTAAGATTTCATTGAATGCCTTCTAAGAACTCTGCAACACCAATTCGAAAGAACCTATGCACCCCAATGTTCATAGCAAAGCACAATTCTATAATAGCCAAGTGCTGGAAGCAACCTAGGTGTCCATCAGTAAATGAATGGATCGAAAAACTATGGTACATTTACACAATGAAATTCTATGCAGCAGAAGAAAGAAGAAAACCCACCCTTGCAACAGCATGGATAGGACTGGAGAGCATTATGCTAAGTGAAATAAGCCAGGTGGTGAAAGATAATTACCATATGATTCTACCTATAAGTTGAACCTAATCGCCAAAACAGAAAAAACGCCACAAAAATATAACCAGAGACATGGAATTAAAGAACAAACTGACAGTAATGAGAGGGAGGGTGGGAGGAGATACAAAGGGGGGAGAAACGGCAGAGGGGGTTTTCCAAAACATGTGTCTGAAGGACACATGGATGACACTGAAGGGGGATGGGATCGAGGGTGGGAGATGACAGATTTGGGTGGGTGGGATGGAGGGGAGGAATGGACAACTGTACTTGAACAACCAATATAAAAGTATATAAAAAAAAGAGCACACAGAAAAAGAAAGAAAAAAACACATGAATCATATATAGGTGTACTGTCCCCCAGACAGCTTCAGGCCTGGTGGGTATGAAAGAAAATTGCAATACTAAGAAAAAATGAGGATAAAAGAAAGTATTAAATACATAATAAAAATATCATAAAAAAAAAAAAAAAAAAAAGTAATCCAGGATATAAAGAGTTCACTTTAGCTTTGTTAAGACTTAAGAGCATTATAATGAAATTGTTTACCTACTCTGAACACACTGTTTTTATCTTCAATTTTAAAAACAGCCATGAATTCTGATGAATTACACATTCCAAAGGTGGACCTTGACTAGTTTCACTCAAAGGTTGGCCCTGGCTGACCTAATCAACAAGAATGGAAAGATGACTTGATCCAATTTTTTAAAAGCCAAGGACCTTTATTGAATTGCAGCAAGGATCTGGGTGGCACAAGTATTGTGTTTTGCTCTACGTGTGTAGAAATACCAGCACCGCAAGGCTTACATTTTCTGCAACATTTCGTAACTGCTGAAGGAAACCAAACGTGAGGATAGACTACATAAAGCATTAGAGAAGCCGGGGAACCATGGAAAAATAGCTTTAAAATTGAAAATGCACAGAGCTTTCTCTTTATCTTAATTTTTCAATGGCATGAACCCGTTTCTTTTATTTATTAATTATGCTAATTTGAGTAGTTCTCTGTTATTATAATCAAACTGCTCTGACTGCTAAAACAGTTCGCAGAGGAATTAGCATCTCAGCTACAATTTGAAAAATGGTTAAGATTGGAGCCTAGAAGGGAAAAGGGAAACATTTCAGGCAACAGAAATAAGTAATTATATATTTATTAGCTTGTAAAATGCATATTCTTCATTACTGTAATAATACAAAGGTATTTTAATATTCTCATAATCAACTTGCATTTTCACTGAAATATGGTCACTTCTCATTGAAATCTACTGTAAGGCAATAAAAACCCACTGCAAATTTTTAAACAAGAGCATAATAAGATAATAGCTGTAGCCTTATGATTTTATCTGAGAGCAACATCTAAAGTGAATTTAAATAAACATATTGGAAATAGAGCAATTTATTAGGTTTGTTTGTTTGTTTATTTGTCTTGCAGTCAGCCAGTAATCCAAGTAGAATTAGTCATTATCCTTTTTCATTTTCCAATTACAATTCACATACAATATCGTATTAGATTCAGGTGTACAAACACAGTGATTAAATATTCATATAACTTATGAAGCAATCACCAAGTCTAGTACCCATCTCCCACCATACAAATTTATTATAATATTATTGCCTATGTTCCCTATGCTGTGCTTTATATCCCCATTGACTAGTTCTACAACTGGCAATTTTTATGTTTTAATTCATTTCTTTTGCATGCATCTCCTCAAACCCCTCCCATCTAACACCTAGCAATTTGTTTTCTGCTTCTGTGAATTTGTTTCTGTTTTGTTTGTTCATTTATTTTGTTTTTTAGATTCCACATATGGAAATCATACGGTATGTGTCTTTCTCAGTCTAACTTATTTCACTTAGCTGTTTCATAATGTACAAATAGCAAGATTCCAGTTCTGTTTTTAATATATTTTTATTGATTATGTTCTTACAGATGCTTTATTTTCCCCCTTTAAACCACCCCTCTCTCTTCCTCCAACTCCCCCACCGATAACCCCTCATGTGATTGCCATTTCTGTGATTCTGTTCCTGTTCTAGTTGTTTGCTTAGTTTAATTTTGTTTTTGTTTTTTAGGTTTGGTTGTTAATAGCTGTGAGTTTGTTGTCATTTTACTGTTCATAGTTTTTATCTTCTTTTTCTTAGATAAGTCCCTTTAACATTTTATATGATAAAAACTTGGCGATGATGAACTCCTTTTAACTTGACCTTATCTGGGAAGCACTTTATCTGCCCTTCTATCCTAAATGATAGCTTTGCTGGATAGAGTAATCTTAGATGTAGGTCTTTGCCTTTCATGACATTGAATACTTCTTTCCAGCCCTTCTTGCCTACAAGGTTACTTTTGAGAAATCAGCTGATAGTACAACAGGAACGGGAGTTGTAGGTAACTCTCTTTTTTATCTTGCTGCTTTTAAGATTCTCTTCATATCTTTAATCTTTGCCAATGGAATTATGATGTGCCTTGGTGTGTGTTTCCTTGAGTCCAACTTCTTTGGGGCTCTCTGAGCTTCCTGGACTTCCTGGGAAGTCTATTTCCTTTGCCAGATTGGGGATGTTCTCTGTAATTATGTTTTCAAATAATTTTTTCAATGTCTCGCTCTTCCTCTTCTTCTTATGGCACCCCTATGATTTGGATGTTGGAACGTTTAAAGTTGTCCCAGAAGTTCCTAAGCCTCTTCTCATTTTTTTTTTGAATTATTGTTTCTTCATTCTGTCCCGGATGAATGTTTCTTTCTTCTTTCTGCTCCAAATTGTTGAACTAAGTCCCATCACTATTGGTTCCCTGTGCATTTTCCTTTAATTCACTTTTCATAGTCTTCACTCTTTCTCTCTATTTTGCAACCATACACAACCAATTCTGTGGGCATCCTGATTATTAGTGTTTTGAACTGTGCATCTGATAGGTTGACTACTCTCTTCATCACTTAGTTGTATTTTTTGGAACTTTGATGTATTCTCTCATTTTGGGCCATTGTGGGAAGTGTCTGGTACACCTGTTACATAGTAAGGAGCAGAGCCTTAGATGTTCACCAGGGTTGGGCAACCCATATCACTGCGTTGTGGCATTGAATGTTAAAGAGGGGTCCAAAATGAAACTAATGTTGCTTGCTCAATTTTCTCTGCTGGCTGTCAAATTTCCCACTACCCACAAGCAAATTGGGTCTTTCTGGTGCTGATTCCCAGGTGTTGATTTGTGATATTCTAGGACCTGTGAGTCTCTCCAACGAACCTCTCCTCTGAGGCTAGGGGTTTCTCCCAACACCACAACTCCCATGTTTTTACCACCAGAGGTTTTTAGGCTTTATTTTCCCATGTTGGAAACCTGGGTTGCATGGTTTGTCTCTCGCCTCTAGTTATTCCTCCTGGTTTATCTGAATGAAAATGTGGAACTACCCCCTTCTCCAGCTGTTGCCACACCTGTCTTCAAGCTGCCTTGCCCCCCCATTTTCTCCAGCCACCACCTTCCCTTGAGTCCTCTCTATTCCAGCTGCCTGTCTCACACCCCTCCTACTAGCCTGGATGAATATTTCTTCTTTAACTTCTTCATTGTTAGACTTCCAAACAGTCCAGTTTTCTGGTATTCCTGGTTGTTTTGTGTGTTTTTTAAATTTGTTTTTCTTCTTTTGATTGTGCCAGGAGGCACAATATCTACCTACATCTCCATCTTGGCCAAAAGTCTAATCTCTTTCTTCAGTGTTGTATAGTTTTCTGACTACAGGTCTTTTATCTCCTTGGTTAGGTTTTTTTTTCCCAATACTTAATTTTTTTGTTGCTGTATCAAATAAGGGTTTTTTCTGATTTTCTTTCTGATATTTCATTGCTGGTGTACAAAATGCCTTTGATTTCGGAGTATTGACTTTGTACCCACTGTTTTGACAAATTCACTTATTAGGTTGAGTAATTTTTTGGTGGACTTGTAGGATTTTCTATGTATACTACCATGTCATCTGCAAACAATAATAGTTTTGCTTCCTCCTTTCTAATTTGGATGCCTTTACTTCTTTCTCTTGTCTGATTGCTGTGGCAATCAGTACTTCAATACTCTTTTGAATAGGAGTGGTGAAAGCACACATCCTTGTCTTGTTGCTGGTTTTAGTGGGAAAGCTTTTAGTTTTTGCTTCCTGAGTATAATGTTGGCTGTAGGTTTCTCATGTGTGGCATTTAGTATGTTGAGAAATATTCCTCTACTCCCACCATGCTGAATGTTTTTATCATATATGCTTCCCTGTACCTTATCAAATGCTTTTTCCACATCTATTGATATGATCATGTGATTTCTAACACCTGCTTCTGTTCTCCTTCTGATATCCCTATTATGTGGATATTATTATGTTTCATGTTGTGCTGCCCCCCTCTCATATTTCCTTAACCTCTCTTTGGTTCTTTGAGTCTTTTTTCTTTTACTTGCTCTTTCTGGGAGTTTTTCTTCTATCTCGTCATCCAGCTTGCTGAGTCTATCTTCTGCTTCATCTGTCTTGTTCTTCATTCCTTTTACTGTGTTATTCAATTCAGAAATTGTATTATTAATTTCCTCTTGGTTCTTGTTCATATTTTCTATATTCTTTTTCCTGCTGATATAGTTTACAGTAAGTTCTTTGTAGTTTCTCTGAAGTTTTTGGTAATTTTCACTGAGTTCATTGAGATTCCTTATAACCATAGTTTTGAACTCAATATCTGATAGTTGAATTGCCTCTATTTCCTTTAGCAGTCTTTCTGAGGATTCCTCCTTTTTCTTTAGATTGGGAGTTGTTTCTTTGTCTTCCCATTATTTGTGAGACTCTTCTTGTTTGCTTCTGCTTCTTGAATTGATCTGTTGCAACTCCCTGACTTTGTGATATGAATTTCTATGGTACGAGGCCTGTGAGATTCAGTGGTGCAGTTTCCCCTTGTTGACCTGAACTTGATGCTCTGGGGATATTTTTTATATCATTTATGTTGGCTCTATGGATGTAATTGGGTTTGGATTGCTGTGGTCTTTCTTTGGGTGGGTCTTTCCCTCAAGCTGTTTGACTGAGGGTCATTCCACCCACCACTTATATGCTGTTGTGCAGATGGTACCAGAACAAAACCACAAAGTATAAAAACAAACCCAGACCCACAAAATAATTCCAACTCCCCCACAATCCCACTATTAACAGCAAATGAACTAGAATAATAAGGTGTAAAGAGATTGAAGACTATTATAAAAAAGGAGAGAAATAAACTGTAGTATAAGATCTAGTGACTTAATATGCAAACTCGCTGGAGAAGAAATGAATCTTAAAAAGCTATGCAGGAAAGAAAATATCGCAAATCATGGAGAAGACCATAGCGGATTTCATTTCAGTAGCCTCTGGTATTTACCAATGTTTTTTATTCCTGGATCCACCTCTAATGGTGTGAAATGTTGACCCCATCTGACCTTAGGCAGCCTGTTCAGGACTTGCAGGGATCTACTGTCTGTGATTGTCTCCTTCAGTTGTTAATCTAGTCACTCTGCACTCAGCACTCAGGCTTAATCCCCAGAGGTTGAGGCAGAATCCCTCCTGGTATGGGGCTATTGTTTTCCCCTCTGAGGCGAGTTGTCTGCCTGAGCAGGATGCTGTGCCATATGGGTGATGACTCAGCATGAGGATCCTGGCGTCTACTCTCTCAGCTCTCTCTCTAAAGCTTCTGTCCCCAGTCTCTCCTCAGGTGTCTCTAGCCCACACTGCCCCCACCTTTGCCAGAACCTAGAATAAGTGGCTGCAAATGAAAACTTGCGCATTGGCTCTTTAAATGGTTCTTCGCATCTCCAGCCGTCTGTCTCTGGCAAAGAGCAACCCTGCCATTTTTTTTCCACTGGTTGTTATCTGTGTACTTTTGGGACTCTGGTACTTTAGGCTGGGGATCCCAGCTTAGAGTTTAGACCCCACTCTTCCCACGGGGATCCAACCAGCCATTTAATTATCCCTCCAATGCTGGTGCCTGTGGGCACCCTGCCAGCCTTATTGAGTCTGCACTGCACTCCTTAATATTCAGGTTGTGCTGAAGCTGATTCTTCTGTCTATCCATGGTTATAAGGCTTCTCTCTTGCTACTGTTCAGTTATTTGTTCTGCATGATTCTTCCACAACTTAGTTATAATTCCAGATTGGTCCTGGGAGGATGTTAGTGTGGCTTCCATTCACTCCTCCACCATCTTACACCTCTCACTACCATTTTTAAGCACCTCCTCCATATTTATGTTTTATTATTATCTTTGACTTCTTTTCTGTGTGTGTTTTTGTGCATCCCATAATTTATCTTTGTAATTCTACATGATCTTTCTACTTTTGCATTTTTTCCCTTGAACTAGATCTGTACTTGTTTTATCTACTGCTTTGCTAAGAATTTGTCTTCATCAGTGAATATTTTTTCTTTCCTATATTTTTCTTACTCATATTTTTTTATCTTTTTCTACTGAAGGAAATCCCTTTAATATTTCTTGTAATACTAATTAAATGAGAATGAACTTCTTTCGCTTTTTCTTGTCTGGGAAACTTTTTATTTCTCCTTGCATTGTAAAGAATAACCTTGATGAGTACAACAGTCTTGGTTGTAAGTTCTTGCATTTGATCACTTTGAGTATTTTGTGCCAATCTCTTCTGGCCTGCAAAATTTCTGTTGAGAAATCCACTGACACTCTTATGGGAGCTCCTTTTGCAAGTAACTAACTGTTCTCTCACTACTCTTAAGATTCTCTCTTTGTCTTTTACCTTTGACATTTTAATTAAATGTGGACCCCTCTGGGTTCATCTTTTGAGGAGCTCTCTGTACTTCCTGAACACTTATGTCTATTACTTCACAAGATTAGGAAAGGTTTTAGTCATTATTTCTTCAAAGAGGTTTTTAATACTATCTTCTCCACCTGATATACCTATGATGTATCCAGGAAGGAATCTCTGGGACAACATCAAGTGTTATCTCAAAGATCCCTTACACTATCTTCATATTTTTCTCTTTTTGCAGCTCTAATTGTGTGTTTTCCACTACCTAGTCTTCCATATCTTTGATTTGATTCTCTTTCATCTAATCTAATGCTGATTCCTTCTAATGTAGTCTTCATTTTATTTTTGTCTAATATTTTATTTTTTTCTTTATTATATTTTCCATTATCATTTAGTCCTTTTTATACTCCCTCTTCCCAGAAATCACCACACTGTTGTCCATATCCGTGAGTCCTTTCCTTTTTTGTCAGTCCCTCCACACTCTCACTTCCCCTCCAGTTAGCCATCCTCTTCTGACTGGCTTATTTCACTTAGCATAGTATTCTCCAGGTTTATCCATAACATACTGTTACAAAGGGTAAAATTTTCTTCTTTTATGGCTGAGTAATATTCCATTGTGTAAATGCTCCATAGTTGTTTTATCCACACATCTACTGAGAGACACTTTGGCTATTTCCGTATCTTGGAGACTGTAAACAATGCTTCAGTGAATGTGGAAGTACTTATGTTCTTCTGAATTAGTGTTTTGGGTTGCTTAGATATATTCCCAGAAGTGTAATCACTAGGTCAAAAGGCAGATCCATCTTGAATTTTTGGAGGTATCTCCATACTGCTTTCTACAGTGGCTGTACCAGTCTGCATTCCTAGCAACAGTGCATAAGGGTTTCCCTTTTCTCCACGTCCTTGCCAGCACTTGTTGTTTGTTGATTTATTGATGATAGCCATTCTGACAGATATGAGATAATATCTCTGTGGTTTTAATTTGCATTTCTCTGGTGATTAGTGACATTGAGCATCTTTTCACATGTGTATTGCCCATCTGTATGTCCTCTTTGGAGAAATATCTATTCAGGTTCTTTGCCCAGTTTTTAATTGGGTCATTTGTTTTTTCAGTGTTGAGTTTTATACGTTCTTTATAACATTTGGATATTAACCCCTTATCAGATGCATTGACAAGTTCTTTCATTCTGTGTTGTCTTCATTTAAATGAAGACTTATTGTGTTCATCATTTTTTTGTATTCTTCATTTTTGACTGGTTCTATTTTATGGTTTCTATCTTTTTGTCAAGCTTATCCCTGAGTTAATGTATTCTTCTCTAAGTTCATCGAGCATCCTTACAAGCAATGTTTTGAACTCTGTATCTGGTATATTGCTTACTTGTCTCCATTTTGTTTAGTTCTTTTTCTGGGGTTTTGTTTCATTCTTTCATTTGGGATATGTTTCTGTGTCTCTCATTTAGTCTGCCTTTCTGTCTTTGTTTCCTTTTTTAGGTTGATCTGCTATCTCACAGTTTGGGCACAGTGGCCTTATGTAGTATTTGTCCTATGAGGCCCAGTGCCACAGTTGCTCTGTTCACCTGAGCTGGGTGCACTGGGAGTGCCCCTTGTGTGGCCTGTGCGTGCCCTCCAATTGTAGCTGAGCCTTGATTTCTGTTGGCATGTCAGTGGGTGGGATTGGCCCTCACTTTGACTGGCTATGAAGGCTGGCCATGACTACAGTGGAGAAGCTGTTGTGCAGGGACTGACCCACAGAGCAGGGGTCACTTTAGTGTAGCTCAGGTGCCAGCTGAATCTGCCCTTCAAGTGTGTCATTGTGGAGCCAGTTTGTTCGGTGGTTCTCTGTTGTTGTTTGAAGCTGGCCACCAGGTATGTTGGTTCTGCAGCCTCGTAGAAGTGGCTCCAGTGCAAACAAATGTTGGCTGCTATTAGCACTTGGCTCGGGGCTGCCTGGTGTCAAATCCAAAGTGATCTGTAGTTGGTTGCCTTTTGTACTAGGCTTGAATGCACTTGGGAGAGGCTGTCCTGCAAACCAAGGCTGGGTGCCACTAGTGCCAAGCTTTTAGAAAGTACCACAATGTGAGCTGAGGCCAACCACCTCTTGTACCATTAGCAGTCACTTAGTTGAAGCTACATTCTCCACCAACAGTGGCCACAGCTTATGCCAGGCTTGGGATCACTTAGTGGGAGTTAAAATGCCCGTTAAGACTGGTTACTGCTTGTGCTAGACTTCGGGCTGCTTTGCAAGTAGTATAGCACACTCTGAGGCCAGATACTACTAGTCTGGGGCTTGTGGACTTTTGAGAGATTTTAGAAACATCTGTAGCATGAGCTGAGTTAGGCCACTTCTATGGAAAAACCACTGGAAGTGTCTCAGGCCTGATGCAAAGTTGAATGG
This sequence comes from Artibeus jamaicensis, assembly GCF_021234435.1. Lineage (NCBI taxonomy): Eukaryota > Metazoa > Chordata > Mammalia > Chiroptera > Phyllostomidae > Artibeus > Artibeus jamaicensis. The sequence goes on from NW_026521859.1 coordinate 12,676, forward strand.
ACATGGTCTCAGGAAATCACCAGGGAAGGGCAAACAGTATTAGCCAGGTTAATGAAGAGCTCAGATTCGGCATCGGCCAGCATCTGCAAGCAATTTCATCCCTGGACAGAGCTGCCCTGCCCCCTGCCCCTTCCAGCCCTCCACCTGAAACTAGTTAATTCAGTTTCTCCATGTATGTCCCTGGCACTGTTCAAGCTGCTGCCCCATACTGGATCCCAGAGCAAGTGGTTTTGTGACCAAGAGGAATGCCTGGGACTTACTGACACCATCTCATTCACATACAATCACTGCTGGTTTTCACAGCCAAATGTTATGGGGACTCCTCTTCCTGGCACAAGTGCCCCAGGCTGGGAAGTTCAGTGTGGGGCTGGAACCCCTCAGTTTTCAGCATGGAACACACTGCAGCCAACACATTTCTCCCAATTCTTAATCAGCACATGGTGAGTGTGGGTCCTGCCCCTTCCCAGTTTCAATCCCTCCTACTGGTCTTTTTGTAGCTTCTTTGTATTACTAGTGATAAGACTTCAGTTCAGCTAGTCTTCACATGGATCTCAATTTGTTCGATAATTTAGTTATAATTTTGATACGGTTATGGGAGCACATGGGCACAGCATTTACTTACTCTGCCATCTTGACTGGAAGTCTAACTGGGGCTTTTCATTTGAGTAGAGGTAATAGAAAAGAGAAAGAGGTGAATATCATAGCTATCATGCAGGGAGAATTGGTTGAAAATATGAGTTAAATATTAACCCAATGCCAGTCAAATAATAGGAACTCGATACATTACAGTTTTCCTTTGATTTCTTTAGACTTTTCCATACTTGGTAAGAGAAGTAAAGCTGGACTCACATAGGCCAAAATAAAACAGAATTGGACTCAGGTCAATTTCATGACATTGGACACTGGAAAATGTTTTAAAAAATTGGAAAACCAGGGATTCTTGAAAGAACTTCATTGAAAGTTGACCATGTAGTCAAGACTGAGTAGGAAGATTTTGGAGGATGTGACCTTTTGTGAATAAAAGATGCTGTCCTTGATTAGAGACTTCAGTTACCTGAAGGGCCACCTGAAAATGCCATTCTCTGCCGTGTGAGCAGGAGCACTGGAGGGGTGATTCCACCCGACACTGACAAAGTGATGGTTTGGTGACATACCATGTTTCCCTGCTTCTGTCAGCAAATCCTATACCCATAAAAATGAGATTAAGTACAAATGTAAAAACAGCCTAAAAGTATGTTTTGAATACATTACTGAATGTGAAGTGAAATTCAAACAGCATGTAAAGTACTGGAGGGAAAATAAACCAGCATAATAATAAGCCCAGTGACATACTGTAAAGCAGTTATTTTCCACTAAAAGATACTCTTTTAACCACTTAAAAAAATGCCAGTACTCTAGTGTCAGCAAATATTCTTGTATTCATCATTATAGATTATGAAAATTTTATTTACAGATCATTCAGTACTTTGCTTTTATACACTGTTTCCTTTTATAGTTATGTACAATATTATGCTTTAAGAAATCAAAAATCATATTCTAGGTAATGTGCACTGACATGAAACAATTATATTTCATGATTTGTCAGTGAGTTTATGGTTCACATCATTTTCTCTTGCATTTATCTATTTCTACCCACCCAAACAAATGTTACATTTTTATAAAAATTTGCTGTCAATAGTTTAAATGTACAAATGCCTTCAATTTCCATTTTTGTCAGATATTACAAAAATGTTCAATATTGAAAATATGTGTGGCTCACTAAATAGGTATATTTTTTAAAATACTATTAAACAAGTCAACTGATTGGCAAATAGGAAAACATTATCATATTTGAATTATTCAGAGCTATGTCTTTCAATGTGTGATTTCCAGGCAGAAAAGGAGGAAAGCTTCTAGCCTAATGGAGAGACAGGCAGACAGCTTCATCCACGAAACTTGTTCATGTAGAAATGTTTCTATCATCTTCTTCCAGTCCTACAAAGACAAATTATGAATGACCTCTCTTCAAATGATCAGAATTTGTAAAATATTTCTTTTGAAAATTTAATGTTCATTTAAATTTTAGTGTTTATTGTTATATAGATACTCTTTGGATCACTTTTCTCTACCTGTATTTCTGCACTTTGTAACACAGATTCCCACCTACTATTCTTCAACATAGTGTCCTGAGTAGAGCAGTTGGCTGGGAAACCCTGAATTCCAGTGTAAGCTCCAACAGTAAGGGTTGTAATGTTTGGGGCAGGATCTTAACTTACCCAAAAGTTCCTGTCTTGCTTTGCCTTAGATCTTACACTCCTTCATAACTCAGTGCTATCTGTAAAACAAAACTAAACTAAAACCAACACATAGTATCAAATATTAAAAATGTTAAATTACTTGGGATCTTTTAGGGGAAAAAACAAACAACTGCTTTGGTGAACATCAGCCAAAAATTTATTTTTCTCAAATATCAACCTCTGGGATATATATCTATGGAGTAATAAACCCAAACCCTGAGCTCTGCTCTTTTTAGTAGCATATTCTATCTAGAGGATCTGGAAAGCTGTTCAGAGACATTTGGAGTTGATGTATTATGTAACAGAGTAGGGCAAGAATGCTTACAGAGGAACGTCTGGCTGAAAAGTTGTCCCATGTCATCACTTTCTGCAATGCTGAGGGAAAAACAAGTCCAAACACACAGCCATTGGAGCAAGCATAAATTTACTCTGGTAGCTGTGCTTGGCAGTGCTCTAGAAGGGCAGAATTCCTTTCAATATGCCTGTTTAAGCAAACTACAATCATTTAAATAAATATTTTATACCATTGCCACACAAAAATATCATATGCATTATATTACCAAGACACTGCTCCTTTTGAAATTGCTAGAGTATGTTAGATCCCTGCCTGTCTTCTTCCTGGTGCCAGCGATTAGTAGCTGGGATTCCTCCTTTCTGGAAAACATACAGTGTTCAGCATATGTGCTAGATCTCTGGTGCAGCACAACCACCAATTGTCTCCTCAGTAGTCGCTGACTTCCTTCTGTGAATCCTAGCTCTTAGTTCACTAGTTCTGTGGGAACCTCACTTTAGGCTTGAAAAGGGCATTGGCTGGGTATCCAGGCATGTGAGAAGTTAACAGACTATTGCACTTAACACTCAGTCTTGTAAGAGCCATTCACATGTCCGCACTGCCTTTCTGAGGTCAGGATTATACCTATCATGCACATTGCTGTATCCTCAATAGGTGGTGAACATGCTTAAACAAAGTACTGCCTCTTAGTGAGTACTCGATGAATATTCAGTGAATGAGTACAATGCAGTCAAAATGCTTATAAATGGATAATTACCACCTTGTTAAGATGTCCGGTACATAGATACTTCCCAGATTTCTGGGTGAGAGCTGCTGTAAAGAGAAATAGGATGCATCTGAAGATAACAGGGCCCTGACTGGTGTGGCTTCACTGGTTCAGTGTTGTCCTGAAAAGCAAAAGGTCACAAAGGTTCCATTCCTGGTCAGGGCACATGCCTGGGTTGTGGGCCTGGGCCCCAGTCAGTTCACTAGTTCTGAGAGGCAACCAATCAGTGTTTCTCTCCCTTTCTTTCTCCCTCTGTTCCCCTCACTCTAAAAATAAATAATAAATTTTTAAAAAATCTATAACATAAAGTTAACACCAATCCATCATATTATTACTTTTTGGACACTCTCCATCAAGGGAGGTGAAAATAACAATGGGTTCTCAGCTCCATGCTCAATGTTTCATGTGAATTATTATAGATATTAGAGTCCCTATTATAGGTGAGGGAATTGAGTGACCGATTTTCTAAATTAGTACATGGCAGAGGTAGGATAAGAACTCCAAATCCAATATACTCTTTCTACCATATCTCATACCTATATCACAAGCGGACATATTAATAAAAGAAACCAGTACTCTCATTTTAATGGTGGCATGACCTTTCTCCATTATCTATTCATACTATGCTTCCCCTTTCTTTTCTTTTTTTAGATTTTATATATTTATTTTCAGAGAGAGGAGAAGGAGGGGAGAAAAAGGGAGAGAAACACTGATGTACAAGAGAAACAGTCGGCTGCCTCTTGCACACTTCCAACTGGGGACCTGACCCACAACCCAGACATGTGCCCTGACTAGGAATCAAACCAGTGACCTTTTGGTTTGCAGGCTAGTGCTCAATCCACTGAGCCACACCAGCCAGGGCCCCTTCTCTATTCTATTACAATGTCCTAAATTTATCTCATATGGGATTTTGTGTAGAGCATTGATTATTCTCAAATTTTAATGTGTTAATAAACTGCCTGCAGATCTACTCCAAATGCAGAAGGCTCTGGTTCAGCAGATCGGGGGTTGGGGGGAGGGTTGCTGGAAGTCTGCATCCTAACAAGCTCCCAACAAGGTGCTGAGGATGCTTCTGGTCCTACTTTGGGTAGGACCATACTTTGGGTAGCAAGGATGTAGATTAGTGTTATATTTACTGGTAAATGGAAAAAATTTTTGGATGATGTAGACTCTGACTCAATAGTGCTGATTCATGTTATATAAAAGCTGAATCAGATAGAGCAGTTCAAACAGCAGCAACACAGAAACTATAGTGCAGAAGTTGCCTGCCCAGAGTCTGTACTGGTGGCCAAATTGTAGTATGATCTTTTATAGTTATATGCTTCTATGCAGGATATTTACAACTGCTCAATAAGATAGGATGGGTATTAAAATTCCTGGCACTGGTGGCTTCTGGCCATGATAGAGGCATAGGTAGACATGCTTTGCCCCCTCCTGCAACCATAAGAAGGGTCACAGCAAACTTCAAAACTAAAAACAACCCAAACTACCAGAAAACCAAGCTGTATGAAAGTGTAACATCCAAGGATTTAAAGAAGAAATAGTCATCCAGATGGGTAGGAGCAGAGGCAGAGAGCCAGAGCAGAGAGGACACAGTGCAGCGGCAGCGAGGTGGTGTTGGCCAGGTGGGCAGTCCCACACTCATGTTTGGTAGATTAAAAACTGGGAGGGACACCTGGGAAGCAAACAATCAGACTGTACAGTCCAGGGTTTCAGTGAAGGTACAATAAAGCCTTATAACTTCTGGCTGTAGAAACCAATGGGGGTCAGGCAGGTGAAAGAAACTGCCAGTCTCTCAGAAGAGTCCACTTAAAGGACGTGTTCTGTCCTAGAATATATGCAAACCCACATACTGTGGGATTCAGCACCACGGAAGCAGCCAGAATGGCACCAGTTGCATACAGGAAGTGGAGAAGTGACTAGAAACTGGGCAAGAGCTGAACAAGCCTCCCACAGCCAGACAGCAGTACTGTCCCCTCTCCAACTCCTCCCCCACATACAGTGCCACAAAGTGGCAAAGTGGGTTGCCCTGCCCTGGTGAATATCTAAGGCTCTGACCCTTTCAATGCAACAGATGAATCAAGTCAGGGAGTCAAAGCAGTTCTACCTGATACACAGGAAACAAACACAGGGAGGCTGCCAAATTGAGGAGACAAAGAAATATGTTCCAAATGAAAGAACAGATCAAAACTCCAGAAAAAGAACTAAGTGAAATGGAGATAGCCAACCTATCAGATGGAGAGTTCAAAACACTGGTGATGAAGATGCTCCGAGAACTGACTGAGTACAGCAAACACATAAGGGAAGAAATAAGGACTACACTAAGTGAAATAAAGAAAAATTCTCAGGGAATCAACAGTGAAGGGAAAGAAGCTGGGGTTCCAAATCAACAAGTTGGAACATAAGAAAGAAATAAACAGTCAACCAGTACAGAATGATGAAAGAAGAATTTTAAAAAGAACACAGAGAGAATAAGAAGCCCCTGGGACATCTCCAAATGTGCCCACATCTGGATCACAGGGATGCCAGAGGGAGAAGAGGAACAGGAAGAAATTGAAAACTTATTTGAAAAAATAATGAAAGAAAGCTTCCCCTAATTTGGCAAAGGAAATAGACATACAAGTCCAGGAAGCACAGAGAGTCCCAAAGAAGTTGGACCCAAAGAGGACCACACCAATGCACAGCATAATTAAAATGCCAAAAGTTAAAGATAAAGAGAATCTTAAAAGCAGCAAGAGAAAAGAAGAGAGTTACCTACAAAGGAGTTCCCATAATACTATTGGCTGATTTCTCAAAAGAAACTTTGCTGGCAAGAAGTGTTCAAAGTGATGAAAAGCAAGGACCTACAACCAAGATAACTCTATCCAGCAAAGTTATCACTTGGAAGGGCAAAGTGCTTCCCAGACAAAGTAAAGCTAAAGGAGTCCATCACCACCAAGCCCTTATTATATGAAATGTTAAAGGGACTTATTTAAGAATAAGTAGATCAGCCCTGGCTCGTGTGGCTCAGTGGATTGAGTGCTGACTTGAGAACCAAAGGGCTGCTGGTTTGATTCCCAGTCTGGGCACATGCCTGGGTTGCTGACCAGGTCCCTATTAGGGGGTGCATGAGAGGCAACCACACATTGATGTTTTTCTCCCTCTCTTTCTCCCTCCTTTCTCCTCTCTCTAAAAATAAATATGTAAAAACCTTTTTAAAAAAGAAAAAGAAGATCAAAACCATGAGCAGTAAAATGGCAAAAAAACTCACAACTATCAGCAACTGAATCTAAAAAACAAACTAAGCAAACAACTAGAACAGGAACAGAATCATAGAAATGGAGATCACATGGAGGGTTAGCAGTAGGAAGGGGGATCCGTTAAAATGGAAGAAAAGCTACAAGGATTAAGAAGAACAATTGGCAGGTACAAAATAGATAGGGGGGAGGGTAAGTATAGTATAGGACATGGAGAAGCCAAAGAACTTATATGCATGACCCATGGACATGAACTAAGGGGGGTAGATTACTGGAGGGAAAAGAGGTACCAGAGAGAGCAGGGTAAAGGAAAAAAAAATGGACACCTGTAATAGCATAGCCAATAAAATATACTTAAAAAATAAGATTCCTGGCACATAAAATGCCCAATAAATTTTGGGTATTTTTATCCTCGTTTTATAGATAGAAACTGAACCTTGGAGAGATTAACTGTTGATCAAGCTGATGTTCAACCCCACGTCATCTGACTACAGCAGCAAAATGCTTCCCTGCCCACCTGATCCTCTCCAGCTGCTATTTGCTTTTCTGGATTGTAGATAATTCCCTTTCTCCCCCTTGTCATTTAAGCCTCCTATCCTTTCAAGTATGTAACTCATAGTCACTTATTATGGCTTAATAAATATTAATAAATATCATGTTAGCAATGTACTCAAAAAGATTTAAAAGGTGAAACAAAATCAATTAATTTTCTCATTCTCTCATTTCTTATTCTTCTTAAATAAGTGGTCAGATTCCATCCCATCTACCCACACACCTTTAAAAGATTATTTATAGCTTTTAAAAGCCTTTCCCATCACCCTTTTTCTCTCCTGCTGGGCGCTCTTCATTTCACTCCCATAGCAGCTCTAAATTAGCCTATTGAAATAATATCGCTTGTTAAGGTCTTGTGGTGTTTATGTCAGAGAGAAAGAAGGCAGTTGACAGATAGTCAGCTAGAAGCCTGTTCCAGTTCTTGCAGAGATGTGCTTTCTTCTGGATTTTATACATGAAAATTGGGGAGCCACCCACCTCCCACTTTAATGTCAGTCCCTCATATTGGATATGGATAGAGTTGAAAGTGAACTTAGAACAGTGAGGCTGCTACCATAAAAAAAAAAACACCTTAAAAGGCTCCAAAGTTAACGGGCTTCGGTTGCATTTTGAGATGAGGCAGCATTACATGGTGACCAGTCATACTAAAGCCATTTTTGTCCAGGGGCAACTCTTCCTCTTGGTCACTGTTTATTAACATTCATTCCTAGAGGGATAACAACACTAGAAGCTTAACTTACATTCTCCTCTCTAGACCTATAAAGTACAAAAGGACCTAATTAAAAATTAAACCAAAAACACCAGTAAACACATTTTAAAGGTGGTTTTTTTTTTTGGCCTCCTATAGTCTAAAGTGAATGAAAATAAAAGCCAGAGAAGATAACATTTATTGTACACTTTGTATCAGGCACTGTCTTAAGAGCTTTAAACCTCACAATAATCTTTTGAGTACTTTTACTATATCCCCTTAAAAGATTTAAAAAAACAGACTTTTCGGGAGGTTCAGGAACTAGCTCAAACTCAGGGTTGCTAAGCCAGAAATTTAAATCTAGGCAGTTGAACTTCAGGTTTAAGATCTTAACTTTTGTTCTACTGTATTTCCCCAAATGCTGAGATGTTGTTTGTCTGTGAGAATTTCAGAGACAAACCTATTTTAATTTCCAAAAAAGAAAAACTCCCATTCAAAGCAGCTAAGTAAAAGGGGGTACTTTAATGGCACCTATCAGCAACTTACAGAATGTGTTGATATCAGGAACAGCTGGATCCAGGGACTTGCACACTATCAGGAGTCTCTCTGTGTGTTCCTTGCTGAATGTCAGACTCTTCCAAACCAGCTATGGGAGTCCACATGGTGGGTCATTTGGGGAAGCTCCAGTTTCACATCCTAAAATGAGCCCAGAGGAAAAAAATAACCATCCCTCACAGCTCAGATAAGAAAATTCACAGAACAACTCTGATTGACCCAATTTAGATTATGTACGCATCCCTGGGTCAATCCCAGTGGCAAAAGAGATAAAGAACTATGATTTACCCTGTCTGGGTCACATGCCCACCCCTGTGACCTGGAGGGCTGGGTCTGTATCAGAAGAGGGCAGAAAGGTGCTAGACAAAAAATAAAATAGTTGTAAACTACCTCTTTAGTCTACAAAGTGCTCTCATATGATTCATGCATCGTGAGTCTCACAACCACCCTATGAAGAGGGCAGGTTAAGTATTACTAAAAAAATGTGGGCTACCATTGTATTCACATGTTTACTGCACATCACTGAACACTCCACGAGTACAGTGTGTCCAGAGCTGAGCTCATCACCTTGCCACTTCACTGACTCTCACTTCTGCTTTCTTCCTTTGTTGGTGGCACCATTATCAACATTGACCCCTAAGCTAGTAGTGTGTGAGGTTAACTTCACTGTCTTTTTTTTTTTTTGTCCTCTCCTGGAGAAGCATGTGCCTTTGGAAAGCACACTAGACCAAAATCAGGTAAGAGGAAATAATTTGGAAACTTTAGTTCCTCTAAGTCCTATACAAGGGCTGATAAGTATGACCTAGGTATGTCAGGTGGACTTTCAATAGGCTTGGATTTAAGCTGAGACAGAAGTTACCACTGGAGCTTTTGGCAAATTTTATAAATTCTCTGAGCTCCCGGATGCTAATTTGTAAAGTGAAGATAAGGATACTTTGCTCATATGTTGTTTAAAAACATTAAATTGAACTTAGAACAGGTGACACACACAAGTTGTCCAATAAATCCATCTGTGATAATAGTAACCACACTTTATTGGTGTTCTGTGCCCAGGCCTTTACTCAATGCCTAATACATAACATGTGCTCAATAAATATTTTATCAATGATTAAAGGTTGGCAAGTTAAACCTGGTAATGGAAAGATGTAGAAACTAAAATTCAATCAGTCGTCTGTAGTTAGTGTGGAGTCTTAGTCTTCTGAACCAATAGTTAACAGTAACATACTGGAGGATGCAAAAGGACAGGTAATAAATTGATGGGAGGAGATTGTGTGTTATCTAACAAAATGGGAACTAACACTTAGACCCCACCAACCTCACTCACCTGCTCTTCTCCAACTCAGAACTCAGGAGAAAGGAGATGGACGTGAAGATGTACAGCCAAGAAGAAAGAAAGGACTGTGTGTACCAAGAGGTCACCGAGCCCCAGGATGATGACTACCTTTGTAAGTGACCCTCACTAAGAAGCAAGTTATGATACAATAATTTCATTTAGTCCTTCCTCTAGTGATCTGGAGTACAGGGTTGAGACTCAATGATGTCAGTGCAGGACTCCCTCTGAAGCTCTTTGTGTCCAGGAACATGCGCTACACCTTCCCTAACCCCTGTTGCTCTCGCCTCCAGATTGTGAGCAGTGTCAGAACTTCTTCATCGACCCCCTGCATTTGTAAAGGACACTGCAGTTGACGAGGGCCATCCCCACCGCTCAGCCCTCACCCTGCCCCCTGGGTTGAGAATCGGGCCATCCGGCATCCCTGAGGCTGGGCTTGGAGTGTGGAATGAGGCAGCTGATTTGCCAGTGGATCTGCACTTTGGCCCTTATGAAGGACACATCACAGAAGATGAAGAGGCAGCCAAGAGCAGATACTCCTGGCTGGTGAGAACTATTTACCTCTTCCACTGTCCTCTGGCTTCCCACATTCCTTCTGAGGCTTGGAGGGACCTCACCTCCTACATGCTAGACATGGAGGGAACAATATGGTTAGCTCTGAATACTGACTGGACTTCACATGAACACAGAGCTCCTGTTTAAGGATCAGAAGGTAAGTGGGAGCAAAGTGGTGCAGACACAAAGGAGTGGCTCCTCCCTTGTGGGGCTCCTGCTCTGATTGGACAGGTAGACTCAGGTGTGTAGGTGATGAGTAAGAAAAATTATCATGTGGTCACAACTGGCAGGTGAATCGCCATGCAGGCTGAAAGAGCTTTGATGACAGTATGGTAAAATAATTCCTCTGAATATAACCTCCCTACCAAAAAAAATAAAAAGTCTTTAACCTTTGTTCTGAAACTCAGATCGCCAAAGGGAGAAACCGCTATGAGTATGTAGATGGGAAGGACAAATCCTGGGCCAACTGGATGAGGTGAGGTCGACAGGTCTCTGGGTGCCAGAAGGCACACTCATCCCCCACAAGCTCATATATCTGTCCCTCTCATCATGCCTCTCTCAGTGGTCTCCCTTAATCCTTTTTTCCCTCTTTTTCTCCATACACTGTTCTTTCATTTCAGGGGACTTTGAGGAAAAAAGTATAGTGTATGTCCTCAAAATATACAGTTTTCTGCTAGATACCATCTGGATGCTGGAAAGGTCCTTGAAGAGCCTAGATACACCAGGGCCACTGGATTACACTTTAATTTATCAAATGAACATTAATTAAGCACTTACTACATTCCAGTTTAGATGAAGGAATATAACATTACTTAAACAGATCACACAACCCATGTCCTTAGGAAGGACTTCTTATAGGCAGACATAAAACAATTGCTTTTAGAAACATTTAACTATAATTCCCAAGAAGTGCACAATGTCAAGATAGCACATACTAAGGGTGGCCTAAATTTGTGAGGGCAGCAAACTATCCTGACCTCACTTCTAAGTAGAACTGAGTTCTGAGGCCTGCAGAGGAATGGTCATGGGCCCCTTTCCTGAGAGGGGCTCTCTTTTATCAGGGATAACAGAATGTGAATCAACTACTATTGTTCTGATTTATCGTACTAAAGCAAAAAGACCTCCAGTTTTCTATGGTAATCTTGGGCAAGCAAGTGAATGATACCCTAAGTAAAGTGTAGGGGGGTCAGAGAAGGGCCTCTCAAGAGAAAAGAGATGTGGGCTGAGTACTGGATAATTACTGAGCTAATTTAGCAGAGCCCTAGATCTAACACCAAGTTCTGTGGTGTGAGACAACTTGATTGAGAGTTTGGAGAAGCCAGAGATCACTGGATATTATGGCCAGTCAGGGTGGAGGTTAAGTCTAGAACTGGGTTTTAGAAAATGGTATTAGGCACGATGAACACTGCAAGCAAGACTTGGTGATAGGAATTCACATGACATGCTGGCAGATGCTCAGACACTGAACATAAGGTTCCCCGGGAGCATTAGGGGCAGTGGGCAACACTGGGCCTGAGGGCCTTAAGAATCAGTGAGGAGCTGGACATGGATGTAACAGGTACTGGGAACTCATCACCATGGTTTTCTTTCCCTTTAACTCAATCCCAGGTTTGTGAACTGTGCCCGGGATGATGAAGAGCAGAACTTGGTGGCCTTTCAATACCACGGGCAGGTTTTCTATCGAACCTGCCAGGTTACCAGCGGGGGCTGTGAGCTGCTGGTCTGGTTCGGGGATGAGTATGGCCGGGAGCTGGGCAGCAAGTGGGGCAGCAAGTGGAGGGGAGAGCCTGCAGCTGGGAGAGGTGGGCACCACTGTTCTTCAAAACGGAAAGAAAAGAGAGAATTCTTTGTAGAAATATTCATGATCCAACTGTTAAGTAGAGTAAAATCCACTCTAAAGTCAGTAAAGTTTCAAATTACATACTTCAGAAATTGACAATGTATTCATATGCCTTTAACTCTTAGGCAAAATATTTATATTAATATTTTAAAAATACTTCATGCCCAAAATATACAACTGCTTTTAGTGCTAAAAGGCTGAAGGACAAAAAAGTTTTTAAGCACTAACCAGCTCTCCCACCAAGGCAGTTCTGACATTTTTATAGCTGTTTTTTCTTAATTTTCCGCCATCCTTCTAAATAAAACATTTCTTATAGGCATTATTATGGATTGAGTGTCAGCCTGGGAACCAAAGGGTTGCTGATTCTCAGTCAGGGCACATGCCTGGGCTTTGGGCCAGGTTCCCAGTAGGGGGTGCTCCAGAGACACCCACACATGGATGTTTTTCCCTCCCTCCCTCCCTCCCTCCCTCCCTCCCTTCCCCTTTTCTGAAAATAAATAAATAAACTAATAGGTCAAATCTTTTTTTAAAAAGATATAATTTAAGCCCTGGCTGGAGTAGCTCAGTGGATTAAGCGCGGGCCTGCAAACCAAAGGATCGCGGTTCAGTTCCCAGTCGGGGCACATGACTGGGTTGTAGGCCAGTTCCCTGCAAGGGACACATGAGAAACAACCATACATTAATATTTCTCTCCATCTCACCTACATTGATATTTCTCACCATCTCTCCTTTTCTTAATCTTTAAAAAAAATATTTGATTTATTTTTACAGAGTGGAAAAAAGGGAGAAAAACATGAGCGTGCAAGGGAAACAATCAGTTGTCTCTGGTATACCCACAACTGGCCCACAACCCTGGCATGTGCCCTTGCTGGGAATCAAACTTGTAACCTTTCAGTTTGTGGGACAACACCCAACCCACTGAGCCACACTGTTCACACAGTACATTCGTTCATTATTTCAGTGAATTTTCAGGTGAGGTCGTGATTCATGGCACACAGGGTGGTGGGACCTAGAAATACAGATTAACATGAAGAGAGAATCACTGCTCTTGAGGAGCTGACGGGTGAAGGAGGGAAACCCAGGCACACGAGCTTGCATGTGTATAACACCACACAGTGGTTAGTGCTTTGGAGAAAACGAATTCAGGACAAGTGCCTGGGGATCCGTGTGAGGGAAGGTGCACTGTGGCAGGTGGTCTGGGAAGGGCTGCTCAAGAGGTAACATTTACAAAAATACCGTCGGGCAGAGGATCCCAGGCAGAGGGAGCAGCTAGTGCAGGGAAGAAAAGAGGTGGGGTGTTGAATGTGCTGAGGGTTAACTCGAGTCTCAGCTCAGCATAGAGGGTCAGAACAGAGATCAGACAGATACTTAGCCCAGCAATGCAGTGCCAATGATCTGAGTTGAGACACTGGGGACTTTCCTGAGTAAAAGTGTGCAGTCAGCTGTAGAGTGGTGTGTTTTCTGTTCTGATTATGCTTTGCTAATCTTTAGAAAATAAACTCCATTGAGGAATCCCCTCATATTAATTACTTCATCTCCAAGTGAGAGAGCATGGTGGATTGGCCAGATAGGAACAGGAGTCAGGTTTGTAAGAAATGTAGTTGAAATATTTTGAAACTGGTCTTAGTGTATTTGAAATGGGCTAACACTAAATGAGATGAAGCATAAATATTTGGTGTGAGGCTTGAGGGAAGGACATTTCATTTTACTATTTTGGAAAACTGAGAGAAGCAATTACTAGTTAGGGCCTGTGGTTTTCCTCTTTAACATGACTTAGAAGACACCTGTAGATGAGAAAGGTCACTGCAGTTCCATCCACACAGGGAGTAAAATGGCCTCCCATGCTCCTCCAAAGTCCCTAGTCTGGGCAATATTAGAAAAAATCATTGATGTGGGCTTCCTGGATTTCTGAAGAAGATGCACTGCATAAAAATAGACTGCGAGCAGACACTGTGGGAGACAGCTTTCATTGTTACCACAGTAAGAATGATTAATGGGGCAGATGTTACCAGGAGACTAATCATATGGCCCAGGCATTCTCATCAACATCTGCCCTGACCAAACCTTTCTCTTTCAGCGGAACCAAAGCCAGAGATGCACCCATGTCCCTCCTGCTCTCTGGCCTCCTCCAGTCAGAAATTCCTCAGCCAACATGTGAAACTCAATCATCCCTCTCAAATTCTCCCTGGATCATCTTCAAGAAAACAGGTCCAAGCAGAGGAACCCTGCCCAGAGGATCAGAATCAGCAGCACCAATGTACTAATACACACACCTGGAATGATAAAACTGAAGGTCAAGAAATCAAAGAAAGGTCCAAACTTTTGCTTTAAAGGATCAGTCAGGGGAGAATCTCAAGACCCTTTTTGCAGCCTTCCAAAGAACAAATTAGGAGCTCTACTCAGCATGAGATAGTGATGGAGGAAGAACCCTATAGAGGCCAGAAAGAGAGTCCAGAGGGCACAAGCAAGTTATTCGTGAAAGTAGGAATGTCAAGAATTATACCAATCAAGTATGGAAAGTGTTGGAAAGGCTTCAATGATAGGTCCCATCTCCTTAGAGAGCAGAGGTCACACTCAGGGAAGAAGCCCTATGTTTGCAGGGAGTGTGGGCTAATCTTTACCTGGAAGTCACATCTCATCAGACACCAGAAGACACACTCAGGGGAGAAGCCCTATGTTTGCAAGGAGTGTGGGCGAGGCTTTACATACAAGTCATCTCTCATCCGACACCAGAGGACACACTCAGGGGAGAAGCCCTATGTTTGCAGAGAGTGTGAGCGAGGCTTTATACAGAAGTCAGTTCTCATCAGACACCAGAGGACACACTTGGGAGAAGCCCTATGTTTGCAGGTGGACTCAGTGAGTCATTGGCATTAAGTAGCATATCAACAGCCATAGGAAGTCTAGGGTCCCTTAGTCTCCCAAGATTATAATTAGTACAGAAGTAACTGGTTAAACAAACCCTCCATTTTCATGACGAGATGAGATGGACAAACAGTTCCACGAGTGATATGGAAATGTCAGCACCAGCCTCCTTCATGGGTTTTTGACGTCCTATTACAACAAGTTTTGTCTCCATACAAATATGAAGCCCACATCCCACATTCCCACATCACTGAAAGCAGAGAGTTCGGGAAGAGCCACAAAGAAAAACAAAAAAAAAAAAAACCTCACTCTCAGCCACAGAAATTCGACTCCTGCAAATGCATGAGTCTTTAGTCAGTCTAGTTTGGTTCCTGCCCAGGGAGAGGGAATTGAGACAGACTCACCAGGGAAGGGAATTCCCCAGACTCCTGGGGGGTGGGGACTTTTCTGCAAATAGGCTCCCAACCCTCCTCCCTTGGCTTCTCTTGGCTTTTGTAGTTTCCTACAACCTCTGGAGCCTCAGAGGTGAACGGCAGGCAGGGGTATATGCTTTTGCACAGATGTGAGCCTGGCTCATTCTGGGCACCTGTTCTTCCTCACTCCATGCTGCTTCTTCAGGGTCAGCATTTCCTGCTGCAGAGCACACACATTCCACATCAGTCCATAGTGGTTGAGAGTCTCAGCTCTGTCTTCTCCAGCTGTGTGACCTAAGGCAAGATTCTCAACTTCTCTCTGCCTGCTTCCTAGTCTGTGCAATGGAAATGGGAACTCCGCCTTTCGGTTTGACATTCAAAGTTGAGTCAGCACAGACAGACTCTGACAAGAGGATCGCTGAGATTACAAGTCCTGCTGAACAGCCTTCAGTGCCTGTCTTCTGCAGCTTTAGTGCTGGACAAAGGAAGATAAGGACAGGGTAGAGATCTGCAGCCAAATTCAGAACAGGAGCAGACCCCACTGCTTTCCCTACATAGACTCAGCTGCCCTGAGAAGGAGGCCAGAGGGGTGATGTGCTTCCCTCCAGGTCACCACCCTGCTACTAACCCTGCACACCCTCATAACCTCAGCACAGGCAGGTGGGACTGAGAGTGACCTGTGAAACAAGACCCTTGGCTACTTTTTGCTGAGAACTGACACGGGGGGAACAGCCTCTGCCTGCACTAGTGTGTTAGGTGGGATAGATGGTAATCCAAGGCAGGGAGGACGAGGAAGGTATGTGTCACCCACTAACTCAGGAGTCCTAAGCCTGGTCCAAGTCTATCGTCAGATGGTCCAAATCACAAGAAATACCATGCTCATGTGTTGAAATTCTAGGTATCATTTCTAATATCTGGCCAAGAAAAGCTTTGAAACTATTTCAAGCCCTAGAAGATGGAGGGAGTCCATAGCACTCAAGGTAAGGATCCATAAAACAAATTTGGCTAATTGGCTCTGGCCAGTGTCTGTCTTATGAGAGGGTCCCTAGTGCTTACAGAAAGAGCCCATAGGTAACTTTGGGTAATTACCTCAACTTTAACTCTCCTGTCACGTATCTCTTTTACAAAATAACCAACTGAGGTCTAAAGCGAGATATGGATTCAGCTAACAACCCCCATACATACCCACGTCCCCCATGTAAGCCAGCACCACTTTTACCCATCAATCAATATGTAACTTCTTCACCCCCATCCCAACTATATGTCCTCAGGACAAAGGACCTGGTGCCCTTGCCACCCAAGCTCTTGTCTTTCACCCCCATCTCAGAAGACCTGTCCTCTTCCATGAGAATGTGTCACTAATAAAACCTTGTTTACACACTAATACACTTGCTGATCTGTAATCCTTACTGCATTGGCAAGAAGAACTGAGTTTCTTCTGTGACAGGTGCACCCAATCTGCATGTGGCAATTCATGAAGCTCACAAGGTAGCAGCTACTATAATGCACTTTCCTTGTACCTGGGTCCCACAGGGCTTCATACACTACTGACACCATCCCAAAATTATTACTTATTGTATCTCTAAACTTGTTTGTGAAGTCTGATGGGATAATGGACATGCACAATGTTGGTCATTCTTGGCCACCCATTCACAGATAATGTCCATAATGGCCCAAGAGCACGAAATTCATATGGACCCAATGGGTGGGAGTCCAGTGAGACTCAGGGTGAGAACAGGGTAAACATCTACATCTGCATAAGCAAGGGTGCTAACAGCTCCCAGAGGTCACACTTCCTAAAACCAGAGCAGGATTCAATACAGAGAGATGGTCAATTAGTGCGGACACCATCATAAACTCTCCTGCATGAGGGAAACCTAAACATGACCCACCCTGTTCCTGCTGGGGAAGGTTCACAAAAGGGGGACACCCACCCTCATGAACTGGAACAATGACCTTTCTGTCCTCCCAGTGCCAAGCTTGTAAAAAGTGTCTACATAAACTACGTGGATTTCAATAAGGAATATCCACTATTATCTTCTTTTTAATGGCTTAAGAGGAAGATGTGTGTCTTTCTTGGGATTTGGTTCCCTTCCCTGTTTCTCACCCTACCAGCAAAGCCCAGAGAGAACACCATAAGCTCAATATTCTGTGGCTTTCAGCATGGGCCATGGGGGAGGGCCAGAGTCCTGCTGTAATGCTGGCAGAGGGGCTGGCACTGAAATACAGTGGGGAGGGGAACCCACAGACTGCCATGTGAGGGTCACCATGACCCGCACGAGGACAGACCCTGGAGCTCTCCCAGAAGGCTTAGTGATTCAAGATGAATAGACAGGTCTGTTCCCTCTCCCTCTCAGCAGCAAACCACATTCCTAGTGTAGCTGTCAGCCTCCAAGGTGTCCCCCAAACCCACACGCTATCACCCCTGACCTTGTACAGTCCCTCCTTCACACAACCAAGCTCATCTGTGTTGTGAAAATGGCGTGTGGCTCTCAAAGCTAAGTCATAAACAGGCCCTTTTGTTTCAGCCTTACTTGCATAGTTCACACTGTCAAAGACCACCTTGTGCAGGGAGCTGGGTGTTTACACACCCCTCCCTCCCACCTGCCAGGGGCTGGTAGCATCCATCCTTGTTTTGAAGTGGAGGCTCCAAGGTGTGAGTATAGCCTGACATCTGCTGGATTCTGCATCTCTTGTCCTTGACAGGCAGCTGAAGTCACTGTCCTGTCCCTGTAACAGCTGGTGGGCCTCCAAGGCCCCTGCAACTGCACCTGCTGGCTTCCCAACTCCTTTACATGACACTGTGATAGACCTGGAATGGGCAGGTGAGTAGTCCTTGCACAAAAATGATACCAGTTACTGAGGTAACAAGACTGTGTGGCCACCTGCCTCCATCACACACTGACTCTGTGACTACAGTGGCCACTGCAGCTATGGCCAGCCCAACCTGGTTTATGATCTTATTGTCTGCCACCCAGGTAAGGGAGCTGCAGGTTGGCTTGGGGCCATAGCTGAGCAGGTGAGGGGATCCCTGGACAGAATGGTCAGCCACAAATACTGAACAACTCACTGCCCTCCACAGCTGGGGGCAGGTAAGCCCTTCTGAAATTTGCAGATTTGTCTTGTCACCCAGATCCTGCACTGTCTGTTCTTGGTCTGGCCCCAGGTCTGGCCCCAGTCCTAATTGCCCCAGACAGTGTCTGACAAGCCTCTGAGAGCCACCCTTGGGGATGTATGTCACCCACAGATGCTGTCTTCAAAGATCAGACTCCTTAAAAGTTACTTAAAAAAGCTTTTATAAAAATAATTTTTAAAGTAAGAGATAGTTAAGCTCATCACTCTGAGAAAACTCCTGTAACATTTTGAAATTTGCACTTTAAGAAAAAAATTGCATTTTCTTTTGCAGACTCTCATAATTGATGGGGACATTATTGTGTTTTGTTTTCTTTTCAAATATTTTAAAATATATTTTATTGATTATACCATTATAGTTGTCCTATTCCCCCCTTCATTCCCCCCTTTTGTTTATGTCCATGTGTCACAAGTTCTTTAGATTCTATATTTCCCATACTATTCTTGCCCTCCCACTTGTTTATTTTCTACCTACCATCTATGCTATTTATTCTCTGTACCTTCTCCACGCTTTTCCTCCTCCCACTCCCCTGTTGCTAACCCTCCATGTGATCGCCATTTCTATTGTTCCGCTCCTGATCTAGCTGTCTTCTTAGTTAGATTTTGTTTTACCTGTGGTTGTTAATAACTGACTGCTGTCCTTTCACTGTTCATATTATTCATCTTCTTTTCTTAGATAAGTCTCTGTAACATTTTATATAATAAGGGCTTGGTGATGATGCACTCCTTGAATTTGACCTTATCTGAGAAGCACTTTATCTGTCCTATTCTAAATGAAAGCTTTGCTGGATAGAGCAATCTTGGTTGTAGGTCATTGGTTTCCATGACTTGGAATACTTCTTGCCTCTAAGGTTTCTTTTGAGCAATCAGCTGACAGTCTGATGGGGACTCCTTTGTAGGTGACTTTCCCCTTATCTCTTGCTGCTTCTAGGATTCTCTCTTTTGTTTTAATCTTGGCTAATGTAATTATGATGTGCCTTGGTGTGTTCCTTCTTGGGTCCAACTTGTTTGGGACTCTCTGAGCTTCCTGGAATTCCTGGAAGTCTATTACCTTTGCCAGGGTGTGTAAGTTCTCTTTTACTATTTGTTCAAATAAGGTTTCCACTCGTGACTGTTCCTCTTCCCCTTCTGGTACTCCTATAATTCGGATGTTGGAGCGTTTAAAGATGTCCTGGAGGTTCCTAAGCCTCTCCTCATTTTTTTGAATTCTTGCTTCTTGACTCTTTTCTGTTTGGCCATTCTTTTCTGTTTGGCCATTTTTTTCTTCCTTCTGGTCTGCTCCCTTGATTTGAGTCCCAGTTTCCTTTCCATTACTTTTGGTTTCCTGTGCATTTCCATTCATTTCAATTAGTTTAGCCCTCATATGTTTTTCTAATTTGTGTCCAAAATCAACCAGTTCTGTGAGCATCCTGATCACCAGTGTTTTGAACTGTGCATCTGATAGGTTGACAATGTATTGGTCACTTAGAATTATTGGCTCTGGGGCTTTGAGCTGTTCTTGAGCCATGTTCACACCTGTTTTGGTCGGTTCACACCTGTTATGTATGAGGGGCGGAGCCTTAGCTGTTCACCAGGGCGGGGCAACCCAGGTCACTGGGTTGTGACTGTTGAGATCTGGGAAATTGAGAACATAGCCTGACCACAGCAAAACAGGAACAAGGAACAGCATGCAAACAAAGGCTCAGCAGACATCCTGCAGTATGTGAGTGCCCTACTTAGAGCCAGATAGGCAGATTGTAATCTGTTTAATTTTGAATTTTGAAACCCCACCCTGTTCCCTCGAGAGGTCTCTGTCAGCAAATAGCTAACTGCCACGTCTGCTTCTGTTCAACGCTTGCTTGCTTGTCCCTATATAAGGACTTAGCTATAAGCGCTTGGCGCGACTCTCATCTGCAGCCCTTTTGGGCACCATGTCTCTGGACACCCCGAGAGTTTGCCCCTGTGCAGGTTAAGCTTGGCCAATAAAATAAGATTAAAACCCTGAAAGGTCTTTGAAAATTATTCTCACGTCCGGTGGATATAACAGTGACGCTTATGTGGAGTGGGGTCAGAGAGGGTCAATGGTGTTTGTTCTGCTCTCTCTCAGATTTCTGTCCCCTCTACTGCTTCCCACAAGCAAATTGGGTGCTTCTGGTGCTGGTTCCCGGGTGTGTGGGCTTGTGTATGTTCCAGGACCCTGTGGGTCTCTCCAATGAACTCTCCTGTGAGGCTGGTAGCCTCTCCCAGCACCTTGACCCTGAAAGTCTTTCCAATTGGTGCTTTCAGGCTCCAATTCTCATCCCTGGCCCCCTAGCCTGAGTGGTCTGTCTCACTGGTCGCTCCTTCACTTGGTTTATCTGTGCTCAAATGTGTGACCGTGGTCAGCCAGCTGCCTTGCGCCCCCACTGGGTCCACCTGAGATCTGCCAACCACTGCTTGCACTCCCGGGTCTGTCTGGATGATCTTTCCTGCCCGATATTGCTCCGCCAGCCAACTCTGCCCCTCTTACCAGTCTGGCTGAATGGTTCATTGTTGTTGGACTTCCGTATAGTTTAATTTTCTGTGTTTTAGCTGTGTTTTTGTTTTTAAAACTTTGTTGTCTTTAAACTTGGTTGTGTGAGAAGGTACAGCATTTCCACCTATGCCTCCATCTTGGCTGGAAGTCGCTATTGTTTCTTTCTGATTGTACTTGTTGTTTTAAAAAAAAGTGAGTTTGGGAAATACAGAAAATAAAACCACGATTGGTTTATGCAAACCCATGATTGCATTATCCAATCAAGGCACACCAATTAACACAGCAAGTTACAGCTTTCCGTACACACACAGGGGCACTCACGCACATATTGTACAAAGCCCCATCTGACTTCATCAGCAGCCTCTTTCCCTTCCAAATGCTTTGAACATCTTCCTTCTGTTTCCACAGTTACACTGGGTCCCACACCCCTGGGTTGAGGTTGTACCAACTCCCCTTGTTGGACAAGAATGGTGTTTCCAGAGAGAGGGGCACATGTCAGCCTAGATCCGGTGCAGACGTGAATGTGCAGTATGTGCAGTGTATTCAGGGCCCAGGAAAGCTCTCCAGTGTCCTGCATTTAAGGGGAAGCACACTCCACCGTTAGGCCTCACAGGATGTCAGCATCCTCCTCTCAGCCTTCTTCTCCTGAGGAAGGTGTTTCAAAATCCTTGAGGCCATGGTGGGGGTGGGGACACTGCTTTCTGGGGAGCAGAGGAGAAATGTGACATTGAGTGATGGCTCCCAGGTGGGACCATGGGCACGGTCCTCTGTGCCCTAGCCTACTTCTCTTTGGTTTTGCAGCTTTTCCTCCCAGGTGATGTGTTCTAATGAGGGCCCCCAAGATGTCTCAGATGCTGTGGTTGGTAATGGAAGGTCAGGATGCAGGAAATTTCAAGCCCCTCCCACAGGTCACCATGGCACGGACAGTCACTGGGCTTACTGGACAGTTAGGTTTGTGCTGTGGTCTCTCTCCTGTCCTCCTTTTAGGAAGCTCTCTCTGAGCACCAGATGGATGTACTGGTGTTCCCTGATGCCCCCCTTGTTCTCAAGAGGCAAGGAGAGACTAGGCTATCCCTTCCATCTACTTTCCAGAGAATGACTGAGGCCAATTCCCAAAAACGTAGGTCAGAAATGACAAAGGGAAAACTCTTGTCTCATTCAGGGAGCCCCACTGAAGGGAGTGGGATCTCAATGGGATTGTTCTCTGCAGGTTCTGTTCCTGTGTCATCTTCAGATCAAATCAAACAAGGACAAGAAAGACCAGGTTTCCTCCAGCATCGTTGGCCCGGGTACTGACCCGCCTATTTTCTTTTACTTTATCCTCACCCAAGGACATTTTTTTTGTTATTGCTTTTAGAGAGAGGGGAGGGGAGAGAGAGGAACATCGATGCAATGATTGGTTGCCTCCCAAAACATCCCGACCAGGGATTGAACCCTCTCAATCTTCAAGTTACGGGATGATGCTCCAACCAACTGAGCATCAGACCAAGGCTGACAAACCCTTTTTTTGGTGTTTGTTATAAGAAGGGAAAGTCAGTGGCTGCAGGTGATGACATCCCTGGATGGGGAGAAGCAATCCACGCGGCTCTGAGTGTCTCCTGTGAGGCATCAGGGGGGTCTAGAACCAGGGGTGATGGCCTCACTTCCAAAACACCTCAGACAGCCCCTTGTCTTGTGAAGTCATTCATGACACATTTGTAAGCCCCTTTCACATTCCAGGGGCTGCACACGAAGGTTAAGAGAACAGAGGTGGGCAGGGCTGGGGGCAGACCTGAGTGGTGTGTGTCATGGACAAGCTCTGGGCCTCGTAGGGTGGGAAGGTTACATGGCAGGCCAGCCTCTGAGCTCAGAGTAGACAGCAGCAGCTGAAAAGTAAAACTGAAAATTCCTCATGGAAGGTCATTCTGATGGGCTGAACTCCAGTCCCCCTCACCTGCCAGTGGCAGCCACTGCTGTTTTCTCCCCCTTTTCTTTCTTTTCCTGTCATCATGGCAGCTTTGTCCCCACAGCAAACCCCTGCCCACCAGCCAGCACCAACCATCTCCTGATGACACATGAGGGGAACAGCCACCTCAGGTCCATTCATGGACCAAACTCCAAAGTCTTGGTTTAAGTGAGCAGGACTCACTCCTCCCACCCAGCTCTCCCCTCTGGCTTGTGAGGCCAGTGTGCAGACAGGGCACCCCTGACATTGTCAGGGAAAGAGGAATGAATGTCTGGGACAGGTGGAGGGATGAGACCTGAGACAGCCACATGCCCTTCCCTCAGGTCCCTGATAGTTTCATCTTAATGAGGGACAGTGTTCTCACAGCTACAGCCACGTCAGAAGAAGCCCCAAATCTTTCCGAGTGAGTGAACAAATAACATTGGAATTGCTACAGTGATGTGCCATTTAAACAAAAATAGCCAGGAATTAAGTATATTTGTGGACGTGCAATGCAATGAAGAAATACATTAATAATGTATACTTTATAAAATTAAAGACAAGTCTGAAAAATAACCTGTTCAGACAATACGAAGAAAAGACACAAACTGGGAGAAAATACGAATGACCTAAAACACGGGGTAAAAAAAAAAAGATCGAAAGTGAAAAAATGGAAAAAGATACACAGGATTGTGCAAAAGCAGCTTTACAGTTGGTCCCATGGACAATAATCTCATAATTACTAAATAATAGGACAACAATAAACTTTGCTTCTTGTCCTCACAAGTCTAAACCTACTTTTACCCCACCCTCTATTACGAAAACATAAACCACATGAAAATTACACACTAACATGCAGTGGACTTCAAGGTAACAAGAGTGACTAGAGATGAAGAGCACTTCATATCAATGAGTTTAATTTACCAGGAAGGTCCAAATTCATAAAGAATGTGATAAACTTAAATTACATACAACAGAGACAAGAGCAAAAATATATAATCATAATTGGTTTAACAGATCTCTCTCCTTAGGAATACAGCATTTCTCTTTCAGAAACAAGAGACCACCTCAAAAAATTCAGTGAGGATATAAGAAACACCATGAGCAGCAAATTGGATTCAACATTCTCAGATAATTATGCACAGCTTTTCCTGCTGGCCTGCCCGAAGGTGTTATTCCCAAAATGACCACGAGATGGCAGAAGAGATGCACGCTTCAAACATTTTTCACACTGACCATATTGTAATGAAGCAAGATTCAAAAAAATTCAAAGGATTGAAATTATATGAAGTATGTTTCTGCTCTAATTGTACATAATCCAGAAATTAGTTCCAACCATTAACTACAAAGTTCTCACATTAAAAGTTTTGAAATACACTTCTAAGTAACCCTCCAAATGAATCACCATTGGAGTTAAAAAATAATTTCAACTGAATAATATTAAAATACATTAAAAACTTATGGGAAATATAGTAATAAATCTTCACATTAGGGGGAAACAGTTGAAAATTCACGTGTTTTGCACCCATACTACAAACCCAGAAAAGTAAATTAAATCCTGGAAAGTAGAAGAATGGAAATAGACAAGGAGAGATATCTAGTAGGGTATATACTTAAAACAATAGCAGCTATTATCTGTTTGGGTGGGATTTTGAGTTCATTTTCATTTTTCTGTATAATTCAAGTAAGCTATCACAAAAAAGGCAGTCTCAGGTTGGGTAATAAAACAGTACAAGAGGAAAACTTGGCATAATGTAAGAATAAGTAGACTGCTGTGGTAACAATACCACAGGCCTTTACTCTGCTCTCCCAGACTGATCTTAGAGGGGCCCCTTTTCCAAAGTGCATTTCATTGTGTGCAAATGCAGCCAAGCAAATGACAGGACCAGACCTGAATGAGCAGAGCACAGCTGGGCAGCACAGCCTGAGGGGGAACTTGCCCTGGGGCTGCCTCACTTCAGGGCCCCCTTACAGCCAAGATGCTTCACAACTAAGCAGCAGCACCACTTGGCTGACCCACACAGGGGCTGCTTCATGATTCACCTGGAACAACACTGAGCTTCCTAACAGCCATGCTGCACTCACAGCCATTAGTACCAAAAGGGAGCTATTTACACTAAATACAGTTTCCTTCTTCCCCACACCCCAACTCTGGAACTCCTGCTGGCATTGACTTGGAGCCAATGACCATCAGTCACAGACACCAGATGTCACAGACAGACTCAGGACCTGGACCCCAGAGCAG
The DNA here is from genome assembly GCF_021234435.1 of Artibeus jamaicensis. Lineage (NCBI taxonomy): Eukaryota > Metazoa > Chordata > Mammalia > Chiroptera > Phyllostomidae > Artibeus > Artibeus jamaicensis. The sequence goes on from NW_026521859.1 coordinate 37,839, forward strand.
ACTCAGAACCAAAAGCTGAACCCCAGACCCCTGGCCAAGTCCCAGAACTGTCCCCATGACCCAGGCCAGACCATCAACCCTGAATGGCAGACACTCGACACCAGAGACTGACAGAGAACCCTGGACACCAGGTTCTGTACATCAGACCCTAGAGCCAGAGCTGCACATGGACCCCACACACCCACCCAGGACATGAAGCTGCACCCAAAGAGACTCCAGATCCCAGACACACAGACACAGATTCAAACCCAGAACACAGACCCGGGAGACAGAACCCATATCTGGAACCAGGACCCCACAGCCAGACCCCAGAGCTGGAGCTGGACAATGGACCCCACTTGCCAGATGCAGGAGCAGAACCAAGTCCTCACAATGTAAACAGAGCCAGGAGCCAATAAAGAACATTCCTGACACTCTAAGTCCGAGCAGCTGTCCTCAGAAACAGTTTTTCATGACAATGCAAGTGTACAAAGAAAGAAATTAACTCCCAGCACTACTAAATTATAACAACCCCTGAAGATTTAGACCAAAAAGGCTGACAGAGCGAAAAATAATAATAATGCTTACTCTTGCCAGGAGATGTCCATGATCTCTCAGAGGCTGCACTTTCCAGAAGTTGGTGTCCCTGCCATGAATGTCACATGGCCGGCTCACAAAACCTGTGGGGGATTAAAATAATATTTTTGCCATTTTTTCTAGGTTCTAACAGCTGGGATAGCAATCAAATTCATATAATCTGATTAATGGGAGGTATCTAATGTCTACTACATGGGCAAGGGGAATTCATAATAAAGTGAATACCAAACATAATGAGGTAATATTGAGTATATGGGGTATTTTGGAAAATGGAAGAACAGAGTCTGAGATTTCAAAGGTGAAGTGGGGGACATGCAGGTAATTTTTAAAAAAAAGGCAGCATACCTGCCAGGTTAATTTCTGTTGGGCAACTTCCACAACTTTCAGATGCAAGGAGTACAGTAAGAGGGTCAACAAGCTCTTACGAGGACAGGAGTCTCACTGTCTGAAGCTGAGGTGATTGGGCTGAAGCTCTCTTCCTAAACCAAACTGTGGCAACTAAACCTCTTAGGAAGAACTGAGATGAAAATCCTAAGGAATTTCTCAGTCTTCCCTTTCTGAACAGCCAGTTTAACATCGACATGCCAAGTGCAAAATGCTGGCCCTCTCATGACCGCCCCTGATACTTCACATAGAAGTTGTATATTCACCACCTACATTAGTACATTGTTCCATATTTCACTGGCATAATCATTCAGTTTTGAGAATCAGACTTTACTTAAATTGTTAAATCTTACTTAAGTAAATGGTGACATCACGTACTCCCCAAATTCACCCCATATTAAATACCTGACTGCTTGCTTATGTGGTGGGGAAACAACCTTTCCTGGAACCGCAAGAATCTTTCTGCTGCTCTAATAATCCAACAGGTATGACACAAATTAGCAAGTAAAAATAGCCAACTGTCAGATATACACAGCCAGGACAACCTCACTCAGAGGACAGAGTCAGAAATCCCACACAGAGAAGAGCATAAATGAGGCAGTGATGATATGAGGTGCTGTGGTCATTTTCTATGATAAAGATCTATCCTTAGATCTGTGGGAACATATATAAGGTGTAATAAAAGATGTTGGAACAACTGAATGAGAAAAATGTTGGGCCCCTACATTACATCCTCCACCTAAATAAATTCTTTAATTGATTTCAATAGTCACTCATAACCAACAGAAAACACTGAGAGCTATCTAAACCATACCAAGATATCTAAAGTGAAAGAATTGGAAAAATATACTATATGAACATTAACCAATATACTATATGAACATTAATATTTTCTTTAAATTTTTTATTGATTATGCTGTTACAGTTGTTCTATTCCCCCCTTCATTCCCCTCCACCCTAGCCCCCATCCCCACCATTACTCCCCCTTTAGTTTATGACCATGTGTCTCAAGTTCTTTAGATTCTATATTTCCCATGCTATTCTTGCCTCCCCGGATCTATATTCTATCTACTGTCTATGCTACTTATTTTCTGTACCTTCTCCTCCTCCCACTCCCCTGTTGCTAACCCTCCTTGAGATCCACTCCTGATCTAGCTGTCCTTTTAGTTTGCTTTTATTTTAGGTGTGGTTGTTAATAACTGTGAGTTTGTTGTCCTTTCACTGTTCATGTTTTTTAACTTCTTTTTCTTAGATAAATCCTTTTCACATTTCATATAATAAGGGCTTGGTGATGATGAACTCCTTGGTCTTATCTGAGAATCGCTTTATCTGTCCTTCCATTGTAAATGAAAGTTTTGCTGGATAGAGCAATCTTGGTTGTAGGTCTTTGGATTTCATGACTTGGAATACCTCTTTCCAGCCCCTTCTTGCCTGTAAGGTCTCTTTTGAGAAATCTGCTGACAGTCTGATGGGGACTCCTTTGTAGGTGACTGTCCCCTTATCTCTTGCTGCTTCTAGGATTCTCTCCTTCATTTTAATTTTGGCTAATGTAATTATTATGTGCCTTGGCGTGTTCCTTCTTGGGTCCAACTTCTTTGGTACTCTCTGAGCTTCCTGGATTTCCTGGAAGTCTATTTCCTTTGCCGGATTGGGGAAATTCTCCTTTATTATTTGTTCAAATAAGTTTTCCACTGGTGGCTGTGCCTTTCCCCCTTCTGGTACCCCTATAATTCGGATGTTGGAGCGTTTAAAGATGTCCTGGAGGTCCTAAGACTCTCCTCATTTCTTTGAATTCTTGCTTCTTGACTCTTTTCTGTTTGGCCATTATTTGTTTTCTTCTGTTCCACTCCATTGGTTTGAGTCCCAGTTTCCTTTTCATCGCTATTGGTGTCCTGTGCAATTCCATTCATTTCAATTAGTTTCGCCTTCATATATTTGTCTAATTTGTGGCTATAATCAACGAGTTCTGTGAGGATCCTGATGACCAGTGTTTTAAACTGTGCGTCTGAGAGTTTTGCTATTTCTTCATCGCTTAGATTTATAGGCTCTGGGTCTTTGAGATATTCTTGAGCCATTTTTGGTCTGTTTGTGCCCTTTAAGTGTGAGGAACAGAGCCTCGGACTCCCAGGTCACTGGGTTGTGATGCTGTATGTGGGGGTGTGGTCAGAGTGGGGAAATGGCGGAGCCCTCCCTGCCACTTGCTGTGGGACCTGCTGGGTCCTGGTCCAATCGCCCACTCCCTTGCTTGTCTATCCGCGCACAAATGCGCGACCACAATCAACCGAAGCCCTGCTCCCTTGCTGTTTCCCCGGGGTCGCTCGCTCGGTTGCTCACTAGGTCCAACACTGCTCCTGGATTCTGCGCTCCTGAATCCGTCTGACCGAGTTTTCCTGTGCAACCCCGCTCCACCAGCTGCTGGTTTCGCCCCTTACTGGTCAGACTGAAGAATTTGTTGTTAACAGACTTCCGAAAAGTTCAATTTTCTGTGTTCTGGCTGTGTTTTCTGTTGCTAATATTTAGTTGTCTCTAAACTTGGTTGTGTGAGAAGGCATGGCACATCCACCTATGCCTCCATCTTGGCGGAAGTCCTGAACATTAATTTTAATGAACAAATGAAAACTATATGACATACAGTAGACTTGAAGACAAAAAGTGAACCACTACTACAAATAAAGATGAGTACTTCACATCAGTAAGTTCCATGTACCAGTTAGTTACAAATAGTTATTCACTTAATAACATAAACTCAAAAATATATGCACAGAAAAATACACAAATTAACTATCATAATAGAAGACTTAACCAACCTCTATCATTCAGGTTCTGTTTCAGAGCCAATAAAGCCCACACAAAATAGTATAAATATTTTTAAAATAACATGAGAAAAAATGGCATTCAATGTGCATAAATACTTCACTGCACCCCAAAACTGCAAATTACAGATGCTTTCAAAGCACCCTGGGAATCTATTTTTAAAAATTGACCATACTGTGATATAAAGCAAATTCCAACAAACTTTAAAGAACTGATATTTATACACACACACATGTACATGTATAAACATGTATATATTTCTTGCTCTCACTGCCATTAATTAAGAAATCAGTAACAACACATACCTAGAAATACTTATATTTACAAATTATGAAATACACTTCTAAATAACCACCCCAAAATAAATCACAATTGGAGTTAGAAAATTATTTGCATGAAATGATAGTAAAAACACTTCTTACCAAGGACAGATCACTGAGGTTCCAAACATGATCACAGCTTCAAGCTCAGTGGTTTTCAACCTCAGGTGGACTTTTCTCTCAAGGGGACATTTGGCATATTATATGGAGACCTTTCAGATTGTCCTTGGGGTGGGGTTAAGGTAGGAGTTACTGGCATGCACTGAACAGAGGGAAGGATTACTAATAAGCAACTACAATGTGGACAAAAATCCCCCAGGAGAAAATATTATCCATAGCAATGAGAAACCCTACTCTCTATGGAGCAGGATGGAGAGTCCATTAGAATACAAACAGCATGTGACTTTGCACCCTAGATCTGAAATCACGCCTCCCTCTGGACAGGCAACCTGGAAGCTGAGAGCTAAAGAACAACAAAAAATAAATTAAAATGTCAGCCATCTTGCAAAGAGTGGGGAGGAATGTCCTTGGCTAACAAGACACCCACAAAAGCTCAGAAGCCAAGGAAGATATGACACCTTAAGAGACTGCACCACAGTGTGATAAACCATTGCACTGAGGGTCACTGTCCCTTTTCACTACCCAGAAATCACTCTGCAATTGTTTCTTTAAATTACTTAGAATCTACAATCTTATTCTTTAACATTCCAGAACTCACCATCAAACGTTCTTCTTTTTGAAAATGTGGACCTTTGCCATATTGTGAGTTCCTCAGATAACCTATGAGGGGCACAATTTTACTTACAAAATACTTCTGATTTCTAGAACACCATTGCTCTGGGTCCTGAATTTATTTACAATGCTAAGAATCATGTTACTATTTTATTTAACTATTAATGAACTTATAACTAACACATTTTTAACTCTTCATATCTTCACGTTTTATTCCAAGCTCTATTTTTCATGCTTTACACAGCTAAACTAATGTAATTTTATTATTGCATATCTTCTTTACCTTGACAACTCCTGAATATCAACCTAAAGTTATCATAAATAATACAACTTAGTAAATTGTGTAGTAAATAACATGCAGAAGTAAGTATCTTTTATATATACAAAGAATAATTTAAAGATGTAATTCAAGAACCAATGGTGAATTCTCAAATCTGGTGTCTGGTCCAGATGATGTGCTCATAAAAAGTGGTTCCAGGGAACTGGTCAGTGACATTGGGACCTGAGATTTGTACCTCGAAACAGTCTTTTTAAAAAAAATCAACAGTCACTGATGTTCCACTATAATGAACCACTTTTCCTGCTGACCTGTACTAAGATGTTATTCCCCAAAATCCCCACTAGATGGCAGCAGAGAAGCACACTTGGGACACATATTAGTGGCTTGGCCAAGCAGTTCCTTTGATTTTTATGTATAAAATGACAGCGTTTTATTTTTTTAACCTCCTGGGTTAAAATTTATTTTAAATAGATGATACTTTCTTTATTGTTTAAGGAAGCTGCAACAAACAAAACACATCACAAATGTGCTTTTCACACTTAGATCTTCTACAATTTTCAAGCACACTTGGATCTTCTAAAAATCTGACTCTATTACACTATACAGTTAGTTCCAGCAAATGTCACATAACACACATTTATTGCTTCCTTTGCTCTAATCTGGAAGCCAATCACAAGGTAACTGGACAGTCCTTACATTTAGACATTTTTAAATACACTTCTAAATACCATTGCCATCAATAGTCATTGACATTGTACCAGAACCAACCACTTTTCTTATTGACTGGCACTAAAGCGTTATTTCCAAAATGAACAAGAGGGGACTTACACCAAGGTGGAGGCATAGGTGGAGACGCCGTGCTTTCTCACACAACCAAGTTTAGAGACAACTAAATATTAGCAACAGAAAACAGCCAGAACACAGAAAATTGAACTTTTTGGAAGTCTGTTAACAACAAATTCTTCAGTCTGACCGCGTCATAACCCAGCGACTCTGAGTGGCCCAGCCCTGGTGAACCACCTAAGGCTCTGCTTCTCACCCAGCGGTGCAAAACAGCAGAGGGTGCCGCCATTTCCCCGCTCTGACCACGCCCCCACATATAGCGTCACAACCCAGTGACCTGAGAGTCTGAGGCTCCATTGCTCACACTTAAAGGGCAAGAACAGACCAAAAATGGCTCAAGAAGCTCTCAAAGCCCCAGAGCCTATAAATCTAAGCGATGAAGAAATAGCAAAACTCTCAGACGCACAGTTTAAAACACTGGTCATCAGGATCCTCACAGAACTCGTTGATTATAGCCACAAATTAGACAAATACATGAAGGCGAAACTAATTGAAATGAATGGAATTGCACAGGACACCAATAGCAATGAAAAGGAAACTGGGACTCAAACCAATGGAGTGGACCAGAAGAAAGCAAATAATGGCCAAACAGAAAAGAGTCAAGAAGCAAGAATTCAAAGAAATGAGGAGAGTCTTAGGACCTCCAGGACATCTTTAAACGCTCCAACATCCGAATTATAGGGGTACCAGAAGGGGGAAAGGCACAGCCACCAGTGGAAAACTTATTTGAACAAATAATAAAGGAGAATTTTCCCCAATCTGGCAAAGGAAATAGACTTCCAGGAAATCCAGGAAGCTCAGAGAGTCCCAAAGAAGTTGGACCCAAGAAGGAACACACCAAGGCACATCATAATTACATTAGCCAAGATTAAAATGAAGGAGAAAATCCTAGAAGCAGCAAGAGATAAGGGGACAGTCACCTACAAAGGAGTCCCCATCAGACTGTCAGCAGATTTCTCAAAAGAGACCTTACAGGCAAGAAGGGGCTGGAAAGAGGTATTCCAAGTCATGAAAACCAAAGACCTACAACCAAGATTGCTCTATCCAGCAAAACTTTCATTTACAATGGAAGGACAGATAAAGTGCTTCTCAGATAAGACCAAATTCAAGGGGTTCATCATCACCAAGCCCTTATTATATGAAATGTTAAAGGGACTTATCTAAGAAAAAGAAGTTAAAGAAACATGAACAGTGAAAGGACAACACAATCACAGTTATTAACAACCACACCTAAAACAAAAGCAAACTAAAAGGATAGCTAGATCAAGTGGAAATAGATGAGATCTCAAGGAGGGTTAGCAACAGGGGAGTGGGAGGAGGAGAAGGGGGGAGAAGGTACAGAAAATAAGTAGCATAGACAGTAGATAGAAAATAGATGGGGGGCAAAAATAGTATGGGAAATATAGAATCTAAAGAACTTGAGACACATGGTCATAAACTAATGGGGGGTAATGGGGGAATAGTGGAGGGGAATGAAGGGGGAGAACAGAACAACTGTAACAGCATAATCAATAAAAATAAATTTAAAAATAAATAAATATAATGAAATCAAATAAAAAATTAATCTTTACTGCGCTTTTCTATTACCCTTTAGTCCCCTTTACCCCACTTCCCCCAGCAATCACCACACTGTTGTCCATGTCCACGAGGGCTTTCTCTTTTTTGCTTAATCCCTCCACCTTCTAACTCCTCCTCTGACTAGTTGTTAACTATTCTTCATCCATGAGTCTGTCTCTGTTTTGCTTGTTAGTTCACTTTGTTCATTAGATTCCACATATGAGTGAAATCATATGGTATTTGCCTTTCACCAACTGGCTCATTTCACTTAGCTTAGTGTTCTTCAGGTCTACCCATACTGTCAAAATGGTAAAAAATTTCTTTTTTTATATCCAAGTAGTATTTCATTGTGTAAATGTTTCACAGTTGTTTTATCCACTCTTCTGCTGATGAACACTTGGGCTGCTTCCACATCTTGGTGATTGTAAAAAATGCTGCAATGAACGTAGGGGTGCTTATGTTCTTCCCAGTTAGTGTTTTGGGTTCCTTTGGATATAGTCCAAGAAGTGGGATCACTGGGTCAAAAGTCAGATGCTTTTTTAATTTTTTGAGGTATCTCCATACTACTTTTCACAGTGGCTTCACCAGTCTGCATTCCCTCGAACAATGCAGAAGGGTTCCTCTTTCTTCATATCCTCATCAGCACTTGTTTGTTGATTTATTGGTGATGGTCATTCTGACAGGTGTGAAATCATATCTCATTGTGGTTTTAATGTTCATTTCTCTGATGATCAGTGATCCGAGATGGAAGAGGAGTAAGTGGAAGTTACATTAACCTCCTCCCAGGACCAATCTGGAATCTACGACTAAATTGTAGAGAAATCACCCCAAATAGCCAACTGAATAATAGCAGGAGAGAAGCTTTTGACCAAGAATATAAGGAAGAAACCACTTTACCACAAGACTGGTAGGGAGTGTGGAGGAAGCATGAGAGAGCTGGCTGGGCTCCTGTGGGAAGAAGCTGATATTCTGCTGGGATATTTCAGTGGCTGAGGGTTTCCCTGAGAAGTGTGGGGTCCAAACCCCAAGCTGGGCTCACCAGTCTACAGCACCAGAGATGGAAAGGAACCCAGGTAACGTCCAGCTGTGAAAAGCAGCAGGGTTTCTATCTGCCAGGGAGAGATGGCTAGAGACTCAGAGGCCCTCTTAAAGGGCCAATGAACAAAATTCATTTGTAGTCACTTACCCTGGGCTCTGGCAGAGCCCAGGCAGAGGGAGAACAGAGTGAAGTAGAGATGCTTGAAGAAAGTCTGGGACTGGTGGCTCTGAGAGAGAGCTGAAGGAACAGCCACCAGGATCCCTGTGCTGAGTCATTCTCATACTGCAGAAGTCATTTCTCTCAGGCAGGGCACTCCCCTCCACGTGACACCAGCCTGAGGGGAAGCAGTCATCCCATCCATAGGAATTATTCTGCCTAGCCCTGTTGGAGCTTAAGCAGGCTGCTGCGTACAGCTTGATTAGTTTAACATCTGAGCAGTTTAATGACCATTGAACAACTAAGCAGAAAATACAAAGGAACAGCCAAAATGGAAAGACAAAGAAACAGGCCCCAAATAAAAGAACATGAGAATTCTCCAGAAGAAGAACTAGATGAAGTGGAGGCAGGCAATTTGTCAGACAGAGGGTTTAGAGTGATAATTATAAGGATACTGAAAAGCATGAAAAAAAGACATAGAAACCATAAAAAAGGGCCACTCAGAAATAAAGAATGCAATATCTGAAATAAATAATACACTGGAAGGAATAAACAGTAGGTTAGATGGAACAGAGGACTGACTCAGTGATTTGGAAGTCAAGGTAGAAAAAAAACACCCAGGCAGAGCATCAAAAAGAAAAAAGAATTTAAAAATTGAGAAGAACTTAAGAAACACCTTGGATAACATGAAGAGTAACAATATCCTCATCATGGGAATACCAGAAGGAGAAGAGAGTGAGGAAGGAATCAAGAACCTATTTAAATAAATGATGAGTGAAAACTTCCCTAATCTCATGAAGGAAAAAGACACACAAGTTCAGGAAGCTCGGGGAATCCCAAACAAGTTGGACTCAAAGAGGCCTACACCAAGACATATCATAATTAAAATGACAAGACTTACAGACAAGGAGAGAATCCTAAAAGCTTCAAGAAAAAAGCAGGTAGTTATCTACAAGGGACCAGCAATTAGATTGTTATCTAATTTCTCAACAGAAACATTTCAGGCCAGAAGGGAGTGGTGTGAAATATTCAAGGTGATGAAAAACAAGGAACTACAAGAAGGTTACTTTACCCAGCAAAGCTACCATTTAAAATTGAAGAAGAAACTAGGAGCTTCCTAGACAAGAAAAAGCTAAAGAAGTTTGTTAACACCAAACCACTGCTGCAACAAATGGTGAAGGGTTTGCTTTAAGAAGAAAAAGAAGTAAAAGAGAAAGGAAAAAAAATACAGTGAAAACAGTCTAACAATAAAACGGCACTACCTGAGACTTCCGCCAAGATGGAGGTATAGGTGGATGTGCCGTGCCTTCTCACACAACCAAGTTTAGGGACAACTAAATATTAGCATCAGAAAACACAACCAGAACACGGAAAATTGAACTTTTTGGAAGTCCGTTAACAACAAATTCTTCAGCCCTACCGGTAAGGGGCGAAACCGGCATCTCGTGAGGGGTTGCACAGGAGGACTCCGGTCGGACGGACCCAGGCGCGGAATCCAGACGCTCGAATCCAGACGCACGGGTTCCAAACCCAGGATTGGACCTAGTGAGCGACCGAGCAACCCACCGGGCGAGCGACTGCTGAGGAGACAGTGGGGAGGCGGTGCTGCGTGTTGACTGCGGTTGCCTATCTGCGGGCGAGCGGACAGGCGAGGGAGTGGGAGGTTGGACCGGGGCCCGGCGGTCCCCATGGCTTGTGGCAGTAGGGCGCCGCCATTTCCCTGCTCTGACCACACCCCCACATACAGCGTCACAACCCAGCGACCTGGGAGTCCAAGGCGCCGCTTCTCACATTTAAAGGGCCAGAACAGACCAAAAATGTTGCAGGAAGACCTCAAAGCCCCAAAGATAAATCTAAGCGACGAAGAAATAGCAAAACTCTCAGACGCACAGTTTAAAACACTGGGCATCAGGATCCTAACAGATCTGGTTGATTATAGCCACAAATTAGAGAAACATATGAAGGCTAAACTAAGGGAAATGAATGGAATTCCACAGGAAACCCATAGAGATGAAAAGGAAACTGGGACTCAAACCAATGGAGTGGACCAGAAGAAAGCAAATAATGGCCAAACAGAAAAGAGTCAAGGAGCAAGAATTCAAAGAAATGAGGAGAGTCTTAGGAACCTCCAGGACATCTTTAAATGCTCCAATATCTGAATTATAGGGGTACCAGAAGGGGGAAAGACACAACCACCAGTGGAAAAATTATTTGAACAAATAATAAAAGAAAATTTCCCCAATCTGGCAAAGGAAATAGACTTCCAAGAAATCCAAGAAGCTCAGAGAGTACCAAAAAAGTTGGACTCAAGAAGAAACACACCAAGGCATATCATAATTACATTAGCCAAAATTAAAATGAAGGAGAAAATCCTAGAAGCAGCAAGAGCTAAGGGGACAATCACCTACAAAGGAGTCCCCATCAGACTGTCAGCAGATTTCTCAAAAGAGACTTTACAGGCAAGAAGGGGCTGGAAAGAAATATTCCAAGTCATGAAATCTAAAGACCTACAACCAAGATTGCTCTATCCAGCAAAACTTTCATTTAGAATGGAAGGACAGATAAGGTGCTTCTCAGATAAGATCAAATTCAAGGAGTTCATCATCACCAAGCCCTTATTATATGAAATGTTGAAGGGACTTATCTAAGAAAAAGAAGTTAAAGAAACATGAACAGTGAAAGAACAACAAGCTCACAGTTATTGACAACCACGCCTAAAACGAAAGCAAACTAAAAGAACAGCTGGATCAGGAGTGGAAACATAGAAATGAAGATCTCAAGGAGGGTTAGCAACAAGGGAGTGGGAGGAGGAGATGGGGGGAGAAGGTACAGAAAATAAGTAGCATAGACAGTAGATAGAAAATAGAGGGGGGGGGGCAAGAATAGCATGGGAAATATAGAACCTGGGGGACTTGAGACACATGGACATAAACTAAAGGGGGGTAATGGTGGGAATGGGGGAGCAGGGTGGAGGGGAATAAAGGGGGGAATAGAACAACTGTAACAGCATAATCAATTTAAAAAATAAATAAAAAAAAATGGCACTACCTGTGTATCTATCAATAAGCACCTTAAATGTAAATGGCTTAAAGGCTCCAACTGAAAGACAGGGGGTAGTTGAATGGATAAGAAAACATGACTCATATATATGCTGCCTCCAAGAGACCCATCTCAGATTCAAAGATACACACAGACTAAAAAGCAAAGGGATGGAAAAAGATATTTCCTGCAGAGGGAAAAGAAAAAAAAGCTAGGGCAGCAGAATTTGTATCTGACAAGGTAGCGGTACTTGTATCTGACAAAACAGACTTTAAAACCAAAGCTATAATAAGAGACAAAGAAGGGCAGTACAAAATGATAAAGGGAACAATCCAAGAAGAGAACATAACCCTAGTAAACATGAATGCACCCAACATAGGAGCAGCTGAATATGTAAAGCAAATCTTGATGGACATAAAGGGAGAAGTTTACAGAAATACAGTCATAGTCAGGGATTTTAACACCCCATTGACTTCAATGGATAGATCTTCCAGAGAGAAAATCAACAAGGAGACAGTGGCCTTAAATGACACCCTAGATCAAATGGGTTCGATTGATACATCAGAGCATTTCACCTCAAAGCAGCAGAATATACATACTTTTCAAGTGAGCATGGAACGTTTTATAGGATAGACCACATTAGTTAGGGCACAAAACAAATCTCAATAAATTTTAGAAGACGGAAACCATATCATCAGAATATATTCTACTTCAAATGAATTCTTTAGTACATTTATTAACAGGATTGGCAGTTTTCAGAAACAATTATACTTAATCTTTGAATGGATTCAAAATGCTAGGCTTCACGACCTAAGTCTAAGCTTAAGCATCAAACACATCCACTAGGTGGCAGAAGCGTATCAGAAAAATTCACAAATGGATTCCCCCCCCCCCCCCCGCCCTGCTTGGGGGATCTTGCTGGCTATGCTCAGGCGGTGCTGCAGGAAGGACATGTGTTGTCCAGTCATTTTCTTCAGCTGAGTCTGCATATACACAGAACGGCCAGGCTCCCGCACCTGGTGTCCCTTGTGGCGAACAAGTCACATCTGCCAGCTGCCTGGTAGAGTGAAAATCTCCTTCTGTCTGGCTAACAGGGTTGCTCTCAGAGAAGCCAAGGTGCCTGTGTGGAAAAAAATACTGGGTTCTCCAACTTACCAGTCTCCTGGTGAGTTAAAAGACCCAGAGTCACCTTGAGGGGGTCCCTGTTTTGTTGGTATTAACTGCATGATTGAGGTTTTTTTGGATTTTACTCAGCCATTTAAGGAAAGACTAAGAAACAGAAGATGGCAATTTGCTTTTGTTCTTAATACTTTAAAAGAGAAGGGAAAAAAAAGACAAGGAAATATTTAGCTTTTATGAGAACACAGACAGTGCATTCATTTCTTTCTCTCATTGAAAATGTCTTTACAGGTAAGTAGATAAATCACAGTGAAGTAATGGTTTGCATCTTTGGCATTAGGGAAAACTTTGTGAGTATTTTGAAATAGGTGTTGTTGCCAAGCTACTGACTAACTTGAGATACCTTACTTACCAGTTAGGGTATAAAAAAGAAGCATCCTTCTCTGAAGCAGGACTCCTCACACTCTAACCTGCGTGGGAATCCCCTGGGGATCTTGCCGAAGTGCAGATTCTGAACTGTCTCTAGACTCAAAAACTGCCTTTCACTTCCAGGCTTTGTATTGCTGGGGCTGGACTCCACAAACCATCTTTGTGCTGGATCAGCTGGCCCTATGCTGCACTTTTCCAGTAGGGGGTGCTGAAGGGAAACTGGCTGGAAAGCCGGGGGTGGGGGGTGGGGTGGAGAAGGCACCAGGCGACTTGTTGTTCCTGGGGGCATCATCCAGGCAATGCTTCTTCAGTCCTACAACAACAGTTCCTTTCTGTTGCAGCTATTTCCAGTTTGTAGATTTTAACACCCTTAGGGTGAACTTCATTGTACCCTTAGGAGACACCCCCCCCCCCCAACTGGCCAAGCAAATCCCCTGTCATGGATTCCAACCTCTTTCTTTTATTCTCTGAATTCTACCTGTGGTAACTACTTCCTGCAGTTGCTATCTCCTTAATATAGTAAGAGTCTTACTCTTTTAATTACCTAGTTAATAACTTTCTCTGTAGTTAACAATTCTTTCCATGAAATTATCACTTTTGAATAATAGGTGTGGTTTGTGTCTCCTGCCTGGACTGATTGCTGAAGGTCTGGGATGGGCCTGAGACTCTGCATGTCTGACAAGCCTCAAGTGATGCCAACTGCTGGTCCATGGACCACAGTTTTACTAGCAAATAGCTAGAGAAGTGATTCTCAACTCTTGGCTGCACATTTGAATTACCTGGGAGCTCTAGGAAAATATTGATTAGATGCCACCCCAAGTGACTTTGATTTAGTTGGGTTGAGGTATAGCCTAAGCACTGGCTTTTTAAAAGTTCTTCCTAAGCAACTCTTATATACAGAATTGGGGACCTCAACCAAGGGGCAGTTTTGCCCCCTCCCCCTTCAGAGACATTTGGCCATGTCTGGAGATGTTTTTGATTGTTGGCATCTAGTGGGGAGAGGCCAAGGATGCCACGAAGCATCCTCTAATTTCCCAGACAGTCCCCCATGGCAAAGTAGGATTTCACCCACAATATCAATAGTGTTCTTGAAAAACCCTTATCCAGAAGATGTGACAAGGCAACCCAGTTCATCTCTTCGTTTGTTTCCTCATTCATTCATTCATTCAAATATATTTATTGAGGAAATACATTAATATGAGCTTTTCTAGATGTTGATGACTATAGAAGCATTTGAGAGCCAGGTAGTATCGAGAAACTTTGGCAGGGAGAAGATAGTCCCATGACATGCTTGTCAGATAGAGATGCATGTTTTGTCACTTACTCTAGGTCCCGAGGTAAACTGCAGTGTAAGACTTGCTAATGTGTGTGTGAGCTGCGGTGATCCCCCCCCCCCGAAATCTGCAGGGATTATGGACTTTGTCCCATTCTGTATTCTTGGCAGGAGACCTGGTGTCACTGTCAAGAATAACAGTCCGAAAGTGGAGAGAAAGCTGACATGTCTCTCTGAGCCTCCTTTTAGCTGCTAGCATGGTACTTAATGTATGTATATCCTCAAGAATTGAAAAAGGGGTTAACTTTGGGAAGAATTAAAGACAAGCACACGAATGAGCACCTTTTCACTGGCTGGGCCTGTACTATTTTCCAGGCACTTTTTAATCACTTTATACATATCATATTTAATCCTTTGATGGAAAACTTGTTAACTCCATTATAAAGTTAGTGGAACAAATGCTCAGAGAGTACAAAGACTGCCAATTTTACATAGCTAACGAGAGTTAGAGTTTGTATCACTTCAGAAAATATTCCACATGTACATGTATTTCCCTAAGAACACTAAGGATGTTCATCCTAATAATGAACCTGTGTAATTTACAATGGTGCAGACACAGTGATATAAATGTCACAGCTGTAAATGGAGAGCTAATGAGTCCAGATAATGCTCTTTTATCACCGAGCTGTGTCATTACTGCCAGCATCATGAGCTCAGAGTTCCCTGTTTCTGCACCTCCCCAGGGCTTGGGAACTGTGGCTTGTGGTCGATGCCTACAATGCTAACCGGTTTTCAGATAGCTCACTCCCGTGCTTACTCAGCTCTTGGCTGGTGAATCACACTGAACCCCAAGCAGAGAGCGAGAGACAATGGTGACCATCTGCCTCTTCAGCCATTTCCTCGGCTTCCTCGGCTCTTAATCTTCTGCGGGACCCTGGCAAGTGAATGTGACACGCAGACAGGCAGTGTGTCTTCAAAGGCAGCCAACACAAGTCACTTTAAAATTCATCCACCTCTCAAACATGGTTGTAGCAGCCTTTTTTTATAACTTTACTGAAATCATAACTAATTTTTTTTCTACTGGTATTTTAAAGCCTACCAGAGCAATCCGTACCTATACACCCTATGGCAGTGTTTTCCAAACCAGGGTGCTGTGAAACCCCTTAGTGGACCATGCAATCTCATGTCCAGCATTTCCTTGTGGTTTTAATGGAGTGAAATGGAATAATACTGTGTGGAATGTGGTATTATTTGCTTCATGAGTGTGTTTGCATGTGGGGCCTGCGTTAGTCTCCTATTGCTCCTAGAACAAATTGCCAAAAGTTTCACAGCTTAAAAAAAAGGCAGATTTATTACCTTTCAGTTCTGTAGGTTGGAACTACAGCACAGATCTCACGGGACTAGAATCAAGACGCCTTCCAGTTACGTTCCTCTGGAGGCCCGAGGTGGGAATCTGTGTCCTGGTCACTTCCAGTCTCTAGAGGCTGACCCCCCTCTCCTCCATCTCCAAAACTGCAGTGGCGGGGCAAGCCCTTCCCACAATGCATCTCTCAGGCCTCTTCTTCTGTCCCCGTCTTCTCTGTTTAAGGACATTGAGTTTACACTGGGCCTGCAAGGATCATCCAGGATTGTCTCCCTTTCTCAGAGTCAGCTGATTAGAACCCTACTTCCCCTTTGCATTTAACCCAACATATTCAAGGTTCTGAATATTAGGATGTAGATCTCTACATCCTAATTTTTTTTTGCAGGTGGGGGCATGAATCCTCCCTCCACAGTGCCACAGTGTAAAAGGGTCTGAAAAATACAGCTGTACAATGAAGTGCAGGGTGGGCAAAAGTATATAGTTGTGAGTACTCAAAACACAGTTTGTGCTTGTATTATTTATTAATTATCATATTATTTGCCGTATGAACAGCTGTAAACCTACTGGGGTTTGTTTTTGGTTTCTAGTAACACCAATATCCATTCATGGGCCTGCATGTCAGCAGGGTTCTGCCACTTTCTATTTACTCTTTCTTTAAGAACAATTAGTATGAGATGGTAACATGAAACATTAAGATCAAATCAGCATTACCTTAAAAAAACAAAAACCAAGAAGGAAACAAATAAGGCTACTTCTTATAGGGAAAAAAATCCAAGTTCTCTGCTCCTGAGATCCTTCCACCTCTCTCTGTGAACCCTCTTTTCCCTTCCAGTCTGGTTTTATACAGAATGTAATGTGATTCTGGACCCTCTCCTACTTGCACGCCCCTCCACAGGGCACAGGCTCAAGGGTCATCCACTCTGAGCGTCACTGCAACTTTCTGAGATAAGGAGGGCTATAACTTATCATGTTCAGTTGGGAAAAACAAGGTATTACGTTATTTAAATATAGTCAAGTGGCTGGTGGATTTAGACACATCAGTGTGGAAAACTGCATAAACATTGTCAGTTCACTTGTATTTGTTGGGCTTGTGTCTGTTGTGAGATGTGGGCTCAGCACAGTGCTAAGTGCTGTAGGGAGATAGAGGCAGATGACGTGATTCCAGCCACATGGAACTTAAGACTCTTATTTGGGAGGCAGGATGTGAGTGTGTGTACATGGACAGAAGTGCAGATGTATATGTGTGCATGTGCGGTTGTGTATGTGCACACACGTGGACATGCATGCACACTTGCATGTACGTATATGTGCACACACATGTACAGGTGAGCCTATATATGGAACACATGCATGCACTCATGTGTTCATGTGTATGCACATATATGCACAAGTCAGTTTGTACGCATGTGTATATGTAGCTGAATGTTAGGGGTGGCAGAGTGTTCAAATGCACACAGTTTGGAGTCGAACTGACATTTACCCAATTTATCTTTTATGGATGTCCTCTTCTCTAACTTGTTTTGGACATGCCCTATTTAAACTTTGCACAAAATTGTACAACAACCTCATAAGTAGCCTCAATACTTGGATGATTTCAGATTGGCCAGCTATTTAAATGTTACTAAGGGAGACTTCAAATCCTTTGCTCTTTTTGACTTTTCCGTTTCCTGAAGCAGATTGGGCTAGTGAAACTCACATCTAATTAAGTGCCAGTATAAAAGCCTTAGGGAAAGGCAAAAAATAGCATTACTGGTCCCTTTTCGTAGAGGAGTCAGAAAGAGAATTGTGTGCATGGCAGGCAGAGAGAGTAATCAAACTGTGTCTGGGAGATGAGCAAACTTTATTGCAGAGTGCCTGCGGGGGAGTAAGAGGCTGGGCTGAGGAGGGACGAGGTGCGGAGCAGGCCCTGGAGGAGAGGTTAGACTGGGGAAAGCATTTGGATTTGCTGGATAAAAGACAGGGAGCCTTGGGAGAGTGGCGTCTGAGCACATTTTCACTTCAGCACTTTCACATTGGGAGTACTTGAGATGTTGCACTAATTTAATAGATGTCACTCTTTTGGCATATGTTTCCTTCTTGCTGTTCTAACCCAAAAAAAAATGAGAAAATTCCACTCTTTAAAAAATAGCCCTGGCTGGTGTAGCTCAATGGATTGAGCATGGGCCTGTGAAGCAAAGAGTCGCTGGTTCAATTCCCAGTCAGGGCACATGCCTGGGTTTGCAGGCCAGGTCCCCGGTGGGGGACACATGAGAGGCAACCACACACTGATGTTTCTCTCCCATTCTTTCTCCTTCCCTTCCCCTCTCTCTAAAAATAAATAAATAAAATATTAATATATATCTATGTTCTTCTGTAAAGGAATTGTTGTAATTTCTTATATTTACAAAGAATAAAAGTATTTGCACACTAGATATTTTAAAAGTATGAACTCTTCATGTTGTATGAAGTAGATTCTTCAGAACAAACCGTACCCTTAGTTCTATCCTAAGGACAATTGAATGTTAAGATCCTTTCCCGATCTGCTGTGTTGGCTCATTAATTCTTTTAAAGAAGAAGCTATTTAAGATCATAACTAAAATCGGAAAACCCTAGAAATGATTTCAGTGAAAGAGAACATACTTTTATTGAGTTCTAATTCTGAGTCAGGTTTTGTCCTGGGTGCTTCATGAGGAGCAGGAAGGAGAGGAAAGGGGTCAGGTATACAGATGAATGATGCCTGGCACATGAAAGGCATACAATAAATACCCATTGGGGGGAATGAGTGCATGCATAGGCAAGTCCCTGCTATTGACTGATTGAGTTTGTTGAGAAGGGTGAATGGAGGTGCTAGGAAGACAAACACAAAAATAGAGATGAATAGAGGCTAGAGAAGTGGTTCTCCAAATTTGGCTGCATATCGGAATCACCTGGAAACTAAAAGAACCCCCTAAAATGAATGCCCACATGCCACTCTACGTGAATCTGACTTAGCTTTCTTTGAAAGCAAAGGAAAGGAGAGCCAGAAAAACTACGACCATGGACCCAAGAACTTAGAAACCAAGGCACACTTAGGGACAGTTAAGTGATTTGTAGTAGGTAAAGTGTTGGGTAAAATGATCCTAGCCTGTAGATAGAACTTCTTTTTTAATTTAATTATTGTTCAAGTACATAGATGGAACTTCTGACAGAAGATGGACAGGTTTGTGGAGTTCAGCTCTCGAAATCCCTGGGTTGCCATAGTAATAAGACGGCTTTTATTCTGTATCCCTTTGAGGGCTAAGGAAGAATTGTAATGAAGGGACACGATAAGATTTGTATTTTGGAATAGTAATTCCAGAATGAGTGGGGCTCCTGAATGGGGAGGAAAGACCCATTGCCAGGAAGCTATGCACAGGTCCAGGGAAATAAAAGCATTGCACTGGGATGAAGATGAACAGTCATATTCTTTTTTTTTAAAATTTATTGAGTTATTTTTCAAGTACAGTTTTCTTTTGTCAATTTCTCCCATCCCCCCCCCCCCCCATCTCCCCACCTCCCTCCCATCCCCCCCTCCCCAAACACCTCATCCCTGTGTCTTTCATACTTTGAACAGTCATATTCTGTAGACATTTCTGGGGTAGACTCACAGTCCACCTAACCAATTGGTTGAGGTTGATGAGAAAGGAAAGAGAACCTCAAGATAACACTAAATTTTCCAGATTATGCTGTCAGGTATAAAGGTAACTTTTTAACATCAACAAAAAAACTGCAGATATCCACATCCTAGTAATTTACAGTTTTGATGTCTGTAGATTAGAAAAAAACCAAAATAATTGGCACGCTTGCTCCAGGCAGGCCACTTTTGTCCTGTTTACTGTTTGATTTTCTCTCTCTCTGTTGCTGGGAAGGGGTATGTGTGTGTGTGCCTGCCTTCCTGAGATTGGATCCCTTTCTTTACAGGAACTTTTGAGTTACAGTACACTCCTCAGTGAGTGTATTTAAAGCACTGGTTCCTCAAATGGTTAGCTATGCAGATGTATGTGCGCTTTTTATTTACTTGCCTCTTGAGCTACATTATTTCATTATTTGTTGTTCTCTCACGCATCACTAACCATCATGTCTATTTTTCTTAATCCCGGGGCACCAATGACAGAAACAATTTTCAAAAAAAATAGTACGTGTTCATTGCAAATACTTATAAAATGAAGAAAAGTTGAAGAAGAAAGTAGGATTTATTCATAATGGATCTCTCTCACACTGTTAGCATCTTGGTATATTTCGAGTAAGCCTTCGGTTGATACACATACTTATTTGTAAAGTTAGGAGATGGCTTCCTAATAATGTTTTATTCTTCTTTACTTTTTTCTCTCAACCTTGGATAATGAGAACTTTTCCATATGATTAAATATTTCTTAAAAATTATATTTAGTGACCATATATTATTCAAATAAATGGATTCCTAAGAAACTTTGTTCCCTTGTTGAACTTTATTATTTTCATAAATAATGCTATACTGAGAACATTGTACATAAATGTGCAAGATCTGATCCCCTTAGGATAGATACTTAAAAGGGTTAAAGCATATCTATCTTTGAAGATCATTTACACAGATAGTTAAATTACTTTTCCAAAATGTTGATCACATTTACTGAATGTTAGAATATACTGTGATGCTCTTGATGTTTCTTAATTGTGAGAGAAGTGTCTTCTGACCTACACTGAACATTTGTTTTAAATGAGAAGTATTAATCTGAAAAAGTACATCTATGCTGAAAAAAACCATGGGAAAAAGTTAACATGAATGGGCTATTATGTAGCCTGGTAAGTGGATGCAGCATATTCTTATTTTTATAGTAATGAAGGGTGTTGTTGGTACAAATAATTTTTAAGAGCAGAGTTCATTAACTCAGTGGCCCTACAATAGGTTTGCCGCATGGTTTTAGGTTGAAGGAATCTTACTGAGGAAGAAATAATCAGATAATTAAAATCAATGTATACAACACAGAAAAGGCTTGGGAAGCTTTTCTGTATGGCAAATGATGTGAGGCTAACAAGGGTCTGGATCTGGTTTATTTAATCCGACACACAGCACCGCATCTGGAAGGAGTCTTCGTGCTGTGCGACGCTCTGCATGCTGATCTGACCACAGAGGCGCTTTCCCACCCGAGGCTTGTGCGGGACAAACTTTGAATCATTTGTATCATGTATTTGGCTCCCAGGCCTTTCCCCTCTGCACGTTTTATAACAATACAAACAATAGAGACATGGCTCTGGTCTCTGTACCTTTGTCTGTAATTGTCTGTTTTCCTCTGGGAGTATTTGCTCCAAAATATTTCTCTCATTATGGAAAAACCATGCATGTAAAACATAAGATGAAATCTTACTTTTAAATAAAACTTACCACCACTCTCAACAGAAACGAGCATCTTGTTTACCCTTTCCAGCTTAACATTTTCTGATTTTTTTCTTCTTTCTTTTAGGATTCCATCAAAATCCTCAGTGATACTTATAATTGTAATGACATTTTGATGGTAACCAAAACTAACGCTTTCTGAGGTGTTTCCTGAGTCTGGGAACACAGACTTTTTCTCTGTGACCCCAATCAGCAGTTGCTTATTTGGCAGGCCTAGAACTGTAATTTGAAGGCACCAGGGCTTGTAGAAATCCTCCCAAAATACTTGCAATGGAAACTTACCACTTACAAAACAGCAATCCTAGAAGCCCAGGCGTGACGCACCACCTCCCACAGCAGCAGCCAAGTGGCCCAGCACGGAGTACATGCCCTTAGTTTCCGGAATTCAACTTCTCCTTTTCGAACTTCCATATAATTTTTACCATATCTTCCTTATGGCACTTATCCTTTTCTTTGGGTATTGGAATATTTGATTATAGGGCTTATGTCCCGAATCTAGGCACCGTCCAATTCATACCTGTACCCAGCATCCCACATAGTATGAGCTCAATTCATACAAGAATTGTGTACTTAGCCCTGGCTGGCATAGCTCAGTGGATTGAGCACGGGCCTGCGAACCAGAGTATCGTGGTTAGATTCCCAGACAGGGCACATGCCTGGGTTGCAGGCCAGTTCCCAGCAGGGGACGCATGAGAGGCAACCATACATTGATATTGCTCTCTTACTCTTTCTCCTTCCCTTCCCCTCTCTCGAAAAATAAATAAATAAAATATTTTAAAAAAAGAATTGGGTACTTAAAACATTGCTTCTTAAAGTTTCAATTTGAGGTCTGGAAGCGCCACTCTAGATTTGCAGCATGAAGTTACTAAAGATAAATAAGGAAATGAATAAATCAACACAGTGATCGTAAAATATTCACTCAGTCCGTGATGAGTGAAGGAAGAATATCAGCTGAACCGGATGTTGGATTTTTATGAAATTCTGAGAGTATCCTTGATGTCCAGGTCTTACCTGGAAGGCTTGTCTGGTGGGTGATGATATCGCTGGTGGTGGCAACGAGTGAAGTTTCTTCCTTGCTTTTTCTCATTACCACATTATTTATGAAAATTTAAAATCTTTCTTAGTGCCCTTCCATAGTTTTTACCATGTGTGCATTCATGTGAAACTTCTTCATAAACTATAACTTTTTAACTATTTTTTAATATTGTCATTAGTCATGAAAAGGTAATTACCTTCGATGACAAAGATTTCCTATTCTCTTCCTTTTTCTCCGACCTAACATACCAGGCTGTGATCCTGTTCCAGAGTCTTCCCAGCTAGGGAACACCTGGATGAGAGAGCAGGAGGAATACGAGGGCAGGCTGTAACCTAAGAGGATCACGGGAGACAGAGTGGGGTGCATTGGAAAGAACATTCCCCTTGTAGTCACACAGACTTTGGTAAGTTATCCCACCTCCCTGAGCCTCAGTTTCTTCACCTATGGAACGGCAATGCTAAAATCTCTTTCATATTCACATGTTGCAGTTAAATTCCTGGGCTGGTCACAGGTGTACAAGCCACAGGTGTTGCTGTCCTCCTGCCTCATGTGCCAAAGGCTTGGAGGTTCTCTGATGGCCCTTCACTCACGGATTATCGTCAGCTCCTAGAATGCCGCGTCCTTCAAGGGCAGGGATTGTCTCTTCTTCAGTTTTCATCTCCAGTGGCCAGTTCAGTTCCTGGCAGAGACTGGAGTCTCTGTGAGTGGCGGTTACACTGAGCTGCCTTCCATTGTGCAAAAGAGTCCAGAGTAATATCAGGAAGATATTGGAGAAGAGCTAAGAGACTTGGAAAGAAGCAGAATAGGGCAAGGAAAGCCTGGGGCTGGGCCACCTGGTCATTTACCTCTTGATGGTTTGGGGCTTAGTCAATACCTGTTGAATGAATGATATTAATAAGAATATTTGTAAATGAGCTGCAAATAAAGATATGCACAGTTGAGATTAAGTGACTTAGCTGATGCTTGGAATGTACTGGGCACTGAATATTCACTGAATAAGTGAAAAAGTGATTTAGTAAATAGAAGACACAATGAAGTCAAAGATGGTAGTTAAGCAAAAGAGATTACTTGCAAGGTAATAATATATATGATAGAAAGTGGTAACCATTTGTATGTTTGCCACCTACATTGTATGTGCATGTTTGTGTGTGCGTGCATGTGTAAGAGAGAGAGAGAGAGACAGAGAAGGAGGGAGAGAAAGAGAGAGGAGAAAGAGAGGGGAGGGGAGAGAAGAGGGGGAGGGGTGAGCAAGAAGTGGGGTTCAAATGAACCATTGGTGGGTGTGACGCCTGCCAGTGGGAAGGGAGTGGGCAGTGCAGGGGAGAGCAGTGGAGGGAAAATGGAGATAACTGTAACTGAACAACAATAAAAAATGTAACAAATAGGAAACAAAATGAGAGAGTGAGAGGACAAAGAATGACTTACAAAATGAGCTTCTTTTTCTCTTCCTCTCCAACCCCCGACTGTCAAATCTCCTGTTCCCTTTTGGCTTCCACACAGGGATGTGTCAGCTGCAAGGCTCTTTGGGATCATTAAGTGTAACCCCCAGGCAGTTGTTTGAGAATTTTTTTAAAACATTACACCATTTGTGTCAGTCTAGTCACACAAGCTGAATGAGATGGGCCTAAGGCTTAAGGGCGAGGGTACCGGTGATAAGGATCCTCATGGGACAGGGAAGATGAAAGGGGCACGAAATATCCAAAATTGTTCAGAAATGAAGTCCAGATATGAAGGATGTGATTTGCACTTTGAACAATACTATTATTCCAGGCTCCTACAAATAAAAGGTGCTCCAGAGGTCTTTCATTTTTGCCAGAATTATATAAAAATGTGAGAGTTAACAAATATTTTAAGTAGGATCATTTGTATAATTAGTTGCCTTTGTATAATTAGTGCAACTGTCATCCCTTCGTCAGGAGATAGCCATTAGTTTCTGTCTTATTAACCACCTTCACATCCCATCTGAATTCACAAACTATTACTGGCATCATTATAGTTCGTGTGCTTATCTGTGACTTATTTAGTGCCTTTAGGTTTAACAAAGATGTTTCATATCTGAAATGACCTACTCAAAAGGTGATAAAAAATAGAATGTGAATTTCTAAGATCAAGAAGTTTCAGGAAAAAAAAGAAGTTTCAGGACATTAAAAAATCTTTTACACAGTTTCAAAATACCTATATTTTTATAAATTATTGTGCTGATCTTAATAGAAATGACTAGTACACGTGGATGATATTACACATGCAGATATTTCCTCTTGTAATTTAATAAAGAGGTACTTTTACTATGGCTACTATGTTAGAGTTATGCTAACTATGGTAACAAACAAGTCTCCAAATGTATAATGGGGTCAAGTATTATAAAAGTCAGTTTCTCACTCACGTAAATGCCCAAACAGGGAACCTTAATCGATAGAGGGCTTGCCTCCAAACTGATTGGGGGACTTGGGTTTCTTGCATTCGGAGGTTCTCTCTTCTGCACCAGTGGTTTCCAAGATTGCTGGGCGTATCTCCATCAAGTCAGTGAAAAGGGAAAGAGCACGGAAAGTCATGTGAAGAGGTTCTTACGGACCAGGAACCATTCATTGGCTAGAGCTCAGGCTGTCTCCCTAGAAAGAGGAGGAAGCAGTTTTGAGGAAGAGCTAGACAGTCTGTGCCACACAAGCACGTCGTCAACTCTCAGTGAGTGTCGGCAATTATTGTTGTTATTGTGATTGTTATTATATTGAATATAATATTCAATATTATATTCTCCATATAATTTGGTGATTCTCCATATGTGCCATATGGAGAATCAAAATCAGTATTTGGAAGAGCTGTTAAAAAGGATACTCCTAGTCTATGCCTCTGAATAAAGTCAAGCATAAGTTAACTAGATTTTAAAGTAACTGTTTATATTCAGGCCTGAGTCACCTGCAATATGTAGACATGACTAAATCAAATTAACTATTAATAGTTAACTGCACAAAGGAAAATAATGGCAAAGTTATTTCCTTTTTTTGAACATAGTTTGAGGTAGATAATCTTCATCAAATACATTCTTTAAAGAATAAACATGATTCTTAAAATGAGATTAGCAAAGCACTTCTGGTGTCCTTTTTTCATTTCCTTTAGACAGTATGAATTAAAGAGTTACTTGTAGGCAGAATATCTATCATCTATCTATTACTTATTTAAATTAATCATTCCATAAAAGTTTCAGGTACTCGGGTACTTTTCTTTAAAACGAGAGCAGTCATTCTAGACTAATGACTAGCATAACTAGAGAGATTATTGCATTGCTGGTAGGGCATCGATTAGTGAGCATTTTCTGTAAAATGCCAGGCAGTAAATATTTCATGCTTTGTAAGCCATACAGTCTCTGTGACAGCTCCACAACCATGCTGTTTAGTATCAAAACAGCTGTAGACAATATGTAAGTGCATTACTGGGTTCAATGAAGCTTTATTTACAGATATAAGCAGCAGCCCAGATATGATCCATGGCCTAGAGTTCACTGCCTCTTGGTCTACACTGTTCAGTACTTTCTAAAAAGGTTACACTTTCTGATTTGGTCTTAGATGGTTATGACATTTATGAAGCTGGTGTCTCTCTACAGAGTTTGGAGTTTACTTTCTCCTTGATTTTTGGTGGGAACAATAACTATGATCTCATATACTGACTAATTCACTATGTCTTTTGTCATCAGCACTAATGGCGCTATAAATCTTAATTGTGTTGATGCGTTTTGTTAGATACCTGGCCTGTAACGCTCTTCATCACCCAGAGTAAAACTCCCTCATGAAGAGCACTGGAGAAAGGCTTCAGTGACTGCTAAAGGCTCTGTAAGCCCTCCTTAGTCAATTCCATCTGTAATGAAACTTAGTTGTGTGTATTTGCTTGATTTTTCTTCTTATAGTAGATTGAATGTAATTTTCTTCAAAAGATTTGCACTGTAAGACTCCAGGTAGCATCATTCATTTTATTTAGTGTTTTCAAACTATCTCGGAGGGGATTGTATTTCAAAATGCCATCAGCAAGAATGAAAAATGAAACACAGCCAAGTGCACCTGGCAGAAGCCCATAAAGAGAACCAACACATGGTGCAGGTGGAAGCAGGACTACCTACTGAGTTAAGACAGTGTCACACAGGTGAACCATGGGATGTAGAGTCTTCTCTAAGTAAAGGCATTTGGAATTATGACATTGCCAGAATTTGTTTATGTAATAGATGTTTTGGAACTAGACTTTAGACTCACCTTGCAGCAGGGCTGGGGAGTGACATTGTCCCTGAATCAGGCCCTTCTGGTAGGTGGGGCAGGGAAAAAAGAAAGGAACAGACAGTGTCTTTTCTCTCTTCCTCAGTTGCACTGTTGTAGTCCTTGAGTTGCTGGTTTGTGCTTTTTATCTGGACTAACCCCAACTAACCTGTGATGACTCAGTGAGTGTTGGCAGAGTTCCCCAGGAAGAACTTGCATGTGTTCTGTTACCTCTTCAAACTCCATACTTAGCTCTGCCCTGGGCAGTCTACTCTAGAGTGTCTTGTGCCTGGGGGCCCCCATCAAGAGTTGTATGGCAAATCACACCCTCCTGATTTTTTCCAAGTAGCTTAGAACTGTTTCACTGCCAGCCCTGTCTTATCCCAGCTGTCTCACTCCAACTGTCTTCTCCTTTTGTTCAAATAAGCGCAGTGGGCTAATCTACAAGACCACTGTGTAAGCGGACGTCCACTATAGCATGGGATGCCAGTCCCCCTTCCATAGAGGCATCTTCAGTTCCCTGAGTGAGTCTTTTATAGTTTCTTCATACTGGGTTATGAGAGTTATCATCTCTTCCCTGTGGGTAGAGAGAGGAAAAGACTTCACCAAGAACTACTGATGACTCCTGGACAACAAACAAGTCCCACTCAACATCCTGTTTTAGTATCTTGGACAAGGTTAATGGTAGTGATAAAGCATAGAAGTGGATAGATTAGAAATATTTAGAAGATAGCGTTTATGGGACTTGGTGAGTAGGTTATTATATTAGGTATAGGGAGTAAAGGAAAAAGGGATGAAGGAGAAGCACACCAGACTAGGATCAGGTTGGGAGTTCATGTACCAGAGACTTAGTTTTTGATGTGTTGAGTTCTAGAGGATGGTGCAGGCATTCACAGAAATGCCACATTGGCCAATAGTTACATGTACTTTGGAAGCCAGGTCTTGAAGCAGATACAAATTTGTGAGTCATGTGAATAAAATTTTCCAGAGAGGCATTTTGCGATGGAAAGATGAAGGCATCTAGGATTGAACTTTGAGGAATTCTA
Organism: Artibeus jamaicensis; assembly: GCF_021234435.1. Classification (NCBI taxonomy): domain Eukaryota; kingdom Metazoa; phylum Chordata; class Mammalia; order Chiroptera; family Phyllostomidae; genus Artibeus; species Artibeus jamaicensis. Next base: position 65,454 of record NW_026521859.1, read on the forward strand.
ACATTTAATGGTTGGATGGATAGGAATAAGCATTCCAAAGGAGACTGAGGAAAAGCAGCCATAGAAGTAAAAGGCAAATGAGGAGATGGTTTCCTGGGTGGACAACTGTCTTGAGTCAGAATTGGAGGGATATGAAGCTGCAGAAGGTGACTTGTGGTTGTGCTATTTAGATTGCTCCTCTTGATAATGCATGGGGGCATTAACTAAATGCAAATGCAAATGGAAGCATCATGGAACTGTTGTGGAGCTATTTAAAATGTTCATGTTGTTAAATAAGAACTGTTTCAGCAATTTGCTTCCCATGTGTGTTATAAACAGTTCCAGAGGGACTTCATTTATCACAAAGACAATGTTTTACGTATCACAAGGAAGACATTATGAACCAAGGAGTCATCCTATAAAGGAATATAATGTCATTCTTTCTAGATTTTTAAAAATATCTGTGTGTGTAATTCTTTTTCTAAGCCAAAGTTATCATTTGTTTTTCTAAGATTTCTTATAGCATCGTTTATGCTGTGTGCTGGGTTAATGATCAAATATCAGGAAAATTTAAATCACTGCCTGAATTGTATGAAGCTTATTATAAAGAGAATGTTCAGCAGCTGTTTTCTATTTCTCTTGATAAAACCAAGAACACAGTTTCATTTTAAGCCATAGAGACTTGGGTAACAACAAAGTAGAATTGTTTCCTAGAACAGAATGAACAATGTGGGTTCCCAGAGTACAGAATAAAACATGGCTTAAGTGAACCATGAGTTGGGATTTCTGAGGCGTACTCTTGGCTCCCCTGGCGGTGGACATTGCTGCAAGTGAGACTTGAGTTGGGACTGCACACAGTACTAACCTTCTCCCTGACTTAAGCACGTTGTTTGCCTTGAATGTGGCAATGTTTCTACAGTTTGATACCAATGCACTTTTTGGGCCTTATTTCCCACTATACTCCTACTTGAATCCTTTATTTCAGTAAAACTGCAGCCTCCAAATATAGCCTTTGTGCCAATGGGTCTGATTTTTCTCTAAGTCTGGAAGAACTGGCTCAGCTGTCACCGTGGAACCTTCCAGAGCACCTCAATGAAATGTAATCTCTCCTTCTTGCTGATTTCTTTAGCCTTTTTTTTGAAATACCACTTATTTAACACTTAGTCATTCAATCAATAAATATTTATTGAGTATCCACTATGTCAGATTATACATTGGTGATTGCTGCTGGGGACAAAGTAGTTCTTGGTTTTACAGGGTTTGCATTTTTGTGGCAGTGTTGTGGTTGTGGCCACATGTTTGGGGGCCAGTTTTCCTTGGTTTGTATCCTGGCTACGCTACTTTCTAACTGTGTCATCTTGGTCAAATTTTTATATTTCTGTGCGTTAATGTCATCCTCTGAGACCTGGAAATAAATCACAACTACCTGAAACAAATGTTTCTGGTTTCGGTGTGTGTACCACTCTAGACTCGGGTCCTCACCTTGCTTTTCTGGCCAGGGAAGTCCTTGTAACAGCTTGTCCTCTTCTCTGGGCATGGCCTTAGGCTGCTGCCGCTGTCATAGACCCAGGGCCTGCAGAGTGGCTGCTCCTAGTTTAGTTGATTTTCTGTGAGAACCCAGCTTGTTACTGGGCCAGATCTATATCACAGTCCTTAATATATGTTCCACTTTTCCCTGCCTTAATGCCCTCTTCTTACCCTCCTGCTTCCCTTGAATGCCCACCTAACACAGGGCTAGCACACACACTTTCCAGTCAGGCTCTAGGGAACTTGGACTAAGACACCATGTCATTGGCTTACTGTGCGAATCAAATGGGAAGTGCTCAGAAGAGTACTTAGCATAGAGTGGATAACGAATGCTAGCTATTGTTATGGGAAAAGTATATAAGAGCACAGAGCAGGATCTGGGTTGCACTAGGAGCATTATTTAAAGATTCTTAGAAGAAATGCTAAGCCAAGACCTGGAGGTTGAATAGCCAAGCATAGGATTTGATAGTGGAGTACATCTGTGATTATACAAACAGGAGGAGTGTTATGTTTGAAAGCTTGGGGATAAAAGAAAGAGTATAGATTTGAGGACCTGGATGCATTAATAATTAAAATTTATATCTGTTACATTCAGCTATAGTTACTTGTATATATGCATTTAGCAGAAACAATAAAGTTATCAACTGTTTCACTTTCTTTTCTCTATCTCCCAGTCCTCTTGCAGTTCTGGATAACGAAGTGGGGAAGGCGACATGCCGCTTCTGGGTTGAGGCATGATCGAGTCTATTCTTCTCCTGCTGCAGTGACCAGGCACCCTGTGTTTCAGATGAGTGTGGTACAACATAGTAAGGCTGCTGTCACCCAATTCCCTAAGTAACTAGGTGGAGCACAGGCTCCCGATACCCTACCTATAGTGAGAGCAAGAAATAATCCTTTGTTGAGTTAAGCCCAGCAGAATTATGGGATTGCTTTGTTATTGCAGCTTCCTTATCCTTACTAATGTAAGGGTTAATCTTCCTGACTATGACATTAGCTTCTGGATCAGGGTCATGTCTACAGTGAACAGAATTAAAGGAGGCCCTTGCTCTTAGGTTCGTGCAGCTGAGTGCTGTTATGACCAAAGCAGAGTGGACAGGAGCAAGAGTGGTTGGAGGGAGGAGCAGAGAGGCTGAGGTTCCCCAGACCATTGGTGATCTGTGGGTTTGTAGTGGAATTAAAGCTAATGCCTATTTTTCTGTCAAAAGTGAAGGCAAGGAAATTTCAAGAAACCCAAAGCCAGAGGAACTCAAAGTCTGAACCCAGAGGAACCCAGTGTCTGAACTCATTCAGACACTCAAAGTTTTCTTTTATTTCAAGCAAAATTGTACTCCAAAGAAGGTCTTCTTTGAGAAGAAAATTGTCTTTCACTTCTGCTTCCTCAAAAATCCTCAGTAGAGTTTCCACATTGTCTGTCATAAATATAACACTCCCTCACAGCTTCCATTGAGGCCTCTTTGTGAGTTAGGTTCACAGTTACAGAAGAACCAACCCCTCTATCAGGTTTAGAACTATTTCTCCAGGGAGGGTAAAAACTAATTTTGCTTAAGCGTAGGTCCATGAATAATATTCTCCTGTTAAACCAGACTCATGATTTGGTTCCAACTTTCTGTCTTTTGCACTGTTGTTGAATTTGAAACATACCGTGGGATGGTAGTGGGTTAGAATCCAAATGTTAGTATGAGAAAGTATGTTTTTGCTCTTTGATAAAGAGACTTTCATGAAAATGACCAAAACAAATCAAGAAGATTGTACTGTCACTTGGAAACTTACAAATGCAGAACTGGCCATGCGTTTCTTTAAGCTTTAGCTATAAGGGGCACATATTGCAACCCAGAATAATTGGTTTTGTGACAGCTATCCTAAGCAGCAGCACTATTCTCATTTATGTCCTTTGCAGCCTGGCTGTAGAAATTAGTGTTGGGGACTAGCACATGTTTTTCTGAGAAGCTATCAATTGAATTAAATGTTAATGCATAACTGTCCCTAGTGGTTGGATATTTGAAAGATACTGCCAAGATAGAAACAATGAAATGCATTCAGAGAAGAGTGTATACTGGATGTGGTCAATTCTTAGAAAAATAAATGCTTGGACCATCTAATCTCCCCACAGTTGGATACATATGTTTTTAGAGACACAATGCAATTTTTAAAAAATGTCAGCTGTGTGTGCCTCACAAATACTGAGAACATATGCTAATTTTTGGCAGCAGCCAAGGGAAGCTATGGTGATTTTAATATAAATTCAAACACGCAATTGCTGAGTGAGCCTTGAGCAATGATGGGAATGTAGGAGAGTGATAGCACCTGTGGCATGGAGTCAGCGAGACTGATGGGAGGAAAAGCAGCAGGTGGAGAGGAAGGGAGTTGAAAGACCTCAGTTGTCTAAGTAGAAATGCAAATACAGCCGTGATGAAGCAGCTGGGAGAGTCCAGCGTGGCCCTAGGCCAGGATGGGTGTGATTCAGAGTCTGAGATCATCATAGTTCAATGCGAAATGATGTGAGGAATGCTAGGGCATATTATTCCACCCACCCCTTTCCAAATCAGCTCTTTTATTGGCCAGCTCAGGGTCTTCCCAAGAGTGTCCCTTGGAAACACTGCATCTGCTAGATGTTTCAGTACTCCCATTAAAATAAATGGTGGGGAAGAGGAGGCTGAGAATGAGTTTAGGATACAATGAATTGAATAAAGTTAAATTGGTATCTTTACTTTTAGACTTGGCAAAGCCTTTCACATGCTAATGTGAATTTTGAGTGTCAAAAATGTTGTATGAAGTTCTGCATACAAATATATGCAGCATCTCTCAAAACTAATATGAATGTGGGTCGTGTTATTTTTTTTCCTTGTAATATCTCATAGGACAAGTGTTCGTGTAACATGCTTGGGAAATGCTGGCTTGGATGTCTGAAATTTACCCATCAGCTAATTTTTCAATCGAGTGAAGATATTCAGATTCCAAAACCTCCTGTTAAAATAAACATAAAGATATTTCTGGAAGTCTTACAGAGTTAGCCCATGATCCTGTATATCACCACAGCACTGACACAGTAAGTTACAGGCTGCTTGTTAACTGACTGTGAGCCAATAACAGGAGGGCTAGAGGTGAGGGAAAGGGTCACGTGCGGGTGGGCTTTGAATGGTGAGTACCTGAGATGAAATGGGTGCATCTGAGATGCTCTGCTGGATGCAAGTAGACTGAGATAGTTGGAGGTGCTTCCATGGCAGCCCCAGGGCGGGGGTGTGGAGGAAGCGGGGCGGGGGTGTGGCCAAGCATCTGGGGAGTGGTTGAAAGGTGCGCAGGGCTGGGAGGGAAATGGAAAAGTAAGGGAGGCAGACGCTGACTTGGGGGCTGAGATTTAAGTATTTAATTAAGAAAATAATATGTCCTTGAGAAGTAAATAAATTATTATCTTCTGTTTAATAAAATGGTGTTATGGAAAAGTTACTGCTGAAAAAACAGTGTGAGCTTTGTCAAGCATTTCAGAGAGGCCAAAGTTTGAGTAATGTCTGAAGAAGGGAAAAAAATAAGCCTTTTTAGCCAAAAAAAGTTCTCTTTAAACTTCTCCATTTGTAATAAGAAAATAACATATACTTATTGTTGAAAAATCCAAAAATATAAAAAAAATAACAAAAAATTGGTATTATCCCTGATCTCTCAACCTGGAAATGACTACTATGAATCTTTTGGCACGTTAGCTTCCAGGCCCCCCTCCTGCCTCTCCTGTCCCTCCCTTCTCCCTTTCTCCTCCGTCTCCTCCCTCTCCCTCAATTGTGTCACTTGGACTCAAATAACAAACGTAAAATTTTAATAATGATATTTGACTTAGATCCAGGGGTTGTTAAATTTAGTCTGTCACCTGTTTTTGTAAAACCCATGAGCTAAGGATGATTTTTACATTTTTAAAATGTTGGAAAGAATCAAAAGAATTACACTTCACAATACTATTAAAAATTATAAGTATTCAAATTTTGCCTCAATAAAGTTTTATTGGAACCCATCCATAGTCACACAGTTACTATTGTCTCTGCCGTTCTCATGCCACAACACGGAGGAGCACTAGTGGCAGAGAGAGCATAGTTTACAAAGCCTGAGGTATTGACTCTCGGAGCCTTTCCAGAAAATATTTGCTGATCTGTGAATTAACCAATTTATGTATTTTGGGCTCCTTTTGTTTTTATTCTTTTGCCCTTATGTAAATGATGTCTTACTGTTCTCTTTGCACATAAATCTTTCCCTACTTCTCTGATTATTCTATTCATGTATTTTTCTAAGAACAGAATTGCTATGTCGAAGGGTATGGATATTTTAAGGCTCCTGATGCGTAATGTCAAATTTCTTTCCAGGAAGTTCTATTCTCATCAAACATGTATGGAAGCTACAAAGATTTTCTTTTTGGCAATATAATCTGTGTACTATGCTGCCTTAAACTCTAATTTGAATAGTAAAACAGTGTTAATCAATTCCAACCTTACTAGTAATGAGAATTTGCTGGAGTGTCATTGCTTTATAATTTTTTTCTCTTTTCAGTACAGCCCCGCACCTGTGCAGCCTCTGCTCTCCACACATCCTGTTGTGAGGCCTCATAGAACTTGCTCACTCCTCAGTCACTATAAATAGGAGGGTTTAGTGAAGAAGTGTCTGTGTATTATGGCGATGTAAGATCCATCAGAGTCTGCACCTGACTTTGCATAATTCTGACGGTAAGGGCTCCTTTGCCTGTCTACATGAATTTACTTGTGTTTTGAATGACTGATGTTAGAGTCAGCATTACATCTTCTAACTGAACCTGTGTACACTCTTTTCTCCTTCAACTGAAGCAAATATTTGCCTCCGGAACAGTGAAGCATTGTTAGCTTCACGCCCGGGTGGAACTGAAAAGGATGTAGCTGTGCCCAAGAAAGGGCCTAGTCACCCTCCTGCAAATGTTTGGGAGAATAGGTATTTAGGCTTCAATATGTTGTCAGATTTCACCCTGCCTTAACATGATACTTTATATTGTAGAGGATACAGCTTGAATCGCTTTCTGTTTGAGCCTTTACTTTTGACACTGCATAGAAGTTAAGCTTGGTCCTGATTCTGAATATTTGCTTGTCTGAACGAGTTCTCAAAAATGGAATGTGACACTAACTTCTGCTTATTTATTATTTATTTATTTATAGAATTAAATTTACTGGGGTGACATTGGTTAATAAATTATATAGGTTGCAAGTGTATAATTCTATGATACATCACCTGCAGGCATTGTGTGCCCACTACCCAAGTCAAATCTTCTTCCATCACCATATACAGGGTCCAGCAGAAGGAACACCTGCTTGAGTGTGGCTGGTAGGGTAATAATATGGGTGTAATAATTTATAGTTTAAATTTGAACATTTCTTCTAAAGTGTCTTAGGATGTGCTTGAGTGTGATATTGTTATATTACAGAATTACATGCTTATGATTTTGTAATAAAAGATTTTGTAATAAAAAGGGGGTATTATTTGTGGTGGACCCTGTATTTGACTCCCTTTACCCTTTACTACCTCCAAACCCCTTCCCGCTAGTAACCACCATACTGTTGTCAGTGAGTTTTTGTTTGTTTTTCTTGTTAGTTCATTTGTTGTTTCAGTTTTATATTTCACATAGGAGTGAAATCATACGGTTCTTGACTTTTTCTGTCTGACTTATTTTGCTTGGCTTGATATTCTTAAGATCCATCCATGTTGTCCCAAATGGCAGTATTTCATCTTTTCTTATGGTTGAGTAGTATTCCATAGTATGTATGAACCGTATCTTCTTTATCCAGTCCCCTGTCGAGGGACACTTCAGTTGTCTCCATGTCTTGGCTGCTTTGAAGAGTGCTGCAATGAACATAGGGCTACATATATCTTTGCAGATAAATGTCTTCAAAATTTCCAGTTAGATGTCCAGAAGAGGGGTTGCTGTGTCACAGGGCAACTGCATTCTCATTGTTTTAAGGAGCCCCCAGGCTGTTTTTGTAGTGGCTGCACCACTTTACATTCCCACTGGAAGGGAATGAGGGCTCCTTTTTCTCTCCAACCTCCCCAACACTTGTTATTACCTGTAATTTGACACTAATCTAAAACTTTTCAATGTTTTCTATTCATAGGAAAAATTTTTTTAAGTTAGAAACTTTTTTTGACATAAAACAGATTTTCACCTGGAAGGAGTGTTTAGGAATACATTGTATTAGGATTTGAAGGGAAATGCAGTGTTGTTTATGAGATGAGTACTTCCCGTCTCTGTCCATACCCCTGGATCTACCCGAGAGAAGGGGCTGCATCTGACACCCGCTGAGACCAGTCTTAGGTTAAACTTTCCATGCTCTTAAAGCAGAGCAGGATGGGGGTTAATGAGTGTCATGGGGGTTAAAAGGGGTTAAGAGACCATTATATTGCCTTTAATTTTAAACTGGTCTTAGGCTAGTTGTCATTTAGAGAACCTCATTCCTTTATTCCTTTATTTAAGGCTCAAAGTCTCTGCTAAACATGCTCTGTTGCTGCTGAACTTTTTTTGTAGGGAAATATATCAGAAGTCTTAGAGGGGGCTCTAGAAGTTTTCTCCTACATCCGCCTTTACACAGGTTCCAGCAATCACTAGATGAGGACCTTTGGTGAGGCTTTTTCAGCTGAGCCAAGCCGACCTCCTAGGATTGTCTGAGTTCACATTTGGAAGAAGTGTAGAGAGGTTCTCCTGTGCATTGCACTCCTCTCAGAGACCAGCTGGGGTGAGTGGTGGGGCTGGGACCCCTTTTAAACTTTGTTTTTTTATTAGGTACATTGTGGTTTTCTTGAATGTAAGTTCGCAGGTGTTATCGAACTCAAACTCTCAGAAGAGCTGAGGGGAAGCCACATCTGTCTCGTCAGAGGTTCCAGCAGACGCCTCTGCGGCAGTACAGCCGCTGCGCTGTGCGAATAACGAGGCATCCTTGAAGGCCTGCGTGCATCCCACCGCCCGAGGCTGTGGGAGGCTCCCCAAGTGCGCTTTTGGCCAGTGGGAAATGTGGGCAGCGCGGGAGGGCGAGATTCTCTCCCCATCCCTTACCCAGGAGGTCATGTGTCAGGCAGGCAGGTGGAGTAACTTATGAAGGCAAGTTCTGGAGACAGCATCTGATGAAAGCTTTTTCAAAAGCATGTATATTGTTAAGAAAAGATTAGCTTCATAGGGGTCCGTGCAGTTAGACTGGAGAAAAATCCACACAAACACTAAGCACACATACACTCTCACTTTTAAGAATAATGATCAATTTAAAAGGTTAGGAACAAAAGATTTTACACTCAGAATTGAAAAAGAAAGTGATGAATCTAGAATACAGTTTTTTTCAACTCACTGTGATTTACAGAACATGGGAACTAGGGTAAAAAGGCAAGTGTAATGCACAATTGTCACCAGGACTTGACTGTCATCCACCCAGCAGTTCAAGCATTTTTGAGCTGGAAAGGGAACACAGGCGTTCTTTCATCCATCACCCTAATTTTCATATGACGTTTGATGAAGTATCTCTTAAATTTGGTCAAACTGACTTTTATAAAAGGGTATTTGTAATTCAACAGAATTAAATTTTAGTGGAATGAATGCTGAGTCATTTATCAGGGGGAAAGGTAGATTGGGTAATAAATGACTTACTATGACAAAAAATCTGGTGATTGTTAACATGAATTGTAAAACCAAACAATATAGGATTTTTTAAAAAGTAAGCATCGTGTTGTGAATGTCTTCTCCAAGTGGTCATCACTGATAATTTCCTGCAGGAATTCATTCAGGGACCTGTACAGAACTTGAAGAACTCTCAGAAAAGTGCTAAGAAAATGATTAGAAGAAGGAAAAGATGACTTTTAAAGCAAGTTAAAAGAACTGAAGTTGTTACAGGTTTTAGAAAAATATGTTAAGTAACTTCAGTACCTTCAAATATTTCTCACTTTTAAACACACTCCCTATTGACCTTAAAACAATTGTTTTGTTATATATTAATATTTTAATTAAAAAATTAATGAAAGTTTTACTGTTTTTTTAAAATAATCACTACCCGAGGACATGTTTACATAGATTTTAGAGAAAGAGGAAAGGGGAGAAGGAGAAACAAATCAATATGAAAGAGAAACATCAGTTGGTTGCCTCCCACAATCTAGGCATGTGCCCTGACTGGGAATTGAACCTCCAACCCTTAGGTACACAGAAGGTTGCTCCAACCAGCTGAGCCATACAGCCAGGGCTATACTTTTTATTTTTATTTTTAAAAAATCTATTCAAGCCTGCTACTAATTTTTATAAAGAATTCAGAAACTTGTAGAGTCCTTGTTCATAGGACACTGTTTCCAGTGTTAAGCTATAATTCAAAAGAAAGCCAGCACTGAATATGTGGTTTCACATTAAATGCAACATTTTAATCATAAATGACTTAACCAACCAAGAATATATCTTCCTCCTACTTTTGAAGATTCTTGTACATAAATGAATTCAATACTAAGGGCAATCACCTCTTGTCTTCCTTCTTTACTGGACCTACCATAATGAAGCAGCTTTTAAAGAGTTTCTGTAGGAAGAAGACTAACAAGAAATCATCACTACAGCTAGTTAGAAATAGGTTAGTTTCTCCTTCTTATGTTATGGTTTAACTTGGAGGAATGTCAAATTTTCCTTGCATCCCTAAGACAAAAATATTTTTAAAATGTGACCCAAAGGGGAATATGAATTTGCTTAATGTTCTCTTAGCCAAAGGAATTTGGTATTCTGAAATTGAGGAAGAAAGAGGCTACGAAATGGAAGAATTATCTACAAACTCTCTCTGACTGCACTTTGGGGATATTTGGGGTTTTTTTTTGCATCTTTACCTGCCAATTTTGGGGTATCCCATTTGGGTCCAAGAACATCCCCTCAGAAATTAGACCTGAAAATCATCCAACCGTATTAGTATGTGAGTTAAATTATGTTGGATTTTTGGACTCTAAAGAGGATTTATAAAAATATTCATTATTGATGCCATGCTCTGATATTAAGTATTGATATTTACAAATTAAAGCTATAAATTTAAGAAGAATTAAAAACACAAAAGGATTTTATATTGATTTTTTTATTGAGTCTTTCAGCATTGGAGTTGCTTTTGTTCAAGTTAGAGCCCTTCTCATTGAGAGCAACAGAAATCCAGTTCAAATTAGCTTAAACAGAAAAGGATTTATTGGCTCACATGAGGGAAAAATCTAGAAACAGGTTTAATTTCAGTAATGGCTGGATATAGATACTCAAAAGGTATCAGTGCATTGTTTATCTTTCTATAGTTTTGCTTTTGTCTGTATTGGCTTCATTCTCAGCCAGGGTCTCTCCTTGGAAGATCTAGGCCTACACGGTCCTTGGAGTTCAAAATTTAGGGAACCCCCCCAAAACAAAACCCCCTCTTTCCTTCCCTCCCAAAGTCCTAGAGAAACCTCTAGCTCATTTTGGGTCACGTACCATCCTGAAGCCAGTCCACCTGGGTCATGCCCTCTGTGGTCTGAGTGATCCAGTGATGCTACAGGAGCTAGAACCTGAAAAATCATGGGCCTCTGGGCTCTGACATTTCTAGAAACACTAACTACCTCAACATCTGTAGTTCAGTAGTGATAACATGAGGTGTTTACCAATTATTTCTAGGGTAGGATTATTATAAGCCATAACTTCTTGATTAGAATACAATTGCTGAACATCAGGACTTATCCATCAAACTGGAGGTGTATATGCAATCCAAGGATGTAGGTGTTGGAAGCAGCAGAAAGTGGCCTCTATAGTTGGTTCCAAAAAAGTCCTCAGGAAATGGCATAGTTTTTCCCCCTGAGGTGGCTATTTTGTTTTGCCCACCCAGCACTCATGTCTCTGTTTTATGGTACCAGCATCCTGATTGCTTATGAGAATTTCTTCTTCCTCACTGCAGGGCAATTTTAGCAGCCAGTACAACTAGATGCCTTCTTCCATCCTAATGAAAGGGATTTGTAGGTGACCCAAGCTAAGCCAGTAAAACTCACTATCCTTATACATTGTAGATTAATACACGAATAGGAAAATAATAGCTCAGTTCTATTGCTGGTGGCATCCTTTTAAGAATGCCAAGTCACTCCTGCTACCTCTACAGCTTTACCTGGTTCCTCTTTTCCTAAATGTGGCTTTCCAGCCCTTCTGTGTGTTACTTATGTATTTCCAAGGGATCTATTTTTTGTGTACATTAGAAACAGTTTCTGCACTTGCAGCCAAGGAGCTCTAATTGATATAGAAATGAAGGCCAGAAGTAGGATGCTCCCTGTCACAGAGACTAATGTGCAAAATAATCTAGGTGAGGGAGGATGGAGGACGGAAAAGATGCATCTGTCCAGGGCTGAGAAGTCCAACATCATTATGATACGATAGGAGAAAATCTTGTTAATCTCTAGCCTGCAGTTACTTTGGGACTCAGACCCTATGAGTCTTTCAGAGACTTAGGAAAATAACTGTGAAGGTGTTAACCTTTTTAAAGTACATTTTATGGATTATGCTATTACAGTTGCCCCATTTTTTTCTGCCCTTTATTCCCCTCGACCTTGCAACCCCCCTCCCAGCAGCACTCCCCTCCTTAGTTCATGTCCATGGGTCATACATATAAGTTCTTTGGCTTCTACATTTCCTATACTATTCTTAACCTTCCCCTGTGTATTTTGTACCTACCATTTATGCTATTCATTTCCTGTACCTTTTCCCCCATTCTCCCTCCTTCCCTTCCCCATTGATAACTCTCCATGTGATCTCCATTTCTGTGATGCTGTTCCTGTTCTAGTTGTTTGCTTAGTTTGTTTTTGTTTTTGATTTTTAGGTTCAGTTGTTGGTAATTCTGAGTATATTGTCATTTTACTGTTCATATTTTTGATCATCTTCTTTTTCTTGGATAAATGCCTTTATTATTTCATATAATAAGGGCTGGGTGATTATGAATTCCTTTAATTTGACCTTCTCTGGGAAGCACTTTATCTGCCCTTCCATTCTAAATGATAGCTTTGCTGGACAGAGTCATCTTGGTTGTAGGTCCTTCCTTTCATGACTTTGAATACTTCTTTCTGGCCTCTTCTTGCCTGTAAGGTGTCTTTTGAGAAATTAGCTGATGGTCATATGGGAACTCCTTTGTAAGTAACTGTCTCCTTTTCTCTTGCTGCTTTTAAGATTCTCTCTTTATCTTTAATCTTGGGAAGTGTAATTATGATGTGCCTTGGTGTGTGCTCCATTGGGTCTGACTTTATGGGACTGTCTGAGCTTCCTGGACTTTCTGGAAGTCTATTTCCTTTGCCACATTGGGGAAGTTCTCCTGTATTATTTGATCAAATAAGTTTTCCATTTCTTGGTCTTCTTCTTCTCCTTCTGGCACCCCTATGATTCAGATTTTGGAATGTTTGAACATTCCAAAACAAACATCCAACTTTAAACTTTAAAGTTGTCCCAGAGGTTTCTCAGTCTCTCCTCATTTTTTTGAATTTCTGTCTCTTCATTTTCTCTGGGTGACTGTTTATTTCTTCCTTCTTTTCCAAATTGTTGATTTGAGTCTTTGTTTCCCTCCTTTCACTGTTGGTTTTCTATATATTTTTCTTTATTTCACTTTGCATAGCCTTCACTTCTTCCTCTATTTTGCTTCTGTACTCAATGATTTTTGTGAGCATCCTGATTACCAATGTTTTGAACTCTGCATCTGATGGGCTGACTATATTCTCATTGCTTAGTTCTTTATGGGGGTTTTGATCTGTTCTTTCATTTGGGCAATATTTCTTTGTGTTGGTGCAGCTGTTATGTTGTAAGGGGTGAAGCCTTAGGTATTTGCCAGGGTGGGAAATACATCGCCACATAGCTGCGTTGTGGTGCTGTATGTGAGGGAGGGGTCAGAGAGGGAACAGTTCTGCTTCCTGGGCTCTCTGCTGGCTTTCAGTGACTTCCCCTGCTACCCACAGGAAAATGTGGCCTTTCTGGTGCTGATTCCTGGGTGGTTAGTTTTGTATACATTCTAGGAACCTGTGGGTCTCCCCAATAAACTCTCCTGTGAGGCTGGGAGTTTCTCCCACTACTACAACCTCCACAGGTTTTTATAGCCAGAGGTTTTGAGGCTTTATTTCCCTTTGCTGGAACCCTGGGCTGCCTGGTCTGTCTTGCTCCCTGGTTGTTCTTCCTGGTTTATCTGTGCACAAATGTGGAACTGCCTGGTACCCCACCCGGCCTGCCCCATTCTCTAGCCACCAGTCACCAGCCATGGCCTTGCCATGCAGCCTCTCTCCACTCTGGATGCCCCTCCTACCAGTCTGGATGGATGTTTCTTCTTTAACTCCTTGATTGTTAGACTTCCATACAGTTCAATTTTCTGGCAGTTCTCATTGTTTTTTATTAAAATTTGTTGTCCTTCTTTTGGTTGTAAGAGGAAGCAAAGCATATCTGCCTACATCTCCATTTTGGCCAGAAGTTCTGAAGGTGTTAACATTTTTTTGCCTACATCTTGCAATCTTTAGTAATAGCCTATAAGACATTGATACAATTAAACAGAAACTCATTTTGATAACAGTGATTTTTTTAATGGCTTTTCTTGGGATACTGATTGGAACCTACAAATAGGATGGCTTAAAGCATGATTCTCCAGAGCCTTGGAAAGTTGGAAAAGCTGACTTTTCTGCCTAGTGATAAAGTTAATGTGATCAGAGGTAGGAAGGTAGGAACCACAGAAAGAAATAAGGTTGCCTTAAGGTGAAGGTGAATCCCTAGAACCCTTGCATGGAGCTCTTATTATCGGGCATCTGATTGTCAAAGCAGATAATGACACTCACTGCAGAGATGCAATTGGACTATAGTTTGGAGACAAAAGTCAGACTGGGAAAGACACTTTCCACCCCATGTCCCTGTTTATAATTGCTCTAGACAGAGGCTAAGGAGATGGGCAGAACACTGAATTTGCTTCCAAGAAAGCAGAATCCTCAGATAGATGTTTAGATTCTGGAGTTGACCAGAAGCCTCAAAGAGATTAAAGGTCTTCTCACATAGACTCAACACTGGCAAAAACGTCCTGTGATCAATGGTCAAAGGTTAACACCCTGGTATACAGATCAGGATACTCACTTTTTCAGGGAACAGTCATGGCTATTTCTTTTTAGCAGGGTATACTATGGACAATGGTGGTGGGATAATCTGGATTTTTTCTACCCTTTTCCAAGTAGAGGGCTTTCACTGTAGTAAAGTAAAGTAACTATTTACTTGTTCTCTCTCCATTGTTGACATTGGTTAATTTGGTAATATAGTCATGGGTTGCGGGGCCATCTAAACCTGACCAAGAAAAATGCACATCTTGGATTTGATGCTGAATATAGTAATCTGATGAGGTTTTTGGCTGTGCTTTCCTGGGAAAAGACTGCATTTGGAAGCTGGACAGCAAAGGTGTAGACTTCGGTGAACATTGGTAACTTTTCGATATCCCCACCTCTCGGGTCTGTTTCCTCTTTTTTAACCTAACGGAGCCCTAACTGTTTGAAGAAATACCAGCTCACTCTGCCAGTCTGTGGGGTCTGGATGCAGCTCCACTCCTGGCTCTAAGGATGGAGCATGTGATCCAAGCTTCTTTGGTCAGCACTCTGGATATGCCTCCCATGGGAACCGCTTCAAAGTCAGCCCCCTGGTCAAGCAACTTCCTCATGACTTTGGGAACTACTTAATTCTACTCTGTCTTTGAACTAAAACGATTGGGCCAGGCTGACTTCATTTTCAGATTGATTAGATAATACCCAGTTTCTGATTGTCACCCGGTGTCCTACGTTCAGATATTTTCTGGCCATCAGCTTTGGGGCTGTCAGACCTGCCCTCCCCTAGCTAGGACAGTGGGTATGCACCCAAGCCAGGACAACTGGACTCTCTCTCTTTGGACTTGATTCTTGGGTGGCGTGCTGCAGAGGCAGGAGAGACAGATGTGATCCCTGCACTAAGCTGTGGTGCCTTTACCAGACTGTCGAGCAGTATCTGCTGCATGGACCCTGGCCGGACTGTCTTTGTCCAAGCCTGGTTCTCTAGCCTTCCTATCAGTTCTGTGGCCACTGTCATTCCAATATGTTCCTTTGCTGCTAAATTCATCCAGAGTTGGTTTCTGTGGTTTATAACCACAAGACCACCAGGTCATTTGCCCTGGGTTTTTCCAGGTAACTGCTCATTCCCTTTACATATGCCCTTGATTTAAATCTTAGTTATATTTCATTTACATAGCACTACTGGATGAAAGGGTGAGAACATAAAATTTGGGGTGGGTGACCCTGTCTGCAATCCTAGAGAGAGCATTTGAGAACTGCCTGACTTTGTGAACGGTACATTATTTTAGGGTGGTGGTAGCTATTTATGAGGGAGGGCAGGGACTTGTTTTGTTCACAGCTTTGTCCCCAAAGTCTAGCTTAGTGTCTGGAATATATCAGTGTGTTCAGTATATATACATTGGTGTTATTCTCTCTTTGTCTTGTCACAGTGGGTTCATTCATTCATTTAATAAATGTCTATCATTCCCATTAGAATGTATGGTGAGCAGTACAAATATACCACTTACTCTCAGTGGTACTGACTTTGATTGCTGCTGTTCAGCTCAGGTGTGGTAGCTTGATTAAAATGCTTTAATTGTTGAGATTTGATACTTAAAATGTAATAATATAGCAATAATATAGGCTTTTTCTTCTGGAGAAGAGGAAAAATTATTACGCTGAGTGGAAGAAATAAACCTTATAAACCAGAGTAGAAGGTATTTCTAATGGAGCAATGTATCAGTTACAGGCCATTTTTTTCTAACAGCTCCTTCAATTCAGTAGCACAGTTTTGGAGGATTGTTTTGGTGTCTTTGCACTAATTCTTGAGTCTATGACTCAGATCTCTGGGCTGATAAGGAAGAGGCAATATTGTAGATTTGGATGCAATCATGTTCTAAAGCAAAAATTGAGAAATTTTACTTTCTAAGCATATGTTTCCCCTAACATTAAAATTTAAACATTTACATGAAATTTTACTTAAATAAATAAAATTTTAATAAATATTAAATCTACCAAATCAGTAATTAAACAATTAATAATCAAATAAAATTCAACAATAAGTATGTTAAAGAATATAATACATAATACTGATTGCATATTTAAAATATATTATATTCATTAAAATGAATAGCTCAGGAAACTCAGAAATTCTAGAAGAGCTAGACTTAAGTTCACTGTGCTAATTTTTTCATTGTTGCGTGACAAATTACCACCAACTTCTCAGTTTAAAACAGTGTAAATGGATTCCTTCATGGAAGGAATTCCTTCATAGAACTGTTTCTGTAGGAAGGAAATGTGGGTGTGGAGAGTCTGAGGTGGCAGAAATTCAGCGTGGATGGTGTTTAGAGAACCAGGGGGGCCCCCTGACTGGTGTAGCTCAGTGGATTGAGTGCAGGCTGTGAACCAAAGGGTCGCTGGTTCCATTCCAAGTCAGGGCACAGGCCTGCACTGTGGGCCAGGTCCCCAGTGGGGGCCGTATGAGAGGCAACCACACACTGATGTTTCTCTTCCTCTCTTTCTCCTTCCCTTCCCCTCCCTCTAAAAATAGAGAACGAGGGGGTATGGAGGTGGGGAGGAGTGGCACGTTACCTTGTGGACAAGGCGACAACAGCTGTGGAGGTGTGCTGAAGAGCTCAGAGCTTATTTGAAGAGTATTAGAAAGTCGTGTTGGTGTTTTAATCAGGAAAGAATCAGATTTACTTTGGAGTGGAGACTACGCCAAAATCCCATCTTCCGTAACTGGATAAATGCTGGTGACTTTGGGAAAGTTAGGAAATACAAAGAGGAGGAGCAGGGTTTTTTGGGGGAGAGGGCAGAATGGTCATAGACTCAGGTTTGACTATATTTTATTTGAAGTATCTGACATTCATACAAATGGAGATGTCCAGTGAACAGTTGCGGTACTGGCTGAAGTTTGGGGGAGAGATCTAGGTTAGAGATGTGGACATGCAGGTGGATGAAGGGCTCTTAACTGTTTTTGTGGGTGGGATAATGGTCAGAAGGTCATGCTTTGATAATCTAAAAGAATATTAAAATACTTCTCCTCAAAAAAAAATACACACACACACAAAGAATACTGGATGAAAATGCTAGGGTCAACATATTCCCAGATGACTCAACATGAATTCCAGGTTAAGAACCCCAACTATCAAAGAAGCTATGGAAATAGATAGTGTTGCTTAAGGAAAGTTCACTGGGAGAACAGAAACTTAGGGCTGAGTACCTTGAGATAGAAGAGGAGCCTGTAGCAGAGAAAATTGGCAGGTGAAAAGTTCATAAAGACAGGGAGGAAAATATTTGAAGATGGCTAGAGTAGGGACCAAGTTGGTTGAAAACTAAGAGATTCAGAAAGAATAGGTAGCCTTTGCAACATTCTTAACAAAAAGTGGGTGCTGTAATGACCTAGCAGGGAGCTTCTGCAAACTACAGATCTCTAGGTCCCTGTTACCACACTTCTGAACCAGAATCTGATAAAGTACCACTAGTCCATTGAATATTGGAGATTGTTAGCAAGCTTGGCTGGAGCAGTTTCAGGAAGTGTTAAGAAGACCAGTATGTAATTATTTGGGAGATGTGATTATATAGGAGCTGGGAGTAAGTTCAAATGAGCTGTTAGTTTAATGATGCAAGAGAAGATGGAACCATCAGTGGGGTGGTTTCTAAGGAGACAGAAAGAGGTAGGACATAAGAAAAAGTGGGGGATCCCTTTTCTATTTTAATAGATGCAAAGATAGATGAAACAATAGGGTGTAGATTTTATTTTGGCAGGCATCTGTTTCCTCTGCAAAGTAGAAGAGACCATTTGCTGAGAATTTGGAATGTATTCTCTTCATTAATAAAAGTATTATTTGGAAATTAGTATCCATATCTTTATATAAAAAATTAACTTTTACATTTTCATTGATATGACCCATGAAGACTTTTATTTGCATGGCAATGGGCTATATATAACACAAATGTATGAATGAATGAAATGCAGCAAATGATTATCATTCCAGGATATTTGTATATGGCCTTGAATTCAGTAGGATGGAGATACTGAGGAAGGCATTCTTTGTCAAGATTCTCTGGGAGATATCAATTCACACATCTATTCAGTCGATATTTATTAAGCACCTACTATATTCCAGCTATTGCTTTAGATGCAGATGATAAAGCTGGGTATAAGACCAGTTTTCTGTCCTCATAGAGCTTACCTGGGGATGGAAGCAAAACAAAAAAGCAACAAACAAATGATAAAATTTCAAAGCAAAACAGCAAAAAATAATAAAATCCCCCCCCCCAATAGGGTCAGGGAATGGGCATGATTGTGTGGGTTTCAGATGGGGCGGGTTGTGCAGGAAGGACTCCCTGGAAGTGACATTTGAGACTTGAATGAAGAGAAGCTGGCAATCACAGTAAGGTCCGGAAGGGAGCTTTGGAAGAGGAGACGTAGCAAGTGAGAGGAGAGAACACACATGTGTGTATGAGAAAGGGCCACAGGCCATATTGTGGGGAAGGAGGGGGAGAAGTGGGGAGAGTGACAGGTGAGAGCATTCTGGGGGCCCAGAAAACAGTGGCATCTTGAGCACATGAATGTTAAAGTACTTCTGACTGCTCTGTGAAGAAGAGACTTAAAAGGGCAGAGCACTACTCTACTTTATTGTCATAAGGCAAGACTTTCTTGCATCTCGTAAATCCTCAAAAGGCCGCCTATCTGTTGTGAACTCTTCTCAGATTTTCCGGCAGCTATTATCTTAGCTTAAAGGCAGGTTCATCAGTCAATTTGTTGTTGGGTGGACTAGGGTGCCAGACCCGGCAGCCAGGGGGACCCTTCTCACAGGCCAAGGGAGGAAGGCCTCCTTTGGTGAGTGCAGGTAGTGCTCCCAGGTCCTTGCCTCCCTAGTGCTTGTCCTTTCATAGGTGCTGAGTCGCTCCTATGTTTCCTGCTTCCTGGTAGCCCCTCATCCTGCCTCTTCCCAGGGGTGCAATTTTCTGGTCCCCGCAGGATTCGAAATGAGCATATTTTCATCAGCGTTCCACTAGCAGCT
Organism: Artibeus jamaicensis; assembly: GCF_021234435.1. Classification (NCBI taxonomy): domain Eukaryota; kingdom Metazoa; phylum Chordata; class Mammalia; order Chiroptera; family Phyllostomidae; genus Artibeus; species Artibeus jamaicensis. The sequence continues at coordinate 85,010 of NW_026521859.1, forward strand.
GGCACTTGGAGATCCAGGTCCAAAACCCACCCTCTGGCCTTCGCCCCGGAAAGGGGGCGGGTGGGAGCGCCAACCTTATCTCCCAGGCTCCGCCTCCAGAGAGCCGAGAGCCAGTTCCAGAGCCGCGGCGCTGTGCTCCGGCCGGAGCGGGAGACAGGGCTCAGGACTGAGGGCAGCGAACCTGCTTCAGCCCAGTTTTTGTCCGGGTTGGGGCTGGTCACCGCCTGGGACACCCTGTACCCCTGGTGGAGAAGGCAGCTGGCTGCGACTGCAACCCCGACACTGGACGCAGTGCCAGGTAAGGTGACACCTATTTCTCCCCTCTCTCGGCCAGAATGACAAATAGGGGGCTTCAGGGCTGACCCTTCTGGGGCTACAATTTGGCATTTGAGGGTGCAGTTTTCTCCCCGCGCTGCCATGCTTGGTGACCCGGGAGGTAGATTCCGCGTCCAGGGTTTGTCTTGCAAAGTTACTTGGGTGTTAATGAATCTAGAGGTTCGCTAGGCACTGATTTCTGCTCAGAGTGTTTGGCCTGTGAGAAAGAATAACATTCAGGGATTTGCTTCCCTAAGCTCATCTTCTATCTCTTCGGAGGAGGCTGTGGCATCCTCAGGTGGTGCGCCCAGGAGCGGCAAGCAGGTCGAGTAGGGCGGGGGACTGTGAGAGGTGAACCAGAGGTTCTTTAAGCTTGCTGCACAGTAGGCTCACTAGGGAGCTTTAAAAAACATTGAGTGCTTGAGCAGCATCCCAGACCAATGAAATCACAATCCCTGGCAGTGGGACTTTGGACATCTACATTTAAAAAACTGTTCTCAGGTGATTGATTCTCAGGTGCGGTAGTTTGGAAACCAGTGAGAACAGGGGTTTTCAGAGTGCTCTCTGGCCTGCATCACCTGGGAAGTTTTAGAAATGCACAATCGAGGGTGGGGCTGAAACTCTGGGACTAGGGCCTAGCTCTCTGTTTTGCTGAGCCCTCCAGGTGATGCTAGAGCTTGCTCACTTTGAGAACTTGGGTTGGATCTGGGAGAAGGTAGGGGTGAACACCTGCAAATGCCTCTCTGCAGAGGGGCCAGGAAACAGACCATGTTTGGAAAATCTAATGTATACCGTGGACTTTGGAGGATTCTGTGAAGGACAGAGGCTTAAACATCATCTTCAGTAATTTTTACGTTGTAGAATTGACATATTTGCTTTAGGAAAAATTAGGAGTTTTCTTTTTTTCAGTGTTGAGCAAAGCCAAAGAAGAAATATGCACACAAGTGTCTTCTAGCTGTAACAGGAACCTTTGGCCCCTGATGACATGATCCCTGATCATCTCTGTCATCAGTGCACATTACAGGACTCGTATGCAGTATTTTTTTTTAAAGCAATTGGAGGTTTAAGGGATTCGTGCCAATTCTCTCGAGTGAAAGGGAATTCAGCATTACATGTCTCTGGAATGTCCAAAGTGGCTCTTTTTTTTTTTTCTTATGATAGAGATCTGAGATTTCAAACTTTTGGCAAAAAGAAAATCCAGCTCTTTTTAAGTCATTAGTACAGAAATAAAATGACTTTGCAAATAAGCTTAAGTAGATTAGAGAATCTAGCAGTGGACAGAATAAAGCTGGAACAGGCGTGACTCCAGTTCCAGCACATGTGTGCTGCAGTGAATACCGTGCTGACTGTGAGAAGACTTTCTGTAGGGAATGTTTATTTTCCAGGCTGCAGTTCGTGCCAATTTATGACTGAGGTATATAAACTTGTTAAGGGACAGGTACTAAGCTTGTGTTTAGAAAACTGGGGGAAATGCAGATGGTGATTGGAAACAGGAGCCTTGGTCTCAAGCTTCATGTTCAACACCTGTTCTTTGCTTCTTCATTTTTCCAGATGGTGGCTAAATTTTCCAAGCCTTGCTTTTCTCATCTGTTAAATGGGGACTATCGTAGTACAGTGCATACTTCATAATTCTAATATTGTTGCCTGAGGTAAATGAAATAATGCTTTTACAGTGTCTAGCATAGTAAGTTAAATATTTGTAAACATACCACACATACTGAAAATAAAACAGAAGTCTAATTCCCACACTCCTGGAAATGAAAAACACAGTAATATGGATAATATGGTCAAATTTTACATTTATTTGCATGCCAACCTCACCCTTAGAATTTAAAGTTTTTGCTTCTTACCTAAATTTGAATATATGGTTATCCTCAATTTGTCTTCATAACTTTATTGAATGTTGTATATGGAACCTTCTCAAATAGAAATTTTAAAGAAGCTTAGTTTCAAATTAACAACCTGATTTTTATCTACTCACTGTCCATGGCGAAGGACTTCACCATGTTGTGGAGTTTATAATCTATTAACATTCACATTTAAATAGTCTTAAACTCTAGCTCTCCTTGTCATTCCCTATAAAAGAAATTTGTATGGTAAGAGAGCATCTAAAAGAGGCATGCTGTGGCCTCCAAGAGAAGCAGTTGAGAAGTACTATCTGGAGTTTCTTAGGTTCTTTAGATAGAAAATAAAATGAAACCTTAACCAGTTATATCAAGATTTTCACATGACAATATAAGACACAGCAAAATGGTGACACACAGCAAGGACAGGCCTAAATTGGCAAAGATGTAGGGGAGGTCATTTAAGAGTCCTTTTCCTCCGTAACTGCAGTAATTTCAAAATGCTTCAGATCACATATACAAAAAGCAATTTCTTTCACATTATCTGATTGGAACTGGTCCAGATGATCCTCTTAGGACCAAATGGTTCTACTGAAAAAAAATATTTATGATATTAATTCCAAAAAGGATGTCAAGTGATTTCGTATTTTGAAATTAGTTTTGAGTTTCCTTTAATTTCAGTGATGTATTAAATATCACATTTTTAACCAATGCCTTTTTATGATTCATCTTGTGTCATCTTTTAAATTTACTGGGGAGATGTTGGCTAATAAAATTATATAGGTGTCAAAATTCTACAATATAATCTATAACATTCTATAATCTATCATTGTGTATTAAATTGTGTGTTTTTGAGCCAAAGTCAAATCCCCTTGTCACCATATATTTGACCCCCTTTACCCTTTACTCCCACTCCCAACCCCCTTCTCTCTGGTAACCACTATATTGCTGTCTGTGTCTGTGAGCTTTTGTTCGTTTGTCCTGTTTCTTTGTTCATTTCAGTTTTATATTCCATCTATGAGTGAAATATATGGTTTTTGACTTTTTTCATTTGACATATTTTGCTTAGCATGATATCCTCAAGATCCATCCATGTTGCCCCAAATGCCAGTATTTCATCTTTATCATGAGTAATATTCTAATATTATTCATGATTGAGTAATATTCCACCGTGTGTATGTACCACATCTTGATTCAACCATCTATTAAAGGATGCCAGTCTTTTTGTTTTAAGATGATTTATTTATTTTAAACAGAGGGGAAGGGGAGGAGAAAGAGGCAGAGAAACATTAATGTGTGGCTGCCTCCCATGTTCCCCTACTGGGGAACTTGCCCAGGAACGCAGGTTGTGTACCCTGATTGGGAATGAACCTGAGACACTTTGGTACTCAGGCGGCACTCAGTCCATTGAGCCACACCATCCTGGGCTGTTTCCATTTCTTGACCACCATGAATAATCCTGCAGTACACATAGGTGTGTATATATCTTTGCAAAAAAATGTTTTCAGATTTTTTTGGTAGATATCCAGAAGAAGGGTTGCTGGGTCATATGGTAACTCTATTAAGTTTTTGAGGAACTGTCAGACTGTTTTCCACAGTGGCCGCACCAGTCTGCATTCCCACCAGCAGTGCATGAGGGTTCCTTTTACTGTACAACCTCTCTGATTGCTTGTTATTACTTGTCTTGTTGATAATAGCCATTCTGACAGGTGTGAGGTAGTATCTTGTTGTAGTTTTGATTTGCATTTCAAATACAAGAAGTTATACCTGACTGTTACCAATCTTGTGTAACTTTTAGAACACTAAACATAGGCCATGTTCCAGCATATAAGCATCTCCATGACTCCTACATTCAGGAAATCATGTCTTTACTAGGATACTTTTAAAATTACAACAATGTTATTAAATTGAATAGAATTAGTATTTAATGTTATTAAGTTAAGTGTAATTAGTTTAATGTTAGCAGAGTTTTTGTTTGGCTCCCTGTGTATGAGATGAGTATCAGTGGGATGAAAGGAAAGATCAGAGGCACATGTCTTCATGGGAGAAATGAAGGCATGTGGAAGCAAATTCAAACTCTCAGCACTCAAATTAGTGTTCTGGATAATCTAACTGCAGAGCTCAGAGAGTCTCTGATGTCGCAATGCAGTGACAGGATGTGGCCAATTAGGAACAATCAATACTGTAATGCTTCACAGTAATTTTATAATTCTCTGCTTACAGGCATAAAGCCTGGAGCAGAGACGGTCATAAAGCAGTTTGATTAATTGCACTTGATTTACATAACCTGGCTCACTTAACAGGTTCTGATGAGCATTACCTGGCACTCATTTAGGTTCATTTTGATGGCCCTATTTACTTCAAAGTGGATTGTTTTACTATTAAGTCCAATTTTGAAAGTCTTATGAGTAAACACATCACAGAAAATGGATACATGTTTTTATTTTGTATTTATTATGTTTAGATTATACTGCTGAGAATGCAATAATAATTCTTTAGCTTGATTCATTATCATTCTTGTGAAAACAAAGTTGAAATGTTTATTTCTGGCAGGTAGTCCAGTCTCACTCAAAGAGAATTAGCCATGGAGGCCAAGTTCCTCGACTTTCTCCAGTTCATGATTAAAAGGATGCACACTCTTCAGCCAGACTGCCTAGCCTTGACCCTAACTCTGTGCCTTGGTAGTTGAAGTAGGACAAGTTACATAACCTTTTTTTGCTTCTGTTTCCTAATTAGTAAAAATGGGGTCACGGTGCTACTGCAACAGGATCGTTGTAGGGAGAGAATGTGTGTTTGTGTGTGTATATACATATAGTCCAGTACAAATAACGCCCCTTTTTTATTACATAAAAATATTTTATGATAAAATCATAAACATATAATTCTGTAACATAACGATATCACACTTATGTACGCCATATGACATTTTAGGTGAAATGTTCAAGTTGTTGTCTATCTCATGCCAGACATTTGCATACCCTACCCACACTCAGTGGCGTTACTTCTGCCTGACCCTGTATATACAAATAGTGCTGGCTCATAGTAAACATAAGAGTTCACTATTATTGCCCTGGCCAGTGGGGTTCAATTGGTTGGAGCATCATTCCGTGTACAGCAAGGTTGTGGGTTCGATTTCTGGTCAGGCCACACACCTACGTGGCAGATTTAATCCTCAGTTGGGGCACATATGGGGGCAACCAGTCAGTGTTTCTCTCTAAAATCAATAAGCATGCTCTCAGCTGAGGGTTAAAAGAGAGAGAATTTGCTATTATTTTACCTTGGACATTAATGAATGGTTTAAGCTGAAGCTTTCTTTTCTTTTTTTTTTAAAAGATTTTATTTATTTATCTGTAGAGGGGAAGGAAAGGAGAGAGGGAAAGAAACATCAATGTATGGTTGCCTCTCGTGCGTCCCCTGCTGGGAACTGGCCTGTAGGGAACCCGCCTGCAACCAAGGCATGTGCCCTGACTGGGAATTGAACCACGATTGTCTGGTTTGCAGGCCCGTGCTCAATCCACTGAGCTACACCAGCCAGGGCTGAAGCTTTCTTTTCTATTTTCACCTCTGAAAACTGGATCCTAAAAAATAAGTAGTAATTTACGTTATGTTTATTTGATGCTTTTCTCTTTTAGCTAGTCAGGGAATTTGTTTTAGAATATGCGAAGTACTTCAAGTTTCTCAGAAAATAATATAACATTTGGAACATTTAAAATTTTTTTATGTATTTATTTTTAGAAAGAGGGGAAGGGAAGGAGAGAGGGGGAGAAATAGCAGTGTACGGTTGCCTCTTGTGCATCCCCTGCTGGAAGCTGGCCTGCACCCCAGGCATGTGCCCTGACTGGGAAGTGAACTGGTGACCCCTTTGGTTCATAGGCTGACACTCAGTCCACTGAACCACACCAGCCAGGGCCATTTGGAACATTTAAAAAAATTCTCAGATACCATTGCTGCTGGCCAGACACCTCATGTTAAGAATCACTGATTTATGCCACTGGTCTCCAAACCTGACTGCACATTGGAATCACTTGAGAAAGTTTTTTAGAATGTGGACACCCAAGCCAATTAAAAAATTAATCAGTTTGGCTCATTTATTGTGAAAATGCATAAAGTAATTATGCCCTTTATATAAAGAGGTTTATTAACTGTATCCATAGGATTTCCATGTACTCATAGACTTTTTAGAACAGTAAGCGAAATTACGATTTGTCTAATAAAAGTGAGGAGACAGGCTGGGAGACATCATATCTTGACTAAGGGCTCATGAATAGCCAGTGGTAGCCTTGGAGAACAACTCAGCTCTCCTGTCTTCTACTCTGCATTTTTCATTCAACTGCTTTGTCTTTTGAAGAACCAGTGTGGCAGACGCACATGATCCAGGAGATGGAGCTTTTGGTATACTGTAGGTTTTCTTGCCCCATTTCACCCAATTTAATTTCAGGGTTATTTATTCAAAAGATTTCCTAAATAAAAACCAATGAGAATACCATGTCAACAATGACAAAAAAAATAATCCATAGGTATCAGTTGTGAGAAGGAGAGTCTTTTCCAGTAGGTTTGTCTTCTCTAAGCATTTAATTTAGGTTTTTTTCCTCTTTGTTGTTTTTTTGACATTTTGGTTTTCACTAGTGGAAACCTCTAGAAGGTACCTTTGAAAATTTCAGGAAATGTTGACAGTTTTCTCAAGTCCAAGTTTGGTGACCTTCTGGGAATCCTGCCAGTTGCTTGTGCTCGATGCAGTGTTTAGTTTTTGTTTTGACTCGTCTTGTTTTGATTTAGGTCAATTTAGTCATGATTACAGTGTTATGTTTCCCCTTAACTATTTGTTTTTACAGTGATCGGTGTTAAAAAAAAGATTAAGGAGCAAGAAAATTTCCTTTTTTAAAATTTAAAGTAAAAAGACATTCCAGTGAAGTTAAAACTTTATAGAAAGTTCTACTAAAATATTTTTTGGAAATGGTTTGTACATTTTTTATTATGTAACAGTAGTTAATAAAAACAAACATTCAGAAAATATGTATTATATTTCCATGGTAGCTTTCAAATCCATAGTAGATTCAATGATTGAAACAACTTATTGAAATATATGCTTTAAATAGTTCTAAAGCTTTGGTATATGAATTTTGCTACTTTTTTAGGAAGAGAGAGTTTGATTCTACCTCATGGGGTTTGTCTTGGCATGCGTTTCTGGAAATACCCTGAATAGATGTAATATTAAAGATAAGACAAGGAGGAACATTCTTTGTAAGACTTCGGCCATTCATTAAATAGCAATTAAGTGCCTACCAGATGCCTGACTATCCTAGGATGATTCAGAGAAGTTGCTAAGTTCAGTTTATTAATAGCTAATTGGAAAAAAAATGAATGGAAAAACTCCCTTTAATTTACTATATAAAAAGATAACATTTTATAAATATCTTTAAGTGAAAAATGTACAGGGCAAAATAATTCTCATTGAATTTAGAAAAATCTACAAGCATGGCATGATGTATCACTTAGTTTCTTCTCAAACTATTTTTGATTCTCTCTTGACATAATTCCATGTGTCAGTCTGTAGAAAGGGTTGAACGTGGCTTGAAGGTATATCTTGGCAAGATGTGGAGAGGTTATTCCAGAGAGAGGCACAGTGGAGAAGGTAAACATCCAAGGTCCTGAGAATGTAGTCAGTTTCGTTACTGCCCTGTAAACCCCTCTTCTGCAGTCTGACTTTTCATCATTTTATAGTGCCTTTACTTTTTTCACCATGACCAAATTACTAGTTACCTAGAACCCCTGGACTAAGGTTTGAAATGAGAGTGAAATAAAAGCTGCGAGAAGCAGGGATGGCATGGTAACTGGCTTAACTAGAATGGTATAGGCAGAGTCCCTGCTGGGGTCCCCTTGGAATGAGGAGAGGACAGGGATGACAAGAGCCAGTGGGATTCAGAGCTCTTGATGGCAAGTGGAGGCACCAGGAGCCTCATGTAAATTTCTGTGCATTTAGTGAAAGCAGACTTTCAAGTGTTTAGTGTGAGAAGGTAGGTACCTACAGTTCAAGTTATATGTGATTTCTATACCACCATTTAAATAATAGTAATAATATTTATATGTCAAGTGCTAAATAAATATATTGCTCTCATTATTTCCAAGAAGCTTCTGGACCAGGAACTGGGAAACCTGGTATCCCATCCCAGCCTGCCACAACTTACCAAAAAGTTGGTAGCTTTGCAAAGCATGCGGTAAGGAGAGCTGTGCAGGTGTACTTATAAAGTCTTCTTTTGTCTTGCTGTTTGCATATTTTTCTTTTTCTTGGTTAAAAGCACCCTTTCAAAGCCATCATGGAACATGTAAAGAATTGCAGTTTGGGGAATCTGTATATAGAGTTAGTTGTGGAGTGGCATCCTTGGGGAAATTAGTGTATTGAGAAATAGAAAATGCATCCCTAAAATTTCTATTAACATACTTCTTGAATGTGCACAAAAGATGGATGTTACTGTGAATGAGGAGTAATGAAATAACAGATCTTTTTATTTCCAGAAAATGTTAATGATGCCTAAATGAACTTTTCTTTGGCCTCCATGTAGGAATTATATAAATAACGTCCATCGGTCTTTTGAACACTTGAAAAAACATTTTTCTGATTCTGAATTATGGGTTTGGTGAGGGAAATCGTGTTTATATGAGCAATCAAATTATATTTTTGAGCTCAGAATTACATGTTTCTCAAAATGTTAACAGTTGTGTTTGGGTGGGAGAATGCTAGGTATTTTTCCCCCACTTTTGTTTATTTTTTAATATACATGTGTTCCTTTTATAATACAAAATTAATGCATAACTGCATACTTTGTAGGTAGAAACATTTGAAATTATAATTTTGAATTTTCATACAAATGAGAGATAATGATGTTACAGTGTGATTAATTTGTGTTCCTGTAATTCATAAAGTACATATTTTGTGAGATGTACTTTCAAAATCAGATACACTAAGTACAGATAGTAAAATCTGGTTAAAATGACACAGGAAACTTTTTAAAGCAGAAAAATTACTTTATTACTCCTTGAATGCTAAAAGAATATTATGTACTCTACTACATTGAGACCATAAAAGGCAATAGCTAAATTCATGGGTGTCGTGCAGCTGTGGCCCTGACCCTCACCACCTGTGTGACCTTGTGCCTGGTATTAAACCTCGTAAAGCTTAATTTGTTCATCCATTAATTGAGGATCATAGGACCTGTTTGGTAGAATGATCAGGAAAGTTAAATGAGATAATGCAAATAAACGCTTGAGTTTAGAGCTTGGCAGATAAAAAGTACTAGAATAGAATATTGTATCGTAAATAACAATATTCTCCCTATTTCTAGGCTTTTACACATTTGCGATTTGACCATCTATCTTTTGAAAAGCATGTTACTTCTTTGGATGAGAATATTGTCCGTACAACCTGAGTCATGGAGAAGAGGCAGTTCCAGGTTTCTGCCGTTATCCACATTGTGCTGGGGAGAGGAGGTTGCAGTGCAGGGGAGGAGTTTCCTGAAGCTGGCAAGGCAGTGGTAGCAATAACAGTGGCTTTGGAGAGCAACTCCTTGTGACTCTTGGTGTTGATTCTTGAGTCCGAGGGGCTGTTATCCTTTGCCACATGGCACAGTCCCAGAAGGTCACTGTGGTTGTTGAGTAGGATTGACAATATCCTTAATTCTTTTTTTAAAAAAAATATTTATTTATTTATTTATCTTTAGAGGAGAAGGAGAGAGGGAGAGAAACATCAATGTATGGTTGCCTCTAGTGTGTCCCCTGCTGGGAACTGGCCTTTAGGGAACTGGCTTGCAACCCAGGCATGTACCCTGACTGGGAATTGAACCGCGATCCTCTGGTTCGCAGGCCTGGACAATATCCTTAATTCTTGCTTGTAGATGCAGTTGGCTTATCATAGACTCCAGGGTTTGGCAATTGTAGAGATCTTTTTGGTGAGGGCCATAGAAGCTAATATCAGGGCTTCGTGAAAATCAGAAGACAGCTTTTCTCAGGGCAGATGCCTCCCCGGGTTTCAGTATCCCTTTGCCTGTTTTGCTGCTGCAGCCCAGACTAGTGTGTATCTGTATAGGGTATGCATTAATTCATTCAGCAAATATTTTCAGCTCTTTCTGTGGTTAAAATAGATCCTAGGGATGCAGCAATAAGAAGACATGATCCCTGTCTTCAAGGACTAACTATCTCTTAGCAAATTTGTCCATGGATGCTCTGTGTGTCAGGGTGAGTTGTCATGCCCCAAAGCTCCTAACCCTATTCCATTGCTGTTTAAAGTAGAATGCCTTCAGGAGGTTGTTGTGGTTCTTGCTATGTTAATTGTCGCTTACCCCCTGGTCTGAAGGTTTATTATTAGGGCCGTGCCTAGATCTATGTTCTACTCAGAACTGTGATGATTTCAATGCATATAATATACATCAGTAAGTTTCTACAAAGTGTTTAGGTTAAGCATGTCTTTTATGAAGCACACAACAAAACAAAACACCATGATGAACTGAACTGCCTGAGGCTTGACAGAAGGAAGTTATGGAGTCTTTGGGAAAATAAAAATCAAATATTTTTAGACTACAGATGTTAGAACCCTGGAAAAAAGTGTGAATAGTTTTGATTTCCTGCTCATTCTGCAGGGCCCAGCAGAAATAACACCTGCTTGAGTGTGGTTGGTAGGGTAATAATATCGGTGTAATAATTTATCATTTTAATTTGAACATTTCACCTAAAATGCCATATGGTGAGCTTGAATGTAATGTTGTTATGTTACAGAATTACATGCTTATGATTTTGTAATAAAAGGTCATTGTTTGTGCCAGACCCCATAAATGAGTTAATTAAATGAATGTTTGGAGAGTTACCAATGATAGAGTCACTTGTGCATATGTATTTTCATGACTGTGCCTCTAAATATGTTTAACTTTTAGGTGGATAGTATAATTTCAGATTGGACATTATTTGGGCAGACTTATTAAACTATTAAATGCTAAATGTGAGTAATGCAATGAGTTTGTGCATTTTACATGTTTCTACATCATCTTGGATGTGGCTGTCAAATTAAATTCTAAATTTCTAATACACCACGTGTTTGAGTTTTGGGCCTAAAGCAGCCTACAGAAGTCTAGAAAAGCAATTATAATTTCACATTTTCAAACTCGATTTGAATATCAATGACTTAAATTTTAAACAAGTGTCTGCATGTTTATTCCCTCCTTCAGTTCTTCCCCAAACATGAGCATTTATCATAATGTTAGCAGGAGGTGCTTTTTTTTTCTTTCTTTTATTGCTTTAGGATTGCCAATCCTTAGACAAGGCCAGTCTATTTTATCCAAAGCTGTAGTTTCAAGGAATCCACTTACATGGAGCTGCGATCTTTTCAAACTGCACTGAAGAGGCAATGCAGCCTCGTGTCTTTGGAGTGCAAGTTTGCCGCTCTTACCCTACACTGTCGAGAATTTCAGATTTCGGCCTTTAGTCCTTCATGATATTTCTTCTCCTGGCATTTCTGTTTTCTCAATGCCATCTATTGATAGGTTCTAAGGTAAAAAGGGAAAGGAAGAAGGCCTATTTTATTGTCTGCAAATGTTGCAAGAATAGGTTTCCATTTCTGTAACCATTATTCTCATTAGGAAGTTGGAAAGTTTTAAATAGAAAAATACAGGGATTTTGATATATCAGGGGGGTAAGTGGCACACAGAAACTCCTGAGGAAGCCATTAATGTGAAAGCCATCTCTTTCACCACAAGGATATATTGGCAATTGGGAAAACATGAAATATGTGCTATATGGAAAAAAAACCCAAAACAAAAATGAGAAGTGATGAGCCAGCGTGTTTAATTTCACTGGCTATCAGGGTGCCTAGTAGATTGAAGTTCCATCATTTCAGGTTGCTTATGATATAGTTAGGAGATGGACTGTTTCAAATGTATTTTTAGGAAGCAAAACAAGACTGTAGTTGTGCTTCAAATGGTCTAATACAGGAGGTAGGCACGATGAAAGGGGCAGCCTGTTTTTGTCATGATTTGTTTCATAGAGGAGGTAGGGCCTGAGCCTGCTTCTTGAAGTGTGGTTCAGTGTGACCAAGTGGTTTAGTTTAGATGTACACTCTGTTCAACATAAATCATAGGACTGGAAATTATGACAAAGAATAGTTTGCAATACAAGTGTTGTTTATACCAACAACACTTGATGCTGAACCTCTCTCTCTCTAGCATAGCTAATAAGCAAATTATCCAATGCCAGATGCATCTAATGATGGGTCACTCAGTTTTAGGGAATCCCCATTTATTAAAAACTTTTTCCTTGAATTAAACTGAAAACTTGCTCCCGGGAGCTTCTAGGCATTGATCCTATTTCTGTGCTCTGGGAGTGACAGGAAGGAGTTAATTTCTTACAGCGATCTCGCCAGTATTTGAAGACCAGTGAAAATCATACTCTAAAACTGCTTCTCTTTTGCAATGGTTTGGAGTTACATCTCCAGTCTGGTCAGCCTTTCATGGTCCCATTAGATTTTGATTTTCTCTGACTATTGGTCACTGAAGAGAAAGGGAACAGCCCTGTTCTTTTTCTTGCTTGTAGCCTAAGACCAAATGAATTGCTGACAGCCAGTTCCCACTAATGACTTCGGTTTACCATTAACTAAGCCCTTTCAGTCTGCTCAGACCTCCTAGGATGTTCTAGTGTTTCGTTTGAATTTTGCCTTTTTGCAGTTGGTCCACTATTTATCCAGTTAAGATCTTTCAAATGCAAAGTCTTTCATTTAGTTAGAAATCTTTCTTAGCTTAGCTTTGTCTGGAAATCGATTTGCAGGTCTTCATTGCTTTCACTCAAATTACAAATAACTAATTAAATGGGTAGGGTAAATGGCAGAATTCTTAAACATATCACTAGAAACTCCCCACCAGGTTGGCATGAGGTGTTACCACTGGGGAGTCATTTAATTAGTTTTATATTAAGCTTACATTTATCTGTTTTCATCTTTAAAATATCATGAGCATGATATTCTAATGTCAGCCTACTTCTTCCATTGAAAAATACGGTCAGTTTGATGTGATTTATTCTTGGCATTTCACAAGTGTTTTAGGTGGGTTTCTTCTTTGAAGCAGCATATAGGTGGCCTTCACAAAAAACTCAAATCTGTTCTTTTTGGATTCTAAGCAGCAAACTTAATCCTTTAAATGTTGTTATGGTTGATAATATATTTGGATTCCTTTTTTTACGTTTTACTTGGGTTTCTGTTTGTATCATGCCTTCTTGTTCTTTGTTACAACTATTACTATTAGTTTTTTTGGTTGAAATTAAGTGTGCTTCATTTCCTTCTCCTACCAGTTATCCCTGGAAATTATAGTAAACAGTTGAGTTCTTTAATGTTGAAATGATAGAAATGTTCATAAATGAATGTTTTTTTGCTTGGGTCCATATTTTCCTATAGAACTTTGAATACTTTGATGCACTGTTTTGTAGGTATTTTCCCTATCCATATTTTCCTATAGAACTTTGAATACTTTGATGCACTGTTTCTTTTTAGGTATTTTCCCTATCCTCCTCCCATCTCCCACAGAAACTCTTGGGATTTTTTTTCATCCTTTGAATTATGATTTCTGGCCAATATGTGTAAAAAGGAGGTCTTTTCCCCCCACATGCACTCAGTTGACACTTATAAGACCTTTTCAATCTGAAGATTCAAATCTTTCCTTAGCCCCTATAAGCTTTTCATTACTTCTTCATATGTCTCTATTTTTTCCTTCTAAAATATTTTTAAATATTTTTTGAAAATTTGTATCCTTTTGCATTATAATCTGGTACAGTTATTCAACTTGATTTTCCATGTAGCTACTTTTCTCTTCAACTATTCTCACATATATCTCTGAATATATTAATTACGTTTAACTTAGTTGTCTTTTCATTGTTATTAACTCTGTTTCTGTGGGTGTTTGTTATGTTTTTTGAGTTTGTGATCTTCCATGATGCTGGTTTTCTTTGAATACTTGAATTTCATGTTAACTATTACATGGTTTTTTTTTCTGTTTACTGGAGCTGGCTCCTAACGATTGTGCAGTTGGACAATGTACCAGTTAGTGTCTTATCTTCTGGATATGGCTTCTTCCTGTTCCTCTTCAGTTTTGCTAGTGGGGAACCTACCCAAAACCTGCTTCTCCAAACCAGTCTAAGAGCTAACACTCAGGGCTTCCCATTAATACAAATGGAAGAGCTGCACAGTGTCCAAGAAGGCACTGTTCTTTCTCATTCACACAAATCGCTTCCTGTTCAACCTAAGAGGCATCTTCCTCTGTTAGGGTACTTTTCTTTTTCTTGTTTTGAGAATCCTTTTTCTTCTATCTCTGAGTAATATTGTTCCCCTGACCTTCCCAGCAATGTAGGCCTTGAAGTTGAGAAGGGACTGTGCTCAGTGTTAATCTGACAATGTTCTAAAGCAACTATAATCATAGGAAGGAATGAAAGGGATCTTGGCACCAGCTTTATTACTTCTGTTATGAAGTGAACGTTTTTGGACCAAGTCGTATGCAGACAGTCATAGATGACCCTTTGGGCTGTTGGGTACTGTGGCTTTAAGGGGTTTCTTCATAATTTTCTGGACACAAATGGATGATGTAGAGAAATAAGAGCATCTTCTTTTGGATGAAGTCTGACATGTTGTAATTCTGAGAGTGCACTTGGCACTTCCTAGAGAAATGTCAGTTTTCCAGCAGGAATGAAGTGCATCCAGTGCAGCTGTTTCTGGTTTAGACCCTTGGATTTGAAGAGCTGTGTAAGAGAATGTAACCATCAAACTTGGGAGAGAGCAGTGAGGCAGGATACTCGGGAGTGAGCAGTGAGGCACCTCATGAGTTTCTACATTGCAGATGTTAGACTATCTTAAGTTTGTGTATCGTGATCCCCTGTAGGGTTCCTTTCTGAAGGATTTTAACAATCATTTAATAACAATGTAGCCTCCTATAATTCAGTCTTTTTAATATGTTAGTCTCACAGAGCAGTGATTTAAAAATATCTTCTTAAGCATCACACACTGCTCTCATTTGCCAAGGTGTGAACTAAAATATATACAAACCAAAATGTTTTCTAGTTCTTTTGGGTTGGTTTTTCCTTGGAAAGTTTCATTTACTCAGTTTGAATTGCCAGTTTCCAACATGCAAGGCATAGTTTTATTCAAGTGTAAGAATAAAACACTTTCCAATGCCCAACTGTGCGTTCTTCTCCACCAGTCTTGGTGACTTAAAAATATCTGCACAAGTTCTCTCTTGCTGTCCCAGTTGACAGATAATCAAAACTTGACTGTGGTATTGATTTGCTAACTTTTTATGTGTGTTTTGGGGAGAACAATATAAATAGTTTGAAAAACCCCTCCATTTTACATTCAGAATTATACTACAAGCATTCAGTTGAATTTGTGTAGCGCTTGGCATTTGTTTAGAAGAGGAACAGTTTCAAGCAATCATTTTTTTTTATCAGATAGCTTAGTGATAAAAAAAGAGACACTATCATGAAAAGAGAATGATCAGAATATATTGTACATGTCTTTGGAACTCATTGAATGCAATAGCAATGTTAATGGTATGATAATTTTGATTACACCATTTTAATTTATACAAAATTCATAATGCCTTAGATCTAGTAGATCCAGTTTGGAAAATAGAAAGCAATGGCCTTTTTTGTGTGTCTGTTTTAAGAGGCTACTTATTAGCCTTATATTTAATAAAATAAATAATGAGATAGGTTATTTATGAGACTGGAACTGTAGCCAATTTGAAATGGAAGAGATCCTCCAACTCACTCATCTCCTCACCCACTGGTTTTATAGGGGGGATACTGAAGTCCAGCCAGGCTCGCCTTCTTGCCCAGATTTCTACATTGTCTTAGTAGTGGTCTTGCTGGGTCAGGGACAGAGATGGTCCAGTTGCCGGTCCAAACCTCTTGTCCCCACACCTAGCTGAGTAAGGCCAGGAAGGAACTGAATATTGTGACTCATCACTTTTAAACAAGTTACTATTCCTGAGCTGAATATAATGCTTTCTTAATTAACAAATGCAGGATATTCGTTTTTCCATACCAGAGCTTCCTCTTGGATGGTGGAAAGTTGCACGCTAGTTTATTTTTGAGGATGGTCTTTTTATTTTCCATTCTTTTCGACAGTTAGTCATGTTTCATTTGGTTCCCTTGAATGCCAGGATGGTAGGTTGCATTAGATCACAGTGACTCTTGTTTTCCTCAGGAAACCTCTCTGGCATACCTCGTATGTGGCAGTGGACATGCGGGAGGCAACAGAACATTGTACCACGTGGAGCAGTTTGTTTTCCTTGGATACGTAGCTAGCATTTTCCTGGTAGGAACAAAAGCAACTGTCAATGCTCTGAAGGGTAGGAAGGGAAAACCATGGCAGCGCGTTTCATGGAAGGGTAGAAAACATTGAAACTGGTTAAAACTCTTACATTTAGGTAAGCATTTGCAAACATTTAACAGAAGTGTAGAAAAGTAAGAGTTAAGGTGAATTCATTTGAAACTAAATTGTTAATGTCACACTTTTCTCATAAACAAGTATATAGAATGTGCATATTTCATATTTGTATTTTCTTAGTTGAAGATAAAAAGGAGAACATTGGAAATTGGAAATATTAAGTCTATGTCAAGGAGTTATATGATAGGTATTTTGCAGTTTTGAAATATGCATTTTTTTCCTTAAACATCAAAGCATTCAGTAAGCAAGATAAAAATTATCCATGACAGTGTTTTATAAGTTAACAGGAATACGAAGTAAAAAAAAATAGTACCATTTATCTTGGTCAAGGATGCCATTTTAAATTAATATGAGTTGTATATATTTCTAAGTAATAAAATGAAGCTCCATAGAACTGAGGAAAAGCTTCTGAAGTTAAAAATTTTGTATTTTAGGAGAAATAAAAGGTGAAATCAGTACTTACAAGATGCCATAAGTGCGAGTCACTCCATAATATTTCAAATAGATTTATTATTAAGAAAACATTATATTAGATGAAGAGTTCTTTGAGTGGCGCCACAGAGGCAGACCATGTTTTCCTGAATCTGACATGGCGGTCGTAGAACATTGGATAAGAAGAGCCAGCATGAAAATTGTTTCTGTACATCTGACGAAATTGGGGCTCTCATAGAACAATGGCTTTCAACTGTATTTTACGGAATCCATAGGAAGGTAGTTCACACTGTGACACCTCTGTATTTATTTGATAGATGTATATCAAATACTGTCTCATGGTCAATATTTACCTTTTCCACATTCTGTTCTGACATCTCCCCTTCCATTCCATTCTATTGAAAAACACTGGTCATGACCCACTAAACTGATTTTACAATCAACTTATGGGTCATGGTTTGTGGTTTAAATGACATGGATGAATTTGTATTGTTAGCTTTGTTTGCCAAAAATATTTCAGGTACACAATGGATTTATGTCTCCTGATCCTGCTATGGTTCTGGCCAATAAGTTTAGTGGAAATTGGCATATGTTTTTGGACTGGAGTATTTAGTTTTTATTGGAGACCTTCCAAAGCTCTTGACCTCTGCCACGGGGAGTGGCCGTGCTCCTCAGAATGGGCCCTGAATAGAGGAATGTGGAGCAGAGCCCCTAAGCAGCCCATAGAAGACATAGAGTATGAATAAAAAAAAATAAAACTGTTTTTATAAGGCACTACAATTTTTTAATTTGCTACTTAGCATACCATAATTTCTCCTGATTGGTAGAGGGTAGTTCATTTATGTATTCTGCTGGTAGTGGGGAGAGAGTCTTGTTCTGGAGTATTAACTTTGCCTGAAAACATCTATAAGTTTAAAAATAAGTTTATTATTTCTGGTGATAAAACAATATGTGTTCTTTGTAGAAAATTTTGGAAAATATGAGAAAGCATAATGAAAAAATTATATATTTGTAACACTACTATTTGGCAGTTACAATTTTTGACATTGCTATGAAAAATATATTTTACTCAATTACTTTATAGTTTTGTGTCTTGCTTTATATCTTACTATTTTTTAATGTCATTAAATATCCCTGGAACATATGAATTTCATGCCTCTCTGGTATTTTATTATATAGAGGAACCAGCATTTATTTAGCTATTCTTGGAATATTAGACATTTGTGTTGTTCAATACAAAGAGTTTTAATGGTCTAAAATCATAGCCCTTGGCACTCAACAGCGAATAGTAAACCAGGGAGGATCCACATGCATTCACTGTGCTTAGCATCAGCTGACTCTCCCCATGGCCCGTTCCTGGCACAGGGAGAGCCCACATATTCTGCTGCCAAGTAAACAATTTCATATGGGCAGATACCTCATGGAAAGTTTATACTCAATTTTCTAACAACTAAGAAGCTTTTTTATTTCCTCTTCCCCATGGCCCCAGCAAACAGATTTGGATTTTCTTCTGAGTTCTTTCTTTCAGGAAAGGTCATTGCCATCTACTAGATGCCTAAGCCAGAGGGCCAGGGTCATTCTCATCTCTGTCCTTCACACAGACATAATCAGTCATACTTGGCTTGTTTTAACTCCTGAATCTCTCTCAACTCTATTTCCACTCCCCCATTGTCCCTCAGGCCCACACTGCGTCTTATTGTCTTTCGTGCACATTCTTCCCTTGCTGTCATAGTGAGCTTTCTAAGCCAAGGGCCAGAATGCCATTCCCTGTTTACAGTCCCTCTAAAATCCTAGGGTGAGCTTTAAAGATTAAGTCCATTCCTCTTCACTCGATTTAAAAGACCCTTTATGATTTGTTTCCTGAGTACCCTCTTAGTCGTTGTCATTTTTTCCCCTGAATGCCTGCTGAATTGTGTTCAAGTCCTAACTTGTTAAAGCCCTATAAGGAGATAATTAGGGTTAAATGAGAGCATAGGGAGGGTGGGGCTCTGATACCATTGAATGATAGGGTTAGAGTTTTTTTTTTAAATACATTTTATTGATTATGCTATTACAGTTGTCCCACTTTTTTCTCCCCTTTATTCCCTTCTGCCCTGTACCCGCCTCCCACCAGCATTCCCCCACCTTAGATCATGTCCATGGTTTGGACATGTAAGTTCTTTGGCTTCTCCATTTCCCATACTATTTGTAACCTCCCTATGTATTTTGTATCTCCCATTTATGCTTCTTATTCCCTGTAATTTTTACCCCATTCTCCCCTTAACCCCTCCCCACTGATAACTCTCCCTGTGATCTCCATTTCTGTGATTCTGTTCCTGTTATAGTTGTTTGCTTAGTTTTTTTAGTTCAGTTGTTGGTAATTCTGAGTTTGTTGTCATTTTACTGTTCATAGTTTTGATCATCTTCTTTTTCTTAAACAAATCTTTTTAATATTTTATATAATATAAGCTGGGTGATGATGAATTCCTTTAACTTGACTTTCTCTGGGAAACATGTTATCTGCCCTTCCATTCTAAATGATAGCTTTGCTGGACAGAGTCATCTTAGATGTATGTCCTTCCTTTCATGATCTTGAATACTTCTTTCTAGCCTCTTCTTGCCTGTAAGGTTTCTTTTGAGAAATTAGCTGATAGTCATATGGGAACTCCCTTATAAGTAACTGTCTCCTTTTCTCTTGCTGCTTTTAAGATTCTCTCCTTATCTTTAATCTTGGGAAATGTAATTATGATGTGCCTTGGTGTGTGCTCCATTGGGTCTGACTTTATGGGACTCTCTGAGCTTCCTGGACTTCCTGAAAGTCTATTTCCTTTGCCACATCGGGGAAGTTCTCCTTCATTACTTGTTCAAATAAGTTTTACATTTTTAAATGATTTTATTTATTTATATTTTTTAAAGTTTTTCGAATAAGTTTTTTACATTTTTTAAAAGATTTTATTTATTTATTTTTAGAGGGGAAGGGAAGGAGACAGAGGGAGAAATAGCAGTGTATGGTTGCCTCTTGTGCATCCCCTGCTGGGAACTGGCCTGCAACCCAGGCATGTGCCCTGACTGGGAAGTGAACTGGTAACCCTTTGGTTCATAGGCTGATGCTCAATCCACTGAGCTACACAAGCCGGGGCTAAGTTTTCCATTTCTTGGTCTCCTCCTTGTCCTTCTGGCACCCTACGATTCGGATGTTGGAATGTTTAAAGTTGTCCCAGAGGTTCCTCAGTCTCTCCTCATTTTTTTGAATTCCTGTTTCTTCATTCTGTTTTGGGTGAATGTTTATTTCTTCCTTCTGTTCCAAATAGTTGATTTGAGTCCTGGTTTCACTCCCTTCACTGTTGTTTCCATGTACATTTTCCTGTATTTCACTTTGCATAGCCTTTACTTCTTCCTCTATTTTGTGTCTGTACACAATGATTTCTGTGAGCATCCTGATTACTAGTGTTTTGAACTCTGCATCTGATAGGTTGGCTATCTCTTTATTGCTTATATCTACTTTTGGAGCTTTGATCTGTTCTTTTATTTGGGCCATATATTTTTTTTGTCTCAGTGCACCTGTTACATTATAACAGGCAGAGCCTTAGGTGTTTTCCATGGCAAGGCAACCCACATAGCTGTGTTGTGGTGCTGTATGTGGGGGAGGGGTCTGAGAGGGAACAGTGCTGCTTGCTCAGCTCTCGGCCAGCTTTCAGTCACTGCCTCTGCTTACCTACAAGCAAATTGGGCCCATCTGGTGCTGATTCCTAGGTGGGTGGACTTGTGTATGTTCTAGGAACGTGTGGGTCTCTCCAGTGAACTCTCCTGTGAGGCTGGGAGTTTCTCCCACTAGTGCAACCTCCACAGGTTTTTATAGCCAGAGGTTTTGAGGCTTTATTTTCTTTTTCTGGAACTGTGGGTTGTATGGTCTGTCTTGCTCCCCAGTTGTTCCTCCTGGTTTATCCTCATGCAAATATGAGACCGCCCACTCAGCTAGCTGCCTTCTTACCCTCCTGGTCCTCCAGCTGCTGCCTTGCTATGAGTCCTCTTCACCCCAGCTGCCCATCTCTGCCCCTCCCACTGGTCTGCATGAATGTTTCTTATTTAACTTTTTGGTTGTTGGACTTCTATATAATTTGTTTTTTTGGCAGTTGTGCTTATTTTTGTTTTTAAATTGTTGTCCTTCTTTTAGTTGTGCATCGAGGCAAAATATATCTTCCTCTGCCTCTATCTTGGCCTAAAGTCAAATTAGAGGTTCTTATGAGACATCAGGGTACTCTCCCTGTCACCCCAACACACACACACACACACACACACACACACACACACACACACGGCCTAGTGAGGAAACAGCCAACAATAGGGTGGCCCACCTACAGAAAGGTTTCACCAGAAATGTACCATGCTGGCACCCTAATCTTGGAGTTCTCAGCTCCCAGGAGTGTGAGAAAATGTCTGTTGTTTAAGCTCCTCAATCAATCTATGGTATTTTGTTATAGTAGCTCAACCTGAGTAAGATGCTACCCATCACTCCCCACAGATACTTCATTCCAGAAATCTTTACTTCAGAAATGCTGTTTCACTGAGGACACCTTGCTCTTTAATGTCTCCAGGCAAAATCAGGTACTATCTTCCTGTCCTCAGGTTACCTACAAATCCCTGGTTTTCCTTCAAGTCACAG
The DNA here is from genome assembly GCF_021234435.1 of Artibeus jamaicensis. Classification (NCBI taxonomy): domain Eukaryota; kingdom Metazoa; phylum Chordata; class Mammalia; order Chiroptera; family Phyllostomidae; genus Artibeus; species Artibeus jamaicensis. Next base: position 106,710 of record NW_026521859.1, read on the forward strand.
CTGAAAATTTACCTCCTCTTGACTTGCATATTCATTTCTCTGAGTTCAACTTACACCTTGCACACACCTCCATTAAATATTCTTTTGTGGTCACTGTGGATTTCACAGCTTTCTACTGAACCCCACATTTCTTAAGGCCATGAAGTAGTTTTTTCATCTTGTAGCCCCACTGCTTAGCACAGTGACTGAAAAATAATAGGTGGTCATAAATATTTTTGAACAAATAGACAAATAATAGTGGTTAAGTACTTATTTATGTATTAACTTTTATCTGTGGAAAATCTTTTTCTACTCTCTTACAATCCAAAAAAGCCAAGCTTCATGTATTCTTATCAAAACCAGCTGTAAAGACAGGATTTGAAATTCATTAATTCTGAAGTATAAATAACTGATAACTGTTTATGTCTTCCAAGGGCATTTCAATTTTAACAGTGATACAATTCTTAATCTAAAGAAAGAAAGGGTTCTTGGTGGAATTTCAGGCTTAACCAGCATATGGGATTGGTTTTAATTGAGGGTAGAGGAAGGGTTAAGGAGTTTTCTTTGCTCAAAATTTGTGCCCTGTAGGCTCTGCCTAAACATGAGGGCAGGTCTGTCACCTGCTGGCTCACAGAGTGAACTGGTATGTCCAATTACACAGCAAATTCATTTTCGTTTCTCTTGTACAGCACAGATTATAGGAACTTCACATCTGGTAAACGTTTGCATGTAAAATCTGCATCTGCCAAAAACTGTGGTTTCCTGGTACATCCCAGTAACTCCGAGTCAATGTCACACCACCAGCATTGCAGAGCTTTGGTGATTCGGAACTGCATTCCACTTTTAATTACTGAGAAAGCTGCTTTCTAGCTCCTTTGATAACCTCCTGTGTCACCATTATAGCCTTGGAACCACACTCTAGTGATTCAAAGCCCATTTACCTGTTTGTGAGCTCCTCCTATGGAAATCCTCCGACAGGGATGAGACTCTTGGAATTCAAAAGAAAAATATCCACACCAGTGTTCCCCAGTTTTTCCTCAATGACCCCTTTCTATGTCTGATGGTTCATCAAAAGTTTCATTCTCACACTCACTTAAAATCCTGCCTAATTTGGTTTTGTTACCTTATTCTGCTCTTGATGGAGGTGAGGAACATCTGATTTTTATATAAACTGCAATAGTACTAAAGAAACCCAGCAGTAAATTCTCCCATAACAGCTAAGCAAACCAAAGAACACTATCACAAATAAATTCAAGTTGGATTAAGTTAGAAAAATAGTTTTTTCTGAATACAGTGTGACTTAAGACCCACCTGTTAGTTAGACTAGAAGTCTGAGATTTGGATATGTTGTTTCTATTTTCAATATTTCCAATGAATTCTGTCCTGAAATTTAGGTCACATTAATATAATTGAGGAACTAGTTTATGTTATATGGTTTTAATTTGGAAGCAGTTAAAACATTTCATGATAGTTATCTTTTTCTTTGAGGGTTATGGAGAGGGACAATATTTATCTCCTGAAACGTGGAATCATTTAGAAGAGTGACATTTGGTAAAAAGTTACCTTTTAGTTTCTAGAAAGGAATGATGTGGTCTTCTTATTGTAGCTGAGGAGATCAAAGCGATTTATCTTGGTATACAATTGATTGTAAAAGCTAACTGATTGGGAATTTAGCTATGCTCAACAGTTGCAGTATTTTCCTAGTAGTGAATAAATTAGCCACTAGTTACATTTCTGATGTTGGGTTTAAAAAGTAAAATGTGAGTCCTGGCCAGTGTGGTTCACTTGGTTGGAGTGTCCATCCTGTAAACCAAAAGGTTGCAGATTCCATTCCGGGTCCTGACACTTACCTAGGTTGCAGGTTCTGTCCCCAGAAGGGGCACTTACAGGAGGCAACTGATCTATATTTCTTTCTCTCTCTCTCTTACCCTCCCTTCCCCTCTCTCTAAAATCAATAAGCATGTCCTCAGATGAGGATTAAAAGAAATAAAAAACACACAAGATAAAAAGTAAAGTCTGATACATATGGATTCTTTAAACAGTTCTGTTTAGTATTTGTGGATTCTTAGGAAGAGTATTTGAAAATAAGGTGCAAAAAGGAGACCACAAAAGAACCGGAAAAATACTGATTGTAACCTCTATAAGTATACACACCTTAAGGAGATAATATGCTGTGTTAAATGATTAGTTTTTTAAAAATTAAAGGTTATGAATATCTTTTAAAATTTCAAAATTCTACTTGTGGTTTATGTCAGTGACATATCCTTGTGATTTGAAGTTTTTTTTTTAAGTGATCTTTTTGTGCCAAAGTCCTCACCAGACTTTTAAATGATGTATATTATTTTATTTTTATCGAGTACCTGAAAATGCCACCTCATGGGCCAGGGACAAGTTGAAAACTCACCAAAGTGGCAAAATTTAGGCAGCTAACTGCCAGGTGACTGCTGTTGGAGAAGTTTTCAGTTGCTGTCATTCAAGCAAGTACCATTCATTTCCTGTGCACTTGAGCAGAGAACTTGGCAATTTAAAGCTTTTAAGTTTCTTTACTGATAAACCAGTAGCAATCACTAAAAGGGAAATTCTGCAAAGTGTTTCACAAATTTGGAGTCATTGCCTCATTCACTATTAGGTGTTCTGAATCAATGGCAATCAGTTCATCTCATGCAGTGACTTTCAACATTTCATCTCATGGCACACATAAACTAGTTACTAAAATTCTGTGACACACCAAAATATACAGTTTTTTTGCTGATCTGACAAAAGGATAGCTATAATTTTGATTTACTCACACAGACGGCTATTGTTGTATTGGTTGTTGTCATTTTTTTATGTGACAATCTATGGGAAAAGAGGTCAGTACCTTTTACTAAATAGTCAGGTATTGCATGTTTTAAAAATTCTTGTGGCACCCTGGTTGAAAATTGCCAATCTAGTGGTTAGGTAGTTTCTGAGTAGCTCGGGTCTCAAAATGATTTAATGAAATGGCTATTTAGTACAGAGAAAAATGTTTGTTTTAAAGGAAGCCTTATTGTGACTTGCATGACGTTAAAGGAAAATGGAATATTTTAAGGGTTCTGTGGGGAGAAAATTTAAATTGTGGCTTTGAAAGAGTCAGTGATGTTTAAACTAAGTTAGTGGTTAGAGTGATCATTTTTAGAATTTTGAGAAAAGGGAAATCTCTGATTTTTTTCCCTGGAGGGTTAGGACTTTGTCTTTTTTCCCTATTTATTGACTTAAGTATTTGTTTAATGTTGAAATTTATATTACATGGTATCTTACATAAGAGTCTTGCTCTTCTTCACTATTGTCAATTTTGAAAGAGGAAAAATGGCTGGTGTGATTTGGTTCACTAGTTGTGATAATTAAGCAGTACTTTTCATTAAATATATTTGAATAATAAAGTTTCATAGAATGATATACTATACTGTTTATAATAATTCAGCATGGCTATCCAAATGAAATCTGCATTATTTTCATCAAATCATTTATGAGTATGTATTTTTTTTTCCAATAGGGGACTTGATAAAATATAGCAATGTCAGGAAAACAACAGCCTATAGGGTTATAACTATTTTATCTTTTGATTCAGTCATATCTGCTGATTTTAAGACATATTCTTTTTTTGGAGGAGGGAATATTAATATGATTTTTCTTTGTCTACTATGTTCCAAAGAGATTGAGACCAGTTTGGTGGCAGTCACTTATTGAAATAAGGCATGTGGACATCAGAATGGAAAGTATTAAAATAATATTTTTGTTTTAATTTTGTCTAATGCAAAGTATAGCCTGGAACATACTTTTGCTAATGAAGGTTGTAAATCTACATGACATGCAAATAATGGAATTCTTTTATAAATAGTGACTTGACCTTTTCACTTAACATCTGCACTTATGGTGTATCTAATTTGTTTATGTCAAGAACTTGGAAGGTCTGAGAGTTTTACCTTACTTGCAACCTGACAAGCTGACAGTGTTAGGCTAGCAGATAGGAAAACCCTGGGTCAGAAACAAAGGACTAGAGTCACAGTGAAGCAGACAGCATTGGCTTCAGGTTGTAGTGGTTCCTCTTATCCGCCAAAGCCCAGGAGGCTGATGTGGAGGGTGCTAGCAAACATGTCCAGTGTTTTTACTGGAGGACGAAATCTGTATTATACTAGTCAGGAAACAAATCTGCCATTGTCCCAAGAGGGAGGCACTATCTACTGTCTATATCCCAAGGCTGTTTGGGAGATCTAATGTCCTTGGAAATAGTCTGGAACAAAAGCTATCCAGGAGGCAAAGAAATGTGATACAAAATTGTCTTCCTGCACTTTACAGTTGAAAAGCCAATTAAAAATGGAAAAATTTTAATATATATTGCATAGTGGCTAATGTAGTTTTTTTAGGTAGAAACATTTTTGGTGATTGTCAAGAGGAACCACAGTGCATTTTGTTATTCTGGCAATAGTGAATGATATCACGTTCTTGAGCATCTTTGATTTAATTCCTGAGCATCTTTGATTTAAAGGTAGTGTCCCACGACTGCATCATGCCGGTGTGGTTTTTCACTAATTAAAATTTTTTATATGCTTTTTGGTATTAGGGTTATTACTTTACATGTGAAAAACAATTGTAATAACTGTACTTATCATCAGAAACCATTTACTGGTGGCCTCCAGAAAATTTTAATACACTTTGCGTATATAAATATATACATACATACATATGTGTATATATGTATATATACATGTGTATATATATATATATAGAGAGAGAGAGAGAGAGAGAATGACATAAACCTAGTACCCAAATTATTAGAAGAATTTCATATATTTTTTTATTTTTAAAATGTAATGATGTCATTTGAAGAAGCAAATAAATTGGTATTTCTGTGAGGCATGTTATAGAATGAAAAATATTACTCATGGCATCCAAATAAAGCATGAGTAGAAATATGAAATAAGAAAGTAACCTTTCTTTATACTGCCTTCATGGAGGGCATTTTTACCCTTCAGTGGAAAGGAAAAGATAAATTTAAGACAATAAGTGCCTTGGTCCGATAACTCAGTTGGTTAGAGCATTGTCCTGACATGGCAAGGTTGCGGGTTTGATCTGGGTCAAGGCACATACAAGAATCAACCAATGAATGCATACATAAGTAGAAACACAAATCAGTCTCTCTCTCTCTTCCTCTCTCTCCCTCCCCCCCGCCTCCCCTTTACTCTGCTCCCTCTCTTTCCCCTTCCTTCTCGTCCTCTCCCATCCTCTCTCTCTCCCTAAAACCAATTTTAAAAAGATAGTAAGTGATTAAACAAAGGATATAGAAAAAATATTACTAATCTTCCCTCTACTGATATCACCATCACTATCAGCCTTTCTTCCAATAAACACAAATGATATATAGACTGATTTTCTTGGAAAGTAGTATTGGTAGGACTATGGTTTATCCCACAAGACACTTACCCAATCATAGCTTGACCAGGGACTGCAAAGGTTTTTTTTTTTTCTGAACAGCCCAAGGTTATCTCTTTAAGCCTCAATATATACTTTCTCAGAAGCATTTATTAAACAAATATATGAACCACTTACATGAGATCTCTTATCTCTTTGGTATAAAAGAAAAAAGATAAAGAGTGGAAAAAGTGATGGACATAGATTCAGTCCACACTTGCCATTGCCAAAATCATGTATTTAGGCTTAGTTTTTTTTGAGTTTCGGGGTTCTGATCCAGAGCCACTTTGAAACTCTCCCAGCACCTCCCCGGGAGTCCCTTCTTTCTGAAAACTGTGAGCTTAAACTGGATGAAACTATATCCAATTGATAATCACATGCAAATCCTCTAGGCTGAAAGCCACAGGATCTTTCTGTACATGATTTTTTTTCTGAACCTTAAACATAACCAGATGAATTTTCTTTTAAGATTATCCTACTCGAGTGAATTAAATGAATGATTTGTCTTCTAATGGAAAACCTGCACTTTATCACAGAGATAGATTATAGGCCTTAAACTTTATTCCCTAGGGAAGCAGTACCCTTTTTGTATTATATTCTTTCAGTCTATTAAAACTTAAGACTGTATAACAATTTTATTATAGGCATGAGATTTTAGAGTTTTGCAGATGGATTGAGGCACATGACAGGTTAACCAACACCATGTGAAGGAATGAAGCATAATAAAAATCCTCACAAGCAACAATATTATAATGTTTTACAACTAATTGTCTGTGAAACCAGACTAAAATAAAAGGAAAGCACTTTCAATTTTAAAAGGATTCTGTTGCTCATAATCAAAGAATAAATACCAAATATAAGCCATGTAATTGAGTGTGGTAGGTTTTTTTACTTGCTTTTAGGTTTGTTTTGAATGACCTGATGTATTTCAAGAACACTTCATTATGAAATAGAAGCAAAATCCCAGAAATACAGATAGTGAAAGAACAGAGTTTATGTCAAGTCTGAAACAGGCTAACCAACAAATTCAAGTCTATTTACTATATTAAATAAACTTATGCTTTTTACTTTATTGCCTTATTTTTGAGCCAAGGACTATGAACATGGTTGTCGATTATTACTATGAAATCTAAGACAAAGTTCTAATGCAGTTTCATTCATTGAGGCCTTTTAATTACCAATGCTTGAGACAACCTACGTTGATTAAACTGATGATTTTCAACGGAGTTGGTACAGTTTCCTGACTGTGCCTAGAAACATTGTTTTGTTTTCATAAGTGGAAGAATATACAACTGGCATCCAGTGGGTAGAGGCCAGAGGTGCTATAGGCATTCTGAATTCACAGGAAGACCCCATGATAAGTATGTATCTGGCCCCAAGTGGCTATAGTTGAGAAAACTGGAAGTAAATACACTACTTCCAGTTGAGAAACTGGAAGTAGTGCATTTAAAACATAAAGGAGAACTATAGAATATCAATTAATAAGAGGTGGATTTTGTCCTCAAGGGCACTATTGAATTGTGTAGTAGAAAGCAGGGTTCATATGGCCTCAGAGGGACTTTGCTAAAATTTCTGGCTCTGCTTTTATAACTAACTTCCTTTAACTCTCTTAGAGCCTCACTGTGCTCTGGGAAAAATAGAACTAATAGTATAGTTGCTACTTCAAGGGCTTGTAGGACTAAATGAAATAATGTATGTGATTGCTTAATTCATTGCGTGGTTCACATAGGATTTCAATAAAAGTTAGGTATCATTCAGAGTACTATAAGGAAGAACCTGGTAGCAATTAGAACTGTCTCAAGATTGATGTTTTTTTAGGAGGTAGTTAAGTTTCCTATTCTTCAATAAGTTGAAGCAGAGTATTGAACAACATCTTTTCAATTCTGTGTTTATTTAAATGGCATACCATTTTTCTTAGTTATACAAAATCATTCCTAAATAAAACATACAATGGCTGATGGCTTTTCTTGAGTCTTTAGTAGCTACAAAATTTTAGGTGAAGTTGACATCAAGTAAGCATGGATAGCACCAGTACATTCAGTAATATTAAGACATCTGTACTAACACATCGACTCTAACTTTTTTGCATGCGTATTCCCTAAGTTCTCTCTGCTAAGCAGTGTTAGTTATTTGCTTGGATTCCCTGGGGCTGTTTCCTGTGTCTGTATATATGTTATCAAACTCAGGGGTGTTCTGTTCAAGAAGAGTAGTGGTTGTCTTTAGGTAGTTTGATTTTTTTTTTTGCATCAAGTAAAGCAGACAGAGTATTCACATACAAAGCTCTGTCTCCTGGAAGGGAGGCTTAGCTATTGCTTATATACACTATTTGGTTAATTACATGTTGATCTCTTCTTTGCATTTAGCTCAATATATTCAGTTGGGTTCTGATCAAGCTCATCTGGTTACAGCTATGTCTGCAAAATACTTGCTACATTTTAACATTTAGCAAGAAAAGTGGAACCTAATCAATAGAACAAACCAGCAAGCAAAATATAACCAGAGACATTGAAATAAAGTACAAACTGACAATAACCAGAGGGGAGGAAGAGGGGAATAACGGGAAAGAAGGAGAAGGATCTTCAAGTAAAATGTATAAAGGACCCATGGACAAAGCCAAAGGGGGTTAGAACTGAGGGTGGGAGGTGGGGGTAAGTGGGGTGGGGGAAAGTGGTGGTGGGAGAGTGGTTCAAGACAACTCTATTTGAACGACGCTGAAAAAAATTAGCATTTGGTAGTACTTGCCCAGACCTTGAGACACTTGTCCTATCCAGCACATCCGTGTGTGCCTGTTGCCTAATACAGGTCATGACTGGCTAGCTATTTATTTCTCCATCTAACAGGTGCTTTTTGAATACTCTCCATGTGCCAGGTGCCATGCACTGTGATGTTCATGTATTATATCATTTGGCAGGTAGGCAGTAAATGTTTATAAATGTTTTGTTGCAATTTTTGCTAATTAAATTTTTGTAAATTTGTTTTGGAGCCCACAGTTGAGCCAGACTTCTGTTTTAACCTGGTTTTGCATGAACAGAGATAAAGTTGTTTGGCTTCAAATGAGCCCGTAGCGGGACCTCCACCAAGTGGAGGTCCACTCTTCATTGAATGGTCCCATTGTCCAGAAAGAGGACACCATGCTGTGAAATTCATATTGTGTTCATACATAGAAACCTTATTTTAATTAAAGCTAACATTATACTTTCATCACATTTGAAAGGATTATTCTTCAACACTACTTCTTTTTATTTTGAAACGTACTAGTATTTTATAATTAGCACTCTTCACCTTAAAATATGTAAGAAATATGGGCTGGCCCTATTTTTATAAGAACTCTCACAATTAAAGAGTATGTATACTACTGAATATGGTATGTTTGCTTAATATAGGAAATACTTGTAATTTGCTTTAGAATATGTAATTACTACTCACCTTCTAAATATACAAATTTTCTCATATAGTTAATTTTCAGAAAGAAATGACTGTAATTTATTTTTGAAATTTGAAAGATGTTCAGGCAAAAGTTCTCATAATTTTTTTTTTATTGTTTAAAAACGTAAACAGGTGTGGGAAAACCTAGCTTAGCCCTCACATGTTAAGAAGTTCTGGCTTGAGTCGTAAGACACATGCCAAGAAAACACAGCTCCCTGCAGGTGCTTAGGGGTGGGAATTGAATGGGAGTCTTCTGTAGTCAGAGACAGTGCATAGTGCTGACCTAGCACTGGCCTTGGACAGTCACGGAGCCTCACATCTGTGTGAGGTTGACTGTAATCAGGAGGCTCTGCTGATGATTCCAATGGGAATTATTTGGAGAATGGAGAACAGTAGAAAAAGAGAGGATGGGATTTAGAACTTTGAATCATCCTAGTGTGCATTAAGCTTTAAAAGACATCTTTTGCCAAAAAGGAAATTCATGTCTGTGTAAGCAGGGAAAGGATATCTTTTGTTGTTTTTATGTTTGGTTGTGCCACCTTTTGGCTCTACTTGGGTCAATATTTCAAAGCTAAAATATGATATTTCTAAAAATAAACTCTTCTCCAAAAATAATAATGTTGGTCTTCTGTGGAGTTGGATGGTATCTGGGCTGGCTTGGTTGGCTGGCTGGAACTAGGCCACTAGTGTGGCAATAGGTCTCCTGTGCCAGTTGAATTTATAGCATTCCACAGCCGTGTTCTGTCCTCTGTGATCATTCCACTTATGTGTGACTCCAAAAGAAGTCATCTCAGAAAGTGCTGATGGATTAGCGTAAATCTATCACCACTGTGGAAACTTTTAAGTATCTTACCAGTGGTGAGTGTGCCATCAAAATATTTAACAGATTGCCTGTGGCAGGTAAAGCATATTGGGGCTTAGAGAAATAGTGGCTTTAAATCCTGCCCACCAGGAACTCAGCGGGTCAGGCAACGGGGAGGGAGGTATACACATACACGAATGTGTTTTATCTTTCAGGAAAGGGATAAATGCCTGCTTAAAATTTGAAGATAATGTAATGTGGATATTCAGGAAAGGGTGATTCTTTTCAACTATAGCAATCAGTTGTTTTCATATTTCTGCAAATTCTGGTGTTAAAAATTTAAAAAGGGAAGAAAAATATTATTCGTTGATTTTTATGATGGGAAGAGGACTTATAAAGTACTTTAATGCCATTTCATTTAGCAACCCTTTAAGGTAGATCGGGTAGACTTATTCTTGATTGTAGAGAGAAGGAATGTAAGATTCAGAGAGATTAAGAAACTTGTTTTAAGTCCCACAGTAAGTGGTAGATTATAATTTAAATCTGTTTTAACTGAAAGCTTATACTATCTCAACTATGCCATGGATTTTAGAATTATGTGTAGGAAAATACAGAAGTATCTGGCCGGGGAAAATCTCCAAAAATTTTTTCATTTTGATTTGTAGGTAATTGCACTGCCGGGTGAGGGTGGTGGATGCTTCTGTAGGTACAGGGTCTGGAATGGGGTGCGGGGAGCAAAGAGAGTACAGGTATAGTGTCGGTGGAAGCACTAGTTTTTGAAAACTAGAAATCTAGAACTACATAAGTGAGCATAAAGGAGGAGCTGTGGGCCACCCAAACTCTCAGAGTACCTACCACAGGCTTGCACAAGGGTTTATGCCCAGTGCTTTATGGGTAAAAAACCTCTGTTTGAGAATTGAAAGGTGGTGGGAAACAAGGCCGACATTCAGCAATGGATGTCTGCATATGTATTCAGCTGTCCCCCGTTTATTGCATTTCTGATAAAGGAAAGCCCTATGAAATACACTGGGAAGGAGAGAATATTCGGATAATATCCCTGTCCTCAGACACCAAAACTCACATTTTGGTGGGGAATGATGGACTTGTGTACAGGCAATTGTGATATCAGAGGTCCTCTGGGGTTTTGATATGAGACGGAGTCATAATTCTCTCTGAGTGAGGAAGTACCATGGAATTACCACAAGGCTCATGGTGTTCAGCAGGAGTGGACAGTGACAGTTCTTAAATGGTAGGCGGGGATCATGTCACAAAAAGGCTTGTTTGAAAGTGACCTAGAGCTGTGTCCAGGCAATAGGACATCACTAAAGGATTTACATTTAAAAATTTTAATTAGAGAATATTTTAAACAATAGAAAAGCAATGCAGACACCAATAAATACACCACCTATAGTTATTTCCTTCAGATGGTTCTTTTAAAAAGTAATCAAGTTGCAGGTAAACAACTAAATGTCTACCCCATGCCTTCGTTTATCTCTTCAGACCCAGAAAATGTCACACTGAAGGCTACTATGCATTATTCCAATGTATACATCTGTACTTTTACCAAATATATATGTACTTCCAAACAGCATATGTTATTTTGTAAATTTTAAAACTAGATGGCATCATACTGTTTATTTCTTCCTGGAACATACTGTCTTCACTAACATGTTAGTCACACAGTTGTAGAATATTCATTTGTACTGTTTTGAAATAGCTAGGGTTTATATTTTTGATGGGCGGTTAGGTTGTTTCCCTTTTTCTTCTTGTTACACATAATGCTGCAGTGAAATTTGTGTCCTTGATGTCTCCCGTGTACATAGGTGTATTTTTCGGAGTGAGCTCCTTGAAATAGAATAATGAGATTATAGCATATGCTTTTTCTCATCCTTACTGCACATTGTAAATTGTTCTTCAAAGTGGCTACGCCAGTGTATTCTCTTTAGGAGCATGAATTTCTATTTTCCTATATCCTCTTTAACTTTTTTTGTTATCTTATTTTTATGGCTATGTTTTAATTTACTCTTGTTTTAGTATGTATTTTAGTATGTATTTTACATATTTAGTATGTATTGTCAATATCCTCATATTTTCATATTGGATATTTGGGATTCCCACTATTTGATGTTTTTTGTTTGTGTTTTTCTTTTTTCCTTCATTTTCTTTCTTTTGTTTATAATTTCTTGTTCATAATCTTTACCTGTTGTCCTATAGGATTATTTATATTTTTCTTATTGAATATAGATAGGGTTTCTTCACATATCCAATGTACCAATTTTGGTTAGAAATGTCCATGGCAAATATTTTATTCCAGGTTAGGTTTGTCTCTTTTTTAAAAAACTTATTTAAAAATAGAAGGGAAAGGAAGAAGAAAGAGAGGGAGAGGAACACTGATGGGAGCAAGAAACATTGATTGGTGGCCTCTCTTAGGTGTTGGGACCTGAGACCAAACCATAACCCAGGCATGTACCCTACTGGGCGATGCCCAACCCATTGAGCCACACCCATTAGAGCAAGTTTGTCTTTTAACTTGATTATGTCTTTTGTCAGAAAAATACAAATATCTTTCTTCCCCAATCTTAAAAAGATTTTCTGTATATTCTTCTCAGAGTTTTAATGTTCTGCTTTACACATTTAGGATTTTAATTCATTTTTGGCATAGTGTGTGAATAAGGGTACAACTTTATCTATATATTCCTTCCCATATAGTAAGCATTTACCACAACACATGCATTCAATAGTTCATCTGTGCAAGTCATTTATAATTCTACTTCTCTCTTACAACCAGTTCCTGTATGTAGGTGGTTTTGTTTCTAGGATTTTTATTTAGACTTACTGTTCTAGTCTAAACTTTGTCAATACTAAATCTTTATCATTATTAAAGTTTTAAAATAAAATTTGATATTTGGTAGTACAAATCTACTTCTAATTTTTCTTCCTCAAAGTTGTCTTGGATGCTTTTTGGCCTGTTTTTCTTTCACTTGAAATTTTTCATCAGTGTGTCAAGTCCCACGCCCGTACTCCAACACAACACCTGGGTTCTGATGAGAACTGCATTGAATGTATGGATTCCCTGAGGAAAAATCTTTGGCCTTTATGATACTGAGTTTTGTTATATAAGCCCATTTGTTTTTCCATGTACTTACATTTTTTTCCTTCAATTATAATTTGGTCTCATTTACCCTATGCACACCATTATTTTTTTATGGCCACCATGAAGAATATCTTTAAAAATACATTAAAAGTATTCTTGCTTCTAGAATAAGGAATGTTATTTGATGTTTAAAAGCTTCATTTTGCATGCAACAACTTTGCTGAATGTTATTTTTATGTAGATTTTAAAATTTAGGTAATTGTTCCTAACAATGATTTTTAAAATTCGTTTCTCAATCTTATACCTTATTCTTGTTGTCTTATTTTTCTTAGAGTGTCTATTATAGTGCTAAATAGAAATGGTGATTGCAGGCAGTTTTGTATTACCCTGGATTTATTCCTAGAGAATCCTAACATTTCACCATTACTTACTATGTTTTCTAAAGGTTTTGGGGTTTAATATTTTTTAAAACCTCCTCTTTTTATTTTGAAATAATGAATGGCTGTTGCATATTTCAAAATAATGAGTGTTTAAATTATCAAATGTTCCTTCTACATCTGTATCAGTACTACAGGTGGGCACGAGGTGGTAAAGTCAGAGCCCATGATAGTAGCAGTGAATAAAGCACAAATAGAATCTTGAGGATTTTGCTATTAGTTGTGAGAGAAGATAGAGAAAAAATAGCTTTCGGAAGATTCCAATTTAGGATACCTGGGTAAATGGTGGACTCACTACTGGAATAGGGAATAGAAAAAGAGTAACAATTTTTAGGGGTAGATTTCAAGCTCACTAAGATCTGTTGCAACTGAGATATGTTGGCTATTTAAAAGTTTATGTTCAGCTGACTTTTGGATACAATTATTTAAAAATTAATTCTTGAATGAAAGAGTAAAGTGTGTCCTGGAGTTTTAAAAAATTGTGATTTGGCAGTATCAAAGCAACGTAGAGCAAAGAGAGTTTGCAGAATAAGGAAAGTAGAGACTCTGGCTCTTTCCCAGGAACTTGTACCAATGCAGGACAGTAGGAGGGACTCTCACTGGAGTCTGGAAATAAATTGCTCACAGGGAGAGTGGTGTCAAGGAAGCCCTGGAGAAAATGTTTCAACTGAGAAAAAAGCCATCTACATGAACCAAATGCAGGGAAGCTAAGATACAGGGCCAGAAAGAGTTGACTTCATTTGGCACTTGGAAAATCTCGGCTGCCTTTCACAGGGGCAGCTGCAGTAGGGTGCTGAAGGCAGACACCGGATCTCAGAGAGATGGAGCGTTAGCAGGAGGTGAGGAAATGCAGAAGGCAAGTGAAGACCTCTCTCTCTCATGCAGCTTGACCATGAAGGGAAGGAGAGAATGGAACACGCAAGTAAAAGAGTCAAGGGAAGAATGATCCTTTCAGAAATCATTGTAAGTTTCCCAGTTTTGGAATTACAGGAGTAAAGCCTGGGAGGTTAAACTTCAGTTAAATGCGATTGTGAGGTAGTTCCTGGATGTGGTGAAAAGCTGATCAAAGTTTTATGGCTGGAGAGTTTTAATTGAGTCATTGTTCAGGGATATTATTTGCTTGCCCTTTGGTGCTTCTTACTTGTGTCTACAGGCATGGGGTTACACAAAAGAATTTCATATAAAGCCAATTCAAAGTCTGGTGCCAATCCCTGTGTAACAAGGAGGTCCTTAAACAAGGGTAAAACCTTTAATAAATGTAACACAGCACAAAACATTTTTAAAATCATTACTATAAAACATAAACATTTTTGTGCCTTATTGCTGCCTAACAACCATATGCCAGGGATCAATGAATCTCTAAGATGGAAAAAATACATAAATTGAAACAAAATAGCCTGGCCTGTTCAGGAAAGGATGTTGAATCTATTTTGGTTATCATGATTCAGTAACAGCTATTAAACCCACAGGCTCTGTTAGTCTGTAACAGAGGAAGTCCTTGTCCCTGTTCTTGCTCCAACATTAGAATCAGAGGACAACCATATTCTAGATTTTATTTATCCTGGCACAGCTTAGTTCGTTGGATTTGTTTCCAATTTAAATGATATCTTTGCCAGGTGAAGTTGGTAATGATTACAGAAATGTAAAAATATGTCTATAATCCAGTAATACGCTATCTGTGTATTTAGCTATTATATAAAAATTACACTTGTGATGGAATGGGCAAATTTTTCAAGTTGCCAAATTTAATTTTATAGTTGAAATTAACCAAAATTGCCAACTTAAGTTGGGTTGCAACAAACCAGTTCAGGGTTTCCATGGAAACATGATTTCATCCCATCTATGAAAACCCATTTTGTTTTTTTCTCCTTTATCAGGGAACTTGAATCTCTGCAATGTTTTTCCTGTGATCCTTGCTCCAAGAAAAAGAACACAGGTTTCAAATTAGAAAAATGTCCACATTCGACCCATTAAAGTTTAACTCCATGGGACATGGTCATTTAGGCAGATAAACAATGGCTGTAATCTAAAACCATTCCTATTTAGGTATAACTATGCATTTTTGTCATTTTTAGCTTTGTATCTTTAAATACTTTGGCAACATCCAGTAACAATTATTTCAAGTTATGTTAAAATTAGTTCATACTTCTATTATTCTTATTATCTGGTGTCTAGCTGATTTAGAAATATTCAGTGAAAGAGTTGTAAGTTTCTTCTTCATTTTTATTTTTTCCCCATGCCTATCCAAAGCCTGACACAAGTTGGTTCTCAGTAAATAGTTATTGAGTCAGTGGTACAACAAATATTTTAGTGCCTTCTGTGGGCTTAGCATCATTAAAGACCCAGCAGAATGCAAAATACACAGATGAGATGCTTTCTCCTTTGTTGTTAGGGATCTGGGGAAGGTAAAGAATGAAATGTAAATAATTGCTACTAACTATTTTACCTCACATAAACCAGAGCTTTACTATCTCGTTTAATCTCTGGAACACTCCTGGAAATGCTATGGTATTACTCTGATTTTTCAGATGAAGAAACTATGGCTAGGCAAGGTTTGAGAGCTTGCCCAGGCTAATGATTGGTGGACCAGGGTTTGATGACCAGACCTACATTGGCAAGTACACTTACTAGTTGGGGAGACATTTCTTCTATACGTAAAGCAGTTGGTAAAATAGTAAATGTTATTGGTTGTGATGAGTTCAGAAAAGGAAAGGTTATGTGAATGGGAGTAATCATGTATAATGTAAATGTGCCATTTACTAAGTGATGAACTCTGTAAAGTATATTCTAATCAGTGCTACATATTTGCATTTTTATCCACTGGAATATAACATCTTGCCTCTTAGAATAGTTTCTTAAATGTCTACTATTTGTTTTTTTTTAAAAAGCAGGCTATACTGTGATGTAATCATTTTGGGCAAAAACCCAAAATACATGTGAATTGCTTTTGCTAATTATCATAGATTTGCAGAATGTCAGATTGGTCAACCTCTCTCTTTTTATAGAAAAGAAAAACAATTCTCAGAGAGTAGTCCCAGCTGATTTTTTTTTCTTTTTTGCATAAATTCATATGATATCAGAATTAGGCTAAATACATTCTTCCAACACTCTGCCTATTGTTCTTTAAGCCCCATAATGTTTTCACTCATATATTTGTAGCAGATAGGTATACATCATTAAGTTATAATTTCAGAAAGACAATTGTGATCATTATTTTACTTAAAGAAGTCTTTATCAATGTGTCACTACTCTAATAAACCTAGACTCTCTCCTGTAAACCTAGACTACCTTAGAGTAGGAGTAGTTATTGTACTTGTAGCAAAATTATGCTATAAAATTATGACTTACTAAGTGGTTTATATTCACTATAGGAATATTATTTTGGGAGGGGCTCTGTTTCCGATAAATAATTAACATTAAATAATGTATCAGTGGGTATGTCTTGAGCAATCATAGAGTCATGATAATTCAAAATAGAAAAATAATGATCCAAAACTTTAAAAATAAACCTAAATACATAGCACATATCAATTATATGAGGCCCTAAGTTACCATGAAACATTTGCAAGAAACCCTCTGGTGTATCATAGATATGGTTTGCATATAAGAAATGTCAATGAATTGCTTATCACTAATTTTATTGGTCCTTTTAGAATTAAGAATTATTTAGGAGTGAATTAGTCAGGTTCGACCAAGTCTCTTAAACCAGTTAGGAAAGTTGAATTGCTGCCATCTTTTTCTCCAGTGTTCACTTGACAATTTCACAATTTTTGAAACTTATCAAACTTGGTTAGAAAAATATCAGAGAAATAACTACTTATACAACACCATGCTTAGAACTGCTTTTATTGGCGTGACCATTCATTAAGTTTTAATCTAAGTGGACAAATTGAGGTATTTTATTAATTACATGGCTTTGAGAGCAGACTGATGGCTCTGGGAGGAGGTTTGGGGTGGAGAAATCAAGCAAAAATGATAAAGAACTCATGGACAGGGACAAGTGTGGTGATTGGGGGGGTGGGCCTGGGGTGGGAAAGGGTATAAAGGGAATAAATAAGAATGGGAAATACAATAAAAAATAAACTATTAAAAATGTAAATTAGAGAGGGTGTTTGGGGGACTGAGTGAAAATGTGAAGTGATTAAGAAGTACAAATTGGTAGTTACAAAATAGTCATGGGTATGTAAAGTATGGCATAGGGAATATAGTCAATAATATTGTAATAACTGTATATGGTGCATTACAAACCTTGTAATGCACCATATACAGTTATTACAAACCTCGTTCCGCACTTTATTTATATATAAGGGGGTACTTAAAATATGGGCAGGACCACTTCGTAAAGTATAGGATTGTCTAACCATTATGCTGTACAGTTGACACTAATACAAAACAATATTGAATGTAAAGTGTAATCAAAAAAATTTTGAGTAAATTAATGAAATGAACCCTTGAAATCAGTTTAGTTTAATTTGAAACTAGAAACTGCAAGAGGGAGCAACTTAATGGAGAAAAATATGTAGTTTTTAGAGAATGGCCTAGTGAGTAACATTTGTTAAGAAAAGGTTGAGGAGAGTTGCACTAATTATTATATATACCACACATACATTTAAGCTACAGTTAGTTAATTAGTCTAGAATAGAAACACTGTAAACCAAATGGAATTTTTTAATGGAGATAGATAATTTAATACAGTGCTTTCTTCCTTGAAATGGCTGTTTATATTACTATCACACATGCTCTTTGAATGCATTGCTGCTATTAGCTATACCTAAGAATTTCATTTCTGACATAATTATTAGTAAATCTTGGTCATTAAGAAGGGTTAAAGTAAGAAAAACACAAGCAAAACAAACTGGTTTACTATTTATCTTAGAAAAATAGAATAGAAAATTTGTGTTCTGTATACAAATTCTTTGTTGATCATATGTGTTAAAAATATTTTTAACCACTGTGTGGCTTGTTCTTTTATTATTTTATGCCTTTTTTCTTTGAATACTTAAGAAGCTAGAGCAAACACAACCATCATGCTAAGTGGTGAATAGCATCTAATGTCCAGTCCATGTTCAGTTTTCTCTGATTGTCTAAAAAATATCTATGTACAGTTTATTATTTAAATCATGTTCTCAACAGAGTCCACAACTGTGTTTAGTTGGTATGTCACTTAAGTCCCCTTTTGTTTTCATGTCATTTAATTATTGTACAAGTTTTCATCTTCTAGATTTTGCTAATTTTATCCTCTTGGTGTCATTTAATATATCCCCCATTTTTATAATTGGGTAGATATGGAGACTTGTAAAGATTCGTGTTTTACTTTTTATTGGCCCAAAAGAATTTGCAGATGGGAATGAAGTCCTTCCAATTGTGTCATGTCAGGAGGAATGTCTCATTCTACTTTAATGATGTTAAAGTAGCTGAGTGGGTTCAAGGGCAGTCAAGTCTAGTGCATCTGTCCTGAGAATATTTGCAGCATTCATAAGCCTTACCTAAATTCATTATTTTATTAGTGATTGAACAATATCATTTTCTAATTCTATTATTCTCCTGGCATATAGTAACTGTTTTATTATCCTGGAATATCACCCACATAGGGTAAGTAGGGTGAATGCTTGATTCTCTTTTGTGTCCTCTAGTGATCTCTGAAGGTGACCCATGATGTATTTTTATTGTATTTATAAAATTATGAACTCATAGATTTAGTACATTGTTATATTTAAATCCATCAGAGTTAATATTTTTAATGATCAGGTTATTTTCTCTTTAGCCAATAGGAGCCCCTCAATTTAGCTCTTGGGTCCTTCTGGTCTAATCCCAGTAATTTTTAGGACTTTCCTTGCTTTCAGAATGATTAGATTTCTCTGTCTCATATATCATGTGCCCTAGATCTGTAATCTGCTCTTTCCCCCCAAACCCTGGTTCCTTTTAATGGGAAATGATATTTAGAAACCACAGTTGGGGTGCAAGAGTTGTCAATGATTTCATTCATATCACTTGAGTATAAATTGCTCATTTCCTCCTATTTGCTGTTTTGTCTATGGTACTTGGTTTTTTGTGTGTGTAGTTTCCTGTATTGCTATTTAAGTTTGCACATAATTATATTTTATTTTCTAAGTAGGCAAACAAGGTGCGTTTAAGGCTGGAGCTCACATCTCATGATTTGTTATCTGCATTCTTTCTATGTACCATGGATGAATTGGAAGATTCGTTCGTTGGAGAACAATGTGAGCTGAGTTAGAGGTTAAAATTTTAATAGCTTTCCTTTGGCGAATTTACTTTCCTGACACATTATTATCAAAATTAGAGATGAAAAAGAAGTAGGCTAATATATATTAATCTAAGAGGAATTTAGGGATGAAAAAGAGGCTACATTATAAGTGCAGCTTAAAACTACCAACAGAATCCCATGACCTGATTTCTGTGTATTTGCTGGCACAAATAGTAGACACTGCACTCCATGTACCTTGGCTATCTTTTATTGGTCTCATTTTGAGTGATTGAACAGATATGTGTATTCTTTGGTTGCTTGACTATTTAGAAGCTGCTTTGGCCAGATGGGATTTTAAATCACTAAACTGCAGACAACCAAGTTACTGCAGTTCACTTTGACTTGCATGGCTTCAACGGATGCAGGGTGATGTACTCCACAAAGGACTCAGAAAAGCAGTCATCCAACTCTGCAGTATGACAGCTAACTCTGCAATGTGTAAAATAACAGCTTCTTTGAGTCTGACAGCCTATTGTAAAATGGTGATTTACAATGACCTCTCTGCCTACCACGCCAGATTTTTGTTTGGAGGAATACGGTAATAAATATCAATTGTTTAGTTAACCATCAGTTGTTATACACAATCAAGGTGACATTATTTACATATTTTGGGGGGACATGATTTGACCTATGAAATTCTAAAAGCTATAAATATAGGTGTATTGTTTTAATGATATCTAAACTAACCAAATTCTACATAGTACATATGTACATGAATTAATTCTTAATTCTTTTACCAGTTTGCCAGGGTTTGCCCTTCTCAATTCTATCTGTCCAACTGATGCTTCCTTCTACTAGTACAACTATCTTGATATCAGAAATATGGAACACAGTAAATGTGTGTGAGTGAGCATGTGTGCGTAAAAGGGTGGTGACAAGAACTTTCGTTTTCCCACCTTTTCCTGTTTCACAATTTATTTCAAAGAGACAGACTATAAATAAGCACGAGTGTTATTGTGTCATGAGGAGACTATTTTTAGTCTTCGATTACATTTGAGGATTTCATAGCCAAGCAAACAATTAAACTTTGAGATGACATCTTTTCTTGAAAGTCCCTCATTTTAAACACTTTTGTTACATTTGTGGTGCCTCCTTGTGGAATTCCCTTGCCTTTCTTGTGGACCCACTGGGAGGTACATTTTCCACTGTTCTCACAAGTACTTATTTTGATTTTTATAATGTATCAGAGATTGGGGTAGTAGGGTGTGATAAACATGTAAGGAAATGGAAGAGATATGAAAATAAAAGGAATATAATTGATCAATTTATTTTTCTTCTGCTTTTATTGAGAATCAAATTCTTAAATTTTATATAGCTCTTTGATTTTGAAAGTGAAATGATCTACTTAATGTGAAAACCTGACCATGCTGCACACATGCTTACAACCCTCCTTTGGATTTCATTTGCATTTAGGGAAAAATTCCTAAAGTCCTTGCTATACTTTAGGCCCTTCCACTCTTCCTCTCACTCCCACACTTGTTCTTTCCTGACCGTAGTTCTGATCCTAGAACAGATCGAACTTACTGCATCTCCACAAGACAAATTTTGTCCTCAGCTCCTGGCCAAGATAGCTTTTTCATGGCTTTTTCAAGGATCAGCTCAAATAGAACCTTGTCAGAGTCCTTCTCTAACCTCCAAATCTAAACCAGTCCTTTCTTTCCCCTGGCAAGACTGACCCGCCTCTTTGGTCTACAGTCTCCCCCTGCACCATTTTGACTTCTATGGTGCATAAGCCTGCCTTCCCCTAGTGCCACCCCACCGTGGGTTTAACTGACTACAAGGGAGGAGGAAAGGCTTTTTCTCTATCCAGTTATATTGTTAGATTTTCATGCACTGGGGCCTATCCATTGATAATTCTAGTTTTCTAAACGCTCAGTATAAGAATCCCCAACCTCCACCACCTCAGCCAACAGTGGGGATGATTTGTGCTCCAGACAGACCATCTAATGTTACAGCACTATATAGATTCACTTAAAAGAAACTATTAACCTTGTGTTTTGTACTAAGCTAAATTTACTTATTCTGCTAATGTTTTTGTAGTTTCAGAAGCTTTTCTTTGCAGATAGACAGTCATCTTTTATGTCTTTCTATTTTTACTTTTCATTTTGTATATAGCACTGACCAGGACTCCCTCTACATTTTTTTTAAGTGGTGTGAAAGTATATTTTAACTTACTGATTTGGTGGGGAATGCATTTAGTCTCTTATCATTCAATATGTTAGCTGTAGATTTTTTATAGATGGTGTTTGTTAGGTTGAAGAGGTTCCCTTCTACTTCTTAGTTCAGAGTTTTATCATCAACGGGTGTTAAATTTTGTTAAATGCCTTTGCTGTATAAATTGAGATGTTCATGGGATTTTTAAAAAGTCTCTTAGTATAGTAAGTTATTATATATCAATGGAGTTTTGAATGTTAAACCAATCTTGTGTTTCTGGAATAAACCTCACTTTACACACACACACACACACACACACACACACATTTCTAGATTTGATTTGCTATTCTTTTGTTATAGATGTTTACATCCATATTCATGAAATATAATCAACTATAGCTTTATCTTAATGATTTTTTAAAGTTTTCTATTAGGGTTATGTTGGCCTCCTATTAAAAGTTGGGGAGAGTTCACTCTCCACTTTTATATACTGTATTTTTTGGAATATAAGATGCACTTCCCTCCCAAAATGGGAGTGCTTCTTATAGTTCGAATGTAGCTTACCTGGCTCACTGTGGGCAGGGGGCGGGGGGGGGGGAGGGGAGGGGTGGTTAATTTCTTTTCATGAAAGAATTTTTAGTGTTATTTTTTTCCCTTAAATGTTTGGTCAAAATTATTAGGGAACCAATCTGGACCTGAAGTTTCTTTGTGAGAAAATTTTTGATAAAAATTTAACTTATTTTTAAATAATTTCAATTTAGAGCTGTTAAAATAAGTAGAGTGTTCTAAGAATTAGTCCATTTCATCTGCCAACTTTTTATCCTGTTAATATCTGTAGGGTTTGTAGTGACAGTTCCCTGCTTCAGTATTGACTCAGGTAACTTATGTTTTTAAGTCTTATTTGTTCACTATTCTTGCAAATATTTAGCACTATATTCATTTGTTGAAAGAATTAACTTTATTTCTTAATTTTCTATTTCACTGATCATTTTCTTTATTTTACTTGTTGTGTTTAATTTGTTGTACTTTGTCTAGCTTTGTACTTTGTTTAAGCTTCTTATGATAGAAGCTTAAATATTGATTTTTAATTTTTCTTTTTTCAATAAATGTTTTTTATTTTCTTAATTTTAAAAATATATTTTATTGATTATACTATTACAGTTGTCCTATTTTCTCCCCTTTCTTCCCCTATGCTCTGCACACTCCCTCGTACCCACATTCCCCCCTTTAGTTCATGTCCATAGGTCATACATATAAGTTCTTTGGCTTCTATATTTCCCATACTGTTCTTAGCCTCCCCCTGTCTATTTTGTACCTACCATCTATGTTACTTATTCTCTGTACCTTTTCCCCCTCTCTCCCCCTCCCCCTCTAATAACCCTTCATGTGATCTCCATTTCTGTGATTCTGTTCCTGTTCTAGTTGTTTGCTTTGTTCATTTTTGTTTTTGTTTTAGGTTCAGTTGTTAATAACCGTGAGATTCTTGTCATTTTACTGTTCATATTTTTTATTATCTTTATCTTAGATGAAGTCCCTTCAACATTTCATATAATAAGGGCTGGGTGATGATGAATTCCTTTAACTTGACCTTCTCTGGGAAGCACTTTATTTGCCCTTCCATTCTAAATGAAAGCTTTTCTGGATAGAGTAATGTTGGATGTAGGTCCTTGCTTTTCATGACTTTGATTACTTCTTTCCAGCCCCTTCTTGCCTGTAAGGTTTCTTTTGAGAAATAAGTTGACAGTCTTATTGGAACTCCTTTGCACGTAACTTGTCTCCTTCTTCCTTGCTGCTTTTAAGATTCTTTCCTTATCTTTAATCTTGGGTAATGTAATTATCATGTATCTTGGTGTGTTCCTCTTTTGGTTCAAATTTTTTGAGATTCTGAGCTTTCTGGACATCCTGAGAGTCTATTTCCTTTGCCATATTGGGGAAGTTCTCCTTCATTACTTGGTCAAATAAGTTTTCAATTTTTTGGTCTTTATCTTCTCTTTCCGGCACCCCTATTATTTGGATATTGGAACATTTAAAGATGTCCTGGAGGTTCCTAAGTTCTCCTCATTTTTTTTGAATTCTTATTTCTTAGTTCCATTCTTGTTGAATGTTTCTTTCTTCCTCCTGCTCCAGAACTTTGATTTGAGTCTTGGTTTCCTTCTCTTCACTGTTGGTTCCCTGTAGATTTTTCTTTATTTCACATAATGCAACTTTCATTGCTACCTGGGTCTTTTTTATGCTATTGAAGTGCCTATCGAGTTCTTGGAGCATCCTGATTACCAGTGTTTTGAACTGTGTACTTGATATACCTGATAAGTTGGTTATCTCTTCATCACTTAGTTGTATTTTTTCTGGAGCTTTGAACTGTTCTTTCGTTTGGGCCTTTTTTTTTTTTTGTCATGGTGCAACTGTTGTGTAGTAAGGGGCAGAGTCTTAGGTGTTCACCAGGGTGGGGCAATCCACATTACTGCATTGAGATGCTGTATGTGGGGCAGGAGTCCAAGAGGGAACAATGCCGGTTGCTCTGTTCTCTGCCACTTCCCCTGCTACCCACAATCAAATGGGGCCCTTCTGGTGTTGATTCCTGGGTGGGTGGGTTTGTGTACATTCTAGGACCCTGTGGGTCTCTCCAACAAACTCTCCTGTGAGGCTGCGAGTTTCTCCCGCTGCCACCTCAACCCCCACAGGTGTTCTCAGTCAGAGGTTTGAGGCTTTATTTCTCCATGATGGAACCTTGGATTGTGTGGTCTGCCTCGCTCCCCCGTTGTTCCTCCCTGTTTATCTGCATGTGAATGTGGAATCACCCAGTCCACCAGCTGCTGCCTTACTGAGAGTCCTCTCTGCCCAGCTGCTTGTCTCTGCCCCTCCTAACAGTCTGGATAAATATTTCTACTTTAACTCCTTGGTTGTCAGACTTCCATACAGTTCAATTTTTTGTCAGTTCTGGTTGGTTTTTGTTTTTAGATTTGTTGTTGTTCTACTAATGTCTTTAAGGTAAATCCTCTCTCTAAGCAGTTCTTAGCTGCATCATAAAATTTGACTTAAAAAATTACTGGTCAGTTTGAAATATTTTTTAATATCTCCTCTGATTTTTTAATTAGAGTTGACATACAATATTATATTATTTTCAGGTGTATAACATGGTGATTCAAGACTTATATACTTTACAATGTGATCAACATGATAAGTTTAGTAACAACCCGTCACTGTACAAAGTTATTGTAATATTGTGGGCTATGTTCCCTGTGCTGTATGTTAGTTCTCCATTACTTATGTATTTTATAAGTAGAAGTTTGTACCTCTTATTCCCCTTCACATTTTCCATGTATCCTCCCCACTACCCAAAACATCAGTTTGTATTCTGTATCCACGAGTCTGTCTATTTTGTTTATTTTATTTTACTATATTTCCTGTATAAATGAAATACTATAGTATTTGTGTTTCTCCATTTGATCTATTTCACTTAATACTCTTTAGGTCCATCCATACATCACAAATGGCAAGATTTTATTTTTTATTATTGCTGAGTAATATTCCATTCGGTATATATCCCAGATTGTCTCTATTCACTCAGCTGTTGATGGACACTTGGGTTGCTTTTATATCTTGGCTACTGTAAATAATGCTGCAGTGAACATTGGGCTGCATATATTTCTTTGAATTACTATTTTCATTTTCTCTGGATATATACCCAGAAGTGGAATTGCAAGGCCATATGGTAGTTTTATTTTTTTATATTTTGAGGAACTTCCATCCATGCCAGTACTTGTCATTTGTTAATAATAGCCATTCTAACAAGTGTGAGGCAATATCTCATTGTGGTTGTGATTTGCATTTTCCTGATGACTAGTGATTGTTGAACATCTTTTCATATGTCTGTTGGCCATCTGTATATTTTCTTTGAAGAAATGCCTATGAAAGTCTTCTGCCCATGTTTTTTAATTAGAATGTTTGGGTTTTTTTGATGTTGAGATGTATGAATTCTTTATATATTTTAGATATTACGCCCCATTGGATATATTATTTGCAAATATCTTCTCTCAGTAGGTTGTTCTTTTGTTTTATTCATGGTTTCTTTTGCTGTACAAAACCTTTTTAGTTTGACATAATTCCATTTGTTTATTTTTGCTTTCTTTGCTATTTCCTAGAGGAACATATCCAGAAAAATACTACTAAGATCAGTGTCAAAGAGTTTATTGCCTATGTTTTTTTCCCCTAGGAGTTTTATGATTTTAGATTCTATATTTAAATCTCTAATCTATTTTGAGTTTATTTTTTGCATATGGTGTAAGAATGTCATCCAGATTAATTTTTTTGCATAAATCTGTTCAGTTTTCCTAACACCATTTATTGGAGAATCTGTCATTTCTTACATTGTATATGCTTGCCCCATTATCAAAATTAATTGACCATATGTATGGGTTTATTTGTGGACTCTCTTTTTTGTTCCATGGTCTATGTCTGTTTTTGTGCCACTACCATACTGGTTTAATTATTAAAGACTCCACCAAAAAACTTCTAGAACTAGTAAATGAGTTTAGTAAAGTGTAGATTACAAAATTAATATAGAATAGTTGATACAGAAATCTGTTGCATTTCTATATACTATTAAACTATCAGAAAGCAAAATTGTGGGGGCTCCATCCACAGCCCCCCCCCCAGTCACCATGGATGAGAATGAGTCTACCAAGACATGATCTGCTTGGGGAGGAAAGGTGGCCAATCTCTCAAATGAGAAGGGCACAGAGCCTTTTCCTCAATGGGCTTTTACTGGGTTCATTTTGCACAGGAGTACAGGTAAAGCTCATTAATCATTGTTAGGCAGTAAGGATCAAATAATAGATAATATACAAATAGCTACGAGAGCTTATTCTGAGTCAGGGTCTATTAGCTAAAGGGCTACAAAACTCTGGGGGAAATAAACTCATTTCCTGCTTGGACCCTTATTATTTAATTGAGGACATTCTTAGTAAAGCAGGTTTCACAGAATTTTATGTATTTTCCCTTAGGTCTGATTACCCCAGGGAACCTGCCCTTTTAAGCACAGGGCCATACCTCTATCATTGTTTCAGGCATAAGTCTGGCAGGGGCAGTAAGGCAGCCAAGAGATTAGGAGACTTCCTACAGGCAGAAAGGGGACTCAGGCTGTGTCGGAGCTGAGGGGCAAGGGTCCTTCACCCCCCTTTGCTATATCCCCCACAAGTCCTTCCCTGGGGCTCCCCCACAATTGTGCCTGTCTTAGGTTATCCCTGTGAGGAATCTTACCTGTGATTGGCTAACTGACCATTCACTGGGGGCCCAGCAGGGTGAAGTAAAAGGAGCAGAGGCAGCGCCCCTACCAGGGAGATGAGCTTTGTCTCCTTAGTGGCTTATGGTCCGAAGGTCTCTCACTTAGCCTTAGCCATGCGGAGGTTGCAGCTTCTGAAACCAGGCAGAACAGTTCCCAATACAAAATTAAGAAAATTCTATTTAAAATTGCATCAAAAAGAATAAAATACCCAGGAAATGAAAGACCTGTACTCTGAAAACTGTAAGACATTGATGAAAGAAACTGAAAATAACACAAATGAATAGAAGGATTTACCATTTTCATGGATTAGAAGGATTAATATAGTTACAGAACAGACCCAGGGTGGTGGTGAACAATATACTGTTACTGAATGGACCACCCCCCTTGTGCTCTGGGATTCCCCCCAGTACTAGATTCACCTTGCCCACTGCCAGGAAAAGACATCTTTCAATGCCAGAGATTGGTGAAAAGAAAATAAATTATTCAAAAAGTTACATAGATTGAGTAATGACTTAGTGCCTTTATTAAAATACTAAAGTCCTTTAGAGTACCCACAAATACACAGTCCTTCCTTCTCCCTCTGCCCAGTCTGGGTTACCATGTCTCAGGAAAAGAAGTAGAAATTTGTGGCTCAGGCAGCCCCTTGCTTCTGGTACAATCAGCTGTGTTCCCGCCACAATCGCCAGTTAATCTAAAACCATGTGGCACCTTCCCATGGCCCACCAGCAAGAGTCCTTTCACCCCTTTTGTCTCATCAAGGTTTCTCCTGCTTCCTAAGCCACATGGCAAAAGGGAGCACCCCAAAGCCGTGTGGTCCCCACTTACTCTAAAGTTGTGTGGGCCTCAGCTTTCCTTCTATTCTCTCACGCAGGCACTGTAACCAGGGGTAGTTGCCTCCCAGTTCCATCCTGATTTGAACTCACTCCCATCTCCCTGGCTGAAAGCATGGCCACAGCTATTTAACATATCCATGAAACCAGTTAAAAGTTTTAGATATGTTAAATGACCAGGCTGGAAGTTAGCCACAAAACTGTTGCTATGCAAAACAGCTCTCAATGGCCCTGCTCCATGTGTCCCATTTCTCAGTTCAGGCTTGTGGGGATGAGGACATCCTATATTTTAATATTTTTTGGACACTGTGAGTTCTAGACCCCATTACAAATCCCCATTTGGGCCCCTCCTTGGCTACACCCTGTTACAGTATCATTAAAGTGTCCATAGTACCCAAAGCAATCTACAGATTCAGTGCAATCCCTGTCAAAATACCAATGACATTTTGTACAGAATACAAGAAATTATCCTAAAATTGATAACGGAGCCACAAGAGACCCCAAATAGCTAAAACAATATTGAGAAAGAAGAACACAGCTGGAGGTATACACTCCCTGATTTCAAATTACACTACAAAACTTTAGTAATCTTTTTTTCTTTTTAACTTATGGATTTTAGAAGTATATTGATAAATTTTCAAGTATTTTAGGACATTGTTCCTTTTCTTTTTAATTTAATATCATTTTGGTCAAAGAACATAAACCGTGTAATCTCAGTTGTTTGGAATTCGAGGCTGCTTTTTCTCCAGCATAGAATCTATTTTGGTGACTATTTTATATGTATTACAAAAGAATGTATATTCTGCTGTTGTTAGGTGCAGTGTTCTTTGTATGTGAACTAGGTGGGAAGTAGCTGTTTTTCAAAATATTTGTACTATTACTGATTTTTTATGTCTAATTCAATAGTTGCTGAAAAGGTGTTGAAATCTCACATTATGACTTGAATTTGTCTTTTCCTTTTTTAGCTTAAATTTTTTTCTTCATAATTCAGAAGCCTTATTATAATATATTTACATATTTAAGATTTTTATGTCTTCCTGATATGTTGCCAATTTTGTTACTATGAAGTTTCTATCTAAAATTCTTATTATTGTTCCTCTGTAATGTGTCTTTTTTCTTTGACTACTTTAAAGATTTTTCTCTTTTATTCTTACTTTCAACTAAATATGACATACCTAAGTGTGACTTACTTTATATCTCATTGGACTTTGTTGAACTTTTTGATCTGATTGTTTGTAATCTTTGCCAATTTGGAAAAATTTTGGCCATTGTATTTTCAAATATCTCTTCATTCACTTTCTGCTTTCCATCTCAAAAGCTAATTACTTGACCGCTAAATCAAGATTACTTGATATTTTCCCATATACTTCAGACGCTTGCTCCTTTTATTACCATCCTCTCCCTTGCTCTGGGTTTCATTTGTAATAATTTCCATTATTGACTTAATCTTTGAGTTTACTGATTTTCTCCTTACATGTAGTTGGTTAAGCTCATTGCCTAAATTTTTTTCGATATATATATTTTTTATTGTAAGCTTTTCAGTTTGTATCTTTTTTTAGTTTCCATTTCTTTCTAAAATTTTTCATATTCTTGCACATTGTTGTCTATCTTCTTTATTAGATCTTTTAACAAATTTATTATAGCTCTTTTATAAACCTTGTTTGATATGTCCGACATTTAGATCATCTCTGGATCTACTTATACTGAGTATTTTCTCCTGATCAGTAATCAGATTTTGTTGCTGCTTCTTATATTTTGTGATACCCTTGGGAGATTTCTTTCAGTTTTTCAGTATGGCTTTCAGGTTTGTTTTTTTTTAAGATTTAAAAAAATCTTATTTATCTTTAGAGGGGAAGGGAAGGAGAGAGGGAGAGAAATATGAAGGTATGGTTGCCTCTCATGAGTCCTCTGCTGGCAACTGGCCCGCAACCCAGGCACATGCCCTGACTGGGAATTGAACCGTGGTTGTTTGATTCGCAGGCCAAGCTCAATCCACTGAGCTACACCAGCCAGGGTGGCTTTCAGCTTTTTGTGTTTCTAAATACTGTTTTTCTCTTGTTCTGCTCTTCATGATCTCTCTCTCGACTGTGGTAAAGGACTAGAGTGCCTCGGAGGGACTTCTCTCAGTTCTGTTGCTTCTCTCTCAGCCTTCCAGAATTCAAGGATTTGTATTTGAGATAGACCCTGGGTATCTGCATAGTGTGTGTATGGGGAGGCCATGAGGGGATCTCTCTAGGCTGTTTAAATTGTTCTCATCTTTCTTTGTATTACTTGTCTCCTCTGTGAATTCAAAATTCATGGGGAAGAATTACTGGGTGGGACATACTTGTTCTGTGGCTGGGGCCCCTCAGGATTCTAATTTGTCTCCCCAGCTTTGATTTGTTACCTTAATGCTTTGGCAAATTCCTCTTCCTGAGGAGGCTTCTCTTTCTGCTAGGGATAACAGCAGCTCTGAATATCTTCTACCTTAAAAAGGATTAGTAACTACTAGAATTTGGCTTATTTATGTTTCTTTAAATCCTGTCTTGTTTCTGGGTTTAAAAACACTATCGTTTTATAATTAATCTGGCATGTTATTATTGTTGGGAGTGAAAGTCGTGCAACTTTCAACATTGTAACCAGAAGTGAAGTCCTTGGACTTACTTAAAAGATGTATTAAAGTTATTAACACAGTGTTTATAAATCAAATGAAATATGTCTTAAAGTTTATAATTATATTCCAATAAAAAATTAAACTCTATCACTCAGCTTTATCATATAAATATTTTTTACCAGATATCCTTTGAGTGTTTTAAAAGTGCAAATCTACATTTAAAAGAAGAATGTTTGCTACCATTGAGATAATAATAAAAATGTGATAATGCTTTAGAGAAGATAGTGAAAGGAATTCTAGTAAGTATTTTGGACAGAGCTCAAAGTTTTACAGAAGTTTATAATTTTTCAAGATAATTATGAATTAAAAGACTTTTCATGGTATTCTTCAGCTCCTACTCATTGTTTTCTTGCATAATATATTTATAATGTGGCTATTTGAGATACACAAATTAATTTTAGTAACAATTAACTGTACTGAAACGATATGGAAATTTTAAAATTAAACTTATAATAGATAGGCATTTGTCTATATTTTTCTAATATATTTGACTCTCCTTTTTCATGTCTTTTTCAGGAATCCTAAAACCAAAGTATTAGAAGGAAAACAGAAACATGGCTCACCATGTTACATTCCGTTGGATAGTTTTGGTCCTGCTTCTTCAGAATTCTGTATCAGCTGAGGATGGGGAAATAAGATCAAGTAAGAACTGTCAGCATTGCCCCTTTTTGTTATCAACCCATTGATTGTAGAAAACAAGTATGGAGAGCTTATTAAGCATCCATTCTTAGTGTCTTTGATGATGTAATTTCCTAAAATGAATGAATTGCTTTGTTACTCATTAACTGAGAAGAAAAGCTTTTCTCTGAGGTAATTTTGAGACAATTTAATGGAAATTGTTTATTCCATTAACCCATCAGGCTTTGGAATAAATAGTCTGGTACCGAGGTCAGCCATTTAGGAGCTTCCTGATAAGAAGACAGAGAAAAAGTATCTACCTCCTGGGGTGATTATCAGGACCATCCCAGGAGGTAATCTAATAGAGGTAATGAGATACGCAGGCAATGTGAGTGAGGTAATGCATGTAAATGGGTTAGCACAGTGACATCTCAGTAAATGGTGACTATTCTGACTGCCTGTAGGAAGACTTTCATTAGAGAAGGAAGGATAAATTAATGTAGTTCTGCTACCCAGGCCACCAGTTACAAATATAATACTTCTTTTTAAGAGTTTGTTTATTTTCATATTTTAAAACTTACAAGGGCCCTACTACAAATTAATTTTAGTTTCTATAACAGTTAAATCAGGTGGTTTGACACATTGATTTAACTTGACTTAACATTTATTAAAACAGTATCTGCATAACTCTTTTATAGTTTAATCCCCCCAATATGAAAAGGTAGACTCTTTTCTCTGTGTTTTGAGTGGGAAAAGAGATTCACAAAATTTAAGAGGCATACCTAGTATCATACAGCTTGTTAGAGCTATAACTAATATTTAAACTATGCTTTTGATCTTTAGTCCATTCCTTTTCTATGACATCAGTGATTCATTTCCCTAAGGAGCAGGTCTCTTGGAGTGGTACTTGGTCTGGTGTTTATTAACAGCAATATTTGCTTTTGTACCCATGGTCTTGACTAAACTTACAGGTATGAAATATGTGCTCCATGGCTCTGGAAAGGGGTAGGAAGGGCCAAAAATAAGCCCGTAATAGGTAACCACAGAATCAAGTATCAAACAAACACTAGCAGGTCCGGACAATAGCAAGTCTCACAGTATTTAGGAAGAGCAACATTGAAGAGCTCTGCAAACACAACCTTCTTATTCTTTCAAAAACTCCAAAAAAAAAACCAACCATAACCCCAGACCAGTGTCCAAAAATAACAGAAGAACTGCATTCCCTTGGGTTAGAAAAGTTGCTTTTGGGCCAAATTCCATTCTGGTGTCCCTGCCCTGAACTTTGGCAGTGGTCACCATGGCAGAGGTTGTTGGAGTAGCGCCCTTCTGCACTGCACTAGCACCTGCCACAGAGCACCATAACAGTAACATCTTAATCACGCTTACATTTTTGAGATAAATCCAATCTGTGTTTTGACAGAGATTTTTTTCTTCTAGTAACAGATTGACTGTTGTACATGTTCACCTGACAATAGGTGACATGTTCACCTGAACATGTACATGTACATGTACACCTGACAACATGTACATGTTCACCAACAATATTTTTGTTGGTTACCGTGATGGGTACTTTGAGGTAACCGTAAAATTGAAGACTCTTCATGTGAGCCTTGTCATTATCATCTCAGATATGTAAGTAGGCAAAGATAAGAAGCTGGATAAAAAGAAAAGGATAGAGAGAAGAGTGAGGAAGTGGAAGACAGGGAAAGAGAGAGACTGATTAATGATTTACTCCGAAGGAGGTACGAATATTCTAATACTGCTTGCCCTAAATAATTTTTTTCTAATACCATTCCTTGCAATTATGATCTTATTTAAATTATATACAGAATATAAATCACCCTTATTATAACTTTAAATTGGGCATTTAATCACAACTTAAGGGAGACCACTTAATATGGGTAAAACACAGGACTTAAAATTTTCTACATATTACCTTGGCTCATCTCATTTTCTTCCAACTCATCAAATTCAGGGGTATGTGATCCTTATCAGATGGGTGACGAATAGTATTTTTGGTGTTTTGAGTTCCTTTCTCTGCACTCTGTTGGCCATTTCAACTATTGGAGTTATCCAAACAAATTAGTTTGTCTTTTTGGCTGTGTTTGTCTCTCATCGCTGGACCTTTGCACTGTTCCCTCTGATTAAAATGTCCCTCTCTTCACCTGGCCAAAGCTGTCCTTTCAGATTTCAGGTTGCCTGTTGGCTTTCTCACACAACTATGCTTGACTTTCCACAGGTAGGTTACTAATGCCTCCTAAATGTTTTCATAATGGTTAGTACTTCCCCTAACCAGCCAGTTATCTGTCTTACTAGACTATGACCTTTTTGAGTTATCTTATGTATCTTTGAGGCCAGTATCTAGCATGATATCAGACATAGAGTAGATATTCAATACACACACACACACACACACACACACACACACATACACACACGGAAAAAAGAAAAAGAAAGAAAGAAGTAGAGTTAGGGACATGTTGTGTGCTGTGGAAAAGAGCGTGAAGTTTTTTTATTTTTCTTTGTATAAGTGCTTAGAACTTGTCTAGGTATAATTTGCACTAGAGTTAGTCTTTTACCCAATAGAACTACAAGATGTGCTGATCACACCGTTTCCTGATATCTTGAAACAAGAATCTTTATGGATAAACAAATACCTTTATGCCCTTGAATTCACATAGCACAAGCTAATGTTTGACCGCATTATTCACTGAAGATGAGAGTTCAGACATTTAAAAACTTGCTTTGCATGTAGTGCAAGAGTGATGGCTTTGGTGATCTTGGTTCATTTCACTTTTATCAACTATATTAAAGAATATGAATTTTTAGTGGCAGCTTGAATCCTGAAGTTGGCAGAATGTTTATTTTCATTTCTTTCTCCCTGTTAATTGGCTTATATGTATTTGTACATATTTCAGATAGTATCAAATAAAACATATTTCATTGATAGCTTAAAACAGTGGTATTAATATATAGCTGAAAATCATGCATTTTTATATTTATTTTTATTTATTCCATGGGGAAATAGAATAAAATGCTGCTTTATGGTAAGTAATACTTGTACCTACCAAGAAATGTCTAGCTTTTATGTTCAACATAAATATTTTATTCTCTACTTTTTAAGCTGAATCATTAATTTTAAAAATAAGATAATTAACAAACTCAATTAACAAGCAAAACAGAGACAGACTCATAGATGGAGAGCAGATGACAGCTGAGGGGTAGGGGAGGTCGGAGATGGAGGGACTGAGCAAAATGGAAACAGGATTCATGAACATGGACAACAGTGTGGTAGTTGTCAGGGTGGGGGGTATAAGGAGACTAAATGATAATGGAAAAATACAATAAAGATTAAATAAAAATAAGATAATTAAAAATATCAACAAAAATAATAGCCCTCATTTACAAAGAATTTTCATGAGCTAAACAATGTATCTTACTTAATAAAGCTCCTATAAATAATTACATGATCTTTTAAAAAAATTCACCTTTATTGGGGTATAATTGACATGTAAATTATATGATATTTAAAGTATACATTGTAGTGATTTGGTATACTAAGGTACTGTGAAAGAATTTGGTCCATCTGGTTAATTAGAAAATCATGCATTTAAAACTTTCTACTTTTTGCTTTTTATGTAACATGTTTTCTGATGATATTTTCTTTCACTTAGGTTGTCGAACTGCTCCAACAGATTTAGTTTTCATCTTAGATGGTTCATACAGTGTTGGCCCAGAAAACTTCGAAATAGTAAAAAAGTGGCTTGTCAATATCACAAAAAACTTTGACATAGGACCAAAGTTTATTCAGGTGGGAGTGGTGCAGTACAGCGACTATCCTGTACTGGAGATTCCACTTGGAAGCCATGATTCCGGAGAGAAGCTGATGGCAGCGATGGACTCCATACACTACTTAGGAGGAAACACACGGACTGGCAAGGCTATCCAGTTTGCACTCGATTACCTTTTTGCCAAGTCCTCACGATTTCTCACTAAGATAGCAGTAGTACTTACGGATGGTAAATCCCAAGACGAAGTCAAAGATGCAGCAGAGGCTGCAAGAGAGAATAAAATAATATTATTTGCCATCGGCGTTGGTTCAGAAACAGAAGATGCAGAACTCCGAGCTATTGCCAACAAGCCTTCATCTACTTATGTGTTTTATGTGGAAGACTACATTGTGATATCCAGAATAAGGGAGGTGATGAAGCAGAAACTGTGTGAAGGTAAGCCTTAGTATAATTTGTATACAATAATTATACTTTCTTACATTTTAGCATAACCTGTTGTTTCACACTGGTATAGAGAGTTATATTTAATGTCAGATAACTTAGCATGTTAGAATTGAAGTGAACATAGGTTTTGTGTTATATTTATTCTGGATATGTTTTGTTTCTAGAAACAATTACTTATAAAATTTATAGTTGGAAAATACAATATTTTGTTATACTAATTGTTTTAGTTTTCAGGTACAACATGCCTACTGTGAGATGGTAGAAAATGAAGATATATAAAGAATAAAAACATATGCAAATAATATATGATATAATTTCTATTGATGAGTTTTTCACCTTTTTTATTTCAGTCCTTTTTTTTCAGTTCAGATTGTCTGAGAGTTTATTCATGTGTATAAGTAAGGATAATGTTATACATATAATTTAATACTCAATTTTATATTATTATATAACATATTATGTGTATAATTTTCAAACTATTAACATGCTTACATTCAGGTTACTTGGAGGGGAGAGTAATTTGCGAATCTTTTATTTTTAGCATCACGAGCATTTAAGGTATCACATACCTAGAAAAATAATATTCATATAAAATAGAAAAACTTTCTTTCCAGTTTACCATCAGAAACTCCAAAAGGTGATTTTGGTTTACATTTGATAGAAAAATTTATAAATGATTGTGGCTTAGAAAAAGTTAATTCCTCTATTTTTAAAAGTACTTGTTTAGGAGATATGGTAAACATATTTTGAAGTTTTTAAGATTATTTGTTTAAGAAATTAAGCATTTTCTTTAACCAAACTTTTAAAAAGGTCCTATAACAAGTATAAATAGTCATCACAGTTGTTCTTTTTATGAGTCTCTAACTGTAAAACCACGTTGACTTTTGTTATCTTGAACAGGCAAGAGAGATTTAGATTTTTGATGTTTTGTCAATAAAATCTTTGGTTTTGAGGATACATGCAAGATGTTTTCCCAGTAAATAAAATATCCAGCCATGTTTTATAAAAAAATAGAGACATTTATTGAAGAAGATACAAGATACAAGAAATATTGTATATAGGACAGTGATGCCATAGCCTACTTTACAGAGGCACCTTGGGACCTCACACAGTTCTCCCAATTGCCATCTGCTGCCCCCTTCCATTTTCCTGAATTTCATTGACAATCTGAAATCTCTTCCATTTCAAATGTGATTTTAGTTTGGGAAAAAGCCAGAAGTTGCTGGGCACCAAATCTGGGCTGTAGGGGGGCTGAGTTACCTGGGTGATTTGATATTTTGTTAAAAATCTGTGCATGAGACATGATGCATGAGCAGATGTGTTGTGGTGAAGCTGCAGTCACCAGTTGCCTGTAGCTCTGGACTTCTGAATCATCTGAATAGTTTCTGCAGAGGAACATTCAAGTTGCACACAAAGTTTGATGGAGATTCGTCGCTCTACTCACTCAGTCATTTTGAATGTATAGCCACACAGCACGCACACACACTCAAAGGCATCTACCACCCCCACTGACTAGTACAGTGAAGTCGTCATTGTTAGTGCACACATGTTCCAGTTATTATTCTTGGCTGCCAGGCTACATAGATGTAGCTCAAACTGTTCTCATTATATTAATAATGGCTGGACTTTTTCTGGACAGATTTGTATATTTCATTATTAAAATAGACTTTTCATGATGAGATTTCACTTAACATCCATTTTTATCCTAAAGTATAAATTTGATTAAATATGTCTGTTCAGTATTTGCTTCATAGATTTTTTTTCTGTAGACAGATGTTATGGGAAATTCATTCTATTTAAAAAATTCTAACTACACGTAAAGAGTAGCTGTGCTTAAAGGCAGTGTAAGTTTTTATAGCTAAATATACAATCTGTAAAAAAAAAGTACCAAATTTGAAATCCTACCAAATTGTTCTTCATCATATTAAAAAAGAATGCAATGTCTTTGTCTATTTAGTTTACATATATATATTTACAATAGCCATCTTTTAACATGTAGTTTTTGAAACCATACTTATGGAATATATAGACATTTTGTACTTGACTTTTTATACCATATTGGGTTGATTAATTGACTAATGTATTGCTATATTGCAGCAACCTCAAGCCATGTAATTTATGTTTGAATCATTTGATAATTTCAGTTTTTAAATCCTTACCTGAGGACATTTTTTCATTGCTTTCACAGAGAGAGGAAGGGAGAGAGTAATGGGGAGAGAGAAACACCAATGTGAGATAGAAGTATGGATTGCTTGCCTTCCATAAGCACCTGGACTAGGGACCAAACCCTCAACTTTTCGGTTATGGGATGATTCTCACACTGGCCAGGGCAGTAATTTTATTTTATTTTTTAAAGATTTTATTTAATTAGAAGGAAAGGGAGAGGAGAAGGGAGGGAGTAAGAGAGGGAGAGAAACATCATTGTGTGAGAGAAACATTGATTGGTTGCCTCTTGTATGCCCCCCAACTGGGGACTTGGCCCATGACCCAGACATGTGCCCTGACTGAGAATCAAACTGGTGACCCTTTGGTTTGCAGGCTGGCGCTCACCCACTGAGCCATTGAGCCACACCACCCAGGGCAACAGTTTCATTTTTTTGACAAATAGTTAACTTCTATGTTGAGGTTCTCAGCATATAAAATTACCATTTTGTAATGCTGTTTCCTTTTGTGCTCTGGCATGGTTGATCCAGAGCAAACAAAATATTATTTACATCCTTGTTCCCATGTGGATTATTTCATCTTCACTGACCTACCATTTCCGTGGAGGGGTACTCTGCATAATGTTATTTCAGGTCCACTTTTTGTTGATGAGCAATGGTTTCTTCATCTAAGAGTATTTTTTCTTCTTTTGTTTACTATTATTTTTTATTTAAAAAAATTTTAAATTACAGTATTCAATATTATTTTAATAATATTGAATTACAGTATTCAATATTATTTTAATAATATTGAATTACGGTATTCAATAATGTATTCAATATTATTTTTTATTAGTTTCAGGTATACAACATAGTGGTTACATAATCATATACTTTACCAAGTGATTTCTCCCAATATTGCCTATGCAGTATTTTACATCCCATGACTGTTTTGTAACTATCAATTTGTATTTCTTAATCCTTTTACCTTTGTCACCTTGTCCCCTAACCCCCTCCCTTCTGGAAACCATCAGTCTGTTCTCTGTATGAGTGTTTTTCAGTTTTGTTTGTTCATTAATTTTGTTCTTTAGATTCCACATATAAGTGAAATCATACTGTGTTTGTCTTTGTCTGACTGACTTATTTCACTGAACATAATATACTCTGGTTCCATCTATGATGTCACAAATGGTAATACTTCATTCTTGTTTATGGCTGAGTAGTAGTTAATTGTATGTATGTACCATGACTTTTTTATCCATTTGTCTATTGGTGGACAGTTGTTTTTTTTCCATTCTTGGTTATTGTAAATAATGCTATAATGAGCACAGAAGTGCATATATTCTTTCCCATTAGTGTTTTGGGTTTCTTCTGACACACATCCACAAATAGAATTGATGAGTCATAAGGGCAGTTCCATTTTTAATGTTTTTGAGGAAGCTTCATACTGTTTTCCATGATGGCTGTACCAATAAGCATTCCCACCAACAGTGCTCAAGGGTTCTCTCCTCTCCACATTCTCTAAGGAACCAACACTTGTACTTTGTTTACTTACTGATGACAGCTATTCTGACAGGCATGAGGTGGTATCTTACTGTGGTTTTCATTTGCATTTCTCTGACAATTAGTGACATTGAGCATCTTGTTTGCTATTTTGTTATTTTGGTAAAAAACACAGTGTGAGGTATACCCTCCTAAAGTACTTTAAGTGCACAGGACAGTACTGCTAATTATATGCCCAGTGTTGTACGGTAGATAGCTAGGGCTTTTTCGTGTTGCGTGACTGCAGCTCTATGCACATTGAACAGCAAGCCCTCCCCCGTTTCTTTCTCCCCACAACTGACAACCACCAGTTTATTTTCTGTTTCTATGAGTTTGACCACTTTAGTTAGTTCTTAAAGGTGGAATTATGCAGCATTTGTCCTTTTGTGATTAGTCATTGGGATTTTGACAGGGATCGCACTGAATCTGTATATCACTTTGTGTGTTACGGACATTTTTAAAATAGGAAGTTTCCTAATCCATGAACATGATATGTCTTTTCATTTTTAATTTTCTTTCAGCAGTGTTTTGTTGTTTTAAAAATGTAAGTCCTTTGCTTATTTGGTTAAGTTTATTTCATAGTATTTTATTGTTTTTTATGCTCTGGCTGGTATTTCTAATACTATGTTGAATAAAAGTGTTAGAAATGTATCTTCTTATCTTGTTCCTGACCTTAGAGGATGAACTTTCAATTTCTCACCATTGAGTGACTTGTATGTTTGCTAGCTGTGGCTTTTCATATATGGCTTTTATTATGTTGAGGTAAATTATTTCTATACTTATTTTGGTGTTTTTTTAATCACAAAAGGATGTTGGATTTTAACAAATGCATTGTCTGCATCTGTTGAGACAATTATGTGACTTTCATACCTTGTCTGTTATGATGGTGAATCATATACATTGATTTAAATAGGTCGAATCATCTGCATCCCAAGGAAAAATTCCACTTGGTCATGGTGTAGGATACTTTTTGATCCTTTTGATATGCTTTTGAATTCAATTGGATAATATTTTGTGGAGGATTTTTACACCTGTATTCGTTAGGAATATTGGCCTGTAGTTTTCTTTTCTTATAGTGTCTTTTTTTGGCTTTGATATCTGGGTGATGCTGGCCTCATAAAAATAGTTTGGAACTATTTCCTTTCAGTTTTTGGAAGAGTTTGAGAAGGACTGGCATAATTCTTCTTTAAATGTTTAGTAGAATTTACCAGTGCAGACATCTGGTTCTGGACTCTCCTTTGCTGGGAGGTTTCAGATGACTGATTCAGTCTTTTTACTAGTTACAGGTAGGTTCAGATCTTTTATTTCCTCATGAGTCACTGTTAGTAGGTTGTATATTTTAGGAAATTACCCATTTATTTTAGGTTATCAAATATGTTGCTATATAATTATTACAGTTTCTTATGACCCTTTATATTTCTTTGGTATCAGTTTCAATATCTCCTCTTTCACTCCTGTTTTTTTTTTTTAATTTGAATCTTCTCTTTTTTTTTCAGTTAATCTAGCTAAAGGATTTTTCAGTTTTGTTGATCTCTTAAAAAAACAGCTCTTAGTTTTGTTGAATTTTTTATTGTTTTAGTATTATCTATTTTATTTATTTCCATTCTAATCTTATTTTCATCCTTCTGCTAACTTTTAGCTTAGTTTATTCTTTTTATAGTTCCTTGACATGAAAAGTTAGGTTTATTTGAGAACTTTATTTTTTGATATAGATTTTTATTGCCATAAATTTCTTTGTACTCCTACTTTTACTGCATCTCATAAGTTTTGATATGTTGTGTTTTAGTTTTTGTTTTTTTCAAGATACCTTCTAATTTCTCTTTTGATTTATTTATTTATTTTAGTGTAGACATTTAATTAATTAATTTATTTAAATATATTTTATTGATTACGCCATTATAGTTCTATTCCCCCCTTCATTCCCCTCCACCCTGCACACCCCTCCCCCACCATTCCCCCTTTAGTTTATGACCACGTGTCTCAAGTTCTTTAGATTCTGTATTTCCCATACGATTCTTGCCCTCCCCGCATCTATTTTCTACCTACCATCTATGCTACTTATTTTCTGTACCTTCTCCTTCCTTCTCCTTCTCCCACTCCCCTGTTGCGAACCCTCCATGTGATCTTCATTTCTATGGTTCTGCTCCTGATCTAGCTGTCCTCTTAGTTTGCTTTTGTTTTAGGTGTGGTTCTTAATAACTGTGAGTTTGCTGTCCTTTCACTGTTCATGTTTCTTTAACTTCTTTTTCTTAGATAAGTCCCTTTAACATTTCATATAATAAGGGTTTGGTGATGATGAACTCCTCGAATTTGGTCTTATCTGAGAAGCACTTTATCTGCCCTTCCATTCTAAATGAAAGCTTTGCTGGATAGATCAATCTTGGATGTAGGTCTTTGGATTTCATGACTTGGAACACTTCTTTCCAGCCCCTTCTTGCCTGTAAGGTCTCTTTTGAGAAATCCGCTGACAGTCTGATGGGAACTCCTTTGTAGCTGACTGTCCCCTTATCTCTTGCTGCTTCTAGAATTCTCTCCTTCATTTTAATCTTGGCTAATGTAATTATGATGTGCCTTGGTGTGTTCCTTCTTGGGTCCAACTTCTTTGGGACTCTCTGAGCTTTCTGGATTTCCTGGAAGTCTATTTTCTTTGCCAGATTGGGGAAGTTCTCCTTTATTATAAGGTTTCCACTCATCACTGTTCCTTTTCCCTTCTGGTAACCCTATAATTCGGATGTTGGAGCATTTAAGGATGTCCTGGAGGTTCCTAAGCCTCTCCTCATTTTTTTGAATTCTTGTTTCTTCGTTCTTTTCTGTTTGGTCATTTTTTTCTTCCTTCTGGTCCAGTCCCTTGATTTGAGTCCCAGTTTCCTTTCCATTATTATTGGTTTCCTGTGCATTTCCCTTCATTTCAATTAGTTTCACCTTCATATGTTCCTCTAATTTGTGACTAAAATCAACCAGTTCTGTGAGCATCCTGATCACCAGTGTTTTGAACTGTGCATCTGAAAGTTTGGCTATTTCTTCATTGCTTAGATTTATCGGCCCTGAGTTGTTCTTGAGCCATGTTTTGATCTGTTCCTGTCTGTTACATATGAGGAGCAGAGCCTTAGTTGTTCACCAGGGTGGGGCCACCCATGTCACTGGTTTGTGACGCTGTGTGTGGGGGCGGGGGCAGAGAGGTATAATGGCGGTTCCCTCTGCTGCTTCCTGCCACTGGGTCCTGTGCAGTCCATCTCACTGCTTGCTCTCCCCGGTTTATTTGCCCAGTAATGTGTGACCTCGATCAGCCCTCAGTGGGTCCACTGCCTTGCACCCTCTGTGGGTCCACCTGCTTCTCCACACCTGGGACTCGCCCACAGCTGCCGTTGCACCTGGGTCGGTCTGGTGGATCTTTCCTGCCCTACTCCACTCTGCTGCTGGCTCTGCCCCTTTTACCGGTTTGGCTGAAGGGTTCGTTGTTGTCAGACTTCCATATAGTTCAATTTTCTGTGGTTTGGCTGCATTTTTGTTGCTAAAACTTTGTTGTTTTTAAACTTGGTTGTGTGAGAAGGCACAGGGTTTCCACCTACGCCTCCATCTTGGCGGAAGTCCCTCTTTTGATTTATTTTTTGACTCAGTGATTATTCAAGAAAGTGGTTTAGTTTCTTTTTTTCCCCACATATTTTTGAATTTTCTAACTTTCCTTCTACCAATAATTTCTAGTTTCATTCTATTGTGGCTGGAAAATAGACATAGTATAATTTCAATGTTCTTGAATGTGTTGAGATTTGTTTTTTGACCTAACATGTCTTTTTCCTGGAGAATGTTTTGCTTGTGCTTGAGAATATGCATTGTGCAGCTGTGTGATAGAATGTTCTGCATACATCTGTTAGATTCATTTAATCTATAGTGTTGTTCAAATCCTTTGTTTCCTCTTTGATCTTCTATCTGAATGTACTATCTATTATTAAAAGTGAAGTATTGAAATCCCTTACTATTATTGTGTTACTGTATATTTCTCCCTTCAGTTCTGTCAGTGTTCACATTATATATTTGACTGCTGTCATGTCAGGTGTATATATTTATATATATAGTTGTTATGTTTTGCTGCTGAGTTGACCTTGTTATCATTATAATGTCCTTCATCTCTTTGGACAGTTTTTGAATTAAAGCCTATTTTATCTGACCAAGTATTACTACTACTTTTGTCCCCTTTTGGTTATCATTTTCATGGAGTATCTTTTTTCATCACTTTACTTTTAGCTTGTGTGTGTCCCTAATTATAAAATACCTGTCTTATAAATAATATATAGTTGAATTTTGTGTTTTTTTAAAATCCATTTAGCCCCTCTATGTCTTCTTATTAGGGAATTTAATGCATTTACATCTGGACAATTACTGACAGGGAAGGACTTAATATTGTCATTTTGTTCATTGTTTTCTGTCATACAGACTTTTTGTTCTTCTTTCCTCTCTTGTGGTCTTCCTTTGTGTTTCACTGTTTTTTCTAGTGACATTTTTTGATTTGTTTCTCATTTTCATTTGTCTGTCTTACATAGCTATTTTCTTTGTGGTTGCCATGGGTTTTACATTAAACATTATATTGTTATAAAAAATGATTTTAAGAGGACTTCCGCCAAGATGGAGGTTTAGGTGGATGTGCCGTGCCTCCTCACACAACCAAGTTTAGGGACAACTAAATATTAGCATCAGAAAACACAACCAGAACACGGAAAACTGAACCTTTCAGAAGTCCGCTAACAACAAATTCTTCAGCCCGACCGGTAAGGGGCGAAACCGGCGTCGGGTGAGGAGCTGCAAGGGAGGGCTCGGTCGGACCCGGGCGCGGAATCCAGACGTGCGAATCCAGACGCACGGGTTCCAAACCCAGGATTGGACCTAGTGAGCGACCGAACAACCCACCGGGTGAGCGACTGCAGAGGAGACAGTGGGGAGGCGGTGCAGCGAGTTGACTGCGGTTGCCTAATTGCGCACGAGCGAGGGAGTGGGCGGTTGGACCGGCCGCCGCGGCGATACAGGGCGCCACCATTTCCCTGCTCTGACCACGCCCCCACATACAGCGTCACAACCCAGCGACCTGGGAGTCC
This sequence comes from Artibeus jamaicensis, assembly GCF_021234435.1. Classification (NCBI taxonomy): domain Eukaryota; kingdom Metazoa; phylum Chordata; class Mammalia; order Chiroptera; family Phyllostomidae; genus Artibeus; species Artibeus jamaicensis. Next base: position 150,687 of record NW_026521859.1, read on the forward strand.
AAGGCGCAGTTTCTCACATTTAAAGGGCCAGAACAGACCAAAAATGTCGCAGGGAGACCTCAAAGCCCCAGAGATAAATCTAAGCGACGAAGAAATAGCAAAACTCTCAGACGCACAGTTTAAAACACTGGTCATCAGCTTCCTCACAGATCTGGTTGATTATAGCCACAAATTAGAGAAACATATGAAGGCTAAATTAAGGGAAATGAATGGAATTCCACAGGAAACCCATAGAGATGAAAAGGAAACTGGGACTCAAATCAATGGAGTGGACCAGAAGAAAGCAAATAATGGCCAAACAGAAAAGAGTCAAGGAGCAAGAATTCAAAGAAATGAGGAGAGTCTTAGGAACCTCCAGGACATCTTTAAACGCTCTAATATCCGAATTATAGGGGTACCAGAAGGGGGAAAGACACAACCACCAGTGGAAAAACTATTTGAACAAATAATAAAAGAAAATTTCCCCAATCTGGCAAAGGAAATAGACTTCCAAGAAATCCAAGAAGCCCAGAGAGTACCAAAAAAGTTGGACTCAAGAAGAAACACAGCAAGGCATATCATAATTACATTAGCCAAAATTAAAATGAAGGAGAGAATCCTAGAAGCAGCAAGAGTTAAGGGGACAATCACCTACAAAGGAGTCCCCATCAGACTGTCAGCAGATTTCTCAAAAGAGACCTTACAGGCAAGAAGGGGCTGGAAAGAAATATTCCAAATCATGAAATCTAAAGACCTACAACCAAGATTGCTCTATCCAGCAAAACTTTCATTTAGAATGGAAGGACAGATAAGGTGCTTCTCAGATAAGACCAAATTCAAGGAGTTCATTATCACCAAGCCCTTATTATATGAAATGTTAAAGGGACTTATCTAAGAAAAAGAAGTTAAAGAAACATGAACAGTGAAAGAACAACAAACTCACAGTTATCAACAACCACACCTAAAACAAAAGCAAACTAAAAGGACAGCTAGATCAGGAGTGGAAACATAGAAATGAAGATCTCAAGGAGGGTTAGCAACAGGGGAGTGGGAAGAGGAGAAGGGAGGAGAAGGTACAGAAAATAAGTAGCATAGACAGTAGATAGAAAATAGATGGGGGTGGGCAAGAATAGCATGGGAAATATAGAACCTAAAGGACTTGAGACACATGGACATAAACTAAAGGGGGGTAATGGTGGGGTTGGGGGGGCAGGGTGGAGGGGAATGAAGGGGGGAATAGAACAACTGTAACAGCATAATCAATTTAAAAAAATAAATTAATTTAAAAAAAATGATTTTAAGCTGATAATATTTTAACTTCAGTCACATACAAATACTCTATATTTTTGCATTTCCCTTCTCCCTTACACTTTATTATTGACGTCATAAGTTACATCATCTCATATTGTATATCCATTAACATATTTTTACATACTTTATTTTTATACTTTTATCTATTAACTTTTATATCAAAATTGAAAATTATATATGCATCCCCATTATAGTATTTTAATGTTTCAAATTTGTCTATACAAGGTCTGTCCAGAAAAAGTCCAGCCATTGTTAATATAACAAGAACTGTTTGTGTGACTTCAATGTAATCTAGTAGCCAAGGACAGTGGACTGGAATGTCCATGCATGAACAGTGATGTTTTTCTCCCTTTCTTTCTCCCTCCCTTCCCCTCTCTCTAAAAATAAATAAGTAAAATCTTAAAAAATATTATATATACTTTGTACTACTCTTTGCTTGGAGATTGCAGGATGATTTGATTATCTAATTCAAGCCCTATAATACTTTGTAATAATGGCCTGGTATAGTACCCTACCTTTGTATTTTTTAATAATATTTTTAATTTTATTTTTTCCATTACCATTCAGTCCTCCTATACCCCACCCCCCGTAATCACCACACTGTTGTCCATGTCTATGAGTCCTTTTACCTGTTTGCTCAAGCCCTCCACCCCCTAGTTTTCCCCACCCTACCTGTCATCCTGTTCTCCATTTATGATTCCGTTCCCATTTTCCTTGTTAGTTCCATTTGTCCATTAGATTTCACATATGCGTGAAGTCATATGGTATTTGCCATGCTCAGACTGGCTTATTTTACTCAGCATAATACCCTCTAGGTCCATCCATACTGTCCCAAAGGGTGAAACTTTTTCTTTTTTTATGACTGAATAGTATTACACTGTGTAAATGTCCCATTTATTCATTCATCTGTTGATGGACTCTTGAGCTGCATCCATAACTTGGCAATTGTAAATAATGCTGCAGTGAACACAGTGGTGCTTATGTTCCTTCAAATTAGTGTTTTTGTCTCTTTCAGACATATTCAGTGGGTCAAAAGGCAGATCTATTGTTAATTTTTTTGAGGTATCTCTATAGTGCTTTCCACAGTGGCTGTACCAGGCTGCATTCTCACCAATAGTGCAGAAGATTCCACTTTCTCCATATCTTGCCAGCATTTGTTTGTTGATTTATTGGTGATAGCCATCCTGACAGGTGTGAGATGGTATCTCATTGTGGTGATGATTAGTGATGTTGGGCATCTCATTATATATCTAATTGGCCATCTGTATGTTGTCTTTGGAGGAGTGTCTATTCAGGTCCTTTGCCCATATTCTGATTGGGCTGTCTGTTTTTTTGGTGTTGAATTTTATAAGTTCTTTATAAATTTTGGATACTAACCCTTTATCAGATGTATTGGTGAATATGTTCTCCTTTTCTGCAGTTGTCTTTTCATTTTGTTGATGTTTCCCTTTGCTGTGCAAAAACTTTTTAGTTTGATGTACTCCCATTTGTTTATTTTTTCTCTTGTTTCTCTTGCATGGGGAGATATACCCAATAAAATATTGCTATGAGCTATATTCAAGATTTTTCTGCATATGTTTTCTTCTATAATTTTTATGGTTTGGGGTCTAATATTTTAAGTCTTTGTTCCATTTTAATCTTGTTGTTGAATGTGGTGTAAGAAGGTGGTCCAGTTTCATTTTTCTGCACTTATCTGACCAATTTTCCCCATAACCATTTATTAAATAAACTACCTTTAGCCAATTGTATAAGCTGGGTTCCTCTGTCAAAATTAATGGATTATAAAGATGTGGATTTATTTCTGGGCTCTCTATTCTGTTCCATTGATCTATGTCTGTTTTTATGCTAGTACCATGCTGTTTTGATCACTATGGCTTTATAGTATAGTTTAATATTAAATAGTATCATTCCTCCAACTTTGTTTTTCTTTCTCAAGATTGCTGTTGCTATGTGGTACCTTTGGAACCTATGTGGTTCCAAAAAAAATTTGAAATAGTTCTAGTTCTGTGAAATACATAATTGGAATCTTGATAGGAATTGCATTGAATCTATAATTGCATTAATCTATTGCTTTGTGTCGAATAGACATTTTAATGATATTAATTCTTCCTACCTGTGAACGTGGCATGTGCTTCTATTTCCTTATATCTTTAATTTCTCTCTTCAATGTCTTTTATTTAGGGGAATAACTTTGTATTAGACCTATAGATTAAAATAATTTGAACCTAATCTGTATTAAAGGCAAGTTACACTTTCAGAGCTTGTAGTATATCCAAAAATATGAATTTTCCATTCATCTAATTAGATAGCTTAGACCTATGTTTCAAGAAAATTAACATAATATGTTTATATTTTATGTGAAAAGTGATGTTTGGGTAGTCATTGGAAATAGTGGAATGACTATGGTGGGATTCAGAACATACACAAAATAAATGATTAGTGTTTATGATCAGATTTAGATATAGCTGTATAAATTAGTTAATTCTAGGAAAGGAATAAACAAGAAAACATTCAGAATAATTTGCAATAGGAATGTTTAAAGCTTGTGTTAATGACCAATTCTCCCCATCTTTTTCTTACCCTAAGATTTTTTTGTATAATATTTGTCACCTAATTACATATTTTATTTTCATAATAGCCCCATGTTTTGTAAATGGCAACAAGCATGCTAAAAGGAGTAAAAATTGATGCAACCACTTTGAAAATGTTTTTTTGGCATTATCTGCTAGGGTAAAGCATGCACGTACCCTATGAAACAGCAATTCAACTCCTAAATATTTAACCACAACAACAGACAAAACCAACCAATTACTGGTTATAGAAATCATAACAGTGGTCTCTAGTGGTGGTGCTTATCATCTGTAAAGGAAATTGAGGTAGGTTGCTAAGGTGTTAGACATACTTTATCTTTTGTGGTGCAAGTAATATGTGTGTATACACATGTGCCAATCGAGCTGTCTACTTGAGATTAAGATATTTTACTGGATGTAGAATGTACCTTAATTAAAAGTTTTTAAAATTTCAGTAAGCATGATGTCTGTTAAAGTAAAGCACTATCTTCTCATAGTTTTATTAATAAACCTGAGGTCATTGATTGATTATATAGTTATCCAGCCCTCTCTCTGGAGTCAGGCCCAGATCTGGGTTTGATTCCTGACTTGTCCACCTTTGTTTCTTAAGGTGTGATATTGGGCTAAGTGACTGACTCCAACCTTAGTGATAACCACACTTTCTGAAGGTTAATGTCAGTGTTCTGGAGAAGTAGTGGAACCTGTTAAGATGCCTGGATGCCTGGTTAAAAAAATAGAGTGCATATGTTAAAATGATATATAATTCTAATATCTGACAAAAGCTCAGTGTATTTAAATTAAAAATGAAAAAGAAAAGGAGTAGAGAATAAGGCATAAGAACTGGACACATACTATATTCTGTATACATGTAAAAGCAAAACATATTATCAGTTCTCCATCTATAGCATTCAGAGGAAAGAATAACTTTAAAAATTTATTATATAAAATAAAGGCTTTTAAAGTGAAAAATGGCAAAATCAAATGATTTATTTTTATCATTGTGTAAGCCTTTAAAACTATATTCTTAATTATTTTTCAAAGCCATGTATAATCAACAAAAGAAAAAAGCAAGCAAAATATAACCAGAGACATTGAAATTAAGAACAATCTGACAACAACCAGAGGGGAGATAGAAGGGGATAATGTAGGGGGAAGGGTTTTCAGGAACTACTGTAAAAGACACATGAACAAAACCAAGGGGGAGGGTGGAAGCAAGGGAGGGAGGTAGGTTTGGGTGGGGTTGGGGTGGAAAGGTGGGGGGAAAATGCAGACAACTGTAATTGAATAATAATAAAATAACTTAAAAATGGAAAAAAGGCCACATATAGATTTCCATTTTTCAATATTTTTTTTCTTATTGTCTAAAGCATATTCCATGATCACAGAGGGTACTTGTGCAAAATATTTTGACTGTTCTGGTTTGTGCACAAGTGGTTGGAGTCTACTGTTCCCACTGACTTATCACTGAAAGCAATCTTATAAGAATCTGTGATTATGTTCCACTGTCTGTAAGCCATACATCTGGCAGACATCTTCCCCAGATAAAGTGCTGTTGACTCTAACCTAAATTTCAAGACAGTTGAAACTTGCTCCCTGGTAAAGGGTGATGAGATTATTCAACCTGTAATAAGAAAAGAAATTATGTTAAGTTGAGGCTGCCTTCTTTGTTATTTAACTAATTTTTGGTATGAGGATCTCTACTTGGATAATTTATTTGTGTTTTGCTATTGTTATTCTATCTCCAATATGATACAATAAAATCTATGTTATCACAATCTTAGTGCTTAATTGAAACAATGGTAACGGTGATGAACTTGTGCATGATGTTAAAGTACATGATATAATGGATGTTAGGAAGGCAAATGTATGAAATTGCCACCGATCACCATTGAGGGGTGTGTATCGGTGTCACATAACTCATGTTGGCCTTACATTAAAACCAAGTTCAGTCAGCAAAGTTTCAAGAAATTGGCTGGTACACATCTGAGCCCCACTGTAGGCACCAGAGATGACTCTCTTTTATTGGACATCAGGTCTAGATTGGTAAAATTACTTGGTCTTTCACCACAGATCTTCTTCATAGAACTCCCAGTTCTCAACACAATTGTAACTTTAGGAATGGGGTGACAGACAGACAACCTGGCAGCATAAAATGGATTGAATATGCTTATAAACTAGATGAGATGTGTTCTGGAATAATGCATTTATCAGTGGCCCTGTGATTCTTATAACTAGAAAGGGGTAGCTGGACACATTTTATTGCTGTGGTTAGACTCAAGATATATATATAGTTTTTGTGTTCCTGTTCATGAGACAATTTTAAATAAGGTATTTTTATGATCTTGATAAGACTAACTTATGAGTATACTACTAAACCCTGAGATTTAATAGAGAAGCATATATTATTGGACCCCAGCATTTAAGGTAAATGGAGTAATCTGTGCTCATCTCAGAAAGCATTTCTATTCCAAATATTCCCTGACCATGAAATTATAACTTTATAGGCTGTGTAGGAAACCATTTGTGAACTTTGGTCTCACCTTGTTTATCTAGGTTATTCTACCTGCCTGTTGTAGGTGTTACAGCAAGTTACCAACTTAGCATTTGGTTTTTCTCGTAGTTAAAATGATAACTTTCAAAGTTTAATTTTAATTTTTATTTCTATTCCCCTTTCTGGATGTGGTTGTATAGTTATAAGTTTATTTCTTTTCTTCTACACAATGGTAATATTAGTTATTTACCTGTTTTCTTTTCCTTCAAGTTTGTATAAAAATTGTTGCTTGGTAATCAAAGTAATAGAGATCTGATCAGATCACTGGGCTGTAGCAGGAGGTCACCCGAAACAATAGTACACAGTCTAGGACAGGACTGGCTGAGAAGCTGAATGCTTCAGAGTGCATGGAATTGTGGTCCAGAATACTTAAAATAAAAAAAGGGCAGAGATTGGCTCTTGGGCCCTCCAGGATGCTGGATGATCCTGCTGCAGCTTCCTATGTTTCCCAATGGATGGATTTTGGGTAGAAAGAACTCTGGGCACAGCCTAGGATCAGCTGGCCTGGCAGAGGGTAGCAGGGATATTTTTCTTTGGGTGTTCCAGAGGGGTTGGGCTCTGAGGCAGAAGCCTGCTATACTTCCAGAATTGTGTAGCTTTGCATCTTACGTTGTTTTACTTTGTAAACTAATCCTATAGAAATAAGATAACTAAAAACTAACCGGAATGCTAGGAGAGCTCTGGTATTCAAGATTTTCACCTTAATCAATAGGCTTAAGTGATTAAAGCTGCAGGTGACTAATGCATGTGGAAAGCTGTTATTCTAAAATTTCGAGGCTTTTGAATAGACTTCTTTCCTCCATCACTAAACCTTTGCCTCCAGAATTTTGCTCACGGGATGGCATTGGGCAGCAGGACCTCACTTGCTGTCCAGTAACAAAAGTAGCCTTTTAATAGGAACCTTTTTTTTTAACTGTCTTCTATCTCTGGGCATATGCAAACATACAAACTGTATTTGAGCATTTTAACCACATTTTTCTTTTCATTTCCCATGTGTGAGGATATTTAATTTTTCTCCTTGTAGGTAAGCAAATTGGGAAGAAGGTTATTCCAACAAGAATATATAATTATTTAGATACATTTTTCCTAAAGAGATGTGCCTAGGTATACATGTGAAAACATGGCTATATTGTTACTATTGATTTACATTCCTGATTTCATAAACTGTCACACTGCTTTCTATAAAGTTTGAGGAATTAGAATAAAGTATAAAGGATTTTATTAGAGAAAAGGAAAGACACAGTACATGCTTTATCCCTTGCACTTGCGTGCGATTTTTGAATGACAGAGCCTTTCACATACGTTATCATATTTGATAAACAAACCCTATGAAGATGATTATTCTCACTTCACAGATAAGCATCCAAAGGCTCTTGAGAGGTTATGAGACAGAGGCTTAGGTCTAAACCTAAAGTTCTTGTCTAGGTGTGAACTCCTCGCCCAGCATCTTATAACTTCTTTGTAAAACAAATCAGAGGAGCAGTTGAAATCTGATTATTCCTGTGTAATGTTTAACACATTTTCTTTTCGGTTGAATTTCTTTCTTTTGCAGTTTTAAATCAAATCCATTTGAAATGAGGCTTCATAGATTGTTCTATATAACACCTCCCCCAAATACTGCCTCATAATGACAGGAAAGACTTAACTTTTTATTCATTGATTTATTAGTTAAACTGTGTAATGGAGTGTTATCGGGAATAATTATTTATTCTGTTTTCATGTGGAGGGATTAGCTAGACTATTTTGATCTTTCTCCCCACTGTCTTTCACTCCTTATCCCTGAATGAGAAAAAAAGTTTTCAGGTTAGTGAGTCTGATAAAAGTAGCTGATAGACCACGTGTGATTTTTAGCAGGGCCTGCTGCTGAGATGGGTGGAAATAAATCAGCCCTGCATCACTGGGAAGGTGTGGTTAAGAATGGTGTACCTAATGGAGCTCACTGGATCACACATCTAATGAATACTTCTGTTTGCCTGATTTCCCTATCCTCTCATAGTTAGCCTCAGCTTACTAGAGGGAGAAGGATGTGATTAATTGAGTTGGGTCCCTTCAAAACTCAACATCTTAAGACCTGAAGAGAAAAATATCTTTCTCTTCCCAGAAATATATCCAGTTTTATTTATATCAAACCTTCATTATATTTCAAATATTCTATGGTGCAAGTTAGGACTGTACATTTTTGGCTAATAAATTCATGTCATTATTTTTTATTGCATTATAAATATATATTTTCCTTCCTCAATGTTATATAAGAGAGTGATTATCTTAAGGTATGTTTAGTGGAGTTTGTTCTTGTTTTCTTTTGTTAGCTGCTTTATAAAATATAAGCATTCATGCTCAATGTGTATGTTATACGAGGGCCTTGGAAAAATCTGAAAATATCACAAGATTTCTACAGTATAACAGCTTAATAGCATTTCAAGCATATAAAAATTTCCATATAATTTGAAACACTAGTTTCCCAGAGAAGTAAAAGGCATATCATATTTTAATAATTTATATAGATTACTATATAATGCAAATTTTTTAATTTTCTTAAGGAAATAGTCTTTACTTATAAATATGATTACTTAGTATATAATATAATTAATAATAGATGAGAAAATAGGTCAATTTTTAGAACTTCCATGAACAGAAAAGACCCACAAGTAATGTTTTTCCCAGAGTGACAGAACCAATGATATTTAAACTGTAGAATTATAAATTACAGATCTGGAAAGAATATTAAGAACAACACATTTTTTTTACCCCTCAAATGCTGGGAATGCAAGAAAGGAATCTTAGGGTTGATCTAGATACAAGAAATTTAGAAGTTATCCAAAGTCATGTGACTAATTAATAGAAAATCCTGGATGAGAATAATGAATCCTGCCCCAGTGTTCTCCCACCCTCCAATGCCCAGCTGTTAGATCACCTCATATTCAAAATACACAGCAACTTACAAACTTTAGTGTAGTGTTTAAGACAATCCATTACCAGTGTTCCTCTTACATTTCTGTTTTATGTTTATTCCCTTTTAGGGGGAGAAAAGACAATTGAGACTTCATTCTCCAATGCTAAAAAATCCCCATGTTTTCTCAGAAAATACATTTCCATAATATATGTGTGCATATACAGATTTTATAATTCTTACATTCTCCAAGATCCCTCCCTTGATATTCTTTTCTTGTTGAAGTAATAAATGGTCAATCAATTTTTGTTGCTTTTGCTTTATAGAATCTGTCTGTCCTACACGAATTCCAGTGGCAGCTCGAGATGAAAAGGGGTTTGATATTCTTTTAGGCTTGGGTGTAAAGAAAAAGGTTAAGAAAAGAATCCAGCTTTTACCAACAAAGATAAAAGGATATGAAGTAACATCAAAAGTTGACTTATCCGAATTCACAAGGTAAATGTTATGTGTCAATGCAATTGTTTTTGGTGTATCAGTAGGTATGCTGAGAATTCTTTAAGCCTTATTCATGTTCTTCTTTTCCTAGCAATGTTTTCCCAGAAGGTCTTCCTCCATCATATGTATTTGTCTCTACTCAAAGATTTAAGGTCAAGAAAATGTGGGATTTGTGGAGAATTTTAACCATTGATGGAAGGCCACAGATAGCAGTTACCTTAAATGGTGTGGATAAAACTTTACTATTTACCACAACCAGTGTGATTAATGGCTCACAAGTGGTCACCTTTGCTGACCCTCGAGTTAAGGTAAAGATGTCTGGGTATGATTATGGTATTTACGAAGAAACACTGTTGGGTTTATGTGTATTGGGAGAAGAGAGCTATCATTTTACATTACTGAAAAGATGTCAACTTCATAGTTTAATGTTGCTGTAACAAAGGAAGAGAAATCATTTCTTAACCCATAGGCAATTTAGGGGTGGGGGGAACTAACGTTTTTTGAATGTCTACTACTAGTTGCCAGGCACATTTAATTTTAATAACCACTCAAGGAAGAATCTGTTGTTCCCATTTTGCAGACAAAGAAACCAAAGTTCAGAGTTATTAAGTTTCTGCTCAAAGTAATAGAGCTAGTAGGTGGTGACTAGAGAAATTAAATTTTGGTCTGGTCATTTTCAAAGTTTATATTGGTCTGTTTTAGATTGCTATATCTTCTAAGATACTGAAATAAAGACATTTGTTAAAATATTAAGTATGGGCGGATAATGGATACATGAGCTTCTGATATTAATTGGAAGTATACCATGTTAGCAGAGTTTGGAGGGAAAAGTGGATTCTCATACAAAATATCTGGAAGTACTTATAAGTGAAATTGTTTTTGGACTGACCCTCAAGGATTTCGATGTAGCAAGAAAAGGACACATTAAGTCAGTGGTTCAGTACTGAGTAGTCATGTGTAGTACAGTTCAGGGTTTTTATTTAGAGAATGGAAATTTGTATCCCCTGTGTGTGGAGTGTAGGATACATAAAAGAAGAGGCTAGCAAGGTATGAGCTCAAATTGTTGGGAGCTTGAAAGCCATACAAAGGACTGTGGACTTCATTTGGTAGATGACAAGATTCCCTTTAAAGGTCTTGACCATAGATGTGCATTAGTCAAAGCAGTGCTCTCCTCTCTTTTTCTTTTTTCTTTCATGAACAATACTTTCAACTCTGTCTTGGAATTGTATTAGGTCCTGGGAATACAGAAATTAAGATGGGCCATATTCTCTGACAAAACTCTAGTGAGATAGCTTAGTGGAAGCAGGAAGGACAGCATGGAGAGAGGAGGGTTAGAGATAGAGATATGTTTGAAAATTATTCAAATAAAGCAAGATACTCATGGACCTAAATTATGGCAGTGAGAGTGGACATAATGTGAATTTCAATCATGTTTAGGAGATATTTTTGATTGAAAATCACATCTGGTTGTTATTGCCACTGAGGGAAAAATGAGAGGTAAATAAACTTGTTTTGGTTTAGAATCTGAATATACTATGATATAAGGGAAATAGGGATAAGAAGAAAGTTTGAGGGATAGTTCAATTTTGTAACATATTCTGTCAGACTACTTGTGAGACATCCTGGCAAAAATTATTCTAGCCAGTATTAGAATTATAGGCATCATATGCTGATGTCAATATGGAAATTTTTCCATGGAAGTAGTAATTGACCCACAGGAATGGATGAGATAGTCAAAAGAGCAGAATAGAAAATGTCAAGGACAGCCCTGTGGGGAATGCCTCATTAAAAGGGGAGGTTGAGGAAGAGGCGTCCTCAAAGAGAAATAGTGTGAGCAAATGGAGAAGAAATGTAGATAATCAAGATGGTTTGAATCATGAAAGTTGAGAGAGAATATCAAAGAGGAGGGACTAGTTATAGAGTCCGAAGTTGCCATGAAATAAAAAGGATAAGGAATGAAAAACCACTTGGATTAAAAGATAAGAAACTCACTTGTGACCTTGAGGGAATTGTTCGACACAACTATTTTGGGATTTGTAATAGAAAATCTAGAGTTTAATAAAAAAAAAAATGGTGTGTGGCATTTGAAGCTCAGCTTGGGTCAGAGTGAATTTGATTACAATACAGCTGATTTATGTAGTATAGATTTATGGTTTGCAGCAAAGGAATAAAAATTAAGAAATAAAGGTAGGTTAGGAATTTTATTTATGGCTCTTTTATACTTTCTACAGACATTGTTTGATGAAGGCTGGCATCAAATTCGTCTCTTAGTAACAGAAGAAGATATAACTCTGTATATCGATGATCAACAAATTGAAATCAAACCCTTACATCCAGTTTTAGGGATCTTTATCAGTGGGCAGACCCAAATTGGAAAATACTCTGGGAAAGAGGAAACTGTTCAGGTGATTAATAATGATTTTCTTTTTCTTGAATTATATAACATGGAGCCTTTGCTGCCCTTTCTGTATTTAACTTAATTGTGAATTCCTTTAAGATACTTAATTAAAATGTGGTCAGGTCATTAGTGAAATTGTGCGTTTGTGTGTAAGTATAAAAATGTAAAATTAGATTTAGTGTATTTTATAATAATAATACTTAGCAAGATGCTCCCCTTGGTTCAGGGTAGAATTTTATATTCTGATGAAATGATTTCATATCTCCCAGGAGAGGCATAGATTAAATAATGAATTCGAAAAAGGAAATGTGATTAGAGCTTTAAGTGGTGTTACAAACATTTCTTTGCAGCTATGAAGATAAAATTAGATTAATGCATGTCAGGGTTCTTCATTAACAAAACCGACTTTTTCAATATCTCTTTAAAGTGTAGTATGTACGTGTAGGTTGACAAGTGTGTGTGTAAGAGCCATTTCTTGTAAAGTTCTTTATTGGAAAGACATGTCTTTCCTACTCTGTTTTTATTAAGGGAAGACTCACATTTAAGTGTGTGATTGCACACATGGTCTCTATATGTTAATGTTACATATCCTGTTACAGTAAGTGTTTAAATAGTAACAGATGCTGGGCCTGCTACAGCGTTCTGTGCCAGTAACTAAATATCTGGAACTAAAGATGGTTCCTGAGCCACCTATTCTGAGTATCCTGGGAAGTTTCCCTATACCAGCTTTTCATATCATATATTAAAAAGCTTCACTGGGTTCCCAAAGGAAACCAGAAGTTTGTTTACGGTGCTAGGGAAGTTTTCCTTAGGAGTTATGTTGCATTAGATCTTTAATACTATAGGCGAGGTATTCAAGTTTTATATTTAAGTTTTAACTAAATTCTGTGATTTAAACTTGCCATAGTTGCTAAATATAGGTGCTGTTTTTGTGTATCTGAGTTATTCTTATAAAACAATTGGGCTGTGTCCTAATTCTGACTTCACTGGGTTTCTGTTCCCAGTTTGATGTCCAAAAGTTGCGGATCTACTGTGACCCAGAGCAGAACAACCGGGAGACAGCATGTGAGATTCCTGGATTTGTAAGTAGGATGAATTATTTTTGCCAACTGGTGCTTCAGTACTGTCAAATAAATAAATAAAATGTTGATAATATGTGTTGCTTAATTTGATATATAGTTAGCTTTTTTCAATTTTCAAAGGAAATAAAGATTCATTGGTTAAAACATATTTTGCAGTTCTTAGTTGAAATAAAATTTTAATGTTTCACCTTGCAAATATGAGTGAAAGATCACAAGAAATTGTTTTTCCCACATCATCTCTGGTTGTGATTGGTTCAGTATCACTTGAAACAGGACTGGGCTTGATCTAGAAAAACAGGATTTTTTTTTTTGGTCTAAATATCTAGTGTGTAAAATACATTTAATGTACAATTAAATTATACATTTAATGTATAATTAAATTATACATTTAATGTATAATTAAATTATACATTTAATTAAATGTATAATTATTATATTACACAGCACAGTTCTGGAGTAGGAAATTACTCATTTTCCTGGTCACCAGCATGTTTTCTCAAACTATAATGAACACATAGTTTTCTTTTTGTTGTTTTTACGTAAGTAAGATTTTCTTATAGCTCTAGGATGTGAGCAATATATCTGTTTATTTAGCTATTTTCATTACTGTGTTAAGAGGGAAAAGATTATAAACTAAAATGTCATAGAATCTGGTTATATACATGAATGTATATAGTCAGTTTCTTCTCTTTTAGGCAAAATAAGGTATGTAGTATTGTCGCTAATTCAGATAAAGTGTAATGTTGTAAAAGTGTTTGATGCTGTGGATTCCCAGTGGTATTTGAGCTTTATGTGTGTGTTTTTTTTTAGTTTGTATAGTCATGCTCTCATAATCTTTTTCTTTATTAATCTGAATAATTTATGAATCCACATGTTCTGAAATCTTGAGGACATAGAGCAACATAATAAATGGATCTATAATAAACTCAAAGATGGACTTAAAAATGATTCATTACGGGTATTCTAGATAGGTAATTGTTTAAGCAGTAAAACTTTTAGATACCGGTAATTGAGAATATAAATCTCTACTAATAGTATTAATGGTACGGCATTTTGAGAGTCCATTGTACATAATTTATTTACTGAGATCTCTGCATCAATGATATAACCATTACCATTTCCCTTTTCATATAGCAAAGGCATAGCTTTATTTCATGGCAGGTTTTGAGTTCTCATGTTCAGTGTTTTGTGTTTTTATGTCTCCTTCCTTATTCTCAGCTGTGACTTTGTGAATCTTGTTCGCCTTTTGTACCTTCATTTCTACCTTTTCATTTTCTGGTGTAATTTATCATTGTTTAGAAAGATTATTAACCTATCTCAAATTGTGTGTTTTTCACTAAGAAAGAGATTGTTTCAGGAGAAGTTGTCCTAGAGTGCATAAAATTTAATTCTTGCCATTGAAAATTTAATTCAAGCCATTCTATGGCTTGGTTAGATATGTTTCGGCTTTTCTCTCTGGTTCTTAACTGATTTCCAGGAAATTCAAGACAGCATATAAATCCCACCTTGAGGTAGTTTTGTTTCTGCATGGCCATTATATTAAGGAGCTTTGGCATTTTAATTTTCTTCTTCTACTCATCATTATTGTTAATTTTCTTTCTTTATCCTATTATAAATGAACTAATAACATGTATAAATAAGTAATTTTTTAGGATAGTTGAAATAAAATATTTTAGCTCTTGCTCATTTTGATATTGCAGGCATCTCTAACCTAGACAATGAAATATCTGAAAATTGGGAAGATAATTTAGAAATTTAATTAAAAACACATTTTTTAAACACATTTGTTGTTGTTTTTCTTTCAGAATGGTGAGGTAGGCCTGGTTACTATTGTTCTCCTTAAGGTAATATTTGCACTGTGGGACTGGTAAGCTCCCTTTCATCAACTGTAAGTATTTTAGACAAATTACACCCATTTCTATGGAGTTTGAGTGTACTTTGTGTTCATAGCTTTTTGTGATTAGGAATTTGCTATTAGATTAGGCTAAATAAAATTGGAAAGTAAATATAAGTTATCTTCATCATTTCACATAGATACTTATTCATATACACATATGTGTGTCCATATATATACACATATACATATGTACCTTTCCATGTTTGTTTATTTCAGTTTTTGTCTTTGTAGTGCCTCAATGGTCCCAGTGATGTAGGTTCAACTCCAGCTCCCTGTATTTGTCCTCCGGGAAAACCGGGACTACAAGGCCCCAAAGTGAGTAATATCTAACATGCTAATTTTTGTTAAAACACGTAAACGAGCTGAGCAAATGTGCAGAATTCCCAATCACCACTGACCCTGTTGTGAAATTTTCACCTAATGTTTTAGGATAGTTCATGACTTGAGTGTTACTGATTTTTTTAAAAGTGTATTCTAATCTGTATTTGCCTCTGAACCTAAAACTGACACCCCTAACCCACTGTAGAGTGCCGAGGGAGCATTAGTAGTTAGTTTGCTTGCTGGTCTGTTTGCTTCCCCGCTGCCCCCTCCCCCGCCTCGCCCCTGCCCAACGGTGCTGTTAGATCCCAAGAATGATTCTTACAACCTGGTACAAAATGAAGAAAGAGCACTTGTTAAGATATGTTTTAAGTTCTTAAATTTCTAAATTCTTAATTTGTCAAAAAGATTTTTAGATAGAAAAACCAAGTAAAAAATTTAAAATAGATTTGAATGCTGTGTTAGATGTCTGATTCTAAAAATAGAGGCATATATATCTCACTTAATCATGTAATAATTATTTTGGGGAAGTGGGATTGCAGCCGTGAAGTGCATGCTGTTTTATAACCAGCCATTTTTTATATAACAAAATACTTTAAATATGTTTCTGTTATTAAATATGAATGTTTTTAAGCAAGTTGGTACTTACTATGGCATCTCGGACACCACCTAAGACACTGAGAAGCTAAGCTGTCTGTTCTCTGCAGATAAATCTTGTTCATTTAAAATCATTTTAAAAATCACCTAATAAAAATAACATTTAACTTCAAAGAAAGTATGACTTCCTAGCCAAAGAGAGTGTTTTGTGTATTAATCATCTATTACTTGAGGTGACCATAAAATTTTTCTTAAATATGAATTTTCTTACTGTTTCAATCACCATGACTGAAAAATTTTAGCCTCTGGACTATGGGGCTAAGAAAATTTAGTTCTTCCTATCTTTCATACATGTTTCTCCCATCCATTTTAATATGATAATTCATCACATCCTTTAAGCCCAGCTGTTAAAATCAAGAAAGAAATGAAATTTAAGAAATAAAAGTTTACATCCAATATTTCATTCAAAGTAAATCTATTTGGCTTGGAATTTGACTTCAGTACATCATAATTAATTTACTATTGTAAACTATTTTTAGATTGCATTTAGGAAAGTTAATTCAAGAGTTCCGTAGTTAAACTAACTGCATGTTGTTTTGGGTGCCTCAGTGTAAATGAGAAATACCTATAAGATGCTCTGGAGAGTATACCTTGGAAGATAGCTTGGTGTGACCTACCAGCAGACTTCTTTTTTCAAAATATATTTATATAGTATATAACAATGGAATGTTATACATACAAATGATTTGATGTGCAAGAGATACAATGTGGAAATCAGAGTCCCATGTTGCCTAACTTCTCAAAACCCAGAGTGCATTCCTTACTCTCTGTGGGATTCCAGTCACTCCCAGAGGTTCTAACAGGCTACCCATTTTTGAGGAGGTATCAGATGCTTTTGATTTTTTCTTTTTAGTCATTAGTGATTCATTAGTGGTTCATTAGTTGTCTTCTAACGTCACCAATTATTGTTCACATATGTTTCTACAGCGAGATTTTAGCACACCCTTGGTCTTATCTGACTTTCAATATTTCCGTTTCATGTGTTGCTCATTTTCATTCTTCTTTCTTAGTCACAATGTAACCCCATTGCCACCTACTACTTTAAGCGAAATTGCAGTTTTCCACCAGTCTTCAAGTTGGCATGCCTTCCTGATCTGCTTTCCATTTTCTTCAGAAAATCTGGCAGGAGGAGAGGAACACACACACACTCTCCATCGTCTTAAGGCTGTTTCTCCTGGAAGTGGTTCCTTACCCACATCAGGGACCTGTATGTGAAAAATAGAATCCCTAGCAACACTTTGAGTTTCATGCACTTCCTTTAGAGAATTTCTGTCTTAGAAAATTGATAGAGTTTTATTTAGATCAACAGAACCAGAACTAAGGAGTTGAAGCAATTTTACTGTAGATCCATCTGAGACATATTGGCCATTTTTGTTTGATGCTCTCTGGAAAGTTTTGTAGATGTTCATCAGAGTTACCTGTGAAAAACAGACCTAGTCTTTTTATTAGAAATGGAGTTCTAGGAGAAATTCTGGTGTTGATAGGCGAGTAAGTACTTAGACAAAGTCATCTGTTAAATGTTCTCTAAATTTCCAAAAAATATGACAACCCCATTAAAAAACCAGGTCAAATTAACTATGATACTACACACTTATCATGGCATTATAACTCTTCAATAAGCAAAAAAAAAAATATATATATATATATATGTATGTCACTGAATATAAGCTACCCTTATCTTACTTATTTTGTATTCTTAGTGTCAAACATAGGAAGTGATTAAATTAATGAATCTATTGGAATAATTTTTATATGCAAGTAATTCACAGAGAAGGAAAATACAAACTAAATTCTCTTTTGGACTTCTAGTGTCTAACCTAGTGTTAAGTAATATTTTTTAACATAATGAATTATGAAATCATTGAAAAAATAAGATTCACCCCTGCTCCTTACTAACTTACATGGAATGTCTTTGTTCTATGTGAATGGTCTGGGTAATATTCAATTTACAAACAACCCACTTTTAAAAGACCTTGCCATGAAAATGGCAGCTTCTTCCCCCCACTTCAGTAGCCACAGGAACATTTGTGGGGACAAACTCCCCACAGTTGATCTAACCTTAAATGTTAGATCTATTAGTTCAGAAGTGAAAATAAAACATTTTATTCTTCTTTAGAAAGGAGCAATTCTTAAGAAGTTCTTTATTTGAAATGCCCCTTTCTCTACTGCTATATATTTACCCTAATAATGCTCCGCACAGAGACTCATTTGGACCATCAAAGTATCCTGTCTAAAATACAAAAAGTCTTTGGAAAATTTCAGTGGCTATAGACATGTACATTTTTATATTAATTTTCCCAGACTAAGTAGACTCCCCCTTGCCTAAGAGAGTGCACATTTGAGTTTTAAGGGAGAGAAGAGGTTGTTTTGGAGAACGGAATAAGTCTTTGGTCAGATACTCCTGTGGAGGCCAAAACTATAATGAAGGCACAAAGATTTTGGAAAAAAGGGCTTGATAACATGGGATTTGGTCTTATGGGGAGAGTCCCAAAGACATTTGTTTTACATGAATAACTTAAAATATTAGCATGCTTTTGCAAACATGGCTATTTTTCACTTTAATTATTCGTATTTACACCACTTGAGAGGCTATACTCAGAGATGTTTGAGCTAGTCCATGACATCCCCACTCCTGTCAACAACTCAAAAATCCTGTGGCACCAATTCAGTTCAACATAAGTATTGCTTTTAAGCTGAAAACATTTTTTTTAAAATTCAAGATGTACAAAATGTTTCAACGAAGTTAGAAGTAGATTGGGAATTCAGTCACAACTGTGCAATAATAAGTCATATGTCTAATTTAATGTATTTAGAAATTTTTTCCATGTTCAGTGTGCCAGCAGTCCCCAGGCCTGTTTCTGATCATGTATGCATTTCAAAGCATGCAGGATAGTAGAGTTTAAAACATGGACTCTGGAGCTGAACTGGCTTATTTCGAATTCTACCGCCACCACTGCTGTGTGGCCTGGAGCAAGTTACCTAAACTCAGGCCATGTAAAATGGCAATAATAAAATTACCTGCTTTATGTAATTAATATGAGGATTAAGTAATTTAATGTATGTAAAGTTTTTAAAGCAGTTCCTAGTTGTAGGAGACCGTTCTGTGTGCCTTGGGCCCAGCTCCCACTTGGAGATGCACAGGACCCACACCCACGGATAGGTTCTCCTGTGGGCAATCAGGCCTGCACTGTGCCTAGTCTGCTTTGAGTCTTGCTTTTTGCTAAAACTCCCTCACCCTGAATTGCAGCAAACATTTACTGCAAAGTAACTTCTTAAAATTCATGCTAAAACTCCCCAGTATGGAGTGTAACTGGTTCAACCACTTTTCCCTTTTCGTTTGCTAATATCCTTTTTCTGTGGTGTGATATTAGCCACATTGGCTCCTTTGTTTTCTGTAAAAGGTAATCACCTAAAGCGAGCCTGTGCATAGTAAATGAGACCATCATGTAATGTGAGGAGAGACCCAATAAAGGCCAGCCACTGCAAAGGCCTTGGCTTTTGCTCCCCTTGAGAGAAAGCCACGCCTGTCCTTTTCCTCCACCGAACTCAGTAGTCTGTGTGAATATCTCATTTTATCCATAATGACTCGGACACTGAGGGCCAGTGTCTGCATCAGGTAGCAGACAAGAATCAATCAATAAAGGTTGGGTGTCAGTTTTTATGATGGTAAAAACTAAATTTTTACTCAAATTGGCCTTCTTTCCAAATTTAATTGGGGTTTTATTTTATTTTTCCAATTTTATGGAAGCAACACCAAACCTACCTGAGTTTTTTTTCAAATAAATCAGTAGAACAGTAGTCAAAATAACCAGTAAAATCTATCAGCAATAATAAAACCTGTGAAACAGATTACTTTTCCCTGATGGGGCTGCTGACCAGTGAAGTGTATGGTCGTTATAAACTCACACTGGATTTATTTTGTGGGTGATTTTTTTCCCCTTGCAAACTTGGTTTTGATTAATTTAAAATGTTATTCTTAAGTGTGTCTTGTGTTTCTATGCACCATAAAAATAAATTTCATTTCTTCATGTGCCAAAGTTTTATTTCATCTTCATCATAGTAGAGGTTACACCCTCTCAGATACTTTTGATATCCTAGCTTTTGCAGATAATTAATTTTGCAAGCGAAAGGATCGTTAACAGGGAATTTGATTTGATTCGAAATAAGT
This sequence comes from Artibeus jamaicensis, assembly GCF_021234435.1. Classification (NCBI taxonomy): domain Eukaryota; kingdom Metazoa; phylum Chordata; class Mammalia; order Chiroptera; family Phyllostomidae; genus Artibeus; species Artibeus jamaicensis. The sequence continues at coordinate 171,003 of NW_026521859.1, forward strand.
CAGTAAATAGTTATTGAATTTCTACTTGATTCACAGAATTATTAAAAAAAAGCCACACACACACACACACACACACACACACACACACACAACATAGAAAATATGGACCATGTTTTCAAGGAGTCTAAATCCAAACGATAAATACAGACTTATCAAGGAAGGACTTTGAGGAAACTTTAGTTATGAATGAGTAATCAGTGATATAGGCACTACTGTGGCATTCAGTCAGTCACATCAGGGAAAAGTGGACTAATGAGGCCGGTGCAGTGTTCGAAAATTTTGCGATATTGACTTGTACATGGAAAAGGAAGAAAATCCTATTCCCAGGAGAAAAGAACAATGGAATTTGTTGAAAGGCAGTGAGTCCAATCTGAAAATAAATAAAGAAGGATGACAGGAGAGCTAGAGATTAATGTGGATCCTCTGAAAACAAGAAGACAAAAATTCTAATACTTCAGAGAGCCAGAATGTTGCTCCCTCATGTCCAGCTAACACCGGAAGTCCTTGGATTAGAATGACAAATTATACTCTTTTAGCAAGACATTAAATGTTTCAGCATTACAATTCTCCCTAGATTTACAACCAGCCATTCTTTGTCCCTTTTAAAAATGACATTTTCCCTTTTCTCAGCCTTTCTTTATGCTAAGCTTGCTCCTGTGTGAAAAGCCCACTCTTTCTTCATGGTCTCCATGGAGATCACATAGTTCTTTCCATTTTTCCCATTGAATTTCAGGAACAAATCTCTGGCCAGTAGCCTGTAGTAGTATTTCAGACCAGCAAATTTGGCTCAGTGGAAGTACCCTTAGCTAATATATAATCACTGGTATTCTGTGTGCATGATCTTTTGAGGAAAATAGTGACAAATTATTGAGTTGAAAATCAGTTGCCTCTAGGCAGGGATTTATTGATACTGATGGCCAAGACTTTGTGTTTTTTGGCAAGATGCCCCATGTGGACCTCATGGACTCAGTAATAGATGACATAGTATTAAATTATGAAACACTTTCACCTCACAGAAAATGTTGCCTTCATTGTTTTTTATAAAGGGTTGTGACCATCTGTGTGGTCAGTACTGACGGTTGTGCCACAGTCTAGAGTTCCATCAGTGTGCCTGGGCTGACTGTTCTTTGAAGATCTCTGGTTTGTGAGGGCAAAGGTCATTTCTTCGGTGTTGCATGTGCTAAAAGACTGTCAGAGTTGGGCAGAATTATTTGGCTGGGGCCTCATTCTCATAAAAGTATTCATGTTATAGAATCTTAGCATGTTCGAATGAGATTATAAATATAGGCAAAGAGACACCTCAGACTGGATTGAAAGAAATGACTGTTCTGCAGCTTTAAACTTGAGTCCCACATGTAAGATCACATAGCTTGTGGACTGTTTTTTTAAATAAATAATTTTGAATTGAATTGCTTCATAGGCCATTGATATCCACAGTATAACATTTAGAACAGAATTAAATTTGTAGTCTTATGAGTGAAATATTGCTATCATTTAAAATGTGTTTGCTGTGGCACCTCACCATTTTTTAGAATTCTAAAGATGTACCCTGTTATAACTATTAACACTATATCAGTGAGATTTACTTTACCTGTTATACCCATTCTCATACAAATAAATCATTGTACGTTTGACAGGCCAAAAACACCTTTATTTGTTAAGGTGGGCCTTTAAAATTTGGCATCATTTTTCTAACTTGCGTTTTAGGACTTCTGTTTGTTTGTTTGTAATATACAAAAATCTGCAAATAATAGAATTGACTTTGGACCCTGATGGGTTCTGACTGTGCCAATATGGTTGGTTTGTATTTAGAAGTTTCGTTCCTCCCTAGGGTGACCCTGGACAGCCTGGGAACCCTGGCTACCCTGGACAGCCTGGTCAAGATGGTAAGCCTGTGAGTACTGAAAGCTTAGTCATCTCCAGTACTGGGATTATAGTGCCAAACTTAAAGTTTCACTGGGAGAAATTAAACAGGTAATGAAGACTCTCTTTAAGGCTGTTACCATAGGGGAGGAGATTGCGGTCCACTTAGCTGAAACAAAAGGAAGGTGGGTTCTTTTTTGAGAATGGGGTGGCTAGTGGAAAAGTGCTGGAAAACTTTATAGGGGAGGCTGATCATTGACATGGAGCAAATTAAGTTATTCTGAGCTTGCTAAAGTTTTCTTCTGAGAGTAAGCCATCTGTGTTGCCAGGTGGCACCCATGGAAGTTGGGGTTCTACCCTCCCGCAGAGACTGGGAGGTCTGGGCACTTCCCTTTTTTGAAGACTGCATTTCAAAAGGATGATTCCCAGGTCCTTGAGAAAGACTTTTATTGCTAGTTGCAAAGCTGGTGAGGTTCTTCAAAAGATTTACAACTCAGAGGGGGGAAAGAGAATTTACCATGACAAAGTTTGTAAAGTAAATGTTCTCAGAGAAGGGAGATCAGAGCTTAGTCAGGAAGAAGCCCGTCTAAAGTTTAGTCAAACTGAGGGGAGCATTAAGGCTGGTTTGGTCTATGGAATTAGCATTCTAGTCAGTTTTTAGGTATTTTACTTCAAAACTGTGAATATCTTTGCTATGTTTAAAAAATTGTCCACTTAATTCTTAGTATCAACAAATAGCTGTTTAGAAAATCTTTTTATATTTTCTCTTCACATGTATGGAAATGTTCAAGTGTTGACCTAAATGAAGAGATAAATTGTGTCATGCTCGAGATTGTAAGAAACATGTGTTTATTTGGGGATAGCAGAGGAATTGCAATTCGGGGCACATAGACCATACTAAGCTACAGGTGACTCTATCTAGGGTTTGGTGTAGGCTGGATTTGGGGAAAGGGAATGTAAAGAGGAGAGAGTTCGGTTTGAGTCTGTTAAAATCATGAGCTAACAAGCTAGCTTTGAAAATACCCCAAGTAGACAAAACAAGTTCAGGTACACAAGCAAAACTCAATCTAGCCTATTTTTGTTCTTGCCTCTGGGAATCATAAGCAAAAGCTCCCAAGGTTGATACTAGGCAACCCCTGACCAATTCCCTATCATTTAAGAAAGTGCTGACATCCTCAATTTTCTGTAAATCAGGGAAATTGGTTTCTGAATCCTTTAAATTTTGTTTTTCTGAGGGCACATGAGTGAGATTTTCTACTTTATATTCTCCAGTTTCATTTTAGAGTGAAATTCTTTTATATAAATTAAAACTCTCCTTAAATGTTATATTATTTTCCTAAGAATGCATGCACTGGTGTGCACTTATATCTGCCTAAAAAATAATATTCTCTAAGGTTCAAGAGAACCTAAGGGGCATTTGTTAATTAAACATAAAGCAGCTCTACTTTAAAGCATTTCTGGCAAATTTTACAGGTAAGTTCCTATCTGAATGTTTATAGCAGTATATAAACATTAGGAATTAGCTTTGAATGTTAAACAATTGTCACCAAAAAAACCTCCTAAGAGACTTTCTTTATCATTCAACATTAACCATTGCCATGAAGGATGGGAAGGTTTGTATTTTGAGTCATTCATGTTTGAGCAGTTAAAGAACACAGGTGTAATGGTAAACCATCCTCCCTTGGGAAGGAAGAGGAGCTTGCTACGCCCTGAGAGAGGTGCTGACAAATTTAATATAAAAAGTAAAGCCAAGTTTTAAAGAGTAGTGATATTTCGGGTCTGTTCATACCAATGTTGGGTCAGTCTCCAGAGGGAGATTGTCAAAGCAGGGGGCCAACTGGTGCTGCAGCAAGCTAAGGAACTGGTGATTGGGGCTGAGGAGCGGGGTGGTCAGGGCAGTGAGGCTCAACTAACCCAGCAGAGTTCATTCTAAATATAATGGCGATCTATCTGGGGATTTTAAGAAGGAAAGTGATTTGATCTGCCTTACTTTTCAGAAAGAGAAATACACAGGGTTGGGAAAAAGTAGGTTTCTAGCTTGTGTGGAAAATAATACAATAATTAATAAATAAAAATACAAGAATAAACTCTGTGTTCTGTGTACTCACAATGAAGTGGCCTGCCCAGGAGGGGAGCTAACCGTTGAATCAATAGGATGAATGTAATGGCTAATAGCCTGCCCAGGAGGGGGCTCGCAGCTGAGTCAACAGGATCAGGGAGAGCAAGTTAACTAAGTAATGGGAGGAGTAAGAACAAAGAAACTCATATTAACTCTTATCAAATGTTCTGCTTTCTTGCTTTCGCAGCAGAAGCAATGGTCCGAGTGGCAGACCGCCCCTCACCCTAGATAGACAATTGTTCCCCACTGATCGGGGCCCAGAATTGGGAGAATGACTCCTCTGGGTCTGCGCGCGTGAAATAAAGTTCCACTCCGTACACCCGAAAGCGGCTGCGTTGTTTTCTGTAACAACAACTGTAAACCTACTTTGACCTGCCCTGTAAATATTGTGTGGAGAGTATATATGGGTCAAGAGTGGAAGTAGGAGACCATGTAGGAGGTTATTTCAGGGTTTTGAGAATTAAGAGTGGCTTGGAGTAGGGCAATATGATGGCAAGGGAAAGAGGTGCTCATAATCTGGATTATTTTTAATGTGAAATTGATCACAATTTCTGTTAAATTAGATATGAAGCATGAAAAAAAGGGGTCAAGAGAGACTTAGAGGAGCTTAGCTCAAGCATCTGGATGAATCGTGGTACCATTTATTGATCTGGACAGTACTGGGGGAGATGTCAGTTTTGTGGAGGAAATCAAGAATTTGTTTTTGTACCTGCTGAAGGTTGTCTCCTAGAAAACCACAGATAGGAATGTTGAATTCAGGGATATGTTTGAGAATGAAAATACACAGTTAGGACTGTTTAGCATGTAGACATATCTAAAGCCACCAAAGTGGATGAGATTATTTAGAGAACAAGTACAAATAACTGGAGAAGAGAAGGTGACAGTGGGCAGAGCTTAGGGCTCTCTTACAGAGGATAAAGAGAGGACACAACCAAGGAAATTAGGAAAGAATGATCAGTGAAGTTAGAGGAATACCCAGAGAGTGTGGTATCCCAGGAGACAATTGAAGAAAGCATTTCAAGAAGGGAGTGATCAGTTGTGTCATTGTTGTTAACAAGTTCAGAAAAATGAGATCTAGGCCTAGACCAATGGATTTGCTGTGTAAATGTAATTGAGGACTTGATAAATGGGATTTCAGGGACGGGCAGGACAAAAGCTGGATTGAAATGGGTTTGAGAGAGAGTTGACAATGAGGCAATAAAATGGTGACAGTGAATATAGATGCTTATTTGGAGGGACATAATGAGGAGCAGGGAAATGGAGTAATAGCATGGGGGAGGATGTGGGAAAAAAGAATTTTAAAAAGATGGGAGATGTTATTGCATTTTCTATGATGAAGAAAATGAAGAAGAAGGGGGAAATTTATGATTTGGAATATTTGAGATATTTTCAGAAAGAAAATCCTTTTTAGTTGGGAAAGCATTGGTTCCAGCTGCAAGAAGAGAGTTTGTCCTGACTAAGAATGGGGGTAGTTAAACGTTTATGGGCTAGAGTGCCATGCCAAAAAGTAGAGAAATTGTCAGGTGATATATTTCAGGATATAGGGTGATACATTTATTGTCAGACTGCTTCAATTTTGAATTGAATGAAATGAACCTCTCCCCTTTGCCTTTTACTTAACTCCAGTAATCTCCCAACGCTAGCCTTGTAGTTTCTCTAATAACCCATCCCTTGCTCACTAATTTAAAGGGTCATGTAAATTTGTTACATTCCCTAACTGCAACTCCTAATCCCATCAAAGATAAGCCTGAGGTCCTACATGATTTCTGACCTAATCACTAACTGAGATGCGTTTTATAAATATGAGTCTTCCTTTGCCTGAGACCCCTTCCCAGGGACATATTCTTTCTATTCCTGACAGCTTCATGCTGTCCTGAGTCCATGCTGAAGTGTCACCTGCTGGCACCTCACAGTGACACAGAGCTTCCTTGACAGTGCTACTAAGTTATTTAGGCTTTTGTTTTTCAGTGGCTTAAAGTCCTGGGCAATATTTGGAAGTGAGTGTCAAACAGCCTTTCCACAGACCATGAGTGCTCGTTTGCTTCATGCTTTTCCTTTCTTAATAACTTGCCATGAATGAAGTACTAGAAATTTGTTTTAATTAGCCTGATACAACTAATCACAGATATTACTCTGACTGTCAATGAAGCTACAATAGACTTATTGTCTTATCTCCTTTAGTACATATATATGTATATATACATTTGTGTTTGTATATATGATTTTATATATTGATATAGCTATGTAGACATGTAGACAATTTGACATGAGATGTCAGAAAATATTAGATGTTAGATGGTATTAAATGATATCTGATGTTAAAGAACAAACCAACTGTGGTAGCTAGAAAACCTTTCATGGCAAAAGAGACTTTGCACACATGATTAAGGACCCTGAGGTGCAGGGATTATTCTGGTTTAGCTGAATAGCCCAGTACAATCGCAAGAGTCCTTATAAAAGGGAAGCAGGAATATCAGAATCAGAGAAGGAGAAGTGATGATTGAAGCAGTGATCAAAGCGAGGCAGCCTCCAAAAGTTGGAAGAGGGAAGGAACAGATTCTCCCCTAGACACTCTAAAAGGAACACATCCCCCCTGACACTCTGGGTTTAGCTCCCTAAGACCCACTTTTGGGCTCATATCTGCAGAACTGTAAGTTACGTTTCTATGCTTGGGGTAATTGGCTACAGCAGCAATAGAAAACTGATACACTAAACCAAACCCGATTAACCCAGAGATATGACTTTTTTCCTTAACTATCTTCCTGTCCCCCCCTGTTTCTTTCTCTCTGCAGGAGATAGGAGATTGGGTGGCCAGGCAGGAAGAGAAAGGGAGCCTGGGAGCCAGAACAGCTGAGGGTCATTAGTGTGTGTCCAGGGCCAGTGCACAGCGGGAGTGGGAAGGTGTGGGTGGAGCCTCTGGCTGGCAATTGAAGCCATCTGGACCAAGGAAACTTGGATGGAACAATTCGAAGGGAATTCTGCTTTGTTTGGAGTTAGTTCTGTGCAACCCCCCTCAATAAGCAATTTGAGTCTCTTTCTCATTATAACCAGGCCAAGTCAACCAGAGCTTTAAATAGTAAATTATTCCACTCTGGAGAAATACTAATTTTCATAAGGAAAATGCCTTCAGCCAAAATTAAAAAACTACTTAAAAGTCCTTCTATTCCTTTCTTGTTTCTCTATCAGTTCAATAACTTCTATCAACACAGTGGCTGAATGTATTACTATTTTATTCTCTTATCATTATTAAAAGAGAGGCAGGGAAGTATTTCTATGTCCTGGTAGGTAATCAGAGTAGAACGGTTAAAGACCTTGTACTGATATGACATTGATTTTAGAAGAAGGCCATGGGTGGAAACATGTACTAGGACTATTTATGATTTTGTAGAAGTTTATATTTTTATAGTGCTCATTTCTGTTTTCCATCATTATGAATTCTTTTCATAAAGTGACGCACTTTACTGAAACCAAAGCCTTAGCTGGTTGGCAGAGAGATCTGCAGCTATTTTGCCCTCTGCTTTCCTTTAACCAAACTATAGAAATGATCCTCGAAAGTCTTTCCACTTTGCTTTTATTTTTTTATTTTTATTTTACTTATTATTTTTTAAATTAAATTTTATTTAGTTACTTTTCAAGTACATTATTTTTATCTATTTCTCCCATCCCACCCCACCCCCCCGCCCGGTCTCCCTCCTCCCTCCCATTCCCCCCCCCCCCCCCCCCAGTCCTCATCCCTGTGTCTTTCATACTTGTTCCTCAAAATCCCTCCCCCTTTTTCCCCTTAAATTCCCTTCCCTCTCCCCTCTGGTCGCTGCCCACTTGTTCTCTATTTCAGTGTCTTTGTTTTTTTTATTCTGTTTGCTTGTTTGTTTTATTCTTTAGCTTCCTGTCAAAGGTGAGATCATATGGTATTTGTCCTTCAATGCCTGGCCTATTTCACTCAGCATAATGCTTTCCTCCACTTTGCTTTTAAAAGTTGCTCTGCTCCTAAGGCCCCCTGTTTCTTAATCTGGAACATGATGCTAGATGAGGCCCAGGTTCTCTCCAGTAATGATTTTCTGAGATTCCATGAAGGCCATCATATTTGCTAAGCATGGTAGGCTAGATTAAGCTACAAAATTCTGGAGATGATTGTTCATATCATTGACCTTAAGAAGCAATAGACAGAATACTGCTACCAATAGACTTAAAAATGGGTCCCACTCGGTGATGCAGCCATACTCCACCATGTCCCCACCTTCCTCAGTGGGCCCCTCAGTGGTCTACAGTTGCTGGAAACTGGCCAGCTTACTACAGAGGGTTAAACCTTACAGGAGTGCAGTTAGCACAGATGGAGAATTTCAGAGTTACATGTCTTTATTAACCCATGAATAAAGAGAGGGTAGGGGCAGGCTAGTAGGAGATGAACTTATTAATGTAGGAGGGAGAGAGGAGAGGAGATGAAGTACAGTTCTTTAAGCCATTGTGATGGCTTTGGCTGTCAGTTGGTGTGCACTCAGGTGCCATGGTAGGGTCTTGAGTAAAGGAATGAAGTGATATAACTTTTTAAAAAAGAATTACTATGACTGTTGGGTTGAGAATAGATTTTAGCATGATGGAAATAAAGGCAGCGAGAGGAGTCAGGAGGCTCAAGACATCCCAGGAGCGAGATGAGGGGGGCCAGCTAGCCTCAGGATAGCAGAAATGAGGTGAAGAGGACTGCTACCTGTATTCTGGGGATAATCTGAAGTTAGAGCTGACAGGATTTGCTGATGTATTGCATGTAAATTTGAGAAGCCAAAGGAAGGATGGCATTGGGCAAGAGAAATCTGGAGTTTAGTTTGGGATAAATTAACTTTTTTGTTTATTGCGTGTTTTCATATTGTGTGTACATGGATATGGATATATATATATGTGTGTGTGTGTATATATGTGTGTATATATATGTGTGTGTGTATATATGTATATGTATATATAAGAAAAATTTTCTTAATTTTTCTTGACATTATTATAGATGATCCCATTTCCCTTCCTTTGCCCACTTCTTTGCAGACCCCACCCTTCACTGGCCTTACCATGCTGTTGTCTGTGTCTATGAGTTATACATGTATGTTCTTTGGCTAATCCTTTCCTCTTCTTTCATCTAATCTCTCCCACTTCTCCCTTCTGACAGCTGTCAGTCTGTTCCATGTGTCTATGCCTCTGTTTCTATTTTGTTTGTCAGTCTATTGAATATGTTCACTTTTAAAAATTATTTTATTGTTGTTCAATTACAGTTGTTTGCATTTCCCCCACTCTCTTCCCCACCCCAGCCAAACCCACCTTCCTCCCTTGCTTCCACCTGCCCCCTTGGTTTTGTCTTTGTGTCCTTTATAGTAGTTCTTGAGAACCCTTCCCCCCATTATTCCCTCCCACTTCCCCTCTGGTTACTGTCAGATTGTTCTTAATTTCAATGTTTCTGATTATATTTTGCTTGCTTTTTTCTTTTGTTGATTATGTTCCAGTTAAAGGTGAGATCATATGGTATTTGTCCCTCACCACCTGGCTTATTTCACTTAGCATAATGCTCCCCAGTTCCACCCGTGTTGTCCCAAAGGGTAGGAGCTCCTTCTTTCTCTCTGCTGCATAGTATACCATTGTGTAAAAGTACCATAGTTTTTTGATCCACTCGTTACTGATGGGCACTTAGGTTGCTTTCAGCACTTGACTATTGGAAGTTGTGCTGCTATGAACATTGGGGTGCACAGGTGCTTTTGGATTGGTGTTTCAGGGTTCTTAGGATATAATCCCAGCAGTGAAATTGCTGGGTCAAAAGGCAGTTCCATTTTTAGTTTTCTGAGCAAATTCCATACTTTCCACAGTGTCTGCACCAGTCTGCATTCATACCAACAGTGCACTAGGGTTCCCTGTTCTCCACATCCTCTCCAACACTTGTTTGTTGATTTGTTTATGATGGCCATTCTGATGGGTGTGAAGTGGTATCTCATTGTGGTTTTAATTTGCATCTCTCTGATAGCTAGTGTTGCTGAGCATCTTTTCATATGTCTCTGGGCCCTCCTTCTTGGAGAAGTGCCTGTTCAAGACTTTTGCGCACTTATTAATTGGGTAGTTTTCTTCCTGGAGTGGAGTCAAGTGAGTTTTTTATATATTTTGGAGATCAAATCCTCACCTGAGGTACCATTGGCAAATATATTTTTCCATATAGTAGGTTCTTTTTTATTCTAATACTGTTTTCTTTAGCCATGCAGAAGCTTTTTAATTTCATGAGGTCCCATTTGTTTATTCTTTTCTTTATGTCCTTTGCTCTAGGGGACATATCAGTGAAGATGTTGCTACATGGAATGTCTGAGATTTTCCTGCTGATGTTTTCCTCTAGGACTCATGGTGTCACGACTCATATTTAAGTCTTTTATTTATTTTTGTGTATGTTGTAAGTTGGTGCTTGAGTTTATTTTTTGGCACGTATTCTTTGGCACAGCACAATAGCTGTCCAGATCTCTCACACCATTTGTTGAAGAGGCTATTTTTACTCCATTTTATGCTTCTTTCCCCTTTGTCAAATATTAATTGTCCATAGACTTGGATTTATTTCTGGGCTCTCAGTTCTGTTCCATTCATTTATGTGTCTGTTCTTATGCCAGTACCAGGCTGTTTTACAGTGGCCTTGTAATACAGTTTGATATCAGGTATTTATGCTCCCTCCTACTTTGTTCTTCTTTCTCAAAATTGCTGCAGCTATTCGGAGTCATTTCTGGTTCCATATAAATTTCTGAAATATTTGTTCTATGTCTGTGAAATATGCCATTGGTACTTTAATATATATTGCATTGAATCCGTAAATTGCTTTGGGTAGTATGGATGTTTTGATAATGTTAATTCTTCCAATCCATGAACAAGGTATATGTTTCCATTTGCTTTTGTCTTCCTTGATTTCTTTCTTCAGTGTTGTGTAGTTTCTTCATACAGGTCTTTTATGTCCTTGGTTAGGTTTATTCCTAGGTACTTTATTTTTCTTGTGGCTATATAAAATGGAATTTTTTTTCTGATTTCTGTTTCTGATATTTCATTGTTGGCGTACAAAAATGCCTTTGATTTCTGAATATTGATGTCGTATCCCTCTGTTTTGACAAATTTCCTTATTAGGTCCAGTTGTTTTTGGTGTAGTCTATAGGATTTTTTATTTATACTATCATGTCATCTGCAAACAATGACAGTTTTGCTTCCTCCTTTCCAATTGGATGTTTTTTATTTTTTGTCTGATTTCTGTGGCTAGGACTTGCAATACTATGTTGAATAGGAGTGGTGAAAGTGGGCATTCTTGTCTTGTTCCTGATCTTGGTGAGAAAGCTCTAAGTTTTTGCCCTATTAATATGATGTTGTTTGTAGGTCTCTCATATATGGTTTTTATTATGTTGAAGAATGCTCCTTCTATTTCCCACTTTGCTGAGTGTTTTTATCATAAATGGGTGCTGTACCTTACCAAATGCTTTTTCCACATCTATTAATATAATCATGTGATTTTTTTCTTTCATTTTGTTTATGTGATGTATTACATATATTGATTTGTGAATATTGTACCATCCTTGCATTCCTGGGATGAATACCACTTGGTCATGGTGCATGATCTTTTTAATACATTGTTGGATGCAGTTTGCCAATGTTTTGTTGAGGATTTTAGAGTCTATATTTATTAGCGATATTAGCCTGAAGTTTTCTTTCTTTGTTATGTCTTTATCTGGTTTTGGGATTAGGATGATGCTGGCTTCGTAAAAAGATTTTGGGAGTCTTCCATCTTCTTGAATTTTTTGGGAATAATCTGTGAAAGATAGGAGCTAGCTCATCCTTAAATGCTTTGTAAAACTCTCCTGTGAAACCATTTGGTCCAGGGCTTTTGTGTATTGGGAGCTTTTTTAATTACTGCTTCAATTTTGTCAGCTGTTATTGGTCTGTTCAGGCTTTCTGTTTCTTCATTGAGTTTTGGAAGATTGTATTTTTCTAGAAATGTGTCCATTTCCCCTAGGTTTTCAAATTTCTTCGGCATACAGTTCTTCATAGTAATTTCTTACAATCCCTTCTATTTCTGTGGTATCAGTTGTAATCTCTCCATTTTCATTTCTGATGTGTTTATTTGGGTACTCACTCTTTTTCTTGATGAGCCTACTTAAAGGCTTGTCTATTTTGTTTATCTTTTCAAAGAACCAGCTCCTGGATTTATTGATCTTTAGAATTGTGCTTTTAGTCTCTATGTCATTTAATTCTGCTCTGATCTTGGTTATTTCTTTCCTTCTACTTTCTCTGGCCTGTTTCTATTGTTGTTCCTCAAGTTCTTGTAGGTGTATGGTTAGGTTGTTTGAAATGTTTCCATCTTTTTTAGGTAGGCCTGTATCACTATGAACTTCCTTCTCAGGACTGCCTTTGCTGTGTCCCATAAGTTTTGGGTTATTGTATGTTCATTTTCATTTGTTTCCAGAAACTTTTTGATTTCTTCCTTGATCTCATTTTTAACCCATTCATTGTTTAATAGCATGCTATTCAATCTCCATGAGTTTGATGTTTTTTGTTTTGTTTTGTTTTTTTTCATTGAGGTTGGTTTCCAATTTCAGTCCCTTGTGGTCAGAGAAAATGCTTGGTATGATTTCAATTTTCTTGAATTTGTCGAGGCCTGTTTTGTGTCCTATCATGTGGTCTATCTTTGAAAATGTCCCATGTGCATTTGAAAAGTATATGTATTTTGCCTTTTGGGATGAAAGGCTCTATAAATAACAGTTAAGTCCATTTGATGTAGGTCACTGTTCAATGCCAGAATATCTTTGTTGATACTTTGTTTGGAAGATCTACCCATTTTTGACAGTGGGGTGTTGAAATCCCCTACTATAATTGTGTTGCTGTCAATATCTTCCTTGAAGTCCTCCAAGATTTTCTTCATGTATTTGGGTGCTCCTATGCTAGGTGTATATTTATTTACAATGTTTATGTCTTCTTGGTGGATTTTTCTCGTGAGTACTATGAAGTGACCTTCTGGGTCTCTTTTTTTTTATGGCTTTTCTTTTTTGAAGTCTATTTGTCTGATATGCGTATTGCTACCCTGGTTTTTTTTTTCTTGTCTATTTGCTTGGAATATTTGTTTCCAGCCCTTCACTTGCAGTCTGTGTAGGTCTTTTGTCCTGAGGTGGGTCTCTTGTAGGCAGCATATGTGTGGGTCATGCTTTCTTCTCCATTGGGCTACTCTATGTTTTTTGATTGGAGCATTTAATCCATTTACATTTAAGGCTATTATTGATAGGTCCTTATTCATTGCCATTTTTCATACCTGTGTTCCTCTCTCTCACTGTTTTTCTTCCTGTTCTTAAAGTGACCCTTTAGCATCTCTTGCAGAGCTGGTTTGGAGGTGTATTCTTTGAAGCTTCTTTTGTCTGGGAATCTCCTTATTTGGTCTTCCAATTTAATCGAGAGCCTTGATGGATAAAGTAGTCTTGGTTGCAGGCCTCTGGTTTTCATTACTTGGAATATTCCTTGCCATTCCCTTCTGGCTTGGAGCATTTTCATTGAGAAGTCAGCTGCTAGCCTTATTGGGGCTCCCTTGTGTGTTACTTCCTGTTTCTCTCTTGCTACCTTTAAGATTCTCTCTTGTCTTCGAATTTTGCCATTTTAATTATGGTGTGTCTTGAAGGGGGCCTCTTTGGGTTCCTCTTAATTGGGACTCTATGTGTTTCCTGGATTTATATGACTTTTTTTTCCTTATCAAATTAGGGAAGTTTTCCATCTTTCCTTTTTCCAAACAGGTTTTCTATCCCTTGCTCTTCTTCTTCTCCTTCTGATATCTCTATTATACAGGTATTATTACATTTCATGTTGTCCTGCATTTTCCTTAACCCCACTTTGTTTTTTCTGAGTCTCTTTTCTTTTTTTGCTCTTTCTGGTTGTTTTTTCTACCTATCCTCCAGCTTGCTGATCTTGTTCTCTGCTTCATCTAGCCTGCTTTTGATTCCTTCAGAAGTTGTATTCTTCATTTCCTCTTGGCCCTTGTTGATAGATTCTATTTCCTTTTTCATGTTGATATAGTTTGCAGTGAGTTCATTGTAGTTTCCATGTAGTTTTTGGTAATTCTCTGTGACCTCACTGAGCTTCCTGATAACCATTGCTTTGAACTCAGTATCTTATAGCTGACTTACCTCTCTTTTCATTTAGCATTCTTTCTGAGGCTTCCTCCTTTCCTTTCATTTGGGAATTGTTTCTTTGTCTCCCCATTGTTTGTGAGACTCTTCTTGTTAGCCTCAGCTTCTTAAATTGATCTCTTTTGACTGCCTGGGTTTATGGTGTGAACTTCTATGGTAGAAGACCTGTGAGATTCAGTTGCATAATCTCCTTGATCTCCTGAGCTTGTTGGTCTCGGGCTGTCATTTATGTTGGCTCTCTGTAAGTCTTTGGGTTTTTATTGTTGTGGGGTCTTTCTTTGGTGGGTTCTTCCACCCAGCTGGTTAACTGAGGATCACTCAATCCACCATGTCTTGTATTCTGTTGTGCAGGTGTGGACAGGTTGTGTTGAAGCTGGTTCTTCTGTCTGTACGAGGTTTTGAGGATTCTCTCTTGCTGTCATTCAGTTGTTTGTTCTGGGTAATTTCTCCACCATTTAGTTGTATTTCAAGATCTGTCCTGGTTGGAGGTTAGTGTGGCTTCCACTCTCTCCTTCACCTTCTTCCCTTGTTATCTGTTGGTGGTTTTTTTGTTTGTGGATTTCCTCTTCCTGTAGGTATACTTGTGTTCACAGCTCCTACCTACTCTTTTTTGTGATTTAAGATCTACAGTCCTGGACTTCTGGTCAAGATAGCAGGATAAGCAGGCATGGCTCAGCTCTTGACCTAACCATATCAAAATTACAGCTACTCAGACTCACTCCCTCTGAGCTCTAGCATTGGGTAGCAGCTTGAAAGGCACCAGTGGTATACAGGGAGAAACTGAAGTGGATATATTCAATTTTTATGTTAGATGTTCAAGTAGAAATTTTCACTGAGTAGTTGAATATAGAAATCTAACAGACGAGGTCAGTTCCCATGGGTGATAGCATTTTCCATATCAGTTAATAAGAGCTTCTTATACATGGAGAGAACTCATCCTTTTCTCTACCTATCTATCTATGTATTGTAAATCCTTTATGTATTTATTTGGTTATTTGGTTTATAATATTGTTTTTAGTTTTTAGAAATGTAAAAATTTCCCATAATTAAATATTTTTCTTGTAGTTTCTTCTAGTGTTTTTGTTTTTTGAGTGTGAGATACTCAATATTCATTTTCTTTTTTAAGAATTTTACATCCTTGGTTTCATTTTTGGAATTTATTTTGGTGTTTTGGGTGACATGAAAATCCCAAAAAAATTGGCAGACTTGGAGAATGGCTATATGAACATAGCAAAGTTCAACTGGAGTAAACATATGGCTTTTATTTGTCTGGAAGAAGTCATTTAAATTTGACCTTGGTGAAAAGGGATCAACATATGTGATGGGAATGCCTGAAGGAATGATGCAATTTTTTGGCATCATTAGGAAACATATAATGTCTATATTAAGAAAGATGACAGTCCTGCTTTTGGATTCAGTTTAGGAATCCCAAAAGCAGGGATACTGCACAGTAGGGATGTGCAGGATCTGGACTTCATTCAGAAGAGAGTAACGGCGAGAGATTAGAAGTCAGCCTGCAGGGAGGATTTACTGTACTTCAGGTTCAATCTAAACAAGAGGTACTGTTTTAAAATACAAAGAATGATGGTAGAGAATAAGAGGAGAGGAGGTGGGGAAAACCAGAACTGATGCTTGTAGAGTACACTTGATAGGGGTTGAATAATCAGTAGTAGAACAATAGGACCCAGGAGACAAGCTTTTTATATTTTTCTTTTTTTCAGACTTGCAACTAAATAAGTGCCAATTGTGGATTCTACAGTTTAAGAGCTGTGGGAAGTTTAGGGCTGAGAGCCATGAAGATTAAAGACCTGGGAGATGGAATACATTAGGATAAAAGCCAAAGAAATAGCTATTATTTGGCATAGAAAGAGAATTACCAGAGGAAGCTTAATTATGAAGTGTATAAAAGACATCCTTCTAGAGAGAACGGTTTCTATCTGAACTCTCACTTCACCTCAATTTCCTTAGCAAAAGGGTTTATTGTCTCACCACTTCCCACTCTTGTAACACACACATAGACACCCATCCCCCTTATGAGAGTCTCACTGAATAAACTAAAATATGGACCGTTTGCCTTGAATGAGCTTTCTGCACTTGGGCAGTTTGTCTTCTTTTCTGTAATAAAATATTGTGTACCTCTTCCATAAAGGTTTCCTAGACAATGCTTAGTTACTAGCTAAATCATTTTTTCCAACACTCCCCTCATATAAATCTCCTACATGAATCTTTTTGGATTCATCTGATGTATCTCTTAAATAGATTACTTACATTTTATATATTATATACAATAATGATGTGTGTATAAAATTATGTTTGTGCTAATGTCATTTGTATATTTAATTAAGTTATTTAAGAAATTGTTTACATATTTAGCATTTGTGATTTTAAAGGTAGATTCATGCTCATATTGTATCTTCTTTTGAATATGATTATTTTTTAGAGCCTTCAGTATTAGTGACCAGTTAGACTCAGTAAACACAGGGGTGGTTGGGCAAAAATAGGTAGACAGTTGTGAATATGTAAAACAGAATTTTTATTGCATTATTTATTCATATTACAACTGTCAACCTGCTTTTGCCCACACTTATTTCTATATATGTTTTCTTATTTATTCATTATTTCATCAATCTGGTCTTATACATGATATTTATCATGTATTTACTGTGTTCCTGCCACTGTTTAGGCTAAGGAAATATATCAATGAACAAAATAGATAGAAATTATGGCTGTATTAAAGGTCACATTCTATTGGGGAGAGATAGGTAGTGAATCCACAGTAATAATTTTAAAATAAGTAAATAATATCAGATGATGGTAAGTATTACTGAAAAATATCACAGAACAGCAGGAGAGGACATGGGGTTAACTATTGGTCACCTCCCTTTGAATGTAAAGCATAATTACTAGAGATTTAGGTTCAGAGTAAAATAAGCCAGGCTGTAAAAGACAAATACCATATGATCTCACCTATAAGTGGAACCTAATCAACAAAACAAGCAAGCAAAATATAACCAGAGACATTGAAATTAAGAACAAACTGACAGTAACCAGAGGGGAGTTGAGTGGGGATAATGGGGGAAAACGCAGGAAGGTTCATCAAGGAACATGTATAAAGGACATACAGACAAAAACTAAAGGGGGTTAGGATTGAGGGTGTGAGGTGGGGATGGTGGGGGTTGGGGGAGTGGTGGAGGGAAACGGAGACAACTGTACTTAAACAACAATAAAAAATTATCAATGAATACTAAAATCAAGAGGAAAAACATTGATGGAAAAATTTACAATATAAGAATCTAGCCATGACCCATCATTCAAGAGGATTTTGAAATTAAATGTATTGGGGTGACATTGGTCAATAAAATTACTTAGTTTCAAGTGTAAAAAAATGATGCCACATACAAGAAAAAAAAGTGGTGCATTCTCATTTTGAAACAACTGGTGCATTCTCATTACTATAACTTTTAAGTGTAAACTCACTTGGAAAATGAGGTGATTTACCTAAACTTAATTAAATTCTTTGAATCTAAGAACTGGAGTCTATCTGCAGAGATTATTTGCCAAAGGTATACAGTGGTTTTTTTTTTTTATATGCTTAGCTCAAGGCTGATTATTAATGAAAAGCAGATGATGTTACTTTGTATTTATCACCCATCCACCCTTATCTAAGGGAGGAAGGATTAGATTTAGATTAAATTTCATTTATAGTAAATGTAGTTTGCTTTCATTTGAAGTGGCAATTCTGTTTTTTTCCCCACAGAAGTATATAGTTTCTTATTGTCAAATATAAATCATAGATCTTAGCCCATACAAATATTATTTAAAAATTTGTACTACTTCGTATTTTGCAATCAATGAAACTATATTTTCCTCCAGAGTCCCTCCCTCAGTCAATGATATTGTCAGCCACCCTTCTGCCCAAGCCAGAATCCTGAGCATCATTCACGACTCCAAATTCCTCACGTCCTATAACTTATCCTCAGATTAGACTAAATACAATTAGCTTGGACTCAGATTCTACCTACCATTATCTCTTCCCTGTAGGAACGTCCATATGGTCTACATGCTTTTTCTTGCCCCATTTAATCTATCCTCCAGCTTTTTAAAGCTCAAGTCTGATTGTGTGACCCCGTAGTTTAGTGGCTTGCATGAAGTTCAGAGTCCTTCATAAAACTCACAAGCTGTACATGTAACTTCCAGTCTATCATTCCAGCGTTGCATGTGGCACTCACACATGCATCTCTTCTTTCATCTCCAGGGCTATGGCTCATCCTCTCATGCTGCATGGCACATTGAAGGCCTTCCTCTTATGAAGGCTGCACCCCCAAATCCCAGAATTATCTTCTAGAGGGCAAGTCCCTTGTAGTACAGGCTTCTCCCACTAGGTGGGTGTTCTAGGAACCCATCTGTATCTGTGCCAGCTGGTGTTGTGAGAGGCTGTGTGCTACAGGCTTCAGTGAATGTTTTTTGATGACTCAGTGCATTTGTCCATTTCATAATGGGTGATTTATGAATGCACCTGTCCACACCGTGCTGAGTGTCCAGCAGTTTTTGATAAAAAATAGCAAGACTCCCATGTCCCACCCTCCCTATTCACTCACTCTCACCCCCAAATACTTTTTTTCCTTGAATGGAGAAAGTCCTCAAAGGGAATTGTTTTGCCCATGTGGAAGAGGTGAAATAAAAAAATGGAAGAAGCACTAAAAGGCATCAAAATCCACAAGTTCCAAAACTGTTTCCAGCAATGGAAAAATGTCTTGTTAGGTGTATTGCATTAAATAGAGAGTACTTTGAAGGTGACTGAAGTTTAAACAGGTAAGAAGAAATACACACTTTTTATGAATAAGTTCCATTTTGGGGGTTCCCCCTTGTGTGTATTGTGCTTTCGTCAGTGTTCCTTTGTGCTTATGTCTTCAGAAAGCTTCCCTCCCCTGTCTATTATTCTTTACCTCCCACAGCATCACAGTTCTTTATTAGAACTTAGGTGTGATTTTATACATTAATGTGCTCTGTTAGTCAACTAATCTGAACAGTCAGTTCAATCATTTAAAGTACTTGGGTTAGATGGCAAACTAGTTTCTGTATTAGTTATATATATTGAAAAAGATTCATGAATATTCTTGAAATTTCATTGTATAGTGCTATAAAGTCTGCCAAATGACTAGAAGAATCCATAGTGAATATTAAAAAATATACACTTGATTTTGGTTACCTAGTTACCCTGGCTGTGTACCTAAGAATATCTGTTGGAATTTTGGAAAACTTGGAAGAAAATTATATCATAGAATAAATTTTAAATCACATTCATACATTAAAAAAAATAAGAGTGGTATCTCAAATAATTTCTTTGGACTTTATTCTTATTTTTAAGTTCAGAGTATTTAAAAGAGACCACTACTCTGTTCTTCTCACTACTTAAAAAATCTATATATTTGTACTGGCAGACTACTTTATAGTTTGATTACGATGGGGGTCCGAAGACATTGTGACCCTTGCACATTTGATGATTTTATTACCAATTTCCACTTTAAAACTATATATCTTTCCTGGAGCATTGTAGCTATGAATCATGGAAGAAAAGTAAATTGACTCTGTATTCTTCAACCCTACAATCTGGCAGTGAGAATATTTTTTTCCTATAAAATGACTCATTTACAAAGAAAATTTTTTGAACATAGGAAAATGTTAAATACTGTCAGAAGTTTTGCAGATGGGGGAAGTGTGGATATTTGGACCTGCTAATAATTGCAATATGGTAAAATTAGTGTTGACAAGTATTAAACAGTCAAAGATCATGAGAAGGTTGTAATTGTGCCAAGAAACCCACAGAAACTTATATATTTAGAAGAGTAAAAACTCAGTACTCTATAAGAAAACCTTATCATTTTTCTTCTTTTAGTGAGCCCAGCTATGAGTCAACCAACATTTTATTTCTTGCTTCTCTTGGAAATTTTTCTGTTGTAATATTCCTCCCTGTTAACCTTTATTTTCCTTGTTTTATGTCCAAAATTTATTTTTCTGATTTCACCCAATTTGTTCTGGTAATTTGCCCTGGGGTTTCCCACCTTGGATATGGTTTTTGTCTTTTATTTTATTATAAATCATGCTTCCTCTAGCTTCTAAAATAATCTTTAAATTACTTTGTACAACTAAGTTTTCAATACCTCATCTCACTGTAAGTTAAGTAAAAAGCAATAATAGCTTGGTTCTAGTATTGTGGGAAGCATTGATTATTCCTGTATTGCAGTTCTTCAAAATCAAAACCAACAGAGCCATTATAAAGTACACGGAAGCCTTGGCCCTGGATGGGTAGCTCAGTTGGTTGAAGTGTTGTCCTGATACACCAAGGTTGTGGGTTCGATTCCCAGTCAGGGCACATACAGGAATCAACCAATAAATGCATGAATACATGAAACAACAAATCTTTCTCTCTTTGAAACCCATAAAAAAATAATACACCAAAACCTTGTTCACATGTTCAGGATTAGATATATATGAATATTGAAAAATGGTTCAATAGTGATGATGATGACTGAAGCTATCATTCTTCATGCATTAAATGTAGCTGTTAAGGCTACAGACTAACATTCTGCAGAAATGTTCTAATAGTTTTGTGCAATAGTCACTGGTCTGAAGAAAAGAAAGAAACTTACGTTTATTGAGATCCTAACATCTGCCAGGCATTTTCACCTATGACACCATTTGTTTCTTTTTTGAAGTAAAGTGTGTCTTATCGTGGTTAAAAAAAAAAAAGGATATCTAGGCAAAGTGACCTAGCTAATATTCCATAGAAAGAGAGGAGCAAAAATTCATCTGAAGGTTTTTTTCAATTTCCAAATTCATTGTGTTGTATCAGGATTTGGGGATTCTGAGTAGTTCTTTGAGCACTCAGAATCCTAACCAACAAAACAGTAGTCTGGTTCAATGGATTTCTTTGACTCCGATTACTCATTCTAGGATCTGATCTGACATGAAGCGTTTTCTGATTGAGGGTGCGCCCACTGACTCTGTCAGCTGCCTATCTATGCAACTCAGGGCAAGCTACTTAACCTCTGTGCTCCAGTGCCCTCATTTTAAAATGGGGGTAAGATAGAACCTATGCTAAAGGGTGGTTGTGAAGGTTAAATGACTTAATTAGTCTGGAACATGAGAAGTATATAAATCATTGCCATTATTATTTTTCCAATTATAAGATCCTATTTATCGTGTATCGTGTTGGATTCTCCAGAGAGTGTATGCAAGGTTTTGAGGAACTGAAAGGACATTTTAGATGGTAGCATTTGTAAGTAATCCAGCTCTGTTTGGGCATGTGAAATTCAGCTCCTGGCGTATCTGATTCCAAAGTGGTGGGGGAAGCAGATTTGGTGATAACTAAAGTGGTACAGATATAAAGCTGAGCAAATCCTGTGCAGATTGACTTTTTTCTTTTTTCTGACTGATCTCGAAGATGTGAATCACATGGTATTACTAAATGTTTCAGTTTGCTAATGGAAAGAGCATAAACATAACAAGGTTCCTTGGGCAAAGAGATATTTCGCTCTTATGTGCCATGTGGATGACTTGAAGGTAATTTCTTCCAGTGTGTGATTAACAGAAAATGTGCCAAGTGCTGTGTTCAATGCTGGAGGTACCAAAATGAAATCAACTTGGTTCCTCATCTCAAGGGGGCGCGTAATCCAGTGACACCCAGACAGTGCCAGCCCAGAGAGCACATGGCCGTTTTGAAAATTAATGATGGTTTTGTATGGATCAAGGAAAGGTCGGTTATGAAACTCATTTACTGGTGGAGTAAAATGTTTAAGGACTGGGCAAAGAAACTCAAGAGGAAAATTTGAGTTGGAGAAATCCTGAATAAAGTGTAATGATACAGTCTGTGAATACTGAATGGGGTATAAAAGAAACGACAGTGGTTGGTAATGGAAGTTATGTACTCTTCATCATTCTGGGAGTAATGGAGAGTGTTTTGCAAAATAAGAAATGCAAGTTCTTTGGCTTCTACATTTCCTATATTATTCTTAACCTCCCCCTGTCTATTTTCTACCTACCATTTATGCTACTTATTCTCTACCTTTTCCCCTCTCCCACTCCCCTGTTGCTAACCCTCCACGTGATCTTCATTTCTGTGATTCTATTCCTGTTCTAGTTGTTTGTTTACTTTGCTTTTGTTTTTGTTTTAGGTGTGGTTGTTAATATCTGTGAGTTTGCTGTCACTTTACTGTTCAGGTTGAGGGGAATAAAGGGGGACAAAGGGGACAACTGTAATAGCATAATCAATAAATATATTTATAAAAAATAAATTCAAGTGCATGTGAAATTAGAAAAACTATAATCTGTGACTGATCTTTTTGAGATGGCCACTATACCGTTACTGTTGTTATTATTGGAGTTAGCAAAGAGTAGTAAAAGAGATAGTTGAAAATGGGACTGGAGAAGCATGGAATTATGATGTCTCTAAAACTACAGCTAAATGGGTACTGACGAATGATTGGGTAAGTACAAAGAGCACTGAGTAGCCACGTGGAAATGAAGCTTTTGGATTCAAGAATATGCTTTTGGATTTAAGTGACAATGTAATTGAAACATTAATGAGATCTGTGTTAATACTATTGACAAACAGAAAGCTATATCCAAACAGATCTGAGAAAGATGGAATCTGAATAAGAAAGGTAAATGTGTTTGTTTGCAGGTTTCAGGTGGTCCAAGTCAACCTAACACTGACCCTGAGAGACCTAGATAAATGTCAGGGCCTTCAAGTGTGTTTTTGAGTTCAGTTGTCATGTGCTGAGTGATGAATAAATAGTTTCCTCCTGTCTGAAAAAGGGATGTGTGAGAAGCAGTGGAGATGAAAGTGAGCATGGCCTCCACAGACAGCTCATCCTTGGGAGCTGGAGGGACACGTCACAGCCATGTGCTTGGGGTTAGCATCAATAGCTTTCTAAAATGAGCAATCCAGAGGCTGTTATAGACTTACTCTGAAGGATAACATTCATCAGGGTTTCATTTATTCTAGGGATTAACTTGGATGGTCATTAATCAGGTAGTTTAAAAATGTATTGCATTTGTTAAGCCTGCAGTTTTAGGTGTTTTTCTCCTGAATATGTTGAATATGTTCTAATGTGCAGTACATTTCTTTAGGAGCTGTGAACATTGGCTTTATATTTTGATCCCAGAACCATCCTTTTACTTGAAACATTTCTGGATGTTTTTATTAATCTAGAGATATTTAAGACATTTTTTTCCTAAAGGCTGAAGGGTATGAATTTCTTATTAAGCATTTAATACTTTGTTAGTTTGGTTTCTTAAACTAAGTGAAGCCTGTGGGCAAGAAACTTGAGACAGGAGTGAATCCTAAAATTCAGGGCTGCTTTTTGTGAGTGTGATGTCCTACTAACTGTTTCTTGTTTACTTTTCTTTAGGGATATCAGGGAATCCCTGGGTCACCCGGAATTCCAGGATCCCCAGGAATACAAGTATGTGATCTGTTTATGCACATTTTAAAACAGCATTTCTAGTGAACCAAAAAACCCATAAATAACAGAATTTTGTTTTGTGGCTAATTTAGGGAGCACGAGGACTACCAGGTTACAAAGGAGAACCAGGGAGAGATGGTGAAAAGGTAAACACACACATACACACACACACACACACACACACAGAAATGTGTCCAGTTGTTTCAGTCACTCAAAGGCAAGGATTTTACCTATGATGACTCCCATTCAATAGTGTTCACCTTGGTGAATTCCAAGATTTGTGGGCTCAGAAATCTGTCAGTGGCCATTGTCTAATAAAGGTGTTATTTTTTTTAGATTACTTGATGACAACTATCAAATGGCATTGGTACTGGCATTATCTATGTGCCATATTCTCTCCCGTGGTTAAGCTCTGGGAGCTGGTGGGGGAGTGACCTTCTTAGAAGGGAGAAAATTTTATGAGAGGCATGTGTCCCCTGTTAGCCACAGATAGCCCGATATCCCTGTGACCATAATAGATTCTTATCAACAGATGGCCTGTTGGCTTAGCTTTACTGAACTTCTCCCCAGAGCTCCAGTGGATACAGATAACATTTCAAATGTTGACTTTCTGATTTTTTTTACAACTTTGAAATTTGCCAACTTCCTATTGAAGTACATGTTCTTTAAATATGTTTAATAAGTTAGTTCTTCCTCATGGATTCAGTCAAGGCCTATTGGCCCTGGAAGCTGGTCCACATCTAGGGTGCCCATTTTTATTTGCTCAGATCCTCGTATTGATTTGTTAGCTTAATTCCTAAAGCACAATTTTATTTCTAAGTTTTTTCTTTGTTCCTGGTAAGAACCTGCACTAATTTTCTAACTACAACCCTCACAAAATTATTCTCTTTTAAAAATAATTTGTATAGCACCTACATGTGAGAAATACTGATGTAGACTATACGCATTTTATGTTTAAAAATATTAAAGCCATTAGTGACATAGGAGGGAGAAGTAGTTAGAATTGGCATAGCAGAGTTGCCACTTTTTCTATGGCTTTCTCAAAAATAGAAAGTAGTCTATGCGTGTAGCATTCTGAAGGCACCACAGCCTAAACAGTGGTATGTGGGGGAAAGTAGAGGGAGAAGCATAAAACAGCTACAGGTTCTAGACTGAGCCCTGAATTCGGCCTACTTAAACACCCAGTCAGTAGCCAAAGGATGACCCATCCCAAACCAACTAGACAGCTGCCTTTAGAGCCCCACTTCTCTTTCTTACCACAGTAGAGGCTTGCCTTTACTCACTCTGCACTTTCTCGCTTCCCTTTATCTCTTTAACCCAAGTCAGTAGGATTTCTATCCCAACCTTCCTCTGCATATTGAGATCACTAATGTGATACCATCTTCAAAGTCTAGTAGTCCCTGTTTTCCAGTAATCTCTGCTATCTTATTTGATGTCTCAGCAGAATTGGACACAATTGACTATTTCCTCCTTCTTGGAATGATTTCTTCTCTTGGTTCTGAGATATTACATGTTCCTGTATTTTCTCTCGCCTTAATTGGCTACTTTTTCAGTTTAGGTATTATCTACTTCCTCTTTCCATTCTCTAAATGTGGGCGTGTTCAGTCCTGTGCCCTTCCTTGTAAGAGTCTATTATTTTAATATTATTAAATGTAACTTATAAGAATATCAGTTATGTAGAAAATATATAAACATATTGGTGATGAGTATAGTAGTGACTAACATGTTAATATAGCTGATGTTATAATTAATATAATAAATAATTAAAATATTAAATAAATAAATGTACATATACACACTATTTATAAAATATTTTGCTTTATTGGAATCTGAAGACTCTATGGAATTGTTGTTATACCAGGGATTTTCTGAAAAAATGTTTTCTACTATTTATGAAAATAAATAGAATGTTACCATGTTTTTCTTCTTTTCTACATCCTTTCCTCAGATGCTTTTTTCCAAAGCAGCACTAGCTGTGACCTCCCTAAACATTCTCAAAAGTCAGGGTTGAGTGTCCCTCCACCGCATATGGTGCTGCCCTATGTGGACTCAGGATTTCAGTACTTCTCTGGATATTTTTGCAAAGTCTGGATGGTTTCCTAATCTTTGGACCTCTTTAATTTTAAGGATTTGTAATGGATTCAGCATCTCAGTTTATTATGAAGAATGGATGATTCCATGTCCTGCCTCATTTATTGGGCGCTATGCCTCTTTTTGTCCTGTTTCAGTTTCCTCTACTGGCATCATTGGGAAACTTACAACTTTTACTGAATTTTTATAGAGTGCTTGATACTTTCTTGGTTCTAAACTTGACTTCTCACCTTCACTTTGGGTATACTCTGTTCTATAGTAAATAGTAAGCTATAGTAGGAGCTTTGGCATCTACTTTTTTCCTCGGCCTGCGTAGTCCAGTGGTGATCCCCAAATCCCAGGGAAATGCCC
This sequence comes from Artibeus jamaicensis, assembly GCF_021234435.1. Lineage (NCBI taxonomy): Eukaryota > Metazoa > Chordata > Mammalia > Chiroptera > Phyllostomidae > Artibeus > Artibeus jamaicensis. The sequence continues at coordinate 197,048 of NW_026521859.1, forward strand.
ATCCTTGTGTTAGAAAGAGAGGGAGCATTTTGGAGAATTCCCAATAAGTCACTATTGTCTGAGCCTAAGTAAGACTTAGCATTTGTTTTTTACTTAAAGGAGAAATGAACAACCAAAATGTGTAAGGCTTGTGATGTATTGGGCGCTTGGAGACTTTTACTGCTATGTGTGCATTTTTGTTTTATTTTTAGACACATTTTGCATTGGTATTATACATATTGTTATCATTTGAAATCCTTACAAAAGGCATATGTGGTTAGTTGAATAAGTCATGCTATGTCTATTTTTACTTGTTAAGTGAGCCATTCCTCTTTCACAGTTTGGAAAACTGAAGAGTGAAAAACTTAAATCATTTGTCTGAAGTTACTCAAACATCAGGGAGTTGATATCAGATGTCTTGATCTCAACGTGGCTTTCTTTTCTCCATATTTTCCTGCTTTGTCCAGAATAGTTTGTAGCAGTGAGATTTGTTCTACTTTGGCATTGTTGCCTGCATTGTGAGAAAAAGTCCTGAATGCCTACCAAGTACATAGTAGGAGGAGGAGGGGGCTGGATGAATGAGTTTAGGTTGCAGTGATTGTGCCATGAACAAAATTAATGGTCTGTATCTCTCTTAAGGTAGGTGTGATAGTTCCCTCTAGATGACAGGTCACCAAACTTTAAATTGCAGATTCTTTGCAGTAAAAGACTTTTGGACATGTGGTCTCATATATGCATAATTATATGCCTATGCTACTGTACAAAGCATATATTCTTTGAAAACATACATATATTGAAAAACTTTAAAAGAATGTTTTAAAAATATTAGTTTTCATATTCTTTTATTGCTGATTTAAGAAATCTGGACCTGATTCTAAAACTATGATTCTAAATCAACTTATGAGATGGATAACCTTCAAAGGTATGTGCACCAGTCAAAAAAGTTTTGCAGGCAAGCTACACAAATGGAACTATCTTCTTGTAAATCTTGGTTTCTCTTTGATTCTAATCTCTTATAAACATGGATGCAACCAATAATGGCTCCTCAAAATACTTGTTTTTTGTAAAATTGTTATTCTATTACAGTTCCAATTTTCCCCCCTTTGCACTCCTTCGCCTAGCCTACCCCTTACTCCCACCATCAATCCCCACACCATTGTCCAAGGGTCATTCATACATGTTTGAATGTATGAATTCAATGTCAGTCTGTTCCTTGTTTCCATGCCTCCGGTTCTATTTTGCTCATTAGTTTATTTTGTTCATTACATTCCTCTTGTGGGAACATATATTTGTCTTTCACCAATTGGCTTATTTTGCTTAGTATAATATTCTCCAGTTCTATACATGCTGTTGCAAAAGGTAGGAGTTCCTTTTTACTTTCTGCTGCATAGTATTCCATTGCGTAAATGGATCACAGCTTTTTGATCCACTCTCTGATAGGCACTTAGGCTGTTTCTGGCACTTGGCTATTGTAAAGAGTGTTCTTATGAGCATAGAGATGCACAAGTTCTTTTGAATTGGTGTTTCAGGATTCTTAGGGTATATTGTCAGCAGTGGAATCTCTGGGTCAAAAGGCAGTCACATTTTTAGTTTTTTAAAGGAAATCCCATCTTGTTTTCCATAGTAGATGCACCAGTCTGCATTTCCACCAACAGTGCACAAGGGTTCCCTTTTCTCCACATCCTTGGCAGCACTTGTTGTTCGTTGATTTATTAATGATGGCCATTCTGACTGGTGTGAAGTGGTATGTCATTGTGGTTTTTAATTTGCATCTCTTGGATGGCTAGCAATGTTGAGTGTCTTTTCATATGCCTATGGGCCCTCTGTATGTCGTCCTTGGAGAAGTGTCTGTTCAGAACCTTTGCCCATTTTTTAATTGGATTGTTTGTCTTCCTGGTGTTGAGTTGTATGAGTTCTTTATATGTTTTGGAGATTAAACCCTTGTCCAGTGTATCATTGGCAAATATATTCTCCCATACAGTCAGTTCCCTTTACATTTTGATGATGGTTTATTTAGCTGAGCAGATGCTTTTTAATTTGATATTGTCCCATTTGTTTATTTTTTCCTTTATTTCCCTTGCCCTAAGAGATATATCAGCAAAAATATTGCTATATGTAATATCTGAGATTTTTCTGCCTATGTTCTTCTCTAGGACTTTATGGTATCATGACTTCTATTTAAGTCTTTTATCCACTTTGAGTTTATTCTGGTGTATGGTGAATTGGTGGTCTAGTTTCATTTTTTATTTTTTATATGTACCAGTCCCGTTCTCCCAACACCATTTATTGAAGATACCATTTTTACTCCATTGTATGCTCATGCCTCTTTTGTCAAATATTAATTGACCATAGAGACGTGGGTTTATTTCTGGGCTCTCTATTCTGTTCCATTGATCTGTATGTCTGTTCTTATGCCAGTACCAGGCTGTTTTGATTATTGTGGCCTTGTAGTATAGTTTTATATTGGGATTGTGAGCCTTCCTACTTTATTCTCCTTTATCAAGATTGCTGAGGCTATTTGAGGTCTTTTTGGTTCCATAAGAATTTTTGAAATATTTGTTCTAAATCAGTAACATATACCATTGGTATTTTAATAGGAATTGCATTGAATCTATAGTTGCTTTAGGTAGTATGAACATGTTATATGCCTTTGTTTGTTTGTATCTTCCTCAATTACTTTCTTCAGTATTCTATAGTTTCCCGACTACAGGTCTTTTACCTTCTTGGTTAAATTTATTCCTTTATCTTTCTTGTTGAATGGGAATTTTTCCTAATTTCTCTTTCTGAGAATTCATTGTTGTTATACAAGAATTCCATCGATTTATGAATATTGACTTGTATCCTGCTACTTTGCCAAGGTCACTTATTTGGTTGAGTAGTTTTTTAGTGGAGACTATAGGCTTTTCTATGCACACTACCATGTCATTTGCACAGTTTCACTTCTTTCCAATTTGGGGTGGCTTTCATTTCTTTTTCTTGTTTGATCTCTGTGACTAGAACTTCCAGTACTATGTTGAATAAGAGTTATGAAAACAGACATACTTGTCTTGTTCCTGGTCATGTGGAAAAGCTTTTAGTTTTTGCCCATTGAGTATGATGTTGGTTGTAGGTTTCTTGTATATGAACTTATTATGTTGAAGTATGCTTTTGCTGAGTGTTTTTGTCATAAATGGGTAATGGATTTTATCAAATGCTTTTCAGCATCTGTTAATATGATCATGTGGTTTTTGTCTTTAAGTTTGTTTATGTGGTATATTACATTTATTGATTTGCAAATATTGCACCATCCTTGCATCCCTGAAATAAATCCCACTTGATCATGCTGTATGATTTTTTTAATGTATTGCTGGATCCAGATTGCTGATATTTTGCTGAAGATTTTAGTATGTGTGTTCATCAGAGATATTGGCCTATAATTTTTTTTCTTGTGTCTTTACCTGGTTGTGGATTTAGGATAATACTGGCCTCATAAAAAGAGTTTGAGAGTCTTCTCTTTTCTTGAATTTTCCAGAATAGTTTGAGAAGGATAGGAGTTAGTTCTTCTTTGAATGTTTCATAAGATTAGCCTGTGAAGCCATCCAGTCCAGGGCTTTTGTGTGTGTCAAGGTTTTTGATTACTGCTTCGATTTCACTGACATATCTGCACCTTCCCTTGCTATGTTTCCACCTAACAGTAGATTGGTCTCTCATGTGCTGAGCTTGCTTATTTACCACTGCTTCAGCCAACCTCTTCTTATGTGCCCCCCCACCTGACTCCTCTCCAGTTATCTGATCAGATCTCTATCAGACTGCTGTGAACCTACCTCTGTAGTAGGCAAGATGCCCTGGATGTTGAATATCAATAAGTCACAGAGGCTTCTGGATGAGAAGAAGGGTCAAACAAACACATTAACTTTATCCTCTATCTTAAACTCTTATTAAAGCAGTAATCAAGGGAATCATAACAATTTTTAATAATTAAACCTGAGGTTGACAGGGGAACTCAAGAGTTAAAGATTTTAGTTAGTAATAGTTGATAGGATTAAGGGATTAATACACCTGAAAAAGATATTGTTCCAGGAACTGAAATACAGGACCTATGTGACTTCAGGAGGCCCACAAGCAATTCAGCCTTTATGCTGTAGAGGATCTGCAGGGGATGGAGATGGTGTCTGAACCATTGTGTTCCAGGGAGGGAATGTCTGAGATGCAGATAAACAATTGTTAATCCGAGGGTATAAAAATACTAGAAAAAATGATACCAGACTGAAACTTTTATCTGATTAACCTTTTCCCAAACTCGTTACCTACCCTTTTCTTTTCCTTATAAAAAGATTGGCTGAAGTAAGTAGTTAAGATGGATTTTAAGGTACATAACCCACCATTTTCTCAGCTTGCTGGCATCTGAGTAAAACACCCATAAAGATTCAATCCTTTTTTCTGCGTATTACTCCTGGTACTGACAGGCAGCAAGAACACTGACTTTTCCAGATTTATTATGACAGAGAGAGTAAAAGAAGAAATAACAAACAGATCCACATTTTTGGAAGCTGAAAAGATCCAAGGAAGCCAAATCCTAAAACTAGAAGTCACATGATTCATATGAGAGAGATGAGACTTCCTTTATATATACATATGTGTGTGTGTGTACACACACACACAGCCACATTCATACACACATGCTCACAGGCATCCCAAAGACTCAGGAAAGCGTAATACCAAATATTTCTAAAATTGGTGGTAAACTTCAAGTAGAACCCAAAATGGGATGGTTGGGTGTCCCTTTAATAACAATGAAGTCCCACTATTTTTTCCTCAACTCTGTATAGCCAAGTAAATTCCCTTCTTCCACCCTGGCAGAAATATAAAATTTAATACATGAAAAAGTTAAAACTGAGGGTCTTTAGACTGGGAAGAAAAAGTAGAATTATACTAAAACAATCTGATTTAGAGATCATTTAACCATGCTGGCTTCCCCTACCCAGCTTCCAGACTGCTGTCAGCCAGTCGTGTTTGCCAAAGCTGTAGAAGATCCAACTGTGAGGAATCCGCTGATGTACAGTGCTGTCCAATGAAATGACCCAAACAGATCATATTGTAATGAGGCTCAGTCCATGAACAGTATGCACAGAGAGCTTACCTTCAGCTTCCATATTAGCTGACAACCAGGAACCACAAAATATCTTAAGAAAGCTCAAGATTGACAAAAAATCTTAGAAGAAACTGACATGAGACATGGAGAAGAAGACTGGCAAAATTTGTGTCATTTGTGTTCTCAGAAAGACGGAAGCCCTGATAGGCTCTTGCTTCAGCTGTGTTCCTTAATGTTGAGCGATGGGTCATCAGGGCAAACCTGTACATGACCCTCTTTGTAGACCACATTCCAGATCCTTGAGATTGGCAGTCTCTGGGAAATGACCCCAGTCCCATTCCCAGGGTCTGCAAACTTCTTCCTGTTGGTCCTACCAAAGGCCTTCTAACACAATTCTTTCTATCCATGTACTTAGAGGCAGCTGAGGGAAGGTTGTTGATATGAAGTGTGGATGGAGCTTGAGTGAGTGGTTAGAGTTGCTGATGAGACTGCCCTAAGCCCCCAAATGCTTTCCTTCTCTGAATATAAATAAAACCTTGATAAATGAACATCTCATAGAAATAGGGTTTTAATATAGGTATGCACTTAACTGTTCACAGATATATTTTCAATAGGTTTTGAAAAGGGTAAGGTTGAAAAATATATGATGAATTTTTTAGGCTGAAATGTGTGTTCTTTAATTAATTTCAGTTTTATTTTCAGGGTGACCGTGGACTTCCTGGTTTTCCTGGGCTTCATGGAATGCCAGGATTAAAGGTTAAAGAAATTGGTCTTTTTATATTCAGCAATGCCATATAGTATTTCAAATTCTAAACTTTATATTGCAAATGTGTTATAAATAAATGCTAAATATAAAGTATGTTAAAGTAAATGATAAGTTTAAGATTGATATCATAGCTCACATAAAGCTTCATCAATTTCTTTAAAATTTCCAGTCATAAAATTAAAGTATTTAAAAATTGATGAGTAAGTTTCATTATATAGAAATTCTCTTAACTATAAGTCTTATACTATAGACCATGTAATAGTACCAACTGTCATTTTTTTTGTTTGTTTTTCTTTATAAAGCCTGGAAAATAGGACTTTTGTAAACAAAGTTTAAATTATTTTATTTCTATTTTATTTTGATGTTGGCGTATTAAACTCTTGTTTATAAGTGATATTTTGTCTTCTAGGGTGAAATGGGTCCCAAAGGAGACAAAGGATCCCCTGGATTTTATGGCAAAAAGGGAAGTCTGGATCGCAGAATGAAGTATTTGTATTGAACATTCGGTGTAATAGAAATAGAAAACTTCAAGTTTAGTCCCAGCCCATCATTATAGTAATTTGTTTTATTCACATTTCTCAAGAGTTTATTTTTTTTATTTATTTTTTTAAAGATTTTATTTATTAATCTTTAGAGGGGAAGGGAAGGAGAGAGGGAGAGAAACATCAATGTATGGTTGCCTTTCATGCGTCCCCTGCTGGGAACTGGCCTGCAGGGAACCTGCCTGCAACCCTGGCATGTGCCCCGACCGGGAATCGAACCGCGTTTGTCTGGTTCACAGGCCCGTGCTCAATCCACTGAGCTACACCAGCCAGGGCCTTCTCAAGGGTTTATTAAAAAATGAAAAGATAACTGATGATTCTTATACATGGTAATCTATAAGAATATGTTCTGTTGTTGATCATTTTGAACTTTTAAAATAATTAAAGTGAGTGATAGCTGCTTAATGGTGTCTGTTGAGAATGTTATGGGCCTTCCTATTTCTTCATAGTGAAGGAAGGTTATATTCTCTGTATATTTACAGTACTCATTGCCTTTTAAATTTTCCCAGTGTGCGGCTTTCCTATTTTATTTTGTATATATTTTTATTGTTGTTCAAGTACAGTTGTCTCCATTTTTCCTTCACCACTCCCCCCACCCCAATCATCTCCACCTCCCACCCTTGACCCTTAGATGCTTGTAATAATTCTGTATCCATCAATATTTTCAATGCCTTATATTTTGTCCATTGTCCTGGTAAAATAATACTCTGTCAACAAGATGCAAAGCCAACACAAGCTGTAGTTCCATGAATTCTGTCATTACATAATGAGGTTAACCTACTTTCCTACCTAAGTTTGAGTTGGAAGTTTAAAAGGTAATTGAAAGGATTGTTTAAGTTTTTTTATTTTTATTTTTTAAATGCAGGGTGCAAAAGGTGAAAAGGGGAGTGCTGGTTTTCCTGGCCATCCTGGACGTGCTGTGAGTTCAATAGAAAATGTTCTTGCATATTTTGCCTTAAATAAAAATTATCTTATAGTATCTTTCTTTAAAAATATTGCAAAATATATTAAAATAATTATATTTATTTTTCAGGGAGAACCAGGACGCCATGGAAAGGATGGATTAATGGGTATTCCTGGTTATAAGGTATTTATAAAAAGAACAAAAAAGGTTTCTGAATTTATTAATATTAGAAAAACGTACCACTACCAGACTTCCTTCCATATGGTGTAAAATTAATGGGCTAAAACTTGTTGTACTGTAATTTAAAAGATACTAAATATCTTTTGAATCTATTGTCAATCCTTATTGTCCTAGAAACAAATTCCTAGCATATTAAAAGGTTGACTTCTTTGAAAAGCCATTCAGATGAGTTTGTTTAGTTGGTTAGCAGCAGAAGTTCTTAGCTCTGCCTTTTGAAGTTTCAGTACGATTGAGTGGGTTTTAGTATATTTACCAAGTTATGCATTCATCACTAGAATCAAATTTTAAAAGAAACCTTATACTTATTAGCAGTCAATCCCTATTTCTACCCAAGCCATTATTCCTTCATTTCCAGCTTATGCAAGCTCTAATCTACTTTCTGCCTCTCTGGATTTGCCCACTCTGAACATTTCACATAAAAGGAATCATACTATATATGGTCTTTCATGCCTAATCTCTTTTATTTACCATGATGTTTTCCAGGTTCATGTGTATCTTGGCCCGTATTAGTACTTTGTTCCTTTTTATTGGTGATAATGTTTCATTGTATGACTATGTCCCATTATATTTATTCATTCATCAGTTGATAGACATTGGGCCTATTTATATTATTTGGTTATTATACATAGTGCTGTTAGGACTATTTTTGTATGAGGTTTTGTGAGGATATATGTTTTCATTTCTATTGGGTATATTCCTAGGAGTAGAATCACTGGAACATATAACTATATTTAACATTTTGAGGTCAATTTACTCTTGGTATTTGCTTTCCTGATAGATTCATGCCACCTTTCATATTTAACTTTGGTTATGGCTCTCATTTTCTAAGTGTGAATCTCCCAAAAGCAATTAAGTTTATTCTTTCTCATTTGTTTATAATTTTTTATTGGAATAATTTGTGATTTAAAAAATGCTTATTTTTTAAACTTTATTTTCTTAGAGCAGTTCCCAATACATCCCTCTTCCCCACTATCAACTTCTCACACCTGAGTGGTACATTTGGTACTATTGATGAACCTACTCTGACAAATAATTATTACTCAGAGTCCACAGTTTACAGTAGAGTTCACTTTTGATATCCTACAGTATCATATATAATACTTTCACTACCATGAAAATTTTCTGTGCTCTGCCTGTTCATCCTTCCCTCTTTTCAACTTCTGGTGACCACTGACTGGTCTTTTTCTGTCTCCACAGTTGTGCCCTTCCAGAATGGCAGTAGTTGGGAGTTGTATAGATTGTAGCCTTTCAGATTGGCTTCTTTCACTTAGTAACAGTCATTTAACTGCCCTCCATGTCTTTCCATTGCTTGCTAACTCATTTCTTGTTACCACTGAGTCACATTAATTTGTCTGAATATTCTACAGTTGATTTTTTTGGGAATCTTTGAATATTGAATCATACCTAATTTTTCTCTGACCTTTTTAAAACCTATTATCTTTAACCCCCCAATTTCTATTTTGAAAAATTTCCTACAGATAGTTGAATTATATAAATATATGAATATTCATTTCTATTATACATTTTAACCACTGAGGAGTAAATTGTAGACACACTGCATTACTCTCCTAAATACTTAACCCTTTATCTTCTAAGAATTTTTTAAATTCCATTATGATACCAAAAGATCTAATATCAATACAATAATATTTTCTAATATTGACACCATATTCAATTTTTTCCAATTGTCCCCAAAATGTTCTAAATAGCTATTTTCTTTATACCTTGTATACACCTAAGACTTGTATATTTTATTTAGCAATTTTTAGTTGGGGTTTTCCAGAGAAACAAGCCAACAGGTTGTGTGATGTGTATGTGTATTTTGCATATGTATACATGTATATAGATAGATAGAGAAAAAGACAGAGAAACAGAGAGGGGGTTGATTGTTTCATTTTAAGGAATTGGCCCACACAGCTATGGAGGCTTGTAAGTCTAAAATACGCAGGGCACGCTGGCAGGCAGGAGTTGCCAAGAGTTGGTATTATAGATCCAGTCCAAAGGCAATCTGAAGATAGAATTCTTTTTCCCTCAGGGATGTCTCAGTCATTTTCTTCTTTAAGTCCTTCAACCTTTGAATAAGCCTCACCCACATTATGAAGGGTAATCTGAGCTATACTAGTAAGCTTTTACTGAAAGCTTACTGATTTGAACATTAATCATGACCTTTAAAAACTCCTTCAGAGCACTGTCTAGATTGGTGTTTAACCAAATATCTGGGCACTCTTGCGTGGTCACATAAAATTAACACATAACCTTATTTTTTAACACATAAAATGAACTATCACAGATGGCATGACTCTTTACTCTTTTCATCTAAAGGTGACCCTTTTCCCCGTTTTGGTTTTTCCTGACACTAACATGGCATTTTCCAGTAGAAGCTCATGCAATTTATATTATCAGTTAGTAGTATTGTATCAATAGTAAAGAAGTTTTCTGATTGTGTCTTTATGATTACATTAAGGATAAATATTTTGGCAAGAATACAACATAGGCAATGTTTTTTTATGCTTTCCATTACATTCCTTTAGGAGACACATAATATCTCTCTATTATTGGTAATACTAAATTCGATCATGTGGTTAAGAAAGTGGAACTAGCTCTCTGTGTGTAGGCATATGTGTGTGTTTGTGTTGCTTGTTCCATGGTATATCTCTAATTCATTCAGGTCCCATTTACATGTCTCTAAAAAGTACGATAATTTCCTTTATAAAAGAATAGCATATATTTGGTTAGTTTTTCCAAGTATGTAATATAATCAATGCTATTGTAATAGTATCATTTTATAGCTTTACTGAAGTAAAATTTATGTATAAATAAAATTCACTCATTTTGTGCAACTACTACCAAATTCAAGTTTTAGAATTTTTGTAATCCTGAAGAGTTCTCTTAGTCTCCCTGGCGGTTAATTACTAACCCTGCCCTTTGACACTAGGCAACTGTTGCTCTGCCTTCAGTCCCTATACCACTCTTACAATTTCAATTAAACATAATTGTGCTGTGTTTAGTTATATGGATACAGGATAATTATTATTTTCATTCATTAGTTGATGAACATTTGACTTGGTTCTTATATTTGACACTTATGAATAATGTTGATATGAATATTCTTATGGACATCTGAGTTGGATATGTTTTAATTTCTCTTGGGTAGATACTTAGAATTGCTGGGTTGTATAATGAGTGTATTTTTTAACTTCCTAAAAAACTATCTATTTTCCAAAGTGGTTGCATATTTCGTTTCCATCAGCAATGCGTAGAAATTTCCATTTTGCCAAACCCTGCTAATAGTATTACCACCCTTTTTATATTTTAGCCATTTCAGTTAGTAGGTAATGGTATCTCATTGTGGTTTTAGTGTGCACTTTCCTGATGACTGATGGTGTTGACATCCTTTTATGGCCTTGGCCGTTTAGGTCTATGATCCATTTCAAATTAATATTTATGTATGTGTGGTATGAGGCAAAAGTCAAGATTCATTTTTTTAATATGGAGATCCAGTCATTCCAACACCATTTATTGAAAAACTATCATTTCCCATTAAATTATGTGACCACTCTTGCCAAATATAAATTGATCAGTATCTGTATGGAACTGTATTTGGACTGTTGGTTTTATTTTAATAATCTATACCTCTGTTCTTCCTCAACTTGAAATCAGATAGTTTAAATATTCTAAATTTATTTTCCTGTTTTTAAGTTGCAATGGATATTCTAGATCTATATCAATCTTATATAAGCTTTAGTGTCAGCTTGAATTTTTACCAAAAAAGCCTACTGATGTTTGTTAAATAAACTTTTTAGTTAGGAATAATTTTAGATTTACAGAAAAGTATAAATTTTAGGTTTGTAGTACAGAGAGTTCCCTTATATGCTTGACCCAGTGGTTCCTCATGTTAATCTCTTATGTTACTATGGTACATATATCAAAACAAAGAAATCAATGTTGCGATATGTCTGTAAACTGAATACTTTATTTGGGTTTCATTATTTTTTTTACTACTATCCTTTGTCTTTTCTAGGATCTAAGCCAGGATATGCCACAGTGCATTATTTGTCCTAACTCTTTGGTCTTTTGATTCGTGTAATTTATTATTCTTTTCTTGTTTTTCATGACTTTGAAAATTTGAAGAATATTAGGCAGGTATTTTGCAGTGCTACTTAATTTGGATTTGTCTGATGTTTTCCTCATGATTAGACAGGGATTATGGTCTTTTTGTGGGGCAAGGGAAGCTAACACAGAGGTGACTTGCCCCTCTCAGAATATCAGAGGGTTATACTACCCACATGAGTAATTTATTGGTTTTATTAACTTTGATCACTTGGTTGTGGTAGTATCTGTTAGGTTTCTCCATCATAAAGTTACTACTTTTTTCTTACCACATTATATTTGGAATCAAGTTACTAAATCCAGCCCCTACTCAAGATGGGGGAAGGAGTGGATTAAGCTCCAACTCTTAGAGAAGAGGCTATCTTTACATTTTTCATTTATTTGGGGGAGTCGAAGTGGAAATGATTTTGTCTGCCAGTCTTAGAACATGATATGCTTGTTCTACTTATGTAGGTTTTCTTATTTAACTCAGCGATGTTTTGTGGCTTGAAGTACACAGATCTTGTATGCCTTTTGTAAAATTCATATGCAAGAATTTTTTTTATTTCTTTATACTCTTTTGAATAGATTTTTTAAAACTTGTTTTTTGCTAATATATGAAAATACATGATTAGTCTTTATGTAGATTATGTCATATACTGTATAATATTGCTGAACTCATTTATTGGTTTCTACAATTTTCTTTATAAATTTCATAGAATTTCCTGCAAAGATGATAATATTGTCTGCAAATAAGGACAGTTTTCTACTTCTATACTAATTTATGTGACTTTATTTATTTTAACACAGTGATGAGGCCCCCCAGTGCAATGTTGAATTAAAGTGGTGAGAGCGTATATCCTTGCTGTCTTTGTGATCTTATGTAGAAAGCCTTCAGTTTTTCACTAGGAAGTGTTGGTTGTTGGTTTTATGTAGAAAAACTACATCAGGATGAGGAAATTCTTTTTTACTCCTATTCTTTTTAAAAGTTTTCTTCTTTTTAATTATGATAAGGTATTGAGTTTTGTCAAAAATTTTTTCTGTGCTTGAGTTATATGATTTTCCTCCCTTATTTCCTTAAAATGATTTATAACATTAGTTGATTTTTTTTTTATGTTACACTAACCTTGCATTATTGGGATCAGCCCAACTGGTCATCTTAAATCATTGTTCATTGTCATGAGGGTTATTAGTGATATCTTTGTTTAGCTTTGGTATTCAGGTAATAATGCTAACTTCTATTTTCTAAAAGCATTTATGTAGAATTAGTATCATTTCTCTTTTATTAGTTTGGTAGAATTCACCAGGGAAGCCATGTGAAAGTGGGCTTTGTAGGTGTGAGGAAGATTTTAATTACTAGTTAATTTTATTTACTAAACATTGGAATGTTTAGATTTTTTCTCCTTGAGTCAGTTTTGGTCATTTGTGCCTTTTAAGAAATTTGTCTGTTGCCTTAAACTTTCAAATTTGTTGGCATATTCTGTTTATAATATTGCCTTATTCTTGTCCTTAGTTTAGGATTTATAATAATGATTTATATTTCACTCTTAATATTATACATTGTAATAATGATTTTTTGGTAGTTAAATTGAAATCAAGCACCAGGGGATTTTCCCCCATTTTGCCCTGCCATCCGGGTTCTGATGATGAGTAGTTCTTTGCTGAGGAGTTCTTGTATAACTTTCTCTTGCACAAAAATTGTTCTGCTTAAGTACTCTAGTTCTCAGAGGGTGAATAATACTAAAAATTATTTTCTTAGGAAATTAGTCCATCTAGATTTTTCAAGTGACTTATATAATATCATGCAAATTCCTTTTATGATTTTAAAACACTCTATTTATTTTAGTTATTATTTTTCCTTTGTCATTTGCTTACTTTGAATATTTGTGTTTTTACTTTTTTCCATTGATTGTATGAGTTTCTGGATTAACTATTATATTGGTTTTTATTCTAATATACAACATTGTAATGTAATTATTGACTTTATTAATTTTTCTGTTTTTTAAAAACTTTTATGTATACTAGTTCCTTTCTTCTTTTTTCCCCTACATTTTTCTAGTCTGTATAATTACAAAGTAAATATATTTTTATTATCTTATTGTTATTTTGCTCTAGGTAATTTATGAATATTTTCTGCTTATGACTTCAATTTCATTCACCTGATTTTAATGTACAATGTTTTCATTAACATTACTTTTTAGAAATCCTGCAACTTTGGTTTTATTTCTATTTTTAAAGAGTTGTTTAAAAGTTTAATTTTTTTTGGATTGAAAGTCTTTTAATTATGATTCTATTGTCAATTTCAGGTTTCATTATACTATGTCAGAGAATATTATTTGTATAATTTCTTCCTTATGATGTTTGTTGAAAAAACTTTTTCTTTGACTTATTATATGTTCAATTTTCAGGAATGTTCCCTGTGCATATGAGAAGGTAAATCTATCTTGAGAATTATAGAATACCTTGTCCAGATCTTCATATATGTACTTACTTTTGGTTTCTTTGCCCTGTCTGGGCAGAGTGGTCTGTTAGTGTCCTTTCAGTGCATTTCCATCTGTTCCTCCTCCACCTTCTGGCTCATAAAGGTGGTTTTTATGTTATTTGTTGCATAGATATTCATAAGTGTTCCATCTTCATTTTTGATTGTGGCTTTAGCATTATATAATGTCATTTTGTCTCTTTTATTAATTTATTAGCTTGAATTCTACATTCAAGCTATGATCTTATACCAGGATCATATTCCTCCTTTCTGATTGTTTCTATTTGCTTGCAAAGCCTTTGCCCACCCTTCGGCTGTGTTAGCTTCAGCTTTTGGAATCACTTTGTTTTAGTTGTTTCTCATATCAAGCATACAGTTTGTCTTAGCTTTTTAAAGCATCTTATTTTTCTTTTAGGAGGTTAATTGAATCTTTACATTCATAGGCTGACAGATTTGGTCTTTGTTACTTATGTTATAGATTTGGTCTTTGTTACTTATGTTATAGTTTTTCATATTTACTATATTTATTATGTTATATTTACTATGCTTCTTTCTCTGTGTGATCTATTGTTTTCTCTCTTTTACTTTTATTTTTTTTGGAATTTAAGAAAATTTATATATATATATATTTTTTTTTGTAGTTGTCTTTTCCCCTCCAGTTTTATTGAGGTAACTGACATAGAGCATTGTGTAAATTTAAGCCATATAGCATCATGATTTGACTTACATATATTAGGAAATGATTACCACAATAAATTTAGTTGACATCCCAATTGAATGATACAGAGAAGATTAGAATGGTCCCTGCTCAAGAATGATATGCAAATGCATGAAGCATTCCCATTTTTTTAAAAAGAAAAAAGAAAAGAAAAAAATTTCCTTGTGATGAGAACTCTTAGGATTTATTGCTTTAACAACTTTCAAATATACCATATATCAATGCTAACTACTAATAGTCTTTATACTAATTCCTTAGTAATCTATAAAGACACTTAAGAATTTCTTTAGCCCCCCTTCACCTTACTTAGACATTTAATCTTTGTTTTGTTGACTTTAAATGATATTCTGTTATCTATGTTGCAGTTAATGAATTTATTCTATTTTCTCCTTTCCATTTTTATTTAATCATGTAACTTCTACCTTTTTAAATCATACAATATTTACAAATTTTTTCTACTCCTTCCTCACCTTTCTTTCAGATCCCTAATTAAATATATTTAGTGTTTATCACCAGCCCCTTGACCTGTAATCCATAGTCATAATTTGAGTCTGAAGAAACTTCTCCAGTATATTCCTTAGAAAGGGTTTGTAGATATAGTATTCTCTGAATTCTTATATTTTATTTTTTATTTTATTTATTTATTTAGTTTTCGATTTTACTTATTTATCTTTAGAGAGGAAGGGAAGGAGAGAAGGAGAGAAACATTGATGTGTGGTTGCCTCTCATGAGTCCCCTGCCAGGAACTGGCGCATAACCCAGGCATGTGTCCTGCCTGGGAATCGAACCGAGATCGTGTGGTTTGCAGGCCTGTGCTCAATCTACTGAGCTATACCAGCCAGGGCTCTTGAATTCTTATATTTTAACATATTCTATATTTATGTTTCTTGAATGATAGGGTGTTATAAAATCCCTATCTCACTGTTTTTCCTTCAGTTTCTTTGAAATCTTGCTCACTGCTGTCATTATGTTACTGATGTCAAGCTGATTGTCTTTCTCCTGTAAGTGGCTTTGTCGTTTGTATGGAAGCCCACAGAGTTAAAAAAAAAAACTTTGTTTAAGGTCTGATAGCATAATTTATGTATCAGCATTAAAAATTTCAATTATCCCCAAATTCTTTCAATAAGTAGGTTCAGGGCTCTTTTAATTCTGGAATGTTCTCTTGCATCTAGTTTCAAATAGAACTCTTTTTTATATCATTTTGGTTTATAGGTATGTTGAGACTTTGACTGTCTTCTATCTCTGTCACTTTCTGAGCCTTTCTCTCTTTTTAGAAATTTCACTTATATCAGCTGTGTTTAGTTGCCTTCTCAGTGCTTTTTTAAATTTAAAATTAAATATATTTCCCTTTGGTTTCTGGTAATTTAATCATAATATCCAAGTTTATTTTGTTTTTTCAACTTATTTTGAATTAAGTTAATGTATATATCTATATCTGAAAATGCTTGTATAATGTCAACCTATATGACAGCTTTTTGTTGCAGTTTTCTTCTGCTTTTTGTGAGGAAAATTTACTAAAATGTTTTCATTCTCCTTTTCTATTTTTTCTTTTAGTAGTTTTGTTTGGGTATTGTCTGCCAATTCCTTTGCAGTTTGAAATGTCACAAAAATTTAGACTTGCGATAGTAGGCAGGGTGTAAGAGTTTGAGTGGTTGCTAGGCTTTTTAGAGTCTCTCCTTTTTTATGTATAGTGAAGTTAAAAGTTTCTTTAAACAATGAAATTATTTACTGGGAAGAGTTTAGTATATCTTCTATTGTGGATGTGGAGAAATGAGAAGTATACTGTGTTCATTTAAGATTCTCGTGGCACGTCCTAGCGTGGGCGTCTGGCCAGCAGTTAGATTCAGATAAGGAGCTCCGTGTCTGTCATTTGGAGTGGGGAGTGAGTGGGGGACTGCGCAGAGCTGGAAGGATTGTCTTAGGTTGTGTAAGGGACATCGGTTTCACTGGAAGAAAATGCAGATGCAGGTAAGTACATTGGTTTGGTGGCAGGATGTTTGACTTGTTTTCTCAAAAGAAGCGGGAGTGGTCACGTGTTGTGAGAGGAGAACAAAAAGGCAATTTTTGTCGATGGGATAACTTTTTATACTCAAATGTCTGCATGGAAAATAGGGCAGAGAGGAGGTCAAGGACATATAGAAGCTGCACTGAAGTCTGGATGAAGCTGAAAGTCACAATCTGTGTGACTGTCTGTTGTACTATTATGTTTCCCTCCTGTGTCCCGAGAAGCCCAACCATGGGTATTTCAGTTCAATTTACTCAATGTTGGGGTTTGCATAAGCAAGGGAAGCAGATAACAGTGAGGTAAAGGGTGCAGTTTCGTTAGAGGGCAGTTGACGTACTGAAACATGGCAATTAAGCTGGACATGAAAAGAAGTGAGCGCGAGAGAGGACAGATTACAATAAAGGGCATAATTTATTAGACACTGACTACATCCTGGCTCTTTCCCAGCACTTTTTATCCATTTTCTCATTACTATCATGAATCATTATGAATTGTAAGTGAAAAATTTTACTGTTTTACAGAAGAGGAAACTAAAGATTGGAGAGATGAGATCTTGTCTAAGATTTTGTAGCCACGATTTATCAATGAAAATTTCATTCACCAAATTGAAAACCCACTATACTCAAATAATCTTTTCCAAATATAGGCAATGATGCCTGACTACATTATCAGCTTTACTGTTTTTATGCATTTTAGCTAGATTGAAATATTGACCTAGTTTTTATAAATACTCATTTTGCCTAAATTATATTGCCAAACCACAGCAGCACAAATATAAAAAGCATTTGGAAGCTAAAACAAATAATAAAAGTAAAAGATTGTTAAAACCCTGATTTTGTTGGCAGTTGAGTAGCTGACTTTTAGGAATCTTCTCCTAAGTACTTAGAGCTATCTATGCAAGGCACTTTCACAAAGGTTCTTATTTTTTATTAAAAAAAACATATACAATTAGGAGTATTAATGTCATTTGGACATTAAGATCCGATTAAGAGAGCTTGAAGAGTGCACCCAGAAGCACAGTCAGTCACACGGCTGAGCTAGAATCCAGGCCTCATTTGTGTGACCCTGTCCATAGACCAAGTCTTTCAAACTTCCCGTCTGTTTGTTTCTTCAGCCAGAAGCAGCTTCTCAGCCCTGTATCTTTGGTATAATCTCTGGAATGCTGGAGATTTGTTTACATGTGAAGAATAAACTATGCAGTAATATCAAAGTCAAAATGAAGTGTTTAATAATGAAGAATTTTCTTCAAAATTGAGTTGTATTATAATCTCTAACCTGATATTGAGGGGTTGCTATGATCACAAACTAAATTACTCCCCTTATTTTTGTGAGTTAAGGACCAAAGACCACAGCATGAAAGGAGATACACATGCAATACAAGTTTCATATGTCTGGTTTTGGTTAATTTCCCTTCTTAAAAATAATTGGTTTCTAATAGAATAATCATCTTTAAAATTAGCTATAGAAATTGGGTTGAGGAAAAATGTTTAGTATGACTTTTCCTTAATTATTTTTTAATCAGTTAAGGAGTGCATAAGATAGCAAATGATATCAATAAGTCAGAGGTAGAGGCATGCTCTGTGATGTTTCTGACCAGCCAAACTGATTGGCTCTTCAGGTTATCAAAGCAACCAAGTGACCGGGTTCCGTTCTGGTTACAGTACTGAATTTTACAGGTTGGCTGTGTATTGCATTTGAGTAAGTTATGGAAAATGCCAAAAGGAAATCATCCTTTCATCTCCCAGGGAGACATTAAAAGAATGATGAGCCCTGGCAGGGTGGCTTAGTTGGTTGGAGTGTTCCCTTCACCAAAGGGTTGTGGGATGAATTCTTGCTCTGGGAGGGCACAGCGGATGGCTGATCAATGTTCTTCTCTCTCGTTGATTTTCCTCTCTTATCTCCATCTCTCTCAAATCAATAAAAACATGTCCTTGGGTGAGATTTAAAAAAAAAACAAATTAAAAATAATGAAGGGAACACTGAGAACACTCCTAATAAAGATTATTGGCTCTCATCTTGCGATTACTAACCTGCATAATTCTTCCAACAACAAATGCTGTAGCTCTGTCCACAAATGTTGTTTTCCATTCTACTTATTTGTTTGAAATTAAACATTTAAGAATAAATAGTCCATTCTCCCTTCCTTGATATGCTTCTATGTTTGTAAAGAAGTGGTGATAATAGCCTTAGATTTAGTCTTACATTCTGTTTAGCATATTCTAAATATCATAGGTGATTAAAAAAACCTACATAAGATGTTTTCTGCCTTTAAAGAATGTGCAAGTTAGGAAACACCTATATAAAAAAAACACCTGCTGAACAATCCAACAATTGTAAAACTCAGTGCCAAGTATAAAGCTGTACAGTGCCATTGGAGTTCACAGATAGAAGGACTGGTAAGAGCAGAAAGAGTGTGTAAGTCTCTATTTAAGTCTGAGCAAGAGCAATTGTTCTCAAAGTGTGGCCCCAAGGCCAGTAGTAGTAAGACCTGCTGGAAACCTGTTGGAAACGCAAATTATGCAGACCAATGGGATCAGAAACTCTGGGATCTGCACACTAACCGACCCCCCAGGTGGTTCTGATGAGAGTGAAGTTTGAGAATCACAGCTAAAGATCACAAAGAATATATTGTATGTCATTCTGATTATCTGTCCTAAAGAGAAGTAGGAAGAATAAGGATAGACGAAATCCTCAATGAAAATCCTGTGGGATTTCATTACTGATGAATTTTTCTGATGGTTACTTTAAAAAACAAACAAACAAACAAATAACCTCCTGCTAATTAGAATAAAATAATAACCTTTGGTTAATGGTCAGATAAGTAAAAGAGACTTTTTACCAACCAATTTAGTCTTGTAATACCAAATTCATTTTTCAACTCTTTAACAACTGCCCTCCTCCCTTGATTTTATATAAAAAAGAGCTAAACTACAGATTTGCTTCATAAGTCACATATGACAGTGCCTGGAGGTAGGGGAAGTTAGGTGGCCTAGTGCCTCACAGCACTAACATGGTTCACGCACTGGAATCAGTCGGAGATCTGTTACAACAGACTTTGGGTCTCCATTGTCCAGCGCTGCTTATTCGGGAGGTCTGCAGCAGGGCCTGCAGTTTTGCAGTTTGAAGAATTTCCCACATGAAGTGGAGCTGATCTGGCTGCTGTGGGGGCCACAGTTGAGAATCACCGACTGGAAAGAATCCTCCTAATTATCAATGTGTGCTGAGCTGATGTCTAGTTGTTACTTTATTTCCCTGATGATACAGGACCTGACATGTCTGTTTCTCTAGTTGTTCAGGCTTTTTAAGCTGTAGTTTTAAACTAAGTGCATTTAACATGTATCTTTGTTTCTCTTTGAAGTTTTTATAGGATTTTCTATAGAACCATTCAGTCAGCAGGACTCCCCTCTCCCAATTTGGTTAATTTACAGGAAAACATACTTTTGCTCCCTCTGTTCTCAATTGTCAACTAGTGTTTGTAAATAAAATTGGAACAGATGAACTATTTAGCTTTGGTTGGTATTTCAGTGGGCTAATGAAATGCAAGAATTCATAAAAACAGGATAATCTTTGTTTATATAATGTAATATAGTTGAATTTTTTCCTAAGTGTTGATTATATTAGCCAAGTTTTGTTGGTTCTTCCCTCTGTGGTTCATTTCTTATAATTTTGGGAAACTCATTAGAACGTGAAACCTTTGAAAACAGTGTTGGCATATCTTAGTATATGTAATTCGAGACCCTTCCCCTTTCAACCTATTTCATTTCAGGTGTTTGAGGTATTTACACAAAAAATTGCTTTTGTTTTACTTTCTTTCTTGCTCTTATGTAGGATGAAATGGTCTTCCTGGTATGAAAAAAAAGTGTTTACTTGTTATGTAATACTTCACTGAACAGAGACAAAAATTATGGCTTTTAATAACTGTTAGGTTTCAAAGAGCCTAGATTTGGGAAACACTTAAAATGTGAGTGGATATAAAATAAAATGGTTAAATAATTTGAGTGTAGAAGTTTAAAGGTATAGAACTAAAAATTATTATACATTTTGACAGATGCCTAAAAATACACATTTCTGATGTTCATTTTAAATAGGTAATACAAAAGTGCCAAATAATTTTAAATAAATAATCTACAAACAACTCCATTGTTTATTTTGTGATAACTTCATTGTTAATGAAAACACTTTATTCTGGATTTAAAATGCATCTGTTCAGAGAGCAAGGTCAAATTAGATTTAATAGGATGGTAAATTTTAAAGTCAAAACAAAAATAAATATTAAATGGATTGATGTAAACTTTGTTCACATTTACTCTGACTACAAGAATGATGTCCTATTCTCATGAGTATATACTACCACAATTATTTTATAACTTAACTACCATCGTGTATACATTTGCTATTTACAATATATAGTTACTTTATGAATTTCAGAATGTTATTTGATGGCAGCAGAAGTTACTATCAGTAATCTAGAAGTAGTTTTTATTTTCATTTGTGTCTAATATGCTTTAATATATAAGTACTATACACTGTTATTTTATAAGCATGTCTGAAAATGGAATCGTTTATTTCTTTTTCTTGTTAAAAGGGAGAGGCGGGCCCCCCAGGTACTCCGGGGCAGGATGGACCTCGGGGAGAGCCTGTGAGTACCTTCTCAACTCGCTTCTCAAGCTACAGCTCTTTGCCTGTTGCGAAGTCCATTGACTATTCAGATTCTCCTCCCAGGTGCCCTCCTATTCTTCTTTAGTCACTTCCAGATTTGGAAGTTGTAGAAGCTTTTTGTGGAACGCTTTAAAATGTTGAAATATTTAATCTTATTTCACAAACTAGAGAGAGTTTTGCTGGCAGGAAATTTATGTGCAGAGTAAATCACAAGCAGTCATGTCCACGTGAACCAGGGTTAGCACAGCAGTGCGATCTGTTGGTGAGCTTTTCCGCCAGTGTCACTTTGCCACTGCTCACTGCTTTGTAGTATGTTCTGTGGGATTGCATGTTGAGAAGAATCAAAGTAAAGAAACATACGATTAAAAAGTATTGAATCTGAATCCTAGATACATGTATTTGTAGCAAGCGTGCCACACGACTCAACTTCAGGTGAATTTTGGAAATATATTTGTTTCCTACTTATTCCTACAACTCATGGTCAGCTTGGCCAACATTTAGAGACCAGTAGATTTCATTTTATTTGTCAAAATAATGCATTTTTAGGAAATTTGTGCAATTAATTTTGGGGGGGAGCTAGGTCAAGAAATTATATAATAGCCAGTATCTATTGCAGTTTATCAGAAAGTGTTCAGTTAAGTGCTTTGAATCCAAATATTGTACATCAGAGGGAGAGAAGGATCACCAAAGCTTCTAAATGGGGTGGAGGGATTAACCTACTCTTAGAATCACTCAATCAAATATCCACTGAATTCTCATTTTGTGCAAGTTCTCTCCTCAGCTACCACCTTCAAGGGCTTATAATCTAGTTTGGATGATAGCAAAAAATCACGCAAATAACTACTGACTGAGGTGGACTATACTAAATGCCCAGTAAGGATTTAAAATGGAGTCAGAAAGCCAAGGTGTGAAGGTTGTCTCTGACACATTCCAGATGTGGGAGCTTGGATAACTCACTTCATATCTCTAAACACCTTTCTCCTCTTTAAAAAAGTAGACATACCTCTAGTGCCTACTTCATAGGGATATTGTGAGGCTTACATAGGAAATGAGAAAATATTTGTAAACCCATTGTACAAATGCTGAAGGAGGATAGGAAGGGATTCTTGTATCATGGGATCATTGAGACATTTTTACTAAGGATTTGGAGCTAGACTTGGTGGAGAAAGGGTGACTGGGAATGAAAGGAAAAGGAAAGGGAGAACTAATGAGTGAAGACACACAGCTAGGTTGGTTAAGGGTGTGCCCAGGAAATAAAGAAATGATCTTAATGAGGTCCTGTGAAGGGTCCTTGTTGGGTGGTAGGAAGTAAAGTTAGGAAGGTGATTAGGATCATAAGATGGAGATCCTAGAATATGAACTTAGGAAGCAAACATTATTCACTTGCTTTGAAAGTTGTGTAAGAAAAAATGTAATAACATGATGAAAAGTAGTACGTTACAGGCAGTTATGAGCTGCTGGTATATTTAGAATGAATCAAAAAAAGAAGAGGCTGGAATCAGGACACTAATTAGCTGCCTATTTTGACAGACCAGGCATGGGCAAATATGGCCTTTGTTAGGGTTTTAATGGAATGGGAGAATTCAGTAGGGATAGTGTGAGTTTAGTATGTCCGACCAGCAATTATGATTAAAGAATAATTCTAGGGCTTGGTAACTGGTTATGAGATTGGCTATATTTATATTTTTTGTTTCAGAAAAATATAAAGAGTGTCTGTGTTCATGCTTGAGTGAGTGAAGACAGGGGACTTTGGGAGGGGAAGACAGAGAGGTGAGAGAAGGTGACAGAAAAAGAGGGGAATGAGGGGCGCTGGGCATCAGAGGCCAATTATAGTTTGAGTTGATTGTGTCCTAAATGTTTGTGTCATTTGTTTGTAAGCATAGTGACTGATTTTTCTGCAGAAGCAGGTGACAGGACAGCTGACCAGCACGTCTAGGTCAACCATAATGCAATGAGAGCTGTGTATATTTGCTTTGAAATTAGCACTACTGTGATGCCATTAAAAAAAAAACAAATGGGAAAGAAGGACACCAACTGGTGTTTTCTCCTGCCCTGCCTGTTCCTGTTTTATTCAAGACTGACCCCATCTAGAGCTTTTGCACTAGCATACATTTTTACATGAGGCAGCATAGCCCTTCAGAGTTCAACCCAACATTTAGTGTATTCCTGAAATGTGTACAGCATTGGCTAGCGAAGAGAGAAATACGGACTGCCCCTTGGAAGCTCACAACCTCATAGTGGAGATAGACAATGGAAGAATTAAAAAAAAACACCAACAACCTAAACCTAAGAAAAAAAAAGACAAGCAAGGAATTGAGGCAGAGAAAAATGTCAGTGAGCTAGTGGAGGTTATTTAGATGTACTCTCTCCTTCTATACCAACCAGATAGAGAAGCGGGAGTTACCAAGTGAGACTGTTCAGTTCCTCTCCCACCAGATCGGGGCAGGCAAGTGAGGATCCCTCTCTCTGTTCTCCCACTTCTCTCTCTTTCCTGCTAAGTGGTGGGGGGCAGTCAGGTTTCCTGTACCAGGACACGCGATCTGTTAGGAAAACAATGGCTAGATTAAGCCTTTAAAATTGACCCACATCATCTGGATATAATTCTTCTGATCTTTATTTTTTCTAATTAAGAGCAATTAACATTACAAACTATTCTGTTATTTGGTGATTGATGAAAATTTGGTTGGTAGAAATATCATCCGGTGAAGATTGAGCTTTAGCATTTGTGGAGAAGCTTTGAAAACGGGGAAAAGGAGGAAGTTTATATATTTGGTGACACTAAGACATGAAGACTTCTGTTGCCTGTGCCTGCTGGTTTTAAGAATTTATAATGAGTGATTTGGCCCCACTAAAAAGGACATGCTCTTATATTATCTGTCCTATAATGTAGGAGCCAAGAAAATTAATGGAGCTTAAATTGGAAGGACAGAAGCTCTTAGAAAAAAATGCTTTAAAGCTAATTAAACACAGCTTATAGCAGCTGGACGATGACTCATTCGTATAAGTAGATTGATAAATATGAACTAACTCCTGGAATTTAACTTGAGGACAAGGGCTGTATTTCACTGGAAAATGATTGTGCCACAGAAAAAGACAGATACTATATGATTGCACTTATATGTGGAAGCTAATGAACAAAATAAACCGACAAACACAATAGAAACAGAGTCATGGACACATAGAACAGACTGAGTTGTCAGAGGGGAGGGGGAGGTTGGATAAAGCAAGTGAAGGGATTAGCCAAAGAACATATGCTTATAACTCATAGATGCAGACAACGCTTTGGGTTGACCAGAGGGAAGAGAGGTGGAGGTTGGGTGGAAGCAGTCATACGGGGGAGGGGGGGAATGGGGACATCTGTTAATAGTGTCAATAATCAATGAATGAAAATGTACAATTACATTCACATGTCTATACTTTATATTTTAAAAGCTAGTATTATCAATCCTAATAGTAACTCAGTCCTCAAGGTAACTTACTTTCTAAATGGCAAATTATAGTCACTCAACTTCAATTCAGGTGACTGTAAACCCAATTCTAAAACCTGCTGGATTTATTATAATTGGTTTCAACTATGCGTCACGGTGCTTAGGAATTATAGTATCTCAGTCATTTATTTAGTAAGCATTTACTGTCTGCTTTATGCCAGACATCATACTAGCTGAGGAGAACATGAGGTGAGTGTCATGGCCCTGCCCTCAAGCAGTGCAATGAGCCAGTGGACCACAACATCATATAAATGCATGGGAACGGGGGCCTTGCAAATTTGTACAAGATGTGTATAATGCTAAATGAGTTTGGGGATGCCACTGAAAGGGATGCATTTGTTTTCGCCCTTTAAGTAACAGCATTATTGAGATAAAAATCACATGCTATACAATTCACATATTTAAAATGTATAGGGATGCTTTCTTGGCCAAATTCTCGAATATAAATGGGAGATGGCTGGTTCTTTGGGCTTCAAGGCAGGAGTCTGTTGCATGTTCGCAAACACAGAAGGAAAAGAAGTCATGATACTTTGGGAACAGCTGACACTAGTTTGGGCTGCTCAGGGTACGGGGAGTGGGTGGGATAAAAATACAAGATGAGGTTGTAGGGGTAGGCAGACTCCACTGCAAGAGAGGCCTCATATGTCTGTGCTATTAGGACTTAAATCTGAGAGCAGTGGGAGTCATTTAACGGTTTTAAGTTGAGAAGTAAGTTGATCAGATTTAGAAAGTTTTAGGAAGATCGCTGACAGCAGAATAGAGAATATATGGGAGGTGAGCCAAGGTGGTGGACAGAACCTGGTAGCTGAGCTCTGTCACCACCAGTTCCAACTAAGGCAAGAACATTCAGAGTTGGGATGAGGATGAGCAGTTTCAACTATTTGAAATGAACTAACAGGTACCAGTAGAGCTCAAGGATCAGCTGCATGTGGGTAAGATGAAAAAGGATGACTCTCAAATTCTTACCACATGCATAGAGGTGCAGGATGACCAAGCAATAGTTTGAAAAAGAGCAAGAAGAACCAGTTTTGTCTAGGGGAGGTGATTCTAATATATTTTTAAATGAACCATATCTAGTTGACATTTACAGGATGGGGCATTTCAACAGGAAGACTAAACTTTGGGTAATTAGAATAGACATGTAAAAATGGGGACTAATACAATTCCAGTAAGAAATAGTGGGTCAGATCAAGGAAAATTTAGAAGAATTTCTGTGAATACTAGGTATAGTAGATTGAAAAATGCTTTTCTTCCCCAGAAAGATATCAGACCCTAATACTCAAAATCTATAAATGTTGTCTTACTTGAATAATAGGTCTTTGCAGATGTGATTAAAGCTTTTGTGATGGTAAATTACCCTGGATTACCTGGTGGGTGGGTCTGATCCAATCCGTTGAAAGGCATTAAGAGCAGAACTGACATTTCTCAGAGGAACTAATGGCTGAGATTGGGGTGATGTGGCCACAAGTCAAGGAGTGCTAGCAGCTCTCAGAAGAGGGGAGAGGCAAGGAATGGGTCTTCCCCTAGAGCATCTAGTGGAGCACAGCCCTTTCTAGACCTTGACCTTGGATTTCTGGCCTCCAGAACTGTGAGAGAACAAAATTATGTTGTTTAAAGCTAATAAGTGTGTGGTAATTTTTGTATAGCAGCCAAAGGAAACTACACTGGTCTGTTTGGCTACTCTAATCCTTAGTGATCGTTTATATAATGAACCCATGTAAGAAGGCATGTGAATACATACTGATACATCAAACTCTTCGTAGCATATGTATTGATCAAACGCATTTGGAGTTAAGCAAATAGGTAAACGGGTTTAAATGACAATTTGGTTAAAAGCAAAGTTCCTCAGTGACCAGTATTTTCTGTATCATCAATTTAGTTAAACTTTCATGTATCTTTAAAAAAATTCATCCACCTTTCATTTTTCTACATTTTTACATGCTATTTACTGGCTTTGAGCCCTACTGTCTTCCATGTACTATTCATTATATTGCACAGTTGGAACAATTGAAATGTCTGATGCATTATGTATAAGCTATATAAAGCAGAGTTTAAAAATATAATACTATTCGAATATGTATGGGTAAGAAAGAATGTGCATGGAAAACGTAGTTTAATCATGTTTCAGTTACTTTGCTTATTTTTTCTCCCAGGTTGGTTTTTTTATGTTCGTTGTGTTCTATTTTTGCTTGTCTTCTATTTTCCCCTATGAGCATGTTTTTGTAATACATTATACAGAAATTAAGGCCTGGATTTTGAGTGTTTTACTCTATTTCTTTCTTCTATAAAAGATGTTTAGTCAGATTATATTTTCATTTTTGTGCCAGAGGATGAAGAATAGATTGTTTCAAAGAATCCTCAATTGTTCAAAATGTGTTTTCCTAACTTCTTACAAAATCACTCTGATTTTATCCTGGGTGGTTGGGGGGTTAGGGCAGTATCGGGCAGCAGCATGCTAAATTTACCAGGAGTTGAAAAATGATGACTGGGAATATTAATTTTTGATCTAGCTTGATTAATTTTGGATCAAATTACTATATTGATCATTTTTGTGCATTGGCCACTCCTTGCTGACCTAGTGGCCTGCAGTAGCACTCCACCACTTCTTTGTCATAGCTATTCCTGTCCTGCCCCTCAGTCCTGATGACTTCTTGTGTCTAGCATAGCATTTTCCTCAGGCAGTCTGGGCTGCTTGCTTGCTAATGCACAGGAAGCCTTATGGCGAAGCTCGTGGTGAAGATTTGTAGGTGGAACTAAGGTTCACTGCTTGAGCTGAGGTCCCTGGAGCTCCATGATTGAGAATGAGAAACATCACGGCATTTTCTGGATCGATGGAGGTGAGCGGGTATTTCTTAGTGAAGGATGTCTTAAGTCTTTTTATTCTGGAAATATTTGCTTTATCATTTTCTTTTCCTGGAATAAACACACGGGGATCATTGTACTATATTTGAGGACATTGACTCATAGACGCTTTTGTTGTTCCCTTTCCTCATGCCTTTCGAATTCTTGCTAAACCGCATGTTATGCTTGTCTTTATGGTGTAATAGTAACTGCTGAGCCTTTTCAAGTCATCATTTACTTAAGAGACAAGTGGGTCTTTTGTTTAGTCACCTTTTCTGTGGTGTGATTACTTCACATGGCATTTTTTATACTTAGCTACTGAAGAAATGCATTAAATTCTTGGGAAAAGTTAATGTTGAACTGCTCTGCTGGTTTCCCATGTGGAATAATCAATCCACTTTATTGTATGAGTAAAGTGGGGGTGTCTTTATTTGCCCACTTGACTATATTTCTGATTTAGACTGAGAAGAAAGGTAAGAAGGAAAAAACCCCACTAGTTCTGTCCTTGTTATTAATTTGATTTGCAATTGTGCTGCAAGCCTTTTAAGGTCTTTCATGCTGATTTGTATCACTTTTTCCGATCCTTTACAGGCACAGTGAGTGGCACATCCTTGGTGTGTGTTGAGTGGAACAACCTTAACCTGGTCTCTGCTAAGAATTTCACTTGGCACCTGTAGGGTGAAGGCAACCCACATTTAACAACTTAGGAAATTCTTTTCCTTATTGTAATAATTTTCTGTTAATTCCAGGTCAGATTTTAAAACTTAGTTGAGAATAATACTTTGAATGAATTATGAAATAGGCTTTATCTAAATTAAGTAATGTAAATGACCAGTTATCTGTAGAAGTGACTAAATTTATGACTAACATCATCACTTTTTTGCTTTCACAAAATATGGCATTTGGTATTGTAATGATTGTAAAAATATTTTTCTTTGGCCAATTATTTGTATAAATTAGTTAATAAAGTCTTACCAGGTATAATCATAGATATGCTTGATTCTTTCCTATTATAAATGATTTCACTGACATAGTATAAAACTAGACACCCATCATAAAACTTTATAAAGCGACAGTGTGGATTTTAAGTTTTGAAGCTCCATGCCTAAGGTATTGATCATTTTTTGCTGGTGTTGTTTTAAAGAAATCTTTTGTAACATGATCATTGTAAGATCATTTGTAAGCATTAAAATATACCTATTTGAGTCTTCCTCTTCTTTGTTCATTTCTTTATCATTTCAGAGAGGCTTTATAGAACCCTGAAATGACAAGAGGAATAAATGCAACTGAATATAAGAAATGATGCATGATTAAGTCTCAGAATGGGTAGTATATCCTCTGGGTAAATATGGTCTGTAGTCATATGGGGACCAGGGGCATTTTTGCTTTAAAAACCTTTGATATCTGAGAGATTCTCATATGATGTTCTTGAATCATCCAAATACATTCTCCATTTTCAAAGCATGAAAAATACATAATTAACAAAATAGCATAGCTCAAGACAAGACATGTTTATTTGTTAAGTATATTTTACTGATTATTCTATTACAGTTGTCCCAATTTCCTCCCCATTGCCCCCTTCACTGGTCCTCCCCTTCCCTCCAGTAACCCCACTCCCCCCTTACTTCATGTCCACGGGTCATGCATATATGTTCTTTGGCTTCTCCATTTCCTATACTTCTCTTAATATCCTCCTGTCTATTGTACCTACTATTTATGCTTCTTAATCCCTGTACCTTTTCCCCCATTCTTCCCCTTTCCACTGATAACCCTGTATGTGATCACCGTATCTATGATTCTGTTCCTGTTCTAGTTGTTCGCGTAGTTAGTTTTTGTTTTTTAGATTTAGTTGTTGATAGTTGTGAGTTTGTTGTCACTTTAATATTCATGGTTTTGATTTTATCCTTTTTCTTAAATGAGTCCCTTTAACATTTCATATAATTAACATTTCATATAATTTCACATAATAAGGGCTTGGTGATAATGAACTCTAGCTTTGCCTTGTCTGGGAAGCACTTTATCTGCCTTTCAATTATAAGTGAGAGCTTTGCTAGATACAGTAATCTTGGTTGTAGGTCCTTGCTTTTCATCACTTTGAAATTTCTTGCCAGTCCCTTGCCTACGAAGTTTCTTTTGAGAAATCAGCTAATAATCTTATGGGAACTTTTTTGTAGGTAACTCTCTGCTTTTCCGTTGCTGCTTTTAAGATTCTCTATCTTTGACCTTTGGCATTTTAATTATTTTGTGTCTTGGCATTGTACTCTTTGGTTCCAACTTTGGGGCTCACTGTGCTTGTATGTCTATTTCCTTCATCAAATTAGGAAAGTTTTCTTTCATTATTTTTTCAAATAAATTTTCAACTTCTTGCTCTTCTGCTTCTCTTTCTGGCATCCTTATGATTCAGATGCTGGCACTTTTGGAGATGTCCCAGAGTCTTCTTATTCTCTCATTGTTTTTTTGAACTCTTGTTTCTTTGTTCTGCTTGAGTGTTTATTTTTTTCTTATGTTCCAAATCATTGATATGAACCCTGCTTCCTTCCCTTTACTGTTGATTCTCTGTAGATTTTTCTTTATTTCACTTAGTTTAGCCTTTATTTCTTCCCTTATGCTTTTGCCATATTCAGTGAGTTCTCTGAGCATCCTCACCACCAGTGTTTTGAACTCAGCATCTTATAGGTTGGCTATCTCCATTCCACTTAGTTCTTTTCCTGGAATTTTGTTATGTTATTTCATTCAGGCCGTATTTCTTTGTCTCCTAATTTGGTGGCCTCCCTGTTTCTGTGTGTTAGGTACAGCTGCTTTGACTCCTTGCCTTAGAAAAGACACCTATAAATTCTCTGGGATGGAGCCTTAGGTATTCTCCAGGGTGGGGCAAACTGCCTCACTACTTTGTGGCTCTGTATGTGGGGGAGAGTTTAGGAAGGAGACAATGCCGGGAAGGCTTGCTTGTCACTCACCCTGTTTACAGTGATTTTGCACCCCCTTCCCATTATAGCCAGAAGTTATGAGGCTTTGTTTTCCCAGTGCTTCAACCCTTGGCTATGCAGTCTGGCCTGGGGCTAGGGTTGCTTGCTCCCAAGGTATCCTGTTTGTTCCCCCACATGTGCGTGTGATACCCCACACCGCCCATTCTACTGGCCACTGTGCCGCACCACACCACATCCTCTCTGTCCTGGCTCCCTGGCTCTGCCCCTCCTACCCCTCTGGATGAGCATGGCCTCTTTAAATCTGTGGTTGTCGGGCTTCCATATGGTTTGATTTTCTTGCAGTTCTGGGTGTTTTTTGTTTTGAGGTTAGTTGTGATCCTTTTTATTGTTGTGTAAGGAGATGACGTGTTTCTACCTGTGCCTCCATCTTGACCGGAAGTCAAGGCATTTTTATTTTAATACTGGTTTTATGATCCATATAAACTATCTGAGCAGATGTAATGAGAATGTTTTACATTCATTAACTTTCATTGAGTGTGGTAACAACTATATTTTTTATGTGACCCATGGTGCATGCTTTGGTAACTAGATCATTTCATTTAAGGATCTCTTTCCTTAAGAAAAATAAATAAATATATTTAAAATGCTCCAGTGTGGTTACCACTTTGAACACCACGCAGATGTATGATGCCTTTGAGAATTAATACTAGAAAATTATTTATGTTTTGGATGTGTCTAAGGGATATTGAAACAGAGGGCAAATGTCTGAGAAAGAATACTCAAAATATTTTAGTTTATATCAATATTTATTTTTTTCTGGTAATGAGGTAAGCACCTAATTAGGTAATTGATTGTCAATGGTTCTAGCTATGAAAGTGGTTTACAAAAATAATTTTTATATTGTTTGAAACAGAGATGCCTAGTTACATCATTGTTAAATGCTCCATTTTAATTTGTTTCTTTAAAAGATTGTGGCTTTGAAATGCTTTTGGAAGAATGCATGTTTTGGAGGTTGTATAAAAAAACAAGGTATGCTATTACCTGAAGATGATATCAATCATGAGAGTAGTATTTATAAGTAGATTCCAGAAGTCATTTACTACTCTAATGGTTCATAGTGAATTTAATCTGATGGAAAATATCAACACAGGATATTAGAATGTAAATTTTTTTAATGTTATTAAAACATAGGGACCAGGCTTTTTCTTTTTTTAAAAATTTATTTATCTTTAGAGGGGAAGGGAAGGAGAGAGAGGGAGAGAAACATCAATGTGTGGTTGCCTCTCATGTGTCCCCTGCCAGGAACTGGCCCATAACCCAGGCATGTGTCCTGCCTGAGAATCGAACCTTGGTTCCAATCCACGAGCTACACCAGCGCTATTTTCTTTTTTTTTAATGTTATCTTTAGAGAGAGAGGGGCAAGTAGGTTGCCTTGATCCCCATGACACGCGCAACCCTTCAGGGCTAGGCTTTTTCAATAAAAGTTTCTTTCTTGAAAATAAAGTATAAAGAGTAATTTGATAAGCTAGTATTAATGTTCAATCAAGGCAAAGGAGTTCTATGATGACTTATTGGTTCTAAAAATTCAGTAATTTTTTTTGTTATAAGGGGAAAGAAGGGGAAGGGTCAAGTCAAGCATGTGTAAAGAACCCATGGACAAAGACAATGGCAGGGGGGCATGGAGGTAGGGGGTGGGTAGGGCAGGAGAGAGTAATGGGGAAAAATGGGGATAACTGTAATTGAACAACAATAAAAAATTTATAAACAATTTTCTTCTGTCTACATAAAAAAGTTACTTAATTGATACATTAGGTGAAACAGAATTTCTGACCAATATATTTTAAAAATGGAATGAATAAGCATACAGAATAGAAAACCTCCAAGAGAGATCCTTGGAGTTGTTGCAGGTTGTTACTAAGATGTATAGTCAGGTGCTAATGTTTGTTGAGCAATCACAGAATGTACAACATTTTACTCGGTGGTTTCAGATGGAACATTTGCTCTTCAGTTAGGGAAATAGAAAATTCACTCAAGAAACATACTCTATAAAGGTGTGTATAAAAGTCTTGTGGCAGGTTAAGACATTAAAGAAAAATGAAATTAATCGTAAAAGGCAAAGTGTTACAAATTTTAATCAAGGGGTCAAAGTTGATAGCAATCAAATTGAGACATTAATTGAGAACAGTCAATGTTATACCACACAAGAGACAGCCAACATACTCAAAATATCCAAATCAATAAAGTTATCGGTGGAAATAAATAATGTGTCTTTTATTTTACAGAAAAAAACTAAATGAACTTTTTGCCCACCCCAATATATAATAGTTTTTAAGCAGAGAGACATAAAATGAGTTATATAAAAATTAATTGGAAGATAATAAATCAAATGAAAAATTGCTTGATGAGTCTTAGGTTAATATCCAAAATACAGATAATTTTTAAGAATCTTGGTTATTTTTTCACAAAGAACACCTTCTCCAATTATGATCCACATATTACCTTAATCAGAATCACCAGAGGCGCTGGGTAAAATCCAGTTTTCTGGGCCCAGCCTGTCTTAATGAATCATAAATTGTATTTTTAATTGCTGCCCTGTGTGAGTTTGATAACTAATGATATAGAGGCTATGAAACAGGTTGATCAAAATAGAGGAATATGAAATTAGTAGGAAGGTGGTACTTGCAGAAGAGAATAATTAATTTTAATGACACTGGTAAAGGAAAATGGGATTATGGACTTACTATCCTTTTAGGCTATATGTGCTTTAATGGCTCTTCTGCCTAAATAAACTTCAATATTGCCATGAACAATAATGTAAAATTCTACTTCCAAGTGGACTCAGTTACCTTGTGTATTTAAAATAATCTTAAATTATTTTTCTGAGGATTTTGAAATGTAAAAACTGTATGGGCCAATTTTTTATTTGTTGTGTATATTTTAATTATATTTTATTTTTTAATATTTATGCATTGTTTATATTACTTATACATTTTTTATTATTTAAATTCTCTCGAAAAGACAAAAGATATAGAAGTTATGTTATAAATTTAGAAGTCTGTTTTACCAAAATCCTGGTCTCATCTCCCAGAGATAATAGCTCTTGTTCATTTAGTGAGATTCTCTTTTAAAGTTTTTCTTTTTATATTTAAATATATAAACAAAGAATAGACATATTTTAAAAATAAATTATGCCCATTGAAACTTTAAATTTCCCATATTATGGATCTTTTACCATATCAGTTTATAAGACAGAATGTAGAATCTATTTATAGCGCAAATATCGTTCATTTAACCTCTCCTATTGATGTTATATATATATATATTCTCAAATACTTAATAAAATGTTTTTCAGAAAAGATGTATTACTGTAAATGAAACTACTACTTCAAAACCACCTGTGCTTTGTTTCTCATTTTAAGTAGAAATGTCTAGTGTTTCACCAAGTCTGATGTTTGTAATTAGTTTCTGATTGACTCAGATTCAGTTTTGCCAAGTTCTACTACTGGGTTATTAAAAGTTTCTTTTTTCAGATTTTTTATTTATTTATTTATATTTTTAGAGAAAGAGGAAGGGAGGGAGAAAGGGAGAGAAAGAAGAAGGGAGGGAGAAAGGGAGAGAAACATCAATGTGTGGTTGCCTTTTGTGTGCCCCCTCCTGGTGACCTAGCCCACAACACAGGCATGTGCCCTGACTAGGAATTGAACCAGTGACTCTGGTTCACAAGTCAGCACTCTCTTGAGTCACAAATCTCTTGAACCACACCAACCAGGGCTGGGTTATTAAAAGTTTTACAAAATACATTTTCAGTACCTTTTGAAATGTTTTGTATTGTTCCTCCTCTATTAATATAGTGACTTACATGGACATAATACAATAATATGGGTATACTTTTTCTTGTTGAACACTCATTGCATCCTGAAATAAGCCCCACTTAAATCATGCTCAACTTTTGTTCTAATGCACTTTATATGTGATTTCCTAACATAATAGTAAAGGCACTTGCATTTGTAGTAACAAATTATATCAGTTTGTAGATTTCTTTTTTAGGTATTCTTGACTGTTTTTGTTATTAGTGTTATGATGGCCTCAAAATTTGAATTTAGATAATCTCCATCTTTTTAATGCCCTGAGGAAGTTTAACATAGAAACTATCTGGTCCTTGGATAATAGATACTATTTCTGAGGTAGACAAAATAATGATTTCCCCATGCCTGAGAAAGATATCTGTACCCTAATCTCCAGAACCTACAAAAATGTTAATTTTCATGGTGAAAGAATTTTACAGATGTGATTGAGATTAATGGCCTTGAGATTATTATCGCAAATTATCTCAGTGGGCCCAATCTAATGAAAAATAATTAAAAGAGAAAGAAGATGGATGAGGAATGGGTAAAAATATTTAACTGGAGAAGGACCTGACTGGCCATTGCTGAGATGGGAGATAAAGGAAGGGGTCTATGAGTCAAGAAATGTGGTTTCATCTAGAAATTGGGAATACAGCTCAGTTTAAAGCCAGCAAGAACATGGAGATCTTGGTCCTACAATCGCAGTGAGTTCCAGTTTTCCGGGAACCTGAATGAGCAGGAAATAGATTCTTACCTAGGAACTCCAGAGAGGAATTTGGCCTTGCCGCCTCCTTGAATTTAGTACAGTGAGACCCATGCTGGACTTCTGACCTACAGAGCTGTAAAAGAGCAAAAATTCTATTGCTTTAAGTCACTGAAGGTGTGGTAATTTGTCATAGGACAATAGAAAACTAATATGATTTAATTTTTTTCTTTAGTGAATGTTTATTCCTCTATCATCTCATTATTTTCAGTAGAAAAATAGGAATATACATTTTATAAATACAACAAAATTTACAGTATGCTGAGTTACAGAAATACAGCAATTTAAATGTAACATATACATATTACTGTATTTTTTGGACCATAAGATGAACCTAGGTTTTAGAGGAGGAAAATAGGGAAAAAAATTTGAAGCAAAAAATGTAGTAAAATATTTAATAATATAAATAACACAATATTTCACCAATGTAAATGCGAATAGAACTCAGCAACATTAACAACCATTATTCCAAATTTGGTGGAGGGAGAAAAAAAGTGCATCTTATAGTCTGAAAAATATGGTATTTCAAAATTAGGTTATAAAATAAAAGACACATAGAAGGTTATAGAAATAATTTTCAAATAGTTATTGACATTTTACCATATGAATATATTAAGGTTAATAATGTATTAGTTTGTTTTCATCAAACTACCTTCACTTTTGATCTGATGTTTTAAAATATTTTTATTTGATGATTTATATATTACTTTTTAATTTATAATTTCCAGATTTCTCTGGAAAATAGTATACAGCTTCTACTCAGTCACTGAGTCAGCTACACAGGCCTTTGGAAAATAAAATCCATGCTCAATTTTCTCCTTAATGGGAAATTTACCACAATTTGTTGAGTTATACAGTGACATTCCACGTACCTGAAAAAGTATGATCTGTATTTTTTAGGGTTCAGAGGGTCAGATCTTGTTTCAGAACAACTCTGATAATGCTTTGGAACCTCTCTTTGAAATGAAATTGTTTTTCAGTTTATACATGTCTATATTTTTATGTTCCTTTTGACCCACTAGTGTGTTTCACATGCGTGATTTCAGTTGCCATTGTGAAGGGGGAGGTCATTTTTCTAGATTTGGGGGTTTGGGGCTGTTCCGCGAATTTCCCTTGACGTGGCAGTGCAAGCTGTCTCCAGGCCTTTCATTCCTGTCCTCCTCTACCCTCTGGGTTTTCCAGTGCGCAGTTTTAATTTGGTAGATACTTGCCATTTTAAATCTTGTCTTGAAAAATCATTGAAAATCATGTAGAATATCTTCTGGGCTTTAAAAAAATGTATAAATGCCTTAATGTTAGGTAGAGAAATGCCAGGAACGTGAAGCAACTTGACAAAGGGCTCCCAAGTGGCTTTTCCTTCCTGTGACATCCTTGTGTCTTTATGTAACTGATGCCAAACGTGTGACACTTTATGCTGTGAGGAGCCCAAACATATTTACCTAAAAATCTTCTGTGGAAATTACTTATCTTTGGGTAATTTCAGTCCAGTCTCATGTGGGTCCTGGTTTGTAGTCGAGGGAGAATAAATGTATCCAATGTTACTTAAGTTACTGGTTTTTGATTTAAAGATGAGAGGGAGTAGTAAAACTGGTTATTTCCTTATTAAAAGTTCTTTGGGAGTACTTGTGTATTGGTTTCTTTAAGGTCTGGCATCTAGGGATGTGATTCACTTTTTGGAGTTATCATACCACACAGTAATCATTTGTACATATTCATAATGAGCTGTCAGTGTGGCATTAAAGAAAAAAAGTGGATTAAAAATATTGTGGAGTTCACCTGCAAATATATTTGAAACTTTTGGTCATATTTTTTTCTGAAAAAATAACGATGAAATATATTTAAAATGTTTAAAAAGCAAAAATAATTGAATTATTATTATTATTTTTTTAATCTAAGCCAAACATGAAAAAGCAAAGGCAATGAATGGGCAATGCCAGCGTGATGGCACCCCCTAGTGGGAAGTCTTAGATTGCCAGAGTCACTTTGATACAAAGGAAACTTTTGGAAATGTAGAAAAAGTCAAGGTAGAAAGATAAAACAAACAAACAAAAACACTAAGGGGAGAAACAGAAAAAAGTTGAGACTTAAGAGAAGTGACTCATCTATTGTAACTTTCAAAAGTCAGGGAAGAGCTGTGAAAAGGCAGTCGTGAAAGTCCAGTCATTGTAGTGCCGGCACTGCACTAAGTGCTTGAAAGTTAATTGATAGAATATATCTACTTAGCAAAGTAGGTTCTGTTATTTTCCCCAGGTCTAGAATCCTGCGATTTCATAGTGTAAGTATCTGGCCTGGAGTCAGTTTGCCACTTCATACTGGACTGGCTGACTCCAGGGTCTAAACTTACTGTTTCATACTATTTCTATGTTCTTTATTAATGATAATCATTGTGATCTTTGTAAACTAATAATACGTTCAACACAAATTCTTCTTTCATTGAGTCTTTGGGAATAAACAAATAACTTCTTTATATAAAAAAGCAAAATAACTTTATATAAAAAAGCAAACATGATATGCTTCCAATATTTTGAAATCTGTTTAACATTAAGTATCTCTACCACTACATAGAAAGGTTGAAAATTTAGATTTAAGCAGCATTAGTGGGTTAGATATGTTTTTAGTACTTTGAAAAAAATTGTATTACTCAAAAGTGGGTTTGATTCAAGATGCTCTAATTTTAGGAGTAAGATAAGATATATTCATTATGTATGGGAAAAGATAAAGCCATAGTTTGTCTTTTCTAACTAATTACCATGGATGTATTTACTTCATTATAAAGTGGTCTTTAAGAACTAGGGACCAAA
This sequence comes from Artibeus jamaicensis, assembly GCF_021234435.1. Lineage (NCBI taxonomy): Eukaryota > Metazoa > Chordata > Mammalia > Chiroptera > Phyllostomidae > Artibeus > Artibeus jamaicensis. The sequence continues at coordinate 235,165 of NW_026521859.1, forward strand.
CACTTTATTCTAAATTATATATGTCTATGTTTTATGGCTTTTTTGTTATACAGCTATAGTTTAATGGTTAGAGAGAAATTTCTCAAGCATTTTTTTTGTATGCCAACATTTTTCACCACAACATTATGCAGGAATTTCCAGTTGATTCTCTGCTCTTCCTCAAACCCAAACTGAAATCACAGAAATGGAAGAAATGTGTCCCTTTGCTCTTACCAACTGAAGTACTTTTTTCTGTCTTTACTTACACATTTCTCAGTTTCTTGAACCCCAAACCACACAAGCTGAAAGTGAAATATAAAAGAGTTAGCTTGGAAAAATATTTGCTCTATGAAGTAATTGTTACTAAATACTACTGGGTCAACAAACTTATAACTTTCAAATGGTTTTGAATGATATTTTGCTAAAGTAAAATTAGCAAAGTTTAGTCAATCTCAATAAATGTAGTGAGCACCCAGGAAAATATTATCTAGGGGGATTTTATTAACTAATATAGCTCTGAGTGATTCCAGTTCTTCTGGTTAACCTCTCTCTCAACAGTTGTAGTCTATGCATGCTCACGGTATTATATTAATTTGGCCCAGAATTGCATTTATAAATTAGTTTTACATTTTGTTTTTCACGTTTTGTAGTTTTATGTATTTTTGGCTTGTTATTTATAAAATGAGTATTTAATAATTCTTAGTATAGGTGGATATAGATGATATGGTATTTTTTTCAAATCTATGAAATGTATTTTAATGTGTACCAATTTAAGAAGAAAGACAACAGGAAAAAGAACCCTTTTATTGTTTTCTAATCAGGAATCCCCCCTAAATACTCTCAGTATCTGATATGTTGAAATAAGGTAAGATTTGCAGCTATATGCTAATATAGACCAAGCTCAGTATTAGAATTACTCAGACAGAAGGGTGTCAGATTGGATCCAGGGAGTGAATGTGAGGCTTTCAGGGGTTTCTGGGAGGTGGGAGCCAGGTTGCTGCTCAGAAATCCTGGGTCTAACTCCCTTTTTCCTGAGTGCAGGTGTAGCCATGCTGACTCTGGGACTGGCTTTAGAAAGGGGAGTAGAGTCGGGATAGCTGTAACTATTTCCCACTAATATCATAGATTGTGAAGGGCGTAGACACTTGAAGAGTGATGAAACCCTAAGTAATAAAGGACTCCGTAACTGTATCATGGGCAAGTGCCCATTAGAGATTCTTGGGGCCAAGGGACACTGCGTTGACACAGCTGTATCAGGTTTGGCATAGATCAGTGTGTGGCCACCTTGATAAGATTCTATAAGGAGATTTTATTTGAATCCAGAACTTGATTCAAACTGATAATGAATTTGTGTGTGTAATGTATTTGAGTGGGACTTGGTTACGGGTGGTTTCATACTGACCAATGGTCTATTGAAATGGGGCCTTTATTCTGAACAATACTGATCTTAATTGATTGCTTTGAGAGTATACATTTTCTGCCTGTAAGGGCACAGTTTGTGTTATTCTACTTTTTAATACTCAAGACTCAGTTTATTTTGCTTTAAGTTTTAAAGTGCTTATAGGGTGTCCTGTGTTCATGTTTTATAGTTACTTTAATATTGTTTTATATTTTTATCTAGTTAGTATAGTTATAAAGGCTTGCGTTTTCAACTAGACTGCACACTCCTGTTCATAGTCATTGCTTACATGCAACTTCTGTTCGCTGTCAATGGCACGGAGCCCTGGCAACTGAATTGAGCCAAACAGAATTAAACTGAATTACAATTTATGATTCAAATGGATTTTAAAACTAGAACTATGTGCTCCTGTCTTGTAATGTAATTGTGGCTAGCACCCTGAACAGTATTGTATTAATAAAGTCAAGATGTGAAAATCAAAACAATGGCAGACTCTCCTTGTAATAGAAGATGTTTGATCTCACTGATAGCAGCATCTCTACCTCTTGCCTGCATTTACCGACGAGAGCAGGGCTATTCTGTGCAGGCCCTGGTGATGCAGAGGGCTTTTGAGGAAATGCTGCTGGAGCCTAGTTTCCTTGTGTTTCAGATTCCTTCTGCCAGGGCGTGAACGTGGGCACACGCACACACACACACACACATGTTAATTATTTCATCTGAAGTATCATCAGGAAAGGAGCTAGGGAAGTTTAATAAGAAATGAAAACTAATTAGCATAATTAGAACCATCACATTTTGGGTGATAAATAATCATTTTGGTAAATGCACTTAATAGATGACTAGAATTGCTTTCTCAATAAGTGTATTATGAAGTCGTTCTTAAATTTATTGAATTAATATTAGTTTCCTCCAAATCTTGCAAGAGGACTTGTACATTTGGGTTGAGCCACATGGAAAACCCCTCTGTTTTTCTTTCTGTCTCTCCACACACAGTGGTCTAATTATTCGTTATGATTTTATCAGCAAGGGCTCATAGGAGAAAGATTCCATATTTTACCCAAGGAGTTAGGTTCCTGGGTGTTTCAAGGCTCAGTCTTGAGGACATTTTTTAGTTTCTTCCATTTTTAATTGTAGGTGTGATACTGTGATATGAAAGTTTGGGAACTGTTGTATTGAATCTGCACTCTTTGATTTTACAGTTTTTATTTGCATTATTCTTGATAAGTAGCATAGAAATGTATCTAAATGAAATGTCCTTATTTTATCCCCTGTGCTGGTCTGAAAGAAGACCCAAGGTCAATATCCTCATGACTTCTCTTTTTTGAAAGCATTTATGTAATACTTTAAGTATCAGTACATGTTCATATAATGTGGGCTCTCATAAGTTTCCTATTTTCCAAATTGCATTACTATAAGTGGCAGTGTTACACTGTAAATGGTTGTGTTTGAAATTATGCATTATTTACACATTAAAAACCTAATTATGATCCATTTTCCAGTAAAAATAAACTTTTTTCTTTCTAGGGAATCCCAGGATTTCCCGGAAACCAAGGATTAATGGGACAAAAGGTGATTATTAACAAAAGTTGAGCGATTCAGGCCTGGATCTGCTTATTAAAAGGGCAGAGTGGTGATGTGTCTTCACGTAGGGTACTTTTTCACAGCACTCATGGTGACACTTACTTGTTCAAATATGACATAATTTCAGAAGTTAGTATTTTGACTTTACAAATTGGTTTTTGTTGTTTTATCCAGGTAATATTAATTTGGATTTCTATACATGCCTCTATTTCACTTGGTTATGTTTCTATCTGGTGCTCTCAGACTTCCCCTTGGAGTCATTTTATTGTTTCCCCAACTAGTTATTTTGAAGTTCCTTTAGTTCAGATATCTTGGTGATGAACTTTTAGTTTTTATTTTCTTATAAATATCTTTATTTTACTCTTCTTTTTGAGAGATAATTTTGTAGATCATGCATGTGAAGATTGATGATTATTTTCTCTTAACACATTGAAGAATGTCTTATCTCCTGGCTTCTGTTGTTAAACTATGAGAAATCTGCTTTGATTCTAAATACCATTCTTTTGCAAGTAGTCTGTTCCTTCCCTTGGGATTCTTTTAAGGTATTCTGTTTGTTTTTAGTGTTCTTGAAACTCACTGTGACGTTTCTAGAGTTCTTTTTACTCACCCTGGTGAGCATTCACTTTGCTCCCTGGCTGTGTGGAATTACTTCTGTTAACTAGAAAACTTCAGACAATACCTCCAATTACTGCTATTTCATTTTCTGTGTTGCTTCTTTTTGGAATTCTAGTTAGATATATTTTATTTCTTCTGATTTTGTCCTCTGTATCTCCAAGTAGCTTTTTATTTTCATATTCTTTATTCTGTCTTACATTCTGGTTAAATTTTGGGGGATATATTTTCCAGTGTATGCATTTTTCCTTTACTGTGTCTAATTTGCTGTTTAAACCATCCACTGATTTTTTAAAAAAAGTTTAAACAATCATAGTATTTATTTCTAGTTCTAATTCTTAATAACATCTTTTTATTCTTAATAGTATCTTATTCTGATTTTAGTCCTAATAGTCTTTCTGCTTTATTTTTTAATTTTTAAAAGCTTCATATATAGTTCTAAACTCAGTTTCTGACAATTCCAATATCTGCTGACTCTTCCTCTGTGGCTCCTGCCTCCTCTTTTTGTTGTTGTTGTTGTTGATTGTGAGCTCATTGCTTCATCTGGTTGGTGGGAGTCCTTTCAGTTTAATGGGAGTGTGGAGAGCTGGTCCTGCTGGGAAGTCTGACCTCTTTCCATGTCTGGTCCTGCAGTGAGTTTCCCAAGCTGAGCTGAGCGTCTCTCCCAGACAACCCCAACCCTCTGACTCCTCCGACGAGATTTCTGCACAGTTCCAAATCCTCAGAATTAAAGCCTCAACCCAGAGCATATTTTATTAAAATGAGGGATCTCTGAAGTCCTTACCTACTTCTTACAAAACCAGCACTCTCTCACAGGGGGTACTCTTTCTAGGGTGTTGTTCTGGATTCAGAGAATCCCTTGGAGCACCTCGTGAGCCACGGTCCCAGAAGTTGACATTTACGTGCTATTCTTCTGTATCCTATTTTTCATTAGTTTGTTTTTACTATCATAGCTCTTAAACTCCGATCAATAAAATTTTCTGTTGTTGCACCTTGCCAGCTTGAATGGCAGATGTCACACCTGGTTTCCTAATGAAAATATTTGACTTAATAATTCCACAGACCCCAGGCCAAATCTTTAAGCTGTTAGCTTTCTCAGTTTCCAGCCTTGTTTTGCTTTCTCACAGCAGAGGAAGGGCTGACAAACAAATCGGGCTGATTGGTATTGAACTGTCATTCTATAGTGGTTCGGTAGGAAATTTCTGGAAAGGGATGGATAGTTTCCAATTTTTACTTTGATCTGTGTTTGATTTTTAGGGAGAAATTGGGCCTCCAGGACCAGTAGGCAAAAAAGGAGCTCCAGGGATACCTGTATGTACATGTCATTGTCATCAGTGTTTGAAATGTTGTCACTATGCACCAGGAGTTCTTCTCCTGGGGTCCACCAATTCCGTCTCTTGGTATGAAAAAAAGAATGTTCATGTCCATGTGTCTAGAAGACTCAAGAGTTCTTCATGTTCTCAAAAAGTTGAGCACCCAAATAAAGATCAGAGACCTTACTATAGATAAACCGGAAAACAAATATCTCTAATATTTCATATATTGTGCTATTACTAGCATATTTTATATTTTATAACTGCAATAACATCCTAAATGGACAGCAAAGCATAGTGGTGATGACATTGTATTTTTAATATGGCCATATTGAGGTTATACTTTCTGATGATAATTATTGAATTCTTATTTTGCTCATCACATTTCCTTTGCCATGTTTAAAAGAAAGTAGATATTCTTAGTATATATGACAGTATTTAAAATAAATGAAGAGCTAAATCAGGTCCTTGTGCTAGAGTAATTACCATTGCCTTAATTTGAATGATATGACTAGTTAAAAATGTAGCCATTTTGTAACGAAGAGAGATTATTATATTCAAAGAATTCATTAGATTGTTCAGGAAAATAGCAATTGTAAGTAATGTTGATAAAGGTAGCATCTATAAAGAAACCTAATTCTTAGCCCTCATGACAAAAGGAAGCAAGAATATAGGGGGAAAAAAAACTTTTCTTTACGCCTGTTTTTTACTAGCCCTTCGTTAATTTGTGCTATTGTAGGTTCTTTGAGCAAAAACATTTTAAGGGCTCTGCTGGCCTTCTTGCTATCTTGCATAGGCTGTGCATTTGTTTACTTTATTATCCTTTATTTGAATGTGTGTGAGGACATTTTCCAAGTATTGTATTGTATTTTAGAGGACCAATTGTTATGAGAATGTGTAACTTGGAAATGAATTGAATACTTTAAAATAATTTTCTCTATATTTCTCTTAAATTCCCCCTTTAAAATGTAGGGTTTGACGGGAAGTGCTGGCTCACCAGGTCAGCCTGGAAATCCAGGACCTAAGGTAAATACAAAAAAATCAGTGAGATTGAGAACTTTGTGCATAATAACCAACTGTGTATTTCAGTAAAAGTTTAACTACAATGATTTTATTTTAAATGTGGCTTTTAATTCTGTGAACTATCACTTATAAGAATAAAAATCCTAGGCCAAAACTTTGCGTATAAAACAGACTAAAAATTATATTAGGTCTGGTTTAAGCAGGGTGGGTCTGGAGTCCCTCACCACTCAGCTCCCTCCTGCCTTCTGGCCTCTCAGAAGCCCTCTCAGAGAAATACGTCGAGTTCTATAGAGTCCCTTGCCAAACCCAAGGATCTGTTCAAGAGCATAAATAGTCGTGATTGAATACTATCACTTGTACCATTTTCCCAGCCCTCTTCTTGGTATTTTTACTTAGTGGAATGTATAGGGAATATTTATTTATGAAATGTCTTATGGTAAGAATTATTAGGCATTTCTTCCGTAAGGACTGTGGGTAAGATAGAATATTATCTTAACTTGCAGAATTTAAAACAGTAAGGCAGTCTTGACAAATATATTTAGGATGTCAGATCAGATGGTACAAGTATCATCAGATGGTACAGATCAGTGTGACCATTTTCTAGGTGTATAAAACCATGTGCTGCCAACTTTTTTTTTTTTGCTGTTATTTTTTTAGAGGATGAAACTAAAAATGTTCTGGCTAAACCGAGGAAGCTATTCTCAGCCATTTAATGAGTATATTAAATCCCCAAAAGGAAGTGATAGAGTTGCAGTTTTGGAAGCATTCAACCTTTAATTAGACATTATGCCAGGAGAATAGACCTGGCATACTAAATGATTAGCTGGCCTAATCCAGTCTTAGTTTCTGAACATTAAAGAAGAGACAGGATAAAATGTCATGGGAGCCTAGTAAGGAGGGAAAAGTAGCTGCCCCTTTCCCCATTGGTGGAACCTTGTGGATCCTGGAGCCTTGTGGGTCCTAGCTACAGGAGCTATGCAGAGCTGGTATAAAACCTTGGAGGGACTGGGCTTGCCACATAGAGGTTCTTCATAAGTTTTCAAGGTCAATTTTTTTAAAAGATGTAGAATTCTATACCCCTTAAATATCTGAGGTACATGGATTCTCCCATGGTATTCCGGATGCTCTGAATTCTGAGAATACAGCCTAACATTTCATCAGCTTTTTAAAATTAGCCACTCCATATTGTTGGCTCTCACTGAGCTGGAGGTCAATTAAATCTGCTGGATTTTCCAATAAAAAGACTTCAGAACAATGTGTTTGTGGCACTTGAAGATTCCGTTGATTTGGCTAAGGAGCCAAGTGACTATTTCCAGTATCGTGGTTTGTTATTTTTACACGAATTGCTACAAAGTTTGGTATCTCTCATCTTGAACTTATGCAGTTATTTTGTTAAAAATAGATTCAGAATGTTAAAATGATAACTATTAATATAATCTTTTCAAAGAAACATTTTAACTTCTTTGCATGGAGTGTACTAGTTAGCGCAAGGGTTGGAAACTTTGTGAAGGGCCAGTCTTTGAGGGCCATGTAGTCTCTGCTGCAACCACTCAGCTCTGCTGTTTCAATGCAAACACAGCCGTGGACAAATATCAACTGTGTGGGATGTCGCTGTGTGCCCCTTAAATGCCATTTACAAAAACATGTGTTGGGGGCTAGGTTTAACCCATGGGCCCAGTGTGTTGACCTCTGTATCAGCTTATCTCTCTGACAGTGGGGCAAAAAGCTGTATCACAAGGTCAGGGATGAGGCTGAAACTCTATGGTAGACCTTTGGAACACTTCTAATTTGGATTAGAAGACCTCTTTTTAAAAGAGGTATTGAAAAAGTCTACTTTACCATACCACTATGTCCCAGTTTTTAAAAACATTGCTTAACTATATTAGGTTATATTAACAGAATCAAGTCTTGTAAGTTTTGGCAAGCCCCCTCAGTTCTGTGATTTTCAGCCGAATCACTTGTAGAATTAGACATGTTAAGAAGCCATTGCTCTATGGTTCAACAATGCTGTTATGTGCTCAATGCTTTAATTAAATCTACATATTAGGTTCACATGTTTGTCAACATGAGCAGCCTAGAAAACTTTTCAAAAGCTGAAAACAAGGGTGGTTCCCTTAGAGGTGAACCCAGGCTGGCTCTGGGAGATCACTCACTGTCCCTTCTAGGTGTCTCTTTGGGGCCTTGGCCAGACGTTGACTGTGCTGTGATTTCAGGAGCAAACCAGAACTACCCCTGATGGTTTCTCCTGGTTAGCCAGCAGGCATGTCCTCTCTTTTATTTGCAATCCTCTTTTCCTATCCTACATTCTTTGCTGTGAGCTAGGTCTTGCTCTCCCAGTCTGTTAGAAAGGACTGTGCTGGAATCTTGAAAAAGAGCACACATTAAACTTTTTCTGATTCATACTTCTTTAAAGAAGCCACTATACATTTGAAGCTGTTTTGTTCCTTCAGCTGCATTCTGAAGGTGAGCCATAGTGAGAAAGTGAAACAGGGCAAAGATAAAGACTTAACCCAAGGGAGGGCTTCAGTCGGTGCAATGTGGAGACCTCAATAAGTAGCTCTGGTCCCTAAAGGTTGAATCTCTCCCCTTATACTTGGACCTGCCAGTATAACAATCCAGTAACAGCACTTACCATATACTTTCAGAGAGCTTTATTAATGTGCAAACTCATTTCCTTGCATGAGAGAGTTTTTGTTAATGGTTTTTAATGCATAGAGTCTATGTTTCAAACAATTGGAAAGTTGAAAATATAAAAATTATGTTTAAGGCATTTCTGTGTCTATATCACATAAGTCATTACTGAATTTAAAAAATTCAAATGGTTTTGATGCATTGACAGGGCAATAAAGGTGAACCTGGACTTCAAGGGATGCCTGGGGCTTCTGGGCTCAAGGTAATTGTGATCTGATGCATTTGGAAATATTTCCAAAGAATTATAATTGACACTTGTATGCCTTCAGGAATGTTATCTGAAATCAGGAGTGCCTTTGTCACAAAGCTAAGGTACATGAAAGGAAATGGCCAATGTGGGCCAATTTCATATCTATTTTTTGGATATTTTCTCATAGTTTGGGTAGTAGAGACATGAAATATGCTTTGATTTGATTTTCCTAGAAGTGGTAAAAGGTGTGTGTTAATATGGACATTCTCTCTGGTCTAGAGAATAACGCTCCCTCCCACGGCTGGGAACAAGCGTGTGTGGCTCCCGTTCGTGGTGCTGTTCCTTTGTTTATTTTCAGAGTGGCTGCCTTTGCCAGTTTCCTCCATACCAAATGGTTTATGTTTATTTCTATGAGATTTGCATGTTTTAGAAATCTAGAGAATTATTGAGCAGCTTAGGAGAGGGCATGGTGAGCGAAGAGAACCAAACTTAGTTTCTACAAAACAGTAGTCTTTAGTTAGTGTGATAGAGTTTCGGACTGATGGTCAAACACAAAACAGAACAAAACCAAAAAACAACCATGACCATTCAGGATTAGGTCCCATCTGTTACATTTTTAACTAGAAGATTGTGGATACAGCATCACTAAATGCTTTCTGAGAACCTCCTTATTTAAGAGTTTAAAAAAATAGCCCCTATGGATGATAGAAAGTAGACAATTAAGGTAACTTAAGGATAATTTTTGTACTAAAACAACTCAAGAATTTACTTCTAAGAAAATAATATTCCATATGTATAAGGAAAAAATATAATTGTGTACACAATTTAACTAAAAGATGTTCACCCCGATATGGTTTATAAAAATAAAATTGTAAAAACCAGTATTTAACACTATTGGAATTTTATTCAATAAAATATGCTAAATCAATAGAGTTGAATACTATCCTATGATTAAAAATTATGTTTTTTTAAAAAACTATAGTGGCATGTAAAGAACTTCATAATATCAATATGTGTTGACGTAAAAGGTGAAAGTTATGCATGCATTAGCACATGATAGTAACTAAGTTGTATATGTATGGTTGTGATAGGTAGAGAGAAAATATATAACAAAATAAAAATACTGGGTAATGAGACTTTTAATAATTTTTATTTTTTCTGTTTACTTACCAGTTTGTAACAATAGAGTGTTTTTTTAAAGTAGCAGTTTGAGAAAAAGCAGTTTCAAGGAGAAAGAAAAAGTGGTTAGTAAATGAAAAACAGATACCTATGTTTATTATTTTTACTATTTCATTATTTACTTAGTTGAACTTATAAAATATAATAAAAGTACCAAATATTTATAAAATTTTAAAATACAGTATGCTACCGGAACTTCTCAACTAGAGGAAAATATGTAAGAGATCTTATTAGGACTCCAGTAAACTTTTCATTCTTTATTATTCCCTGTAGTAATAACTCTAAATGTCAATCAAATTTTTAGCCATCAATTTAAAATATGAGATGTATGTAGAAATAAAAACAGTGGTACGTCTTTATAAGCACTAGGTCTGTGATCTTTATGTAAATTCTGCCTTACCTAGGGAGAACAAGGAGCAGTGGGCCCCCAGGGAGAACCAGGATACCTGGGTTTACCTGGAATTCAAGGAAAAAAGGTATGCATTGTTCAGGAGGCGCAATTCACTTCTAATCAACTACTTATATGTAAGTTTTCCTTTGGTGAAAACAGGATAGTAAGACTGGTTATACTTTTCATGAGATCAGCCATCATCTTCGTATCCCTCGCTGTCCGAGTTTTCTTCCGTTTCATTTTCCCGTCTCTCGCGTATTGTCTACTTGGCCCCTAAATGAGTATGCCCAGCGTGATCCTTGTCCTTTCTGTTCTGATGTGCGGTAGACAGTGCTCGCTGACACAGGAATTATCTTCATAGCAGCAATTAAGTGTTAGACCCTTAGTGAATGTAAGTAAATCTACCATGAATATATATTTAGATTTAAGGATCTCCTTGTTCAGAAATTTGGCATATAAAAGAAAATCTGTATTTTATTTGCTATAAACACAAAACTCTATGTTTAGATAACATGATGATGTAAAAAAATAAATTTGGAAAGTGGGTCCAAGTTCAACTTTGGGCAAGTGCTTACCTTTCCCAATTTGCAAGTTCATTAAATGTACAAACAAGAACATTGAATTAGTTGGTCTCAAATATCTCTTCTAGGTGAAAAATTCTAGGAAACTTATTATTATGAAATGTAATTTTCCCCCAAAACTTCACTTTTGAAGCAAAAGTTATCTAAAATATCATTTCAACATTATGTTTTATTTTGTTTCCTATAAATGTGTGGCTACTATGATGTGGAAATTTTCAGTTTTATTTCTTAAAATAACATTTGTCAAAATAAGTCCTTTCTTACTTTTTTGCTTAACCTCAGACGGTGATCAATATAAAATATTTTCTTTTTTTTTTGTAAATTAAAAGCAGTAAATTTTTCTTTTGAGTGTGAGAGCAAAAGAAGATGTTCATTTAGAACATTATTTTGACAGTGTTATTTTATTCTCTTCCCAAGTATTGTATTAGAGTCAGTTCCATATATAAGGTACTTGTGGAATTTGCATAAGATCATAAAATTTTCTTTGCTGAAGGAAAATGCTTTTATTTGAAACAATACAGAATATACTAGATTATGATACATGTATTTTTGCAGGGGGACAAAGGAAGTCAAGGTGAAAAAGGCATTCAGGTATATTATTGGCTTTTTCCCCCCTACTTGGCAATAAAATCAGTGCTTTATTCTTCTTAATTCTTATACTGCTTTTCCAGTTCCTTCACCTTTAACCATCAGTGCCTCATTGTGTTAAATCCCTGCTTTCTATTTTTGCTACTAAACTTTTCAACCATATCGACTCTAACGTTAAAATTCTTCACCTGCCATGGCTAGTGTGATTCAGTTGGTTGAGCATTGTCCTGAAAACTGGAAGATCATTAGTTTGATTCCCAGGGCACATGCATGGCTTGTGAGTGTGGTCCCTGGGTGGGGTCCATATAGAAGGCAACCATTGATATTCTTATCTCACATTGATGTTTCTCTCCTTCTATTTCTCCCTCCCTTCCCCTTCCTCTAAAAAAATCTTTTAAAAAAGGATCTTTCACCATTTCACTGTTATAGAAAACTTAGAAACCAAGTGATTCAACAAAATAAAGATAGGGATTTTATTATATACTTTTAATTTATATATTTATTGATATACTTATAGTATATATGTAAAGCCATTCCAAAGTAATTTGAAATGGCTTATGGCACAAATAATTTGATAAGCAATCATTGACATCAAGTATACAAATATATTTAATAAATAGGAGAATTAAACAGGAAATTATACCAGACTGAGGAAATCTATGGTAATTTAGAAGGACCGTTTGTTTTGGGTGTCTTAGCAACAAAGGCAAGGAGAACAACCATACTACTACTATGGAAGACAAAGACATTTTCACCTCAATTTAAGTGGCTGTTAAATGGGTTTTTCCCCCCTAACTGGACAACTGACCCATGGGTAGGATGTCCCTAGTAGACTTAATGATTTACTTCTTTAGAATAAGTTATATCTGCTGGCCTTTCAATTTGTTAAGTTTTAGAAACGGGAGACTTTTCTAACCATGAATTACAAATCCAATGTCTAGACAGAACTTTTACAATGTTTCTAAGATTATAAAACTCAGTTACTGTGGCTGAATTTTATGTAGAATAAGCTTAATGTAAAAAGAAAAATACTTTGTAAAATTTTATAGATAGAATTTTGAGAGCTCTAGAATTTTTGGAGGAATAAAAGGAAATTTTAAATCAATATAATTGATAGAGTCAAAATCTACTAAGGTAAACGGTCTAACAGTTGTTTTTCATAAAAAGCTGTTTTTATGAAGATATTCAAGTATTATCAAGCTTCCTCTAAGTTGGTTTTGAAATTAGAAGTGAGATAAAATTTAAGTAACTTTCTGTGAACTCTAGACCCATGTATTCTGATTTCCTTCCTGGTATTCCTTTTGGATATATCACGTGCACCTCAACGGGTTCATATCAGAACTTGTCATCTTTTCCCATGAACTGTCTCTTAACCATAATTCTTTCTAATAGTAATTGGTACCATGAGGCAGTCATGCAGAGGAAAAAAATCTTAGAAGTCATCTTAAAACTCAGTCTCTTCTAATTTCTTCACATTTGGTTTTAGCTCTAAATGTCTCCTGAACGTGGCTGTTCTCTCTTTCCTGTCCCCACTATCTAGTCACATATCAGTGCTCCTGGATGACTGTGATATTTTCCTAACTGGTCTATCTGGGTCCAGTCTACTCCCTTTCTCCCACCCCCACACACTCTTCCCAGCATGCAATAACTTAAATTGCCTATCTGCTTAAAAATTGGGCAGACACAAAAAAATCGTGCCCCATACAATTTAAGATAAAGTCTGATCCATAAAGTTCCTCTGGGTTCTACTGAACCTTCTTCAGTCTTACCTCTTGCCACTCTGTTCACTATTATCCACTCTTGCTTTAGCCAAGAGGAATACTTGCCTTTATCCTGTATGTCTCTCTGGTACTCACTCCTGTCTTTCCTTCTGTGGGCTACTTCTTACTTGTTGAGAAAGGGCTGTACTCAAGGTTGAGTCATTTTCTCTACCCTCTCTGTCAGATGTCCCTATGTCCCTTCCTGTCAGATGCTTAATTATGCTTTGTACATTTGTCAGATAGTATTTTCATTATTCTGTTTTAAGACATTTTCATCCTTGATTTACTTGCATCTTTCCCACCACTTAGCAAGCAATTTGAAGGCAATAATGATACTGGGTTGGCCAAAAAGTCTGTACGTTTTTTTTCCATAAAATAAAAGACACATTTTTTATTTTCACCAACAGCTTTATTGATTTGGATAGTATATAAGCTACCTCCTGCACAGTATAATGTTGATTGTTCTCAATTAATGTCTCAATTTGATCACTATCAACTTCAACTGGTCTACCCAACTGTGCAGCATAGTCCAGCAAGAAATCTCCTGCACAAATCTTTATAGTCCACTTTTGACATGTTCAGTCAGTCACAGCACCTTCTCCATACACTGAAAATTTTTTTTGCATTTTAGTTGTTTTTACCTTTTTTGAAATAATAAAGCATAATATGATGAAAATGTTACATATTTCTTCCATTTTCAATATTAAAATGGATATATAAAAATTTAATAATTTTGATAAATTTTTAAAAATGTATGCTGATGTGACAGCTGTCACAATAAAATCTAACAAATTGTTTCAAAGGAAGTTAAAGACAACTAAATGCTACTAGAGCTATCTTACAGAAAAAAAACAAATGAACTTTTTGGCCAACCCAATATCTTTGTTTTAGTGTCTCCAAGGTCCAGCAAATAGGTGCTTCTCAATAAGTACTGGGAGTTCACTTATGTAAGAAAATGAACAAATCACTGCAAAAGTGATTTAGTATTTTAGTCACTTGATCTTTGATTATATTATCAAGGCATATGTTTTTCTAGAAACTGCTAATTATCTTGTTCATCATAGGAATGAAGTAGTGCTTCAGGTTCTAGTACAATGTCTTTTATATGGTAGATATCCAGAAATATTTATTGAGTGGATAGATGTGTTTATATATTTATTAATCTTTCTCTCTTGTTTGTTTTTAAATATCTTCACTTGAAATATTTTTGTAGTATATTTTTAATTTTTAAAAATTCCTTTAAAGAGGATTTATTGTCCTCAAATGTGTATAATCAAACACCAAACATAATTATGTCATTTAAATTAATAAAATGTCCACAGCCATTTGATTTTTAAATTACTTTCATGCCATTAATGTGGACTTAGCAGAACATTCTCAACTATCTAAAATTATTTACATGTTCTCCCAAAGTTTATTCCTTGCCTCTATCTATTTTAACTATAAGGTTAGGTTAATTTATCTCTCACTTTTTTTTGCTTTGAGGGACTAACTACCCCATATCTTACTTCATTTTACTATTTGCAGTACTGCTTTGGGGACATTTCTTCTAAATTATAATGCACAGTTTGTGGTATATATGCGATTACATCATATGTGTGGAAACTAATAATATTTAAAATTTTTTAAAGGGTCAAAGGGGGGAAAATGGAAGATCCGGAATTCCAGGGCAACAGGTATCTTTTTTTCTTTGATGGAAAATGTAATGAGAGATAATATAAGTAGACAATGCTGAGGGAGAGGTACTTGCAAATAAAAATAGGAGGATCAATTTACTGCACATTCTAATCACACAGGGATAAAATGCTAGGTGATGGTGGTATAATGTTTTGCTTTAGTTGTTTTTTGTTTATTTTCTAATCCCATTTCTATTGGTGTCTGTGAATTTTGCTTTTCAAGGCATTTTTTCTGGCCACATAAATGGCTGAAGGTGATCAATGCCACCCATTTTAGGAGTGTTTGTGGGTCAAAGACAACCATCTAGTGACAGCACCTCCATACCCACTGTTTAATCTTGATATTCTTCTTGCAACATGAACAGTCAAGGCCATGTGTAGTGGAGGAATATATTTGTTTTCTTGTAGTTTGCTCACAGAAATAAATCACTATGCCAGAGACTTATTAAAATTCTATCTTGAGGCACTGTGCTATGAAACATATATAGTAAGATTATTTTTATTCTTTCCTGACTAAAAGCTCCTCATTGAGCTGTGTTTCAGTAAGATAACCATCTGGCACATAAGTTCAGTCAGAGCCAAACTGGACCAAATAGAGTATGTATCCTGGTGCACTGCCTCCAGTTCAGCTCAGTTCCAACTTGGTTCAAGTTTACAGGACAAGCTGTGCCTATGAGTCCTCCCCCAGGGCAGGCCTCTTTTGCATGTGGGTAGGAAAAAGATTCAGTAACTACACCAGTTCTGGAGACATGTAGATGAAACTACAGTGATGTCTCCAAGGATGAGGGTCTCAGCATCCCTTACTTGGAGAAATCTGCAAGTCCACGGGAAGTATGCTTAAAAGCATAGGGCTGCAGGGTTGTCTGTAACATGGGATGGAAGGTGCGTGCAAGATGTCAAGAAGCATTGAGAATTCAGAAGCTAACAATAAGCACCAAGGTATCTAAAAGGAGAACTAGATTTGAGTTTCCCTGAAAAATGTTGCTTAGTGTTCTTTCACTTGACTCACATCCAGCTGATAACATTACCAACTCTCCCTGTTTCCCTCTCTGGCAACACACACTGACCTCTCAGTTTCCCTAAGTTAACCACACAATATCTGTACACAGTTCTTCCCAGAGGAGGACCTTCACTGCTTCTTCATTCAACCTCCCTAGTCCAAGCCTTTCACCAGAAATTGTTACTTGCAATAATTCTCTCAAAAGAAGGGATATTTCCTTTGGAATTTGAGCCCATCTTACTGGCTTACAGATGACACTCTCTCCAAGGGCCCCTTAACTTGTTTTGTTCTTACTTCTTAAGGAAAATTGCAAGTCTACCCCCTAATGTGGGGTTTGAATTTTCCAGAAAGCTTCTGCTGTAGATCTATTGAAAGCTGAATTTCCCATCTCCAGGGACTGAGCTGACTGGAGGACCCCCAGTTGTTGCTTCTCAGCAGCTGGGTGGTCTACCCAAACTCTTTCAGTGAACAAAGTCTTAATTACCTGTCACCCCACTAAGTGCTGGAACTGTGTGATTTTTTTGGCCTTCATGTTGTGAATGGATTTTAAGTGAATGTTTCTCTTCTGAAATCATTTTAGTGGATTCTCAGATGACAGCCATCTGTTGTCACTTTCAGCTCTAATTCGGTTCTAGTCCTGAGCATTTAACTATTTTATCTTTCCACTTACACCACCTCCATTTGTAGGATTACATCAGGTAGGGAATGCTGTGCATTTCTCCAGAATCCTCAATATTTACAGAGAGAGTTTTTCTAAGATTTTTATATGAAAACTAAATTAGTGTTTTTATGCTCACACTTTAAGAAGCTACATTTTTTTGTGCCATATACTGATTTTAATTTTTTCCTTGTGTCTAATTTGAATATCTATATTTAAGGAACCAAGAAATAAATCAAAGTAAATTTTCAAGTTTAAAATTCATTCTGCAGGATGTTATATACTAAATTTTATATTGAGTTGGAGAACACCAATTTTTTTTAAATTTTAAAATTGAATAATGAAATCCTACCTATGTCTGTGAAAAACATACCCTTTTTTAAAACTGATATCGGGTGATTTTAGAGCCTGAGTGTGATGAATTTAAAAATGAAAATTTTAATGCCTTTCCTGAAAGTTCTTATTATCTATATTATGTCATTGGAATAAATTTGTAAAAAAGATAAGTAGAAAATAATTTAATATAGCCATCACATGTATCCTTAGCTAGTGATTGTAATGAGTGAGTTTCATGTATGGGTTCCCCATTGTTTGAATCACCAAGAAAAAATTAGGCATTTTATTCCCTATTAATCACTTTTAGTAGTTTCTTTTAATTAACTCATCTTTTTATTAGTAATATGCAATCAAATTTAACTCTAATCCCATGAGTGGGAAAATACAATGCTCCTTTTAACCACCAATATATCTTATCTAAACTTTAATTTCCATGAAAATAGTAATATATTTTCTATTAAATGTCAGCATAAAATTTATTACTATTATTATTTTACATGTAAATAGAATTCAGATGAAATCCCACTCTAATCTACATATTTGGCCTGCAGCACATAAAAATATTCATATCTGAGAATGACACAGTTATGTAAATTAGTATTTTTATATATCCAGTTAGCATATTGCCTAGTCATTAGTCTCCTTTCAAAAGGCAAAAAAGATCTCTTATATGTGTAATTCTGCCACTAATTATATCACTGTTGTTTAAAGTAAAAATTAAATTGACTGTGCGGTAAGTGGCGCATGCCATATGACTAGTACTGTAGCTTGTACATTTGTTATAGCTTTTTTCCTGTTAATTTTCAAAGGGAATTCAAGGTCCTCATGGTGCAAAAGGAGAGGTATGTTTCTTTATGTACTATGTTCCCTTTCTTCGGTTCTTTTTGCCTTTCACCACTGTATGAATCTAGAGATTGATATCACAAGCAGAGAATGTCTTTTATGCTCTTCAGTAGTTCCTAAATAGTGACTTGCAGGATATGTAAATTCATTAAGTTACATATGAAATGTTATGCATTTGTCAATACTGTTGGTTCTTTTAGATTAAGAGCTAATTTTTTCCTGCATACTTTTCAATGAACAATATTGTGTGTTTTTGTATATGCCTGTCTCACAAGAATTAAAACTCCTTGGGAACAGGACTGTGTCACATTCCTTGTTATATCTCTGGCACTATGCATATTGCCTACCTAATGTACTGAAGAAAGTGGATATTTGTAGGGTTCAATGGATGACTGACTGACAGTTTAACAAGATACAAAATTTCACTCCTGATTGATAACAGTATTGCCCAGCTGTTTTCTACATAATACATATATATTGTATATTTATATCCATAACGTTGAGGATTTTAAAGGTGCAGTTCTACCTTCTGAAATATTTAAATAGAACTCTTGAGGACTTCTTTTGCTTTCAGAAAGGTGAAAAGGGAGAACCTGGTGTCAGAGGTGCCATTGGACCAAAGGGAGAATCTGGGATGGATGGCTTGATGGGGCCGATGGGGCCCCAGGGACAACCTGGGGAAACAGGTCCTCAGGGACCCCCAGGATTGGATGGGAAGCCTGTATGTATTCTACTTTCTTTCATAGTTTACATTGCTTTCTACTTGGTATATACATGTTATAACCCTTAATAATCTAATGCAGGGAAGAGAATTTTCAGAACAGTTTATTCGACAAGTTTGTACTGACGTATTAAGAGGTAAGTCTGCAGAGAGTTTTTCGAATTGTAAAACTAGAACAAAATTTTTGGTAGAAATTATAAAAGATATAAGTAAGACAAAGAAAAAAATAAAGAACATTTATAAATCCTTGTTTGTTTCTCTAGATTAATATTTTTATAATTAAGATAAAATATATGTACTCTTTTATAATATTTTAATAAAGCAATTTATCATGTCATCATTAATAAATTTCCTGACATAATTGTGATCATTTAATTCATAAACATAGATGTTTATAATTCACCAAATTTTTCTTCAGGGCACTTTTTACCTTTTTTCCCCAGTTGTAAGCAGTTAATACAATGAAATTGCACAAAGCAGTGACTGTTTACTTAATTAAATTCCTAGAAGTGAATTATTGTCCAAAAGATATATATCTATAAATTTTCTAAAAATTATTAGAGATATTGTTAATTTTCATTCATATTTAAACATCGGGGCGGGGGGGGTCCTTTATTTTTTAAGCCCAGCTACCAGTCTTACTTCAGAGTGGAAGAATTCGAAATTGTGACCGTTGCCAGTCCCAACATGGATCCCCTGGAACTCCTGGGCTGCCCGGTCCCGTAGGCCCAGAAGGCCCCCGTGGAGTCCCTGGTTTGCCGGGAAGAGATGGTGCTCCTGGACTAATGGGCGCCCCTGGACACCCAGGTGCCAGAGGATTGAAAGGTACCTAATTTGAGTGCGTAAGCAAATGACTAAGAAAGGTAGTTTTTTGGTTCCCATGCCCTAAATTTATTTCATAGAAAAGAATTTATCTTTGTTTTCATGATGACAATTTTTTTTTTGTAAATCCCTTAGTCTTTAAATAATTTATTAACTGAGTTAGAAAACACTATTTTCTTAAATCAACATTTTCAAGTAGAGACAGATGGGTCAAAATTAATGAAGCAGGTGAAGTTCAAATGAGAAAATGCTGAAAATGGACTTAGTTGAAAAATAGAAATTTTAATGCCATTTCCTATATTTTGAATTTGGTAATTTGTTATGAAAATTATTCAGGTTTTTTCTATTATAGGAAAAATTATGTTTTACAACCAAATTTCCTAACAAATTACAACTTACTTCTTTTTGCCTTTGAATATTTTTGTGAAATGTTGGTTGATAGTTCTTCTCCTTTAATTTTACATGAATGATATGGATGTTTTATTAAAGTAATAAAAGAACATGTATGATTAACAGAAAAGGCTAAAAATCCCCAAACCATTTTTATTTCTTATTATTTAATCTCTACTAATTATTTCTGGGCCACTGATAATTTTAGAAAGTTTGCTTCAAAAATTGTTTCCCATTTCTAATGATAAATAGGTGACAGGCTATTTTAAAAAGATGTATTTTTTCCTTTTTTATATGTGTATTAACAGCTTTGAAGGAAAACAGTGTAGGAGGCAGTGATTTTCTAGGAAAAACTAGCTTATTCTCGTCTTTGACACTGCAGGCTTACCAGGAGTAAATGGGGCAAAGGGGAGCCAAGGGTTTGGGTACCCTGGAGAGCAAGGTCCTCCTGGCCCACCAGGTAAGATCTGGTGTATGTTCATAAGCTTTGCTGCATAAGTTGCTTTAAGAAAATCATCATAAATCTATGTCAAATAATTTGAAACCAAGAATCTTAAGTCATCCTCCGCTTGCTGTGTTATATAATTTGCCATACCTCAGTTTCCTCATTTGTAAAATTGTGATGCATGTCACCTGCATCATGGTATTATTGGACGACTGAATAAGCTGATGCATATGGTGCTTGCAGGATGGTATGTGACGATCCCATTTATGTTTTTCATAGATGTGTGCTATTATTGTCTTAGGTGATGCTATCACTTCATGCAACTTTGGGTCGATCAAATAATTTAATACTGTATATGTGAAACACTTAGAACAATAACTATGATTGTAGTTCAGTATCAAATCAATGTTTGTTAGTGGTACTAATAGCAGGAAGTGGTAGTGGTAGGAAGTGCCCTCAACACTTTGCTCCATCCCCAGATTTGAATGTTTTGCTTTTGTTATTTTCAGTCATTGACTTTAAAAGGCCCGTATCCTCAATTAATTCTTCTTTCTTTGAGAATACTAATTGAACTAATTAAGCTATGGTTCACAAATTAGTACTAAAACACTTATGGATATTGATCCCTATTATACTATATATGATAACGACAGTGTGTAGACCTTTTTATTGCAAAGACAGCACAAAGTGACTTCAGTAGAGTTTTAGCATATGTGTGTGTGTATATATATATATATATATATATAAAATACAACACACATATACTTTATGTATATATATATATATATATATATAAAATACATATATTGTCTGGCAGAAGTAATGGGTGCTTGAGTATGGTTGGTAGGATACGTCAATGTCTTGCATGAGATGAACACCAATTTGAACATTTCATCTAAAATGTCATATTGTGTGCTTTAGTGTGATGTTGTTATGGTACAGAATTACTTGCTTATGGTTTTGTAATAAAAGATTTTGTATTAAAAAGGCATTATTTATACCAGAGCCATTATTTGTGCCATATATATATATATGTTTTAATAATATTGGAAGAAAATATGCTAAAAGAAAGAAATAAGTTTGGACAAACACAAATGGAAATATTAGAATGTTAGCTGGATATCTTAATTGGCACAATTGCTATATTAATATAGCTTAACTTAGTTTTACAAAAGTTAGTAATTGCTTTGGTGTGGTCCTTTTCAAAGTGGAAGGTACATGGAATTAGCAAAATAGTACTTCTTTTTACATTAGTGTGAATATGTGCAATTTTCGAGATACTTTTTCAGTTTAAATATCTTACAGAATCAGCTCTGTCACTGTCAAAAACCAAACCCTCTGTTCATATGCTACTGATGTCCCATCTTAGGTCCAGAGGGCCCTCCTGGAATAAGCAAAGAAGGTCCTCCAGGAGACCCAGGTCTCCCTGGCAAAGACGGAGATCATGGAAACCCTGGCGTCCAAGGGCAACCAGGTCCCCCTGGCATCTGTGATCCATCACTGTGTTTTAGTGTCATTGTCGGAAGAGATCCATTTAGAAAAGGACCAAACTATTAGTGTCTAATGCTTCATTCAGCAGCCTAGGCATGGTGCTTTTCTTTTGTGGTCTTTTGCATCTCAGGAAGATAACAAACGGTAATCCCTTGAAAAGAAGCTAAAGTACCTCGGTGTTTTTATTGTTATTTTTTCCTTAAGGAAAAAGATATAAAAGGTCACATATACTGATCTTGAAGGGTCCTCAGTAAATTGGAGCCTTTAGATTAGTGGCATTAACTAAATCTCAAGGGTTTCTTGTAAACCCATTTGTTTTAATCCAAGTTGAATATAAAAAACCACCATTGCCTCTTAGCTGGTCCATTTCAGCCACTGTGAAATACTTCACATGCAGCATCCATGCAGCAGAATATTCCAGTTCAAGTTCATGTCTGTGTGAATTCTATGTTTCATATCTCACAACTCATACTTCTTCATTAGACAACACATGTGTCCGGTCATTGGACATGAGATCAGGGCTGATACTGGTCAGACCTGTTACTGACTTTATCGTCATTGTAGTCATTCACTCCAGTGTCTGTGCTTACTGGGAAGGGTGGGGGGGCGACAATGGACTCCTGGTTGTGCAATGTCTTCAATATCACATGTGAATAAGATGAATGTGTCTCTGGTTTCATTTGCAAATAACCAGGTTTGATTAATGACTAAGCTAGGAAGTACCAATTATATAAGGGAATGTTCAAAATTATGTAACATTAAAAACATTTTTTTTAAAGTGCCATTATACCTGGTCAATATATTCAAGGCAAACAGAAGCTCAGAAATACTACAAAAACTTTCCTCTTCATACTTGCTAGGTAATTGGAATGTTTGTTGTATGCCTTCATTTTCCATTTCACTTATTATATGTGTATGTTCATATATGTTAACTTTCATTGTAGCAAAGCTAATGGGAATAAATGCTGTAGTTGAAAGGAAACCCCACAGTTCTGTAGTATGTCTTGGTGTTTTTAGTAGACTTTAAAATATTATGAATAGTCTTTGGGTACTGTACTTAATGCTTTTGTAAGAACATAATTTGAAATATTTAATCCTTATTATGCTCTAATTTTTGTTACATGCTTATTATTCAAAGCACAATAAAGTTTTTATAGACCTGATTTTGTCTTTTTTATACATAATTTTAACTGATTATTGAGTATATTGTTCACATCACATGGTTATTTATTTGGTGTATAAAAAATTATTAAATTATGTACCCTATTAAATAATGGGTTCATTTGAAATAAGAACTTAGAAATTCAGTTGATGTGCTATTCACCTCAGTAGGCCCGGACCAGTGTGGCTCAGTTGGTTGGACATTGTACTGCAAAGCAAAACATCATTCCTAGTCAGGGCACATGCCTGGGTTGTGGGTTTGGTCCCTGGTTGGGTTGTGGTGTGTAGGACAGGCAACCAATTAATGTTTCTCTCTCACATCGATGTTTCTCTCCCTTTCTTTCTCCTTCTTTTCCCCTCCCTCTAAAAGTAAATGAAATCTTAAAAAAAAAAAGAAAGACAATATTTGCTTCTTGGCCCCAAAATGGCTGTTGATCAGTATGTACCTTTATTGACATGTAATTCTATCACTTTGATTAGGACCTTGCAAGAAAATGAAACCCATGACATTTGGTAGCTAAATTAGCATCAGGCACGCTTCAATGTTCTCTCTCCAACAAAGTTGCAGGTATCTGCTTAGGCCTAACAAGCCTATTACCCCTGCTCATTATGGCATTTGATGTGACTACCTGGTAAAAGAGCAGAATAGGTGGTTGCTATCATTTATTAATTCATTCAACCAGCACTGATCCCAGAGCACTAAGTGCCAGTTACCGTGGTAGGGATACAATAGCAATATCGTACAGTCTGGCCTGAAGAAATTCATGCCTAACGAGTTACAGGTAAGTGAACAGGTGAGTCCTGTACATGCCTTCTGAAAAAAGAGAAGGTGCAATAGAAATGTAAGGATAATCCTATGGACTGATTCGTGCTCCTCCCAATTTGTATGCTCAATCCATAACCTTCATGAGACCATGTTTGGCAAGGTCCTAATCTGATAGAATTGGTGACCTTAGAAGAGGAAGAGGTTCTCTCTCTCCTTCTCTTTGTACATATGAATGTTTACACATACACCACAAACATGCCTGTATACGTGATAGGCCATGTGAGCACAGAAGGCAGAGCTTCAGATGGAGCTGGACATCATTCTCTGATTCTCCAGTAGAGGGCAGCAAAAATATATATAATATTTTTAATTTTATTATCATATATACCTTATTGTATCTATCATATCCAGGGCTTCCCAACCTGTGGCCCATGGGCTGCATGCAGCCCAGGGTGGTTCTGAATGTGGCCCAGCACAAAATCGTACATTTACTTAAGTCATTATGAGATATTTTTGTGATTACGTGTGGCAATGTATTTAACGTGTGGCCCAAGACAGCTCCTCTTCTTTCAGTGTGGACCAGAGACGTCAAAAGGTTGGACACCCTGATTATAAACTATCACTGTATATATATTTAGTCTGAACATGTTTTTTTTCAAAGTATGATTAGACTTATAACCTAAAAATGTAATTATTCCAAAGAAGAAAATATCATTTTCATAAGGTGAAACCACAGTTAGTGAAGCCATTTATATTTTAATGTCTTGACTTTCTGCTTTAACTTTATATGGTGCAGTTTATCTTATTAAAGTGCTCTGTCTAGGAGCTTTGATTAATTCTTTGGATTGAAAACTTTACTGCCAAAGCAGAGGTTCGACGCTCACTCCTGGTATTCCTCAGTTACAGTCTGGTCTGTTGGCTAGTGTATGAGCTGTGTTGTGCTTGGGGAAGGCAGAGATTTGTTCTCATCATTACCTAGATTACAACACATAGTCAATCCACATGTCCTATAATCTGGTATAGCACGTTGTATAAAATGTTCACACAAGAAATAAGCAGCTATGTAGCTATGGCATGGGGAGCCTAAGCTTTGAGAGTCTAGAGCATGATGGGGTGCACAGAGGGAAATTCAAATTAAGAGTATGTTCCATTTTAACTGTTGCGGTATCTCCATTCTGCTTCCCATAGTGGCTATACCAGTCTGCATTGCAACCGACATTGCACTGGGGTTCCCCCTTCTTCACATTCTCCCCAGCACTTGCTTGTTGATTTGTTGATGATAGCCATTGTGACAGGTGTAAGATTGTATCTCACTGTGGTTTTCATTTGCATTTCTCTGATAATTAGTGATGCTGAGCATCATCTTTTCATATGTCTATTGGCCATCTGTATGTCCTCCTTGGAAAAGTGTCTATTTGGGTCCTTTGCCCATTTTTTAATTGGGTTGTTTGCATTTTTTGGTGCTAAGTTTTACAAATTCTTTATAAATGTTGAATATTAATCCCGTATCAGATGTACTGGCGAATATATTTTCCCATTTAGTGGATTGTCTTTTTATTTTGTTGATGGTCTCCTTTGCTGTGCAAAAACTTTTTAGTTTGATGTAGTCCTGTTTGTTTCATTTTTTTTTTTGTTTCCCTTGACCAGGGAGATAGATCAGAAAAAATATTTCTACTAGCAATGTCTGAGATTTTACTGCCTGTTTTCTAAGAATTTTATGGTTTTGGGTCTAACATTTAGATCTTTAATCCACTGTGAATTTATTCTTGTGTGTGGTATAAGAAGGTGGTCTAGTTTCATTTTTCTGCAATTATCTGTCCAATTTTCCCAACACAATTTATTGAATAAACTATCTTTAGGCCATTGCATATACTTGCTTCCTCTGTCAAATTTTGACCATAGAGGTGTGGATTTACTTCTGGGTTTTTTATTCAGTTCCATTGATGTATGTGTCTGTTTTTATGTCAGTACAATGCTCTTTTGATTACTATGGCCTTGTAGTATAGTGCCACTTCTGGGAATTTATCCAGAGAAACTTGAAACATCATAATTCAAAAGAACATAAGCACAATTATGTGCACCGCAGTATTATTTACAACCACCAAGATATGGAAGCACCCCAAATGTCTATCAGTAGAGGAATGGATAAAATAACTATGGGAAATTTACATGATGGAATACTACTTTGCCATAAAAAAGAATAAAATTTTACCCCTTGCTACAGTGTTACTGAACAAGTGTGGTCCTGCTGCCAACCACTCTCTCCAGGCAAAATTCCAGGGGCAGAGGTTTGATGATAAAGGAAAGGAATCTTTATTCAAAATCTGCACAACTTTGGAATAACAGCAGACACTTAATCCTATCAAGGCTAAAATCTGTCACTTTTTTAGTTTAATCACCTAAGCCCATCAATTAAGGCTAAACTCTTTAACTTCTGAGTTTCCCTATCATTTTCCCTTGTTAGTTTTTACTTATCTCATTTCTGTAAGACCGTTTACAAAGTAAAACAGCAAAAGCTACAAAAGCTACACAATTTTGGAAGAATGGCAGGCTTCTGCCTCACAGCCTGTCCCCTCTAGAACACCCAAAGAAGAATAACCCACTGCCAGGCCAGCTCGATCCTAGGCTGCACCTGGAGTTTCCTCTCTGATCCAGAAGCCATCCAGAATATTGTCCTTTGAGAAATGCAGGCAGCTGCAGCAGGCGGGATCATCCAGGCATCCTGGAGGGAGAGAGCCAGAGAACCAGTCTCTGCCTTTCTTTTATTTCAAGTTTTCTGGCCCTTAATTCCACGCAGCCCACAGCATTCAGCTTCTCAGTCAGTCCTGTCCCAGGCTGTTTACCATTCATTGCCTGGGACAATCTCCTCCTATGCCCCTCCTACTCTTCCCCAGTAATCCAATCAGATCTCTAAGTATTAACAACACTGGATGGATCTGGAGAATTTTATGCTAAGTGAAATTAGCCAGCCAGAGAAAGACAAATACCATAGGATTTCTCTGATATATGGAATCTAATGAACAAACTGAACCAACAAGCAAAATAGAGACAAGCTCATAGATAGAGAGCAGGCCTGCAGCCGTGGGAGAGGTGGGGGCTGCGGGGGTGCTAAG
Organism: Artibeus jamaicensis; assembly: GCF_021234435.1. Lineage (NCBI taxonomy): Eukaryota > Metazoa > Chordata > Mammalia > Chiroptera > Phyllostomidae > Artibeus > Artibeus jamaicensis. Next base: position 261,874 of record NW_026521859.1, read on the forward strand.
AGGGTGGAGGGATCAAGCCAAAAGGAAAAAGACTCATAGACATGGACTGGATTGCAGGGGGTGGTATAAGGGGTATAAATGGTAATGGAAAAAATACAACAAAAAGGAGTCTGTGGTTTTAAGGGGAAAAGACCAGAAATAAACCCATACTTTAGTTAAATTGAGTTGCAAAGGTTTCTCTGGAATGTTTTCACAAAACTTTATCTTAAAAGCTCCATAGAAAAATTTATTTTTTCCCTAAATGACATATTTGAAATAAGGATCGCATTAGTGTTTTTGCTTACTGAATATTTCTATGTTCTGCCTTCCCCAAAGTAGGTTTTTACAGAAGAATTTTGAATAGATATATTTCAGAAGTCCCTCATTTATACCTTAGAAGAAAATGACAACTACATATCGGTAAAAATGTTGCTGCGTGGAATATTTGCAATTTTCTTGCCAATGTTCTCCTCTGGGACTTTAATGGTGTCACGGCTTATATTTAAGTCTTTTATCCACCTTGAATTTATTTTGGTGTATGGTATAAGTTGGTGCTCAAGTTTCATTTTTTTGCACGTAGCTGTCCAGTTCTCCCAACACCATTTGTTGAAGAGGCTATCTTTACTCCATTTTATGTTACTGCCCCCTTTGTCAAATATTAATTGACTATAGAGAGTTGGGTTGATTTCTGGGCTCTCTGTTCTGTTCCATTGGTCTATGTGCCTGTTTTTATGCCAGTACCAGGCTGTTTTGATTACAGTGGCCTTGTAATACAGTTTGATATCAGGTATTGTGATCCCTCCTACTTTGTTCTTCTTTCTCAAAAGAGCAGCTGCTATTTGGGCTCATTTATGATTCCATATAAATTTTTGAAGTGTTGTTCTATGTCTGTGAAATATGCCATTGGTACTTTAATAGGTATTGCATTGAATCTGTATATTGCTTTGGGTAGTATGGACATTTTGATGATGTTCATTCTTCCAATCCGTGAACAAGGTATATATTTCCATTTGTTTGTGTCTTCCCTGATTTCTTTCTTCAGTGCTGTGTAGTTTTCTGCAGCAGAGAGAAAGAAGGAGCTACTACCCTTTGCAACGACATGGATGGAACTGGAAAGCATTATGCTGAGTGAAATAGGCCAGGCATTGAAGGACAAATACCATATGATCTCACCTTTGACAGGAAGCTAAACAACAAAACAAACAAGCAAACAGAATAAAAACAAAGACACTGAAATAGAGAACAAGTGGGCAGCGACCAGAGGGAAGAGGGAAGGGAATTTAAGGGGAAAAATGGGGAGGGATTTTAAGGAACAAGTATGAAAGACACAAAGATGAGGACTGGGGGGGGGCGGAAATGGGAGGGAGGTGGGGAGACGGAGCAGGGGTGGGGCTGGGATGGGAGAAATAGACAAAAAAAAAACCTGTACTTGAAAAATAACTAAATAAAAATTTAAAAAAAAAGAAAATGACAACTACAAATAACTGAAGTACCATCCTAAATTCATGGAGAACTGAGAAACAATGAGTGTGTTTTCTCACTGTGGCTCCAGTTCAGCCACTTGGAAAGGGCCTGTAGCTCTCATAGAGTGAAATTCAAAATGAACTTTTGAAATAAATAGTTTTGTTGTTTTTTTTTAAAAGGAAGCAGTCTGTAGCATGAGTGACCTTGGATGAATCAGATAACTTCCCTGATCTTTTTAAAATTTTCTAAAAGGGTTTAAGTTGCTGTGTTTTTCAACTCTAACTGTACATGAGAGTCACGTAAGGACCTTTCTGACAATCTCAGTGAGGAAAGCGACCTCACAGTGGGAGATGATTATGACTTCCTAACTTGCAGGCCACAGTCCCCGGCCTGTGAAAGGTTTGTCCCTGCCTGAAGCAAGCTCTGCCCACTGTTGTCCTGCATTTACGATAACATACTTTTGAAATGCTAGCTAGAAGTCCAGACTCTTCAGAGGCATAATCACCCTCAGAGAAGCACATAATCTTGTTAACTCCAATGGTGGAGATTTCCCCATCTGGCTTTCTCCCACCTTCATGTAATCTTTCTTACATTCCCTCTCCATTCCAACTGTATAAAAGAAACCACAAAACTGTCATTTTCCTGAGCATTTGAGATCTTGCTCTATGGCATGTTGTTAGTCTGGCTCAAATTAATTTTAATAAAAATTCTCTACAGGTTTGGATGTTAGGATGACACTTGGATGTGGGAAAGCTAGTCAAGTGCCATTGCAGTAGTGCTGAGGGTGAAGAAGAAAGAGGATGAAATCACAGAAGGGATAGGACAAAACAAAGACCATCCATTTATTAGTTCTATGAAAATCATGGATGACCAGAATGTGTCCTCAGCATCCTAGATGGTGAGGAAGGTGAGGTTTACTGTGATTCTGTGAGATAAGGCAGGAACCAAAAGCTGTACCTGGTTGTTACACACTTTTAAAAACTAAAGAGTTCAATTGAACAAAAATTGATTCTGATGCAGCAAGGCCAAATTGAAAGGGTTAGGAACACTTCACCATCGAAGCTGGGGAAAGACTTTTACAGAGAAGAGGTGGAAACAAAACAAGGAAATTATTTGACTGGCTACAGCTTATAGGGTTGCCTTATTTGGGGACTCTAGTTGGTGTAACTGTGGAGACAGGAATTTGGTGAAAAGTAAAGGGGTTGTTTATTTAAAGGTTATGTGGTTTTGGAATGGTGGTACGTTTCTGCCTCAGGACTCCTCTCTCTTTACCCAAAGGTAAACAGCCCTGCCACCCTTTGCCAGTTTAAGAATGTCCCTGGAATCCCTTTTCCCACTCCTAAAACTATTGTCCTTTATGAAAACAAAGATAACCGCAGCAGGATTATCCAGGTGGCTTGGCAGGCTCCTGGCTGCAGTTCAGCTAGGACTGCCACTTTCTGCGTGGAGGGGTGCAGGGCCGGGCCTCTCACATGGTCTCCTGGGAGAACGTCCAGGAACTCTGGCTCAGCGCTGACCAGGCCAGCCAGGGGAAAGAGCCAACGGACATTGACCTTACCCGTGTGCTCCATTTGAGAGTCCTCTCCTAAATCCCACACCTGCCAGAAGCCAGTGGGTGTGTCCAGCCCTCCAACCAGTGAGGGCAAGTGTGGGTCCTGTTTGCCTTTGCTGGTCTTACAGGGCCATGTTCCTTAAGCGGGAAAAGCCTCCAGGCACGCACGCTCTGTGCAAGCTCCCTTCTGCTCAGTCTGGACTGCAGGGCTGCCTCAGGTTTCCCTCCGCTGGCGGCCCTCCCTTCGCAGGGAAGGCAAGCCGCTTCCAATCTTCAATTCTGCCTTTGGGTTTCCTCCCTGTCCCCTGCCTTCCCAGCGTTTTGGCCTGACCCCTCTGTTACACGAAAGCATTGAAGCCGTGTCGCCTCAGTGTCACAGGACAGCTACTTTAATGAATTTAACATTGCTTATCCCACAAGGCTCCCAGTGAAATTTCTTTCTCTGGTACTGCAATAAAAGAATATTTCCAGGTCCAGAGATTAAGAAATGTATTTGGTAACTAGTTCTAAATGACAAGTAAAGACGTGATAGAAAAAATCTACAGCATTAAATGTAATTTCAGGTATACCGTCAGAAATGTATTTCCTTTTCTCAAGACTCATTAAACTTTTGTATTAGAAAGAACTCATTAGACAAACTGAGTCCTGGAGGGTTGCTCAGCGCTTTAGGGGGACAGGGCTGTCTGGTCCTTCACCACTGAGGGGTGAAGGGAACGGGGCAGCTTTACTGGTAGGAAGTGACTCAGTGGAAAGAACACTTCCACTGAGATGTGTTACACATATGTGGTAACTTGGGAGAGGCTTAACTGTAGTCAGGAAATGGTCTTTAAATATAGAGAAAGAAACCAGTGAGAACTCAGAATGCTAGTGATTGGCGCTGGGGTGGCATTGCCATGGAGAATATATTTTTTACCGTAAGAATGGACTCATACATTCAAAGGATGAACTTTCTTATGCCCACTTAAATGGAAAAATCAAAATGTAATTAATATTCCCCCATGTTTCGATTCTGTAATTATGAGTCCAGGGAAACAAAGGATCTAGGTTGATTTTTTTTTTAAGGGTAATAGAGAAGGGTAAGAAGCAGAGTGTAATGTTAGAGAATTGCTTTTATAAACAGATCTTGTGAGTTAGCATTTTAGATACAAAATGTTAATGCCGATTAGCATTTTGTTTATGCAAATGAGTAATGGAGAAGAAAAAGCAGGTCTTTGGTTAAAGATGGTATTTGTTGAGGATAAAACGAAAGAATGTTAAGAACCATGTAGACATTTTCTGATAAAATTTCAGAAACATCTAAGATGTTTTATTTTTAATATACCTGCCTAGGATTGCTTTGATAACAATATATTAATTCCACTTAAGAAAACTTACTTTTCTTTATTAGCCTCTTTAAATTTAAGTGTCAGCAGCTATTCTGACTTTCATTTAACTAATAAGCACTTCTCTATACCTTGTTAAGAAATCAGAACTGAAGATCTTTTTAAGCCTTCATAGGACTAAGTGGCATCCAGGTAGGAAAAGGGGGAAGACGAAAGCCGGCTCTGATTAGTTTCATGCCACATCACACCATGATTTTGTAGTTCATTCTCAGACAAACTAGTTCCAGTTTTAGTGGCATTAGCTCACGTATAAACTGATTACTGTTTTAAATACCACCCACAGAATAAAAGATAAATGCTGTTGTCTGTCCCCATGAAATGTTAATGGCCCCATGTAGGTTTTAGAGTCCTAGGAGTCAAAAAGAGGTAGCAGGGACCTGCTAAATTCTTGATGTCTGTCAGTGGGTATAGTTACAATGGGAAGACAGAAAAGAAACAATAATAGCGGCTACTACTCACTCATTGGCTTGGAAAGCATTCCTCCTTTCATATGACAGCTTATCTAGGACTAGGTAGCATCATTTTCAGTTTATAAATGAAAACACTGAGCTTCATATATCTAAACAGTAATAATCTAAAACTGAAACCCAGATCTGTCTGGCCCCAAACTCATGTTTTCAGTCTTAATATAACTAAAATGTACTATCTATATAGTCCACGTTACAATACAGTGTTTAATTGGCCACTGGAAGCCATCTAGTATTTCTACGTCTGTGTTCATCAGGAAGAATTTTTCACTGCCTTACGATTTATGAAGTTCAGTAGGAAGACATTGCATTATGTATTTTCTGTCCTTTGGAATGCAGTTTGCGGGTTTCATTCAGAGTGGATATCCCAGGTCAGTTTTTGGACCTCTGCGAAACATTCTACTAACATCCTATATGCATTCACCTGTGATGGTATTTTTGTGTTTAACCCTGTTTTGTGATTGTCTTTTGTCAAACACATGCAGTGTTCGAAATGTGTTTTCATATATACCTCTTGCCAAGCCTTGATTGAAAATCTTATTAGTATAATAATCATATGTAGGAGGGTAAGGGTAATGCCCATAAGCCTAGGATGTTGGCAAGTTGAGTAAAACTCTTAGTAGAGTACCTGGGACACAGAAAGTATTCAGTGACTATTAGTTATCATTTCACAACTTCCTGATAGTTGGTTTTTCTATTAAACTTTACCAATGATGAGAAAAAAACAAAAACAGGGAAATCAGGCAGGTTTTCATCAGGTTTAGATAGAACTGCCAATGTTTGTTTCCTAGCTATGTGGACTTTAGTTGTGATAAGCACTGATATTCTCATCTCTGAAAAGAGAATGGCAATGATGTTTTGGACAGTCGCTTTTAAATGTAATGATTAATTTTATAATGCAGCTCAAGTGCCCATCAGATAGGAGGCACCCATTGGAGGCAAGCTGTTTTGATTATCAGTGGAGCTAGAGGTCTCAGGCTAGCAGCCATCATCTTGTCACTGGTGGCTAATTGCTAAAGTATGGGAACAAGTTTGACCCATACAGACAATGATCAGATCTCATCTCAGACTTCGATCCTAACTCTTTCTCTAATCTGCCATATTGATGAGCTTCTTCATCAGAGTATCCTGTTATCCCTTAACTGGATGAATAAAGCAGAATTCGCTATGTTCACCCTTGCCACTTTTATGCCATCATCACCACTGGTAGCATCATTGTTGCCTCAGATCAGCTAGGGAACTGCCGTCTTGCACCAATTAAATAGGCTGCCTGCAGCCTAGATTGTGACTTCAGTGCTCACGATGGACTGTGCTGGTAGAGAGTATTGCACAGTTCCTTTGCTTCCTTTGCTTCCTGATGCATGGGATAGGTGAATACAAAATATGTGAAAACATCCATTTGACTTTTGTGGAATCACCAAGATTGTGTGGAATCAAACCTGGTTGTTGTTGAGAATTGCAACTTGTGAAATTTTAGTACTTTTGGGGGCACGCTCATTAAATAGCCCCTTGAAGTTCAGTGAGAGTATTTAGTTTGTTTTGTGATTCTTGCACAACTGATTTTTATTGCTTAAGTAAACCTTGCTGTATTTATATAACAAATGATGTATTTAAACATTTTTTTCCATTTTAAAATTTATGAAAAACAGAAAGCACTGTGATGTCTGTGTTAGCATTTCCAAATCACATATTATTCTATAGTAAATAGGAAAATAAGGTTTTAAATTATTTTAAACATTCAAGCTAATTTAATGCCTTAAAAACAATACTAGTCAGTTTGTGGGAAATTGGGGGAACAATAATACAAAAAAATATGTTTCTATGGAAAATCATAATTCACAATTCTATTTTTTCTGACATTCTACTAATTTAATATTGATTTCTAAGGACATGACCACATTTTCTAATTGTCATTGGAATAATCTGATTTTGTGGTGCCAAATTATGCATTCTACAAGACTGTTGATGAAATTATAAGAGCTTGTTGAATATTAGAGATTCTGGTCTTTTGGCATGGAAATTAAAAAGAAGTATTTAACCACTAACTTTTTATGCCTAGTATTATCTAATTTCCACATTGGAAATTGGCAAGAAAACATTCTTTCCCAAATATATATTTACAAAAAAATCTGTCTAGATGCCTTCGAAATGAAATTTGTACATAATGTTACTCAGGGGAGAGAAAATTCTTAGGTTAAAAATAATGGCAATGGTTTTATACTTCTGATTACATAAAAGATACTTCAAAAAAATAAATATCCAAATAAATCAGATAACTATTTCTCCTCTCTTCTCATTTCATAATTTCCAAATAGTCTAATATTTGTCTGCACTGTATTTTCTATTTCCTGACTTTCTTTTATCTCTCCTTTTCTTTTTGCTTATATAAAGCCAAAATATAAACTAAAGCTTTATTTTGTTTACTGTATATACTTAATAATTACAATTTGCTATCTTAAAAAAGCCCAGCTTTGTTGAAGCATAATAAAATATATCAATTTTTAAGTGTATATTTGGATGGATTTTAAGAAATGTATGCACCCATGAAATAACCATCCCAGTTAAGATACAGACTATTTCCATGACCCCCCACAAGTTTTCTTCAGAAAAATCATCTCCCTTTGCTCAGATAATTGATTCTTCTTCCAGCTCCAGAGAATTCCTGATCTGATTTCTGTCCCTATAGATGAAAATTTTTTTTTTCTGGAGTCCCATATAAATGGAGTTATATATTATTTCATCTTTTGTTTCCAGCTTCTTTCATTTAGAATAATGGTTCTGAGATTCATCCATGCTGTTGTGTTTACCAAGGATTTATTACTTTTCTGTTGCTGAATAGAGTACTTTCGTGTGGATCTAGTTCAACTTGATTGTTCATTTACCTGTTAATGCAAAGTTGGGTTGTTTTCGATGTGGAACCATTCTGAAACGCTTCTATGAACACTGATTTACAAGTCTGTGTGGATATATGCTTTAATTTCTCCTGGGCATTAGGAGTAGAGTTACTAGATTGTGCTGTAATTGTATTCTTACCTTACAAGTCCTTTGCTATATTAAAATATTTCACATCTGTGGCTTGCATTTACATTTTCTTATAGTTCTTTAAAAAAATTTAATATTTTGAAGAAATACCATTTTATCTATTTTTCTATTATAGTTTGTATATTCTGTGCTTGACTGAAGAAATCTTTATCCTCAAATCACAAAGATGTTTTCTTTGTTTCCTGCTAGAATAACACTGCAGTGGTGGAAAACTGCTGTCTCTGCACTGTAGCCATGACCTACACATGGCTACTGAGCATTTTCAATGTGTCTAGTGCATCTAGGGAACTAAATTTTTAATTTAAATTTAAATAGCCATATGTGTCTCCTAGTGACTATATTGGACAACGTAGGTCTAGAAGTATTTATATTTCTAGCTTTTGTGCTCAGGCAGGTCTGTGATCAATTTTTTAAACTTCAGTTTTCAATTTCAGTTTACATTCAAAATTTTGTATTAGTTTCAGGTATACAGCATAGTGGCTACACAATCATATACTTTACAAAGTGTTTCCCTGTTTATTTCCAGTGACAAATTTTGAGTTAAGTTTTGTGTAAAGTGGGCGTAAGGGTTAAGATAAATTTTCTCCTCAAAGCACTGTTGAAAATATAATTTCCCCCATTGAATCACTTCTGTCAAAAAATAATTCATCATAAATATATGGTAAGCTTTTTTTGTTGTTTTATTTGATTTTTTTTTTTTTGGTTTCCACTTTATTTTTTTTTTTAATTTTATTGATTATGCCATTACATTTGTTCTATTCCCCCCTCCACCCTGCATGCCCCTCCCCCACCATTCCCCCCTTTAGTTCATGAACACGTGTCTCAAGTTCTTTAGATTCTGTATTTCCCCTACTATTCTTACCCTCCCCTTATCTATTTTCTATCTACTGTCTATGCTACTTATTTTCTGTACCTTCTCCCCCTTCTCCTTCTCCCACTCCCCTGTTGCTAATCCTCCACATGATCTTCATTTCTATGATTCACTCCTGATCCATTTGTCCTCTGAATTTGCTTTTGTTTTAGGTGTGGTTGTTAATAACTGTGAGTTTGCTCACAGTGAGTTCAACTTTTTTATCTTTTTTTTCTTAGGTAAATCCCTTTAACATTTCATATAATAAGGGCTTGGTGATGATGAACTCCTTGAATTTGGTCTTATCTGAGAAGCACTTTATCTGTACTTCCATTCTAAATGAAAATTTTGCTGGATAGAGCAATCTTGGATGTAGGTCTTTGGTTTTCATGACTTGGAATACCTCTTTCCAGCCCCTTCTTGCCTGTAAGGTCTCTTTTGAGAAATCAGCTGACAGCCTGATGGGAACTCCTTTGTAGGTGACTGTCCCCTTATCTCTTGCTGCTTCTAGGATTCTCTCCTTCATTTTAATCTTGGCTAATGTAATAATGATGTGCCTTGGTGTGTTTCTTCTTGGGTCCAACTTGTTTGGGACTCTCTGAGCTTCCTGGATTTCCTGGAAGTCTATTTCCTTTGCCAGATTGGGGAAATTCTCCTTTATTATCTGTTCAAATAAGATTTCCACTGATGGCTGTTCCTTTCCCCCTTCTGGTACCCCTATAATTCGAATGTTGGAACGTTTAAAGATGTCCTGGAGGTTCCTAAGCCTCTCCTCATTTTTTTGAATTCTTGTTTCTTCATTCTTTTCTGTTTGGCCAATATTTGCTTTCTTCTGGTCCACTCCATTGATTTGAGTCCCAGACTCCTTTCCATTACTATTGGTACCCTTTGCATTACCATTCATTTCAATTAGTTTAGCTTTCATATGTTTCTCTAATTTGTGACTAAAATCAACCAGTTCTGTGAGCATCCTGATCACCAATGTTTTGAACTGTGCATCTGAAAGTTTAGCTATTTCCTCATCACTTAGATTTATTGGCTCAGGGGCTCTGAGTTTTTCTTGAGCCATTTTTGGTCTATTTGCGCCGGTAAGTAAGGGGGGCAAAGCCTTAGTTGTTCACCAGGTCGCTGGTTTGTGACGCTGTGTGTGGGGGCGGGGTCAGAGAGGGAGCAATGGTGGTCCTCTCCGTTAGCCCAGTCCGTACCATTTCACCACTGCCCCAGCCTGTTCATCCAAGCAGAATTGTGGGAGCCTGCTGCCCCGCGCCCTGCGGTCTCAATACTGGCCTCTTCACTGGTTTATCTGCACGCAAATGCGTGACCTACCGCAGACACAGCCAGCCGCTCCTCTTCCCTGTGTGCGCCTCTTCCCTGTGTGCGCCAGTAGTGAGCCCGCGATCCGATCCGCGCCGTCAGCTGCTTGCGCGCCACCAGGTCAGGGATCTTTTTGGTCAACCGGTTTCGCTGCTGGCTTACCCGTTTAGCCGAGCATTTCGTCCTTTATTTATTTATTTTTTCGGACTCCGTATTGTCGATTTTCTGTGTGGTCTGGTTGTAATTATCGTTGTTAAAAATAGTTGTTCTTAGATTTGGTTGTGCACGGAAGTGAGGTGGGTCCACCTACACCTCCATCTTGGCGGAAGTCCAATATATGGTAAGTTTTTGTTCTATTGATATATATATGTATATATATATGTATATATATATATACATATATATTCTAATGCCAATATTATACCTTCTTGATTCCTTTAACTTTAGAGTGAGACTTGAAATCAGGTAGTCTGAATCTTCCAATTTTTTTTCCAAAATTGTTTTGGCTATTTTAATTCCTTTGCATTTCTATAAAATTTTAGAAACAACTTATCAATTTCTATGAAAAAAAAGCCTGCTGGAATTTTGATTGGTATTGTAATGAACTTATTGGGCTGCTTTGGGGAAAATTGACATTTATAATATTTAATCTTTTCATTCCTCAGCATGGCATATTTTTCTCTATTTATCTCTTTTGTTTTTCCCAGAAATGTTTTGTAGTTTCCATAGGTTTTGTACACATTATTTTGTGAAATTTATTCTTTTTTTTTTTTGAGGAATGTCCAGCATTTAACTTTATTTTTTTAATCTTTTTAAATTTATTTTATTTTTTAAATTTTTTTAAATTAATTTATTTTTTTAAATTGATTATGCTGTTACAGTTGTTCTATTCCCCCCTTCATTCCCCTCCACCCTAGCCCCCATCCCCACCATTACCCCCCTTTAGTTTATGTCCATGTGTCTCAAGTCCTTTAGGTTCTATATTTCCCATGCTATTCTTGCCCCCCCATCTATTTTCTATCTACTGTCTATGCTACTTATTTTCTATACCTTCTCCCCCCATCTCCTCCTCCCACTCCCCTGTTGCTAACCCTCCTTGAGATCTTCATTTCTATATTTCCACTCCTGATCTAGCTGTTCTTTTAGTTTGCTTTCGTTTTAGGTGTGGTTGTTAATAACTGTGAGCTTGTTGTTCTTTCACTGTTCATGTTTCTTTAACTTCTTTTTCTTAGATAAGTCCCTTTAACATTTCATATAATAAGGGCTTGGTGATGATGAACTCCTTGAATTTGACCTTATCTGAGAATCGCTTTATCTGTCCTTCCATTCTAAATGAAAGTTTTGCTGGATAGAGTAATCTTGGATGTAAGTCTTTGGATTTCATGACTTGGAATACCTCTTTCCAGTGCCTTCTTGCCTGTAAGGTCTCTTTTGAGAAATCTGCTGACAATCTGATGGGGACTCCTTTGTAGGTGACTGTCCCCTTAGCTCTTGCTGCTTCTAGGAAGCTCAGAGAGTCCCAAAGAAGTTGGACCCAAGAAGAAACACACCAAGGCACATCATCATTACATTAGCCAAGATTAAAATGAAGGAGAGAATCCTAGAAGCAGCTAAACCTGCCAGTTTATTTCTAAGCATTGTTTTAGCTGCATTCTCAAATTTTGACATTCTGTTTTAAACTAAGGTCAAAATATTTTCTAATTCCTCTTATGATTCATTTTTGATAGATGTATTATTTAAAACTATTATTTAATTTTTATACATTTGGATATTTTCCAGATTTCTTACTTGCTGACTTCTTGTGGGGGCGACTTTCCTTGAAAGTCCCCCCATGTGCCACGGATGAGAGTAAACATGACTGAGACTTGATGTGATCTGCTTGGGTAGGAGAGGTGGTCAGGTTCCCAGAGGAAAAAGGCCTTGAGCCCCTTCCTCCAAGGGCTTTTGTTGGGTTGTAATACACAGGAATACAGGGAAGAAAGGATCAAACAGTAGATAACATTTCAAAGAAATCTGAGGGCTTAGTCTGAGTCAGTGTCTGTCAGGAACAGGGTTTTAGGGTTTCCTGCTTGAACCCTTGACAAATGAATGAAAGCACTCTTAGCAAAGCAGATTCTCAGGTTTATCAGGAAGTCTTTGTGATGCCAGATTTTTCCTCAGGACACTGCTCTAGCAAGGTAAGGAGCTGCACCCCTCCCCATCAGGTATTCAGGCTTAAGGAGATTAGAGCCAATAAGCAATTCTCCCAGAGGACATGGGGACTCGGGCTTTGTCAAAGCTGGGGGTGAGAGTCTATTGCACCCTCTTTGTTGCAGCCTCCCTGAGTCCTTCCATAATGGCCTCCCAAGTGGTTGTGTCTGGCCTAGGTTGCCCATCCTCTGAGAAGCCTTAGCTGTCAAGGACTTCTGACCATGCTTTGGGGACAGGAAAGAAACTGAGGCAGCATTTGCTACCAGAGAAAGGCCTTGTCTCCTGAGTCTCGAATTCCAGAGGCCACTGACTCATCCTTAGCCAAAGGGGGTAGAGTTACAATTCCTAGAACCAGGCAGAGTGGTCCACAACAACTTCTAATTTAACTTCCTTGTCAGAAAACAAACTCTATCAATTTTTTAAAAATTATTGAATTTATTGCAAGGACACAGATTAATAAAATTATATAGGTTTCAACTGTATAATTTGATAATACATCATCTGTATATTGTATTGTGTGTTCATCACCCTAAGCCTTCTTTCATCACCATTTGTCCCCTTCTCTGCCTCCTTTCCCTCAGGTAATCACCATACTGTTGTCTATGGTTTTTTTGTTGTTGTTGTTTTCTACCTTCTCTGCCTCCTTTCCCTCAGGTAATCACCATACTGTTGTCTATGGTTTTTTTGTTGTTGTTTTTGCCTAATCCCTTCACCTTTTTCACCCAGCCCCCAAAACCCTTTCCCTCTGACAGCTATCAGTCTGTTCTTATCTGTGAGATACAAAGAATCTTTTGTTTCTCTTTTGTTTGTCAGCATATTCTATTTATTAGAGTCCATATATAAGTGAAATTATATGGTACTTGTCTTTCTCTGACTGACTTGTTTCACTTAGCACAACGCTCTCCAAGTTCATCCGTGCTTTCACAAAAGGTAAGAGTTGTTTCTTCTTCTTCTTCTTCTTCTTCTTCTTCTTCCTCTTCCTCTTCCTCTTCCTCTTCCTCTCCCTCTCCTTCTCCTTTTACAGATGAGTAGTATTTTATTGTGTAAATGTACCACAGCATTTTGTCCATTTATCTACTGATAAATACCTGGGCTACTCCCCATTCTTGGCTATCGTAAATAATGCTGCAATAAACGTAGGGGTGTTTATATTCTTTACAATTAGTGTTTTGTGTTCCTTTAGACATGTTCCCAGAAGTGTGTGATCCTTGGGTCATAAGAGTTCCATTTTAATTTTTTTGAGGAAACTGAATTGAATGAGATTAATTTAAGGAGCAGCATATGGTCTATTCTGTAAATAATACAAATTTACACTTGAAAAGAATGTATTCTGCCATTAAATGAAGTGTTCTATAACTTAAGCCATATTGGTTTATTCACATATTTTTATCCTTCATAATTTTTTATCTATATATTTTTTCAATTTCTGAATTAGGAGAATAGAATTCCCTAACTGTAATTGTGGATTTGTCTTTCCTTTTAGTTCTGATAATTGTGTTTCATGTATTTTGAAACTCTTATAGGGTATACACACATTTAAGGATGTTGTCTTCTTTTGAAAATAATTTGCATGATAATGCAGTTATATCTCATTTTATTGTGCTTCAGTTTATTCTGCTTCATGGGTGTTGTGTTTTCTATAAACTGAAGGCAAGACCCTCCACCAGCAAAATTACTAGTATTCACTTTATTGTGATACTTATTTTATTGTAGTGGTCTGGAACCACACCTGCAATATCTCAGGAGTATGTCTGAACTTTTCCATCCTATGACTTTTGTCTTAGCTGCAATTTTATATCAAAAGTGTAAGGATTTCTTATAGGCATTGTTGAATATTGCTATTTATCCAGCCTGTTAATTTCTGTTTTTAATTGGAGTTTTTAGATCAGTGGTAAGAAAACTTTTTTTACGTAACAAGGTAGATCGTATGTATTTTGATCTTTGAAGGCCACACAGTCTGTCCCTGCATCCACTCCATTTTATCATTGTAGTGTGGAAGTGTACATATACAATGCATAAACCAATGTGGATGGTTGTGTTTTAATAAAGCTTCATTTACAAGACCAGGTAGCAGGCCACATTTGGCCCAAAGGCCATAGTTTGCAGACACCTTTGTTTGGTCCATTTAAATTTAAATAAGTATTAATCTGGTTGGGTGTATACCTACCATCTTTCTGTTTTCAGTATGCTCCATTTATTCTTTATTATTTTTTTTATTTTTGTTTTCTAAGGAATTTAGTATGTTTTACTATTCTATTTCCGTTATTGAGTTACTAGGTATATGTACGCATTTTATTTTTGTAGTTGTATCCCTGGCGTTTACAACTTGCACTTGTCTGAATTTCTCTTTTGTTAAACCACAGAAAAGCCTAGTTTCTATATCATGTTTACTTAATAAAGAATGTATTTGTTCTGTATATATGCTGCCTTTTCAAAAATATGAATGATATTCTTTAATTAATTGACTAAGAAAAAGGGCAAACAAAGTAATTTCATAGATATTTGATTTTAGAAATATTAGAAAGTAGGTGTTAGGAAAAAATACAACCAGCATCAAGGTACAGTTTGAAAGTATATTATTGAATATGTAGCAAACACAGTTGATCTCAAATAAAGACTTATACATAACAAAGCTGCACTGGAAAAGCAATGAAATATTACTTAAATGACTAACAGAATATATTAATAAGACCTAGTGAAATACAAGGCTGTTGTATTCCTAAATCAAAGAAACATAGAAAAATCTCAGAAATTCTACAAGGATCATGAAAACTTTCCCTATATGTATGAAAATGTAGAATCTGATCCCAAACTCAATGAAATGCCTTAGTGGTCATGTTTGTAAGATGACCACTGTGGAAAGATTCAGTTGACTCTTGGTGTCTGACTTTTTGAACAATGTGAAGGAAAGCTCTTAGAATTCTTCTGAAGTAATTGCTGGATTTCTTGTATAAGCAGGGACAGCCCTGCACCAAATTAGCCAGACTTAACAGCTGAATTTTCAAATGTCCTCCTTCCTTTGAATCGGCATGTTGTTCCACCCCAGCTTCTGGTTTAGCCTCCCCAAATCATAGTGTCGCCAAATTTTCATAGACTCTGTGCCTATCCCAGCAAAGCTCATGCCCTCCTGTTAAGAAGAGGTGGTTTTAAGATGAATGAAAACAAATATAGTGCCACATGCATTGCAGGCTATAAACCTACAAAATTCATTATCTCAACATGATGGTACATAATTAAAACATTTCAAAGAAAGGCAGAATTGTGAAGGGACACTGGAATATTTAGATATAGTCATCTTCTTTCACAGTTTCTCCAAGGCCCACTACTGAGACAACTGTAGAACAGCTGGTGATGGTGGTTTTCCTATAGCTATTTTGAGAAAAACAGAGGGGAAAAAAAGGAAGAGAAAGAGTAATTGTGAAGAAAAAGTGGAGAGAGCAATATCTGTATAAAAGTACTTTCAAAAGCAACTGAAGTACCATCCTATTTGGGGACTTTGGTAAAGAACACAGGAGTTGGCTGAACTTTGAAATGAGGACAGTGGGTGTCTTTTAAGTTGCTGTAAGCATCACAACACTGTATTGCAATCAGTGTGTGGCCAGAGTGGTGAAATGCACTTGGATGTGGCCGCGCCTGGAAAAAATGACTTTAGTCCATTGTGGAAGCCCACAGCTCCCTCAGTGTTTATGGCCACCCAACACATCATGTGTTGAAAACTCAGTCTTATGAGCTTTAGAATACAACTGCTTTATTTTAAATTCAAAATTAAATGTGTATGTCTATAGTTTCTGGAAAATAAATGAAAGGAGTAAGTTATAAAACACATATTTCTTTTTAAAAAGATTTATTTTATTTTTAGACAAAATAGAAGGGAGAGAGAAAGAGAGGGAGAGGAACATCAGTGTGTGGTTGCCTCTTGCATGCCCCCTACTGGGGACCTGGCCTGCAACCCAGGCACATGTGCCTTGCCTGGGAATCAAACTTGCAACCTTCTGGTTCTCAGACCAGTGCTCAATCCACTGAGTTACACCATCCAGGGCAAAAAGCCTTCTATTTCTTGATAACAGCCTGTCAAAGGATGGTTTGTTTGAGGAAAGTGTTATTGGTATCTTTAGAGAAGTCTCACTTTCTGAAGAAAGCTCACAACCCTGTGAACTACGTATCTCAAGTTTAATTTTAGGGAATAATGTTGAGGCACATAATTGTTGACTTTCCAAATATCAAGTGTTTAGCTAAAAATAGAAAATATAGTAGAACTTGCTTTTGATTCCCAATGTAATATATTTTATTTTCAACTCTGTTGCCTCACTCTGCCCACGTCAAATACCCTTAAAATATCCTGCTTAAATCTACGTGGACATTGGAGTCTAAGGTAATATCAATAAATTATTTAATAGCTTTTGAACAGCTGCAGCACATATTACAGACGCTAGATTTCAATAGTAAGAATTTAATACATTTCATTTTATAAGTTAGTATGCAAATTGAGTTCTTGAAATATCATGTTTCCTAATTTTGGAACTTATTATACAGTCCTTAATATTAGGACTAATGCATATTTGATTATTTTTTATTAATATATTTTTGACAGTGTAGCACATTTGTATAGACTTTGAAGGTATCTTCTCTGAGGATTACACATTTATTTTTTACATGGATTTTAAAGATATGAGAACCTTGCACATCTTCTGTAGCTCTGCATTCTAAGAAGTGGTCTAAATATTAATGATATTGAAAGAAGATCATATTTCGAACAGACTTTACTTCAGCTTCTGTGTTAACAGAACATGCATTTCCTGTTCTTCTAAAATGCACATAATTCCTCAAGTTTTTTTAAACAAAAAATCTTAAATAATATGAATAGAGCTTGAAGGCTTAGAATAAAAGATTAAAAGCTAATTATTTCTTTTCTAACATCTGTTGGACCTTTATACAAACCTATCAACTGAAACAAGATATCTTTGAGACAACTTGGAAATTTGAATACTGCCTGGTATATGATACTGTAAACTGTACTATTAGTTCTGTAGATACTGTTAACTAGATTTGATAATGGAATTGTGTCTATGATTCAAAAATATTCTTTAAAAGATACAGACTAAAGTGTTTATAGAAAAAATTAAAAAAGAATTATAACAATATTCCTAAGTGTTCATTTTAGATAATAGGTATGTAAGGAAAAGTCTGTTTTTAATTTTAAATAACATTTTATTGTACTTTTTCCATGATCATTTATCTCCCCTATATTCTCTTCCAACTCTGCCTGCCTAATCCCCACCCCAGAGCTGCCAGCCTGCTCCCTATGAGTCTGTCTCTATTACATTTGTTAGTTCAGTTTCTTCATTAGATTTTATGTATGAGTGAAATCATAGGATACTTGTTTTTTTCTGACTGGCCTGTTTCACTGAGCATAGTATTTTCCAGACCAATCCATGCTGTTGTAAAGGGTAAAATTTTCTTCTTTTTCACAGCCAAGAAATATTCCATTGTGTAAATGTACCACAAAGGTTTTATTCACTCATCTAATGATGGGCACTTAGATTGCTTCCGCCACTTGGCTATTATAAATAACATTGCTATGAACATAGGAGTTCATTAGTTCTGTTGAATTGGTGTTTCAAGATTCTTAGGGTATGTTCCCAGTAGTGGAGTTCCTGGGTCAAAAGGTAGATTCATTTTTTTATTTTTTGAGGACATTCCATACTGTTTTCCACAGTGGCTGCACCGATTTGCATTCCTACCAACACTCCACTAGGGTTCCCTTTTCTCTACAATCTTTCCAACACTTGTTTGTTGATTTATTGATGATAGCCATTCTAACAGGTGTGAGGAGATATCTCATTGTGGTTTTAATTTGCATTTCTCTTATGATTACATATGTCGAGCATCATCTATTCATATGTCCATTGTCCATCTGTGTTTCATTTTTGGATAAGACCTTTGCCCATTTTTTAATTGAATTGTTTGCTTTTTTGGTGCTGAGTTTTGTGAGTTCTTTATTAATGTTGGATATTAACCAGTTATGAGATACATTAGTGAATATGGTCTCCCAGTCAGTAGGTTGTCTTTTCATTTTGTTGATGGTCTCCTTGGCTGTGCAAAAATCTTTTAGTTTGATGTATTTCCACTTGTTTCTTTCTTTTGTTTCCCTTGCCTATGGAGATTTAGCAGAAAAAATATTGCTATGAAAAATGTGATTTTACTGCCTATGTATACTATTCTGTCTAATTTTGTGTGTTTAAAAATTTTCATAATAAAGATTTTATTTTTAAAAAAGATGTAAATGAAGGTGATGTAAAAAGTGTTCCAAAACCAAATAGGCAGATCAGGGGAAGCCTCACTAATAAAGTAAGGTTAGAGCAAAGTATTGAAGGAGAGAGCTATGTTGATCTCTGGAGATTTCTGGGGTTTTGCCCACTTTTGTAATGTGTTGCCTGCCTTTTTCTTATTGGCTTGGAGAGATTCTCTACATAATTTAGGTATGAATTCTTTTTTGGTTATGTTTCTACATGCATTATCTCTTCTTCCCACCCATCACTGTTGACTCTGTGACACTGCTACTGTTTTACCCATTGCTTATTCCTTTCCAGCTATTGAACTTCTTGTTTCTTGAATTTGACAGGCTCACTCCCACCTCAGGGCTCTGTACTAGCTCCTGCTTCTGCCTGGGATGTTTCCCCCCAGAGATCCACATAGATCTTTACTTGACTCTAAGCCCAGCAGCATGTCCAACACACTACCATGCTTCTCAGGCACCCATGTCTCCTGAGGAAGACACCCATAGCAGCAGCTATGGGTCTTTGAAGCACATTGCCAAGAGTAACACCACCAAGAAAACCCTGACTGGAACCCAGGTAAGTATGAATATCATTGACAAGACTCAATAGAACTTAGGTTCCAGAAATCATCTCATGAAGTAAGAATCATTAAGGCTTAGAGTCATCCCAACATAGCAAAATTACTTGAAGTGAAAGAGACCGAGGAAAGGTGTTTGAGTACCTTGTGACTCATGGCAATAGGAAAGAAGAAGAGGTGCTGGCCAAATTCCACCATATAGTCTGCTGTGCAGTACTGTCATAGGAAGTTTATTATTGATAGACACTCAAAGGCAGAAAACCTGCTCTTGGATGCTGACATGGATGTCAAGATTGCAGATTTTGTCTTCAGCAAGAAATTCACCTTTGGCAGGAAGTTGAACACCTTTTATAGCAGGTTTTTCATGCTTCCCCAGAACTCTTCCAAGGCCACAGGTAGGATATGCCCCTATTTTAGGTAGGTAGCTATGTGAACCTTGGTAGTCATCCTATACACATTGCTCAGAAGGTGCCTACTGTTTGATGGACAGAATTTCAAGAAGGTGCAGAAGTCAGTATGGGACATAAAATACCATATTCTATTTTACATGTCCATGGAGTAGAAAACATGCCAAAGAAGTTTCTCATCCTCAATTTCAGCAAGAGAGAAATTTTAGAGAAAATCATGAAAGATCCATGGATGAATGTGAGTCATGAAAATGGGGAACCAAAGCCTAACACAGAGCCACTCTTGACTACAAGCACCCCGAGGAGAGCTAGCTGGTGGGGTCCATGGGTTACACATAGGAAGGTATCCAGTACCTGCAGATGAGCCAGAAATACAAGGAGATGATGGCCACTATTCTACTCCTGGGCTATGAGAAATCTGAGCTGGGGACTACGCTGTCACCCTGAAGCCCTAGCCTTCAGCTGATCTGGCCAACACTACTCTCCCATCCTCTGCTCACCTCAGGCGGCAGAGTTTCAGTCAGCCTGTCATTCTCACCTGTACTTCCTACTTTAAGAATATTTTCTGTACTAGCACAAAAAAGGGGGTCTGTGGAATACCAGGAGTCAGGGGATGCCAAAAGAAGTGCCAGTTTGACTGCCAGCACCCTGTCCAGCCTGGAGGAGAAAACCACCTCCTCTTCTCAGGAACAGTACCCTCTCCACCAACAAAAAGTAAGAATTTTGTGCTTTAGGAGAGGGCTGGAGGGCCTTGGCTAGGCCTCCTGCCAGAATGGTAAAAGCAGCCTAACTGTGCTGGGTCTGAGGTATCTGAAATCTCTGCTCCCCCCAAAGTCACCCAGGCCCAGCCCACCTCTCCTAGAAATCTAGGTCAGCCGCTGTAGCCTTGGGAGGCTTCTAGGCTGTGGAATATCGCAGAGAGTAACTGTAAGGAGCTGCATTCCCCAGAATTCACTGAGCCCTCCTCATCCTCCCACAACATCAGCAGTGGTAATAGAACGCCCGACTGAACTAACTTCTACATGGATATGTCCAAAGGAAACTGTCAATGCCAGGCTGCTGGAACAAGTATACCAACAGCATGAGTTTCCCTTAGTGTGACTCAGCCTCTTCCTCTGCCAACTGCCAGGGCTGGCAGGGGCCACAGGGAGCTCCTTCAACAAGTTCAACTTCAAGGTTGAATGCAAAAATCTGTGTTTTAGGTTTGCTAGAAGAACTCTGGATAAACCTGAAAACAAAGATGGAGTAAAGACACTCCAACCTCACATGGTAGGCAGTGGAGACAGTGATGAGAGAGTGGGGAAGAGAGAGAGGAAGAGGAGAGAGAGGGAGAGGGAGAGATGGAGGAGGAGGAGGAGAATGAGAAGAAGAAGAAGAAGAAGGAGGAGGAGGAGGAGGAGGAGGAGGAGGAGGAGGAGGAGGAGGAGGAGGAGGAGGAGGAAGAAGAAGAAGAAGAAGAAGAAGAAGAAGAAGAAGAAGAAGAAGAAGAAGAAGAAGAAGAAGAAGAAGAAGAAGACGACAATGACAGGAGAGGACAGAAAAAATTTCTAGAGGTAGCTATACTTACATACTCACTGCACTTTACATGGAATATAAAGATCATAAGCTCATGGAGCCCAAGGTGATCATGTGGGAGACTGACCAGCAGCCAGAAGCAGACAACCACAGTACAAGCTGAACCAGGAATACATTCACTGTGCATGTACTGAGAGCAGGGCTAACAGAACCTCATACAGTGGAAGACATTGGTGAGCAAACTCCCAGCAATGTCTCTTAAGCTGGTTTAATGTAAGTGGGTATTGGCAGGCATCTCCATGTCCTTCAAAAGCATTGCCTCCAAACAAAATAACAGAGAACTTAAGCTTTGTAAGGCTGCCAGGAGCCACCTGGCCTGAGAGATGAGTGTGTGGCTGGTCCTAGGTCCCCTCTGGCCACTAGGCCCCTACCTGGGTGAAATCACAGAGACTAAACCATATATTTCCCTGAGGGTATTTCCTCTACTTCCCTTCTTCCTCTTTTCTTCTGTGTTTCTCCAGCAGAGAAAATGGTTCTTTATGACAAAAGGATTCATCTAGTCATTGTCAGAGGAAAGGCTCTCCTATATTCTCCAAAGAAGAGCACAGGGATAAGAAACATCTTGATAACATCACAGCATCTTGGCTTCATCATTCACCACTTGCCTGCACAGCTGCCTTCTTCACTGAAGAACCTTTGGCTTGAAGGTACGAGATGAGGGTTGTATCAGTCTCTGAAGACAAATTCTGAATTTACATTTTAGTTCAAATGTCCAACCACCACATGCAAGGATTTTGAATAGCCATCTGTGTGTCTAAAGATTTGCTCTGCTTATGACAAAATCATCCATTTTTCCCCCTGTTAAAAGCCCTTTTGGACCTTGTATTAGAAATCACAGAAACACTTTATTTCTATATCTAATTAGAGGAGCCAATAAACAGCAAGGAGTCAGGAGTATGAAATGTTCCATCTTCCATTTCATTCTAGAAAGCTTTTGTGCTCAGGTCAAGCCCTTTGTGTTCCTGAATGAATGTGTAACCCCATTTACCACTTTTAATAATAGATGTTTGAGGGTACAGTGTTATAGAGGAGGGGACTGTTCCTAAGAAATGTAGTGATACATAGCTACTTCAGCAGGATAAATTCTGTCTTTGTTTCTAGCTACATTCCCTTCTGCCTTGAAAGTTAAGGGCCCCCAAATGCAATGAGATGGCATGTGTGATAACTCCCTTCACTAGAAAAGAATTGGTCCAGCTTTCACAGCAGTAAGCTATTTCTTTCTCTTTTAAAAAGTGGAGCACAGAGCCACTTGGAAATGTGGAATCATTTCTGCATCTAAAGTCATCTAGGATGATAGCACTTTGTTCTCAGGATGCTTTGCTTTTTGAATGTGTTTCTAACATCAGCCTTCCTATCAGAGCCATGAGTTTTCTGTTGCTTATCTGCCAAGATTTCCCAGATGAGTTTTTGACCCTTGGTAAACTTTACCAAGGGAAACTCTTGCTGTTGGTAAAGTTTTTGACTTTTTGGGTAATGTCCCTGTTCTCATAAAATATACAAGCTTAACAAACTAATTTAAAAAATACATTTAATTAATACAAAAATTATCATTTTTAAGTGAAAGTATGACTTTTAATATTTCTAAGAATTTGGATATGAGTACAAAAGCTTTAAAGGAGGAAAGTTTTCTTTTTTTCCACATATTTCTTTTATTATCATTCAAGTACAGTTGTCTCCATTTTCTCCCTTAATCTCTGTCCCATGGCAACTCCTGAACTATATAACCTTCTCATAAATAACATCTTTTTGCACCATGATTCTTTCTATATTATGATATACTCACTAATATACATTTTTTTGTTGTTAAATGTTTCACTAACCAGCAATCGAAATGATGCTGCCTAAGTGGAAGCTTATTTTGCACTGAGAGGGCCAAGCCTTGGAGTCAGTGTTCTCAGCAGGGAGCTCGCTAAAGTACCTGTGGTGCAAAAGGGCCTGTGCTGGACAGAGAGACAGCACAGAGGCCGAAAGTCACAGTTGCAGTCGGCAGCATCAGGTCAACATGTAGCCATGATATTTAGAGATGCTCATTCTTATGTATGAAATTTAGTTGCAAAAATCTTCAGGCTTAATATCATAGATCATGTGGGTTCCCATTTTTATTATTCTTCTCAGTGGGGGAGTCTAAAGACATTCAAATGGGTTTTCTGCCCAAAGCATTTGTTGGAAAAGACATAATTTTGTCTTGGCTTTCCTAGTACTTAAGACTACATTGTATTACATGTATATGCTCCTTCTGCCTTAGGCTCAAAAGTTATCGTACTGTCACTAATGCATGATAGAATGAAATGAAAAAAACAACTAGGAATCATGAAGCTTGACCTCTGGTCTTAGTTTTCCAATTTTGTGACTATAGACAAATCAGTTATAGTGTAGGCCTGATATTGTGAAGGTTAAAATAAACAAAACTTTACATGAAGGGCTTAGTACTGTAACTAAGTAGTTGCTTAATAAATGCAGTCAGTCTTAATGTTGACTATACTTCAAATTATTCTTGCAGTCCTGTGTGGCCATTTCACTAAGTTCTGCCCAGTAGGATGCAGTCGGAAATGGTGTGGGCTATTCATAGGTTATGCTTATAAAGAAAGAAAACCTGGTCTCTCTTGTCTCTATCCTCTACTCTACTTCTTAGAGTGTGGACATGCTAGCATGTCCTCTGAGACATGCAGATAAGGACAATATGCTAGGGATGGTAGACCAACAGGTAACTTGGTGAAGCAGATTCTCCATACCAAACCTGGATCATTTGTGTCCAGACTGTTATCAGACAGAGAAATAAATTCCTAGCTTAGTTTGGAAATCTATTACATACTACAGATGGATATTCTACCTAATAAACATAAACTAACTACCAGAATATTTGGTTTGTCAACATACAAATAATAGTAATCATTCTTTTATGTGAATGATACTACTTCTTTACATGAAGTACAATAATAGATGTGCATATTTTAAATGTAAGTCTTTTAATTTAGTTTGCATGTGACACTAAATACATTTTCTGTGTCCACTGTTATAATCATAGTTTGTTATTCATATATTATTAAACCACACACACATCATATATTATACATATATACATCAAAATGTAAAATAGCTTATATATTTTTATTTCTCTATTTGATATAATACAATCAAATTTAAGATAAAGGGTGTAATAAATTTACATTGTTATAAATTATAAACATTACTTGAGATATTACTTTATTATAGGAAACTGTTTGACAACTTCATTAGAAGTAGAGATTTGTTTTAGCCAAGTTTATATTGTACCACTTCCAATGGTGTTATTCCTTTTTGACCACATAATATAGGCTTGACATCTTATCAGTTTCCCAGAATATAGTTCACAAATTCAGATATTCTTGATTTAAAATAAAATCAGATCCTTGAGAGAGTACACTGTGGTGCCATCACAAGAGAGAGGCAGAGAGAAATGAGAGAACAGAGATGAGAGGCAGAAATCAAATGAGAACAGTTGATCATGAGCCAGAGAATGCAGGTGGCCCTAAGAAGCTGAGAATGACCATGGATGAGAGCCAGCCAGGAAATGGGACCTCAGTCCAACAAATGTATGGAAGTAAATCCTGCCAACAACCCAATTGAACCTGAAAGGAAAATTTTGATTTTGGCCTGGTGAGATCCATCAGAATTCTAACCTAATTAACTGTGATATAAATGAGCTTTGTTATAGGGGTAATTTGTTATATCAGCAAAGGAAGACTGATACCAATACCCAGAACGTCTTGTGGTTCACCAGTCATAGTGGGCTTAAGGGGAGTTGAGGTCGGGTGATAAATTGGAATCTTGGCTCAAGACCATGTCACAGTGGGCCTATCAGAAGTGAAAACACAGGCTTCTGTTATTCATCCTATTTCCTAACTATATTACTGGATTAGAGATACTATCAAATTTCTAAAATGGCATGAAGACTCTTATGAAAGAAGAGTCAAATGGTAGAAACTGGAACACTAAACTAGTTCCCTACCAAAGCATAAGCTGTAGAAATAATGTATCTGTAGAAAATCATGGAGGTTAGTTTCACTATCAAAAAATGAAGCTTCAGGTGTGGTTATTCTTATTGCAGGTGCATTTGCCTCACCTGTTGCCCTTGGGCTTTGGAGAATAAGGTATATGAATGTAAGTTTAATCAAGCGGTGTCTACTGAAGATGTAATTTTTTTTTTACCAGAGCAAATCTATACGGTGTCTGGTACTTGACATGAAGCTATTGATCTGTAAAGTACATCACCCTCCCTCTTGTTTCAACAACTGGATCTGAAGTAGTTGGTTCTTACCCAGCAGAGTTAGCAGTGCTCCTTCAGGGTCAATAGGAATAGTACCTGTTAGCATGACTCCCAGACAGCAGCAGTGTTATCATCTGGTTTCCTAGTTCTAATTTCAGGAGAACACTTAAACTGGAGAGGCCAAGGGTGATGAATGAGCCCATAATAAGGACCTCCCTGACTGAAATATATTCCATGATTACATTTAATATTGTGCAGCGCCTGAATTGATGACATCTACATGGCTCATACGATGTGGTGTCTGGCACATCTCCAGATCAGTTTGTGTAAAAAAACTTTTCCAGGTTTGATATATGACATTAGGCTGGCAGGGTGGCATTTGAGCTTTGAGAAAGTTTGATAGGACTTCAATCATGTTTTTTACCTGTGATTATTTCCTATTTTAGGAGAATGTGGAAACTCATACCAAAATCTGTTAAAGGGTAATGTTGCTGATCTCTGCAATATTCTGACTGCAATAACTTCATTCTATATGGTAAGATAAGTAACTTAAAACTTACTTAGGTAAATAAGTGTTAGTTTATTTTCTTATGTCTATATCTACTCTCACAATCAGTCTGAAGTAACTATTAATATTTGCTAGTATGGTTTTATAGCTCAGCATGGATGCTCCTTCACAAAAGCTGACCAGGCTACCATCACTGCTAGGTGTTGAGGTTTCTAGCAGCACCCAATCCTGAGATCACTGCCCCTTCTTCTTCCTCATCCCTCCCACTTCTGCCCTGTCCTGTCAAAATGCAGTTGCATGTGGTGAAGAGCTGGCAGCCAACCGATACAATGGAGACTTTTTTGCTCTTTCACCCCACACCTGAAGATATATTTGTTGATTTTAGAGACAGAGGAGAGGTAGAGGTAGAGAGAGATAGAGAGAGAGATACATCGATGTGAGAGAGAAACATTGATTGGTTGCTTCCCATACATGACCTGACCAGGGATCCAACCCACAACCTTTTGGTGTATGAAACAATACTCTGAATAAGTGAGCACTCAGCCAGGGCTGGGCATGTTCTACCATTGACAGGGAAGCACTTTGTTGTCCTCGTGGGAATATATACTTGGATTTTGTATGCCCTTCCTGACCACCATACTTCTGAAAGTCTCTTCCTATCAGCCCATCCATGCAGGTCTTAGATTCAGAATGTGAGGTGATAGCTCCTTTGGAAGAAGTGATGCTCCTTTGGAAGAAGTGATCTGATAGCAGGTGCCACAGTGCATGGTCCAGATCCCCCTTCAAGACTAAGGCACTCATTTTGAAGTTGCTCAGAGTGGTGATGATAACCCTCAGCTGATTCTGCCTGCAGGAATTGCTCCAGAGCAGCCAAAGGAAACCTCCTCCCCAGAGACAGCTCCTCTCCATTGACTGATCAATTCTAGGGGTCCACACTTTTTGTCTAAATCCGGGACAACTCTAAATGTCTGGATCTCTCTAAGGGATTGACTGAGGCCGCTGTTATAATTTCATTACAGTCCAATTTCTCCCGCCACCTGATGTTACTTCCTTCAGTCTCTTATAGGTGTCATTCCTGTGAGTATTTCTCAATAAACATCATGCACAGAAATCTCTGCCTCAGAGGCTGTTTCCCCAGTAACCTGACCTAAGGCATCCGGTTTGTACAGTGTTTGGGGGAAGTAGTGTTGGAATCTCTAGCACCTAGTCCCAGGCACTTGGGATTTTAATATCTGTGTTTATTAATTTTATTCTGAAAGTGTATGCAAGGTGTTCTGGATTAAAGACAGATTTTCTGTTTATTACCTTACAATTAATAAATGTGTAATTTCCCCCTCACCTTAGTCCTTACCCCTGAGGTGATGTGATGAAGGCCAGATGGAAAAATCTCCTACATAAGTAGCTGGACACTCCATTGATGAGAAAAAGAGAAAAATGAATTCTCTTCTTATATACAGAAAAAAGAGACAGCTGCCTTCTCTTCCCCCTCCTGAAAGGAGAGGGAAGAACCTTTGCTCTGCGGAGAAGGAATGGATAGGATCCTGGGTTCTCACTAATGTTTTGTAATATATGTCTCTCCAGGGACACAGCTTCATGGGTCTCTCTGGCTTTTTACGACCTGCAGATGTCTCCAAGGTCCTGGGCCTCATTTTCTCTTGAAATATAAACATACTTTTAGAGTTAGGTGAATTGCTCTGGAATTCTTTCACCATCTTACCCCAGGAAGCCAAGTTTTCAGCAAAATGTATTCAGAAAGCCCAAATGGCGCAGAAACATGAAAATATTTTCACTATGTCCCTTAGCATCACAGTTACTGATTAGAAGCATTGGTGTTTTCATTAAGGAAGATTTGTGATGTGGTTAGACTGTAGTTTCAGACTGCCTTTTTGAGAATCTTGGAGATTCCCAACTAACTAGAGTATGTTCTTTTGCATTTGCAGCTGAGATTCCTAATACTGATACCACTTATATAATATTATAAGACATTCAAGTGAAGATATACATATATATCATTTAAAGAAACATTTAGTGAAATTATAAAAATATGTCTAGGGATGATACATAACAAATTCAAGATTACCTGATCTTTTCCTCAGAGGTTGGGGAAAGGAAGACCTTTGATTGGTAAAGAGTACAAAGGCACCATGATATTGGTCATGTTTTATATACTATAAGCACAGGATACAGGGATAGTTACTGTTTTATTACATATGTGCATATCTCTGTGTGTGTGTATATATATATATGATATTACATAATATATGCAAAAATACCTACAGAAAATCTTTTAATACAAAATTTAAGCAGCTACACAAAGAGCTTCCCAAATATGTGGTTTAAAGAGAAACATTAATTTCTGTCTCACAGAGGAATCCTTAGAGAAAAGATCTAGGTTGTTGGGTTTCTCTGCTCCACGCTGTCATCCAGGGATCCAGGTCACTTTCTTCCTTTTCCTTCCATCTTCCTTCAGAGCGCTGTCTTCATCTGCATGGTAAAAATGGGTCACAGGTGTGTGTGTGCCAGCTCAGAGGAAGGGGAAGATCACAAATGTCCATGGTTAAGACAAGATTGAGACGAGATGCTCACATCATCTTTACTCACATGGCAGTAGACAGACAAGGCTGCCTGGAGGCTAGGCAGTGTTTTTCAGCTACAACTTGCTGTTGTGCAAGAAAAAAAAAACAAACATATTTTGATTAAAACTATCAGTATTTCTAAAGGACTTTATAAAAACTGGTATAAAGAACAATTTAATAAGATATAAATAAAGCAAGCTGGGGTACATTTACACAGTGGAATACTACTTGGCTATAAAAAAGGAAAATTTGCCCTCTGCAGCAGCAGAGCTGGACCCGGAGGCTATTATGCTAAGTGAAATAAGCCAGTCAGAGAAAGACAAGTACTGTGTGATTTCACTTACATGTGGAATTCTAATGAACAAAATGAAATGATGAACAAAATAGAGATTGGTAGATACAGAGAACAGACTGACAGCTGTCAGAGGTGGGGTGGTAGGGGATCTGTGTAAAATGTGAGAGGGTTAAGCAAAAAAAAACAACAACAACTCATAGATACCAGTAGGATGATTATCAGAGGTACAAGGGATGGGCAGAGGTAGAAGAGAAGAAAGAGGAGATAAATGGCGATGGAAGGAGACTTGACTTGTGGTGGTAAACACACAATACAGTAGACAGATGACATATTATGAAATTGCACACTTGAAACCTATATAATTTTGTTAACCAATGTAACCCCAAAGAATTTAATTAAAGAGACAGATACCTATGTCCAATTTTCTTCACTGTTCACAAAGCTACAAATATTATTGGTTACCATTTAATCTTACTTCAGAAGTAAAATTCGGCCCTGGCTGATGTAGCTCAGTGGATTGAGTGCAGGCCTGCGAACCAGAGGATCCTGGTTCAATTCCCAATCAGGGCACATGCCTAGGTTGCAGGCCAGTTCCCAGCAGGGGATGCACTAGAGACAACCATACATTGATGTTTCTCTCCCTCTCTCCTTCTCCTCTAAAGATAAATAAATAAAATCTATAAAAAAAAAGAAGTAAAATTGTGCATCTTAGAGTCAGAATAATTCCAGAGAATATGCCTCATCTGGCTTTTAGGGTCTTCAAGCATTTTATGTGAGAAAAAAACCTATTTAAGACTGAGGAGGAAAATAATTAAAAACTTTTATAACTCTTGCCATTACTACTGATTTTTCGTATGAGGAGACTCAGTTGTCTGCTGCACAAGTCTCTCTCTGATCTATTTGGCTTGGTTTTTAAATTCATCTTCAAATTGCCTTCTCATAACAAAGAATGAAGAGAAGGAAAAGCTATATCCTCCAATATATGATTGAAATTGTGAAGATCTTCCTCAAATTAGGAAAAGGTTGCCTTGGC
Source organism: Artibeus jamaicensis (assembly GCF_021234435.1). NCBI lineage: Eukaryota > Metazoa > Chordata > Mammalia > Chiroptera > Phyllostomidae > Artibeus > Artibeus jamaicensis. Next base: position 291,609 of record NW_026521859.1, read on the forward strand.
AACAGTGAGTTTGTTATTCTCTCCAACTAATTAATCCTGATTCCCTTCCAAGCTTAAGTAAAAGCAATGGTTTGCTGAAGCAGAGTTCCAGCCATTTCACAAGTTAGTTTGTGCATTCAACACAGAATTTTCTCTTTCAATATTTTGGGTTTTCTCTCTGAATATTAAAACAGATTTTTAATTAAATAATTTTTACATAGAGAATGTGGCTATTTCCACATACTCTTTTCAGCTATAAAAGAACTAGAAAAAAAGGAGATCAAAGTAATAAAGACAATTTCCTCCCCCTCTATTTCCATTCTAGTAAGTTTTCAATAGGTCAGGATTGAAGTTGGACTTAATACAGATCAGTAGATAGCAAGGATTTAGGTTTGATATAAAACACTCCATATTTTTTTGTTACCAATGATTCCCCCACACCCTCTTCATCTCTACCCAGCCCCTTCCCCCTGCAATCACCATACTGTTTGTGTCCATGAGTCTTCTCTCTTATTTTTCCCTTTTTGCTCAATCCCTCTACCACCCCCACAATCCCTTCCAGATCTGTCATCCTGCTATCTATCTATGAGGCTGTTTCTATTTTCCTTTTTAGTTCAGATTGTTCATTAGATTCCACATATGAGTGAAATCATATGGTATTTGTCTTTCTCTGACTGGCTTATTTCAATTAGTATAATGTTCTCCAGGTCCATCCATAATGTTGCAAAGGGTAAAATTTTCTTCTTTTTTAATGTCTGAGTAGTATTGCTTTATAAAACACTCCATGCTAAGAAATCTTCCCATAATCACTACAGCTTTTCTCTTCTTTGATATTGTGATAACATCTTGTTTCTCCTTTTTAAGGGTAGATGTAAAATATTGAAGGATTGATTTTTAAAAAATTATCTGTTGTTTAGGTTCCACTTATAGGTGAAGTCAATGGTCTTTCCCTTTTACCGGCTTGTTTCACTTAGCATAATGCTTTCCAGTTCTATCCATACTGTCACAAAGGGTAGGAGTTCCTTCTTTCTTTCTGCTGCATAGAATTCCATTGTGTAAATGTACCATAGTTTTTTGATCCATTCATTTACTGATGGGCACTCAGGTTACTTCTAGCACTTGGCTATTGTAAATCGTGCTGCTATGAACATCAGGGTGCATAGGTTCTTTTGAATTGGTGTTTCAGAATCCTTAGGGTTTAATCCCAGTAGTGGTATTACTGAGTCAAAAGGCAGTTCTGTTTTTAGTTTTCTGAGGAAATTCCATACTGTTTCCCACAATGGGTACACCAGTCTGCATTCCCACCAACATAATCAACAAAACAAATAAGCAAGCTGTATACAACTAAAGACAGTGAAATAACGAACAATCTGACAGTAAACAGAGAGGAGAGGGAGAGAGAGAAAGGAGGGGGTTATCAAGAAAAATGTATGAAGGACACATGGACAAATTTGAGGGTGGAAGGCAGGGATGGGTGGGGTGGTGGTATGGTGGGGTGAAATGGACACAATTGTACTTGAACAACAATTTAAAAAATCATCTGTTGTTGATAGTGCCTTCAAAGTTGTTATATGTGGTATGTAAGGCTCATAGTTGAGAGAGTAGGTAGACTTTTCTTAGATCCCTAAACTGTGGTACGTGTTTCATGTGGTTGATGTTGTGAAACTTCTTTGTGGCATTATTCTAGATACTGGTGTGAAAACAATAAACAATGTTTTTTTTCTTGAAACATTGGGACATTTTGTTTTAGTAAATCCATCTGTGGAGTATAATTGTAATGTTACCCCATACACTCCTAACAAGCTCTTGAATCAGATTTTATGACAATAATTTTATTTTTAAAAAATATATTTTATTGATTATGCTATTCAATTGTCCTGTTTTTTCCTTCCCTTTATTCCCCTTTGCCCTGCAACCCCCTCTCACCAGCATTCACTCTCCTTAGTTCATGTCCATTGATCATACATATAAGTTATTTGGCTTTTACATACCTTATACTATTTTTAACCTCCCCCTGTCTATTTTGTACCTACTATTTATGCTTCTTATTCCCTGTACTGTTTTCCCCATTCTCCTCTTTCCCCCTGCCTGCTGATAACCCTTCATAGGATGCCATTTATGTGATTCTGTTCCTGTTGTAGTTCTTTGTTTAGTTTGTTTTTGTTTTTTTAAGTTCAGTTGTTGATAGTTGTGCATTTGCTGTCTTTTTACTATTCATAGTTTTGATCTTTTTCTTAGGTTAGTCCCATTAACATTTAATGTAATAAGAGCTTGGTGATGATGAACTCCTTTAACTTGACCTTATCTGAGAAGCGCTTTACTGTCCTTCCATTCTGAATGAAAGCTTTGCGGGATAGAGCAATCTTGGATGTAGGTCCTTGCCTTTCACGACTTTGAATACTTCTTTCCAGGCCCTTCTTGCCTGTAAGGTTTCTTTTGAGAAATCAGCTGACAGTCTTATGGGAACTGCTCTGTAGGTAATGGTCTCCTTTTTTTTTTGCTGCTTTTAAGATTCTTTCTTTATCTTTAATCTTGGGTGATGTAATGATGTGGTGCCTTGGTGTGTGATTCCTTTGGTCCAACTTCTTTGGGACTCTCCGAGCTTTTGGTATGTCCTGGACAATGATGAGTTATGTCTTTTCATTCAATTGTTCTATAAAAAGCATTCTTACATATTTACAATGTTGTGATGTTATCAGTGATCGTGAGTTTATTCCTAAAATGCATAAGTATAATTTGCACAGATTTAATATAGTTGAATATGATATAGTCCAACTCTATTGTCTCTAAATAATAAAGCTAAAATTAAAAAGGGACTTGGAGGAAAATCACTTATCCAGTTAGCTGTAGGTGATATTTCATAGAACAGAAATACCTCACATTCATCACTCCCTCCCTCAACCCCCAAACACATTTTTTTGTACCTATCAGTGGTAGAAATTGTTGATTAGTATTTTTTCTTTTGAATCCAGCTATGGTTCATAGCTCATTCTTAACAAAATGTTCTAGTAAGGTCCTGTTATTTCAAATTGATACTTGAATTGAACTATTTGCCAGTCCTAGTCTAATTCTTTGTCTCTTTAACCCCAGTCCAGTATCTTTGTATTTACTACACCGTAATTTTTACTGTTGCATAAATGATTGGTACTTTATTTCAGCACAGACTATGAATTTTTTTATAAATTGAACTACTTTTGCTGTATCCATAGTAGCCATTCACACTTTTCCACAGCACAATGAATTTATTAAGAAAAAATTTAATTTTTTCTTAAGTAGCAGTCTTAAAGCTCACAATTCTCCCTCATAATTTTTATATTTGAATAACATATTTGAGTTATTTTGCTCTTCTTGCTTTATTTTAACAATGGACAGCTTAAACGCATGGACATTCTAAAACCTTTGTTTGCAGGTAAAATGTATTTGCATAAACATGAGGTATTGATGTCTAAAATACATACACATTTATACACTGTAGAAAAATGTTCCCAAATTGAATAAACCTTTAATATCTCCTACTTTCAAAATAATTGCATAATTTTATTATTTTTCAGGATATGCTAACAGACACACTAACAAATGACAGTTAAGGTAATGGCTACTGAAGCCAAGACATGCGACAAACAAAACTGCATCCTCCCAGGACAGGATACAGGGCCAAATTCAACCATAGACACACACATGAGACTCTCTGTAAGGCATTCTTTCAGCAATGAAAAGCATGATTTAGACTTTGGTGGTTATGCCTGTGCACAGCCTGAGGAGTGAAAAAAAAAAGGGGGTTGAAACCATTCAGAGTTCCACCATTGTTCTCTGGTATGTTTTTGGGAGATTTTGTAAATTGAATTAAACCTCAAGAACAAAGACCACACAGGAAAACAATCCTGCATCTTATTTCCACTTTACAAGTCAGTTTCTCCATCTCTTGTGATAACATATTCACATTTAACATGAGGAAAGTGGCTATTCAAATTTCCATGTGCTCATCACCCGCCAAGGAATGCCATGCTAATCACATTCCTGTCTCCAGTCAGGGTGGCTGCTGCTTCCTGGTGCTGTGAATTAATACTGACATTTTCAGTAGCATTTTATGCCTAACTATGAGCCAAAAATACTGCTTCTTTGAGAAAGAAAACTGATATTAATTGAAGTCTTCATTAGATTGTTGATGATTTTTGTGTGTTAGTAGTTGTGTTGATGGATGATGTGAAATTAATAATGTCATAATTATTCAAGTGTATATCTTTGTGTCAGGCCAAAATGTAGATTTCCAAATGTTTTTTTTTCTGAGTTTTTCTTGCCTCCAAATACCTCTTTCTTTTAATTTTGTTTATTTATGGTATTCAGTGTAACTGGGTTTCCAACCACTAAAAGGCCTGCCTGTGCATGGTGCCTTCCATGCTGTACCTTCGTGCCCCTCATTCTTGGAGGAAAAGGTAGTGGAGCTGAAGAGATAAGGGGTTTTCTCACTTTTGTATTGAGGGAGGTTAGGAATATATTGCATTTAATCTAATTATTTTATAAATAGAGGAATAGACTTTTCAAAATCATATTTTATCCCTAGTTTTTTATTTTTTAAAAGAAGATACCTCTTCACTTTTTGAATTTTTCTCTCAAAATTATAAGTAATTTCAAACATCCATCCTCTACTTCTGGCTTAAACTCCTATCACTGATTACTTTCTTTAACCACAGTCCCAGGATTGATTAAACATCCTGTATCCGTGAATTGCATTGTCCCCAGTGAAAATTGTTGACAAAAAACATCATTGTCCATAAGTTTAGCTCAACTCTTCCCTTAATATAAAGTCCTGTGGTCAGATGAGTAAAATTTTATGAAATAATTATCTTATATCTGAGTTATGTTCTAAAACTTTATGTAGATAAATTGTATCCAGTTTTTTTTGTCTGAATCTGTAGGATATTCTTTGAAATTTACTCACTATGCCATTGCCATTGACAAAAATACGGTTCATTGAATTATCCCCTTAGCAATAGGAGTATGCCATTTCACCCTTTTTTACCCCACTCTCTCTCTTTTCTAACCATTAAATCCTTGGGAGACAGGTTCTGAATGGCTCAGTTTAGGTCAGGATACTAGCTATGGACTAATTAATAGTGTGCCAGAGTACCTGATTGATCTCTTAGCCCAAATATGGCTCCTGAGCACCCACATTCTCAGAGCAGTGTGAATTGACCATTCCTTCTCGTAACACTATTTGTGTATCGTTATATAGTAAATTGCTACAAATGCTTGGCTTGACATAACATACATTCGTATTGTACTGTTTCTGCGGATCAAGATTCTGGGCAGGGCTTTACTAGGTCCTTTGCCAGGGTTTCTCCAGAGGCTGCAGTCAAGATATCAGCCAGGGCTGGGGTCTCCCAAGGCTTAAATGGGGAAGGAACTGCTTCCAAGTGGAGAAACTGCCAGAATTCAGTTGCTTAAGGACTGCTGGATTGAAGGTCTCAGTCCAATCTAGCTGTCAGCTACATGTTGCTGTGGGAATCTGTCCAATATGGCATTATGCTTCATCAAAGTGTACAAGCCAAAAAGGCAAGATTCAGAATCTTCTAGCAAGATGGAGTTATAATCCTATCTAACTTAATCATGGAAATGATATTCCAGCACATTTGGGACATTTTATTGGTTAGAAACAAGTCCTAGTTTCTGTCTGCACTTGAATGAGAGGATCATACAAGGACGTGTGTACCAGCAGGCAGGCAGCACTAAGGGGTCATCACTACCTGAAGCCCCATTAGTGCTATTAGTCAACCGTAAGGGCAGTTTCATTCATTAAGTACCATGTAACATAAGGCGTTATGTTAGATGGTTGGGGATTAAAAAAAAAAGACAAGGTTCCTGCCATTGCTCTAATAAAATTTGTAATCTACAGTCCTTTGAAACAATATAGAAATAATAGTTCAGACCTTATATTCCTCTGCTTAAAACTTTTAAGTAATTCACATTGCTGTGAGATTAAACCAGTTTCTTACGATGACTCAGCAGGGCCTTTCCTACTTTAACATTTTTATCTTGTTTGCCCCACTTCTTCACTGTGCTTTACTAATCTTAGCAGCTGACAAATCTTAGGACAAGTGTATGTTTGAAAACATTTTTTTTAAAAGTTTAAAGATTATGTTATTAAATTGCCACCATTAAAACCTCAATCATCCAAAGAATGTCTAGCTTTAAACAGTATGACTTCATATTGTGACCACTAAGATAAACTCACTGTCAAAACATACTCTTCCATAATGAACTGCACTGGGTGGCTTTATAGGACTATTTAGCTGTACACTGGTTGATTGTTAAAAGCAGTCTTCCAAGGACAAATGTTTTGATCTAAAGAAGTAACACAACTGGACCTCACAGTCCATGGAACACTCTAGAAGACTGAGAAGGGTCCTTAGAGGTCATGTATACCAATCTCATTTACTTACTGTTTAGTGCTTTTTTTTTTCATTGTATCATGTCTTCTTATGGAACAACCACAGAAGAAATCCTCTCCATTCTAAGAGAAGCTTCTCCTCGGTAATAGTTTTCAGTTCATCTTACAGCCACTTAATTTTGTAGCTGATCAGGATCCTTTTGTTTTCTCTCTCTCTTTGTCAAAACACACATGTGGAGTCATAGCCACAACTCAGACTTGCATATTCTCATTCCAAAGCCCATTTCATCTTTTCCCCTAAATCCTTCCGTCTTTGCTTTAGAGTTCATCCAAGCCATAAGATATTACTGCATTTAAAGCCTCCTTTTGTCTTTCTAGTCTAGAGTCCATCAAATTACTATCATGATCTGTTCTTAAGGTTCTGGAAGACTTGGTGTGACATATTAGTTTCTCTTACACATTTTCTTCATTTCTTCTTTGTTACTCTAATGTGAAGAATCTGATTTAAAAATTATGAATGAATGAGTAGAGGAAAATTCCCTCCTTGCCTTTCTCTCTCTCTATCTCCTGTTCCCACTTCCTTTGGGAATTTTCTTGGAGTTCTTTCTCTACCATGTATAATATATGTGATATTTTTGTCACAATTGTGTTCTGGGTAGAATGCATAAACTTTGAACCCAACCCCCCTCATTTTCTGTCAGAAAATCTATGAAGTTATGAAACTATCCATATACTTGTGGTTCTCCTGCCTTTTCCATATAATTGTTTATGTCACTTGGGACTGTTTGATAGATGTTGCCTGGTATAGAAAAGAAAAAAGGGAAGGGAAAGGGAAGGACAGGGAAGAATGACTTCATAATTAGCCCGAGGATATTGGCTTTCTGAGTGTGAATTACATAGGGAGCAGTGTTTTCAGTCAAGTGAAAACTGACTTGGAAATGGATTTTAGGTCTCTACGGGACTTTGATATTTTACTTACGCTATTTAAAGATGATCACTCTCTGGGTGAGCCAAGCTGAGGCCAAAAACCAAGGCTCCCCTGGCTGTCCTGAACACACTGAGATTTACTTCTCTGGGGTGGCCTAAGTGAGTACTGATCAATTCCAACAAGCCATCCTGTTTTCATTTAGAGATTAGCATGTTATGATATAACACCTAAAGAAAACTGGAGGAATTAATAATGATATATTTTGAGAACCATCTTACCATAAAATAAATTGAAAACATGGGGCCTCTTGTATGATTAGATATGCAGAGAATTGAATGAGATTACCTGAAGGAATAATTTGGAAACCTAGGCCAGGGTGTTACAGAATGAAAGTATCTCAGTTTCACATAGATTTATGAGAAACCACCGGAGGAGTTACATTTAGGATTAACAATCTCTGTTGTATAGATTTCCATTTTTACTGTTGGGATTCATATACATTAATCTCTTCTCATTTTAACATGATTCATTCACTTTATTGATTAATTCAGTACATATTTATTGTGTGCTAAATACATACCAGGTGCTTAGGATAGAACAATTTGTAAGTGTGGCATCCTGTTGCAAGAAATTTATAGACCATTGAGACTATGAGTCTCTGAGAAAGCTTGTTTCCCCTCTTTACCCCTCCCCCTTCCTATGGGAGAAATACAGGAAAATAATGATGAAACAATATTTAATGCTGTTTTGCAAGTAAAAGATATATCTGGAGTATAGTTCATGAATTGATCATATTTAATTTTCTTAAAATCTTCCAGTTCTATACTTACTTTTTTGAGCCAGATTTTTCCCATTTGCCCCTCAAGAGGCACTCCCAGAATCAAATGGCTTCCTTGATTTCTGGCTTCTTCAAGCTCGATTTTACCAATAGGAAGCCCAGCATGTCAGAAGGAGGCAGGAGAATCAGGCCAGGGTGTTGACCCCTTATACCTTTGGTGATCATCTGGAAAGGATGCTGTTTTTCCATCAAGCCTTTGCTCTTCTCCAGGCAAATTTCTCTCTAAGGCTTTTTGATTGTGGGTTCCATTACCTGTTCTCTTTTGAGCTTCTGCACGGTAAAGCTCTGTCATTTCTAACCCAAAGTGCTGTAGTGTTCTTGTGATTCCCCTACACTCTGCCTGTGCTTTTGAAAATAGTTCCTTTGTGAATAAACACTCTTAGATTGTCCTATTCTGAATGTTGGCATTCTGATTGTTACAGTGTTCATTCCATTGTCTTGTTGTGTCATGATTATATCTGTTTCCTGCTTCGTTCTAAAAAGACCATATAAAAATTTATGTGGTATATATTTTATTGTTTTTGAATATAAAATTATAATTTTAAAACTCTGAATCTAACATAATATTGCAAACATAAAAATAATATTTCTTTCTAAACCAATAAGTATTTTCTCACCTAATTTCATATATGGTGCAATGATTATTGGTATAAACAATAAAAATTACAGAGCTCACATAAAATAATGAGATGGATAAAACTGTGCCCTAAAGAGAAATAATTTACTCTTTGGAATTTTTTGGTATTTCTTGTTCTTGATTTATTGCTTTTACATCTTTCAAAAGAGAAATGAAACAACAGTACTTTTGTTTCTAATTTTAATATTACTATGGTCTTCCCTGACTTTTAATGGAGCATGTATAGTTTTAGTCTGACAAATCTGGCAAGATTTCTTAAAAGAAACAGAAGTAACACTGACCAACAGGTGCTTTGTTATTCTCACAGGCCCAATGAAATGACTGAGTTAAAAGGTCAAATAAAGTTTAGCAAACTTGCTTTAGTCTAAAGAACATTTCGGTTAAGATGGTGCAACACATGTTTCTGAAAAAGAAGTATAAGTCATAGTAGATTAAATGACTTTTTAATTCTTATGTGTTACAAATGCTTAATAAATTGATTTTTACTGGATAAAATATTTTTATAGTTTCAAAATCAGATTAAGGTTTATAGTCAACAGAATTAGAATATGTTCTGGTTTTCTCAAGATATGACCTTTCAATTTTATAAAATTTACAATAACCTGACTAAGATTTCTCCAGGCCCCAAAGGTATAGAACATCAAAGTTATATAAGCAGGGGTTCTTTGGCCTCTGGTCCTTGGGTAGCCTACAGGGGTTCACAAAGTCTGAAATATTATATGAAAAATATTTATTTTTGTTACATAGTATTTTCCTGGGACAACTTCATAAGAATTCAAAAGAGGTTAAGAGCTGCTAGTTTAATTTTTATCGAGCATGGTAGATTTTACTAATGTTGAAAAATAAAGGAATATTATACATAGGGCCCATTTTTAAAAGGGATAAGCATGTGCGTAGTTTTGATCAATAAAATGTGGGCGAGCGTCATATGTGCTGTATCTGAGCAGGAGCTATAAAACAATTTCTGGTTTCAGCACTTTCCCATTTATTTCTGCCACCAAACTAGAAAAATCTTGGCTGGAGGGTACTCTATCGGCCTAGGGCCTCTGACAGAGCAAAAATTACTCTAAGCTGATGAATAATACATTGGTCAGTATCCACGTTCTCTCTAGAGCAGACTAAATCAATTCCCCTGTGCCTGGGTTAAACAATTAATCAGCTAAATTTCCATTTACTACTTCCCATGCTATTCTACAGTGCCTGGTATGTCATTATCTACAATTATCTCAACATAAGGGTTTCCTACTTTCCAAAATTTTTGTGAGACCTTTTTTGTAAAAGTCAGTTCAAGCACTTTCCTTCTGGCCTAGGAGTAACAAGAAGCATATGTGCCTTCCCTGCTGAAGCAACAATAAGAAAAATACAGACACAATATGTGAAAAGGTTTTTAAGATACCGGATATCAGGAAACATAAAACAGTGGTCTCTGAGAGACAGAAAGCAAGTAAAGTGAGTCCTATTTGATAACAGTCCCTCAACTGATTTATTAAACTACTAATATTTGAAGTTATAAATTAGTTTAACCCATTAAATAGTAAATTTAAACCCCAAACATTTTTTCTTTAATATTGAATGCATTTTCATTGCTTGACTAGCCTCACCAAGAAAAACTAGGAAGTGATGTAAGCATATGTTGATCTACTACTAACGTAGCTGGAGTCGTGATACTACAGCCAAGCAATCTGGTTAGATGAGCTGCAGAAAAATTTACATTCAGGTGACAATGAAATAGCTTCTGAGTGTGAGTGGCCTTTGAGGACTCTAACTTGAAAGTCCTTTACCTAGAAGGAGTTCCACAGGAGTTGGCTTGCAAACTCTAGCTTGGTTTTTTTTTTTTTTTGCTGCTATAAGCATAATGTGGAAACTCACATTTCATCCTAATATTCAATTATTACATTTCTGCTATAAAAAGTATAAAGATAGTGAAACTCCTGCACTGCAATTAAAGATTTTATGATTCTTGGAGTCTATTAAGAAATGATATTCATAGTTTTCTGCAAATAAACATTTAAGGGAATTTTTAAAAATAATCAACATTGCATTTTATTGATTGAGCCTCTATGGCACTAAAAGCATTGTCTCTTATTCATTTTCAAAACACTCTGAACTCATTCTATCCCCCAGTCCTCACACTCCTATCCTACACCTTGAGATGAAGAAATTGAGTTTCAGAAAAGTTCAGCAACTCACCCAGAACCTCACAGCTGTGAAGTGACCACTGGGCTTTGAAGCTGGGAGGAAGGTCCTGACTCAGGGTTACCACTGTGTATCTAGGCTAAATCCAAGGCTGACCTTCTTTGTAGTCAAGAGATGCAATTATGAACAAATGGTTTCTTTGTTTTGAAACAGCTCTCTTTCTCTTTCCTTCCCTTTCTAGGAGAATTATTTGTTGGTATTTTTTAATTAGAAAATCACAAAAGTAGAAATACTTATTTTGAGTATGTAAAGTTGCTCTTCAACATGGAAATTAAGTGCATGCAGGTTTGGAAAAGCAGGATGCAAAATTATTTAAAAGTTTTTGAGATTTATTTTGGGATAGGAAGATTTGTATAATGTGGGAGAGAAATTTGTACAAAGCAAGAGAGAATTAGAGAAAAAACCCACTAGATTCTATTCCCAGATTTGCCTTTCTCTTTCTTTAAGGCTTGGAGCAAGGTGATTAATTTAGATGTGCCTTTGTTTATGCATTTTTAAAATGTGGATTTTGGAAATTCCTCCCAATTAGAAAATTGTTATAAAATAATCTAAGAGCTTCGCAAAAAATAAAATATAACCATCAACAATGTCAAATGTTACACAGCTTTCGAGCAATTACCATGATGCAGTGATATGTGAGAAAAACAACATGAGAAGTTCATAATTTTCACTTTGAATTCAAATCTTCCTTACCCATAAATAAGTTTTTCTTAAAGCTAATCATTTCTATATATTGCAATATATGAAAATGCTATGAAAGATAAATTCAGTTTTAAAAGTTTTGCTTTTTGTTAAGAATATACACATATATGGACTTCATAGACAACAGACATTATTTAGAAACTTTGGACATACACAGAATTTATCTGTATGCATTTGAGGGCATTTATATTTACTCTTTTCTAAAGGATACAAAGAGAGGTGTCCACATATCTACATTTGTTGACCAGCCTAAAATCCAGCTGGGTGCTGGGAATGGGTGAGAATTCATTTCTCTGTCTTCTCTGGTACTGACTCAAGATCTTTAGCATTTCATTTAGAGTCAAAGAAACCATTATTTATTAATGAATTTCTGGAGGTTACTACTGCATAAATAAATGTACAGCTGCTAGAAATGTTATAATCAATATTTTGACATCTCGATTGCAATAAATCATCAGGTAAATAAAAATCGATAGATAAACTTACAATAAGACACTACAAATACACTTTATAGTTTAACCATGAACATATTTTGACTATTAAAGTCATTTTTTGATATTCATAATTCGAGCATTTCAACTTAAAGCTATATATTTCAAATAACTCTGAGGTGACTAAATTAGTCTGGTTAATTAACGGCAGCAATGTTCCATACTCAGTAACTTACAATAAAGTTAACTCCGTGCAGATGTGGCCATATCGTAGGATCAGGCAGCTCTTTTGTTGGCTTCCTTCAGTCAGTAACTCAGGGGCTCAAGCCTCTTCCATTGGGTAGCTCCCACATCTGAGAAGGAGGAGAGGAAGTATATGAAATACATCACTGGTGGTCTTAGTGCCAGATATGAAAGTGTAGTCCTTCCCTTCCTTCCACATCCCACTGACAGAAAACTGCAGATGGTCTCAGCCTAATGCGAAGGATGGCTGGAAAATGTCACTTTGGTGACTCTCCAGGAAGAGGAAATGGGAGCAAAGAGTATCTATTTAGTCTCCAACTGCAGGGATACAATTTTAATATTTTAAACTATTTCAATATTTTAAACTAATATTTTTTATCTTCTAAATTTGTGTTCCCTGCCATCAAATTTGTTCTTCCCCAGAAACAGAGAAAAACAAATACCAATGTCTGAGAAAATATGAACAAACTTTGAGGGATATCTGGAATAAATAAGAGAAAGAAGTAATGCATCTTTGCAGGGACCCAGTGGATGGAAGAAAGAGGAAGAAATACCGAAGTGGGGAGTTTCTCACCATGTTCTGAACAGAAAACTTGAAACTACTCCTGATAAGATACTTAGAAATGCTAGAGTATTTTTCTGATGGATAGAGCAGCTCGAAAGAAAGTTAGGAAAACACATAGGTGCCAGAAACAAAGACGGAGATGACAGCTGGTACTTTGGTGGTCCATATGCAATGCTCTGTGTGCTCTGGGCATGGGTGCTGGTGTGTTGGTCTTCATATTTCAGGGGCTTATGTTTCAGATCTGTGTGGGAATATAAGATTAGGTTCATGTAAATTATGGAGCTGAAACTAAAACCAAGTCTCTTGGAAGGCTAGAAGAAATTTACCCCCTGGGGAAGGAAAATAATAAAGAAGTTTGTCTACCTTAGTCTGGACTCTAAGGGATCTAATTTTTTTTTAAATTAAAACTTCCTTTTGAATGTCAGGATACATTCTACTGATTGCATCACTTATTTTTATTAGTTTTCTTATTCCAGAAGGTGAGAAGTACTAAGGAAGGAGAGGGGGAACAGGAAAGTCTAAGGTGAATACTAGTAAGGTGTGTGGTTCTGTTCAGATTCCATTCCATCTTGTACTAGCTGGGTGATTTGGGCAAGTTACTCAACTTCCCCTCTGTAAATGGGATAATAATAATAATCCTACTTCACAGAATTGCTTTGGGAATTAATTAATATATGCAAAGCACTTAGAATAGTACCTGGCATAATGTAAATGTTAGCTACAAATATTAACACATTATTTGCTTTATAATCATTCATGTAAGATATTAAGATAATATACTTAACCTTCATTTTGTTTACATAATGTATCACATTAATTGATTTGTGGATATTATTCCAAACTTGCATCCCAGCAATAAATCCCACTTGATCATGGTGTATGCTTTTTAAAATGTATTGCTGGATTTGGTTTGCTAATTTTTTGAGGAGTTTTGCATCTGTGCTCAACATAGAAGATAATATATTGAAAATATTTTAAAGTTTACTAATAACACAAAATATTTTTTGCTCTTCAAAATAATTTTACCTTTTTATTTTTTTAATTTTTATTTATTTATCTTTTAGAGGGGAAGGGAAGGAGAGAGGGAGAGAAATATCAATGTATGGTTGCTTTTCTGCATCCCCTGCTGGGAACTGGCCCCTGCTGGGAACTGGTCTGCAACCCAGGCATGTGCCCTGACTGGGAATTGAACCGTGATCTTTTGGTTCGCAGGCCTGCGCTCAATCCACTGAGCTACACCAGCCAGGGCATACTTTTACCATTTTATTCTACATCTTTGGTTTTCAATATTTTGCTCATGAAGAATGTATTCTTACTTAAATATCTTAAGACACAACATACCTGTAGGACAAAGATCTAAACCCACATAGCTTTATTCTTCTCATGCAGTAAAAATAATAGCCTCCTAGCACATGCTGTTAGATCATCATTATTTTGCTTTTTATGTGGCTTATTATCAGTTCATACTAAAAACAGAGCATTAAGCTTTCCTATTTCTTATTCTCAGATTTGCATTATTAAGACTATTTATTTCGAAGATCTTTCCAGGAATAACTTGGAAAGTGGCCATTTCATTAGATTTATTGTCATGAATTTATCAGATATTCATTCATGAGATCACAGATAAGCTGGATGATTTGGTTTCTTCTTCATGGCCCGTGATTTCCAGTGCCAGATGCTGTAGGACATTTTTGTATTGTTACTTTGCATTTTGAAACTTTGTGCCTCTTTGCTGGCTGAGCGGCAGCAGCAGGAGAGTTCCTGGGCACTATTTGCACACTGAGATAGTGAACAAGTTTGTAATCGTACGTGGGAGTGACTGCAAACTTCATGACTATATCCCACCAAACCAGACTAAAGGAATCCCCAACTGCAAATTTCTCAGCCAGAGCGCCAAAATGCCCACGACCACTTCCACACTGCCTAGTGTACGAAGATGCAGGATGGAGGTCTGTGTGGAAAGAAACAGGGTCTTAACTGGTCACAGTTAAATGATCAAAACCATACCACCATGTCAAACATCGCTGGAATTCATTCAAGGGCCTTGAAACAGGCCCTGGTGCATGAAAGAACCTGAAGTTCAAGCTTCGCTAGAGTTAGAGTGAATGCATTTTGGGGTAGAAGACTATACCTGATAGAATTTGATAATTTCAGGTGTAAAATCCAGATGAACTTGAATTGCTCTAGCATGTAATTTTCTGAATATCAAGGTCAGGACAGCTTCATTTGCTTTTCACAGTGCCAGGAATGATACTAATCCTAGTAGATACTTAGCAGTTAGTTACCTGTTTATTAGTTTAGCTTATCCTACTCTTGATTTTTTTAAAGGGCTTATTTTAATAATGCCAATCAGTTGTACATTTTGTTATTAATTAGCATATCCTGTTATAACAATAAAAGGAGAACTTTTGTGATTTGAACTGCCAGAGTAGACTTTTTTAAAAAAAGATTTTATTTACTTTTTTTTATAGGGAAGGGAAAGAGAAAGAGAGGAAGGAGAGAAACATCAATGTGTGGTTGCCTGTCATGCACCCCCTACTGGGGACCTGGCCAGCAACCCAGGCATGTGCCTCTATTGGGAATCAAACAAGCAACCCTTTGGTTCACAGGCTGGCCCTCAATCCACTGAGCCACACCAGCCAGGGCCATGGTGGACTTTTAAAAGTTTTGATTCCCATCTGTGCACTGAAATAAGTACTAAGCATTGGGAGATCTTTATGATTTTCTGCTGAATCAATTTTCTAATACTGAGCCGTGAATAGCAGCTGTATATTTCTATGTTTACCTGTCAGATTAAACAATTGAGTGGTATTGTTAGGATGTTTTACAGAAGAATTAAAAAACTATATTTAAGACTTTTCTTTTTTTTACTGCTGTTGTCCTATGAACCTTGATTTTGCAAAGTTTATCTTTTTAAAAATAGCATTTATATTTATTCTCCAAAACGTATTGGGGGTTATAGTTTATTAAAAGTTTCAAATTTTTAAGTCATAAAAGATATAATAAAACTTACAAACACTATGTTATAGATTAATTTCATCTGTCTAGGTCTAATATTATTTTTAATTCCTCTTTTTCTTTTGCAGAAGATATCTGCTGTTGAGCAGATGTTGGTATGTCATTGTCCTCTATTATTTAGTAATTGCTTGTTCTGAAAGAAGTTAAATCTTTTATGGAAAAACTAGGCTGCCTTGGTGTTTTTTAAATGAATGCTTCAGGTCTCTGAAGTGATAAGTTCAGTCCACATATTTTGAGCAGTCAAGCAACCACACTAAATGACTACAGATATGTTATATGGCAGAAATCTATTATTACCTCAAATCTAAAGAAATGTTTGGAAATGAGAGGTACCTGATATTATATAACTTCATCAGGGGTCCTGTTTATGAAAATAATTGGGATACCTGGTGCTTCTCTGATGAATCAAAATTCTTAAATGGTGTTCCGATAAAATAGTGAAAGGACAACTGTCAAATATAGTGAGAAAATAGTTCTTGTTTCTTTCTGGAATAAATCATAGGCCAGTGTTAAGAGAATGCAAGAGAATCTTCTGGGACTTAGGAGGGGGTCATTATTCCTTTAGGCTAGGATGTCAACATGTTCAGACAACATCTCATATGCATGGAACTTTTTGTTTTTAATCCTCGCCCAAAGATATGCTTATTAATCTCAGAGAGAAAGGAAGGAAGGGAAAAAGAAAGAGAAACATCGATTGGTTGCCACCCATATGCACCCTGACCAGCAGTGGAAATAGAAACCTAGATATGTATCCCAACAGGAAATCATCCCCCCCGACCTTTGGTGTATGGGGGTGACTCTCTAACCAACTGAGCCACCTGGCTAGGACTTTATGAAACCCTTTTAAACCTACCCAATTATAAAGGGATTTCAGAAATTTTTGTTCACTATGTGAGCAAATACTAACTTAATGATTATGCTCCTGGGAATCTATTTGAATTCATTCACTCATCACTCACTGAACAAATTCCGAAGAACTTTTATAATCCCTTTTTTCCCCTCTCCTTCCCCTTTCTTTCTTTAGTAAGAATTTTATGGTCTTGTTTGATCAACTGTTCAATCTTAAAAGGTCAAAGTTGATCACATTCAGTTTAATACATCGTCTGAACTGTGTATAGGAATTACTTTTGTAGAGCAGGCCTCCTCAACATATTTACCTTCAGCCCATACATGCCAAGGAACGTGTTACTGCTGATGACATGGCAGTGAATAGTTAAAACAGAAGAGCTGGCTATTTGAGTAGACATTTATTTTTCATATCATCAAAAGTCAGATGCTTTGTTTTCTCATGGGAAATTGCTTTAAAAACATCTTTCCTCTGGGAATGACTTTGGAGTTCACACACCAAGGTTAATACAGAATGTCTTGGACAGTATTGGAGTTATTTTTAACACATGACAGAAGTCATGCTGTGGGAATTCTAAAATACAAAAGAGTAATTCTCTCTGCAATCATATCTTAAATAATAAAAATAGCTAATGTTCATTGCTTACATCCAATCTTTCTTTTTATAATAAATCTAAAAATTCAATTCTATCTTGGGAAATATAAATTCATCATCAACATTTACTGAAATAAATAAAATTTGATGCAAGAAGTGTTTGATCAAATTAGATGGAATTAGATCTTGGAGTAGAAAAAAATGGGTTCAACATCCTCCTTTCTCTTCTTTTCTTGCTACCCAGCTTCCAAATCTGTAAGAGTGGGAAGAAAGGATTTAAACATTTAAAAGGTGATCTACAAATGCCAAAAGAGCAACAAAATCCAATATCCACTCTTTAAAAATGTTGAAAATTTGTTGCTTTTTTTTCTGGTTTAGAATGAAAGATATTTATGGTAGGCAGTTTTGAAAATAGAGCAAAATACAAGGAAGAAAGAAAAAACATCCCATCTAGATCACCAGCCAAAGAAAACTACTTTTCACATATTAATGTACAACTTTGTAGTTATTTCTATATGCAGGCATATGAAAATATTGGCTTTTACATACATTTGTGTGTGCATGCATCTGTAAATGTTGGTGTCTAAAAACTTTGTTTTATATTCTTTAAAAAATTTTAAATATATTTTAGTGATTATGCCATTACAGTTGTTCTATTTCCCCCCTCCATTCCCCTCCACCCTGCACACCCCCTCCCTCACCATCCCCCCCTTTATTTATGTCCACGTGTCTCAAGTTCTTTAGATTCCATATTTCCCATACTATTCTTGTCCTCCCCCCATCTATTTTCTACCTATAATCTATGCTACTTATTTTCTGTACCTTCTCCCCCTTCTCCTCCTCCCATTCCCCTGTTGCTAACCCTCCATGTGATCTTCATTTCTATGGTTCTGCTTCTGATCTAGCTGTCCTCTTAGTTTGCTTTTGTTTTAGGTGTGGTTGTTAATAACTGTGACTTTGCTGTCCTTTCACTGTTCATATTTTTAAACTCCTTTTTCTTAGATAAGTCCCTTTAACATTTCATATAATAAGGGCTTAGTGATGATGAACTCCTTGAACTTGACCTTATCTGAGAAGCACTTTACCTGTCCTTCCATTCTAAATGAAAGCTTTACAGAATAGAGCAATGTTGGATGTAGGTCTTTGGATTTCCTGACTTGGAATACCTCTTTCCAGCCCCTTCCTGCTTATAAAGTCTCTTTTGAGAAATCTGCTGATAGTCTGATAGGAACTCCTTTGTAGGTGACTGTCCCCTTATCTCTTGCTGCTTCTAGGATTCTCTCCTTCATTTTAATCTTAGCTAATGTAATTATGATGTGCCTTGGTGTGTTCCTTCTTGGGTCCAACTTGTTTGGGACTCTCTGAGCTTCCTGGATTTCCTGGAAGTCTATTTCCTTTGCTAGATTGGGGAAGTTCTCTTTTATTATTTATTCAAATAAGTTTTCCACTTGCTCTTTCTCTTCCCCTTCTGGTACCCCTATAATTCAGATGTTGGAGCATTTAAAGATGTCCTGGAGATTCCTAAGACTCTCCTCATTTTTTTGAATTCTTGTTTCTTCATATTTTTCTGTTTAGTCATTTTTTTCTTCCTTCTGGTCCACTCACTTGATCTGAGTCCATTTCCTTTCCCATTACTATTGTTTTCCTGTGCACTTCCCTTCATTTCAATTAGTTTAGCCTTTCTTTGTTCCTCTAATTTGTGACTAAAATCAACCAGTTCTGTGAGCATCCTGATCACCAGTGTTTTGAACTGTGCATCTGATAGGTTGGCTATTTCTTGGTCACTTAGAGTTATTGGCTCTGGGGCTTTGAGTTCTTCTTGAGCCATGTTTTGGTCTGTCCGTGCCTGTTACATATGAGGGGCAGAGCCCTAGGTTTTCACCAGGGTAGGGCTACCCAGGTCGCTGGGTTGTGATGCTGTATGTGGGGGCAGGGTCAAAAAGGGGCAGTAGCGGTCCCCTTTGCTGCTCCCCATCACTGAAGCCTGCGCGGTCTGTCTCACTGCTCACTCCTTTGCCTGGTTTATCTGTGTGCAAATGTGTGATCTGCCGCTTTGCACCTTCACTGGGTCCGCCCGTTGCTACCCCAAGCCTGGGATCTGCCAATGGCTGCCTGCGTGCCTGGGTTGGTCCAGGAGGTCTTTCCTGCCTGACCCCGCTCCTCTGCTGGCTCTACCTCTCTTATTGGTCTGGCTGAATGGTTCATTGTTGTCAGACTTCCATATAGTTGAATTTTCTGTGTTTTGGCTGCATTTTTGTTACTAAAACTTTGTTGTTTTAAACTTGATTGTGTGAGGAGGCACAGTGTTTCCACCTATGCCTCCATCTTGGCTGGAAGTTCTATATTCTTTTTAATATTATTATTTCATGTAATTCCAGGATCAGGCATCCTGGTCTATTTCATTCACTGAGGTACCCCAGTGCTTGGCACACTATAACTTAGCAATAATTATTTGTTGAACTTACTAGTACAGTATGACTTTCTTTCACACATAAGTAAATATTCTCTGAAAGCATGGTATTTAGTGGCTGCGTAAGAGTCCATTGTGCAGTACCTTGTAGGTGACAAACCTACTATTACTGTGCATTAAGATTATTTCAGCCTTTTTCAGCATAAAATTACCAAAATATCTCTTGGGCACAATTCCTTTTTTGTACAATTTTGATTACTTGAAATAAATTAAAAAGCTAAAATTGTTTGAAATTCCTTATTCTAAAAAGATCTCCATAACAGGTAAGTTAATTTATACCTTTCCTTCTTGGAAATAGTATTCTTTATTTCCTTGATGGACCTGTTCTCTGGCACTCTAGCCCAGACAATGTTGGAGGGATGGGTCCCCTCTATGAAACCATTTTCCAGGATGGAGCGAATGGCTCAGAGGTGGACCCATAACTTCACTCAGGCCATTGAGGTGAGAAATATTTACTTTTTCAGAACTATTGAGGAATTTATTCTCTTGACTTTTTGATGGAGAGGAGGAAGGCTACCACTATGGGAACTGCTGGCAATCTTGGGCTATGTGGGGAGTCAACTTTAGGGTACAGTGGACACTGTAGAAAGCAGAAAGGAGAGACAGAAAGAACCTGGATTGTTATACATTTGGACCAGGCCTCACTTGAAGCTTGACCTAACTTTGAACTTAACAGAATGCATAGCCAAAAAACTCCCTTCTTCCCAGTGTGAGGTAAGTTTTCTATTAGCAGAAATACAAATACCTTGATGCAATGAATATCTCTCACAGTGTGTAAAGGGATTGTTTTCCCAAACCTACTCAACATTGATTATGATTATAAACTGGCTGATCTCATAGTAAGTACATTATATCTCATTTTTGTTTCTTCAGTTGTTGTGAAGCAAAATTTTGCATAGGATCATCAACACATTTTTTTTTCTTCTTTTATGGTTCTAGCTCCTCCTGGGGCATTTCAACTGCAGGGGTTCCATGGGACATATTAGTATGCCTTTGTTTGTTTTTTATATGACCCTTATTTTGGATCTGCACAAAAGTTGCAAAGACATTGCAAAGATTTCCTCTCTGCCTTTCAATTTTCTTTCCCTGACATCGACATGACATCCCACATAGCCATGGTGCATTTGTCAGAACTAGGAAAGAAACATCCGTGCATTACTATTAAACTAAACTATAGGCTCTGTTTGGGTTTCAGCAGTTTTCCATGAATGTCCTTTTTTTGTTCCAGGATTTGATCAGTTATATTTAGAAGAGTTTTCCTCTTTTGCGAATTCCTGTCTAAAATATTCTGATTATTACAACTCATTTTCACTTGCCTCAATTGCTCATAACTTACAAAAATGCTAACTTATTCTTAAGTTAAGAATAAGAAAATTTGACAAATAACTCCATATGGTAATACTTCCATTATTTTTTGTTTTAACTGTCTGTTACACTGCTCAGCAATTATCCAAATGATTCAGAGAAGGTTGACTCAGTAAGTGGGCTAATTCTGTGTTGTGGGTACAAGATGGATAAGATCATTTATGAAGTCTCCCCCAAAGTTGCATTCACTTGGGAATGAGAGGGACTGAAGTTCAAATACTGGAACGTGTACCAGCTGTATGATCCTGGGTAAGTTACCTAAAACTTGTTTTCTGTTTTTTTTTGTTTGGAAACCATTACTATATTAGGGAGGTGTATATGTGTCAAGAAAAGATTGCATGTTTTTGACGTTGTGGCTCTTCGATCAGCTCAGGCTTCTGTGGTTAGGCCGTGTTCCAAAAACATAATTAGAATAATACAGTTTTCTCATTAGCATTTATTTAAGAAGTAGCCATAATGGAGTATAAAATATATTTTGGATGCTACTTGTTGCTTATCTGGATAATGCTATTTACATTCTATTCTTAAATTTTTAATATATAAAACTGAATTTAAATTATTTATTTATATCCTTCAAGATTCCAAAAGAGGTTTGATGCTGGTTCCTGCTGCTATGATCTTCCTCACATGTACCCCTTACACACACATACACACACATGTATGTGTATATATTGGAGTTTATGATTTCTAGTAGAAAGTTGGCTTGGGAGTTACTGGTTATGGATAGAGTTGAGAGTTGTATCTAATGGCTTCAGATAAGCTGAAAATGTTATTTCTACAGTGCATCTTTAATACATTTTTTGTTTTCATGAATCCTGTTAGGTAACCATCAGAGTTTGAGATAGCTTAAGATATTGAGAGGATGTTGGTCCGAAGACTTCCTTTGTCTCATATGTAGCATAAGCTAATGCTAGATAAATTTTCTAATTACTCCAGGTACTATCACTCCATACTATAGTTCATAGTATTTGACCCCAGTAGAGCATTCCCTCTCTGCTTTACCTTTCAGTGCTTCTTACTATGTTCACAGAGAACCAAAGCTGCACTGCTGCAGTCCTAAGTATCCCAGAAAATAGATGACTCACAGGACCAATCTTGTATATGCTGTCATCTTACCGAGTCCCTTCCTCCCTCTAACTGATACGTAGTGGGATCTACTGGCTCTCAGGCCCTGTGCAAGGCTGACAATATCAGGTGGGAAAAATAGTAATATTTTCTGCCCTCATGTAGCTTACAGATCATAGGGGGAAGTTTCCATTAATCACAGAAGCTCATGAAACACTGACCATAGGCTATGAAGGAACAGTTTTAGCTTCTCTAAGAGTAAAAGCTCTTTCAAAATTTGACTTTCTGGAAGGTAGGGTGTGGGCAGGGATGGAAGATAGTTAAAAAGAAAAGTAGAGTGGGATGAGGAGGTAGGCATGCTGGGGTGCCTCGTCACTCTTTTTCTAGATCGTGATCAGGGTAGGCCTCTGTGAGGACTACCTGAGGACATGACGGCCTTCCTGAGGAAGCTGGCATCTGCCAGAGACCAGAGTATGAGTGTTAGAATGTCTGAAGTTTAAATATGTGAGAATGAATACACAATTTTTATACATAAATTCAGTTTTTCTGGTCCCCCTTCTCCCCACATAAAACCTACAATAATACTAACATGGTAAAAGCAAGAATGTATAAAATAAGTTGAGATAAAACACAGGTGCTCACAGGCACCTTTTGCACAGGTGCCTCACAGGCACAGTGCAATGCTCTGGCGGCTTGGGTCCGAGGTGCTGAGTGTAGTTCCGGGGAAGGAGCTTGGAGGAGCTGCTCTAGCTGCTTGGGCTACACGCTTCCCTTGTAACAGTTCAGCTCCTTGCATAAAGAATGCTCAGCACTATTTTTGCCTTTCACCTCTTATTTTGTTTTATGTAAAAATGAAAATCCTCACAGATTTCTTTTTGTTAGTGAAAACAGGTACTAATGTAGGTCTTTCATGAAAGCAAAGTGGCAATATTCAAACTTACAAAAACGAAGATACTTGTATAACATGTGTTGGTCCTCAGCACAACTTGTTCTTAATAGAATTTGTCATTTCTTTTATTCTTTTTTTAATCCTCACCCGAGGATATGTTTTATTGACTTTAGAGACAGAGAATTGGTGGGGAGTGGGGAGAGAGATAGAGAAAAAAAGAGGGAGAGAAACATCACATTGATATGAAAGAAAAATATCGATCCATTACCTTCCATATGGGCCCAACCTGGGGATCTAACCTGTAACCTAGGTATGTGTTTAGACTGGGGATCAAACTTGAAAACGTGGTATTCGGGATGACGCTCCAACCGAGTTACCTGGTCACGGTGAACTTATCATTGCTACAATGTGTACTCAAACACATTCCCCTTCTTAAATGTCTAATTTCATTCGATGATTCTGTTGTTCGATCAGTCCCCAAGCCTACTCATTCCCTTTCACCTTCTACATCCAACCTGTCATCAAATCGTGTTGATTCTAATTCCCATACCCTTACCTCTGCATGTAAAAATTACATAATTAATACATAATTGTTATTAAACATTATACAATGCAGAAATATAATGAATAAAGAGATAAATTTCCTCTTCAAACTCCCTGTCCATAAAACCCAGACTCCACAAGGAAACTCTGTCCACATGGCAAAGAGCTTCCCATCAGCTAGTCTTTGGGTCTAGGGCTTTCCACACCCACAGCATGATCTGCTCTGGGTAAGATGGCCTCAGAGAAGTAGACTGCATAAGCATAGAAGGTGGGCTCCATGGGGCTTCATGTCTGGGAGGACCAGAGCATGATGTAGGAGAGTGATCTTGGGCTTCAAGTGGCCATGTTGCATTGACCACGAGAGGGAGGGAGGGTGGTCCTAGCCTGATGGAGAGGAGGTGCGGCTAGAAGAGGGCCACATGGGGCCTTCTCAAGGTCAAGGTCCAGGGCAGGAGCTGCTTTCCTAAGGGTAGTACTAGTTTCTAATTTACTACCAGATTTCATTTGAATTAATTTACATATTGAGTAGGAATGAGACTATAAATTATTTAAATTTTTTTCCATCAAATATTTGAGTTGTTACTATAAACTGGATCCCATGCATGTACTGAAAAAACCCCTGGTGAATGAGATCCAGTTCCTGTGTTCAGGAGTTCTCACTGATACAGAACATCTTCTGATTGCACGTAGGCCGTTGGCAATGTGGCTGTGCAGGCAGCATGTGACAGAGTACTATGGGTCATTTAGATTTAGGGATTGCCATACATCTGTAGTATTCCAAATGGGCATCCTTTATCAGAATAAAATGTAAAAATTATTTTGGAGCTTAAAGTAAGCCTATAATCTATTGTTATTACATAAATTTGATCTTTAAGTGAGACTGAAATTCATGGTCAAAGTCCATTATTTAGAGTGCACTGCCCTCTGGTGGTTAAAATGTAGGGTTTTTTTGTTGTTGTTTTGTTTTGTTTTTTTTTTAAGTTTATCCAAGGCTCCCTAGAGAGGAAAGGGAGTCTTTGCTGGGAGTCTTTTCATGGGTTTTTGCTGATGAGCTTTTTGACATTCTGAATTTTATCACTGACATTTATTTTCCCATTTATTTTTTTGAAAAAAATTCCCATTGTTTTTGAAGTTATGTTAAAAGAACAGCAAATAACCATATTCTGAGAATTCCAGCACCAATTCCAATGAGATTTGGGGAGAAAAAGCTGATTTAATTTTTTTTATTTATCAGAAAAAGTAAATATGAAAGAATGATCCATAAGCAAGCATGTTCTACCTAAAAAAAGTGAAACCGCTCAATAAAACATGAGTACACAGGTATTATTAAACAGAAATTATTATAAAAAATGAAAATTTAAAAAGAGGTGATGCAACTCTTAAAATAAAAAAGATAAATGACATATAACCAAAAAAATTAGAGACAGTAATAGTAATTTTTTTGTACTATAATGTAGCATTTTAAGGCTACTGGTCTATTTATCAAATGATATTAGAATAACTAGTTGATTATAAAAGCAAGTTTAAATCTATACCTCACAGCTTAGATTAAAATAGAGGCATGGATACATGAAACAGACTGACATCTCAGAGAGGAGGCAGGTGGGGGGACTGGAAGAGATTAGCCAAAGAACATAGATGCATGTATGCAGAGCCATGGACATAGACAATAATGTGGTGAAGGCCAGGGGGTGGGGGGCGGGGACTTGGTGGAGGGAGGTAAAGGAGGTAAAATAGGAAACATCTGTAATAGTATCAACAATAAAAACATTTACTAACAAAAACTAAAATAATAAAATATTGTTGCTGGCAAAAAAGAAAACTTTGTGTATGGAAATTCAAATGAAAAAAAATGGAGCTAGGAAAAGTGCAGAGATTTAATCATGTGATCTTAGGGTGTTGATAACCTTAGGTATGACACCAAAGAAACCAACAGGAAAATTTTTATAGGTTTGGTTAATATGTATATGATAAATAACAGAGTAGATGGCATCACAAAACAAACATAAAAATAGAAAAAAATGACAATCAATGATAGAAAAAGGTATTATATAACATGCTATACAAGGTCTGTTCAGAAGGTATCCAGCTATGTAATGTGAAAAATAGAGACATTTATTGAAGTAGACACAAGATACAAGAACCATTGTACATGAGACGATGACAGCTCAGTCTCCTTCAAAGTAGGCAACTCGGGACCTCACACAGTTCTTCTAGCATCTTTTCCACTTTTTATTTATTTATCTTTAGAAGGGAAGGGAAGGAGACAGGGAGAGAAATATCAATGTATGGTTGTCTCTTGTGAGTCCCCTGCTGGGAACTGGCCCCTGCTAGGAACTGGCCCGCAACTCAGGCATATGCCCTGACTGGGAATCGAACCGTGATCTTTTGGTTCACAGGCCCACACTCAATCCACTGAGCTATACCAGCCAGGACAACTTCCACTGTTCACAACACATTGTAAAATCCTTTGTTGGAATCTCCATCAGTTGCTCTGTTGTATTTTCCTGAAACTCATCATTGGTTTGAAATCTCTTCCCTTTCAAAGGTGATTTTAGATCTAGGAAAAGCCAGAAGTCACTAGGCACCGATACTGGGCTGTAGGGGGAGGGGGCCAAGTCACCTGTGTGATTTGATGTTTTGCAAAAAAAAAAAAAAAACAACTCTGAATAAAATATGATGCATGAGTGGGTGCATTGTTGTGATGAAGCCGCTAATCACTAGTTGCCCATAGCTACAAACTTGTGAATCATCTGAACAGTTTCTGCAGAGGAAACGTTTAAGTTTAACACCAGATTTGATGCAGATGTGTTGCTCTACTCAATCAGTCATTTTGAATGTGACAGGCGCACAGTACACATGCTTACTCTGTGGTGTCTACCGCTCCCACTGAGTAGTACAGTGAAGTTGTCATTGTTCATGCATGTGCATTCTAGTCCACTCTCCTTGGCCGCCAGTTTACATTGATGTTGCAAAAACCATTCTTGTTTTATTAACAGTGGCTCAACTTTTTCCAGACAGACCTTGTATAAAGAACTTACACACTCATAAAAAGTAGAAGAAGGACACAGCCAATTCATAAAGAATTATTAAAGGTAAATGAACAAAGTAATTTTTCTATTTTGTAATTAAGAAATGCAAGTGAAAATAACAATGCTAGATTATTTGTCTTAGCAGATTGACTAGGGAGGAAAAATTGACAAAGTTCTGAGGCGAGTTTGGGTAATAAATCACCTATACTGGTGATGAAGCATAATATACTTTTTTGAAGATAGTTAAGTCATTATGTATTACAAAGTAAAATATAAATATACTTTAAATGGAGTAACTTCATTTAAAGTAATTTTCTAGGAAGACAGTCACAAAACTACGCAAAAATGTATACTTCAGTGAATTTACAAAAGTGGTCAAGATCTTTACTTTTTTTAAAATGTTTTTTGTGCATTAATCTGAATTCCCCTGTATCAACTAATATTTATTGAGTACCTACTCACAAAAAAACAAGTATTGTGATAAATGCTGGGAATTCAATGAATAACACAGACTCAGCTCAGCCCCTGACTTTGGAGAGTTTTGTTTTTTCAATTCTAAATATGAGCATAAAGCAATATAATGAATTAAACATTGGCAAATAGTTTTAAAGGATTAACTACAGCTTTAAGTTGTTTGTAGAATATTGATACCTATGTTAAACTTAATACACATAAAAAGTCTCTGCAAACTATGATCAATAGACTTCTATAGGATTTTGTGTTATAATTACATATTTTATGTAATGCCTACATCTCTCCTAAATCATAGGATCTCTTAAGACAATAACCATTATCACTGTTTTGCCCAGGGTTTCTGTACAGAAATTATTTAGTAGATATATGCCTTGGGGGTGAGATAAAAACTGAAAAAAGCACTTTGATTTAAAAACAAATGACTGTTTTAATTATTATTTATTTTTACCTTTTTTATTATTGACACTATTACAGACGTCCCCCATTTTTACCCCTTTCCTTCCCCTCCACCCAACTCCCCCACCCCAGGCTTTACTATGTTGTCTGTGTCCATGGACTATGCATGTATGAATATGTGAGGGGGATCTCGCCCCAAAACAGATTTATTTTTGGAGGGTGGGATCCTTGTGGTTCAGGGTTCCCCACTAGGTGAGCGTTCTAGGAACTCACCTCTATGAGTATACCAGCTGGCGTTGTTGAGAGAGGCTGCATTTGGCTTCAGTGATTTTTTTCAGTGAAGACTTTTGATACATTTGCTCATTTCATGATGGATGATTTACAAGGGTACCTGCCCACATGGCATTGAATGTTCAGCAGTTTTTGACTAAAAATGGCATTACCCTGTGCCCCACCTTCCCTATTTACCTAATCTCACCCTGAGTAACTATTTTTGTTTGTTTGTTTGTTTGTTTTTCCAGATGAAAAAAGTCCTCGAAGGGACATTTTGCTGATGTGGAAGAGATGGAACAATAAATGGCAGAAGCATTAAAAGGTATCAAAATTGATGAGTTTAAAAACTCTTTTGAGCAGTGGAAAAAACTTTTCAATAGGTGAATTGCATCAAATGGAGAGTACTTTGAAGGTGACTGATATTTAAACATGTATGAATAAATATACAATTTTTTAATAAATAAATTCCAGGTATTTGAGGGGGATGCCCCCTCATATGTTCTTTGGCTAATCTCTTCTAGTTCCTCCCACCCCTCTTCCCTCTGAGCTCTGTTACTCTGCTCCATGTCTCCATGCCTCTGGTTTTATTTTGTTTGTCAGTTTATCTTGTTCATTAGATTCCACACAGGAGTGAGATCATATGGTATTTGTCTTTCTTTTATTGCTTATTTCACTTAGCATAATAATCTCCAGGTCCATCAATGCTGTCACAGAGTAAGAGTTCCTTTCTTTTTAGAGCTGTGAAGTATTCCATTGTGTAAAAGTACCATATCTTTTTTTTATACATTATTGAATCCAGAGAGAGAGAGATAGAGGAAGGGAGAGAGAGAGAGAGAAACATCGATGTGAGAGAAATATCCATTGGTTGCCTTGGATGCCTCCCATACATGTCTCACCCCAGGACCAAACCTGCAACCTTGACCTGGAATTGAACCTGTGACCTTTCAATTCAGGGGAGGATGCTCCAAACAACTGAGCTACACCAGTGAGGCTATACCACATCTTTTTTATCCACTCATCTACTGATGGACACATGGCTGTTTCCAGATCTTGGTTATTGTAAATAATGCTGCTATGAACATTGGGGTGCATATATTCTTTCTTATTGGCATTCTGAGAGTAAAAAAAAAAAAGACGGTTAGAAAGAAAACTGGCTAGAAAATGTGTCCTTCTTTTGAACTTGTAATCTTAGCCTAACAAATCTAACTAGCAATGCAGTTTACACATTAAAAGCTAATTTTAATCATAATATGGATTGATGGAGGCATAGATAGATGGGTAGCGATGTGATGTGCTAATTGTAGAATCTAAGTGGTGGCAATGTGGGTATTCACTGCAAAATTCTTTTAATATATTTGTGTGTTTGAAGTTTGCAAATTTTTATAATAAAATGTTTGGAAGAAAAACTTAAAAAATAAAAAATAAAAAAGTAATCTTGAAAAGTACTAATTCCAATTTTACTTATTAACTTAGCTCCAGATAAGTACCTATCATCCACTAGAAATCCTTTACCCAGGATTTTGTTGTCATGTAATTCTTTCTCTTAAAAAATTAAGAAACCTTAACTTTGTGGCTAAGGTTACAATTTATGGTCTGGGATGGCCTATGTTATTCATTCCCTAGGTTCTATTGATTATCTTGCACGGGGATGACATTTTCAGTTGACTTTTTATTCTGAGAACATATTGAGGTGGGAAGATCTTAGTCTTGGCTAGCATAGCACTCAGGGAATAGTTTTTGTTAAGTAATTGCTATTGAACATTTTGTTTCTATTCAATTTTCTCTGCATGATGCTGGCTGAAAATTTTACAGTCTAAGGAGAACAATGGTATGATGCCCCATGGGATGGGCATTTGGCCTCTGGCCTTTATCCTTTCATTAACAATCAACAGGCCTCTGCATTTTGAGGCAGTGGAGAAGTACTTTTAAACTCTTTTTAGAAGTTAAAGTGTAACCTAACAAGAATCTCTCAGTGAGGGGCAGGGTAGCACCACCTGCACAATTCCTATGGAATATGATTATAATACACCTCTCTGGCAGCAGAGGAGGATTGCTAGTTAACCATTTCAGGCCAAAATTAATGTAGAATTTATACACATATTTGTGTATCGGTGCACAGATATGTACAAATGAGCAATCATTTATTTGAAGAAGTATATAGCTATAGCCAGTCCGCCTGTGTTTCTGCATTCCAAACATGTGCTTCCTATTTTGAGACCTAGTGAACCAACCATGTTCCTCTGGGAATCAGTAAGCAAAATGGTCAAAAAGCTTCACAGCATGTATGTTGATTGATTGTACTACAGTAAATCCTCTTAGTTTTTCGCTGTTATTTATTTCTGGTGAAAATAGTCTGTGAAAGAAAGATGCCTTCTCCAGGAGTTCTGCTGTATATCTCTCTGCACTTAGCACCAAGTTAATTTGACTATCACAGGAGGAGTCTTGCTGCTTTATTGGGGAGGAATTCTTTCTACTCAAGTTAAAGGGTCATTATTAGAAACTAGGAGTTGCTTTGATCTTGCACCTTAATAAATCTATCTTCTATTGATGATAGAAAAATTGAACCCTTTTGAGAGACAATTTTCATAATATTTGCAAACATTACACACACACACACACACAAACACTATGACCCGCCAATTTCTGTTTTTAGAATTCTGACCTATGAGAATATGAACATGTGTGAGTAATTAGAGGTCTGATCAAGAATTTTCATTACTGTCTTTTTTTGATAGCAAAAAAGGGAGAAAACTTAATATAAGTGCCTATCACAAGAGGAATGAATAAATATATTTTGTTACATTATAACATAGACTATCATACAAATCTTAAAATGAGAATTAAAAAGATATACATGAACCGAGTGGGAAAGATGTACATATTGATATGTTTTAAAATGAAAAAGGGGGTTTAAAATAATATGTATCTACTAAAAATACTAGTTCTAATGAACAAGCTTAGCAAAACTGCAGGATACAAATTTAATGTACAAAAATAAATTGCATTTCTAGACAGTATCAATGAGTGATCTGAACATGAATTTAAGAAAACAATTCTATTACAATGGAATCAAAAAGAATAAAATTACTTGAGACCAAATGTACCCAAAGAAGTTCAAGACTGGTACATTAAAACCTATCAAATATAGTTGAAAAGTTGAAATCTAAATAAATGGAGAACAGTCCATATTCGTGAGTTGGAAGGGTTAACATTGTTAAAATAGCATTATTCCTCACATTGGTCTATAGATTCAATACAATACTTATCAAATTACCAGGTGGTTTTTTTTTGTAGAAATTGGCAAGTTGATCATAAAATTCATATAGAAAAATAAGATACCCAGAAGAGCCAAAAATATTAAAAAGGGGAATCAAATTGGAGAACTCACATTTTTTTACTTTAAAACTTACTACTGTAGTGATCAAGACACTGTGGTACCAGAAGAAAGATAGACATAGAGATCAATAGAACATACTTGAAAGAAGCCCTTATGCTGGTAGTCAATTGATTTTCAACAAGGTACCAAAATGATTTAACATGGAACAATACTCCTTTATACAAACGGTGCTGTACCCTATTATCACATCAAATGCAAAATTTAACTCAAAAGGGATTAATGAGCAGAGAGTACAAGAGCTAAAACAGAAACTCTTAGAATAAAACATAGGAGCAGATCTTCAAAACCTTGAATTAGTTAATGATGTCTCGGATATGAAACCAAAAATATAAGCCATTAAATAAAAACAATAGGTTGGACTTCATCAAAATTGAAAACTTTTGTTTCAAACAACACCATGTACAAATTGATAAAATGACCCACAGACTGAGAAGGAATATTTGCAAATGATGTCTCTAATAAGGACTTTGTATCCAGAATATATAGGGAATTCTTTAAAAAAGATGTTCAAATTATTTATTTTTTAATTTATTACCAGGCATTGTGCTAAGCACTTTATTTTTTTAAATATTTTTTTCAAAGATTTTACTTATTTATTTTTAGCAAGAGGGAAAGAAGGGAGAAAGAGTGGAAGAGAAGCATCAATGTGTGGTTGCCTCTTGCATGCCCCCAACTGGGGACCCGGTCTGCAACCCAGGCTTGTACCCTGCCTGGGAATTGAACCACTGACCTTTCAGTTTGCAGGCCAGCTCTCAACCCACTAAGCCACAGCAGCCAGGACTATTTTTTCAATTACAGTTGACATGAAATGTTATATTAGATTCAGGTGTATAACATAGTAGTTAGATATTTATATAACTTATGAAATAATCACCCCAATAAATCTAGCACTCATCTGACACCATACATAGTTACTGCAATATTATTGACTATATTTTCTATGCTGTACTTTACATCCCTGTGACTATTTTTATAAGTCGAAATTTGCAATCTTAATCCTTTCCTCTTTTTATCCATTCTCCTAACTGCCCTCCCATCTGGCAACCATCAAAATATTGTGTGTATATATGAGTTTGTTTCTATTTTGTCTGTTCATTCATATTGTTTTTTAGGTCCACATATAAGTATAACCATGTGGTATGTGTCTTTATCTCTCTGACTTATTTCATTTAGCATAATATGCTTTAGATCCATTCATGCTGCTGCAAATGGCAAGATTTCACTCTTTTTCACAGCTGACAAATATTTTGTTGTATATATGTACCATCTCTTTATTCACTTATCACTGGACACTTAGGTTGCTTACATATCTTAGCTATTGTAAATAAGTCTGCAGTGAACATAAGGATACATAAGTCTATTTAAATTAGAGTTTTATACCCAAATATATACCCAAAAGTGGAATTATGGGGTCCTTCTTTGTCTCTTGTTATGTCTCTCTGTCTCCCTTATGTCTCTTGGTTTAAAGCCTATTTTGTCTGATATAAATATTGCTACCCCAGTTTTTTGTTTCAATTTGCATGAAATATATTTTTCCATCCATTTACTTTCAATCTGTGGGTGTCCTTGATCTGAAGTGAGTCTCATGTACATAGCATATGTAATAGATCTTGTTTTATCTCTCAGCTATTCTATGTATTTTGATTGAAGCATTTACTACATTTACATTTATAGTAATTATTAACAGGTATGTAATTGTTGCTTTATTGTTCTCGTTTTCCTTCTTCTTCTCAAAAAAGTCTCCTGAACATTTCTTGTAATATTGGTTTTGTGGTGATGAACTCTTTTAGCTTTTTCTTGTCTTGGAAGCTTTTTATTTGTCTTTTGATTCTACATGATGGTCTTTGGGTAGAGTAATCTTGTTTGTAGGTTCTTGCTTTTTATCACTCTGAATATTTCCTGCCAATCCTTTCTGGCCTGTGAAGTTTTTGTTGAGAATTCAGCTGACAGCCTTATAGGAACTCCCTTGCAGGTAAGTCACTGCTTTTCTCTTGCTGCTTTTAAGATTCTTTATTTTTAAGCTTTGGTGTTTTAATTATGATGTGTCTTGGTGTGGGCCTCTTTACTTTGTTTGGACTCTGTGCTTTCTGGACTTGTATGTCTATTTCCTTCTCTAGATTTGGGAAGTTTTCAGTCATGACTTTTTCAAATAGAGTCTCAATCCCTTGCTCTTTCTCTTCTCTGTATTTCCATAATGCAAATACTGATTTGCTTGGTGAAATTTCACAGGTCCCTTAAACTATTCTCATTTTCAAAAAAATTCTTTTTGTTGTTCTGATTGGGGGTTTTCTGCTACTTTGTCTTCCAAAGTTCTGATTTGATCTTCTATTTCATCTAATCTGTTGATGCTGTCTAGTGCATTCTCATATCAATTATTGTATTCTTCATTTATGACTGGTTCTTTATGTTTTCTATTTCCTTTTTATTCATTTGGGACATGTTTCTTTGTCTTCCCATTTCAGCTGCCTCTCTGTGTTTGTTTCTGTTTGTTAGGTAGGCTTGCTATATATCCCAGTATTGGTAGAGTGATGTTATGTATTAAGTATCCTATGGGGTCCAGTGGTGCAGTCTTCCTGGTTAACTGAGCCAAGTGTTCCCGGTGTGTCCCCTTGTATTGATTGTGGCTTTCTGTTGTAGTTGAGCCTTCATTGCTGTTGGCACATTAATGGGGAGGTTGACCTTTGGCCGATTAGCTGTGAGGACTGGCCATTACTGTAGTGCAGAGACTGACACAACAGAACAGGATATGGTTTAGTAGTGAGGCTCTCTGTTTCTGATATTTGCCCATTTAGTGTGTCATTTGTGGAGGAGGTTGGGTGGTGCTCTGGTGTGATCTTGAGCTGGCCACCAGGTGGGTTGGTTCTGGGAACTCTTGAGAGGAACTGTGGTATAGGCCAACATCAGCAACTGCCTTTTCTCTGCCTGGGGCCATGTGGTATGAACTACAAAGTGGTCTGCAGATGGTTGCTGTTTGTGCTGGGCTCGAAGGTATGTGAGAGAGGCTAAGCTGAGAATTAAGGCTGGCTGCCACTAGTGTCAGGCTTGGGACAGCTTAGCCAGAGGTATGGGGCATGCTGAGGCCAGATGCTCCTTGTTTGGGGTTTGTGAACTATTGTAAGATTTTAGGAAAGTCAGCAGCATGAGCCAAGGCCAATCATTTGTAGGAAAAATCCTGGTCTTGGGGAAATGGCTTGGGGAACCCCAAAAGTTGGGTCAGGTGGGATCTCAGGGGATCACCAGGATTTCAGGGACGGCACTGTTAGGTAGGTTGATGTAGACTCAGATAATGTGCCCACTTGTGCCTGCAGGAGGAGGGCTCAGCAAGGAAACAATTACTTCTTTTAGCAGTTTACTCTGTGAGGGAGCCTCTCCTTGAGCCCTTGCCCTGAAACCATACAATCCAGTTCTTCCCCATATATCTCTGGTGCTTTTCTAGCTACTATTCCAGTACTAGAGCTCAGAATGAGTGAGTCTGAGTAACTCCAAGCACGGGCCCTTTCAGAGGAATACCTAGGTCTCCAGAAGTTCTGTGTCTCACTCAACTACAATACTGCTGGTTTTCATAGCCAGAAGTTATGGGGATTTCCCATCATGGCACTGGAACTCTGGGCTGGGAGTTCTAGTGTGAGGTGGGACTCATGGCTCCTCAGAGGGACCTCTGCAGCAGAGCTACACTCTCTACCAATGTGAAAGTGGGAGTAGTCCATTCTACATCTTTGCCCCTTCTACCAGTTTCAATGTGGCATCTTCTTTATGTTCTTGGTTATAGGAGTTCTGTTCAACTAGACTTTAGGCAGTTCTCAGTGATGGTTGTTCTTTGTTCAGTTGTAATTTTGATGTAGTTGTGGGAGAAGGTGAACATAGCATTTGCCTACTCCACCATCTTGACCAGAAGTAAAGAAATTTATTTAAGAAAATAAATAACCCAATTAAAACTTGTCCAAGGATTTGAATAGACATATTCCAAAGATGATGTAAGAATCATTAATCTGTGTGTGAGTGGATACACAGCATCATTACTCACTAAGGAAAGGTACATCAAAATCACTGTGAATTACCATTTCATTAATCACTAGAATGACTATAATAAAAAAGACAGGTAATAGCAAGTATTTATGAGAATATGGAGAAATCAGAACACTCATATTTTGCTGGTGGGAATGTAAAACTGTGCAGCCACTTCAGAAAAAAGGTAGCTTATCAAAACGTAAAATACAGAGTTATCATAAGATCCAGAAATTCTACTATGGATCTACTCCAGAGAAATGAAAACATATGTCCACAAGAAAACTTGTACATGAATGTTTATAGTCACATTATTTGTAACAGCCAAAAAGTGGAAACAACTCAAATGTTCAACAGTTGAATGGTTAAGCAAAATATGTTAAATCTGTACAATGGAAAACTGTTGGACAATAAAAGGAATGAGATACTGATACATGTAACCCTGTAGGTAAACTTTCAAAACATTATTATAAGTGAAGGAAGTCAGACTCAGAGGCCACATATTTATGATTTCATCCACATGCAGTGTTTGGAATGGACAAATCTATATAGAGACAGAATATAAAGTTGTAGTTATCTAGCCATAGAGTGGGGAGAGGAAGAGGTGATATTAATGGGCATGAAGTTTCCTTTTCAGGAGTCAAATATGTTCTAAAATTAGAATGTTGTGATTGTTGAATAAAACTGTAAAGTCACCCAAAACCAATGTTTTTTATTTTTAAATTTATTTTTATTTTTATTGTTGTTTAATTACAGCTATCCCTAATTTCCCCTCATTTTTCTCCCCCACTCTACCCACCCCCACCTCCCACATTCATTCCTCCCCATTGTCTCTGTCCATGGGTCCTTTATACATGTTCCTTGGCCTGACCCTTCCCCTTCTTTCCCCTATTAGCCCCCTCAACCCTCCCCTCTGGTCACTGTCAGTTTGTTCTTTATTTCCATGTCTCTGGTTACATTTTGCTTCCTTGTTTGTTTTTTTCCACTTTAGGTTCCACTTACAGGTGAGATCATATGGTATTTGTCCTTCACTGCCTGGCTTATTTCACTTAATGTTCTCCAGTTCCATCCATGCTGTTGCATAGGATACGACTTCCTTCTTTCTTTCTACTGTGTTGTATTCCATTGTGTAATGTACCACAGTTTTTTGATCCACTCATTTACCGATGGGTAGTTAGACTGTTTCCAGCACTTGGCTATTGTAAATTGTGCTGCTATGAACATTGGGTGCACAGGTTCTTTTGAATTGGTGTTTCAGGATTCTTAGGGTATAATCCCAGTAGTGGAATTGCTGGGTCAAAATGCAGTTCCATTTTTAGTTTTTTTGAGAAAACTCCATACTGTTTTCCACAGTGGCTGCAGCAGTCTGCCAACAGTGCACTAGGGTTCCCTTTTCTTGACTGCCTCACTAGTACTTGTTTGTTAATTGTTTATGATGGCTATTCTGACCAGTGTGAAGTGGTATCTCATTGTGGGTTTTTTTAAGATTTTTTTTATTCATTTACCTTTAGAGGGGAAGGGAAGGAGAGAAGGAGAGAAATATCAATGTATGGTTGCCTCTCGTGAGTCCTCTGCTGGGAACTGGCCCGCAACCCAGGCATGTGCCGTGACTGGGAATCGAACTGTGATCATGTGGTTCACAGGCCCGAGTTCAATCCACTGAGCTACACCAGCCAGGGCTCATTGTGGTTTTAATTGTCATCTCTCTGATGGCTAAAAAACCAACGGTTTTAAAAATAGATAAATGTTATGATATGCAAATTATCTCTCAATAAAGTTGTTAAAATGTTATATATGGTAGGATTCTATTTTTGTTTAAATGTACACACACATTTGTGTTTAAATATCCATACCTATTTTGATTAAATATAGCTATATGTATTTAAATAAGCTTAAAAATATGGGGCAACACATTTTAAGTACATTGTTAATTAGTTTCCTCTGGGGAGGGAGGCAGAGAGATTGGGGAGAAGTGTTCAAACCCTACTTTATTCAGTTTTCATTCACTTAAAAAGACTGTAACACAAAAATTGATTTAGTGCTTTTTTAAAATAAAAAGAGAATTCATTATAAATAAAAAATGATGGATCATTGTAATGCATTGTGTTTTCAGCTCTCATTAGTGATATAATCTGTTCATTTTTTTGTCAGTTAAATGACAGACTAGGTGCTGGAGATGAGTAATATCATCTACAGTTTTAAAGACCTACATCTAGTTGATAAAACTGTATAAACAAAGACAAATTTATGACCCAGACTCTGTTTCTCTCTTAAAATATCACCATTTATAACCATTTATGTAATTTAGTAGCACGTGTAAAAGTAGTATCATCTTTTCTGCATCTCACTGTTTAAAATATCTGTTGTTTATAATATTTAAGTATAATAAACCTTAAGCCTGTTTTCTCTTTAACATAGATTAACAACTACAGTGGGTCTTGGATGCATGGTGGTTGTACCAAACACAACCCCAGAGTACTGAATTTACTTCTTTACTATAAATGTTTCTATTTGTTTTTTTAATTAATTAATTTAATTATTGTTCAAGTACAGTTTTCTGTCTTGAACAGTCCAGTCCACCCCCAACCAGTCTACCCCCCAACATCTCCCACCACCACCATTTTTGTATAACATGATTTATTTATCTGTATAATAGTTACTTATCTGGATATTTATCTGACTAAGCAACCAATAGTTGGTTGTCAATAACAACAGCAAGAGTTCCAAGTAATGGAAATGGGTGAGATTCATTTAATAAGTTTAATTTGTAGCAAGTACACCGAAGAGTATTTAGGCACAGTTCACAAATATTTTTCAGTAGCTTATTTGGAAAATAATTAAATTAGACCTTGTAATTTGAATTGGGTTCACATCAGGCGGATGAATTGCATATAAAGCATATGTCATCCTCTCTCTGGTAAGTGGTTTTCTATGTAACAACAGCTGTTTGTTACATTTGAAAAGTAATGGTATTTTACAATATTAAAAATATTTGATATAAACAAAAATATATAGTCTTCTGGAATTAAAATAAAGCAAGAGAGTCAAGATGTTTTTCATATGCTTTTTAATATTTTAAAATGTATTTTCATTAGCATAGGCATTTTTTATGCATACACTCATGTTATGTTTATCAAGTTATTGCTAGGTTTCAGGCACTCTAATTAGGTGATGTGGTGGGGAACTGAGTAGGACATAGTCTCTCCTTCAAATACTCATGGTCCAAGTAAAAAATAATCTGAATAAATAAGTAATTATAGTAGAAAGTGAAATTAAGAAGCACCTACAAAGGTAACAGCTGAGCAATAATAAAAAAAGTCATGAACACAAACTGTGTTCACCTGTGGTCCAAAAAAGAAAAAGCACTAAATCAGTTTTTTTTTTTAAAGATTTTATTCATTTATCTTTAGAGGGGAAGGGAAGGAGAGAGGGAGAGAAACATCAATGTATGGTTGCCTCTTGTGTGTCCCCCGCTGGGAACTGGCCTGCAACCCAGGCATGTGCCCTGACTGGGAATGGAACCTTGACTGTCTGGTTCGCAGGCCCGCGCTCAATCCACTGAGCTACACCAGCCAGGGCAATAAATCAGTTTTTAGTAACTAGTTAATAAAAATTTATTTTTATTGCAGCATGAATCTTGAAATAATTGATGAAAAACTATAAAATAACAAATTACTTCAAGTTGGACCTTAAAATGCTAACACATTTTAAAAGAAGATATATCATTAAAAATTTACAAAAATTTAAATTCTATTTTAAAAATCCAATGCTATTGTCTCATATGGAAAAGCAATGTTAATGCTTTCTATTTTCTCTTTTATTTTCCCAGATTTTAAAACATTCATCTTAAAGTAAATGAGCATTGAAGTTGACTTTGAAGAAGAATTTAGACAGAACTGGACATTTTTTACAGGTAGCTCATGAAAACGCCCTAAGTTATACAATTACCTGTATTTGATTGATTTCCCAAACCCCTTTTGCTTTCACCCCAAATAGAGGGGATATAAACACCTGGCCAGCAGGATCCTTGGTCCATGCCTCCCTGGATACTCTTTACCATTTGAGTTATAATTATTTGTACACACATGTTAGCTCCTAGTCCATATTATAAGCTTCTTGATGTCAGGGACTCTGCCTATTTATAATTGCATCAGCCACCGAGTCCAGAGCAGTTGCTTGTACAAACAGGTGCTCAGCACTAATGGTGTGCATAAATGATCTGCTACCACTCCAGGAAACAAACTACTGAAATTTACATTCCTGTCACTGACAAACCTTGACTTAGAGAATGTTTCTCTTAAGTTCTTGGGAAAAGTTAATCGGAATCTAAACCTACCATGTCACTTCCTTTATACAGTCCAGTACAACTATTCTTCTGGGTCCATAAAAGTGTCTGGGACATTTGCCAGAATGTATTACTTTAAAACTTAGTTTCAGTGCTTTAGAAATTGTTTTTCCTTTTAATACTTTCCCAATAATTAGGATTTCCTGCCATCAAGTATCACCAACAAATATAGTTCCTTAAAAAGACGTGTTCCTAGAGATCCAGACTCTAGATTTGAAGATAACTTAAAATAATCAACTAAAACTAAATAACACTAAAATACACATAATTAAAGACATTTGAAGAGACAATGAAGTATTTTGGGATTTATTCACTTTGCATATTTCATCAAGTCTGAGATGTGTGTGATTTTAACTGACACCATCCTTTTATGTACCATTAAGAAGGAAAAGACATTGCCAATTACACAATAATATTATGCTTTCTTATCTTTTAGGATGTCCCCCATCTAGTTAATTGTCACATTATTACCTCTCATATTTATCTTTTTTGAGTATCTAACATATAATATAGTGACTACAGTTGTTAGGAGCATATTATGTGATTAAATTTGCTGAGTATAGGACTTATGGGTTCTCACCAATTTTTAAAAAAATTTTATAATTATGAAGAAGTTTTCTTGCAATTATTAGACACAGATATTTATAATATATTACACTGCTCTGATCCCATGCCTTTGTGGGTATATGGTAACTTTTTATTCAATGCTGAATCACATAACAATCTTTTTGAGGGCATTTTGTGGCAATTAAACTCAACCACGAGTACTCAAAATTCTCAAAATTATTAAAAGTAAAATAAATAGTTACTAC
Source organism: Artibeus jamaicensis (assembly GCF_021234435.1). Taxonomy (NCBI): domain Eukaryota; kingdom Metazoa; phylum Chordata; class Mammalia; order Chiroptera; family Phyllostomidae; genus Artibeus; species Artibeus jamaicensis. The sequence goes on from NW_026521859.1 coordinate 332,041, forward strand.
CAAGCTACAAAATAAATAGTTGCTACCAAGTTTGTACATGCTTCACCTTAAGTTACACTGAGAATGCTACCAGAATAACCTCAACTTTAAGATGATTGACGCTGATTTCAGAGATCATTTGTCATTTTACTGCAAAAGGATTTGAACCAAGGATCAATGAAATACAGTATCTTGAACTTTTCCTGTGTTAATTAGATTTGAATTTTCAGTCAATTATCAAAAGAATTTCTCTGAGCTTGGAGTTCCTTTTCCCTCAGCACTGTTTATTTTTACAGTCCTTTTGAGATCCTTTATTTCCAACCTAATCAAAAAAGGTGTTTAATTTTCTTACTCAGTACTGCTGCTGACTAGAAAAAATTTACAATACAGCCTCTGGCCTTCCAATTTTGTTTTCAGTTCATGAGAATACAGAAGAGATAAAGAGACAAGCTCATGGAGCACTGAGCTTAAAAGTTCTATGACTAGATTCTTTCCAATCACAGGAAGTTATTTCCAACTTTGTTCTTTAAAAGAGTAAAACATGGACCCCAGCCCCCAAATCATCCCCTAGTTGTGATTACATGTTACCTTTCATGTCTTAGCAGCATTCTAAAATGAACTTGACCTCTGGGACTTTTCTTCCTTGGCCAGCTGGAGAACATGGTCATCATCATTCTCATTTGGCTGAAGGTTTATTAGAATTTGAAAATAATTCCCACAGGAGATTCCACTTTCTTTAATCATGAATCAAGTGATTCCAGTATAACTACAACATAAAGATTGGAGAAAGGTTACATACTACTGAAAGCTCTTTCTGGGAAAGACATTTAAAACACAACTGAATATCCCAAGCTGAATACCCTAAAGTGAAAAAACTATTTTATTCTATTCTCTTGAAGTACGTGTGCTTGCTCTTAGAGTTTGAAAGCAATTACCATTAATTCAGTTCTTCAAGCCAGAAGCCAGAAATATTCAAAGACTTTCCCCATCAAAGCCCTTATTCTGTCTTTGATTATTTGCTTGTCTCTCTTTGTTATGGACTGAATAGGGACTCAAAATTCATAAGTTAATATTCTAACCCCCAATGTGATGGTATTTGAAAGTGGGGATTTTGAGAGGAGGTTGAGTTATGAGAATGAAGCCTTTACGAATGGGGTAAGTGATCTTACAAAAGAATTCAGAGAGCTGTCTCTTCCCCTCTGCCATCTGAAACCCAGAGGACGGCCCTCACCAGAACCTGACTATGCTGGCACCCTGCTCCTGGACATCTACCCTCCATAACTGTAAGGAATAAATTTCTGTTGTTTGTAAGCCATGCAGTCTATCTAATTTTGTTATAGCAGCTTGAATGGACTAAGACACCTGCTCTAGACTTTGGGTCTTCATACAGTAGAGACTATGATTATTCTGTTTATCTTTGCAACCCTAGTTCCTGGTGCACGGCATATGTGTCGAATTACAAATGCAAATGAGAATCAACTTACCTTGTGTCTTATGAGATTGTACCCACTTATTAGTGGTTAAGGACTGAGATTGGAGCAAAGCTGAGATTTCAATCTCCTTGATTTTTTTTAGATTTTATTTGTGCTTATTTTGTACCTTAATAGGGCAAACCCATGAAGATGTCTAGTAAGTGCTTAAGCTACTCATAAATATGGAGAATTTTAAAACTAAAAGGCAACTTAGAAGTCATCTCAGACTCAATACCAACCTAAAGAAGGTTGCAATAAATGCAATACCTCTAGTGCATTTATTATTTGAAATTTTAACACTGAGAAAGAGTGAGGCAGTTGGTGAGGCACTAGAGCTGAGTTGTGTTTCCTTTGTGTCCCCCAGGTGGTGGGAAAGAGTCAAGTGTTGCTAACAGAACATCTTTATAAATAAATTTTTAAAATGTTGGACAGAACTTGCTTTTTTGATAAAAAGCTAACAAAAATATTTGGCTCAAACTTTGTCTGGCAAAGTTAATATATTATGGATATTTTGACATGAAATTCAAAGACTATTTAAGTCCAGGTTTCTTTGGAGGATAAAAAGCACTTTTGAGGATATTGAAAGATATAATAGATGAAGTGGGAGGAAAAAGTTATGGAAAGTTAAGTCTTTCATTTGTTACTTTTGACAAGCTAAACCCAAGAAATAAGAGGCAAGGTAGTATTCTAATAAAGCATGCTGCATTGCATATAATTGAGTTAATCTGTTCTCATCTCTAGCACATCCAGCTGCCAAGAATTTCAATAATCACAGTGCACAGGAGGATTAGGGAAGCTCTATACTTTTAAATTGGTTAACGAAGAAAAGTGTTATCAGATATGTTTTCTCATATGGGAAAAAACTTACTTTGGTTTGGATATGGTATCCATTTGCTTTTTATTTTAAAATAAATCTTCTAGGAAGACTTCTTGTAATCCTCTAGACTTTTTGTTTTTTTCTTTACTGGCATCATTTATTCACTGAAAATGTCCTTATTAGAAAAAAATTATATTTTGGAGCAGAAGGACGAAAGGATATTCTAAAATGTATGAAATCCTTTGTGTCAGATGTGTTAAGTACTTAGACTTTAGTAACCCTGGTGGATAGGTGTTAATATTTCCATTATAGAGATGAAGAGTGTGAAGCTCACAGATAGTACTATCTTGCCTAAAGTCAATTGGAAACCAGGATGCCATGTGAAACAGCTTGCATTCAATTGCAGGTCTATCTCAACTTCAAGTTGACTTTCTTGCTATTGTCTTTTTGTTGTGTCTCACTCAGCTCCACAACAAAAAAATTGTGTTCTAACTTAGATTTTGGTTTGGTACGTGGAAAATTGTATCCATAGGATAAAATAACATAAAGTAAGTTTTTCTTACTATTAAAAATCACATTTTTCATCACAGTATTAAATTAGAAATGACACTGATCACATGAAAATCATCCTTACTGTTTGCTGCAGACCTGCAATCTAGTTTAACTGTGTCCAAAACTAAATAAAAAATAATTAACATAAGGAACAACAATATACTATTTTTTAAGATTTTATTTATTTTTAGAGAGGGAAAAGGAGAGAAAAAGAGAAACGTCACTGTGTGGTTACTTTTCCAGTGCCTGCTAAAGGGACCTGGCCAGCAACCTAGTCATGTGCCCTGACTAGGTATCAAACTGGTGACCCTTTGGTTCACAGGCTGGCATTCAATCCACAGAAGCACACCAGCCAGGGCCAATAATATACTATTATTAAAGTATGTTTTGAAGGTTAAAGGTTAAATCCAGAGAAACAATATACTGACAAATGTGAGCAACTGGTCCCCAAAGGAATACCATTTGGATTTTATGTGCTTGTGCTCTATCATTATCCTATTTTGGAAAAAGAAGAAGGAGGAGGAGAAGAAGGAGAAGGAGGAGAAAAGAAGAAGAAGAAGGAGAGGATGAGGAAGAGGAAGAAGAAGAGGATGAGGAAGAGGAAGAAGAAGAAGAAGAAGAAGAAGAAGAAGAAGAAGAAGAAGAAGAAGAAGAAGAAGAAGAAGAAGAAGAAGAAGAAGAAGTAATCTACTTTATTTCTCCCTCACCTCTTATTTCTGAAATCCACTGAAACAGTTGCTCCACCAGTAAAGCTTTCCCTGGGTCTTTGGCATATCATCCAGTTTCATAGCTAGAGGACATATGATGTAGTTTGTGTATTCATTTCATTATTATATAGCTAGCTATCATTTGTTCAGGGTGGAATTTGTTCTTTGAGAGCAGCACATGATTAAAATAACATTGTAAATAAATCTGAAGAAAGTTAATCAATAAAAAAAGTCATCAGAAAATTGAAGATAAGGCCTATATTCTTAATGATAAATTGAAAACCACCTTTCTGATATTGGGAAGCTATTAATAATATGTTAATCCATAAAATATACAGTTTTATTCAAAATAAATACTTAGATTAAACACTTATGGAAGCTATCCATTCTAATTGCTATTTTATTTATTTATTTTTAAAAGTATTTTTTATTGTTGTTCAAGTACAGTTGTCTTGATTGCTGTCTATTTTTTAATTCATGTTTAAAAAACTTACTTATGTCCAATATAGAAACTACTTAAGCAATTTCTACATCTCAGATAATATTCTAATTTTAAGAGAATGTCTTCTAAACTAAAGTGGCATATTTCCAGCCTGAATTTCTTTGGGTCAACATTCTTATCTAAATTGTAGGAAAACCCATCTTTAGGCTAAAAAAAGAAATCAACCATAATAATGGTTTATACTTAAATAATACTGTACGAGTTTATATATGAACATATGATAAATATACACTTTCTCAAGGCAATTGTTAACATATGTTCCCTTAATTTTTTATTTAGCAAAATAAGTCAGAAAATGCCTCGGCCTGCGAGGCAGTCAACGGGGTCCGCCGATATACCTGTAACGGATGAAGGGGGATGGGACAGGAGGCGCGAAAAATGGCAGCAAGACAAAGGATTCTGATCAAGCTGCAAATTTTATTTCAAAATGGAGGGAGTTATATAGAGGAGGGCAGTGGAGGAAGTGCAGTGGATAGGGGGCTTCAAGGCGTGCTCTAGCCTGCGATTGGCCGGGGGGTGCATGGCGGGCGCGTGATCAAGGCACTGATTGGTGTGCCACCCGCATGTCCAGGAGGGGGAGTTCTATGGCTCCTAACCGCAGCATCCTGTTATTCAGGCGCAACCTTCGGGTCTGATTGTATCAGCCTGTTTCAGGCTTATCCCAGCCCCCAACAAGAAAATACCATTACATGAAATAATTCAATTAAAGATAGCTCTTCATCATTTTTAGTCATTGACCAATGCAGTATAAACCTTTATAAACTCATATCTTTAGAACCATAATCAATTTTAGAAAACAGTTTTAAAATCCCTCCAGTAATACAAAACTTTAGGGCTAATGCTTAAAGTTATCTTCTAGGTTCCATATAAAATTACTTTTTTGGTTAGTTTGGTTTACTAAACACTGCCACCAAGAAAGGTAGTTTTTATCACCTATATATAATAACAAAAAACTTTAAAAATGCCTTGTGGTTTATTAGAGATGCTATGTTTTATCCTTAAATGTTTGAGAATTGGCTTATATTTAATAGAACAAAGCTACAACTGTATCTCCTTATAGAACTAGCTTAAGAAGATTGTTTCTAATTCTCTAATTCTATGTGGCACCTAAAACTCTAAAAGTAAAAATAGTTTGGGAAATTTGCCAGGTCACTAGCTGTAAGGAAAACAAAATCTCTGGTTTGGGCATAATCTCATCTTTTTAAGCAGTAGTGTGGGTTTTAGAAGGGGTTAATAGTGACCACATCCTCAGCTCCAAATTTGGAACCAATTGAGAGACAGGCACAGGAGTCCGAAAGAAGGAGGGTAAAGTGTTAGCTTTGGAGGAGATTAAACTGGATAGGAGGATGTGGTACAGGTATGTGGACACACTGGACACTCTCACCCTGACTTCTGAATTAAATGCACTTGCCCACTCTGTTGCTCGCACCTGTGTGCCACTGCATTTCCCCCTGACAGTACAGTGTATTTTGCTGTGGGGGTGGGAAGGGCTGTTGTAACTGGAAGACATGTTGCTTTAATAGAGAGAGAGCCCGAAATGTTGAGCAAGCATCACAAACACCTTTTCCCAAATTTTCTACTCCAAAAAGATGAGTTAGAGAGTGAGGAAAGAATATACTGAATATACAGTAAAAACTTCTTCCCCACTAAGGTAAAGGGAAGAGTGGAGAACACGTACTCCCTCCACTCTTAATTTACACACGAGACTGCCACTTTGGTCTTCTCACACTAGGAGGAAAACAGGCAAAAAAAAAAAAAAAGTGTATTAACTGATCCTGAATTTGCAACCAAATGAATGGCTGGAAACTCTGTCAGGGTGTAGGGTGGGGTGAGACAATGGGGGTGATCAGGGGTTCTTACTCTACAGCCAACCATATCGAGTAGTACAAGTTAACACAGAACTATTGCATCATGCACTGATTTCCTCAGGAATAACGAATTCAGGCTTAGATCACCCACCAGAAGAAAAACCTAACCAGCAGAGAGGCTTGCTGAAGGTGAGGGAAACAGGAAGTCAATAATGGAGGAGGAAATATCAGTGATAGTTTAGAATAAGTTGCTGAAATTGAGAACTGTAGTCTCTGTATTTATGGAAAATGTTTTCCCTTTCCTTTCCTTTCTCTTTCTATTGCAGATTGGGTATGTTTACCATTCGTCTGAAGGTTGCTGGATACTGAAAAAGCACAGGCAAGGAACTTGTGGGAATGGATATTTCCTGGAACTTCAGGACTCTGGGAACAGGTGCTGGGTATGTTACAGAACAACAGAGGTCCGAGGGAGGGGGCAATACAATATTTGGCCCACCTAGGGATGCCCAAAACTGCTATACAACAGGGTCCCCTCCCCCAAAAAACAAAACACTAATATCTACTGGGCTCTTCTGTCTGCCGCCAATTGGAAAGACATCTCTCAATGCCAGAGATTTGTGAAAAGGAAACAAAATGTTTATTTAATGCTATTCAGGCCTAACGCCTCCACTAACATAGCAAAGTCCTTTAGGGTATACACCTAGACCCACACGGCTCTCCCTTCTCCCACTGTCCCAACTCCGGGTACCGTAAATCAGGAAAAGAGCACACGTCTGTGTTTCAGGCTGCTGGCACCGTCAGCTGTGTCACCATGCAGGATCTCTAGTTAATCCAAAGTACTGTGGTACCCTCTCATGGTCCACTGGCAAGAGTTCTTTGTACCCAGTTCCAGTCAAAGTCTCTCTTACTTTTGAGGCCACGCGGCCAAAGGGGGCACCCCAAAGCCGCATGGGCCTCTTCTACCAGCTGCAGGGGTTTGCACTCCACCAAAACCATGTGGCTTTCTTCTTCACCTGGCTGCAGGGATCTCCATTCTGGCAAAGCTGCGTGGTTTTCCCTTTCACCTGGGCAGTTATTGCCTCATGTCCTGTGTTATACCCAGCTAGGAAAATTACAGCTAGGGCATTACCCAACCCTAAATCTGCAGTTCCTGGAACAGGGTAATGAACAAACATCAGGGAACAATTGGGTTTAAAATTCTAGCCAAATAAGGTAACTAACCCGGCCTGCCAGAAAGTGCCCGCCAGCAGCAGCACCCACCAATCAGGGACCCTCGCCGTTTTTAAATAAGCCAATAGCTAACCGCCACCTCTGCTTCTGTATGCCTTTGCTTGCTTGCTAGAAAATATAAATACCCAGTAGTCTGTAAGCCAGGCGCGACTTCCATTTTGTAGCTCTGAGTAGCTGCATGACTCCGGTCACAGTTGGGGAAGTTCACCCCTGCGCAGGAAAATCTTTGGCCATTAAAATTTTTATCAATTCGGTTCCGGACTCCGAGAGTGTGTATTTACCCGCCGATCGTCTACAACATCCTGGAGCCCATCTTTTCCAAGCTCTCACACAAGCCTTCTCACTCAGGAGTACAGCCCACTAGTTCCATCTTGAGTCCCTGGCTACTTCCTTCTCCCTCGCTCCCAACTTGGCCACTGCTATTTAACATATCTATGAAACCAGTTAAAGGTTATAGGTATGTTAAATAATCATTCCAGAGGTTAGCTGCAAAACTATTGCTATGCAAAACAGCTCTCAATGGCCCTGGCTCTATTCATTCCTTCCCCCCGGTGGGGGGGGGGTGAGGACATCCTATATGTCTCCCCAATATTCCTATACACGTTGAATTCTGGACACCATTCCAAATCCTTTTTGGGGGCCCCCCCGGCTGCACCCTGTATCAGGTACAGAGAACATTCTCTTGGTTGATGGTCCTTACTCTGTGAAAACCAAAAGAAAAAGAGCCTATATAAAATATTCTAATAAATATAAGCTGCCTATTTGCCTAAGTACAGAAATTAATACAAGACAGAGCAGAATACAAAAAGAGGTTCTGCATGTTGAAATAATTAATGGGGCACAGAGAATTGTGGGCCTTGATGAATTTTTTATTTTGTTAATCCTTGGTTATAGCAAACTAACAAATAAAACTAGAAACAAATGGGTGTTTGATATTTTCAGGAAATAGCAATAGACTTTGTTTTATAAAGTTCTGTTGTGTATATAAAAATTCCTAAACATTATTAAAAAGGCACATTATAATTTTCAGAATAATCTTTATATACAACAACAAGGAAAATGATTGATTATAGAGGTGTTTGTGTGAAAATAAACTTTCTTCTTAATCAGAATGCTCCCTTAATTGGGGGACTGTTTTTTATCATCCTTCTCTTTTGAGGTGTCATTAAATATTGATTTCTAAGATCCAAATGAATAAATGCCCCACCAAAAGAAAGGAAAGATAAATTGAGTGCAAATGCCTATGATGGCATTTATAAAATGTACCGTCCTGATGAGTTCAGATATTTTAATCTGGTGTTTTGCCTCTAAACAAATCCAGTTCAATTGTATATGTATAATTTTCCTTCCTACAGACTATATTTTTAAATAAACATTTTTTTACTTTTTCTCTCAGCATGTATAGTCACTTGCGTCATTTTTCTTTATTTTTTACTTTTCCTTTCCACTCTTTTTCTTTCTTAAGGAAAATAATTATTCACTTGGGACAATCAAAGAAAACCCAGACAGGAAAGAAAAATTCCATGAAGCCTAACCAAACATGGAAATTGGAAACCAGAGTGGCCTCTATTCAGAAAAAGATAGAAAACCCTTCCCTGTTGAAGGTTTCAGGACAGAAGTAGCTTTGTGAAGAATTTCGGAATAGATGGCGGGAAGACTACTCAGCTAGGCTGGCAGTCGTGGTCACACCCATTCCCAGGCCATGACTCACTCAGACCCACTCCAGAGGGAGTGCGGCCCTAGCTCCCCCTCTAGAGTCTCTCATCACCCACAGGAAGTCAGAAGCAGTATGGATCTAATTCGGTTTTTCTTTTTCTTTTAAATATGATCTCCCAAATACTACATGTATATATTGCAAAAATACTGAACAGAAACAAAATATGATAGCAAATATTGTAAGTGATTTTAATTCTTTTGTTTTGAAAAAGTATTTTTAATTTTTAATAAAAATTTTAATAATATTAATTGCTTTAAAAACCAGAAAAATGCATTGTTAAAAATTAAATGCAATTCAAGCATACCACTACAGCTTTCCTGTTGCCTGGGAAATCTCAGGGTTTGTGCTACTTTCTGAACACTGTCTTGTGAGTGTGAAATTTGAAGAACTAAAATAGGCTTCCATTCTCAGTTATTTGCAAAGAAATTTTTTGACATTTCCAAATCTGCTTCTTTATTTTGTTTAGTTTGCAATGTTTATTGGAATATATTCTAGAATTGGCATCGCTTCAACTTCTTACAACCTAGTTTTGTAAGGGAGCACATTGACCCATAAGTGATAGTCACAGCTTTTGAAGAATAAGAAGTTAATTGAAAGGACAAGCTTACTTTTATAATATGGATTTTAAAATAAAGCTGTTTTATTGATATCTTAAATAACTTGTCACTTGCCTGAATTTCATGAACTGAAGTAAAGCACACGCATTTTTGTATTGCACAATGCAAATACCGTGGGCAGTTATTTAAGTGGTGGTCTTCATTTAGTTAAAAACACATGATCAGCCTTGACTTGTTGGCTTCAAGAATATACAATGCCAGGTTAGCAGAAAATAAGTTCTGTTAAAGAGGACAGACATAATGATCAGGGAAAGATTAACTCCAGAATAAACTTCATTACAGAGGCCCAGCAGGGAGATAGGTCAGGGCACCTGTAAAATGTACACATGTATTCAAATAACTAATGTGATTATCTGGATTATGATTATTCTTATCATAATCTTGGGGCATATGTCATTTAGATTCAGAAAAAAAAGTAGACTCACCAAAATGACTTTTTTTATTCTTAGGAGGCAAATTTTTATAAATTTGAAGTTTTCAGAAGGAAGTCCTAACAAAGGCTTCTCTGGCTTTGGGCTCAGAACAGTGTCCCTTTATCCTATGCTTGCCCGGTCTTCACCTGCACCTGTGGGAGCCCCATTCACAATCTCATGTTGGTGTCTGGGCAAGTCTCTTTCATGCAGAGGAGGTATATCTGTCACAGACACCCAGAGTAAGTAACTTTATCAGTTTGGGTGTTTCCTGGGATGTAGGCCTTTCGTTGCTAAATCTGCGCAGTCCCTGGAAACTCAGGGCATTTGGTCTTTCTACTCTGTTTTCAGTAGATTAGACATGTTCTCACTCACACAGAATGGGCATAGAAACATTTCAGCCACTGTGCATCAATGAAGCAGCCCTAGTGTCCAGATGGAAGGCAGATATTTTTCTTTTTCTCTCAGTCCATGGTCTCTCAGTACCAGAAGGAAGCAAGTCAGAAATCTTCAATTTCTTGAGACATCTCTTTGATCAAGAGGTAATTAGGTCATTCACTGCTCACAGGGAAAATGCAAAAAAAAAAAGTCATCCCAATCATATCTCAATAATATTTGTACTGCAGCCCAGATCAAAGACAATTATGTTTCAAGAAAACTTAGCTGCTGTGCTGGAATCAGGTGGGTAATTACCCAGAGGCATACGCTTATTTTAGGCATTTCTCTTTGGTGAAGTTTAGAAGAGAAAATTGTTGGATTAATATAGGCATAGGGAATGTAATCCACCAGCCTGGGGCAACAGAGCCAATTTGTCTTTTGGACATCTTTTTGCAGAGGGATTTGATAACCAGACATTTTTTGGAATTAGCCTTACATTTGTGAATCTTTGGAGCATTGTATTTAGTTGTTTCAGGAAAAGAGCTTGTGTATTCTCTGTGTCAAAGCTCTTTCTTCAGCAGAAATATTGAGCCAGTTGTCGTGGACTTTCTGATGAATAATAACTTGGTATCTTACAGTGTTTCCTTCTATCCTGACATTTCCAGTTCATGTACTGAATGTTGGGTTAGCCTGCACTACTTCCACAACTGTCAACTTTGGCTTGTTTCCCTCCAGCTTGTCATTTTCCTCAGGAAACTTCCATTGTAGTTGACTGATGGAGCTCTGTAGGGTCTCTACTTCCAGTTGGGGGGTTTTCCTTGAATATTCATTGGAATTTTGGCCAGTGTCAGGGAAGAGGAGTGATGGTTCATTGTCTTTATTTGTTTTTTTCTATTGTCAGCTCACTTTTGAGTTTGGACTGGAAGATTGTCTCTATTAACTTCAACTTTTGTTAATATATTTCCCAGAGAGAAGGGAGAACAGAAGGGGACAGGAACAAGAAAGGGACAGGCAGGGAAGAGAGAGGGAGAGGTATCTGGGGAGAAGGGGAAAAAGAAAAGAATGAAGGCAGAAAGTGAGGGGGGGATGAAGGTAGAAAAGGTAGAAAAAAAGAAGGAAGGGAGAAAGAACTGTGTCACTAACATTTTGGTTACTTCAAAGAATGTGGAAAGCCCCTAATGGAAGTGGACAGGACTTGGTAATTTTGGTGAAGAAATGGATATGTCTAGGTTGCTATTTGGATTTCATGGACTGACTGTCTATTAATGAATTCCTATAGATCTATTTTGTGGCCTGGTGGCTTAGAATAAAAATTTTGTCATTTTTTCTCAGGTAAGATCAGGTAGCTGGTGAACCCAATTAAAATACCAATTAAAGACCATGTTTGCTATTGAGCCATCCAGTTATGAAAATTATAAAACACAATATAAACTGAAAAACAGTTTTATAATCTAATTAAAATCAGTCAAATGCCAACTATGTTTCAGGTACTGTGTTAATTATAGTTGGAGAAAGATATAAATATGAGTAAGATGTATTAATCGTAGGTAGACATGTTAAACAAAACCACTGAATTATTATGTAATATTATTCTGGAAAGGTCTTTAGATAGATGGGTATGAAAAAAAAGGATTAAGTCAAGGGACATGTATAAAGGACACATGGACACAAACAATGGTGGGGAGGACTGAATGTGGTGTGGGGGGCAGGACAGGGGAGAGTAATGGGGGAAAAATGGGGATAACTGTAATTGAACAACAATAAATTTTTTAAATTAAAAAAATGTATATCTTATTGGCATCTTGCTTGAAAAATGATACTTTCTTTTCCCCCCAAAGTTTAATTTAATTTGGCCTGTAATTGTATGCTTTAAGTTATACATTTTTTACCATTGGCAAATTTTATTCAATTATTTTTTAAGCATCAAACTTGTTTATATTATTCATGATTATTATTAAGGTTCATGATCTTTAAGAATAAAATTTTAAAATATTAAAAAGTAAACCACAGCATTTAAAGTATGTAAAGCATCCTAAAAGTAAAAATCCAGTTTTTATTTTCTATCAATCTAACTATTTTAATAAGGGTTTTAAAAATAATATTGTGTTAACTTATATTTCAGCTCTTTCTACAGAACATATGTGGAAGCCTACAAAAAATTATGTTATAAAACCTGTAAAGATGTGAATCACAGCAGAGAGGATAAAAATAAAGCATTACATATCACTTGAAATGATTATTTTATTTTAATAAATTTACATGTACTTTTTTTTCTCTTTATCTCCTATCAAATACAACTCCATAGTGTTGCTATAGATCTAAAACCTGATGACTTCACACCTAGCCTCTAATTAATTATTATATAGCGTAATTAACAAAGAAAGTAATAACTTCTTTGGCTTTTTTCCTTTAAAGTGAAAAGTAAAACCCTTCCATAGCATGTGAAATCCTTGGATGAAATGTAGTTTGAAGTAAAATGTTTCTCTGTTTACTTAATTTGACACTATTCAAACTTAGAATAGGACCACTAACTTCTGCTTATTAAAGAAAGGATATATGGAATGAAGAATGTCTCTTCTCAGAGATACAGTTCTTCTTTATGCTTAGACCCAGGCTTACAGAGAGCAAGGCCTTTTCATAAGACACACTTGATTTAGACCTACAGTTACCTCTGTTATGTGATATTTGCCAATGGAATGATTGAATCATCTCTCATAGAAGATTTCTGCCTAAAACGTCTTTCTTTTTCTAATCTAAACAGATTAAAGAATCTGTGAAACTGAAATTAATGACAATTCCTAATGCGCTTTGTCCGAATTCTTGGCTTCTGATGGTTGTGCTTTTGTTTCCTGGTCAACGGTAAAACTCTGAGACACAGTCCTTTTGGGTGCAGATCAGGCGTGATTAATGTGCTTGGTGAGAGTCATTTAAAGAACATATAAATCAAGTCATTTTGTTAAAAAATGTAAATCCATCATTTACAAGAGTCAAGATGTGGTTGCCTTCGCAACTTACCTGTTGAAATGATACAGCCCAATTACCCAATATTTCTGAGTTCTGCTCCCTACTTGTTAAGGAAGCAAAGTTGAATCTTGCCTGGCTCAGTGAAACTTAGAGAAATTAGGAGGGTTAGTTGTGGCTATTGTATGGCAGTTTGGATTCTGAACTGGAGGATAACAAATAGATATGAACTGGTCTGTATTTGGCATTGAATAGTCCTTAACTTTAGAAGGGCAACCTTATTTTGGCCAGACTATTGAGAAGTACAAAGGAGAAAAACCCTACAAAGTTCCTAATAAAATTCAACAAATTAACAACACAGTACTAAGTAGTAACTTTGAATATAACAATGAAATGTATGTGTCAAATGAAATGTCAGCATTACATCCTTCATTTGGAATGAACCCTCACATGCTGGATGAGGTTATTATCCACAAGGAAGCAGAATAAGCTGGTTCTAGGACAGTCAAAAAGAAAATGCTGACCAATCAAATTAACTCAAGGAGAGGCAACTGCTATCATCTAAGAGAACCTTCAAGATAGGTCACGGCTACCTCACACACGAAAGCATGGAGTGGCCCTAATATGGTTATGCTTAGAAAAGTATTGGTTGGAAATAGATCAAAATGCAAAAAGATGGTTACCTAGTATAATAAGGATGTGAATGGCTTACACATTTTCACAGTATCTTTCATTTTTTTAAATTTTGTAAGAAATTATCCAAGATACGGTTCAAGCAGAGGTCTATGTTGCACTGTGTCCATTGGTGGGAAGGGGAGGTCTGGTTGTCCCATCATGGTCCAGGTCCTTGAAATTAGATGATAAAGGGAAGAGTTACTACTTCATCTTCTCTCATTCTTTACAGATATTTTCTTCCTTTAGCCAAATCTAAATATTTCCTTTGCTCCTTCATTCCCTTTTAGTTCTTTTCTTCCTATGTGGGGCTTATGTACCATTATCATCAAATTATTATTTATTTTTTTAAGAATCATAATCATTTATGTCCCTTGTCTTGAGGACCAAATAGTTACTTTAAAATATATCAAAATTTTTCACAGGACCTCTTCCTAAATCTGTGTCCTTATGATCAGTCACATGACATCTAGGAAAAATGTAGAGGGATGGTTCTTTCTTTGTGTTTAAAATTTATTGAAAAGCAGTGTGTTTTTATGGCACTTGGTTTGATACCATTTGTTAGTTGATGAGATTCTATGAACTGGAACAAAGTCAGGTTTCCTGTGCTGCACGTCAAGAGCCTTGAGCAGCAGTGAGCCATTGGCACAGACTGTTTACAGAGGATGAGCAATGCAGTTTCAGCTGGGCTTCTGCATCTTCTGCAATCTTGTTCTATTTCTTAAATTCTCAGGTTTTAGTGTCCTCTATTCTACATCTTGGAGCCTTCCTCCCTCCTCTTCTAGCATATGCTCTTCTTGACTCATTTTATTTCACAGCATCACATCTATTTGCTCATGGATTTCCTTAAGGATCTCCATTTTCTGTGGCTCACTTTTGCATTCATTTTTTTTTAATATAAATTTTATTTAGTTACTTTTCAAGTACTTTTTTTTTTAATCTATTTCTCCCATCCCACCCCCCCCGCCCGGTCTCCCCCTCCCTCCCATTCCCCCCCCAAGTCCTCATCTCTGTGTCTTTCATACTTGTTCCTCAAAATCCCTCCCCCTTTTTCCCCTTAAGTTCCCTTCCCTCTCCCCCTCTGGTCGCTGCCCACTTGTTCTCTATTTCAGCGTCTTTGTTTTTCTTCTGTTTGCTTGTTTGTTTTATTGTTTAGCTTCCTGTCAAAGGTGAGATCATATGGTATTTGTCCTTCAATGCCTGGCCTATTTCACTCAGCATAATGCTTTCCAGTTCCATCCATGTTGTTGCAAAAGGTAGTAGCTCCTTCTTTCTCTCTGCTGCATAGAATTCCATGGTGTATATGTACCACAATTTTTTGATCCATTCATTTACTGATGGGCACCTAGGTTGCTTCCAACTCTTGGCTATTGTAAATTGTGCTGCTATGAACATTGTGGTGCATAGGTTCTTTGAAATTGATGTTTTAGGATTCTTGGGGTATAATCCTAGCAGTGGAATTGCTGGGTCAAAAGGCAGGTCGATTTTTATTTTTCTGAGAAAATTCCATACTGTTTTCCATAATGTTTGTACCAGTCTGCAATCCCACCAACAGTGAACTAAGGTCCCCTTTTCCCCACACCCTCTCCAACATTTGTTGTTTGTTGCTTTGTCTATTATAGCCATCCTGACTGGTGTAAAGTGGTATCTCATTGTGGTTTTAATTTGCATCTCTCTGATAGCTAACGATATTGAGCATCTCTTCATGTGTCTCTGGATATTCTGTATGTCCTCTTTGGAGAAGTGTCTGTTCAAGTCCTTTTCCCATTTTTTAATTGGGTTCGATGTCTTCCTAGAGTGGAGTCGTGTAAGTTCTTTGTATATTTTGGAGATTAAACCTTTGTCTGAGGTATCATTGGCAAATATGTTTTCCCATACAGTTGGTTGTCTTGCTAATTTAATACTGTTTTCTTTAGCCCTGCAGAAGCTTTTTATTTTGATGAGATCCCATTTGTTTATTCTTTCCTTTATATTCCTTGCTCTAGGGGACATATCGGTAAAAATGTTGCTGCGTGGAATATCTGAGATTTTCTTGCCAATGTTCTCCTCTAGGACTTTAATGGTGTCATGGCTTATATTTAAGTCTTTTATCCACCTTGAATTTATTTTGGTGTATGGTGTAAGTTGGTGCTCAAGTTTCATTTTTTTGCACGTAGCTGTCCAGTTCTCCCAACACCATTTGCTGAAGAGGCTATCTTTACTCCATTTTATGTTACTGCCCCCTTTGTCGAATATTAATTGACTGTAGAGAGTTGGGTTGATTTCTGGGCTCTCTGTTCTTCTGTTCCATTGGTCTATGTGCCTGTTTTTATGCCAGTACCAGGCTGTTTTGATTACAGTGGCTTTGTAATACAGTTTGATATCAGGTATTGTGATCCCTCCTACTTTGTTCTTCTTTCTCAAAAGAGCAGCTGCTATTTGGGCTCGT
The DNA here is from genome assembly GCF_021234435.1 of Artibeus jamaicensis. Lineage (NCBI taxonomy): Eukaryota > Metazoa > Chordata > Mammalia > Chiroptera > Phyllostomidae > Artibeus > Artibeus jamaicensis. Next base: position 348,291 of record NW_026521859.1, read on the forward strand.
TTATGATTCCATATAAATTTTTGAAGTGTTTGTTCTATGTCTGTGAAATATGCCATTGGTACTTTAATAGGTATTGCATTGAATCTGTATATTGCTTTGGGTAGTATGGACATTTTGATGATGTTCATTCTTCCAATCCATGAACACAGTATATGTTTCCATTTGTTTGTGTCTTCCCTGATTTCTTTCTTCAGTGCTGTGTAGTTTTCTGCATACAGGTCTTTTACCTCTTTGGTTAGGTTTATTCCCAGATATTTTATTTTTCTTTTTGCTATATCGAATGGGATTTTTTCCTTGATTTCTGCTTCTGCTGATTCATTGTTTGTATATAAAAATGCCTTTGATTTCTGGATATTAACTTTGTATCCTGCTGTTTTGCCAAATTCATTAATTAGTTTGAGCAGTTTTTGGGTAGAGTCTATAGGATTTTCCATGTACACTATCATGTCATCTGCAAACAGTGACAGTTTTGTTTCCTCCTTTCCTATTTGGATGCCTTTTATTTCCTTTTCCTGCCTGATTGCTGTGGCCAAAACTTCTAATACTATATTGAATAGAAGTGGTGAAAGTGGACATCCTTGTCTTGTTCCTGATCTTAGTGGAAAAGCTTTTAGTTTTTGTCCATTGAGTATGATATTGGCTGTAGGTCTCTCATAAATGGCCTTTATTATATTGAGGAATGTTCCCTCTATTCCCATTTTGCTGAGTGTTTTTATCATAAATGGGTGTTGTACCTTATCAAAAGCTTTTTCTGCGTCTATTGATATGATCATGTGGTTTTTGTCTTTGCTTTTGTTTATGTGATGAATTACATTTACTGTTTTGCGAATGTTGAACCATCCTTGCATCCCTGGGATGAATCCCACTTGGTCATGGTGTATAATCTTTTGGATATATTGTTGGATGCGATTTGCCAATATTTTGTTGAGGATTTTAGTGTCTATGTTCATCAGCGATATTGGCCTGAAGTTTTCTTTCTTTGTTGTATCTCTGTCTGGTTTTGGAATTAGGATGATGCTGGCTTCATAAAAGGAGTTAGGGAGTTTTCCATCCTTTTGGATTTTTTGGAATAGTCTGTGAAGAATGGGGGTTAGCTCTTCCTTAAATGCTTTGTAGAATTCTCCTGTGAATCCATCTGGTCCAGGGCTTTTGTGTGATGGGAGTTTTTTGATTACTGCTTCAATTTCTTTTGCTGTTATTGGTCTATTCAGCTGTTCTACTTTTTCATTGAGTTTTGGGAGATTATATTTTTCTAGAAATGTGTCCATTTCCCCTAGGTTCTCAAATTTCTTGGCATACAGTTCTTCATAGTAATTTCTTACAGTCCTCTCTATTTCTGTGGTATCAGTTGTAATCTCTCCTCTTTCATTTCTGATTGTGTTTATTTGTGTCCGTTCCCTTCTTTTCTTGATGAGCCTACTTAAAGGCTTGTCTATTTTGTTTATTTTTTCAAAGAACCAACTCCTGGATTCATTGATCTTTAGAATTGTACTTTTAGTCTCTATGTCATTTAGTTCTGCTCTGATCTTAGTTATTTCCTTCCTTCTACTTGCTTTGGGCTCTTTTTGTTGTTGTTCCTCGAGTTCTTGCAGGCGTAGAGTAAGTTCATTTGTTTGAAATGTTTCTGTTTTCTTAAGGTAGGCCTGTATTGCTATAAACTTCCCTCTCAGGACTGCCTTGGCTGTATCCCATAAGTTTTGGGTTGTTGTGAGATCATTTTCATTTGTTTCCAGAAACTTTTTGATTTCTTCCCTAATTTCATTCTTGACCCATTCATTGTTTAATAGCATACTGTTCAGTCTCCATGATTTTGGGTGTTTTGGGTTTTTTCCTTTGGGGTTGGTTTCCAGTTTCAGTCCCTTATGGTCAGAGAAAATGCTTGGTATGATTTCAATATTCTTGAATTTGTTGAGGCTTGTTTTGTGCCCTATCATGTGATCTATCTTTGAGAATGTTCCATGTGCATTTGAAAAGAATGTGTATTTAGCTTCTTTGGGGTGAAGAGCTCTGTATATATCAGTTAGGTCCATTTCATCAAGGGTGTTGTTTAATGCCACAATGTCTTTGTTGATATTTTGTTTGGAAGATTTGTCCATTTTTGATAGTGGGGTGTTAAAATCCCCCACTATAATTGTGTTGCTGTCTATATCTTTCTTGAATTCCTCTAAGATTTTCCTTATATATTTTGGTGCTCCTATGTTGGGTGCATATATATTTATGATGTTAATGTCTTCTTGGTGGATTCTTCCCTTGAGTATTATGAAGTGACCTTCTGGGTCACTCTTTATGGCTCTTTTTTTGAAGTCTATTTTGTCTGATATGAGAATTGCTACCCCAGCTTTTTTTCTTGTCCATTTGCTTGGAAAATTTGTTTCCATCCTTTCACTTTTAGTCTGTGATGGTCTTTTGTCCTGAGGTGGGTCTCTTGTAGGCAGCATATGTGTGGGTCATACTTTCTTATCCATGACGCTATTCTGTGTCTTTTGATTGGAGCATTTAATCCATTTACATTTAAGGTTATTATTGATAGGTACTTATTCATTGCCATTTTTGTACCTGTGTTCCTCTCTGTCTCCCTCTTTTCCTTCCTTTCCTTAAAGCAGACCTTTTAGTATTTCTTGTAGAGCTGGCTTGGTGGCAGCAAATTCTTTTAGACTTCTTTTGTCTTGGAAGCTCTTTATTTGGCCTTCTATCTTGATTGAGAGCCTTGCTGGGTAAAGTAGCCTTGGTTGTAGGCCTCTGTTTCTCATTACTTGGAATATTTCTTGCCAATCTCTTCTTGCTTGGAGTGTTTCCATTGAGAAGTCAGTGGCTAACCTTATTGTGACGCCCTTGTATGTTATTTCTTTTTTCTCCCTTGCTGCCTTTAAGATTCTCTCTTTGTCTTGGAAGTTTGCCATTTTAATGATGATGTGTCTTGAAGTGGGCCTCTTTGGGTTCCTCTTGAATGGGACTCTGTGATTCCTGGATTTGTGTGACTTTTTCTTTTGTCAAATTAGGGAAATTTTCTCTCATTACTCTTTCAAATATGTTTTCTATCCCTTGTTCTTCTTCTTCTCCTTCTGGTATTCCTATTATTCGGATATTATTACGTTTCATATTGTCTTGCATTTCTCTTAATCTCTCTTCATTCTTTCTGAGCCTCTTTTCCCTTTCCTGTTCTTTCTGTGAGATGCTTTCTACTTTGTCCTCCAATTCACTAATCCGATCTTCTGTTTCATCCACCCTATTTTTAATGCTTTCCACTGTGTTTTTTAATTCAGAAATTGTATTCTTCATTTCCTTTTGGCCCTTGCTAATAATTTCCATTTCCTTTTTCATGTTGATATAGTTCACAGTGAGATCATTGTAGCTTCCCTGTAGTTTCTGGTAGCTGATTGTGAGCTCTTTGAACTTCCTGATAACCAGTGCTTTGAATTCAGTATCTGATAGTTGACTTGCCTCTATTTCATCTAACATTCTTTCTGAGGATTCCTCCTTTCCTTTCATTTGGGGATTGTTTCTTTGTCTTCCCATTGTTTGTGAGACTCTTCTTGTTAGCCTCAGCTTCTTAGATTAATCTGTTTTGACTCCCTGGGTTTACGGTATGAACTTTTGTGGTGGAATGCCTGTGAATTTCAATGGTGCAGCCTCTTTTGGTTATCCTGTTGTTCTCTGCTTCCACCTACTCAAATATGCAGCAACTTGTGGCTTCTCTCCTACAACAATGTGCAATTTGTCTCTCTGACTCTACTATTGGGAGGCCTCTTCTATGGGTCCAGCTCTGGTCTTTTCATATTTTCAAGTTGATTGTGACTCTTTTGGGTAAAAGAAAGAAATGATAAGGAAAGAAATAAAAGGAAGAAAGAAAAAAATGGTAGGGGAATGGAAGAAAGAGCAATAAGTTTAGAAAGAAAAGAAAAAGAATTAAAACAGAAAATCCGGGAAAAGAGGACAAAAGTATGGAAACATGAAACAGTAATAAAGTTTAAAAGAAATAACAGATTACTTTAAAAAAGCAAAAAGATAAAGACAAGGAATGGAGAAGGAAGAAAGGTAAAAAAAAAAGAAAGAATAAAAATAAAATAAAGTTAAAAAAACAAAAAATGCACCAAAATAATCTCTCAAAAACAACCTCAGAAAAAGGAATGTCACTTGTTGGCTTCAAACTAGCCAAACTGGTTTTTCTGGTTGCAGTTGGCTGAGGGTAGATTGTTGTGATTTTTTCAGCCAGCCCCTCTCAGGATCCAGACAGTTGGCGCCTCTCCCCCAGCTCCCTACAATGGGGAACTAGGACTTTCTCGCAGTGCTCCCCTCCCAGGGGTTACTGCCATAGTCTGGTTTGCTGTGTTTGCAGGTACCTGCACCGGCCTAGTTGCCTGGTTCCCTCAGGATTGAGCACAGGCCTGCCCCCGTTCAGTTGGGAAGCCCCAGGCCCTCTGCCCAATCCTGGGTTTGCTGCCAAGCTGGGTGTGAAGCAGACCAGGCTGCCGTGTCTACTGGATTCAGAGCCCCAGGCTGCACCTCTGAGTTCTCCTGGGCTGACAACCACAGAGTCTTTGGTTGGGGCTCTTTGTCCTCTGCACCCTCTCTGTAAACTCTATCAAACAAGTCTCTCCTGGCCCCCCACCTTGCTTGGCCAGAAAGGGAGGGGGTTGAGGGTCTCAGCTCTTTTCCCCGGACCCCTCAGCGCCCCAGACTTCCAGATAGTCTGAGGGGGGTAGACTGGAAGCCAGGAGCCGATCTGAGGACTGGGCGCCGACCTAGAAACTCTGTGTGCTCGTCATGGCACGCTGCGTGGTGTGTATCCCTTCTGCTCCTGTGTTTGTCTGGGTCTCCTGGCTAACCTCTGGCAAAAAAAACAAACAAACCTAGGAATGTAGCAGCACCACGCCGGGTGCTGGACCCAGAACTGTGTGCAGGCTGAAATCTCCTCTGCTCCCCTCTGGTTGGGTCTCTTGGCCGGTCCGGGCCCAAAAATCCTAGGGAGGGAGCTTTCTGGGTGCTGAACGTTGGCCTAGGTGCCCTCAGGCACTTGCCCAGACACACTGCGTGTGGAGTGACTAGTTCCCCAACTTGCGCGCAGGCTGAAATTTCTTCCACACCTCTTTGCCTGGGCCACTCGGCCTGCCCGGCAGAAAAATCCCAGGGAGGGAGCCGTCCGGGCGCTGAATGCTGTCCCAGGCGCCTTTAGGCACTCTCCCAGACACAGTTCCCACTAGGCGCTGGACCTCCGAGTTATGCACAGACTGAAATCACCTCTGCTCCCCTCTGGTTGGGCCACTTGGCAGGTCCCCGGCCCAAAAATCCTAGGGAGGGAGCTTTCTGGGCACTGAATGTTGGCCTAGGTGCCCTTAGGCACCCACCCAGACACACTGCGTGTGGAGTGACTAGTTCCCCAACTTGCGCGCAGGCTGAAATTTCTTCCACACCTCTTTGCCTGGGCCACTCGGCCTGCCTGGCAGAAAAATCCCAGGGAGGGAGCCGTCTGGGCGCTGAAGGCTGTCCCAGGAGCCGTTGGGCTCTCGCCACAGGGCGCTGGTTCCCCTACCCTGCACCAGCTGTTTCTCCCTGCTCTGTCCCAGAGACTACTGTACCGCTGCTGTCTCCCTACCTTCTGGTTCCTCCGTGACCGATGAGGTTTCTGGTCTCTTATTTTCATATATGCTTGGCAACTGCTGGCTTGCTGGCCTCACCTCCTCCGATCGGATAGGTTTCTGTCTCTTTTGTACTAGGAACTGGTATCTGCTCCGTCCTAGTCCACCGCCATCTTGAAACTCTCCTGCATTCATTTTTTAAAGTTTTGGTCAATTTTAAGAGGAAAGTGTCATTTGCCAAATTATTTATCTATTTTCATTTCATCCCAAGATGACAGCTCATCATTCATCCTGGGTTGTCAACAGCCTCTATCTTCCACTCTTGCTACTACAGTTTTCATCTGTGAGACATTCTTCTTTTTCAGTTTTCTCGCACCAGTGGTCTGCTAGTTGGCTGAGTGTATTTCATCTCCATCAATTTTCCTTCTCATTAGACATGTCCTTAGGTTCTGAATCAGTAGCAAGCCCTGCCATCAATAAAGTGCAATATTCAGACTCTATGTTCATTCATTTTGTAAGCCAGAAGTTGGATGTCTAAAACTTGTATTTATTGATTTAATTTTCTTTGCTTACTGAACTCAGTATGTACTCAGTCCATTTCTTGTTCTCCATTTGGAAGTCTAACATGTTCTTCTCAAGCATAAGGAGTTTGTATTTGATTTTCTCTTCATTTAGTTGGGCTCATTAGAAAAACTATCTACTTTTGAAAATTTTACTGACTTTCTTATAAGAGTAGATGAGCAGAAATAATAAATAGTAATATAATAAAATAAAATATAATGCTGTTTCTATTATTACCTAGTTAGAATACATTTAACAGATCTTTAAAATATTCTACCTTTATAAAAACACCATTTATGTCATTAAAAATAATTCAGTTTTCAATTTGCACCTGTAATTAATATCAAATGTATTTAGTCACTGCCATGTGACCATTTAAGGTTTTTCTTTTACGTTAAATTCCCAACATTTGTTTATTACATAAAGTGTGAATGAGATTCTTTAGAAATAACTTTGGCATTAACCTATTATTTCTTTATACTCTACGTCAGTTGTTCTCGAACTTCAGTGTTTATCAGAATCATCTGGAGAGGCTTGTGCCACACAGACTGCCCCTCTCACCCCCCAGTTTCTGCTTTAGTAGGTGAGGGTGAGGCGGAAGAATTTGTGTTTTTAATGGACTCCCAGGTGCTCTCAGGTGATAGTGTAAAGATTTTGTAAAAAATTCATATTTTTATTTCACTTAACTTTAAGTTTTTATCGATGTTCTCCATTTTTACGCTATGAAGTCTGAAGTTTTATATGTAAAGCTGTGTATAAAACCTCATTACAACACACACACAAACACATGCAAAGACATGTTCCTGACCTTCCTTCCATACCCCAATTCCTTTTTTCAGAAGTTATTCTGAGGACCCATTACAAAAATCAGGTCAGGCTGATGTTGATTCATCAGGGCAGCCAACAGAAAGATCTACACTATGGAAGGTTCTAAGCCTTGGTAGATCTTTGTAGCTGTTGCTCTGAGCCTATAGGAGTATCTTTTTTTTTTTTTTTTCATTTCTAATTTTTTTTTATTTTTTTAAAAATTTTTTAATATTAAATTTTATTTAGTTACTTTTCAAGTACATTTTTTTAAATCTATTTCTCCCATCCCACCCCACCCCCCCGCCCGGTCTCCCTCCCCCCCCCCCTCCCCCCCCCCCCCAGTCCTCATCCCTGTGTCTTTCATACTTGTTCCTCAAAATCCCTCCCCCTTTTTCCCCTTAAGTTCCCTTCCCTCTCCCCTCTGGTCGCTGCCCACTTGTTCTCTATTTCAGCGTCTTTGTTTTTATTCTGTTTGCTTGTTTGTTTTATTCTTTAGCTTCCTGTCAAAGGTGAGATCATATGGTATTTGTCCTTCAATGCCTGGCCTATTTCACTCAGCATAATGCTTTCCAGTTCCATCCATGTTGTTGCAAAAGGGAGTATCTTTATTTGTAAGTATGCGATGGTGAGATCTTCCTTAATACTCAGTTCCTGGGTGTCTTCCTAGATTACTAGCAAGGAAGAAAACTTGATGTCTCTGATCTCATAAAGTTAAAATGACCAGTATCTTCAAACATGTCATTATCTTCTTTAGGCATGTTCATTCTAACGCCAACTTTTGTATTTATCCTCTGTTGGACTTTTTTAATCCCATAGTGGGAAATTATTCTCACTTCCTTATGCTACTGGTTCAATTTTCTGGTATCCTTCTGGTTTGTTTTATAGTTTCAAATGGGCTTCACACAGTATTCTTCAAGCTCAGCTGTGAGTATTCTTCAAGCTCATGCACGGTATTCTCCAAGCTCAGCTGTGGCCAGTGAGAATTACGGGAATTGAGAAAATGTGTCAGAATTTAAACACTATCCAAAGAGGGGGCCTCTAGGAGACTCACAGGTGAGCACCTTAATTCTCAGGTTTTGATTCCCAGCCACTCTTGCATCTAGCATTTTCTCCAATAAGTCCACAGTATGTGGCTTGAAAGAGAAAAACATCTTGTCTGGGCCCACCCTCTGGATTAGTATGAAGCCTGATTGTAAGACATGCATGTAGATGGTATCTCCCTGAAGAAGACTTGGATATCTGAGGTACTCTTTATACTGTTCTACAAGTTTGTTTTCATCTAGGACACCTTAAGGCAAGAGCTTAATTGTTCCATTTCTTCGGGACTTTAACTTGCTTGGTATACTTTACCAAGAATTAACACATCCAAGTGTCCTTAGGATGTGTTAATTCTTTAAATTCATGTATTTCTCCATGTTCTCCTGGTCCTCTTGGAAAAGTTCTTTTATCCTAGGTTTTTTCGAAAGACAAAGTTCTTTTTAATGTATCCAGTCTCAGATTAATATGACTTGCTTTACTTAAGTATCAGAATGAATCTTAAAAAAAAGAACTTGTAAAATTATTTTTATATAATTATTTTAAATGTTTTTTAAGCTCTGTGAGTCTTTTATTTTCCTATTATAAGCTGATTGGTTCTATTTGCAACTTTTCAAGCTTTTCCTGTTGAAAACCATAGCAGAAGAAGCCTGTTTCATAGATCATGTACCTCATGGTAATTATGAAAATAAGAGCCAGGTTATCAGCACAAGTTGAAAAAAGAAAGCATAGTTAATACGTTTGCATCAGAGGGGGCTACTAATAAATTACATAATTTTCTTTACTTCCAAAGTTCGAAATTAATTAGGAACTAAGATGTAGTGTCCAGCAAATGCCTATGAATATATCAGCTTACTGAAGATAAGGTATAATAGGCATTATGTCTAGGATCTGGAGCCACATGGACTTTTCTAATGTTTTCTTCTAAATTTACATTACTGTCCTTAACCAGAGTTGGATGACTGCAGTCCTATTCCCCACCCACTCCAGCTTTCGAGACAGAGTGTGCCTATATAAACTTGCAGCGTGATGGAGTAGGAAATGTGTGTTTCTTGAGAAAAAGATATTATGAAAGAAAAAAAGAGCCCAGAAGAAGAAAAGTAGACTATGCTTATTTCCTTCTTCTGAGGTCACATGTCAAGATAAGCCGATGGTGGTTTTCCCTCTGAACAGGGAGATTATTCCTATGGTCTCTAAATTTCCTGATACACACAGCTGTCCAAGAGGCAGTGATTATAGAAAATATATATCATAGAGGTCAGACATAAATTATAAAATAGGCCAAGTTTCTTAAGAGAAATAATGCTTTTAAAAATTTTTTTGTAGCTTCCCACAGCTTCAGTACCGTAAGATAGATGGGGATAATGCTCTGCAAAATACACACATATGATTAATGATCCATAAAAAGGACTGAGGTTTGTTTTCTAAAAGCAGAGGTGCTAAAATAAAGAGAAAAATGAAAACAGCTCCCCAAAGAAACAGGATTTGGTAACAGTACTTTCAGAAATCCACAAAGTAGATGGGGTCCTTTTCTGAATTCTCTAGAATCTGCTTGGATACAGTAAAACTAAGGATGTCAGACATGTAGAAGGATTAGGCAGCTTTGAAACCAATGTCCTCAACTAGTGTCCATTGAACTCAGAACAAATTTCATGGTTTTGAGGTTTCATCTGTAATCATTATCCATAAGTCATGGGGACAATGTCAGCTGACAATCCGTAATAGCTTAGGTTTATGTATTCTGCTGGCACAGCATTAGGCAGAATAAAGATATCCATAAGGCGTGCTCACTTTGAGGGCATTTTAGCCTTCAGGTTCAGCCAGATGGACCACAGAGATCTGCCAAGACGAAGACGTTGACAAGCCTGGGAGTATTGCCATTGCCTCTGAGGACAAATTTCAAAGGAGGACTTTCTGTCTACCTATTTCCAATAAATCTAATGAGCATACATCTCTATTTAGTGCCCTTTGGGTATTCAGGCAATATGTTTGGTCACATCCAGCCATAATGAAGAAAGCTGAGTGCAATGCTTGCTTATTTTAAATTATATACTAATTTGATTTGAATTAAAATTAATAAAATTTCCACCCAGCATGGGCAGGTACCACGCCATGTGTGTGGGGCCTGAGCTGCCCTGCCCCCCCCCCATGTCCTGTCTGGGTGGCTTGCACTGGAGGCCAAGTGAGAAAAATAATTTTTAAGCTGGATCTTAAACACAGTTATTATTAAAAATTAAATTATATAAACTAAAAATGAAATAAACTATATTATAAACAAAGGTAAAAAATTAATGAAACTTCAAGCATTTGCAATTAATACAATTAAATGATTTCAAATTGTTCATTAATATTCATTGAAAACCAGTAGGTTCTGTGCATCATAAGAGATACACAAGATATAAAACTGAAGATGACATTGTCTTTTCTGCCCTTTGGGGATATAGGCTTGCAAGCAAATAATTAATATATGTATATGTGTAAAGTGTGGTATGTAATACTGTGAATTAGGAACCCTAAAGCACATTAGTTTCACATTACATTAGTTTCACATGTAATCAGCTCAAGAGAAATTAGCACAGGTTTCACAAAAATATAGAAAAAACAGTTTTTTATAATACACTTAAACATTCAAATAAGGTCTCTAATGCATCATGTAGGATAATTTATCAGATGATAAATTTTTGATAATGTTATTAAACATAGCTCATTGAATGGACAAAGATTGTTACTTGAAGATACTGTTTCAGAGAAGAAAATTCTGATAAGTAAAGGTTTTGTTTTGTTTTTAAGTTTTTGTTGTTGCCATTTTTAATGATGGAGGGAGATGGCAGAATGTGAAGGAAACTCACAAGAACTTTCCCCAGGACTTTAATGACATGGATTTTCAAGATCAGTTAAAAGTCAGATTTTGGGATGAAGCCCATAGGTTCTATGCTTTCATTCTTTATGTTTAAGCATTTCATAATTACATGATTAGATTATGCCAAAAATGTGAGGCATTTTCAGATAAATTTTCGGTGCTGTGGAGACTGAAAAGACACACAGTGAGAAGACAGAACGCTCAGGTTTCTCTGTCCCAGAGGACTGTCTTATAGGCCAAGTTGCACAAATGATTGCTATTCACTAGATGGCAGAATACTAAAAGAATACTCTGGCAGAGTACAGCTGGTTCATAAATGTGCTGGATAATTTGACTTAAGGGCCTTCAATAGTGCTGCAGAATTCAGTGATTTATTATTAAGTGGCATTAAATATAAATGAAATTGTGAAATAGCCCCTGCCACCCCTGAAGGGAGTTTCTAGAAATAAGCAATAATATCTTACATTTGTAAGAGTCTTTTTATCATCCTGGTTTCCTGTGGCAGGTCCCCAAATCTTTGCCTTTTTCTGTGTTTCCTAGGATGATTATTTCCATTATAATCTCCCTGGCTTCCTAATTTATAAACCTAGGACACATTATTGAAACTTTCTGTGCCTCCACCACCTTTAATGCGATATTAAATGTCGCGAACAAAGGTCTGTTGATTACTTCACCAGCCGGCCTTTCTTGATGGGGACTCCCTGCTCAACAATCCCTCCTAATGCACGCAAGGCCCTGCTTAAACTATGCCAGCCTCATTTCTTATATGGGTTGTTGTAATTGTCTCCTGCCTGTTCTTTCCGTTCATTTAAGAAATATTACAGGTATTATTTTTCATTTATCAAGTTATTTAAAAGTATTGTAGGGATTTCTTTTTACTTACCAGATGGGCAAAAAAAATTTAAAACAAGATTTGACGAAAACTCGCCATTGTCAGGAATGTGGGGTAACAAGTACCCTTCTACACTGACACTAGGCTATTGAACATCTCTTTCTACGACAGGGAACAGTGCAATATTCTTAATATTAAAACTATTTCCTTTGAACAATTACTCTGCTATTAATTTTGTGGCAGCATTATTTGTAAGAACGAAACCTATAATGAGCCTTAATATTAATCAGTATAGAAATGTTTTAGTTTGAAATATTTACATAATTACTGTATAGTTCTTAAGATTAAACGTGGATCAGAATGTGTTTATAAGGAGCTATCTTCAACGTATATCACTAACTGAATGAACAAGGTGCAGAGTAAAATGTGGAGGAGTATGAGTCATTTGTGTTAGAATATTTATTTCTTGTTTTTTTTTTTACACATCCATAAAAAACACAGGTAACTACAGGAGGCAGTGTTGCATAGTGGTTAGTATAGATCATGGAGCTGTCCATGACCTTGCTGGGTTCACTCTAACTCCACCACTTAGTAGCTCCACGACCTTGGACAAGTTGGTTAGTTTTATTTTTTTAGCCTCAAGTTCCTCTTTGTTAAGTAAAAATGATAATAGTAACTACCTTATAGGTTGGTTGTGAGGATTAAATGGAATAAAAAATGTAACTTACTTTGCACAGCATCTGGCATAAAGTAAGATCTCTATTCATGTTTACTATGAATTTATACATCAGTCAAATTTTTCTGGAAATGATATGTCAGGGACATTTCTGGAAGGTGAGTCTGGAGACTGAAGGCTGTCTTTGTTTTACAATATGCTGCATAAGTAATGTTAAAAAGGAAATATCTTCCAAAAACTTTTCAGTGGTTCTCCATTGCTTTAGGATAAATTTAAAATTCATTAGTATGTCATTAGAGACTTTTGATGATTATTATGTCCCTGTTTGCCTTTTGTGTCCTTTTCTTATCCTCTGTTGCAGGATTTATTCAACAATCTTTGAATCTGTTATGCTCATTCAGATATTCTTTTCTCTGACAAGATGGCCTTCTTTCCTTAAGAGTTCTGTGTGACATGCCATGCTCTCATGTCACCCCTCCAGGAAGCCCTCTTGTACCTTGGTGCCTCTTCTCCACTCTTTCTTGGCACCTGAGTATTCCACTGTTATAGAGCTTATCTACTTGGTGATTAAATATTTATCTCACTCATTTATTGTAAACACTTCAAGTCAGGAACTGTGACTTTTTTCATTTTTATATATTCTTTGTCACAGCGACCAATTATTTGCTTAATAAATATTAAATTAATGAATAAATGAACTGTGAATAAAACTTTATTCCCCCCACCTAGAAATTTCTTCCAAAACAGTCTCTCAGATACTGGAAAGAAAATTCCACAGTGGGACTTTCAAATTGGATTGGAAATTGGTTACACAGGTATAGGAAGGCTGTAATAGTAAAAGAGATACTGAGGTGTCTAAGTTTAATAACTTCAAGAAGTTAGAACAAAAACGGGGAAGAGATATGTTTTGGAACCTAGGAGTTGGATGGGGGGACTCAGTGGGTCTGATTCTTTGGAATTCTGAGGCAAGCTCTATACAATTGGTACTGGGGTTTTAAAGAGGGGTCAGGATCTGGTGGGTGTCAGTCAGACCCCTGAAGGCTATGTGGCCTGGTGGACACTCAGACTGCTGAGGCAGAGGTGACAGGTTGGTGCTTGGTTGGTCCTGGACTGAGTCAGTTACTTTAGCACATGGATTGGCTGGTTCTTATACTAACTGCCAAGGGCATGCTGCTGGCTACTGTGGGGACTTGAGAGGGCTTGTAGGACCTGGTGCTGGGAGTACGGAAGGAAGCTACAGGGGCAATATTGAGAGGAAGTGGAAAACAGGAAGGCAGTCCTTTTTCTCTTCCTCACATTTCCAAATAGCCTCCACTGTAGATCTTGCTTCATTTTGCCTTCACTGCAGTATTCCTTCATTGGCCAATCTTAACAGGAAGCCAGCTGACAAAGGATTCTGGGAAAAGTAGTTTGCACAGTTTCCGCTCCAACATCACAAAACAGCATACAGTAATTGAAACTGTTGCTGAAAGACAGTAATTGACTCCAAGCTGTGACAGATTAAAGATTTTCTACCCTTTCTGAAGTTGGATTTGATCCAACACATTCATCATTCCCATTTTACATGTTGCCCAGACGTCAGCTAGCTCACCCTATACTTCTTAGAGTTTTTGTTGTTTGGTTTTCAATTTTTATTTTAAAATACTTTTAGACTCACAGAAAAATTTCAAACATAGTGCATAGATGTATTACTACAAGGAGTGCATACGTGTTCCTGTTTACCCCACAGTCAATATGATGATTGCCAATATGATGTGTTTTCATAATTTCAAAATTTTATAATGGTATCTCAGTGTTATTTATGTTTCTCTATGAGTGAGTTTGAATATTTTTACTATGTTAAGGGTTATCCTTACATATTTCTTATAAGTTGTCTATATCTTTTTCTCATTTATCACATTTTCATATATCCTTCAATTTTTAAGAGTTATTTATCCATTGGATAGTTCAGTCCCTTGTCTTTGGCATATGTTGGAAATATTTTCTACCATTTGTTCAGTTGCTTTTTGACTTTATGCTATTATTTTCTATGAAAAAATGATTTTTCTTTTAGAAATTTTATGTAGTCAAATTTATCAATTTATTAGTTTTTCTTCTATTGTTTCTGAGTTAATAGTCAACATATTTGTAAACTTTCAAGTTTTACATTTAAATTCTTAATTTACTTGAAGTTTATTCTTATGTGTGGTACAATCTATGCATATAATTTTCTTTTTCCCAAAATTGCTTACAGGTTGTCTCAGCACAATTTATTATCATATCCATCTTTTCTCTAATGTTTTAAGATACCACTGTTATCATATAGTAAACTTCCATGTATAAGGTCTGGCAGAAGTAAGGCCTGCTTGAGTGTGGTTGGTAGGGTAATAATATGGGTGTAGTAATTTATAGTTTTAATTTGAACATATGACCCAGAGGTCATATGGTGTGCTTGAGTGTGATATTGTTATATTCTAGAATTACATGCTTATGACTTTGTACTAAAAGATTTGGAAATAATAAAGGAGCATTATTTGTGCTGGACACCATAAATGGGTATATTTCTGAGTTTTCTATTTATTTCAATGACTATTTATCTTTATCATCCAGGACCAAGCTGTTGTAATTATAGAGGCTCTACATAATGTTCTAATATATGATTGGGATCATCCATATTCACAGTTTTTCTTTTTCAGTGTTTTCCTGAGTATTTCTGCATGCTTATTTTTCCATATACATTTTAGTATCATTAATTTCTAAGTATTTAATTTTTGTGTTGCTACTATAAAGGTCCCTCTATCATGTATATTTAATTAGTGTTTCTGTATATGAACATCATTAATTAAAAAAATTATCCTTACTTGAGGGTATTTTTCCAGTGGTTTTAAAGAGAGACAGAGGAAGGGAGAGGCAGAAACATTGATTAGGTCAATTAGTTGCCTCCCATATGTACCATACATGTCCAAATAAGTGAATGAACCCACAACCTAGGTATGTGACCTGACTGGGAATTGGTCCTGCAAACCTGTGGTTATGGGGCAACACTCCAACCAAATGAATCACACCAGCCATGGCTGAAGGCCATTGATTCCTTTAATGTCAATTTTATATTCTTCTCTCTTACTGAATTATTTTTGCTTGAGTTCATTTCACGATTGATAGATTTTCTAAATGTACTATTATATAACCTGCAAATAGTAATAATTTTACTTTTTTTTTAAAACCATTCTTTAGTTAATTTATTTTTGTCTAATTGTATCAGTCGATACCTCTGGGACAATGCAGAATAGTGGTGGAGATATTGGGTAGACCTGATCTTAGTCCTGATCTTAGGGAAATGTCTCCAGTGTTTCTCCACTAAATTAGACACTAGCTATAAGACTAAGATATGTTTATATTTCTTTTGCAATGTTAGAAAGTATCCCTCATTTCCTATTTTTGAGTATTTTCATAAATGGGTAATGAATTTCACTGGAGGCATCTATGGCACCTATAGATGCTGAGATGCTGGGCATTCTCAGCATCTATGGCACCAATCATTTGATTGTTTCCTTTAGATTTGTTTATGTGGCGTATGACATGGATTTCCTGATGTGGAACCACCTGCATTCTTAGAATAAATCTACTTAGTCATTGTGTATTATCTTCTTAATCTGCATTGTATTCTGTTTGCTAATGTTTTACTTAGAGCTTCTGCATGTGGACACCTGAGAAATACTGGTCTGTAATTTTGTAACCTTTTATGTCTATTGGGTTTAAGTATCACTATAATATTTTTTTCAGAAAGGAAGTTTGGAATTTTTCTATTTTTCTGCAATAATTTATAGAACACTGGGTTTATCTGCTCTTCAGTGTTTTGGTATAATTCATCTCTGAAACCATTTGAGGCTGGCAGTTCTTGTGGAGTAGTTCCTGCAGTGGGTTAAATAGTATCCCCAAGTGATATGTTCAAATTCTAACCCCCAGACAACTGGAGGTGACCTTATTTGGAAAAAAAAAGAATTTGCAGGTATAAAGTAAGGATTTTGAGATGAAATCATCCTGGATTAGATTAGGCTCTAATGCCCATGGCCAGTGTCCTCACAAGAGAAAGAGTGAACACACAGACCTCCTTTGAGAGGATATATACCTCTTGTCTTATATCACTAAGTTTGTAGAGCCCTAGAAAAAAGGACAGTTTCTTAATCACTTTATTACTTTTATGGAGAGTAGTTTTTTAAGGTATTTCAGAAAATTACCCATATCATCTAAATTTTTAAATATATTTACACAGGTGTCTGTAAATTATTCTCTTATGATTTAAAAACTTTTTTCTTCTGTATCAATGTGTATTTAATTTTTTCTTTTTTTGTTAGTCAACTCAGCTAGTATTAGCTATATTTTTAATTGTTTCCAAAAATAGAATTTTCATTCACAAATTAGATGTGCTGTTTTCCTACACTATGACTTATTATTTTATGCTATTTCTTTATTATAACCTTTACTGTATTTTCTTTGGTTTACTTTGTTATTAGTTTTTTACTTTTTAAAAATTTTATTGATTATGCTATTACAGTTGTTCTATTCCCCCTCCATTCCCCTCCACCCTGCACACCCCTCCCCCACCATCCCCCCTTCAGTTCATGAACACGTGTCTCAAGTTCTTTAGATTCTATATTTCCCAAACTATTCTTACCCTCCCCCTATCTATTTTCTATCTACTGTCTATGCTACTTATTTTCTGTACCTTCTCCCCCCTTCTCCTTCTCCCACTCCCCTGTTGCTAACCCTCCATGTGATCTTCATTTCTATGGTTCTGCTCCTGATCTAGCTGTCCTCTTAGTTTGCTTTTGTTTTAGGTGTGGTTGTTAATAACTGAGTTTGCTGCCGTTTCACTGTTCATATTTTTAAACTCCTTTTTTCTTAGATAAGTCCCTTTAATATTTCATATAATAAGGGCTTGGTGATGATGAACTCCTTGAACTTGACCTTATCTGAGAAGCACTTTATCTATCCTTCCATTGTAAATGAAAGCTTTACTGAATAGAGCAATGTTGGATGTAGGTCTTTGGATTTCATGACTTGGAATACTTCTTTCCAACCCCTTCTTGCCTGTAAGGTCTATTTTGAGAAATCATCTGACAGTCTGATGGGAACTCCTTTGTAGGTGACTGTCCCCTTATCTCTTGCTGCTTCTAGGACTCTCTCCTTCATTTTAATCTTGGCTAATATAATTGTGACATGCCTTGGTATGTTCCTTCTTGGGTCCAACTTCTTTGGGACTCTCTGAGCTTCCTGGATTTCCTGGAAGTCTATTTCCATTGCCACAATGGGGAAGTTCTCTTTTATTATTTGTTCAAATAAGGTTTCCACTCATCACTGTTCCTCTTCCCTTCTGGTACCCCTATAATTTGGATGTTGGAGCATTTAAAGATGTCCTGGAGGTTCCTAAGCCTCTCCTCATTTTTTTGAATTCTTGTTTCTTCATATTTTTTTGTTTGGTCATTTTTTCCTTCCTTCTGGTCTACTCCCTTGATTTGAGTCCCAGTTTCCTTTCCATTACTATTGGTTTCCTGTGCATTTCCCTTCATTTCAATTAGTTTAGTCTTCATATATTCCTCTAATTTGTGACTAAAATCAATCAGTTCTGTGAGCATCCTGATCACCGTGTTTTGAACTGTGCATCTGAAAGTTTGGCTATTTCTTCATCACTTAGATTTATCGTTTCTGGGGCTCTGAGTTGTTCTTGAGTCATGTTTTGATCTGTTAGTGCCTGTTACGTATGAGGAGAGGCACCTTAGGTGTTCACCAGGGTGGGGCCACCCAGTTGCTGGTTTGTGATGCTGTATGTGGGGGCGGGGTCAGAGAGGGAGCATTGGCGGTCCTCTCCGCTCGCCCAGTCTGCCTCACTGCTCTCCCCTGCCTGCTTATCTGAGCACAAATGTGCGAGGCCACTGCCCTGGGCCGGCCACTGGGGCCTGCACAATCTGTCTCAAATCTCACCTCTTCACTGGTTTATCTGCGCTCAAATGCATGACCCACCACAGACAGCCAGCTGTGCCTCTTCCCTGTGTCCGCCCGTATCTAGCCTGCATCTGGGATCTGCCCCCTCGGCTGCCTGTGCACCACCAGGGTTGGGGGATCTTTTTTGCCTGACCCGCTCCGCTGCTGGCTTCGCCCCTCTCACCAGTTTAGCTGGGCTGTTCAGTATTTTTGGGTTCCGTATTCGATTTTCTGTGTGGTGTGGTTGCATTTATTGTTGTTACAACTTTGTTGTTTTTAGATTTGGTTGTGCAAGGACGTAAAGTATTCCCACTTATACCTCCATCTTGGCAGATGTTATTAGTTTTTTAAATTGGATATAAATTCATTTATTTTTTTCTTACTAATAAAAATGTTTGGTGCTATAAGGTTTTCTCTGATCTGCTTTAAATATATCCCACAGATTCTGATATGTAGTGTTTTCATTATCATTACCTGTGTGGTTTTTAATATGTTTGTTGTTGTTATTTTCAATTTCTGTGTGAAAAGACCTGTGCTTGGACATGGAAACAGAATTGGGCCAAGCCCTAAGCCCTTCTTCTATAAAATGTTTAATGGTTTACTTGTGATTTCTGCAAATTTTCAGGGTGCTAGAAGAGTCTTCGTCAAAGGTAGGTCAACCAGGTCCTACTTGAGAAGCAGTGCAAGTATTTGGGGGACTTCTTCTTTGTGACCAGAAGTAATATATTAGGGAATGAGACAACTGATTCCATTTTCCTTTCTTTGTTTTCAACTGCATAAAATAAATAGACTTTCCCCATGTCTCCTCTTAGCAGCCACATGTGGTAAGATTGTTTATTTTGTTTAAAATGCAAGTGGACAGTGGAAAACTTAAACAGGTTATATTTAAATTACAAAAACTACTTCAGAAGCCAAGCCTACAACACATCTTTATTTAAATGTTGAAAGTATTATTTTAGCATTGAAAAATGAGTTTTAAAGGAATCTCAAGAATTAAAAAAGAATTTCAAAAATGCTTGTATGAAATTATGTGCATTGATTTTTTATTGAATAAATTGTATGACTTTATAAATTTGTGAGCTATATAAACCAGTGAATTTAGCTTTAATTTTAATATTTGTGTGAAATCTAAAATTACTAATAGATAATCCAAGGCATGGTAGGTATCCTAGGAAATTTTAGTGTAAACCTAAATTTAAAAGGTTTAGTTAAGTCATTTGTGAATATCATCTGCCTTTTCTTTTGTTTTCATAATAAAAGATAATGCTGGTCTCCTTAAATAATATGTTTTCTAAGTCCTAATGTACAATATAAATGTTCTAATGCTGGCCTAATTTATTTAAGTTTAGTTATAAATGAAGTGAAAAATCAGAAGCTTAAATTATTAAAGTACTTATGATTAAATAACTCAAATAAATTAACATGCACTGAGTTCTGATGTTTACATAGGAGAACAAAGAGAGTAAAGACAAGACCCCAGGCATACTAAATTATTGGTAAAATTTTGTGGGTATTGAGTGGACATGGTGAATGAAATGAAAATAGTTTAAAGTCCTCCTTGATGAAGAATAAATTAGCAACATACTGAGAAAATGCAAAATTAAAGTGAGTAATTAGTATTGTCTGTTAGAAGTTCAAAGTTTAAGCTGAGCATTAATAGTAACTTCATCTTTGATTCATTATGGAAATTTAACAGCTTAGTAGCATTCTCGGTAATAATGTTCAATTTGACAATATAATTCAAACAAAATCCATAAATAATATTGAATTAATGCCTTATTTTAAGAGGAAAATTAATTCTTGGGTAAATATGTCAGGTTTATAATTTAGAACATTTTGCTGGGCATTAATTAAGCATAACATAGCACATTAACTCTTGTATATTTTAAATAAATACTCTGAAAGAGAACATTTAAACAAATCATCTAAAGTTTATTTGGATGGTTCATGGGATTTGGAAACTGAGAACTAAAATTTATTATGTGGGATCTTTAAACCTAATTCCTTCTTTGAATTGTGTTGCTGGAGCCGTGTAAGAGTAATTTAACTTTCATGTTTCCAGATCAAATAAAGAAAATGGAGTGAAATCTATCTCTACATAAAGAAACCATATTCCACATTAATAATGCTTCAGTTATACAGGATAAAATAGTAGGATTTGTAATGCCTCAATCTGATTATGCAGTGAAAACAAGGAAAATGCAAATCATAATCTAGGATTTTACTTGGATAAATGAGAGATTATTTGGTAAAAGGGACCATTGTGTGGAGGATGGGGAAGAGAAATGAATGTTCTAAACAAGAAGTCCAAAAGAAAGGAGCTTAAGGTATATTTTAACCTTATCACATGCAATTCTAGGAGTACACAGGAAATGATGGGGAATGACCAAGCAATGGTAAATTTCTTGTCACCCTTGTGAATGTCTCACTCACATTTTGGTAAAATGAGTTAACATGTTTGTCTGTGGAAACTTTTCAGTGATTATTTTATTACTATATAAAATATATGTATTATATAATATTTTGTAGCACATATTATAGAAACTCTTAGAAATATTAAGGTATCAAAGATTTTAAAGAACTGAACTATTTTATGAACTCCTATGATGATTTAGTCTGCTAACACAATTCAGTTGCAATTGAACATTTGCTGGTTCCTGGCCATTTGCAGGGACATTTGGAAATTACTCAGTTGTCTAAGAATCATTCAAGCCTAAAAGATTTCGATTCTATGAAGTCAGTGCTGTTTTGAACACCTAATTTGGTCTAAAGTATGACATATACTTTAGAACTGTGTAACATATAATTTAGATTATGCATACAGATTTCCCTGACTTCTAAAATCACATAAATTCTCATTTTCTATTCTTTACAATCCACTAGTCATCCTCTTTTTTTTCCCTTTGGAAATTGTTGAAACTTCCCAGGTATGTTCCCAGAGAATTAGGAAAATAAGCAAAGCAGATTCATGTCTTCAGTAACTACCTACTGAGAACCTGCTATATTAAGAAGCTACAGAATGATGCTAAATATTGTTTTATGTCTCCAGAAAACCTCTAGAAGTCATGCTTCAAAGATTTTTGACTGAGGGAAAAAATCTCATGCAAAAAAATATTAAAGCTATAGTAAATCTGGCTAATTCTGCTTGGGAGATAAACAGTAACAATGCATCTGAAACTAAAATAAACTTATCAGATGTCCAGCAAAGAACTTTATGCTCTGTTCTCTAATATTCCAATAATATAGTCTAACCAGTCTACCTTTTATGTAAATCTCTGTCAGTTTTTTTTTGGAAAAAAATAAATGTTCACACTGTTAAAATTTTTATGAAATTTAACTTTACCACAAAATAGTTGTTTATGAATAGAATTTTAGTTTATTTAATATGTCTGGCATTTTCTATTGCTAACAACTTTCCTATTGCTAATATATCACTTGCCAAATTAATTAAATATATTAACCCTTCACAGCCCTCTGACATAGGGAATCAGTATGATAACATAATAAATTGGTTCTTTTATAGGCACTTGTATTTTCAGAGTATTTTAATATTCTTGTGCCAGACAACTTATTCATTAGTTTTTTAAGATGCTATTTTAAATGTTTTATTGTTTTTTCTATTACAATTGTTCCATTTTCCCTCTTTGCCTCCTTCCACCCAGCCCCCTCCCTTGTCCATGTCCATGAGTCATTCATACGTGTTCTTTGACTAGTCCCTTTCCCTTCCTTCCACCATTTGCCTCTCCCTCCAGTTTATTTATTCACTCACTCACTCATTCATTCATTGATTTTTTTACAGAATGGACTCTAGCAAGGATGTCTGCTCATTGTTTTCTACTAAGACTGTATTCACATCCTAGGTTCTACTCATATCTAAGGCCCAACGCTAGTACTATTCTTGGAATTTTAAGAGATTCTCATATCCTTTCTCTAAATTCCCTTTCATTTAACCAAGCCTCAGTAGGGGAGCCTCTTACTTGTAAACAAGTCACTTATAGCCAATAGAATTCAATTGCATCCATTATTAAATGGATATTATTGAACTGCTAATAGTTATTGGGCTCTGTATTAGGCACTGGGAAAAGAAGATAAATAAGACCTGGCCATAGATCTCAAGCACTGTGGAATTATACAAATGCTCATGAGCACAGGGGAATGCAGAGAAAGTATTATCTAAAGTAGTGATGGATTACTTCTAGTACCCAAAAAGGACAACAGAGGTCTCTCATGACTCAGTGAATCACTTTCATAATGACTTAACACACTAAGTTTTTATGGACCTACATATTTTATTATACTTTCTTTTCATGATCTTGGTGTAATAGGTTATACTAAGCAATTGTATATGAGTAAATGAGATGCATTTAACCTTATAGTGCTGAAACAGCTTTTACAATCCCTTTTGATTCTGAAAGTATTTTCTGAGTAATTTAAGACTTGTTTCCATTTCAAATATAGAATCATCATTAGAATACTTGTCCTAGTTGTTACTGATAGGATTGCAGTATACTCAAGGAATTCTAGAAGGCACTATAAGAGAAGAGACTCTCCCACACAAAGCACTTACATATTTAGCAAGACTAAAGGACAAATAACCTGTAAGAAATAATGAACGTAGCCCTGGATGGTGTGGCTCAGTGGGTCAAGCAAGTGCCAGACCGCAAACCACAGGGTCACCAGTTTGATTCCTGGCCAAGAAGGACATCAATGTCTTTCTTCCACCCTTCCCCTCACTCTAAAAAATAAATAAAATTTTTACATAAAAAGAAATAGAAAACATAGATGAAAATGTTGCTTGAATTCTTGTTGACAATATTTTTACTGTAAATGAGGTGAATAATTTTCCCTTTCTCTCTCTCTCTTTTTGTGTATTTTTAACTAGAGTTTTGTGAAAGTGTTAACCACTGAAGAGAGAGTTTAACTCTTGATCTTGAAAAGTATTTTGCTGATTCCTCTTATTCAGTTAGTTCCAGTCACCTGAAGTCACACATATGCTATGGGTTCAAGGCCAGCTTAACCATTGGGTTGGCCAAAAGTTCATTTAGTTTTTTTCTGTGTGATGGCTCTACTTCAAAACAATTTTGTTAGACTGTATTATGCTGTCATATCATCATGCATTTAAAAAAGTATCAAAATTGGTCAATTTTTGTGCAGCCATTACAATATTGAAGATGAAAGAAAATACATCATATTTTTAGTGTATTATGCTTTATTATTTCAAGAAAGGCAAACACACAACTGGAATGCAAACAAAAAGATTTGTGCAGTATACAGAGAAGGTGCTGTGACTGGTCAAATGTACCAAAAATGGTTTACAAAGTTTCTTGGTACTATTGATATTTGGGTAAAATAATTCTTTGCTGTGGGGCTGTCTTATGCACTGAAAGATGTTTAGCAGCACCCCTGGCCTCTAACCACTAAAAGCCAATAGTGGAAAATAGCCAACATACTCAAAATATCCAAATCAATAAAATTATTGGTGAAAATGAAAAAAATGTGCCTTTTATGGAAAAAAACTGAACAGACCTTTTGGCCAACCCTATATGTTGCTCTCCACAGATGATTAGCTGGGTAGGTGATTAAAGGAAATAAACTTGGAACTGGTCACAGGATGTGCCCTGGGAGGGGAATCTGGTGAAGCTGACCTACATCTGGATTAGTCTGCTCAGGCCATCAGAGCAAAATGCCACAGACAGGGTAGCTTACACAACAAAAGTTTATTTTCTCACAGTTCTGGAGGCTAGGAGCCTGATATGAAGATGTTGGCAGGGTTGGTTTCTTCCGAGGCCTCTGTCCTTGGCTTGTAGATGGGCATCTCCTCCCTGTGTCTTCCCATGGTCTTCCCTCTGTGCACGTGTGATGTCTATATCCTATCCTCCTCTTAAAAGGATACTAGTCATATTGAATTAAGGCCCACCCATATAACTTCTTTTATCTAATTGCTTCCAAATCCAGTTTATATTCTGAGGTACTGGGGTTAGAACTTGAACATACAGATTTTTTTGGCGGGGGAGGGCGCACTTTAGTTCATTACAGGCGCTTAAATATGTTGCCATCTACAGATGACCAGCAGTTGGTTGAAGAAAACAGGTTAATCAGATTGGTCCTGTGATGCGCTCTGGGCTAGGAATGCTGTGAATCAGACCAGTCCTGTTGCTGTGTCAAAAAGAGGCCTGGATCACTGGACCTATGGTTTCCCACGCCTGCACTCAGGCTTTGAAGCTGTTCAGGAATGCTGTTTTTTTCCTGAAATCTGGCCCTGTTTTAACTCATGTTGCAATGCATTTCTTAATTCTTCCATATGTAAAAAAAATTTGGCAAACCTAATTAATGCCATGGATTAATGTGTGTGATTCTTCTTATTGAGTTAGTGCCCATTGCCTGAAGCCACATGTGTGTGCATAGCTCCTAAACTGAGTATTGCTTGGATGTTCATTAATAGGCACTCTTCAGACTTTAAAGTTTGCTGTTAAAAAAAATGTAGGTAGCTATTGTGTTTCCCTTTAAGCATGAGTCCTTGGAGAATCATATTCTCTGTTAAACACCAAAAGAAGCCCACTTTGTAGAGGGATGCTAATGAGCTATTAAGTGATATTGCCTCTGAAAAAAATGAGAAAGAAAAGAAGAGGGCCATTTGAGATACAAGAGAATCTTTTTGTGGATCCCCACAGGATCTCTACAGGAGGGAACGTGGTGAGAGAGAAGTCCAAATCTTTGGAAAACTGAAGGGGTAATTTAGAAAAATGAAAACTATTTTCTGATAGAAAGCTGACAAAATTACTTAATGCTTTTCATATGATAGGCACTTAAAGGTTAAAACCAGTTTTGTTGCTAGTCTGCTTGTATATGTAATGTTTCTTTAAGTACATAAGTATTTTTATAAAAGATTTACTTTCAGCTTTTGAATGCTCTCTGAAAATTATACTATGCAATAGGCCATGTATATTACTATTAAAATTGTTAGTGGGTCAGGCAGTTGGCAGGGTTTGTACCGACTGAGGCTGTGTAAGGTGACCATGGAAAGTTATAAGAAGTGCTTTATAATCTCCCAGACCTTGAATATTTCTGCCTATAAGACTGTAGCACATCAACAAACATTTGAGAAATATAGTGTCTTCCATTAAATATAGAAAGCCAAATTAAAGGCAACTATTAATGCAATACAGATCTTACATTTGCTGTAAAAATGCAACATCTTACATTTAATCAGTCGTTAAATGTGGTGCTGGAAAAAGTGGGTGAGCCTTCTTATATTCACAGGGAAAAGTAGGTCAAATGCCATTTATTTGAAATAGAACCTCTTAATCATTTGTAGCAGCACAGAAAGAGACTTGAACTAAAGAAAAATTAATGTAGAATCTAAGCAGCTGGACAAGGTATTTGGAGTGATTGTCTATACTTGTTGGCTTTCTAAGACTAATAATGTCTTATGCCTTAACTCATAAGCAGGGAATAGTGACGGATGAGCATCCAGTTGAGTACAGCTCTTGGATAGCTCTAAATAATAACACATGCACACTCAGTAATCACCTGGTAGGAAGAAAGTAAGAGGCCCAACCACAGTTGTTAACTGAATACTTCATCCATGTTTCTTAGACACTTCCGACTGCAGTCCTGCCTGCTCTAAGTGTGAATGTGTTCACCGCCTTTGCAATTCTTTCTTGGTTGTGTGTGTGATTTCTTTATTTTGATGATCTTATAAAACAAATTTCCAACAAGAGTTGTGGAAATCAGTAATGGGCAGCGATTCCACTAATTCATGTAATTAAAAGACACTGTGCAGTGTTGTATAGTAGCTAGGAGCAGAGGCCTCCGGGCCAGGCTGCCCAGGTTCAAACCTTTGCCCTGCCAGTGTGATAGAGGTGATGGCATCTCTCCTCGCCTCAGATTTCTCCTCTGCCAAATGAATGTGAGAATAGTATGGTTGCAAGAATTGAATTTATATGTGTGAGAAACTTGGACTTATTAACATTTTTAATTAACATATAGTTGGCATACAGTCTTATACTATTTTCAGGTGTACAACATAGTGACTTAATATTTATATACTTAATGATGTGATCACCATGCTAAATCTAGTAACTATCTGTCACCATGCACATTTATTACAATGATTGATGATTTCCCTTTATTTCCATTTATTGCAATATAATTGACTTTAGTCATTCCCTTGACTCTATTATAATTCTATGGCTTGATTTTTTATAACAAAGTTTGTACCTCTTATCTCCCTTCACCTTTTTCACCCATCCTCGTACCTTTCCTCCTTTGGCAAACATCAAATCTCTGTTTCTATGAGTCTGTTCTTCTTTTATTTTGATCGGTTTTCTTGTTTGTTTTTAGATTGTATATATAAGTGAATTATATAGTCTTTTTTGGCTGACTTATTTCACTTAGCATGATACCCTCTCGGCCCCTGCATGTTGTTTCAAATAGCAAGATTTCATGTCTATTCACTGCTGAGTAATATTCCATTGTATATATGTATAACATTTTCTTTATCCAATTGTCTATTGATTGACACCTAAGTTTCCTCCAATATCTTGTAAATAATGCTGCAAGGAACTAGGGGTGCATATATTTTTGAATTAGTGTGTTTTGAAGAGAAATTGCTGAAACCTGGAACAATATGTATTATAAGCAAGACAAAAGTGATATCTAGCATAGTTTGCCAAATAAAGCACTTTAATTAGCTATCCCAGCAGACTATTTTGTTCATCTCCTAAATATTTATGGTGTTTTGATCTTTTCTGGTGATTTTGACCAGGGCTCTTGTAGGTCTAATATGTTTGCAGGGCCCTCTGGGGAGTATTTCTAGACGTCAATTGCTCCAGAGAGCCAGCCTCCTGTCTCCCTTCATTTTTTTTCCTGTCTGTTAGTTCACAGCCTTTTTGGAAGCTTCAGGTTTAATCTGAAACTGACCCCAGTGGGCAGGAAGAGATGAACGGAAAAAGCAGATGGCTCCAGATTGGTAGGTGGCGGGTTTAATGAGCAAGGGAATTTACTTACAAAGGCTTATCTTGGGCAACTAACTGCAAGGCGAATAGTTTTCTGCACCTGCCTTTTTATTTTTTATTAAAAATTTTCTTATTGTTGTTCTATTACAGTTGTTTCAATCTCCCCCTATTGCTCTCCTCTGCTCAGCCCATACCTTCTCAATGCCCACCCTGTTGTCCATGCCCATGGATCATTCGTCCTTGCTCTTTAGGACCTTCCCCTTCTTTCCTCCCTTGTACCCCACCCCCACTCCTCTGGTTCCTCTCAGTTTGTTCATTATTTCCATGCTTCAGAATCTTGAAAGTTTATGTAGAGGCCTTAATGGGGGTCAGTCACACACACAGAAGCCCTTAACTGGTTTTAATTATATACCCAGTCCAGATAATTTCTATAACATTACTGTCTCAGGGCCGTGTCCTTGGGCAGCTTCTTGCCTGGGGGAGGTAAGCGAAGTGTACATTCCAAGAACAGGGGAGGGATGGAGGAACCTCTGATTACCTGGGTCCAGCTTGCTGGTCAAACAGGCAGTCATATTTTCTCGAGGACCATCCCCAACAACTTCCTGCCTTCTTCCCTTTTCCTTCCCCTTTGCTTCACTTCTTTCATTCATTATAAAATATTTAAATACCAAACTTTAGGAATTACACTAGAGTTGCAGAGATGAATATCACAAAATCTTGACTTCAAGGAACTGACAGTTCAGGGCAAAGAGGGAACAGTTTGCAGCACAGATAAGTAAACAGATAATTTCAATGCAGCCTGGTTACTGCTATCCCAGAGGTAAGCACAGGGTTCTAGGAAGCTACTTTGAGGGGCAACTGACTCAGAGTGGGACAATGGTCTTGATGATGGAGGAGAAGACCTTGGGGAAAAGCTTCCTGAAAAGATAAAATATGATTCAGCCTGGGTATTAAAATTACATAGAATTTAGCCAGAGTTGGATGAAAGAGATGGGCTGTTGAATGACAGAGAAAAAGATAGACATGGTACAGAGAGATGCATTTTAGCACATTGCCACATCTAGAGGTGAGAAAGGGTTTGGTGTATTTGGAAGATGTAAGTAGATCAATGAAGGGCTGCAATGCAGTGAGCTATGAAGGGGAAAACTAATAAAAGATTTTTTTAGCCTATGCTATGGAGGTTAGGAATTTTCTTTTAAAAAAACCCTTTAACAGCAAGCAAAATAAAAACAAAGATACTGAAGTAATCTCCAAGGCCATAGAAATTCCAACAGAGAACAAGGGGACAGTGACCAGAGGGGAAGGATTTACAGGAACTAGTATAAAGGACACATGGACAACAATTAAGGGGGGGTGGAAATGGGAGGGAGGTGGGCTGGGATCGGAGTAAAAGAGAGAAAACTGTACTTGAACAATAATTAAATGATTTTTTTTAAAAACCAGAACTTTGAAGAGCTATTAGAAATTTTAAGCAAGGAAATAGTAAAGACTGATCGGCATTTCAGATTCTTCCTAGCACTGTGGGGAATAGCTGTGAAAGAGCTAAGATGGACAGTAAGGAGACTAGTTGTAAAAACATTACAGCAATGTCCTTGAGAAATTAGGGCCTGAGTCAAGGCAGTGTCACTCGGTTGAGGGAAGTAAATGAGATCGAGTTCTCAGAATTCTGCTCTCCTATGTATTCTTTCAAATTAGTGGAGGAAACAAACACCATTTTTGAGTATCCTCTGGCCTTTGAATCCCTCATTATCTCAGTTATTTTACAAGTAAGGCACCAGATTCTTCAGGTATAAGTGACTTACTCAGAGCCACATGGCTGTGCAGTCACAGAGCAGGAATGATGGACTGGGTATGTCCTTTATAAAATCTCATTCAATCTCAATTGTTTTGTGGGCAAATAGCATTCAAGTGTCACCTGAGTTTCCTGGATGGCTTGAGAACCACTGAAATCATCTTAGAATGCAAGTGTTTAGAACTAGAAACTGAGTTGCTAAAACTTGACTTCCAGATGGTTGGAATTTTGGATCAAGCAATGAATCGTTCTGATACTCTCAGGAATTGTCTTTATTAATAGAGATCAAAATGGCTCATGACCAGTCCAACTTTTCAAACAACCATTAATTTACTGAACATCGAGGTGCCTATTTTTCTTTCTTTTTTTTTAGGTACCAAATTTTATTAAAAGCAAACTGTTTATTCAAAAGTGATCATGGAACAATTTAAAAAATGCAGAGCAAGAAGGATGAGAAACATCTCACTGGGCAATCGGTTGTTTTAAATCTGTCAGATGAAACTCACGCTTTCCATTTTTAGGTGGGGTGGTGCACTGGACCCCAGTAGAAGGCGATGCAGAAAGCTTTGGTCACCGCCTCATTTCCACTCAGTCAAGTGTTTCTAGCTGTTGCAGTCGGGCTAGATTTATCTACACAACTGGCTGTGCTTGGGCCTTCTTTGCAGGCAGCTCCGGATCTGCAATGTGCAGATCTTGGCAGATCTTGGCAATTGTCTCCTTTTCCTTCTGTGCAGAGATGCTCTGCACTACGTGTTTCTCCACTCAGTTTATCATGTGCTCTTGCTCCTTCCAATGCATCATATTCTGCACCAAGGTATGATAGTCCAGGAGATTCTTTACTTCTTTGTATACTATTCTATGCAGCCATTCCTGGTAAGTAATCTCCAAGGCCATAGAAATTCCATTTCTCTGGACGTTGAAAGGGTAATGGCACTTTTGAACCAGTGTCTGCTGGGACTTCTCCAGATCAGTGTCTGCTGGATAGTTTTGATGGAAGCTCATTTTGCTTCTTCTAGCTGGGCAATTTTTTTTTGATCATTGACTTTATCAGCACATTCCTCAATGGAGGCACCATATTTTTTAACCATATGGACAAGGAGCCCTATTGTTGACATGGCAGAAACTGTCTCTGGAGTAACCACATATATTTCTTTGGGTAGAAAATATAGGATAAGCCCAGTTCTGAGCACAGAGGGTCCTGTTACACTGGTTTCAGGGTACAGGAACTAGATGAATTCCTCAGAGATCATCCCACAGTGAACTTTTCCTCCATATTCAGGAAGAGGTGGTACAGGGGCAGACATGGCTGCCCAGTGTGGAAGATCCTTGCCTGCAGTACCCCTGGACCAAGGAGGGCTGTGTGCTCCAGAGAGGGCCCTGCTGTGGTGGCAGCAGAAAATGCCACTTGAGACAGCATGGTCAGCGAGGGTTCATTCAGAGGTCTTGGCATCCCAGTGACCTTGACAAGAGAGTCTGTCAGGGGAAGGAGCAAGATGGTTACTTGCAAGTCTCGCCCAGGTGTCTATTTTTTTTTCAGTAGCTGTACTAGGTCCTCCTTCTATAAAAATAATTAAAACAATATCGACAATATGTATTACAATTACCATTTATTGAAAAACTACTCAAAACTAGGCACCATTAAAAGTGCCTTACATGTTTTAACTTACTGAATTATCTTGGCTACCATATAAGGTAGGTATCATGATAATCCCTGTTTTAGAGATGAGTGTCATATTTTTGTATTGCCCTGATACTCAATATTTTTGTATTATTTGTAATTTCTACAGTAAGAATATATGCTAATTTTTTAAAGAGAAGAAATAAGTAAAAGGCAAATCAGTCACTCAATAAATAACATTAGGTTGAAATACACGAGATCAAGGTTTGTCTATCTACCTTAGAAAAAGAAGGGGCTGGAGAGGTGGTGGTGGGAATGCTTTCCCAACAGGAATGTTAATCGCAGTATTGGCACTTTGCTAACTAAGCCCATCAAACACCTTGGGGATAGGTCCAGGCATTGCTAACAAGAATACCAGGAACTTGTTATAAAAATAATCCTGGGAAAAGATATTTACTATTTTTAGATCATCAACATATATTATTTGTCTATAAGATTGTGTTGTTATCTTCTTTGTATGAATATGTCTATATTTGTAAGAAGTGAGTCAGCTTTTAGGTTTCTTGACTTTATGGGCTTGAATTAAAAGCTACAAAATGATACTATAATTAATTTTTAGTTGTTAGTTAAGTATTCTGGGAAGAGGCCAGTGTGTTCAAAAGATAGGAAAACTGGAGAAGGAAAAATACTTACCTAAAATAAGAAGCATTAAGATGATGCAAAACTGCAGAAAATGTGTGAAAAGTTATTCAAGCTCAGGGGTTGCTTTCACCTGGGAAGGGATGCACAGCAGAGCACGGTGTTCTGTCACTCCAGCGTATCATCGCCTGTGACAATTTAGTTTATTCTTTTTTTATTTCATTGCACTGTAGAACATTAACAATATCACTGTTAACACATCAAGCATTGCTTTGTCATTAATTATAGACAGCTTTTTCTTCTTTGAAATATATGTGTGATCTAAAAAGGTTGCCTATATTCTGCAATATGATTTCACTAAATTCATAGGATCTAATATTTAGTAGAATATATTTATGGTTCGCCTATGAGACACTTTTTATGGAAGTAGTTGAAGGATATGTAATTCAGAAAATAATTTAAAAGTCTATTTGACATATTGAGAAACAGAAAAAGACTGCAATAAAAGGTTAATGAAGGTTACATTATAATAACCCCTATTAAGTAAGCATAATAAGTAAAAATAAAACAGATAACCCAATAAATACCAAATGAGAATATGGACTGTTCATTGACCCCCAATCTGCTTGTGTCTTGTATTATTATTAGCTGTTAATTATCTGAAAAATTTACTTTTACCATATAGTCTTAACCTAAATAATGTTACATGTATACACTGTCCCCTGTTGATAAAAATCTTTATCATTTTCAGAACAATTTCATATTTATTACTTTATTTGACTTTCACAAAAACATGTTTGATGACCAGAAAGACACTGTTTATCTCAAGTTGTAATATGGAAATAATTATTATTAACATTTCTAAATTTCAGTTTCAACAAAAAGAGAACCTACCTAGACACACTACAGCTATTCCCATATATTTTAATGCTTCTAAGATTTAATCATATGTGTATGTAATATGTAGAATTTGCAGGAAGATATAGTCTAGTTCATATTTTCAACAAGTACTTCCTTGTGCTAGTAATATTAAAGAACAAGACTGATCATGTTTCTGCCTTCATGGAGCTTATATTCTAGTAGGTAAAATAGGATGCAGATACATACGTATTTGTTATGTTATATAAGAGAGGTGTTTTGAAGACAAATATAGGAGACAAGAGGGTACAGACTGAAGGGAGGTTCATTCTATTTTATGAAGTATGGTCAGAAAACCCTTCTCTGATGGGCTGCCATTTGAACAGAAACCCAAGTGAAGGAGGATATGGACCCTGTGGCATGGGAGGAGTGTGTGTGGGTGATGACAGGCATTTCAGGCAGAGGGAACAGCATGTACAAAGACCTGATACAGGGTCTTCCAAAAAAATTAAGAAGGCCCAAAGGGTTGGAGAGGACTGTCAGTTGAGATAACATTGCTAAGGGGGAGAGTTTACCTGGTTTTGCTGCTGCTGGGCATCAGACTCTTAACTCTGCTCATCAGATATATTTACCCAGTTCAAGTATTTACCTATAAAAATGTCTACAGGGAGATTTACCTTAGATTTTTAAAGACTTACCGGATATATCAAGAATGACTGAAGCCATGCTCTATATTGATATAAAATTTATTAAAGCATCTAAAATAACAATAGGGTATATGGTATGTTCTTATCTTTCCAAAAGGATTTATTCTCCTTAAATATCATATATATAAGAAAATACTTTCTGTGACAATTTAGTCAGGTGCTTCTTCCATTGTCCCACTTTAATTTGACTTAATGCTCTGATAACTCTCCATTTGACCCCTTTTATTAAGCCTTTGTTTATGAGTTTGCTCAGAGCAAATATCTCAGGGTGGTGACTTTTCATTTCATTCACTCTGTGCATATGAAGGTGGGAAAGTTGGTATCTACTTTACTTGGAAAGATACTACAAGTGTTCTTAAAGTTTAGTATGGAAATGCCACTTCCTACAGTGGGATTGAGCCCTGATTTCATCTGCAGAGCCTCAAATTATTTGCCATTAGGAGAATAAGGCTCATTTTTATTCAAGAAGGATATATCATTGGGGACATTCTTACTGTATTGGAATGGAAAATGGAAAGCCTTTCTCCTGCTGGGAGGTGAAGGTGGAGAGAAAGAAAAGAGTCAATGACTGAATCTGAGATAAGAACAGAGGGTCCCTGCTTCCTCCTTTGAGGGCTGGAGACAAGTCCAGGAGAATCTTGGAAAAGCAAATTTGCTGTTCATGTCTGGATATACCTTGGGAAACTCTGAGCTCTACATACAGTGTAGTTTGGGAATGGTAAGGCAGGTCAGTAAATTAGAATTGGTTGAAACAAATGTCTAGGTAAATGGAATTAATATATTAATCTCATATCCCCATAGCCAGAGTATGGTATTTAGGTAACCCAGAAACTTCCTGTACCCTGCTGGCTAGCATAGAAGTGCTTAAAAAAACAGATTATATGAGGCAGCTGCAGAGAACCTGTCTCGGTGCTATGGAGAAGCACCGGACTTGAGCATCTGGTGCCCAGAGACCAAATGAACCAGGTAGGTCCAGGCCCATCTTAGCGTATATGGGCAGAGAATTCTCAGTGAGAAATTGGATTAAATTTGATCATAGAAGGTGGCTTAATTCCCTAAGACCATAGGTTCTCTTGGGAGGAAAGTAGGATGAATAAGCAAGGGAATAATTACAAATTCAGAGTTTATATGATGAAAATGTGAGTCACTAATATCCAAAAGAAACTTTGGACCCTAAAAGACTGAACTCCATTGAAACTATTTAAAAGATTTTTTCAATCTACTGAATAGAAAAGATTTTTAAAATCTACTGGATAAAACCTATTTAAAAGATTTTTTCAACCTACTGAATAAAAATAGAAAACTTGAGACAGATGACATCATATTTGGATTTTAAAAGTGCATTTTTTTGTACATCTGAGTTATGGTGTACAAATTTCAACTCTTGCTGTAGTAGTATACTTGGCATGGTACACAGTAAAAGACTTGTTTTAAGGCATGCAAGCTGCCATGAGCCCAAACTGATAAATGTGTTGTTTTTAAAACTATAAACAGTCCTCCATCAAGGAGACTTACAAAATTTCCACAACTCTATTTTTAAGTCTCTGAAAATTTCCACTCCCATCATCGTGTGGTCAAATTATGGTTTAAATTCCTCCCAGGGGCATCCCTAATGCATCTTTGTAAATTCTTAAGCTTCTAAAAGTTAGCAGCATCTACCTCAGTAGCCTTGCTGCTTTAGTGCCTTCCACAGTTCACCAGTCCTGAATTTTGAGGTGTCCCTCAGTGTATCTTGAGCCTATCCTGGCCAGGATCCATATATCATCGATGGGCCTGTCTTTCCTTTCAAAGTATGATCTAACTTTAAAAAGTCTGGGTCTGAAGACATGAGCTCATATTCCCTGGTCAGTCTGGGACATCAACTTTCATGATATCATTAGACATGGCTACCCCCCGCAGTCCCCACCTTGCTTCCAAGGGCTGATAAATCATTTTCCTTATAAAGTTCTCTGGAGGATGTTCTAAGTCTACTACTGCTGTTGTTGCATTCTCCTTGGCCGTCCAGAAACATTCTTCTGAAAATTTAATATCTGTGGTGAACTATACTTTGTTGGTTCACTGAGAGGGTACGGCTTGGCTTGGGAGCAGCTAAATAATCTGCTTTATATTATTCACAGTAAATAGCATTAGCTGCAGTAACAAATCTTCATGAGTTATTTCTCATTGCAGTTTGAAGCAGGTTGAGTGACTCCCAAAAACTGTCACTTGGGAATTCCCTCTCCTTCCACCAATGTGACCACACCATCTCAGAGTCCTTCAGTCCTAGCTATGTAGATAATGGAAAGTGTATTCAAGAGACATATCTGAGGTTAGGTCTAAATACAGCATGCATCAATTCCATCCACATGTGCCTGGATCTTCCTTCCTTCTTAATAGGTGATATAATTTTAAAGACAGTCCATGTCTGAAGAGACACTGGGAAATATACAGCACACATTCATATCCATTAGCATTCACCTGCCCTTGCCTGTCCTCTGGACACTGAAGATCAGGCGGCTTTCACCTCTGTACACAGAGAACACATCATTAATCCCACCCTCAAGGGAGATGCCATGAAGTCCACATAGTCACTGTGCCCAGTTCACAGTTTAAGGCCTCAGGGCTCTGTACTCCTTTCAATCAAACCCAAATATGCCTCCTCTTGATCTTTTAATCTGTAACTAAAATAATGTCATCTCTTCTTCCCTTCAACTCCTATTCTTGATATACAATAATGATCAGGGCAAGATAAACTTAGGAAACCTCTCATTGGGAAAAAGAAAGAAAGAAAGACCCTTAAAAGTCATTGGGTTTATAGCAGCAATTTTCAATGCTGTGTGGCAAGAAATTTTAAAACACGCAATACCTGACTCTTCAGTTAGGGGCATGGCACTCTTAGATTGTCAAATAAAATATGACAATAGCCATCAGGTGTGAATGAATCAAAATCAAACTTGTTTTTTTATCCTATTGGCCAAAACTATATTTTTTGGTGTGCCACAGCATTTTAGGAAGAGTTTATGTGTGCTGTGAGATTAAGAAGGTTGAAAACTATGGCTCTGTAGCCCTGCTGGGCTCCCGTGTGGCCGGCTCTGTGAAGACCCACTGTGTGTGATGGGGGTGGGGAAGTGCTCAGGGCATTGCCAGTTCTGTCCTCTAGGATGGAATCTCTCACCTGGTGTTTTTTGTGCCTGTTTACTTTGCCCTCTGAAAGAATTATCCTCATCCAATTTTCTCCTTGGCCATATCCGAAATGGCTGTTGGTGGCTATATAGCCTTTAAAACTTGCCTCTGACTTTTGAAAGTTTAGGTGTTCATGGGAAATTTTGAGCCTCAATGGGTCAAAAATTTTTTTCATTAGGAATTTTGGATTTTTAAGTAATAACTTTTCTTATCTCAGGGCATCTGAACTCTGCTTCCAGCCATTTCCATTTGCCAATCCCATATTCAACATTGTTTTCTATAAATAGTTCTCAAGCTGATTTATTTCTTTGCTTCCTTATTCCTTCATCTTTCAACTTCATGGGTGCTCACTTGAGACTGTCTCAAATGTTCTATTTGAGTGGTGAAGTCACACTTTTCATATGATAGTGCCACAGAATTTATTAAAGATTAATTGGCTAAGATTTACTTCTCAAAGCGTCTTTCACTTTTATCTCTTACTGTTTGAAGTGCAAAAGCTATGGTTTTCTAGCTGTTACAAGCCCAATTCAGAGTCAGGGAGAAAATTTGGAGGCATGAACCCTGAATTCATGACTTGTTTATAGACTCAAGAAATATTCTAAAAAAAATTATTGTAGGTTGACATTGCAGGCGTTTCCTTTTTTCTGAGGACACATACTAGAGAAATTTATAGAATTTAGAAGTTGAGGGAGGCAGTGTCTTGAGCACGTGGCCACAGTATTACAGCATCACAGTAACATCAGTAATATACCCGCTGAGGAGAGTCTTCAGCTGAAACAAAAGTCAGGCAGTAAGTGTCTTTTCTAATAGGTTTCTCAGGCCTAAGAAAATTCTTAACAAAGAGCAGCAACACTGTTTTTATGATATGCTACAAAATGGCCATTATCCTGCTCTCCTCCCTGAATCCAAAGTCTTGGCAATGGAATTTCGTAGCTCCTCTACTCAAGAGAAGATCACATTTAAGAGTCACCAAATATAAGATGAAACAAACTACCAAGAATGAAGGTAAGGAGAAAAAAAACAATTTAGATTGTTAAGAACCTAATAATCTAAAATTATATCTATAAATCATTTGCAAACAGAAATGATAAAATAGAAAATCATAAAGGGAAAAAGATTATAAAATAACCAGCAGAAATTACAAGAAAGAGAACATCTAGAAATAAAAAATAAAAGTATCAAGTTGAAAACTTAATGAATGGGTTAAACAGCACATGAGACACACCCAGGGAAGGAATTAATGAGTTGAAACTACCAACAATAGATGATACTAGCACTGAATATTATCACTATTAAAAACATTCATCATAGTATACAATATTAACAATCCATTTAGAAAAGAAAAATATACATGACCATTAAGGAATGTTTTTCTAAAAATTGCAACCTCATTTGTATCTAGAGTAATACAAGTTAAATAGCAGCATGTTTTGTGGATTAGCGTGGGGAGGATGAAAGGGCGATGCTGACGGCGGGCTCGGGCGCGGGGAAATAATGAGCAGCACACACCGCTCTTCCGGGCAAAAACTGGCACCGCCTTCCTTTCTTGACACTTGTTTCAAAGGGTTGCATGGGCAAAGTCTTCGACCCAAAAATTTCAGTTAAAATTATTTCCCTGAGGAAAATAATTATATAGATGCACCAAGATATTATGTACAAAAATCTTCCTTGAAGGATTTCCCATAACAAAAACAAACTAACAATTATAAATGGTTAAAACCTCCAAAAAAAATCTGTCATTACATGATTTTTATTACTTTGAGATGATAAATAGCTATTAATAATAATTGTGTGGATATTATCAACATGAAAACTATATATAGTATATTAAGTAAACGAAACAAGTTTTAGAAAAATATATATGACACATCTAAGAATTTCTAAATGTGGGCACAAAGTTATATGCATAGCAAAAAAAATCTGAAAGCAGATATATTAAAATTTAAATAGTGAGTATCACTATTTGAACATTTGAAGGTTCAAATGTGAAGATATTCACTGCACAATGAAAATCACATTGAATTTCAAGTGATTTTACTTTCTTTTTGTAAGAGCATTTTATTTTTAGTCTTTCTTTTATTAGAGGAACATGTATTACCCATGCAATAATTTTTATAGAAAAACACAACTAGTGAATGTGAAAGGCAGAAATAGTGACTCAACTTACATTTCTTGAGTCTGACACAGTTGAAGAATTCCCCCTAGTATTTATTTTTTCCTCTGTAATTTAACACTCGTGCATTTTATAATTTATAATTTATTTTTCCTCTCTTGTAGATTTTAGAGGTCTTCACACATTTAAATTAATACTATTATGTTAATAGTATTAATTGGTTTCTCATTACAATTGCATTTAACTTAAATCATGTGACCAATATATACTATTGAGAACCTAAGTTTGTGCAAGCCTTCATAATGTAGAAACAACTTTCATTTACTGAGCTCAAACAGCCTCTCCCCCCCCACCAACTGCTTTAAAGCATCATAGCTCTACTCAAGTCAGACTGTACCAGTTCTTTTGCTCACACTAAAGAGTTAACCTGACTACTTACTTCATAGATTGCAACTGTTTCAAATTTCTTCTGGTGTCACTCCTCCAATCTTCCCATTCACTGTGGCATTGACCTTTATCTGCATCCACTATTCCTTATCTCCACTGAACCCTCTCTTCAGTGGAGAGAATTGTCCTTCCACTTGGTTCCTGGATCCCATCTTCAGTCACCTCCTCGGTAATCTTTAGTCCACCAGCAATCTCTCATTTTCTTCTCTATGTTTCTCTTTGTTGCTTCATTTTCTGCTGTATATAAGCAAGTTAAATTTCCACTTGCCCAAAATAAAAACAAAATAACCCCCCAATGAAAAGCCCAAACCCTTCTTGAGCTCTTCTTAGCACAGTGACCTAGAGCATCTATGATCACACTGAGTTCTGAGCATTTGTTGAACACTCAGAAAGAGTCTGTCACTATAAGAGTCTCTGGAGCTACAAAGATGAATAAGTTTGAGGAGTTTGCTGTTATCCTTTTATGTATTTAGAACTCTGGGTGTGGTTGACACAGTTGTTTGCAGTGGAGCTTATTCAGGTAGGGGCAGCTTGTACGAATTCTCTGGGGGGAATTTTGGATTGAAGGAGGAAATGACTCATTAATTTAGTGGAGATCCCAGGTTTTTTTTCAATATTCAGAAGAGAACTTTAGATGTCAGTTAGCTAGGAGATGCCATCCTTTCTCTTTCCTTCACTGTCAAGATTCTGAAAAGCGTAGCCTATGATTGTCACATCTAGTGTGATCATACTTCTACTCTCTTTACTGACCTGAAATGACAATGGACAATTTTCTGTATTATTCTCTTTATTGAATTCTCTAATGCTTGACTACCTCTCTCCTCCCTGAAACCCTTTTTTCTCCACTTGGGTGTTGCTTTCTCTACTTCTCTGGTTCTTTTCCCCCAGAGATCATTTACAGACTCCTTTTCCTCTCTTTATCTTCTGCTCTGTTCTCTCTTGCCTATTTTTGTCTGTATCTACAAATTTTATTCCCATATATATTTTAAAATATTGAAGAAAGAATGGATTAAAGATTGATTTAATCTACAAACAAATCTTAAAAAAACACTAAGGAAAATCTAACTCGTGTGTCTGTTCTTAGAGCTCATGCCCCATAAGAACTGGAAAGACCCTGGGTTTCCTAAGTACCAATTCCATCCATGTGTTCCTGTGCAATCCTTCTGAAAACAGTTTCTGGATCCATATCGAGAATATTTAAGTGGGTACTTTCATCCTCCTTCAGTAGCTCTCTTACTCTTTGTTTTAATGTGAGGTTTATTATCACCTGTAGGAATAAAATTTCCTTGGGATGTTATAATGATTCAAAGACTAAATTCTATATACAAGTAAGAGTTAGGGCACAAAACAAATCTTAATAAATTTAAGAGGATTGGAATTGGCCCTGGCTGGTGTGGCTCAGTGGATTGAGTGCTGGCCTGCAAACCAAAGGATAGTGGTTCAATTCCCAGTCAGGGTACATGCCCGGGCTGCAGGCCAGCTCCCAGCAAGGGACACACAAGAGGCAACCATACACTGATATTTCTCTCCTTTCCTTCCCCTCTAAAAATAAATAAAATATTTTTTTAAAAAAAGGGATTGGAATTGTATTAAGCATCTTTTCCATCTACGATGATATAAAATGATTAATTATATAAAAAACTGGAAAATTCACATATGTGGTGATTAAATCATATGCTACTGAACAACCAATGGGTCAAAGAAGGACTCAAGAGAGAAATAAAAAGTATCTTGAGACAATCAAAAATGGAAATATAACACCAAAATCTGTGGGCTATGGCAAAAAAAAGTCTTAAGGGAAAAGTTCATGGTGGCAAATGCCTAACTCGAGAAATTAGAAAAGTCTAAACAATCTAAATTTACACCTATGAGAGCTGCAAAAAGAATAAACAAAGCCAAAAGTTAGTAGAAGAAAAGAAAAAATAAAGATTAGAGCAGAAACAAAGAAATCGCTAAAGCAATAGTGAAGATCAATAAAATTTGAGAGCTGGTTCTTTGAAAAGAAAAAAATTGATAAGACTGTAGGTAGACTCACTAAAAAAGAAGAGACAGGACTCAAATAAATAACAAAAGAAATGAAAGAGGAGGTGTTATAGCTCATACCACAGAAATAGAAAGGATATTGAGAGAACAGCTATGCACCAACAGATTGGACAAACTAAAAGAAATTGATAAATTCTTGGAAACATACAACCTAGCAAGACTGCGTTATGATGACACTGAAAATCTGAGCAGACTGATTTTTAATAAGGAGATTGAATCAATAATTTAAACCCCCACAACATATAAAAGTGTTGGGCCACATGGCTTCATCGGTGAATTCTATAAAGATTCAAAGAAGGATTAATACCCATCCTTCTTAAATTCTTCCAAAAAACAGAAGAGGAGGAACTTTTCCAAATTTACCTTATGAGGCCAACATTACCCTGATACCAAAACTAGACAAGGAAACCTCAGGAAAAGAAAATTACAGGCCAATATCCATGATGAACATAGGTGCAATAATCACCAACAAAACTCAACAATACATTGAAAAAACTACACACCATGATCAAGTGGGATTCATTTCAAGAATGCAATAAGGTCCACATCTGGATATCAGTCAATGTGATATACCATATACACAAGATAAATAATAAAAATTATAATCTCAATAGATATAGAAAGAAAATTTGACAAAATCCCAAATCCTTTCATGACAAAAACTCTCAACAACGTGGGTATGGAGAAGGGGGGAGAAGGTACAGAAAATAAGTAGCATAGATGGTAGGTAGAAAATAGATAGGGGGGGAGGGCAAGAATAGTATGGGAAATATAGAATCTAAAGAACTTGAGACACTGAGACATGTGGTCATAAACTAAAGGGGGGAATGGTGGGGAAGGGGGTGTGCAGGGTGGAGGGGAATGAAGGGGGAAATAGAACAACTATAATGGCATAATTAATAAAATATATGTTAAAAAAGATTAAAAAACAAAAAAAAAACCCCATGGGTATGGAGAGAACTTACCTCAACATAATAAAGTTCATATATTATGTTAGTCCACAGCTAACATCCTAGTCAATAGTAAAAGGGAACATAATGCACTGTTTGTGGGAATGCAGACTGCTGCAGCCACTGTGGAAAACAGTATGGAATTTCCTCAGAAAACTAAAAATGAAACTGCCTATTGACCCAGTTATTCCAGATGGGATTATACCCTAAGAATCCTGAAATATCAATTCAGAAGAACCTATGCACCTCAATGTTCACAGCAACATAGTTTACAATAGCCAAGTGCTAGAAATAGCCTAAATGCCCACCAGTAAATGAATGGATAAAAAAACTGGTACATTTACACAATGGAATATTATGTAGCAGAAGGAAAGAAGGAACTCTTACCTTTTGCGACAGCATGGATGGAAATGGAGATTATTTATACTAATTGAAATAAGCCAGGTAGTGAAAGACAAATACTGTATGATCTCACTTGTAACAGGCATCCAATAAAAACTGAAAGCCTTCCTTTCTAAGATCTGAAGTAAGCCAAGGATGCCCACTCTCCCCATTCCTACTCAGTATAGAATTGAAAGTACCAGTCAAAATAATTAGACAAAAAAAGGCATCTACATTAAAAAGAAGTAAAATTGTCACTATTTCCAGAAGACATAATGTGTGTATAAAAGTATATCTGTCTAGAGACTCCATCAAATAGCTTTTGCTGCCAATAAATAAATTTATAAGTTGAAGAATACAAGATCTGTTGTGTTTTTACTGAGAATGAAATATCAGAGAGAGAAATAAGAAAACAATCCCACTTACACCTGCATCAAAGAGAATAAAATACCTAGAAATAAATTTAAGGGTGTGATAAATGTGTACATGAAAAGTATGAGATATTAATGAAATAAATGAAAGAAGTACAAATAAATTAAAGTACATTCCATGCTCATGAATTAAAAAAATCAATATTGTTAAATTGTCCACATTACCCAAAGCAATCTACAGATTCAGTGCAATCTCTATCTAAATTTCAATAGCATTTTTCAAAGACATAGAACAAATAATCCTAAAATTTCTGTGGAACTACATAAAAACCCAGATAGCCAAAGAAATCTTGAGAAAGTAAGAAAGACCAAAGCTGGAGGTATCATGTTCCCTGACTTCAAACTATATTTCAAAAGTATAGTAATTAAAACAGTATGATATCTGCATAAAAAAAACCAGACACATAGGTCAATGGAACAAACTAGAGAACCCCAAAATAAACCCACTTATTTGGTCATTAATATATGATAACGGGGTCAAGGATACACAATGGGGAAAGAATCTCTTCAGTAAATGATATTAGAAAAACTGGACATCACATGGAAAAGAATGAAACTGGCCAACTATCTTACACCATACACAAAAATTCACTGAAAATGGATTAATGACTTTAACATAAGACCTGAAACTCTAAAACTCCTAGAGCAGTACATAAGTGGTAAATTCCTTGACATAGGTCTTGGTGATGAATTTTTAAATCAGAAGTCAAAAGTAAAAGCAACAAAAGGAAAAATAAGTAGAATTACATCATACTAAAAAGGTTATGCATAGTAAAAAAACCATCAACAAAATGAAAAGGCAGCCTGCTGAATAAAATATTTGCAAGTTTATCTATAAGGTGTTAATATCCACAATATATAAATAAATCATACAACTCAAAAGGAAAAAAGCAAACAACCCAATTAAAAAATAACAGAGGACATGAACAGACATTTTTCCAAACAATACATACAAATGGCCCACAGAGATATGAAAAGATACTCAACATCCTTAGTCATCACGGAAATGCAAATAAAAAAACAATGCAAGTCAAAGCTCACGTTGTTAGAATGACTGTTCTCAAACAGACAAGAAATAACAAGAGTTGGTGAGGATGTGGAAAAAAGGGAAACTTGATATGCTGTTGGTGAGAATAAAGTTGATGCAGCCACTCTGGGAAATCACATGGAGTTTCCTCAAAAAAATTAAAAATAGAACTACCAGATGACCCAGAAACTTCACTTTGGGTATTTATCTGACAAAAACAAAAATACTAAGTTGAGAAGATACGTGTACCCTTGTGTTCATTGCAGCATTATTTACAACAGCCAAGTTATGGGAAAAAGAAAACCCCTAAGGCCTAAGTGTCCATTGATGGATGAATTGATAAAGAAAAAGCAGTAGATGTGAATATATATATCTCCATAAAAAAAGAATGAAACTTTCCATTGGCAACAACACAGTTGGACCTCAAGGGAATTATGCTAAGTAAAATAAGTCAGAGTAAGACAAATACCATATGACCTCTCTTATGTGGAATCTAAAAACAGAAAAATAACTCATAGATACAGAGAACAGATTGGTGGTTACCAGAGGTGGGGGTGAGGTGAGAAATGGGTAAAGAGGTTATAAATTTTTTTTTTAAAAAAGAATCTGTCATGTAACTTCACTGAAGGGAGTGGGAAAAATTGCCTACTTAAAAATGAGTAGACTATTGGACCAAGCACTAAAGGAGCTCTACGTAAACACTGTACCGTAGTTAATAAAATTGTTTCTCATTGAAGTACACGTTAACAATTCTGACACCACTATATATGTATTCTGGAACTGAGAAAATAAGCAAATGGTGGATGGAGAATAAAAATTAAAGAAATAGAAATATCTGTACTCTTTTGTGAAAAAATATTGGGAGTAACTTTAAACAATGCAACGTGCAACATGGGGAAACAATATTTTAGAAAACATGCTCACATAATCCAATGTTACAGTCAAATGTGCATGTATTTATATGTCTATATATACAGATGTGGATGTATAAAATATTTGTATCAATGCACAAACCTATCATATGGCATTTCTACAACTTGCACATTTCTATGGTTAATTTGCATGTATAGTTTTATATGAGTAGATCTGTTACAGCATGCTTTGAGGCCTTAAGTGGTAGGGGCCTGGGAAAGGAGGGCAGGTTGCCACAGTCTTGACAGTGTATTTCAGCTGTTCTGTGCTGCTACTGGTCCCATGCCCCACAG
The DNA here is from genome assembly GCF_021234435.1 of Artibeus jamaicensis. Lineage (NCBI taxonomy): Eukaryota > Metazoa > Chordata > Mammalia > Chiroptera > Phyllostomidae > Artibeus > Artibeus jamaicensis. Next base: position 392,929 of record NW_026521859.1, read on the forward strand.
ACAGACCCTTTACCTAGTCTGCCAGCCTGCCTTGCTCTTCTGATGCTCATGTTTGTTTTGCTGAGGGGTCTCCATGAAGCCCCTGACCCTTAAGTCCCATGAGAGTCTGAAAAGGTGAATCATTTTTGCTTCTATTGTACTTCCTGCTTGGTGTATACAGGATGGTGCATGTGGGGGATGAATTGGGGGGCTATGGTGAATGGCAAGAGGAATTTGGCTTTTTGTGCCAGGTGGTCAAGTTGGGACCATCACATTGGCCATAGTGCACAAGGCTGACTAAGACCCATTAGGTTTGAGTGTATGCAAGAGAATAGCCACTTCCCCCCACTCCCATCCAAGGCACTTAGCTTATTCAGGCCATAGGGGCTGAGGGGCTTCTGCTTCTGTCCCCTGTAAAAGGCTCGATGAGGGCAGGAGGCCTATTCTGGTCAAGAGCGCGTGGCCAGTAAGGTCTCTTTGTTGGTGGTCTCTGTATGCCTGGAGATTCTCATCTACTAGGTAGGTAAACCTGGACCCATTTAAACTGTAATAAAGTAGGCTTTGTAATATGTGTGTAATGAGCATATGAAATTGATTCTTTGGGAATATAACCCAATTTATTTACATGTAATATGTAAAAATTTTATGTATTTTTAAATACATTTTCTGGGAATCAAACATAAGAAGAGGACTTCCTGAACATCGCAGGGAAAAAAAAAACCCTGAAAGGATAGATAATAAAATTGTAATAGTTTGTTTCTGGGCATTATAAATGCTTATTATTTTTGTTGTTGTTTTATTCTTTCTGCTTTTCCAAATATAAAAAAGTAATCTTCAAATATTATTTTTATAGTAGGAAAAATTTTATGAATATAAAACTTCAGTCTATTTGTGCTAGGGTCTGTGACCTCTAGTCTGAAATACCTCGTAATTAATTGGTTTTGTAATAGTGATAAATATCAGAAAATTAGACCTTTAACCATTGCTAAGATTTATTTTGCTGAACTCCTTTAACTAGTCACTTGCTGAATTTTTATAGGATTTGTTTTTAAAATAAAAATTTCATAGGCAAATTCTTTGGGTATTGCTCAGTCAAAGAACTTTATGCCATCAAATACTCAAGTTGTTAACAAAAAAATAAAATCTTGATGAGATCATTAATAAAGGCCACTGGGCACTTTAGAAACCCTCCCACACACCAGTTAAAAAAGACTTATCAATGCCAGTGAAATAACGATGACTAATAGTTTTAACATTGATATTATTGTGATGCGTTAGAGTCCTTCTCTCATTATAATGTGTCAGAGTTTGACAATGACTTACAAACTCCATTTTGTCAGAGAATTTATTGTCTTCATTTACTAGAGTAAAAAAAAATGAAGAATGACAATTAAATGTTCTACCCAAGGACACACATCATCATTTTAAACACCTGCAAATAGACTTTTGTTCCCTGACATTGAATTAAGTGCTCTACTTATTAATATAGGAGTATTTCCCAACCACTATGCCATTTTCGGCAGATTATCCTTATAGAAGCAATTTATTTAAAAATGTGCTCTGTGAACAGTAACTGTAATTTGGGTTTGTACACTTGGGTTTGAATTTTGTACACTTGGGTTTGAATTTTGTACACTTGGGTTTGAATTTTGAAAATTGCCCCAATATTTTTTGAAGGGGTCATAGGAAGAAAAAGTCAGGGTACGGAACAATATCATAAAATGGTAAGAAATACATTTAATACTGTTTGGAACCAGATTTTCATTGTAAGATTGTTTTTCTCAGATTCAAATTCCAGCTAAATCTGATCTCTCAAAATTTTGCAGTGAGTAAGGCAGACACAGAAGAACGTTCTCCGAGGCTTTAACATTTGCTTCCTATTTGAGCTGTCAGTGTTGCGGACTTCTTCCTTACGAGTTTTATTTTCTTTTGTTTTAGTCTTCTTGAAACCATGAGGGAAGTAAAAAACTGGAATATTTTAATATTTTAAATTTGTGGGTAAAGTTTGGGATACTTGGAGGTCTCATTTAATTTTTGGTTTGAGTTACTTTGTTCCCATTTAGTTTTGATAAAATGTGAAACAAGACAAAACTCTCTAGTGTATAAGCTTGTTTATTTTATTGTGCTCTATTTAGTTATTCAAGGGAAAAAAGTTACAAAAGTGTAATCGTTGCCATCTGTTGTATTTGAAGTAGAATCTAGCCCAAAAGTCAAAAAAGTCATAGCAACAATTTATAAAAACAACTACAATAATATCAACTCACTATGGTTACTGGTGAAACTTTATTTTCCTCCCAAATGAAGTAAGTTTCCTCAGAGGTTTATTTTAACATTGGATTTAAATCATTATTAAATTTGCCTCCAAAACATCAAAGTCTCTAATAACATTGTTATTTAACTCTCTGCTCGATAGGAGATTAGAATTTTTTTTTTTGTCATTCTGATTCAAATCTCTTCAGAATCCCTTCTTTGCAGACTATCATTTTTAAGAACTTAGAATATGTTTTTAAGGAAAAATACATGTATATACAGGGTCTGGCACAAATATTGCCCCTTTTTATTACAAAATCATAAACATGTAATTCTGTAACATAACAATATCACACTCAAGCACACCTATGGCATTTTAGGTGAAATGCTCAAATTAAAGCTATAAATCATTGCACCCTCGTTATTACCCCACGGTCAATCAGGCCTTACTTCTGCAGGACTCCGTATGTGTGTACTTCTCCCATAGTATTAAATGGCTACTGTTACTAGCAAATACAAAAAACAGGCAAGTTTGGTTAAGTGTAATATTTTCGTTGTCACTGATGATTCTTATTCATATAATGGTACTACTGCCTTAGACTATGGTTCGCTTGGGGGTTTTTTGGTCTTTTTTTAAAAAAAGAAATTGTAGTAGTGGAACACTATATGGCCTTTAAGATAAACATGTCCTACAATACAAGATTGCTATCTCTTAGGAGAATAAAGGCATAGTATGGCATCGATGGGCTTCTTCTGAAGTCAGCAGAGCTAATATTTAAAGGTACTCATTGAATTTGCCAATGTGCTGACCTGCTATTTAGTTTTTCTAAAGGGAACTCTAATTACTCCTCCAAAGGCAAAAAGGACCTCCTGCGACCTGTGCATACACACACACTTGAAAATCATAGATTTAACAGCTCGAAATATTTTTCAAAGGAAACAATCAAAATTACTGTGGACATTCGATAACATAGTAGATTTAATAGAGACTAGCATAAAAGTATCAAGTTATTTAATTGTTTACTTATATCTTAGAAGTAAAATTGTGATTATAGGAATTGAAAAAATAATTAAAATTACCGATACCAGATTTTCATTTGTAATATAAAATTTGCAATATTATACTTTTACTATCTAGAAAAAAATTGTGATTTATACATAAGAAAATAAATTTAAAAGTACTTTGGGGCTTTTCAGGATAAAAATTTTATAATACCCTATTGTTGCAATTTCTACTTAAGTAAAATGTGCATTAGTGTGATTTATGGTGTTGGCAGCATTCATGTATATGTGTGTTTGGTAGAGAGAAAAATGTGTAGAAAAAAAGGTGTTCACTTATTTAATATGTGTCTTGCTTACCAGTTAGGTGTTAGGTGTTGTGTGGGATTCATAACTGAGCTTTAATGAGTTTATAGGCTAGATTAGATGGGGGAAATCACATACATTCATATCACTACATGAAACACATTACTTTGCAATCTTAATGCCAGGACACATGAGCCTGGAAATAAATGTAGATTATATTTTTTATGAACATTACTTCCTTGGCTGTCTTCCCCACCAACAAAACTATTTTCCCTCACTATTTCTAGGATTTCTTACATGATACTCACATGTGTTTGGAGTATGGTGTTTTGGTGACAGTAACCACATGCCATTATTTCTTTTTCCATTTTTTTTCTGTTTCTTCTGAAAAGATTTAGCTATATATCCTCAAAAATGTTGGTAGGCGAATGACTGCATGCCACTCAAAGCTTTACTTTTGTGGTTGGGCTTGTGTGTGTACACTCTGTTGCCTGTTTTCATTTTCAAGGGCCCTGGACTCAATTCTGCACCTGCCACAGGGTTGTCCCAGGTCTGCCAATCTCGCTGTTTAACCACCTCCTGAACTTTTAGTGTCGATGACATGCAGCCCCTCACGTACTGGGAGAGCTGATGGTCCTCAGGTTCTGTAGGTACATAACCTAAAGTAAGTGAATTCTTTCTCTTTGCCTTTATGGTGTGTCCACCAATAATATTCAGAATTCAAGTGAAGTGATCATTTATATTTGCTTGTTGGCAGCTCCCTCTCTCCCTGGGATTCCAACATAAATTCTTAGCAACGGGAAAGGAAGGCTGTACTGAAATCACTTAGTGCTCTAATAAAGGGGGGTGTTATTGAACCAGTCTTGTGTGTCTACCCCTGTTTCCTTCAGATTAAAATTTTCCCACTTCTATTGTCTATATGCAAATATATTGTTTATGTCTACCTTACCTCTCCTGAACTTGTCTAAATTCTGAAGTGATAAGAATTCATGTACATAGCTGGGATCCCTGTAACGTAAGATGAACAAACAAGGAGTAACAGGACTTCTGAGGAGAAAAAGAAAACCTTTGTCTAAGATTTTAAAAATTAATATTTGATCCAATAGTTAGAAGTTGGGGAAAAGAAATGGCCAGATATGAAGAGTGAAGAAATTTCAAATTATACATGGGAACCAACAGAAAAAAATCCAGTTATGTGGCAAATTTTGAGCATGAAGCATTTAATATAGGGAAATTAAGGGCTTACAAATGTATGGAAGGGGTGGAGAGCTGTTAGTCCTCCAGGAAAGTCTCTCAGAGCATCACAGAGCTGACTTACCAGAATCTTCTCATGCTTCATGTAAGACTGCTATGGGCCCTCTTACATTTAATCAGCCCGATGGTGCTGTTCTCCAGGGATTAGAAAGCTGTACCTGTTCCCGCCACAGTAGATGATGCTGGGCACCCAGCCACCTGGACAGGGAACAGTGAAATGATTTGCAGCAACATCTCACATTCTTACAACTTTGCTTTCCAGCAGAGAAAGTTGGTCTCTGATTCAGTTTTTCCATTCTAAGTATTGTGCATGTATATCTCATTGGTGGCATCAAATTTGTTTCCAGAATCCTAAATGAAATATAGACAGAAATATTTACACCATAAAATTTGGTCAAATAGTACACATGGGGCTCCCCTCTCCTCCACCCCAGAGAACAGGTTTTTAAACATTGACAAATCACCGGCACATTAACTTAACCCACAGTGTCTTCCATGTTTTGCTCAGAATAGGTAATATATAAATAAAAGTGTAAAATAAGATTAGAATTTTACAAGATAAGCTTAGAATTTTCACGGAAGTTTTAGTGTTGTCAGATACAAAGCTATTTCTTTTGTTATTTTTGGTAAAGATTTTCACAAATGAAAGCACTAGAGTTCATAATACTACTCTGGCATCATTTATTAAGGAACTAGAGAAGAAAATTGAATAGCCAGTATTGTGAGTATACCATATTTACTGAAGTATTGTTTCTATTGTCTCTGTCCTGACCCAGTTTTACAGTTTAAAGCTCTCTCGAATTGAAGATACTGTGCAGGTGTAATACAATACAATGACTCATTTTTTTCTACCATGCAAAAATCATAGGTAGTATCATGTCCAATTTGAGTTAAAAATATCACTAACAGCTGAGGCAGTTCATTTGCATAAGTATAAATATTATCAGTTTATATCACAGTAAAAATTACTCTAATATTAGTCTTTTTAAAAGGTTGTATGTAGGTTGGGAAAAAGGACTTCAAGAAGCCCTTAACTTTTTCTTTATAATTAGTTAATTAGTTAATAGTAATTACATTCTTTTTTTATTCAAACCAAAGTAATTCTTTTTTTTTTTTTTGCTTTTGATTTTCTAAATTTCTAAGTGCTATATTGGTATAAACAGAAGAAAAATCTAAATTCTTAGTTTTCATAGAATCAAGGTTAGCCCTTGTATGGGAAGACATTCTACCCTCTCTTAAACTTCAGGTAAGGACATGAAGGAGATAGAAATTTTAGGAAGAATGGAATTAACTATGTGTTAAGTAGAATAGAACTGATGACAGGAAATAGTTGTGATTATGTAGACTCTGTGTAGTTGTTGAGCTCTCAGAAGAAGTCTGACATTGTATTAGATTCGAAAGCCACACAGATGAAAAAGTCATGTCATTCTGAGGAGATTCCAGTTGTCCTTCTGTATTCTTTGAGTCTGAAGGTGACTGACACAACTGTTGAAAATGGAGATTCCCCCAGTAGGGGGAGCCTTTGTCAATTATGTTGAGAAATGTTTGAATAAAAGGGAAACTGACGAATCTATTAAGTAAAGATCTGAGATGATGTTAAGTCTACAGGAAAGAACTCTGGATGTCAGCTGTAGGGTCCACCTGAAGGACAGGAGTGCAAGCAGCTTATGTGTAATCTTCCTGCCTAATACCCAGTGCAGAGCAGACCCTATGAGAAGGGACTGTCTTACCTCTGATAAACTTTGCAGCAGGAAATAAAGTGGGTTCTATGAGAGGAGATTCCATGGCTATAGACTATGCTTGACTTTGGGGAGCTCACATTCCTTGTCACCAGTGAAAACAGGGAGACTTTCCTGTCAACTGTTCATACACATTTGCTTGGCTCATTCTTGTCATCATCATGCCAAACAGGAAGGGTCAAGCTTGTTTAGACGGGCTGGCTTCCCAAATTTTCCAAGTGGGGACTTTAGCCAAGAAAAGACTGATACCCCTAAATATAACAAATTCTTGGTGACATTGGCCTTATTTGAATGCTAGAATTACACAAATGAGCAAAACAGACCATTGTTAGTGACAAGAAATCCCCATAAAGTTAATTTTACTTTTTCTTGCTTTTAGAACATTTAATTGACAAGGAAAATGGGGGGATTGAATGTGGGGGTAGGCAGGACAGGGGAGAGTAATGGGGAAAATGGGGTCAACTATAATTGAACACTCATGAAAAAATTTAAAAAGAATAAATTGACCTCAACTGTTTCAAAATATACTTTAATAAGAAAAAGAAAAATACACATTTTTAAGAAGAAATAATGTTTTTGTAAACTCTTAGAAAGGTACTTGTAGAGGAACGCAACCCCCAGTAGTAGATTCACCGAACCATGGCATCAGAGAAAATAAAGCTCACAAATTCCATGCCTACTCTTTGGTCTGGTAAGGATCCCTCTTGTGCATTTTAGGAATAATGCACAAGATGTGGTCTTGTGAAAAATAACTTTTAAAGTATAATTAATGAGGAAAACTATGGACTGGAGTCCTGGAGGAGGCAGAGACAAAGATTTTATGTAAGGAAATAGAAGTAGCATCATACTTCTCTTTATACCCTTCTTGTGAATGGACATTAGAAAAAATTATTAAGGATATATTCAAGTTCCAACAATTATTCCTGGTGTATTTGGCCTTTTTAAAACATTAATAAAACACCACTAAGGAAGTATTCTCCTCCAAATTTCGCCCCAACCTCAAAAAAAAAAAAAAAACCCAAAACGAAAAATCAGAGACTCTAGAGAAGAGTTTAAATGTACCTGCTTTCTCATATTGGCCATGACCTTGTAGGCCTGGGCTGCACCTAGAGTCATTACCCTTCATTAGTTCATGGAGACTGAGTGCAGGACTGGGAGTTTTCTAAGTGGGAAAAAATGAGTATATGTTTTGCATTTGTAAGATGTTTAAATTTTTTTAAATAAATTATTTCTAAGTCTGTGGGAAATTATCTATTTCAAATCCTCTAAGGTCCTTTAATAAATTGCTATAAAATTTAACACTCTGGGTAAAATGCTTTAATTTTATTTATCACAATTCCCTCTGAATTCATGATTAAAGTAACTTCCTAAAGATAGAGTTGGTGACATCATCCCTTTGTTAATTATATTTATTTTCTGCCTCTCATTTGCTTGCTCTTCTGCTGATATATACTTTGAGAGTATTGTGACATAGCTTTGCTTTTGTCCTTTGGTCTTCTTTCTATTCCTTTTAACTTCAGCTAGTAAGACCACAAAGATTTTCTTATCTTAAATACTGTTTGTTTTGGTCTGTGTACTTTTAAAACCTTAATATCTTTTCACAGAAAGTTGAGTACTGAAGTTTGGCTTCTATCTAGTTAGCAAATAAGACGGTATCATTCTCTGCTGTCATAGACTTTCTGAATTAGTACTTATTTCTTAGTAATAATTCTGAAATATTACTTGGTTTATAAGCTCTCCCTGGCATCGAAATCTCTGTTTGGCTTTTCTGATTGAGCAGATACTTGCTTCCATGTCTCTTCAAAAACCTGACCCAGCCTGGGCCCCTTTCCCATTATCTCTCTGGAACTCGACCTCTTTCTCCGAACAAATGAGTCACGTTTATCTCTAAACCTTACCTTTCAACTCTTTTTTTGCTTATGTTTGGGGCCTCTGGAAATATGAGCCTGGGGAAAAGAAAAACAAATACTCTGAACTTTTCCTTCCTCAGAACGCCTTGGCTCTCACCCTTTCTGCGTCTCTGCGGCAGACACAAAGCCTCTGTATCCATTTCACATGGATCCCTCTCCCCAGAGCTCTTTTATTCTAAAGGAAAGCGAAGAATTTATAGTCATCTGGTGAATTCCAATGCAGTATTTCAATTTTTTAAATAGAAATTTTACTGCATGATATTTTAGTGAGGCTTATCTTGTTAATCAATAAAATGAATTATACTAGTAATAATGACCACTATCAACTGATTTTATGTGCCTACTACTGAGCTAAGAAGTTTATAGACCCAGTTATGTTAGGAATTTAAATTTATCAAATAACAATTACCTCCTCATTTTAGTCAATATTGTACTTAGGAGCCATGTGGCAGACAGTCAATAAAACATGGTTAGGATCATGGTCCTTGGATCTGGGTTCAATTTTGTGTCTGCCAAGTAGTACGAGTACACTTTTGTGTAAGTTATGAAACATTGGTTTATCCAACAAAAATTTTTTGAAACATGCCATTTACTTTTGAATTAATTTCTATTAAATTTATTGGGATGACATTGGTTAATAAAACCACTGAGATTTCAAGGGTACAACTGTGTAACACATGGTCTGCACACGGAATCATGCTCTCACCAAAGTGAATTTTTAAAGTCATTAAAACATTTAAAATTATTTGTTGAATGTATATATTTTAGAACCAGAGCCATACCATTAATCAAAAAAATGATATCCAACTCATCAAGTTATTGTGAGGAGTAAACAAGACATATATATGCAAGAAACTTAGCTTAGTTCTCTGCACATCCCAGTAGTCAGTGAGCCGTGTCCTTCCTGCCTTCCTCCAGCAGTTGCTAAGCTGCTAGCTGTGGCTTCCTGGGGCCAGAAGTCAGCCATGATCTCATTCTTCATGTATGGTAATATTTTATAACAATTTCTAGAATTAAGCTGGCTAGGATAGATAGAAACTCATAATCAAATGAAAAATTATAGTTTAGATATATACTCAATCCATTCTAAAACAACGTCTAATTTTTTTACACTTTTCCATTTTATTTCCCAGAGAAAGTCATTATTTTCTCTAGGAAATAGGTGGTTAATCATGGGCCTGATTCTCTCTTTTCAGATAAAATTAAAAAGCAAGGGCACTGAGGATGGGAAATAGCTATTGGCTAGTCCCACTGCTTACATTTTCAGGTACAGTAGAAGAAGGGGGCTTTATGCTTACAAAACTTTGAGGAAAGTAGCTGGAAAGAGTACAATAAATGCTGACTCATAATGATATTAGGTAGCCCTAATATGGCAAAGAACAAAGATAAGGAAGCAGGGTTTTTTTCCTTCTTAGATATAATTGTCAAAGTCAGATCCAAACGCCTAACTAAGCACTAAGTTCAAATTTCCAGCCTGCTTTTTGTATGTTTCTATATTTTCCCATGCAACACATCCAGGCTGGACCATGCTTGCTCCTCTGTGAATATATTATACACGTTGATGCTTTTAAAATATGCAAATGATGTACTGTGTCAGTATCTCCCCCTCTCCCACCCCACCCTACCCCACCCCAGTTCTTACTGTCAACATTCCACTCATCTTTTGAATTTTAGGTTAGGACCTGCAGCAGCCTCTTCTTTTCCACTTTACCTCAGCAATCTTGATGTTGATCTCCCCATGGCAGTTAGGTCTGCATCTCTAGTATGGCATTTATTTGAGTCTGTCTTCTCTTATGATTTCTTAAATAGAAAACGTGAGTAATGTATAACATTTATAGAAATCAAGTCATTAGTTCATTTCCCCACAAAGAAAACTGTACTGTGCTGACTACCTTTTCCTACCTCAGTCTCCCTGTGGATATCAAATGTCTGCAGCTGTGCTTTGCAATATGGTAGCTACTACATACATGTCGTTATTCAGCTCTTAAAACATGGCCAGTCTGCATTGAAATGCACTGTATGCATAAAATACCATGCTGTATTTCAAAGACTTAAAAAATTTCAAAGTATCTCTGTGACTCACAGACATGGGCACTAGGGTGGAACTTACTGTGGGAGTGGGGGGGTGGGATGGGCTGAGAAAGGTGAAGGCAGGGAAATTGGGACAACTATTAATAGAATAACAATAAAAATGATTTAATAAAAGAGAAAAAATATTTCAAAATATCTTAATTTTTATGACATTGACATGCTAATATATTGGATATATTATGTTAAATGAGTATATTATTAAAATTAATTTTCTAGTTTCAGTGTACCTTTTTAACTTGTGGCTACTAGAAAATTTTAAATTTCATACATGCCTCGCTGAGTTGCATTATATTCCTATAGAATAGTTTTGGTCTAAATTAAACTCAAGATGAAGTATAGAGATCACACAAATGTCGGTGGGATGGGGGCAGCTGGGCTCTCCCTTTGTACGCAGCTGCAGGCATTGTGCCTGAGAGGCTCCTTCTACGGGGTGAAAAGCCAGACCTGAAGTTGGAAGACACAGGAGTTACCCAGTGGGGAACTGCTGGTTCCTTTGTGTGGAGGCGCAGGCGAGGCCACCTTGGCTGCCTCAGACGGCAGCCAGACGAGGACTGTAGCTTGGGCCATGACTGTGGTCCCTGGTAACTTCCATGGACATCTCATGTTTGGTGCTGGGCCTTTGAGGCTGGAGCAGTAATTTCATGCTATTAACAGTTTTCTGTCACTCTCATTAGGTTGTAAAATTCTTGAGGAGGTCCGGGGTTCTTACCATCTCAACTTTCTATTTCACACTAAGTTAACACAAAGTGTTTAGTATACATAAAAGATACTTCAAGCTATTTGCTGAATCAACTTGGAATTATTTCTTAGTTCAAAGATTTTCATGGGACCATATACTTTAGTGTTCTTTATTTACTGCTACACTTTTTGGCAAAGTAAGCAAGCAGAACCCTTTATTTAGCTCCCCAGCACATCCCAAAAGGGATAGAATCCTGTCACAATGCTCAGTTCCATGATGTGTTTAATGTATATTGGCAGCTCTGCTATTAATATCATTACTTGTGTGTATTGAAGTCATTGTTAAAGAAATTTCTCACAACCTTAATTAAGAAGCCTTTTTACATATTATGATTCATAATAATAATAACAGAGGTATATTTGACTGTCTTAGTTACTGAACAGTAAATCATTTTGTCTCAGTCTTGGGCACCTGTTCTTTTTTTTTTTTTGATTCTTCTTACACTACCATAGGTAAATTCACATATTTATCGGTGTTATTGAACATCTACTCTCTAAGGCTCTTGTAAGGGCTTAGAGATACACAGGACATATTCTCCATCTTCAAGCTGTTTACTGTCTCACTGGGGAGTTAAAGACACAACTTTAGCATGCAAGGTGTGTCAAAACTCATGACTGTCAGATTGCCAGGAAAGAGTGATCTCTTCTACTTGAGATCAAAGCAAATATCATTGTTGTGATGACATCTAAACTGTGTCTGAGATGGTAGGTGAAATTTGGATAAGTGGAAAGGTGAAAAGGATATTTGTTGGCAGAGAAAGACATGAAAAATGGCATACTCTTAGAACAATGAAGTTAAACTTTTTGAGGTGAGCAATTTTGAGGGTTTTTTCTCTTTGTAAATAAAAATTTTATTTGCCATATTTGTTAAGCATTAGGAAAGTACCAAGAATGTATTATAAAAGTGTGTGATGTGATCAGAGTGCTACTGCAGTGAGACAATGTGAAGTTGTTGTCGAAGTTGACGAAAGGAAGTTAAGGAGATACATTACAGTGGAGTGGTGTTAGGAGAGTGAAATAAACCACTGGGGCAAATGTGAAAACTGCTACCCAGAAAAAATTCACATCATTTAGGAAGTGATTTTGATATTGGTAAGGTGGAGAACAAAGAGAGGGTTAGAACCACAAATCTGAGACTGATAGACCAGTGAAACATTTTTTTTTCAATTTTAAATGCAACAAATCATTTGAATTTTTACTAACACTAATTTTACCTTTAGTAGCAAAACTCTCCTTTTCCTTTTGCTTTTTAGATTTTTTTGTAAAATAGTTGTTTTCATTTATTACTTCTATTACTTCCCTTTCCATACAATTAAAAAATCTGTTTTCCATCAAGTAAGTTTCCAAAATCTACACCATTGAAATGTTTTAGGTGAAGTCTTTGATGATCTCTCTGTGGTTTAATAAGGAAGATACTTTCTATTTCTTATCTTCTTTGACCTCACTGAACTCATTGAGAATGATAGTTAATCCACCCTTTTGAACTCTCTGCTCTCTTGGTTTCAGTGACACTACTATCTGTTTCTTTTCCTACATATCTGGCTCTTCAAAGAACAATGGGTTCTTAATTTGCTTCACACATATTCACGTACCCTAACCTGTTTTCAGCCATTATATGTCATAGTTCTACACTGTATTCTCATGGTTTCAAGTATAATTTCTAACATTTTTGGACAAGTATTTATTGAGCACCTATCTTTGCCCCACATGGGTTGATGCCCCATATCACCATTTCTATCTAGCTCAGCTCTTTTTCCAGAGCACCACATCCCAGATGACCATCTGCTTTCATGAGTTAATCTCCTGGTTATCTCCCAGGCCCTGCAAAGATAGCTTTCTTCATTCTGACCCGGCTTATTATCCCTCTACCCTTTTTCTTAGTGAATGATAGTATCGTTCACTCAGCCCTGGCTGGGTAGGTCAGTTGGTAGAAGGGTTGTCCACATTCCACACACCAAAAAGTTTTGGATTCGATTCCTGGTAAAGGCATATACTCAGGTTGAGGATTTGATTCTCTGTTGGGGTGCATAGTGAGAGTAACCAGTCGATGTTTCTCACATTGATGTTCTTCTCTGTCCCTTCCTTTCTCTAAAATCAATAGATATATCCTTGGGTGAGGATTAAAAGATATATAAAATCATTCGTCCAGTTGACCCAGTTAGAATCTCAGGAGCCTGGCTTGACTCTGCATTTAAATAGATGGCAGCATTTACAAATACCAATAGCAATAGACCAGATGCCTTTCTTTCATGACAAAGAGTTAAATAACCCATGAAGAGAAAGAGGAGTGGAAGAAAGGAAGAAAAATTGTAAGGAGAAAGCATTTAACTTAGAAATAATCACTTTCTTTAGAATTAAGCAAAGTATAATAATAGAGAATAAAAATTGAGATTGAAGTAAATTTTAGAAAAATGTTACCTTTTTGCTTATCTGACTTCATGGTTTAAAGTTATGACAAATTACAATACACTCATTTTTTCATTAAATTGATTGGGGTGATATTGTTTAATAAAATTATACAGGTTCCATGTGTACAATTCTATGATATGTCATGTGTACGTTGCATCGTGTGCCAGCACCCGAAGTCAGCTCTTCCATCACCGTGTATTTGACACCCCTTACCACTGACTAGCTCTCCACCCACTTCCCTCTGGTAGCCACCATATGGTTGTTTGTGTCTATTAATTTTGTTTGTTTTTATTTGTTTATTTGTTGCTTTCAGTTTTACATTCCACATAAGAGTGAAATCATATGGTTCTTAGCGTTTTCTGTCTGACTTACTCATTTAGCCTGGTGTTCTCTAGATCCATCCATGTTGTCACATCTGTTCCTATGGCTGAGTAGTATTCCATTGTACAGAGGTACCACATCTCCTTTATCTAATCATCTATAAAAGGGCAATTTGGTTGTTTTTATGTCTTGGCTGGTATGAATAATGCTTCTATGAACATAGGTGTGCATATATCTTGGCAAATAAATTTTTCACGTAGATATCCAGAAGAGAGTTGCTGGATCATATGGTAACTTAATTGTTTGAGAAACCTCTATAATGTTTTCCATAGTGGCTGTACCGGTCTGCATTCCCACTAGCAGTGAATGAGTGTTCCTTTTACTACAACACCTCTCCATCACTTTATTACTTTTCTTGTTGATAATAGTCATTCTAACAGGTTTAAAGTGGTACCTAATATATATCGGTGGTTTCTCATAACACTTAAGATAAGGTCTTAAAACCTATAACATGAAATAAGACCCCTTGCAATCTGTGTTATGCTTACCTCTCCAGTTTTATCCCTGTATTCAATCCTTGCATCCTTTTCTTAAATATGCACACTTTTTTTGACCTCTGGGACTCTATACTTGGTCTTACATTATCCTAGAAGATTCTTTATCCAGTGTTCCTTTAGTAATTCCCATTAATTAACTTATAATCATTTACAGAATATCTAAACACCTGACAAACATTATCTAACACTGCAGTCCCAAGGATGAAAAAGCAAAAATAACTACTTTCAAGGAGCACATTATCTTTTGGGGTTCAGAAAAAGAGATACATGTATTGATAGAGAGAAAATTCATAGAGACACATAATTGGTGGCGGCCCTGGAATTGAGGGACAGGTCTCGATAGACTTATTTGAAGAGGTGAACATATGACATTAGCCCATGGTATTTTTCCAAGTTTTAATGATCAGAAAGTTTTTTTCCTGCCTACACAAAGGGGAGAAGAATCAGCACCATATATTCCAGAGAAGAAAAAGTATCATAGGTTGACACTGTTATATATTGTAACTACAGTTTCGAATGCTGTTGGAATATAACAGGAAAGTCAATAATGGGAAATTTATTTTATAATATAATGAGAATATCACACTTGATATGTTAGAAAACCATTCCAGCTAAAGTGGTAAAGACAAAATCTTAATACTAGCAGTTGACAAATGCATAGTGATAAAATGGTGGAAGTTTGGATAGGAAAGAAATGATAGTAGTAATGATAATTTGTCAATGATTGTTAGGTAAAAACAGAGAGTTTATATTATATTCAGACCAATGCATATTTGGGGGGAAAAAGCACAGTTCTCAGATGACTGGCAATAATACATGGCAAAAACATTAAAAAAGGAGAGTGCTGGAGGCTGGTCTTGGGCAAAGTAGAGTGATATGGAATCCTTGCAAGTGTAGGAGAGAGCAGAGATTCAAAGTAACTTTTCATGTAGCATAAAGGAGAAAAAGAAAATGGGATTCAGAATCATGTTGAGGTAGAAAGGGAATTAATTCAAAGTTTCTTAAATGATCTCAATAAATTATTGAATCAGCTGAAGATGGGTAACATGAGTGTAGAACAGGTGTGGGAGGTTGAGATGACTAGGCCAGCTGGAGCCCTGAGAGTAAATAATGAGCCAATAGGAAGTAATAACAGTAAATGACTTGTGGTGCAGTGATGAGGCCTTGCTGGTACAACGTGACTCCATGGACAGCAGGAGAGAACACAGCCAGTGGGAATGACCTGAAGAAATCGCTTGGTCAGGAGGAAGGCACCGAATTCATAATAATTTGGACTATGATGAGTAAGTGAACAGCGAGTGAATGGTTAGAAAAATACAGTATAAAGATCAATGGTAAATATACAAATAAAAACAAGTTTAGCAGCTGTGAGGGTAACAGTAAAAATCACAGAATGACAATTATAGTCAGTGAAAAGAGAGTACCTTTGTTGTTTGGTGAGTATTTCTCCACATTTTTGTTCCTCTAATGGCCCATATGGAAGCCATATCGTTAGATTCTCTGTGATTCCCAGACTTCTAGATTCCATAGATTAATAAAATTTCAAATATTTATGACAAATTTGTCAGAAAAAAATTTTTATCTTTGACATTTAAAGACAATAAAAGGAAGAACTGTCATCTGCTTTCACTACAATGTGCTAACATAGAATGAATTTAAATATAAATCAGCCGGAAAGTCAAATTCTCAGTATAAAGAAACAGAAATGTTTTCAACAAAAACACAGCGTGCAATTATATTAATGCTTGAACTTAAATTTATATACACATGCAAATGTATATATATATATATCCATCTATCCATCTTGTATCATTATTTCTATCACTTACTTTTTGCTTATTTTCTCATAAAAGCTTTGCCTTGGACTGGTAACTAGCATTTGGGTCCTGAAGAAGTGAGTTTTCACCTGAATTTTGAAGGGACAGGCATAACTTAAGTGTGTAGGTATATTCCAGAAAAAGTATTCCAGGTAGAAAAAACAGCAATGTAAAAGCCCAATAGCAAGACTATGGCAAGTTTGAGGAATTGGAAGAAGGTGAATGTGAGTGAAATGTGGAGTCTGGAATAAGGTGAAGGTGCAGAACCAAAGGGAGTGGAAGGTGAAGTAGTCGACTCACGTCCTCCCCAATTAGCTACATTTTCTGATCACCCTGGGTATTTGAATGGTAAGGAGGTAGGGGGCATACTTGGTTGAATAGTGTCCTCAGAAATAAATGTTTACCCAGAATACTAGAATGTCTCTTTGTTTGGAAATAGGGTCCTTGCAGATGTAATTAGTTAAGGTGGGGTGTTACTGGCTTTGCGTGGGCCCTAAACCCAATATGACTGGTGTCCTTAGAAGAGGAGATAGAGACAGCACACCAGAGAGAAGGCCCTAAGAAGAGTGAGGCACATTTTGAGTCAAATATTTATAGCCAAGGTACACCAAGGATTACTGGCAACCACCAGAAAATGAAAGACAAAGAAGAATCCTGCTCCCACAGCCTTCAGAGAGAGAGACAGCATGGCCCTGCTGCCACCTTTATGGCAGACCTCTAGCATCTAGGACTGTGTTGTATGTTGTGTGCGAGGTGGATGCTTCAGACCCACCACTGACTTCCATCACCAGGGAATTTTCATCTACTGTCTTGATGTAGACTACACTTTCCCTTGTAGTTTATTACTTTTGTTGGCTCTGTGAATCCAAGAGGTGCTTTTAACTTCTCTGCTGCAGCCGGTTCAGTTTTTAGGTAGCCTCTGTGGGCAGGGCCCTAGCACGACTTAACCTACTGACTTTTCCCCATCTGTGGTCCTAATCTGGTTTATGGAAAACCTTCAAGTATCTTTTGCTCTACTGAATTCTGGAACTACAGGCCCATCTCAGTTCAGCCACCTCCCTTGACCCACCATCAGAGCCATTAGTCCCAGAACCTTGCCTTTAACAGTTTCGAGGTGGGAGTCAAATGCCATCTGTTTCAGTTCTCATCGTGAGGGTGCATGTGTCAAGTTCTCTGAGGGGACTCACTGAAACCCTCGTCATTAAGACCGCTGTTAGAGGCAGACACCTTCCCCTCCCACGAAGTCTTTCCCCTGAAAACAAGGAAGGACTCAACACATCAGCACTATTTTCTACTTTGGACCCCTTTCTACTCTTGAGATAAAGGACTTAGGAGTTGGTTTTCATAAACCTTTGTCCATTTTTATGTTTGTCTAGCACTTTTCTTTCATATCTGATAGCTGCCATTTTGAGGGGTGAGTAAAGCTTCTACCTCACCGCCTCTCTACCCCGGGTCAGTGGCTTAATATTTACTTTTTCCTTAGATGCTTCTTCTGTGAGAGCAGAGATGCCTTTTCCCCCCAATAAATGTATTCAAAGTACTGTTCTAAATGACCAATTTAAGATAAGGTAATAAATATTTATTGAACTAATGAACGAAATTGTAGAAGAAACATGTTTCCCTAGTACTAAATTTAAAAAAAAATTTCATGTGATGCTTTTGGCATTTATTTCCTTTGATGACTAAAATATGTTGTTATCTATAAAGTTGATTGATGGCAGGCCCATAGAATATGGACTATCTGGTGATATTCTTCAACATTCCATTATGAATGTTGACCGGTAACTATCCTACATTAAGGAACATTTAACTCATGTAAGAAACTATTCAGTGATGCCTGACAAATAACCACCAAACTTAGAGACTCAAAACAACCAACATTGGTTATTTCATACTTTCCCTGGGCCAAGAATCTGGCCCCAGCAAAAACAGATGCCCATGGTTCAAGATCTCTCATTAGACTACAGTTAAGCTATTGTCTGTGGCTGTGGTATCATCTGATGGTGTGAGAGGGGTGGATGGAGGGAGGTATTTGCTTCCAAGTTCATTCACGTGGTTGGTAGTAGATCTCAGGTCCTCACCCTGGAGGCCTCTCTGTAGGCTGTCCTAACGTTCTCAAAACAGGACTGCCGGTGATTCAAAAAGGGAGCCAGAGAGTGGAAAAGGGAAAGCACCTGAGGTGGAAGCTACAGTCTTTTTATAACAACCCAAGTTAGAATTAATATCCCATTACTTCGCATTTTCCCTTCTGTTAGAATACTGTGGACCCTAGGTTGCTGAAGTAATGCTATGTTTGTTTAATTAGTTTATGACTAGGTTTTTTTTTTATTTCTGGGCTTCAAGATTATATTGCTATCTTGAAAGACAGTATAGTGCTCTTCAGACTTTTGTTTTAATTTTTGAAAGAGAATTTTATGACTTCAACTTGGATTCTCAGGTGACATCAAATATACTTGTTTCTTCCCCAGACTTCCCCATGTGTAGTGAATTTATTCCTTTCTTCTATCACTTAGGAGTCACGTGTTCATTTTTCTAGCTTTCTACAGATATCTCAGGTTTTACATATAAATTTATATATGTGCAAGGTTATGATCATATTACAAATAGATATTTAATCTGCAACTGTTGAGATCTGGGAAATTGAGAACATAGCCTGACCTCAGCAAAACAGGCTGATTGTAATCTGCTTAGCTCTGAATTTTGAAACCCCACCCTGTTCCTGCTTGTGGTCTCTGTCAGCAAATAGTTAACTGCCACGTCTGCTTCTGTTCAACGCTTGTTTGTGCGCCCCTATATAAGGACTTAGCTGTAAGCGCTCGGTGCAACTCTCATCTGCAGCCCTTTTGGGCACCGTGCCTCTGGATACCCCGAGAGTTCACCCCTGCGCAGGTTAAGCTTGGCCAATAAAATAAGATCAAAACCCTGAAAGGTCTTCGAAAATTATTCTCGTGTCCGGTGGATATAACACAACTCCTAGAAATAAAGCTTTACCTGAGTCTGGGAAGCCCCTGAACATCTACCAACTCACATCCCAAATCTCTGGGTTTTGCATTTCTTCTTTATTGCTGGCATCTAGGATTTCTCCCTTTTTTCTTTAAATTCTTCTATATATATTTTCTTATTTCGTTTTGATTACATATTATTTACTTATTTCTACTTTTATAGTTAGAGGGGTTTTTTTTGTTTGTATAGTTGGCCAAGCTGCAGGAACTGAACAGAAAAAAAGTATAATTTACTGTTCAACCAGTTTCTTTATTTACCTCATTTATTAATGTTCATCTACATTACCATTCTTGTTTTTTCATTATTTTGTTTTATCCCTATGTTTAGAGAGCCTCAACATTTCAAGTTCTGCCCTAAATAAAATCCGTCTATATTTAGCCCTTTATTTCTCCTCACACACCAATTAGTCCCTGTACGTGCCTAGGCACCTACTGTATCATTTTTTTTGCCCTATAGTTTAAAATCACAGACATAAAACACTTAAGAGTGAGAAGGCATAAATACTTTCAGCTAAAAGAAATGCAGTTAGTACTTTGGGGAGTTTGAGTGCGGTCATTGCAGAATCCAGGTCTGTAGGCAGTGGTATGGTTTGGGAAAAAGAGAAGTGATAAAAACTCTCCTCACGAACCCTGGGATATAAAAGTCTCTTTGTATTTTTTAGTACTAGGTCATTACTTGCCATTCTTTTACAAAATAAACAGGAAAAACCTTTTCCAGGTTCTAAAGTTCAAGAGCTTGGGGACAAACTTTCAAAATAAAACCTAAAATACTTAAAAATAAAGGACTATAATTGAGAAACAAAAAAATTTAAGGTGGATGTTTTCATATCAACAAGGATAGTATTTCTATTTCTAAAAGCCGAAAGTATGTCTTAATATTTTCATTCGAAAAAGCTACAGTGAACTGCAACTTTACAATCCATGTAACCAAAAGGTGGCAGTGTTCCATCTGATTTCCTTTGGAACCTAATTTTCTAGAGCTATAATTTTCAGACGTATCTGCCTCTAATTTACTTTTAAAACAAATACTAAGCAATATTATTATTATCACATGTGCCAAAAGGTAATTATGATTGAAAAGAAAAACATTTTTGACAATAGGAGCTTTATAGGATACTTTGATCTGAACAGCCTTCCCTAAAAAATGCGTTTTCAACATCAGTATGTGAGTGTTTCAGATCTAAGATGTTTTGTTTGTTATTAGATGATCCTTTTGCTGTTCTACTCTGTCTTGAATATTGATTGAGTCATTTTATAGCACCATACAAACAGTGATTTATGTTCAGATCCAACTAGTTAAATGAGGAAAACAGTTTGGCTTTTGTGTTCATTTCGAAGAATATGTTTTCATCAGTCTGATTAAAAGTTTTCTTCAAGAAGCAAATAATGAGTATTTATGGCCATTGATGAGTGCGTGGAAAATATACACAAATATATTAAGCTATTAGTATTATACTGAAAGCAACTAAAACAAATAGTTGAAAAGGATTCAATCCCAAATCCTAAATCTGTTCCAAAATCTTAAATGAAAGCTTACTTGAGGCAAAAATTCTCTTTTACAAGTGTATTCTGGCAAGAATTGACCTAACAGCCAATTATTATAAACAAAGTCCAGGTTTCTTAATTAAAATACAAAATATTGGCTCTGCTACTTAGCTTGAAATAAGTTGTCTTAAGGAGACTGCAATTATGGTGGCGCCTTCTAACGCCACTGATGGTCAGAGCCTGTCAGTGTTTGTATAAAATCCCATTTTTTTTTAGAGCTTTGCAACAGTACTGTGGATTGTTACTCTGTTAGCTAAGGCTTGGCATCAAAATTTTAAAACAGAAGTTCAGGAATTTTGTTTTGAGTTGGGTCTGAAAACCAAAAGACTTTCATTTTCATTCTCATTTTCATGTGGGAAAAAGTAAACTCTTCCATTTATTATGGTTACATATTTGGACTTGGGAATTTTATCTCTGTCCATCTACTCTATATAAATATTATAATTGGCCATATTTGGCAAATAGTTCCAAATACCAATTAATGAATCATTCATAGCACTTTTAAAACGACATCTAAAGAGAGCCTTTATGTATTTGAATGATAGCTATTTTCAGCTGGTAAACCAAAATTAGTTTTATAACTGATTTTATCAAAATGAACAGAATTTTTTTTTTTTCACTTTTCTGTGTTGGTGACAAAGTCTTTCTGAATGCTTTCACTCATTCTTTTAAAACTGCTTTACAACCTAAACTAAAGAAATTTCTAGGACAGAACAGGTTTGGCTGGTTTTAATTTTATCTTTCTTCTCCTTCCTTGCCTCAGTCTTGATGGTGAAGTAGTCTACAGTTGGTCAGTGAGAGGAAGTGAGAGTAAAAGTCATGAACTTATTTTTATAGCTTGAACTCAGACTATATTTACTTCTATGTAGGATTTTTAAAGTATTTATATAATTTGGAAAAGGGAAACCATATCTTTTTCATTCAGGAAAGTTACTTTAAAAGCACACAGTTTTTCATATTCGATATAGTCCATCTGGTATACTTGGTTAGATTATAGGTCACGTTGGCATAAAAAAAGTTTTTAGGAGATAAAGATTTTTGACCTTTTGCATATTAAATTTCAGAATGCATTTTGTTGAGCTGTGTTATCAGTGTGATGGCAATTTTTATGGACCAGTCAAAATCATGACCTACATTTATAAGAATTGGATGCTATATTAATAAGGTAACAAGATGTATAAATACTTATTAATGTTTATTCAACCATTGGTATTGTTTAGCTACAGGAAGATACTTAGTAGATATTTTTAAACAAATGAATGCACATTCATTCTATTGGGTACCTGTGTGCCAAACACTGCTAGGCAAGAAAATATAGTAATAAATAAGAAGGTCCTGTCTTCTAGGAATTGGTCACCAAGTAGTGAACTCTAATTGTACCTGAATTTTATTATATACAATATTGTGTGCCAGACCCCATGCTAAGTCTTTTTACATTTATTAGCTCATTTAATCTTCATAAAACCCTATGGGGTAGGCACTATTAGTATCCCCATTTTACCAACCAGGAAAACTGAGGCAGAGTATGGTTACACAGCTAGGAAGTAGTGAAGTCCGAATTCACCCTCAGTCTGGCTCATGAACACAGACTTTTAATCGCTGTTTTATCTTGGCTCTTCAACTATAACCAGGCGCAGATTCATTCTTTTCCAAAATGAGCTGGTTGAAGACCAGTCTTAGGACATGTTTTGCAAAACAGCCATCAGCTCCTTAAATAAATAACTTTCTGGTAAAATTTGTTTGGCAAACGCCACGTACTATACTTCCCCTTCATCATCACTACGTTAAAATATCTTTGTTTATTCTAAATGTGCACTACCATGCTCACTGACTTAGGCCATCTCTGTGTTAAGGTAAGGCAAGTTGTCCGGTACACCTCTTAGTGAAAGTGTTCTGAATAATAAATGCGTCAAATGCTGTCATAATGATTGCTTTACACTTATGAGAGAATGCTCACATACTGTGTCATTTAGAATCATAACAATCCTCTAAAATATTATTACTATCCCATTTGTTTTAAGGTGAGGAAATTGAGACAAAAATGTTAAGTGAGCTTTCTCATGTGCAACCAAATAGGCAGTACCAGAACCATTACTTGAATCAATCCTTCTCATACCAATGCTACACTGTAAATTGTGCAGTGTAAATGTCTCTGTTTGGGAATACCACATCTTCACAGGCATGCTTCTATGTTTTGGGCAATCCTTGTTCCCAGCCCTTGGTCATATGTTGCTTACTTGAGTCAAAGCTGAGAAAACCATCCCTTCCTCTCTTTTCACTTCCCACGTTCAGAGACAGCTGCCTCCTTTACACTAATGGAAAACTTTGGTGTGGATATGCATTTTACATTTTCTTCCTTGTGCAGTAAGGAAACAGTTATTTACTGAAACATTATTATTATTTTTTTTGCCACTGCAGTAGGGCAAAAATGGGAAGAGATCTGAGATGAACTGATAAAACAAGGAAGGGGCTATCTCCAAGAAGAGAGATGCTTTAAGTTTCAAGATGTTAGGAGATTGTGTAGAAAGATAACAGCATAAAATCCCTGGCTTTGTCTAACTTTGGATATTGGTAGACATAACAAGCTTTTTTTTTTGAAGAAAGATCTTTTCATAGTAGTTCTCAAATGCTTTTCTCTCCATTAAGTAATTAAATAGGAATACAAACATTGAGTCTCAGCTGATCAGTGTGCACCATACAATGGAAAGGCTTACAATAATCTAAATTCTACAGGACCACATGCTCATGACAGTAAGTTATGGAACACACTGGCTGTTATGAAGCATTTTCTCATATATTCTCCCCTTTTAATGGGTTCAACTACCCATGGTGAGGTATTGTTTTTTCCCCCCACTTCACATAGAAAGAAACTTAGATTGAGAAAGACGACCGTTTCTTGTTACCTTTGTTTATGTGGTTCCGAATGGACTTTTCCAAGGTCATTCAGACAGTAAGTGGCAAAAGCAAGATATAAATCTAGCTGCCTTGCTGACATTCTCTGAACACATGTTTAGTGATAAGATATAGTGAGTACCTTCTAGAAGATATAAGCATCCAGCTTGCATATAAATATTTGCAAAGAAAATATAAAGTCTGGCAGAAGTAAAGCCTGCTTGAATATGGTAGGTAGGCTGTAATAATACTATTAATATAATTAATAATATGGTAGGGTGTAATAATATGGGTGTAGTAATTTATAGTTTTAACTTGAACATTTCACCTAAAATGTCATATGCTGTGCTTGAGTGTGATATTGTTATGTTGCAGAATTACATGCTTACGATTTTATAATAAAAGGTTTTGTAATGGAAAGGGGGCATTATTTGTGCTGGAACCTGTAGCATACATATTCCAGGACAATGAATTTAATGACTTTTATGCTCATGCCTTATAATTATTAACTGGAGCCTTTTAAATTCTGATTCCAGTGTGTGTATGTGGATGGTTCACTTGGTGTAGGTATCATGCCAGCATATTCTTGGGCTCATAATTGTAGAATCAAGCATCGATTAGCATAGGAAGGTTTAGAAAAGAAAAGTCTCAGAATAACTGAGCGGCTTCAGAGTTCCACAGAGATAACTTTTGTCGTCCACAGAGTGCTCAAAAGCTTGACCAACTGTGAACGTTGGCTTTGAAACCAGTCTAACAGACATTGTCAAAAACTACTTTTGCCATTTTATGAATGGGTCTTTCTCGTGGACTTAAGAAGCATGTTTGAAAATATATGTAAATGAGTAGCGTATGTGCATATGAGGAATTCCTGAGTAACATTAGAAATTGTAAACAATTTGGCTTAACTTTATTTTTAAAAATTGATGGGAAGATAACATATAATTAATAAGCATTTATATCTAGGGCACTTTCTAGGAAAATTCTTAAAGAGCATTTTAGAAGACAGTATCCAATGCTATTATATATTGGATAAGAACTTCCTCATGAGGTAAATGTCTGAGGTCAGATTATCAAAATATTGGGAATAAGTCATTATTCTTGGTGTGGACTGTCATCAGGCTGTAATTTCAGTAGCTATTCAGATTGTTTCCTTGTATTTATACTCTATGGCTATATGTGTCATTAAAATACAAATTATTATTATTATTAAAAGTTATGAATGTTTAAAAAGAATGTGTATCTTCCTCCAAAAACACTGATGTAGTATTGGGTTGCTAGGCCCCCAAATTTGCACCCCTTTCTACAGAAGCAGCATCACAGTAAAATGCATTTGTCAAATGGGGAGAATATTATTATACTGCAATTTGATGTTATCACTGCCTTGCTAATGAACATGCAGTTATCGAAAATACAACACTTCTAAAAGAAAGAAGAAAAAACTAGAGATTAGGAGGGAGAAGGGTAGGATTACCCTGCAGGAAGAGAGGGGTGGTGAAAGGTGAGAGATAAAGAAAACAGTTACACACTTGAAAGAGAGTCCTAGATAAGAAAACTAGAGGGGATAAGGCTTTTAAAAATGGAGACAGTCAGATAAAGGGTTTATTGTAAAATGGAGGAATGAGAGATATCGAGAGAATGCAAGGCTGAGGAAAAGAAAATCAATAGCTTTTTAAATATAGAAAGTAAGAGGGAAAGGAAGATGGAAAGGAGATCCGGGGACTTCAGAGGCACATGCCCATCTGAGGAATGTGTGTGCCCATCCACCCCCTGCACACACACTCACAGGCATCTAAAGATCAGGAAGGTAGGAAAACTTCAGAGCTGTGCACATCTAGTATCGGCATGAAGGCAACCAGTTATGTCACTTTAGATGACTATTTTCTCATTGAATTTTAAGAATTGTATAATGGAGCAGGCCTTGTAATTCACATTATATTATAATGTAAGAAACAACTACAAGTGAGAGCAAAGAATACTGTGTGTAAACAGATGCCACTTTGAGTAATATATTCTTGCTCATTCTGTGCTGCAGTACCATTTTAGTTATTAAAATACTATATTTTAAGCTCTACATTCAAATATTATTATCTAAGGAAGTTATTCTAGAAACAACTAACCTCTAAATTTGGAAAGAGCAGGGGGTAAGTGCTTGTTTTACATATTGCTACAGTAGGTACTGAATACACTGTATTTAGTATATAAATGAGTGCAAAAGATTTTCTGGATGCAAGCATTGTGCATTTGTTTAAATAACAATGTATTGCTTATCATGGAATCTTAGCAGCAATCAAGAAAAAAACCAAAGGTCTTATAATTTAGAAACTCTAGTATGATACTGAAACATACTCTTGTCATGTGTGTAATGGTTTAGATGTTGTCAGGAATACTTGTTAGGGGCTCTCATCTCTGGCTACATATTAATCAATGTTTAAAAATACAGGTGCCTGGGCTCTTTCTCAAGAGCCGTGATTTCACTGGTCTTCAGTGTGACCCAGTAATTAGCATTTCTTTACTGTTGTCCCTTCTGCCCCATTTGTGACTGTAATGTGCAACCTGGTTAGACAACTTCTGTGTTAGTACAATATTTTATGCTCACAGCTTGAATATTATTAATAATTATTGTCCATTGTCTTCATTGTCAGTTATATTTCCCAAATGTATTATGTTCTAGGAAACAGAGTTGTATTGCCCAGCTCAAGTTGCAGGGCATTAATGGGCCTTGGGTGACCTGTGCGCACATTTTTCATCTATGGCCAATAGACAATTTTTGTGACATAGTTGGGGCTAATTTATTAGGCTTTAAATTTACCCTAAAGTTTTGATGATGATTCTTTGAAATATTATTTGTTTCCTGGGGAGAGAAGATGCTATGGAAAAAGAGGGCCGTTTAATGAAAGTATTACAGATAATAAATACTATGTACGCTACCAAAGCAATTTTGCATTGGGTAATTTTTAAATTTCCTTCAAATTATCTCATTATGAGCACATCGTGATTAGTATAGATTTTACTTTCCACTGAGGATTAACTTGCTATTCAGGGTAATTTGGGATAAATTTGCAGTCGTGTCTTTCACTGAGCTATTATATTCCTCCAGATTTTGCATTTGTCTGCGTGCTTGCTGGTAAGATAACTTGTAAAGTCTTTTATCTGCAAAAGCGTGAAGTATGAAAAGTGTGGGTTTAAGGAGTTTTTGCTACTCTCCCCCTCACCTCATCAAGTCTCTTTTCCCACAGTCCAGGCACTTTCAGGCCTCACCTCATCCCAGTGTCTACCCTGCATCTCAACTCCGTACACAGTGGTCCTCCTCACTTCTCTGTGGTTTCACTTTCTACATTTTCAGTACATGCAGTCAACCATGGATGAAAAATGGAATATTCCAGAAATATGCAACTCATAAGTTTTAAATTGTGCACCATTCTGATCTGCATGATGAAATCTCATGTGTTCCTATACTGTCCTGCCTGGGATGTGTGTCATCCCTTTGTCCAGCATATCCACACTGTATGTGTTACCTGCCTGTGAGTGACTTAGTAGCTGTCTCCATTATCAGATTGACTGACGTGGCATCGCTGTGCTTATGTTCCAGTAACTCTTATTTTTCTTATCGGTGACCCCAAAGCACAAAATAGTGATGCTGGCAATTCAGACACTCATATGCCAAAGAGAAGCTGGAAGTGCTTCCTTTAAGTGAAAGGATGAGTATAAGATATTTTGAGAGGGACCACATTCATATAACCTTTATCATACTACACTTTTATGGTTGTTCTGTATTAATATTAATTATCATGTTACTGTTCCTCATTTGTAAATTAAATTTTACAATAAATATATATGTATAGGAAAAACATGTAATATACAAGGTCTCTCTAGAAGGCATCCAGCCATGTAATATGAAAAATAGAGACATTTATTGAAGATACAAGAAACATTGTACATAGGACAATGCCTCAGTCCCCTACAAAGTCCCCTTGGGACCTCACACAGTTCTCCCAATCGCCATCAGCTGCCCTGTCATATTTTTCTGAATCTCACTGACAGTCTGAAATCTCTTTTCTTTCAAAGTTGATTTTAGTTTTGGGAAAAGCCAGAAGCTGCAGAGAGGCTGTAGGGGGGCTGAGTCACCTGGGTGATTTGATGTTTCACCAAAAAGCTCTGCACAAGACATGATGAATGAGCAGACTTGTTATCATGATGAAGCTGCCAGTCACCAGTTGCCCATAGCTGTGGCCTTCTGAATCATCCAAATAGATTCTGTGGAGGATTGTTCAAACTTCATGCAAAATTTGATGCAGATTTGTTGCTCTCCTTGCTCAATCATATTGAATGCAATGGCCACAGAGTACACATGCTCACTCAATAGCATCTACCACCCCTGCGGACTAGTATAGTAATATTGTCATTGTTCACGCATGTGCATTTCAGTCCACTCTCCTTGGCTGCCAAGTTACATCGATGTGGCACAAACTGTTCTTACTATATTTACAATGGCTGGACTTTTTCTGGACAGGCCTCATCAAGGGTTCAGTACTATCATGGTCTTAGTCACCCAATGAGGATCTTGGCACATAGCGCTGTAAAGAAGGGGAAGCTACTGTGTACCTGCTTGAACCTTAGCAGGTGTAGTGTTAACTGGCGTTTGTTAAACAAAAAGTGGTTACTTTCAGGGCTTCTTGCATTGTTATATGGGCCATAAAAACAGCACCAAAAACAAATGAAACAAGGCATTACAACTTTGGGAAATGAGGTATTAATTGATAGAAATAGAAGTTGATCTTTTGGGTCCAGGGCAACTTTAATTCAATAGGCAATCATCTAATTAGCTCTCTATGTAATAACAGACCAAGGTGTTTTGCAAGTGCTAACATGATTCATTATATGATGCTTTTCCTTCTAGATCATTATAATTTTCCAGCTTTGGCCAAAGTTAGCACTTTGATTCAAAACCGTGGGATTAGGCGTTCAATAGCCAAGTTCCTTAGGAAAAGTAGGTAGGGTGAGCCAACCTAATGAGAGATAATGATGATTCATCAACTCATGTTGTGTGCCTAAAGAACCTTCCCAGCTGTGCTTTCAGGGAGTACTGACCTTAAAACAAATCTCTGGCATGTCATTCATCTTTGTTAAGAAAATCAGTTGTTCAACAAGTGTTAACTGAGCTGCTAATATGTACTGCTTCATGCTGGTGAACAAAAGAAACTCACCCCTACTTTTATGTAGTTTGTATTCTAGTTAATCTCTCAGAAAAAAAGTAGAAATCTTAATTATAACCACACTTCAATAATTTGATACCCTTAAGTCAAGTGAAATGATAATATCATGTGATTATAAACCCTGTTAAGGTCAAGAACCTCCTTTGAATTTTTTTGTTGTTACCTGAAGCATATAAACATTATAGTTATATAGTAGGTATTCAATAATATTTGTTAAATAATTCCAAGTGCTAAATTACCATGAATGAGGTTTTTTTGAAAAATCCTCACCTGAGGATATGCTTATTGGTTTTTATAGAGGAAGGGAGAGAAAGAGAAAGGGGGGGGAGGGGAAGGGGGTCGGGGCTGGGGTGGGTGAAGGGGGGGGAGAGAGAGAGAGAGAGAGAGAGAGATCAGTTGGTTGTCTCCTGCACATGCCCTGACTATGGATCCAACCTGTGACCTTCTGGTGTATGGGATGATGCTGCAACCAAATGAATCATGCAGCCAAGGTGTGAATGATATTTTTACATTATCTGCTCTACAAATGAAGATGTTTTGTTATGGTTTAACTACATAATGGCTTAATGGTCAACCTACCAGCTTAAAATATTCTGTCAATTTGGATGATAGATAAAACACCTGCTGTAATAATTTTACTGATCGCATGTTCAAAGGTCAGTAAATTGGAGTCTATTTTTCAAATATAATCCTTAGACTGGTACTTTATTAACAGTGTTTGATTTTTAATAATTAAATATTGATTTGTTATCCCTTAAGCAACTATTAGAATACCCTTTTGCCATAATGTAAAACAATCTTAGGAACATATAACAACATAAAACATATGAAAAACTCCACAGTTCCCTTAAAAAATATTCTATAAAGTCATCATCCATTAAAAATAATGCCAAACATTTCAAAAACAGTTTTGGTGATTGTATTCTGTTATTCATTTCTAAGTTTTTCTTAACAAGTTATTGATGAGATAGACAAAAAGCGTAGATTGCCCCTGACTGCAACCCCTTCCCGGTTCTAGCAAGCAAATTTGAGTCAGACGGTGGTGTTAGAGCACCACTCTGCTTGTCTCTGCATCACTGCGATGCACACCACATTCTGCTTTTCTATATGCTATGATTTTGGCTCAAGGGAAAAAAAAGAGTTAACTGAAGGCAATTTAATGTCACAGATGCTGCTCTGTTCTGCACTTGTGCGTGCACTCACCACGAAGAGTCTGGACGGGGACGTCTTCTCGGACTCTTCCCCTGACTGCCGGCCTCTTCAGTCTCCTCAGTGGTCCCTTCCCACACTTTTCCTTCTCTCCCTCCAACACAGGCTCAGATAGCTTTGCCTAAGAATTTTATGGTCATATTCAAATGATTTTGGATTGTTTTCCAAGCTTGAGAGATGATGTTGGAATGCAGATACCATTTACATTGGACATCTGTCTTTCACTGCATATTTTTCAAGAAGAAATCTTGTTTCATGGAGAAACCAACATAACAATGGAAAACAAGACCTAGAGATGAAATAGGAAGACCCTCCCAGAACAAAACAGATCTACAAATGCTGCAACTTTTTGTTGAGCAAGTTTCAAATGAAGCTTTTGCAGCCTTGAAATAAGCTGCAAAATAAATAAATAAAATCTGTCTATGGGTCATAGTCAGTTTGCATACATGTGGGCTAGTCGAATTTTAGGGAGGAAAAGAAAAAATAAACAGAAAACAAATAACAGTGGAGAAATATTTCTATGTGCATCCACTTGTCTTTGCTGTCCTCTAAAAGGTCAAGTATATTAGTCAAGATCCCAGTGAAGTAGTTCATTTTGCGAGGTGAGTTGCTATGAAGAATGCTCTTCTTGAAATGTACTTCTACTTAGAAACAATTCTCGTGTTGCCCCGGATGTTTCTCCTGTCTAAACTTCTTTCTCAGCATATATTTATTCAGTGTGTTCAATGACTTCTCCGCCTGCCTTTTAAGTATGTGCTCTGAAATTTGGAATGTTTATACCACTCAGTGGCAATTTGCTCTCATATACTTAGGTACAAATCTACCTGCGAATCCAAATGATGTGGTAAAGTACTTTCAACTGAAAATGAATCTGACTTTTCTGTTGGTGGTGAGCCTTTATTCTGTATTCCTGGCAGTTTTTGTCTTCTTTATTTTCTTTCTCTCATTGCACATGCTGATCCTTTTGAAAAATGAATGTTTGCCAAATCTAGTCTGAGTTGGAAGGGAAGGTAGGGGGTGGGTGGATACTAAAAATTCTGACCAAGATTATTAGCAACTGATTTCCAATATAGAGGTAGGCTATGTGCCTGGTTAAGCAATTAAATTACAATTACACTAGTTGATACACATCATGCTTTGGGAAATGAATTTTTGAGGCTCGTGACCCCTACACTCAGTTCTATTCTTCACTGGTATTATAAAAAAAAAAAGAAGCACGCATGAAGGGTAAGAGTTGTTCCTTACTCCCGCACGGCTAGTTTTTACTTGTAGCTCTGTGCTGTGTTCTAGAGCCATGAGCAAATTTATAACCTTGGAAAGTTATCTTAAAGTATAAAGGAAAAGCATTGTGTATTTTATCTGGGATGTGTTTTATAAATGCAGAAGAGAAACCTTCCATCTCAAAGTGCTTGTTAGAATTTGCACCAATGACCGAAACAACTCTTCATTTGGTTTGGATATGAAATGAACAACTTCAAAAATTTTAATGGTATAAACCGTTTCTTATTGAAATGGTATTACTTCCCTCCCCAAATGTCCTGCTATTCACACAACACCAATTTTATAAAGGGGTTCCATTTATATCAGTATGTGGCTCTTCTACTATGGCATCCTGCATGCCTATTAATAAAGAATTTTCAGTAAGGCAAATATTAAATAGCACCAACAAGTTTTAGTGCAGTTAGTTGTGTAAGAAAAAATGACCTGTACAATAAGATTCTGCAAGCCTTTTCAGTATCTTGCCTTTACCAATAAACTGAAGATTTGTGAGAAATATGGCTTTGATTTAGACACTCACAGGAAATATTTTAAAAGACACTAGACAAGAAACCGGGTCCTTCAAGGCAGAGTAAAGGAAAAAACATTAAAATTTCATAATCATTCTAGAATTTGCTTGATAAATCTCCACTGGTATCAGAATACTGTTCCAGACAATGAAAGTACTGTGAGCCCTTTCAAGGTTAAGTAAGAGCTTGTAAGGAGAATTATAGCTGCACAAAAACATTGTAGACTTCCAAATTTTAAAGGCATTAAACATTAAGGATAAACACATACTTTGCTCATTTCCTCAGATTAAGTATGGCATTTTAAAAAGGTGTGCACTTTCCCCATTATACCCATCAAATTTAAAAAGGCAAATTTCAATCTGTATGCAGTGATGAGGAATATTTGACTTGCGTCTGCTTGCATGGGTTAAAACAAATCAAAGTACTGGGTACAATTAATGGGACGTACTACCTAATTTTTAAGTCTGTTTGCATTTCAACTGAAGGGACTTAAAAATTAAGAATTATGACACTACATCTTAGGGTGCTTGTATTTCAACTGTACTGACTTAATGAGAGAAATATGAATAAACTTTCTGCTTAAATTTTTGATATTTAAAGACCATTAAACCTAGGCTATCTAATTACCATTATTAAATTATTATAACCACTGCTTTGATACTTAAAATATAATTACTACTGATTAATTTTCTACTGTATTTTATTTTTAAAAGATCTGGCTGTAATTATAAAACAACAAATTAATCTCAATTTACAACTTCTCTTTTTTTTAAGAAGTAAACTTTAATAACTTATAAAAACCAGAAGTAAACTCAAATATAGAACTGAAAACGTATCATGTTAATTTAGCCACAACCTGAGACTTAATATAGAAGTGTATTAAATATGTACTATTAAAAGAAAGATCTAAAAGAGTACTATATAAAATTAGTTGCAAAATTTTCAATCTGCTGCTTGAAAATTGGCTTTTTTCCCCTCTAGAATTTATTTGCCCCATTCATCACTGTTCTGTGTTAGATGTGTGGCTATGAAATTGAGAAAATGGAGGCTTTTCTGGTAGCAAAAGGGTTAAGTTCTTTTTGCTTTACCAGTTTCAAATTACAATGAGAAGCCTCTTCTTTCCCAGCAGGGTTGTGCTTACATTACTCTTTAGATCTCCCTTGAAGAGGGCTGGTATATTTGTGCCTGCTGGAGGTGGAATTAACAGTAAGAAGGAGAAAGGGATTGAATGGACTTACAGGAAGGTTTTCAAGTAAATACAGGGAAACACATTTACTTGAATAGTACAACCTTGAGTTGTATTTTACACTAAGACGACACAAAAGATGTTAAAGTTATCACCAAGCTGCCGGACAAATATATATTCCAACACCAAGGTGCAGATCAGCATAGATCTGTGATTCAGAAATCAGGATTTGTCTTGGAAAGAGCTTCAGGGTTGAGAAGAACTCAAGAGCAAGTGAAGATAACTCTGGGAACTACAGCTTATCAGAAGATCAACTTTCATTAATTCAAATACCAAAGGCTTGATTATCATAAATTCATATAGGAATGCCTAGGTCATCTGATCAGATAATTTTAAGCGTCTTCTGCTACGTCAATGCAGCAAAAACTCTTAACAACTGTGGATAACTGGAAATTTGAGTTCCAGCTTTCTTAGAAATCACTACTCTTGACATATTCTAAAATATTTGAAATAGGACAGGAAAATCAGTGAGGATGTTGTGTTCAGAAATGTCACTGTCATGAAGAATAGGTAAATTTGTTTTTTCTGCTACTGGGAAATTGTACCTCCTAGAAACTTAGATTTTTTTTTAAGAGGACAAGAAGGACTAAAAACATCAACTTTGCTTTTGGACAAAAATGCATCTGACTGTATTTTTCTTTAGGGGTATTGTGGGTTTTCTTTGGAGCTGCTGGGTTCTACTAGGTTATGCAAAAGGAGGTTTGGGAGACAATCATGTTCACTCCAGTTTTATTTATAGAAGACTACGGAACCATGAAAGACGGGAAATACAGAGGGAAATTCTCTCTATCTTGGGTTTGCCTCACAGACCCAGGCCATTTTCACCTGGAAAACAAGCTTCTTCTGCA
Organism: Artibeus jamaicensis; assembly: GCF_021234435.1. Taxonomy (NCBI): domain Eukaryota; kingdom Metazoa; phylum Chordata; class Mammalia; order Chiroptera; family Phyllostomidae; genus Artibeus; species Artibeus jamaicensis. Next base: position 427,041 of record NW_026521859.1, read on the forward strand.
CCTCTCTTTATGCTGGACCTATACAATGCTATGGCCAGCGAAGAAAATCCGGAAGAGTCGGAATACTCAGGGAGGGCATCCCTGGCAGGAGAGACCAGAGGAGCAAGAAAGGGGTACCCAGCCTCTCCTAATGGGTATCCTCGTCGCATACAGTTATCTCGAACAACTCCCCTGACCACCCAGAGCCCTCCTCTAGCCAGCCTACATGATACCAACTTTCTGAATGATGCTGACATGGTCATGAGCTTTGTCAACTTAGGTATGTTGTTCATTTCTTTGTTAATCTGTGTTATTACAAGGGGAAGTTTTTCTAATGGTAAAGTAGCTGCCTGGTAGGTGGTCATGTTTATACAAAGTCATTTTCTATAACTCTCCTCTCCAGCTCCTGTTTCCTTTCTTTCACTGATGCAATGTAAGATTTTGCCTTAGGCAACAAAGCCATATATATTTTTTATTTTTAATATAAAATGCTAAAATTAAGCATTTATAGTCGGAGTAGACTTGGGTCTTTTCAGATCTTGTTAAAATATTAACCTTGTTTAATGTATAAATGTATGAGTGAACAGGCAATAGTCTTAAAAAAGAAAGAATTTATGAGGATAGCTATGCTCTGGACAAAAATAATAATCAAATAATTTTTAAAAGCATTTACAGATGGAAAAGCAAAAGCGACATTCTGAATTATTTTTTCATTAGTCATTTAGGAAACATAAGTATATATTTCTGTGCTACTTAAAAGCTCTCATTCATAGGAGGTGACTACTGCAAAAAAATTGAAATGGAATTAACTAAGATCAAATCATTGTAAAAGATAACTATCGGATAGCTTCATGGAGAGATGATGAAATTCTCTGAAAAATACTTTAGAAGCAAAGCTTCAATCTGAAATTTCTTAACTGAAATGATTAAGATATATACATATCATACCTCTGTGATTTTCTTCAGAAGCACAGGAAATGTAAATCATGCCATGATGGTCCTTACCTATACAAAATTTCTTTTCATTTGAGATAAAACTTAATTGAAATTATTTAATTAGTAACATTATTATAGCATATTTTTAAAAATTATCTTTTACTCCATGTTAGTACTTCTCTGGTGGCTTTTTAAAGATTGGCAACCTCAAAGAGTAAATTAATGTCTTATAATTTGTCTTGCATTAATATTAAAGAGTTTCCAATTTAAAATTTTACAAGTGTTATAATTTTATTTAAGTATTTTAATAGACGATGCAGGTGAAAATTTACTATCTTCAGACATTCAAAATAATAATAATGTAGAATATATTTATTTTTGAAGACAAAATTTTTCAACAGATTTAATCAACTTGAAATGATGGAGAACATTTTAATGAAAGAACTTTAAGGACTTTGCTTTAAAAATGAAATCTGCTTTGACTTAAAATTGACATTTGATTATACACTTAATTAAATACTTCCTCGTATATCTCAAAATTATCCTTTGAAAAGTCAGATAGCAGCAACTCCTAATAACACATGATGCTTTTATAATGTATGTTATTTAATTTGCTCTGTTCATTTGCTCTCAGCAGTCCTAGCATGAAGGGTAAGGTGTATAATAAATCATATGTTTCATGTTACTAGAGACAAAGTTCTCATTATTAACTTTTAGTAAGTCATCACTGGTTGCCCTAATTAGGTGTCCTGGACACCTTTTCTTGAACATATAATTAACAGGTTTCAGTGGGAACTTTCAATCCATTAAAATATAGCTTAATTCTATATCAGGTTGATTGTTTTTCCTTCTATAAGTAGCATGCAAATGTGGCTTATGATGATGTTTTTTACTTTGTAATGATTTCTAAAGCATATTAAATTATTTAAATAAATTTTAATATTTCAAGAGAAAAATTTCAACCTAATATGATTTATGTATTTGCAAAATAAATCATTGAAAAAAATTAGTTCAGGTCGTATAAAACCTGACACAGAAGAATGTGTTTTATTATACACTTTAAAAAACAATAGTTCAGTCATGAATCTGTTCAAATAATATATTTTATTATATTTGAATATTTTGATCATTCAGAAATAAAGTAGATTTATTTTTTAGAAAGAAATTAAGTATGATATTTAAACCTGTATGCCATTACTTTCTATAAATGAACATAGACTAAGAAAACCAAAAAGAAAAATAAACAATTTTATTCAGTGACTTCTAGAACCAATTTTATCATTTAAGAATGATTATATTTTTAAAATTAATAAAGTTTTTGTCATATTGCTTGACTTAAAATGACAAGCTAGTTCATTAACCATAGCATGAAATATAATTATTCATTTTACTCTAGAGAAACAATGGGATATCAACTTCAGAAAGTTTTTATTTATTTATTTTTATCACGCTTGAACTGCTGAGTAATGATTTATCCTCAATAATAAACCATGTTGGTGTGTTAAATTTAATATCCCAACCTAAATGTTCTGTTTCACATTACATTACTGATAAATTGATTCTGATGCTGAGTTTTTCCAGTAGTCTCTAAGGAATAGGAACCACAATTTTATTTTATTATCCTCAGACAATGCCTTCTAATATATCCAAAACTTGCAACCTATCATTACTTAGTAAAAGTTTTTCTGTATTTTTTCCATGATAAAATAGGTCAAAGCATACTTAGAAAAGGCCACACTGTAATATCATCAACTGTGCTAAGAATTTGAGTGTCCTAATGTAACACTCATTAGCAAATATTGTCTGCAACATTTTCATGTTCTTAGAAAACTCAGGAGAATTGTCTTTTATTTACTTTTTTTAATGTCTTAAAAGATATGTACATGATGGGAACTTAGGGAAAATGATCAAATTAGCATTAGGTCAGGAATTTGTATTGAGGAAGTCACCTGGATATTTAAATATGTGGAATCTGTTGACATTTCCCATAAATTTTATATAATTTATCATAATAAGATAAATTATATAAAAGGGATTGAGTGATACCCTTTTTGTTAATGCTTGCATGTGTCATTTCAAGTCAAATAATTGATTTTCTATAATACTTGTCATTCAGAAAGTTATTTTTTTCCAGTGTAAGCTTTCCTCAATAACAATCAAGCTTAATTTAACAAAATCAAGCCTATTTAACAAAATATCTACTTTTCAAATTTCACATGAGGACAGTTTTTTTGTCCATAAATGAAAAACAGTTTAGGATTTACTAAGTGAAAAAGGAAAATATAAATAAATTATGTTAAGGTAAATAGAATCTACTAACTATGAAACTAAACATATTATTTTGACCTTTAAATAATTTTAGTGACTTATTTTAAAGAAACAAATATTAATTATTAATTATGTGAACATAAACTTTCAACTCTAATTTACTCATCATTGTTAGGCCAACTTTTGTCATTTCCACAGAATCTAGCTTTTACAGGTTGAATTCTCTAATTTGTCCTGGAGACTATTGACTCTCAGTGGGATTTTGTCTTAGTTAATGCTACAGTATTTTTTTAGAAACAAAAATGTATTTCTAAAAGATTTGTTCTTTTTTAACCATCTCTTTTTTAAAAATGTTGAGTTATAGATCAAATACCTATGCAAATAAAATGAATAACTAGGTAATTTGCTTGAAATATTTAAGCATAACTTCTGTTTATATAAACATAAACATGTAGTGTATTTCTAAGATCTTTTAGTTAGAAACTAATATTTAATTACTTGTTGAACATATAATTAAAGTAACAAAATGTTTTAGAGGAATTACAAAAAAACAGTAAGTACAGGAAATTTTTGTTTATATTATACTTAGTCTACATGTAATTTTCTGATAAAGAAAAGGAGTTTGGGATTTGTTAATGGTCTTGACTTACTGAAATACTTCTTAGATTATATTTAAAGAATATATGTTAATTTTTGAAATGGAAAATATATAAATATAATGTTTACATTTATTCATTTTATAACAATATATTTAGCATGCTAAGATATGAAATAGAAAACACTGCTTTCAAAACCTTAAATTAAACCCTTACTCCCTCAAATCATTAAACTCTCCTGATACTAGAAGAAAAAAAAAGCTTATGTATTTGGTTGAAAGATTCAAAAGACATCATTGATATTTATTGTTGTTTTTGGCTGATTCAAGTGCCTAGTGGAGAGGACTTTATATACAGATCTACCTAAAGATGCCTATCTATGTAATCTCTCCAACAGAGTTATTAACACTTGTGTAACATAAACACACCCATAAACACATGCAAAATTTTTTTTTTGAGGGAAGAAAAATAGGATGGGAGGAAAGATAATCTAAATTCACTAAAGTACATATTCATGTATTATGTCTGGAATCACAAATGCTATTATGGGGCAAAAATATCATTCTTTAAAACTCTTAACTTTTTAACTGAATTTATTGGGGTAACATTGGCTAGGAGGTAAAACTCTCAACTTCTGAAGGGAGAAGTTATCATGCATGGAGAGCTTTTTCTCTCTTCTTCCACAGCCCTTTGCATTGGTACAAGGGACCAAAGGGGGCCTTGTTTTCCTCTAAAGCTATTTTGTTGTTCAGTGGTGGGCATGGCTGCAGAGATACTTACCATTGTCATTTAACTAAAAGTGTTTTTGAAAGCTTTAATTGTCACTCACAAATAGCAAGTTTTAAAAGTTCAATAAGAAGAGCTGGAAATAGGAAAGTATGATAACACCCTCTAGGAAGGCTTGGGACAGCCTCACCCACCGCCTCCAATTTCTATCCTTTCATTCTTCCATTTTCTAGAGTACTCACCTCCCTCTCTCCTCTCCCTTTACCCCTCTCCCCCTCGCTTTGGCCTTTCCTCTTTATTCACTATTATTTTTTAAAAAGATTTTATTTATTTATTTTTAGGGGGAAAGGGGGGAGGAGAGAGGGAGAGAAACATCAATGTGTGGTTGCCTTTCGTGCATCCCCTGCTGCGAACTGGCCTGCAGGGAACCGGCCTGCAACCCAGGCATGTGCCCTGACTGGGAATCGAACTGCGAGGCCTTTCCTCTTTAGTTCTGGGGTATCTCTAGCCCCAGGCTCTCTCAGCACCCTTCTTTTTACAGCTCTCACCCTTCCAGGGATCTGCCTTTGGTCTTCATTTCTTCATAGCTGGAGGCTTAGATTAGCTGAAAATCAATTAGTTACAGTGTGATCATTTAGGTACAGTGTCCTCTTTTCTCTTTAGCTGGGAAGGAAAAGGTTATGAAGTGCCAATTACAGCCTTCGCCCATGGGGAGAAAAGCTCCCCAGGGCACCAGAGCTGCTGTGGCTGTTGCCATCCCTAGTAATTGTTACCTTCACTGTCCCATTCTTCTTGGCCTCCTCACCTCTCCCCAGGGACCCCACTGCCAGAGCTTAATAGTTTTTGCCTTTACTATTTTATAACATAAACTAAAATGCAAAGCTGAATTTTAAGGGAAAGTTAAAAAGGAAAAAATAAAACAAACAAAAATTACAAAACAAAAACTCTAATCAAACATCTGATTCTCTTTTAGTTTATAAAACACTTTTGCTTATATTATTTTATTTAATATTTATATCACTTCTGTGAAGACATTTTCATTTCTTAAGTTGCAAGGAGATGATGAGAGTGGATAAAGAGATCAAGAGTAACCAGTATGGCACAATGAGAATGAGACAGAGAAATAAATAGAATAGCTTTAAGAGTCCTGGATGGAAAGAAAATGAACAGAATGAGTCATTAGAGGCTGTCTTTGGGTGTGCAGGTGGAGGGCGTGTTGGGAAATCCTCAGTGCACCTCACACTGACACAGCAGCTAATTCAACATCCCAGCAACATCAGCTCCAGGGGGAAACCCTTTCATCCTTCCACACTGAAATACTGAAGTGGGGAGGAGGGTGGGGGGCTCTCAGTGTCTGTGTACAAGGAGCATACAGACAGGCTACTCACATGTACAGTCATAAATAATGTAGTAGCTCAGCTTGAAAAAACCACAGGTTAGAGGAAGAGGCTTTCCTGACGCACAGACAAGGCCTGAGATCAGAGGAGCCACTGGCAGGGTCGGCCTGAAACAATGAATCCCTTGTTCTAAGCAATGTTTATGACTGCTTCTTTGCACCTTAAGTTCATATTTTATTGGCTCAGCTGTGGGGTTTCCCCATTTGCTCATCCCTTAAAATAATAGCCCTGGCCAAGATATTCTTTAGAACACACCAGTCAGCCCTGACAACTGGCTCATTTATTTGGTGGGAAAAGAGATCCGTTGTGATTTGGATGTCAGATTGGGCTGTTTAAGATTCAGTTATGGATCTTAATGCTATGACAGTAAGATAAAAATAATAGTGAGTGTATTCACCTGCCTTTTTAGAGATGTTTATATGTCTTGTCTAAATGGTTGCGGTAAATCATAATCTACAAAAGTAGAAACACAATAAATTAAAGTGTAGAGTGTTTAAAATGAGAAAAAAATCATTTGTAGATGGTAAGAAGGATTGGTAGTTGGTTTGGGGAGAAAAGAAAACAACAAATCTTCACTACTAAAAAAAATGCATATTCTCTTCTTTGAAAGCAGTGAATTACATAAATATTACATCAAACTTAGAAACCAAGACCTTATATAATGTTCAATAGTTTGGTATAAAAATTAAACTGGGGTATACATTGTTTTATGACATCTAAGACAATGAAATCTCATCTTTATCAGGATGTGGCCTCTCATTTTTCTTTTCCCAAACAGTGGAGTGTTTGTGCTTGCATTAGAAGACACAACTGGGTATTTTTAAAAGGAAAAAAAAATTAATTAGATTATCTCTTAGATATTGTGCTTGTTTACCTTCTGCCTGGAAGCAAATAACTTCTTTTTTATTCTTGTTGTCCAACAGCTTTCCTAGAGTTGTTAGGAATACGGAAAAAATGGTTTTAAAATGTTATGATGAATAAATATAAATATCATTTAAACTTAGTTAAGGCTATGAGATGTGTCAAAATCAAAGGATTTGTCAACATTTATGAATAACTTCAGCTATTTGAATGTTGTCATGACATGAGATATTCAATATTACTTGTTTTGCACAGCTTCTGTGTCCTTATTGTAACTGTGATCAGCCTTTCTGTAGAGGAGATACAGAATATTTCAGGATCTGAAGTCCATACGACTCAAGTAGATTTCAGGTTTAATTTATAATCAAATCCAATGGCTTTCCTCTCTGTGCTTCCATCACAAAGTAGAGTAGCACAGAAGAAGCCAGAACGTCTGAATTGGAATCCCATACGCTCTAATTTCTAGCAGTGTGACCTCTGAGAAGTTGCCTCAATTTTTTTCCGTGCCTCTGGTTTCTTATCTAGAAAGTGCCGATAATAATAGTACTTTCTGCATTGAGTGTTGAAAGGATTAAATGAGTTAATGTGCACACAATTTTAAGAACAGTATTTGGAACAGAGTGAGACCTCAATAAAGGGCTGTTATTGTTAGTAGAGCTGCATTTGTGTGGAACATCTGTACCATATTTGCAGGAGTAGCTACATAATTTGTGAAGTCCAATGCAAAATGAAAATGTGGGGCCCCTTGCTCAAGAAGTATTAAGAATTCCATCCAAAGTGACGGCAGCAGAGTAGTAGGCTGAACACGGGGACTTCAGAGTGCAGAGCTCTGTGTAACTGCACAGGCCGCATGCCAGGGAAGCCAGCCTGGCATGTTTGATGACATATTGTTAGGGCAGGAACAATACGTCAATAATACGTCAGCCTGGCCTATTCATCCTTTTTAGTCCCCAGTGGTGTATCAGGGTCCCAGAAGGAAAGAGACACCATGAGTAAAATGAATCAGTTGTGGAAGTTTTAACTAATACAATTTTTTAAATGTTGTATGCAGGGTTTTTGTTTTGTTTTGGTGTGTTTTTTTTCCTTTGACAAAACAGGATAATGCAGCACCTGGAACAGAAGGGAAACCTTCCTTCACCACTCCTGGGCAGGAAGCTCAGAGGAGAGCTTTTCCTGGAAGCCAGCTTGATAGGAACGTGACCTTTCTGAGAGAGATGCCATTTAGCCAGCCCCTGGTATGCAGCTGGGAGGGAGACTGAGGAAGACATTCCCAGACCACAGTTCTGGGCCATGTTTCCACTGGACGAGTGGCTCTTGAGACACAAACTGAAGACATTTGGCACAAATACATAAATGAATATTGGCTGTGTTGTCACAAGAGCTCTAGAATCACTTCAGTTTCAGTGCAATTTCAGTTACTCATATGTTAACTTTCGTTCTGGTTCATTTATAAAATTCCAGAGATAATCATAAGTTAATGTGAGGGTTTATTCATGAGTTGGTGAAAGAAAGTTGCAAAAATGCACATGGCATGTGAAAAAAAAAACATGTTAAATTGTATTGTATATGGATCAGTAATTTCATGGGATATGTTAAAACTATTTTAGAGCACAGTGAATTTTAAAACAAAAACCCAGGGAGAAGTAGCACTCTCAGATTACAATAAAAACAGTAGATTGCGATTGCCAATCAAAAAACTCAGTACGGAAAGTACTACAGCGTATGCAGATATGTAGAGCTAATACAAAGAGAAGTATATATTTTTTAACTCATTAGATCTGTTCATTCTCAATCCTATGTCATTCTTCCTGAAATGACCTACGACTGTCTGTTAAAGGTTTTGGAATTCTGAGTGGAATTACGTGATATTCTCTCAAGTTAATGTTGCAGGCAGAAATAACGTTACAATGAAGTAAATTGAGATTATGATCTGTGTTCTTGCTACCTTTCCTCTGGCAGAGTTCTTGTGACGTACAGAGGCAGAATTTGATGGAGGGGCAAATATGTCTGCTATTTAGTTCTCATAAATAACCAACCACTACGCCTCGAGGCCAGATCCTTAGCCAGGCCTTTTAATCACAGACAGCATTGAATAGAACAGGCCCTTTCCAGTACAGCCCATGTTCCCTTTCAAAGCCACTAAGGATGGTAATTTAAAACTGGTTTTACTTCTATAATTATCAAAAGCAGAAGAAAAGATAATTCGACTTGGAAACTGTCTAAGCTCTTCTGCAAATAACCTTGATACAGGCACCAAAACCTTACTTAGTGGGGAAGAAGTGAAGGTCATTGACTAAATAACCTTATGGTTAAATTTTTTGTATTAAATAGTTTAATTTTTATTTTCAAGTTACAATTGACATACAAAATTATATTAGTTTCAGGTGTACAACATATTGATAAGACATTTATATAACTTATGAAGTACAGGCAATTACTCCAATAAATCTAGTACCCACCTGACATCATACATAATTATTACAGTATTATTGAGTATATTCCTTATGCTGTACTTTACCACCCCATGACAATTTTGTAACTACCAATTTGTACTTCTAATCCCTTTACCTTTTTCCTCCATCCTTACCCTCTTTGCATCTGGCAGCTGGCAAAAAGTTCTCTGTATCTGTGAGTCTGTTTCTGTTCTATTGGTTTGTTTTAGACTCCACATATGTGTGAAATCATCTGGCATCTGTCTTTCTCCATCATACTTATTTCACATAGCATAATACCCTTTAGGTCCATCCGTGTTCTTGCAAATGGCAATATTTTCTTTTTTATGGCTGACTTATATTCCATTGTATATATGCACTGCTTCTTCATCCATTTGTCTGTTGACGGACACTTAGTTGTTTCCATATCTTGCCTAAATAGTGATGCAGTAAACATGGATGTATGTCTTCATGTTTCGTGTTTCGTGTTACTTCAGATAAATACCCAGAAGTGGTGTTGCTGGCCCTTTTTTGTCTCTTGTGACGTACAGCCTTTGTTTTAAAGTCTATTTTGTCTAGTGTAAGTATTGCTACCTCAGCTTTTTTCATTTGTTTCTGTTTTCATGAAATATCTCTTTCCAGTCTCTGTGTGTCTTTGATCTGAAGTGAGTCTCTTGTAGGCAGCATGGGTATGGGTCTTGTTCTCTTATCTCTTCAACTGCCCTATATTCTTTGATGATAGCATTTAAATAATTTACATTTAAGGTAACTATTGATAGTATGTAGCTATTGTCATTTTATTATTTATAGTTTTGATTTTATTTTTCTTCTTCTTAAAGAAGTTCCCTTGACATTTCTGGTAATACTGGTTTGGTGGTGATTAAGTCTTTAGCTTTTTCTTGTCTGGGAAGCTCTTTATCTGTCCTTTGATCCTAAATGATAGCCTTGTCTTATGGAGTAAGCTTGTGTGTAGGTCCTTGCTTTTTATCACTTTGAATGCTTTGTGCCCATCCCTTCTGGCCTCAAAGTTTCTGTTGAGAAGTCAGTTGACATTTGAGGGAGCTCCCTTGTGGGTAAGTAACTACTTTTCTCTTGCTGGTTTTAAGATTCTCTCTTTGTGTTTAATTTTTGGAAATTTAATTATGGTGTGTCTTGGCGTGGATCCCTTCGGATTTATCTTGTTTGAAATCTGTGCTTTCTAGACTTGTATGTATATTTCTTTCACCATTTCTTTCTTTTCAGTTTGGAAAATTTTCGGTCATTTTTTTCCAAATAGGTTCTTAGTCCCTTGCTCTCTCTCTTCTCCTTCTGGTACTCTCATTAACTGAATATTTATTTGCTTACTATTTCCCTAAAGGCCCCTTAAACTATCCTTATTTTTAAAAATTATTTTGCTGTTCTGATTGGGTGTTTTCTACTTTCCAATCTTCCAAATTGCTGATATGATCCTCTGCTTTATCTTCTGTACTATTGATTCCCTATAATATATTCTTTATTATAGTTACTGTATTCTTCATTTCTGAATTTTTATGATTTTTGTGTTTTGTTTTGTTTTTTTTAATGCTGTTGAAGTTCTTGCTAAGTTCCTTGAGCACCCTTATGACTATTTTTTTGAACTCTGTGTCTGGTAGTTTGCTTGCCTCCATTTCACTTAGTTCTTTTTCTGAAGTTTCTCCTGTTCTTTCATTTGGGAACTATTTCTTTGTTTTCTCATTTTGGCTGCTTCCCTGTGTTTCTTTCTGTGTATTTGGTGGGGAAGCTCTATCTCCCAGTCTTGGTAGAGTGGACTGATGTAGGAGGTGTCCTGTAAGGCCCAGTGGCATAGCTTCCCATCACTTGAGTTGGGTGTTGAGGTGCATGCTTCATGTGGGTTGTGGCCACACTCCAATTGTAGTAGGGCCTTGATTGCTCTTGGCATATCACTGGGAGGGATTGACAACCTGCTCCCCAGGCCAATAGGCTGGGAGAATCAGCTGTAACTACAGTGGAGGAGCTGCTGTACAGGGGCTGACTTTATGGAGCAGGAGTCCCTTCAGTGGGGCTTTGGTGTGTGCCACTCACTCCTTGAGTATGTTGCTTGTGGAGGTGGTTAAGTGGTGTTCTGATGTGATCTGAATATGTCCACCAGGTGCACTGGCTCTGGAACCTCCTGGGAAATATAGGCCAAGGTCAGCTACTGCCTATGGTCTTCCCAGGGCCACCTGGTATGCTTATAGAGTGATATGCAGATGGCTGCTGGCTTGGAGTTGCCCAGGAGAGGCCAAGCTGCAAACCAAGCTTGGCTGTTGCTGGTACCAGACCTAAGGCCGTTAATCAAGAGGCACAGGGTATGAAGAGGCCAGATTGCTGCTTGTCGGAGAGATATTTGGGAAATTCAAAGCATGAGCCAAGAGAGGCCATTTTTTATAGAAAAGGCTTGGGTGGGTCCCCAAGCTGGGTGAAGCAGGGTCTCAAGGAATCACGAAGGTGGGGCAAACAGTGTTAGCTAGGTTAATGGAGATTCAGATATGATGGCAGACTGCACCTGCAGGGGGAGGGCTCAGCAAAGTGACATCTCTGCTGTCACTTCCTAGAGAAAGCTGCTGCTTTAGCCCTCATTCTGAAGCCAGGCAATTGAATTCCTCTCCACATGCCCCTGACACCTTTCAAGCTGCTTCCCCAACACTGAAGCTCAGAGGAAGTGTGTCCTAGTAAGTCAGTATGAGGGCTAGTATGAGGTAGTATGAGGGCCCTTTAAGAGGAACCCCTGGAACCCTTGGAGCCTTCTGTCTCACTCAACTGCAATCCTTGTGATTTTCACAGCCAAAAGTTATAGGGACTTCTCTTCTTGTCATAGGATCCCTGGGCCAGGGGTTCTGGTGTGGAGTTAGAACCCATGGCTCCTCAGGTGAGACCTTCACAGCAGAGGTACCCCTCCCAATATTTTAACCACCACGGGTGGTTTACTGTAAGACCAACCCCTTTCACTTCTTTGCCTCTCCTACAAGTCTTAGTGTGGCTCAATTCTGAATGGTTGTTTTGTAGTTTCATTGTAATTTTGATGTGGATGTAGAAAATTCTGAGTACCACATTCACCTACACCATCATCTTGATTCTATGGTTAATGTTTTATAGGTGTTTTCTTTGCTCAGAGATAGGGGAATTTAAAAAATAATAATAATTATAGTTGACATACAACAATATCTTAGTTTCAAGTGTACAGCATAGTGATTTAATATGTTTATGCACTGTTAAGTAATACCACAATCTCTACTTGTTTGTCACCACATGTTTATTACAATATTATTGACCATGTGTACTATTTTATACATCTTTGTGACTCATTTATTTTATAACTGAAAGTTTGTAGCTCTTAATCCCCTCTAATTATTTTACCATGCCCACTTCCTCCCCTCTGGAAACCATCAGTTTGTTCTCTGTATCTCTGTAAGTCTGTTTTTATTTTGTTTTTTAATCTCTACATATAAGTGAATTATACTGTGATTGCTTTCTCTGTCTGACTAATTTCCCTTAGAATAACACCCTCTAGGTCCTTCTATGTTGTTGGAAATGGTAAGATTTCATTCATATTAATCTACCGATGGACACTTAGGTTGCTTCCATGTCATGGCCATTGTGAATAACACTGCAATGAACATAGAGGTATTTATTTGAATTAGTGTTTTTGATTTATTTAGATAAATACCCAGAAGTAGAATTGCTAGACTGTATAGTAGTTCTATTTTTAACTTTTTGAGAAAATTTTCTATTTTCCACAGTGACTCTATCCATGTACATTTTCACCAACAATGCACTAGGGGCCCCTTTCTGTATATTCTCATTAACACGTGTATTTTGTTGTCTTTTTAGTAATGGCCATGTTGACATGTGTGAGGGTGTTTCTCCTTATTTTTCCATTGAATTTTTTCCATTACCATTTATCCCTGTTATATTCCCGCCCCCCACAATCACCACACTGGTGTCCATATGTATGAGTCTGTTTTCCTTGTTGCTTGATCCCTCCACCCTCTAGGCACCCCCGTAGCTGTCATTCTGCTCTCTGTGACTCTGTCTCTACTTCATTAATTCAGTTGGTTCATTAGATTCCACACATTTGTACAATAATATGGTATTTGGCTTTCTCTGACTGGCTTATTTTGCTTATCATAATGTTCTCCAGGTCCATCCATGCTGTCACGAAGGGTAAACATTTATTTTTTACAGACAAATGGTATTCCATTGTATGAATGTCCCATAGTTGTTTTATCTACTCATCTATTGACGGGCACTTGGGCTGCTTTTATATTTTGGCGATGGTAAATAATGGTGCAATGAACATAGGGGTGCTTACGTTCTTTTGAATTAATGTTTTGGTTTTCTTTAGATATATTCCCATAACTAGGTTCACTGGGTTAAAAGCAACCCATAGAATGGGAAAACATATTTTTGGTACTTCTGATAAGGAGTTAATACTCAAATTTTTATAAACAACATATAAAATTCAACACATATAAAAAAAACTCCCAAACAATCCAATTAAAAAATGGGCCTAGAACCTGAATAGACACTTCTCCAAAGAGGACATACAGAGGGCCAGTAGATATATGAAAAGATGTTCAATTCCACTAATCATCAGAGAAATGCAAATTAAAACTGCAAATGTGATATCACCTCACACCTGTCAGAATGTCCATCAGTAAATCAACAAACAACACATGCTGGTGAGGATGTGGAGAAAGGGAAGCCTTTTCACTGTTGGTGGAAATGCAAATTGGTGTAGCTGCTGTGGGAAACAGTGTGAAGATACCTAAAATAACTTAACATGGATCTAATTGTTGTTTTGGTTTGCATTTACCTAATGATAAGTGATGTTGAACATCTTTTCTTGTGCCTCTTGGTCATCTTTATATCTTCTTTTTTTTTAAATGTTTATTTAGCCCTAGCCAGTGTGACTCAGTTTGTTGGAGCATCTCCCCATAGCCTGAAGGTTTACAGGTGTGATTCACAATCAAGTTGTGGAATAAGTGGGTTGTGGAATAACTGGGTTGTAAGTTCGATCCCTGGTCAGGGTGTGTATGAGAAGGCAACCAATAGCTGTTCCTTCTTGCATTGATGCATGCAAGAAGGCAACCAATAGATGTTTCTCTCTCAGATTGATGTATCTTTCTCTCTTTCCCCTTCCTCCCTCTCTGAAAGCAATGAAAATACTATTCTCAAGTGAGGGTAAAAAAAATGTCTATCCAGGTTTTCTGCCCACTTTTAAATCAGATTGTTTTTGATGTTAAGTTGTTTGAGTTCTTTACATATTTTGATCTATCCCCTCTTTAAATATAACATTTGAAAATATTTTCTCCCATTCAGTAGGTTGCCTTTTCATTTTGTTTCCTTTACTATGTAAAAGCTTTTTAGTTTAATGAAGTACCATTTGCTTATATTTGCTTTTGTTGCCCTTGCCTTAGGAGACATATCTAAAAACAAACAAACAGAAACCACATCTAAAACAAAAGCAAACTAAGAGGACAGCTAGATCAGGAGCAGAAACATAGAAATGGAGATCTCATGGAGGGTTAGCAACAGGGGAGTGGGAGGGGGAGAAGGGGGGAGAAGGTACAGAAAATAAGTAGCACAGATGGTAGGTAGAAAATAGATAGGGGGGAGGGCAAGAGTAGTATGAAAGATATAGAATCTAAAGAACTTGAGACACGTGTTCCTGAACTGAAGGGGGGATGGTAGGGGAGGGAGTGTTCAGGGTGGAGGGGAATGAAAGGGGGAATAGAACAACTGTAATGACATAATCAATAAAATAAAAATTAAAAAAAAGAAGAGATTGCTGAAGCCAATGCCTAAGAATTTACTGCCTAAGCTTTCTTCTAGAAGTTTCATAGTTTTGGCCTTATATTTAAGCCTTTAGTATATTATGAGTTTATTTTTGTATATGGTGCAGGGATGTAGTCCACTTTTATTCTTTTGCTCGTAGCTGTCTGGTTTTTCCAGTGCCTTTTTATTTAAAATACTGTCTTTTCCCCATTGTATATTTTTGCCTCCTTTGTTGTAGATTGGTTGGCCATATAAGCATGGGTTAATTTCTGGGCTCTCTATTCTGTACTATTGATCTGTGTTTTTGTTATAGTAATCAAACACTGCCTTACTGTTTTGATTACTATGGCTTTGTAATATATTTTGAAATCAGGTAGTATGATATCTCGAACTTTCTTCTTTCTCAAAATTGCTTTGGCTATTGGGGGTCTTTTGGGTTCCATACAAATTTTAGGATTATTTGTTCTAGTTCTGTGAAGAATACCATTGGAAGTTTGGTAGCAATTTCACTGAATCTGTAGATTGTTTGAGGACAGGCTATCATACTCAATAGTGAAGAGCTGAATACTTTTTCTCTAAGATCAGGAATAAGCCAAAAATGCCCACTCTTGCCACTTTTATTCAACATAGCATTGAAAGTCCTAGCCAGAAAATTAGGTGAAAAAAGTAACAAAAAGCATCCAAATTGGAAATAAATAAAACTATCACTATTTGCAGATGACATGACACTATATGTAGGAAACCCTATGGACTGCACCAAAAAATCTATTAGAACTAGTAAATAAATTCAGTAAAATCACAGTATATAAAATTATTATACAGAAATCTGTTACATTTCTGTATCCTATTAATGAACCATCAGAAAAAGAAATTAAGAGAACAATTCCATTTCCAATTGCATACAAAAGAATAAAATATTTAGGAACACGTTTAAGGAGGTAAAAGATCTGTACACTGAAAACTCTAAAAGGAGGAATTACTTGGTCCTTTAACTATCTCAGCAAGTTTTGAGTATAAGGTCTTTGGAGACATACTGGTTTGAATACCAGCTTTGCATTAACAGCAGCATATTCTCCAACAAATTATTTCACTTTATTGAAACTATTTTCTTATCTGTAAGTTAGAGATTACAATAGAGAATTGTAGTTAGGGCTTAAGTAAGTTTATAGGCCTTTAAATCTACATGAGAAACTGAATCGTTTCCATAGCCACTATAACTAGTTCTACCAGAGTTGACTCCATGGAGTTCTAATGTTTGAAGAGATCCACACCCAGTCCACCAGACTTTGTCAGATAAACGTTTTTGCTAATATTGTGGAACATCATACACATGACTTCTTTATCCAAAAGAAAATGAACCCTTGGACTTCATTGACTCTGTCCTCAAGTTGGACTGTTGATGGATGGTATTTGCGTATCTGGGTGTCCTGGAAGGGGTCAGTCTACAGTGAAGCCCTCAGGTGACTGTGGGGCATCCCTTGAGCACCCAAAGGCAACATTTTCTGTGATGTGCTGCTGAAAGGTGCTATTCATATTACATTTGGTCAGATTCCTAGAACCAACTCATGGTTTTACTTCAGTTCCAGATATTACCAATTCCATTTCCTTGCTTGTTATAGAGAAGGAAACTGACTGTAGGCCAAAGTAATAATATACAATTGGAAAATATTTGGTTGTAAAGACATGGGCACTCTCAAAATGACCCTTTACATGAAGGGAGAAAAACTGTTGAAGAGTTTTAATACTTATTTTCATAAGCCAACTTGTTTGTTTACAGTTTTAATTTTTTAAAAGTTGATTCATGATGAAAATCTTGGTGAATAAACTGAACTTTAAATAGGAGAGCCACTCTGTTCAAATAATCATTCAGTCAGAAGCTTTTGGTATTGTATGTAACTCAAATCATGTTTAAATTTATGATTTCCTAATTTGTAGCTCTTCTCATTACTATTGATATCATTATTATAATTCTGTTCCTATTTAACAACATTCAACCTTAAATATTTTGACTTTCCTAGACTATTTCTTTGGGTTGGGTTTTCTTTTCTTTTCTTTTTTACAATGACAGATCTCTTTATTAATTTTATTGAATTGCTTTCTGTTATAATATTTTGAAGCAGGATGAGAATTATAGATTTGATCCTCAAAGTCACACAAGAAATCATGCATGTACTGTGGATATCTTGTATTTATGATATCCATATTATAAAGTATTGACTTTTGATATTTTATAATATGTTGAGTGGAAATATATAGATTTATTGGTTTCTAATTATTTGATAACATGTATAAAAGACAAGACATTAAGATGATCTTTGCTAAATTTTTACTTGTGATATGGATTCCAACACATGTAACTAACATTCAAATCAACACTTCAGATTTTTATTTTTCTTACTGCTGTGTCAAAACAGTTATTATTCTATAGTTGTTTACTTTGAGGAAGAATTTATCAAAATTAAGTGAACTATTTTTGTGTGTATATGATACATTTAAAGTATATGACATTGTCAGGTATATATAATTTTAAATTATAGTATACTTGTAGCTGTACTAATCAAAGCAGCAATAAAAACAATATGTATAATTCCTGTGCCAGAAATTGGACTAAGTGATTTGAATGCACTATTTAAATTAATTTGTATGTCAGTTGTACTGGTAAACATTTTTCACTTCCCATTTTATTAATGTGAAAATTGAGGCTTTATCAGAGGTTAAATAACTTACAAATGTTACCCAGGTGGTAAATGGCAGACTTGGTCCTGGATCCTTGCTCTGTCTGGATATATACTGGTTCTTTGCCACTACTCTTTAACTAGGTAATGCACTTTTGAAAAATATTTCTAAAATGTGCAACTTTAAAATAATTTAATCTTTATTTTATTTTTTCCATTACCATTTAGTCCCCTTACACCTCCCTACCCCCAGCAATCACCACACTGTTGTCCATGTCCATGAGTACTTTTTCCTTTTTGCTCAATCCCCCCATCCCAACCTACCCCCACACTCGTGATTAATACTTTTTGAAAGTATCTTTATGTGCATTATGTGCTTTCATCTATATTATTGCAGTACATTGCACTCCAGGAGGTAGATATGATTCCACAATATACATCTGTGGATACTGGAAGTCTGAAAGGTCATTCATTCAGTTATTTGACAAATATAAGCTGATTACCTACCATTGGGCCAGGCATTGTGCAAAAGACTGTGACTGTTTTACTGCCAAAATTATAGGGCAAGAAGAGCCAGGCCTAGGCCCAGAATCCCTGATTCTTGTGCCAGGATTTTTTTGCTCAATGTCATATACTTTATAGAAATCACACCAAAAAAGATTAAAAGTACTAACAAACACCATAAAAAGAGTGTGTTCTTTTGTTATTTAAATAACTAGGTAGAATTAAAATACTTTTTAAACCTCCATCCCTTTAAAGGAAAATTAAAAATCCTGTTACCAGTAAATAGAGCCTAAGGAAGCCTTTTAATCCAAAAGACATAGAGCAAAAGTAGAACCAAGCTTCAGCAAGTCTTAGGGCCTCTGTCAGAAATTTGCTTGTGTAGCTGTGGAGCCTTAATAACATGGAGGCTCCGGTGATTTTAAAGGAAATATCTAAAAAGAAGGTTTCTGTTGCCTACTGAACATTCCAGAGCGTAAGTGTGGCTTAAACACTCGTTATTTATTTGTGTTGTACTCAGGAAATAAGGGTAAAAGGTCATACATTTTTCAAAATTAAGTTGTTTGATCTGTCTAAATATTGACCCCTGACCCTTTCTTCCCTCTTCAATTGTGTGCTAACAAGCTTGTGTTCAGGGTTTACTTTGTTGCTGTGCATACTGAACTTGATGAGAGTTGCAGGTTATATAGTAAGAGTTAATAGAGACGCATTTTATAATGTGGAAAAATAACAGAGAATTCCAAGAATTGGTATAAAGACCCCTTTGATACATTGCTTTGAATCTACTCAGGATATTAGGCAGTAAGCAATTATTGCTTTAAGTTGATGAGAAAAATCGACCAGTATTTCATAACTGCTTTACTTTTTACCAAAGATCTGTTGCAATTGCAAAATGAATAATGCAGGAAAATATGGATCTCACTCTCCTGGTTCACCACCACAGTTATTGGTATTTACCTCTCAATTCGTACTGAGAAAAGCCCAAATCACCAAAGTGAACTAATAAAAGTAGAGGAACTTAAGACTTGCAATGATGGTTCTACTGCAAATTCACTATCTTCCACTGCTAGCATATATTCAGTGCGTAAGAAGTCCAGGATAGTGTGTTAACAGCATTTCAAGTGCAAATTTATTTAATTCTCACCAGATTACCCTATTTTATAGATGAACAAAGTAGGACCCAGAGATGTTAGCTGATTTCATCTTGCAATAGGAAGAACTGGGTTCAGATTCCAGGCTAGTCACTGCTGTGCTGTGGCATCTTTGTAAATGCCATTGGGAAGGTTGTCACTGGGACATTGAACTATTTGTGAAGTTCTATATATTTTTTCCACATTTCATATTTTGGATTTGGAATATTTTCACCTCATCAGTAGTGTCTTGTATTTCAGGGAAATTACCAGTGGATTTACAGAGTCTTACACCTGGAGTTGAGCTCTTTACAGGCCTTCTTCTGAATTAGGGTGCTGTGGCTTTTTGAAGGAGGCACATATAATACTCACAAGGCAGAGGAAAAGAAGCACTTGGCAGACACTAAGGGTATTGCATGCAACCTAACTGGTCATTACTGAGGAATTTGAAGGTGATCTGTGTTGAGTTTATCTTAAAAGACTTGGCATGAACAGGAGTAACATTTGGCAAAATAGAAAAGAGGAAGAACATCAAAATTGCAAACACTGAAAGGCCTCAAAAGCAGTGATTGGAGATTGGAACAAACTAATAGTGAGTTCATTTAGATACTGGAAACCTACCAACCTGTTGGCCAGTATAGAAGGCCACACAAGCAGACAGGGCTACCCTGCAGTTAAATATGAATCCTTGCCCTAGCTTTTCTACCCACTCCTAAATGGACCGGTGAATCTCATGAGGAACCTACTAAAGTGAAGTTTGGACTGCATGACCCTTATAACCTACAAGTTAGAAAATTCCTGCTTCTGCAGATAGGAACTCTGGTAGATTAGCCTCTGGTTCATCCTACTAGTTACGGCTGCAAGCCCCTCTGTGCTCCATGTAACCCTGAACACTCCATGTCTAAAACACACCTCTTGAGTTGTAGCAGCTACAGGCCTAATCTTTTGCATGTGTAAAGTGAGCTCCTTTCACATAGCTCACTCTCTTCCCCTGTACCGCACAAAATAAATAGGTTATTTCTGCTCCTTCAGTATCTTATGAATTGAGGCTAAGGCTTTCGGAAAATTACTTTTCCCCCCCAAGAGAAAATATTTCTGAGATGACAATATTTCTCAAGGTAAAATGCTGAAATACATGAGCACACTTGAGTTCCAGCCCCGCTCTGCTCTCAGTATCAAGCAAGGGGAATTGAAAGAGGTGTTTTGAAAAGTAGGTATTATTGTTAACATACCAACTTTTATTTAACTGCCCGAGGAGTAATCTCTGCTAAGGAAAGCAAGCCAAGAGGTAACTGCAGAGTAAAGATGAGCATTTAGGATGCCATCTGCTGCTTTTTAAAAGTTCTATTTTTTTTGACTGTCTTTTCATTCCCTTAACATGTCCTACACAGTCTACCTATAGGCCAGCTATAATCTCAATAACGAAGAGAGGAGTAAACAATCTCAATAATGATTTCTAATAATTTAGACTGAAATTTCCTTAGGAAATCAAATGATAAAATGATTGTTTACCAAGAGGCCAACAATTAAATTTCATTTTAGTTCCACTAACTGCATTGACATATAATAACTAAAGCACATGCTGAATCATAATTATTTAAATCTCTCGGGTACTGTCAATCATTTACTCTTTTTACTCAGAAAACTTTGTCAATATTTCCTAAGGTGTATTTCACTGAAAGTATTTCTACGTCTTTTTAAGAGGTGTTATCTGAAATTTTGTAGTCAAATAAATTTGAATACTGCAGTGGAGCACTAATTAAATAAGTTTTAATATTTCCAAGACGAGACTGCTCAGTATCTTTATTATGCAGATGGGTATTGTGAATCTCTGCGAGGATGAATAGGTTGTATGGTTTCACATGAACGCTGGGCTCTGGGACTCCCCTAACAGAGCACCACAGGTACCTGGTGTTATAAGAAACTCACTCTGAGAATCATTCTTCCATGTGGACATACCATTTTATAAATGCCATTTGGAAATATTACAAGCAGAGCAGGATCTAATTGGTTGACATTGTGGTCTCTTTATATCCAAAATTAAAAAGAACCAGCAAAAAAGTTTTAATTCCCTTATCTAGAACCAACCATTATAGATTCTTATATGTATTCCCTTCTATACCTTTAAAATGTACTTTTTCAGGGAGTTTAGCTATGTTTATGCAATGTTGTATCCTTATATTATTTTTGATTTTTTTTTAGTATATGGCTTTTCTCACTTGTTCATCTGCTCTTTGTGAGAATATTTTTGATGACAATAATATTTCAGCTGAGTAATTCATCATTTAGTTAAACATTCTTTAATTATTGGGCATGTAATTTTCTCAGTTTTCCCTATCATATACTCTATTTCAATGGATATATTTATATACAAGTACTTTTACAAATTTCTGTCAATTTCCTTGGGATCCATTCTTAGAAAATAAGTCATTGGAGTGAAAGGTATGATTATTTTCTGAATCTAAAAAGTATTGCTAAATTGTTTTTCCCTAATGATTCAATTTTTATGTTCTAATAAAATAAAAATTGATTATACCAACAGTGTAATGCTAAAGCTAGATTATAGACTGAAATATAAATTAAATACAAATATTTAGATTCTTGATTATCTAAAATTTATCTTTTTTTAGATTTTTATCTCATCTGGACTTGATTTTTGTGTACATTTACTGGCCATTTACATTTTCCCTTTGGGAAGTCTATGTTGATGTTTTTATTCTCTTTTTCTCTTTGCCTTATTTCATTTTTATGATTATAAATTCTTCTTGTGACTAGATATTAATAATTATTCATTTATTTTTCTATTTTTACTTTAATTTTTTACTTTTTTTTAACAGCCATGGGAAACCACTTTCAAACATTTAAGAGTTTGGGAAATATACCACCCATATTCCATTTTAGGAAGAAATTCTCAAAAGTCTACTGTAGCTGGGTTAAAAATTAAAAAGAATAAGGAATTCCTAGTCTTCAAGGAGCCACAGTTGGAGAATTAAAATCAACTGAACAAATGGATTTGTTCTAAATAACCTTATGTCCAGATGATCTTCTGAAATTTGATTATAAAATTTATGACCAAGAATAATTGGGATGTGATAAGTGTAATAAACAAATATCTCAATTATTTGCTACTTAAAGGTGGCCTTTTCACATTAGAGGAGAGAATACTAAGTAAACGAGAACATTATTTTTAATTGACTAGCAATTGTCAGTGTTTACCTGCAAGTTACAAACTTTCTAGTTTAGTATCAAGTTTGATTTTTGAGTCTAAGCCTTTTCAAAGAATCCCAAGATATTTTGGAATCACTTTTGTCACAGAAGTTATATAAATTAGAGTACTGCACAATGTGGAGTATTAACAATCACTTCCATCACCATGACCTCTTCAGCACCTGCTAGGTTGAAGGCTACATGTGAGGTTGTGGAAGAGTACTAGGGTATGTCTACAGTTTTGTTTTTGGTAAATGTAATCTCTAAACCTTGTTTTTTCTTTATACATGTTCATCATTATATCAACCTCTCTTAGCTTTGAAAATGATTGAATCATGCATAACACCTTTCTGAGTTTCAGTGCTATATCATAGGGTAGTTTTTTTTTTCATTTAACAATGTTTTATTTTATTTTTTTCAGTGTACAAGTCTTTCACCATCTTTCATTAAATTTATATTCCTAGGCATTTAATTCTTTTGGACGAATAGGGTAGTTTTATAAAAAGGCACTTAAGTAAAAGTTAGAAATCCAAAGTCTAGTACAGTAGTGTACTAACTACAAAAATAACTCAATTGAAGTAACAATCATAGAATAGATAAATTCTGAATTAAGAAGTGAGATATTTCAGGAAAACACAAGCAGCAGAAAGTAGAAGTCAGAATGTTATATTAGTGAGTCTAGAATTTGAGGGAAAATAAATGACATGTAAAAGAATAAGTCACTATGGAGCAAGGGGCGGGGGAGGCTGGGATGGAAAAAATAGACAAAAAACTGTACTTGAAAAATAACTAAATAAAATTAATTATAAAGAAAAAAAAAGAATAAGTCACTATGATCATGAGCTAAAAAAAATTTGACAAAGCTCCAATACTGCCATCTCTTTGTATGGAAAGTAATAAATCAAAATCTGCTAGAAGTGTAAATAAAAATTGGTAGAAACAAAATTATGGTATGAACCTTATGATAATTAAAACTATATAATAGAGCCCACACATACATATGTAAAGTAATGTACTTAAATAATGTAATTAATAAAGTCAAATTGACATATCTCAACGGCTATATTTTGAAATATTTTGACATGTATCAAATTGTGTAGAGAATATACTTTTTTTGAGATTCTATGAAACATTTAAATACTAATTAGATGATATATAAATATTTTTTAATTTTTAAAATGTTATTATTTATTTAGTTATTTTTATTGTCGTTCAAGTACAGTTGCCTCCATTTCCTCCCCACCACTTCCCTCACCCCCCTTGGTTTTGTCCATGTGTCCTTTATAGATGTTCCCGAGAACCTTTGCCCCTTTTCCCCTGATTATCCCCTCCTGCCTCCTCTCTGGTTACTGTCAGTTTGTTCTTATACCTATTGACATATAAATCTTAAAGTATTATAAAATATATGGTAGTCAACAAGCACATAAAACCACATTCAACATCATTAGTCATTAGAAAAATGCTCATAAGAACCACAAAAGGATATTACTACCCAACATAAAAATGGCTAAAATGGGGAAAAAACCCACAAAACCTCCTAACACCAGTGCTAACAAGGCTGTGGACCTCCAAAACTGCTGGCTGGAATGCAGAATGATGTAGTCAGAAAATACCATGGCAGTTTCTTATAATATTACAGGTACACTTGCCATTGTGACTCAGAAAGCTCACTTCTAGGTACTTATGCTAGAGAAATGAAATCTGAGGTTCACACAAAAACTGGTACAAGAATGTTAGAAGAAAGTCTACTGATGATTGACCAAAAGCAGAAAGAACTAGATGTCCTCCAATGGCTGAATGGTTAAACAAACAGGGCACATCCATCAGTGGAATTCTTAATAATAAAAAGAAGAGAACTACTGAGAGATGCTAGTATATAGATTAACCTATACAAAAATATATTTAAAAAATTTTTTGATTGATTACGCTGTTACAGTTGTTCTATTCCCCCCTTCATTCCCCTCCACCCTACCCCCGTCCCCACCTTTACCCCCCCTTTAGTTTATGTCCATGTGTCTCAAGTTCTTTAGGAATTCCGCTATATTTCCCATACTATTCTTGCCCCCCATCTATTTTCTATCTACTGTCTATGCTACTTATTTTCTGTACCTTCTCCCCCCTTCTCCTCCTCCCACTCCCCTGTTGCTAACCCTCCTTGAGATCTTCATTTCTATGTTTCCACTCCTGATCTAGCTGTCCTTTGAGTTTGCTTTCGTTTTAGGTGTGGTTGTTAATAACTGTGAGTTTGCTGTCCTTTCACTGTTCATGTTTCTTTAACTTCTTTTTCTTCAATAAGACCCTTTAACATTTCATATAATAAGGGCTTGGTGATGATGAACTCCTTGAATTTGATCTTATCTGAGAAGCACCTTATCTGTCCTTCCATTCTAAATGAAAGTTGTGCTGGATAGAGCAATCTTGGTTGTAGGTCTTTGGATTTCATGACTTGGAATACCTCTTTCCAGCCCCTTCTTGCCTGTAAGGTCTCTTTTGAGAAATCTGCTGACAGTCTGATGGGGACTCCTTTGTAGATGACTGTCCCCTTAGCTCTTGCTGCTTCTAGGATTCGCTCCTTCATTTTAATTTTGGCTAATGTAATGATGATGTGCCTCGGTGTGTTTCTTCTTGGGTCCAACTTCTTTGGTACTCTCTGAGCTTCCTGGATTTCCTGGAAGTCTATTTCCTTTGCCAGATTGGGGAAATTCTCCTTTATTATTTGTTCAAATAAGTTTTCCACTGGTGGCTGTGCCTTTCCCCCCTTCTGGTACCCCTAGAATTCGGATGTGGGAGCATTTAAAGATGTCCTGGAGGTTCCTAAGACTCTCCTCATTTCTTTGAATTCTTGCTTCTTGACTCTTTTCTGTTTGGCCATTATTTGCTTTCTTCTGGTCCACTCCATTTATTTGAGTCCCAGTTTCCTTTTCATTGCTATTGGTTTCCTGTGCAATTCCATTCGTTTCAATTAGTTTCGCCTTCATATATTTGTCTAATTTGTGGCTATAATCAACCAGTTCTGTGAGGATCCTGATCACCACTGTTTTAAATTGTGCATCTGAGAGTTTTGCTATTTCTTCATCGCTTAGATTTATAGGCTCTGGGGCTTTGAGATCTTCTTGAGCCATTTTTGGTCTGTTCGCACCCTTTAAGTGTGAGGAGGGGAGCCTTGGACTACCAGGTCGCTGGGTTATGACGCTGTATGTGGAGGCAGGGTCAGAGCAGGGAAATGGCGGCGCCCTCCCTGCTGCTGCCGCGGGGACCGGCTTGGTCCCGGTCCAATCGCCCACTCCCTCACTTGTCTATCCGTGTACCAATGTGCGACCACAGTCAACTTGCAGCCCTGCTCCCTCACTGTTTCCCTGTGGTGGCTCGCTTGGTCGCTGGCTCCATTGCTCACTAGGTCCAACCCTGCACCTGGTTCTGCACGCCTGAGTCTGTCTGACCGAGTTTTCCTGTGCAACCCCGCTCCACCAGCTGCTGGTTTCGCCCCTTACCGATCAGGCTGAAGAATTTGTTGTTAACAGACTTCCGAAAAGTTCAATTTTCTGTGTTCTGGCTGTTTTCTGTTGCTAATATTTAGTTGTCTCTAAACTTGGTTGTGTGAGAAGGCACGGCTTATCCACCTACGCCTCCATCTTGGCGGAAGTCCTTCAAAAATATATTTTTCTAAGAAAGACGTATTAAATCCAAAAGGCTACATATGGTCTAATTTCATTCATAGGAAATTCTATGGAAAGTAAACTATAGAGATGGGAAATGGTTGAGTATTTGCCGAGGATTAAAGGCAGATGAGGGCTGCACTACTAAGGCACTGCCAGATGATGATGGAACGCTTCTGTGTGTTGACCGTGGTGGTGTCTCGCACATCTTCATTTGCCCAGAGCTGTAGAACTACATAATAGCACGTTTTATTTGGACAGCATTCTCCAAATAGGTAGATCCTTTATATGCTATGCTATATTTACAATTAAATAGTCATAAAATAGAGAATAAGTATCTTTTCTAAAAATAAATCTCGACTAAAAAATTCTATGTTTAAGAAACAAGATTTAGAAAATATTGGACTAAAATTTTATCAAAATTTAAGAATGGATACCATAGCTATGCTCTATGTGAAATACATGCTTTTAGAACTGTTGTTAAAAATGCTGATATGAATGCAGATTAATAAATCATCCATACTATTCAATATGCCCCACTAAATCCTAAAAGGACAACATAAAGAAATAAAAGCAAAATGTACTGAATTAGCAAACAAGTTGTACAATTAGTTAATCTAAGAGTTGTTAACTTGGAAGACCAAGTAATCAACAAGTTTCAGGGAATCCTTATCAAAATAGAAAAAGATAAATAAAAAGAGAAATGATATATAAATATAAATATATATTTAACATGTTATAGAGTAGTATATCAACTCTGTGGTAACAAGTTAAAATAGTAATGAGATGGCTTAAAAATTAGAAAAAATAGTAGGTAAACAAGTGGTAGTTACTAAAACTTGGCTAAAAACATTATTTTTTTAAAAAACTTGGAGATAGGTCATTGTGAGGGTGGGGATTTAAAAGGAGAAAGAAACAGAACAGCAAATGCTATATTCACTGCTCCTGAATGCTAAAAATGGCTACATAGCAATTTTTAATTTAAAAAAATTTATTCATATTGGAAAGAAAGGGAGGGAGGGAGAGAGAAAGAACCATGTGAGATCAGTTGTCTCCTATACTCACCAGGACTAGCATTCAAACCCACAACCTAGGTCTGTGCCTGGACCAGCAATCAAACCTATAAAACCTGTTTTGATGACCAGAAATGCACTTCAACCAAATGAACTACCCAGCCAGTGCTACCCAGTCATTTTAGTAAATTAGTAAACTTGGATAGAAAAATATGAAAGAGATCTTTTATTGCATGGCAGAAGTCTTAGAGTTATTTGCAAGTAAAAATCAAAATCTTAATTAAAGTATTTGCAAATTGAAGTTGAGTAATTTTGAAAAGTCATTTATCTTTACCATTTAGTTTGATCATAGTAATGAAAGAATAATTTAGAGTCAAGGAATCTATGAAATAAATTACATATTCTTAATTGATGGCTTATCTAGAATATTAGATAATCAAAGTAGTTCATTTGAACACCTCATTCCTCTGAGTCAGATGGTTTTCAATAATCATGAAATAAATTCAGTAATATAAGATCACAAAGAAAATAAAGTAAAAATTTCTTTACTGAATTATATGTATATTCATACAGTATATACATATATATATATGGATATATATCACTAAATTAAAAAATAAGAAAATGTTACAGTATAGTAAGAAAAGAGATACTGGATTAGCATGTTTAAATTATACAGTGCATTTTTTTAAAACAAAGAAAAATGAAAAATACCAATATCAATATATTAGTTAAACATATAAGAAATAATATTAGCTTGGTTTCAAGACTACAAATCTCTCAATGACTTTATTTAAAATCTTTGTATATTTATGTTTAGTAGTAGCATTGTCATTTTTTTAATCTGTATTGCTACTTAATCAAAAAATAATTTTTAGAAGTTTTAATTTCAAGAAGTTCTTTTCATGGATAGCCATAGGTATGCAAAATAGTTAAGGAAAGCCTTAAGTAAAATGATAAATTAGCTTGAGATTGATTAAAAAAAATCTCACTTTACCTTTCCAGAAGTTGAAATACTGGCTGTCTGTCTGTGTTTTTTAATTACTACTAATGGCTTTCAAGAGTTTTTATATTTGAAAGTTCTCTGCTAAAATACCCTTACCAGAAAATATAATAAAATTGTTATATTTGGCAAAAACTTCTGAAGTTCATAGTGGTTTAGAATGGTTCAAGTTCGCTTTGCATGTTATTCCTGTCTCCAAGTGTTGTGGTAGTACACATTCCTGCATTTAAACAGTAGGTTAGGTGTAAAAAATGGTACCACAGTGACTGCGAAAAAAAAATAATGGCTCAAGTTCCTATTCATATGCATGGAGGTTGACTGTATAACCAGCAGTTCTCCACATTAACTTCCACATAATGCAATAGTTATTAAAATATACATAATAAAATGTTATAATTTGAAGCTTACATATATATTATGAAAATATAATGGTAACAGTAGCAATTCTTTTTTAATTTATTGATTTAGAGAGAGAGAAGCATCGATTTGTCATTCCACTTATTTATGTATCCATTAGTTGATTCTTATTGGTGCCCTGATTGGGAATTGAACTCACAACTTTGGCATATCGGGATGAGGGTCTAACCAGTGGAGCTATATTGTTTGAACTCCAGTTAACAAAATCTGAGAGGAGGATTTTATCACTGACTCTAGAATTGCTGAGGCATGGGGTTAATAAAAAGCAGAGTGGCTTTATAGTTTGTTTTCTTATTGTCAAACTGCCTGCTCTTGGTACACTGATGATAGAATTTAATGGCATATAATAAAATGCAATTCCTGATCCTGTTAGAGGGAGGGGGGCAAGAAAGAGAGTGGGAGGGAGGGAGAAGGAGATGATAGGAAGGAGAGAAACAGAGAGAGAGAGGGAGATTGTATTCTCACAGTAAAATCTGTCACATACCTGCAGCAAACATTTCAGCACTAAAGGCCTATCTGTTAAAAAGAAGACAAACTAAACAACAAGACCACAACAGCAAAAACAAGTGTGCTGATTATCACCCTCAATCATTGACATAGGTCTGGAAATTCTGAAAAATGCAATAAGTCTAATTATATACAATTTATATTATTGCTTATTTCAGAAATCAGCTGAAAAAGCGATAAAAGAAATTGGTTTGGCTAAATGAAAAGAAATAAAAGCACACAGATATCTTCAGCATAAACAACTGGTTAGAACTGTAATGAAATTATTACAACCCAATGACAGTAGAAGCAAAATCAAACACCAACATAATAGTGTAAAAAGTTTCATTGGAACCCTTAGCAAGAATGTGTACAAACTTTACATAACTTTGCATAAAGATAGATTTAGTGATAAACCAGTTTCTGAATGAAAAAAGATATGTAAAATATTGTCTTTATAAATGCATGTAGATTTACTATTCTAATTAAAATTCTTAATTGCATCTTTTTTGGATGTTGACATATACAGTAAAATTCATTTTGAAAAAAAAATTAGTTAACATCTAGTTGAACAGGAAGTTAAATCTTCCTTCCAACTTTTATTATACATAGTATAGCCCTGCCAAGTATTATAACATATTAAAATGTTATAAAAGTAGAAGCAGTATAGTATTTGTATATATAGTAGCCTTCCCTTATCTTCATGGGATATGTTTCAAGATCCAGTGGATGCCTGAAACTGCAGATAGTACCCAACCCTGTACATACTATGCTTCTCCTTGTGTGTACATAACTTTTAAAAAATTACTTTTTATTTCATTTTTTCCATTACCAGTTATCTCTCGTATACCCTCCTCCTCCTCTACCTATCCCACACCTTGCAATCACCACACTGTTCTCTGATTCGTAAGTTCTTTCTTTTTGTCTTTTTTGTTCAGTCCACCTCCCAGCTATCCCTACTCAGCAGTCAGTCTGCTCTCTGAGTCTGTCTCTATTTTATTTGTCAGTTCAGTTTGTACATGAGATTCCACATAAGAGTGAGATCACTTGGTACTTGTCTTTCCCTGAGGGGTTTACTTCACTTACCATAATGTTCTCCAGGTCCATCCATGCTGTCCCAAAGGGGTAAATTTTTCTTCCTTTTTACAGCCGAGTAGTATCCCATTGTGTAAATGTACTATAGCTGTTTTATCCATTCATTTACTGATGGACACTAGAACTGCTTTCAAATATTGAATATTGTAAACAACTCTGCAGTGAACATAGGGCTGTGTGTATTCTATTGATTTGTGAACCACAAAAGTCCCAAATAAGAAAAGCAATCTTGAGAAAGAATAACAAAGTTGGAGGAATCATGCTACTTAATATGAAACTATACTACAAGGCCATAGTAATCAAAACAGCATGGTACTGGCATAAAAACAGACATATAGATCAGTGGAACAGAATAGTGAGCCCAGAAAGAAACCCACACCTTTATAGTCAATTAATATTTGAAAAAGGAGGCAAAAACATATAACAGGCTAAAAATAGTCTATTCATCAAATGGTGTTGGGGAAATTGAGCAGATATGTACAAATAAATGAACTAGAACACCATCTCACACCACACACAACAAACTCAAAATGGATTAAAAATTTAAACATTAGGTGCAAAACCATAAAAATTCTAAAAGAAAACATAGGCAGTAAAATCTTGGACATTTCTCTTAGCAATTTTTTTTTCTGATACATCTTTTCGGGCAAGGGAAATAAGAAAAAAATGGGGCTACTTCAAACTGAAAACACTTTGCACAGTAAAGGAAACTATCAACATAACTTTTCACTTAAAGAACTTTACTTCTCTTTGGATATCTGAATTGCCCAGCATTACTACTCTTGCCTGTTGGTGTCATTATTAAGTAAAATAAAGGTTACATGAACACAAGCACTGAGTTACTATGATAGTCTATCCGATAACAAACATGGCTTATCAGTGACTAAGAGGCATGCAGACACTATCTGCAGTATTGATAAACAGGACCAAGGCATAACTCATGTCCTTGGCAGGGCAGAGCAAGATGCTGTGAAATTTCATCAGGCCACTGAAAATGGTGTGCAGTTTAAAACTTATAAATTGTTTGTTTCTGGAATTCTCTACTTAATATTTTTGGACCACAGTGGACTCTGGGTAACTGAAACTGTGGAAAACAAAACCACAGATAAGTGGGGACCAATGTAGCAATATATATATCCATAAAACAGAGTAGCTCAGAGAGAAATACTTCCATGTAAAATAATTTACAATCAATGCATAGCTATAAATCATAATGGAAATAATATGTATTAGTTAATTAATTTATTGATATATTTTTAACACAATGTCATTTTAGTTTTAGGTTTAAAACATAATAATGTGATGCATGTATATATTGCAAAATGATCATCATAATGCATTTAGTTAACAGCCATCACCACACATAGTTATAAAATTTTTTTGTTGTCATGAAAACTTTTAAAGTCTATTCTCTGAGCAACTTTCAAATCTACAACATGGTATCATTAACTATAGCCATGATGCTGTACATATTAATGTTCCTTTGATGTACTCATTGGAGGAAGATGTTCTACTATTAATGAAAATGGAAAAATCATGGAAAAAATAGCCAGATTTAACTATATCACAAATGAGCAATTAATTTCTCCACCCAAGAAAAGAGGAATAGAATTAGAAGGTCAACAATTTACTAGATACAAATTTAGGATAAACATAAAATATAAATATTACATATTAAATGTATAATGCTTGTCTATAAGTTAACACCTATAGACATATGCACAAGCCTTAAGACTCTGACAGATGAAAGAGCAGGGAATGTAATGCAGATATAGGTCAAGCTCCTGTTGAGAAATATATAACTGCTTGTGCATATGTTTTAAAAATGTGTCTCAAAAAATGCCTGAGAAGAAACGAACCAACCTTACAATTAGCTTAATTTGGGGGAACTAAATTTATAGTGACTTAATAATTTCATTCTTTATTTAATGTAAGTTTCAAAGTTTTCTGCTTGCTTTTCTTCCTTTTTTTCCTTTTTATTGAGCACTTGTTATTTGTAAAGCAAGATGTTTTTCATAACACGCCTCCACAACTGGATCACTTTCAATATAGTGTCGGTAGATATATAAGCAGAAGAACTTTCTAAAAATTTTAATAAGAAATCCTTGATATACACAAAAGTTTATCTTTAATTTTTTTTGTAATGGGAAGCATGATATTTTGAGTCAATACCATTTTTTTCTAAATTTACTAGAAAAGTAATGGAAACTTCAATTTCCTTGTAGACTCATAATCTCAAAGTATTTTTGCAATGAATATACTTCTTAAAATCTAACATAACCCAAAATTAAAAGAAGGCTTTTATGCTTTTTAAGATGTACTTTCTGTCATTTACAAGGGACACAGGTAGACTTTTTCACTGTATGCTTTTTGTGACCTCTGAGTTGAGTGATAATATAATAACCATGACAAATGCTTTTTGTAGTATTTCATTCTTTTAGATGGATTTTATTTTTTTGCCAAAATCATACATGCACATGTTTTAAATCATGATATGAAGACTCATTAAGAGAAAATAAATACTCTCTATTTTCCAAATTCCCGGATTCCTTTAAAGTCCAGTGTCTCTGCTGCCCATTCCTCTCCCCAGAACTAATCCAATCATATTCCCTAGTGTTGGAAGCCCACTTTGCAGTCGCCTTCCGGAGATACTACCATTCTTTACCTCCCTTAAGGAATTGGCTTTGAATCCCCTCCATAGTCCCAGGAAATCTGCCTGTTCTCTTCTATTTCCCCTCAAAAGTGTTAGCCTATTTCTCTCTTCAGTTTTAATGGACCTAGCATAATCCCTTCAATGACATTGCGTTATAGGCCAAAAACGAGCCAGAAAGGGAGGTTAGCTACAGATAATATCTTTTAAGTCATAAAGTACAATCATTCCCAGAAGGAAAAGGTAGCACAAAGACCTTTAGCTGCTTGGAATAGGGAAAGGAAAATTCTTTAAGAGAAGAAAATTATAAACAGCTTTTCTTTTCCTTATTCTATTGAGTTAGTCAAATATGCAAACAAAGCACAACACTAACAGTTCATGCTACTGTGCACTGTTCTCTAAGAAATGTTAAGTAGTACGGGACACAAGACCTCCTCTAAGTTTATAGTTTGTTAGAAAGATCCAAACAAGCCCCTGGCTGGTGCGGCTCAATGGATTGGAGCATCTCCCCATTAGATGGAAGGGGTGTGGGTTTGATCCCCAGTCAGGGCACATACTCACATTGTATGTATCCTCTTATCCTCATATGAATATATGCATGTATGCATGCATATATGAATATATGTGTGTACAGACATAAGATGGTAGTTACAATGTGATATTTATCTATGTATCAGTTCTTAGTCATTATTATCATAGTTTTCACCAGTAGACTATAAACCTCATAAGAACAGGGACTGCCAGTTTTGTTCATTGATGTACACTGTGTCTTGCACGTAGTAGGATTACAATAAATATTATTAACCTGGAGAAGGGAAACATATAGTGAGGCTAATAATTATTCTCAGATATTTGAATTACTTTTACAGAGAGGTGTTAGGAGACTTACTCTGGAATAATGCTCACTGATTGGTAGTCGCATCAGAGTACAGATGAGGAAGGAGTCTGTGACAGTCCCAGCTGCCCAGACGGAAGTGGTTGCTACAGACAGTGTTCATTCCATTACCAAAGATATTCAAGCAGCATCCACAGAGTTTCTCAGTTAACATTTCAAGGGGATCGTGCTCAGACAAGATTAACTTTAAGGGCTGGTTTCATTCTACACTCTTTTGTGACTATCAGAACGAATGACCCCTGAAGCATCTTTTGTCACATCTGATACATGACCCATATTTAGAATCATAACATTTTAGAGCTGAGAAGTGAGTTCTTATACAAAATGAAGTTAAGAGTTAGGAAATAATATTATCCCTCCAATGAAACCCTCTGCAGACACCCACAGACTGCAGCATGAAGTCCCAGCCCGTCAGTTATCAACAAATATTTATCGAGGTCCAGATAAGTACCAGGCACTCTTTTTAACCCTGGGGTAACATCAGGACATGAGATAAACAAGGACGCTTTTCTCACTGTGATTCCATCCATCATCTTGGAGCTGGCCTTTCATACGTGTATATACATTGACTTTATGAATAGTATAAATCTATTGAATTATGAGCAGTATAGCAATCAGCTAAGGTTTGTGTGTTATTTCTAAATGACAAAGATAGAGACTAAAATGTAGTGACAGGGATGCAGTGTTTTCTTTGTTTAAAAATTTGCATTCTTTTGGTTTTTGAATAGATACAGCAAAGTGCTAGCAACTGGTCAACCAGAACCAGGACTCAGCAATTTTTGGAAGAATATTTATTCCTACATTAGGGTGGTCTTCCAGGAAACAGAACAACAAACAGAACATTTTACAAGCAGTGTTATAGAAATATACACAAAGAACCATTATGGTTAAAAACAGAAACTTTTGGCCTCCCACAGGGAGCTCTACACGTAGTTTAGGCTACACCAGCAGTTTTGACTAAGAAAAGTAAGTTGGTGTCTTTAAAAAGATTTTTATTTTTTTAAATAATAACTTAAGAATTAAAGTGTGCATGTTAGAATCATTTATCCTTCTACAGAAAATTAACTGTAATGGAATTAAAAAACACTCTTCACTGATGATATTAGTGATTTCTATGAAAAAATTTGTGGGATTGGTGTGATTTGCCCTAAAAGTCCTGGTTTGAAATTCTGCAGTGCAGTTTTTATTTTCACAATATTGAGATATATCGCTGATATAATAATTAATATTTTACAGAAAGAAGAACTTTCTGCATCTTGCACAAATTTTTAACCCCCTATTGAATGTTCCTACAAGTAACAAAAACCCCAAAACCTAGTTTATAAACCCATTTACCCTTAAAATAAAAATATTACCATATTTTTACATACATTGATTTTTCCCTTAATGTATCTATCTATCTTGTAAGTTAAAGGATGACTGCACTTTTTGTACTGGGGATTTTACAAAGCACCACTTTCCACTTTTATAAATAATATGGCTGATGGTGGTGCAACTATATCAGCCTATAGTTGAGGCTGCTGTTCTGGGGGATATAAATTCTGACTCCACTGTACCTATAAATGACTTTTTAACAATTGTTTTACATTGATGTTTTGGGAACTATGAGGGTGGGTAGGATGCCTTCTCTATGAGTTTCAGTTCACAACGGAAAATCGCACATGACAAATGCTACTGGGCATGAGAGGATGCGTTGGGTCACGTGGTCTGGGAGTGAAAGGATGCGGTGAGCCCTCTTACGTTTTCTCTGGGGCCTGGGATAGATGACTGGAGCGCGTCGGTATATTGTTAGAATGTACTTTATTTTGAATTTCAGTTCCACTACTTTCTAGGTGGGCAGACTTGAGTGAGTAACTATCTTGGAACTTCAGGTTTCACGTGTATAAAATTGGGACTGTAACTCCCACTGTACGAGATAATTGTGGGTCCATTGTGCTGGGGACAAGCCTGCTGCACAGTCAGCTGCCCCCCCCCGTGGTTACCACCCCCTGCCCAGTGGCAGTGATCTCATCTCAGAATTACCTTTTAAATATTGATTCTTGAATGAAAGTCATGAAAAGTTAATCTACCTATACAAAATTATAAATTATGAGCTAATGGTTAAATGTAATATAAAAGAATAAAAATAAAATAACTTATTTTAAGTATTGCATATTTAAATATATAAACACTTGGGTCTTCAGTAGATGAAACAGTAAGGTAGTTGCTCATACCTACTGGGAATGAAAATATTTAAATTTAAGAGATGTGATATAGAAAGCCATTCTGTTCAAAAAATTACATTGAAATGAAAGAGCAGACATTCAGGGAAATATGTAAATTAGTGTGAGGATAAATAATAAGAAATTGGGCCACTCACATGTCATAGGAGAAGAAGGATGGTAGTTAAGTGTGTGGATAAAAGGTAAGTTCAATTGAAGACAGGATGCATGCCAAAAAAAAGATCAATTATTGAGGTGAAGAAACTGAGCGACTGTTATATATAATTTCTCAAATGAGGGTGTACATACTATACTATCATGACCCCTTTCAGGTTGTCATCTTTTAAACTACTGTGGGCACCATATCTCTGAAATATGTGAACAGGACCATCCCAAGCAACTGCCATGTATGTTCAATAATAATATATGAAGTATGAACAAAATAAAAAGTATTCAGTCAGTACTGGTATTTTCTTTTCCATTTAATTTACTATTGACACATGATATTTAAAGATACATGGACTTGAGTATAGAGTAGCAAGTAAATCATTCAAAAATTTCAAGACAATGACTTTATTCTATTTAAACGTCTCTCTCCATGTTAAATTTTGCTGAATTACTGCTGATATTTCATGTAAGTTCTTGTAAAAACTTCAATATTATTATGTACTAAGGAACGGCCATTTTACATTTATGGAGGTTTAGTCTGGTAGCATTTCAAAGGTGGTGTGTGGCCTGAGACAACTCTTCCCTGTGAGGGATTCTTGTGTTGCTTTTTCCTGCTGAATGTCAAGGCTCTGTAAATACCCAAATCTGTCTCTAGGGACAGGATGGCTTCCTGAGATTCCCCGCACCTTAGAACATTGGGGGTGAGGGGTTGGGGTCCAGGAAAAGAGGAAATTGGATTTGGTATCCTTCTTCCCAAATACTTTGTTCTATGAAAATATGAGAATGAGGAACTAACATGGCCGCCTGGAACTGTATTACGTGTTTCCCAAGATGACTAGGGGAATCTGATAAAGCCCAGAGTGGGCATAGCACACCCTCAAAATCACTGAGGGACAGAGCACCATAACCTCGTTGCTGTATGAGAGGAACCAATTCCCACTTCCCTGTGTTTCTCTGAAAGACTTCTCACTGTGGTTTTATGATAGTTCAACCTTATATTTTAACCCATGTAAGTATATTGGCTGTAAAGTAATAGTAACCATCCTCTGTATCGGGGGTGTGGGGGATTAGTTCCAGAGCCAAGTCCCCAGTCCCACTGTACCAGAATCCACACATGCAGGTGCTCAAGTCCTTTAGTAACATTTGCACATAACCTGTGCATGCCCTTTCTTATAGTTTAAACCATTTTTAGATTACGTATAAAACCTAACACAGTAAAAATGTTATATGGATAGTTGGGGATAGGGTCAGGGAGAAGCAGCAATTGGATTCTGTGTCCTTCTTCCTAAATACTTTATACTGTACTGTTTAAGGAATAATGACAAGAAAAATTGTATGTGTTCCGTACAGATACAACCACCCTAAGCTTAACTACATAGCACATCTCAGTGACAGAGTAATACTTTTTTTTTAATATTTTCAACCCACAGTTGTTGAGCACAAGACTATGGAGGGCCCATGGTACATTATTGCTATCTCACATAGATTTGTATAATAAGTTAAAAAAACTTAAAGCTGGTAGGAGACACTCATCTTTACAATAAATGAAGTATTGCACATTCACACATAGCATGGAAATTCTTCCACCTTCTGATTATATCACCAGCACAAATCATACAGACATAATTTTTTCCAAGAGTCACTCCCCAGATCTATTTTAGGTTTTGGCGAATTTGCTACAATGAGCTTGTTACTTGCAGATGTCAAGTAATTTGCATGATAAAATCACATCTTGGAATAAATCATAAAGATCCCTATTTATTTTTCATTGTCTCAGCACGTCTGATTTGTAGTGCAACTCAGATTTTTGGGAAAAAATATAAATGTCATTATAAGTGTCAGATGAAGTAAATATGACAGATGCTATTGTGTGTATGTGCAGTGTAAAGATATTAGTCATGAAATTTGGTGAGTACCCTTTAGGGGCTTTGTGATTTTAGTATGATTCCAATAACTTGTAGATTAGTATTTGTTTATGATTTTTCATGTGTATGGGAAATAATAAATACAACTGACAGTCATGTACATGGTAAATTAAACTGAAGCTATATGATATATACAAGGTGTCCCTTTTTTGCTTTTGAAATGAACTTAGAATGAATCAACCATGTCAGAGTCAATATTTCCAAATGTACATTTTTAGCTAAACATCTAAAATATTTAGATGTTTTTTAGAAAATATTTTGGCAAGTGTTAAATAGAATTAATCTTTTTCTCGTTTTCTGTCTTTTTGAAAACATAAGTGTTCCTTTGTAGAATTTCAAAATTACTTACACCAAAAGTTAAACTGTACATTTCCTAGATTTCTAAATGGTGAGAATCAAATTTTTAGTAGATCATGTAATTTTAAAAATATTCATAAAATCATTGGTATTCCTTTATTGAATACCCACTGAATTTTAAAGATCTTCTCTGACTGGAGTTTGGGAAACAATATCAACTGCTAATTTGTAGAACTCGAAAGATAACTGTCAAACAAGAAGCTATGTTATAAAAAGAAAATTACTTCTAGTTAAAAATACATAACATTTTTTAATGTTTATAAATATGTGTAATCTGTTGTAGCTATAAAATTGTGTAACTTCATGATAAAATATCTTCCCTTTGCTAATAGCTTTTATTTTTAATTTTGGAAAGATTTTGCTGTCTTTAGACTGATGTTGAAGAAAAGAAAACTTGACAATATGTTAATTCCGTTATCACAATCAAAACTGGATTAATGAGGCGTGATGGCATGATTACAGCGGTGCAGTTAAAAAAAACTGATGAATTATAAGTGGCCCATCTCCAGGCTTCGCTCGCTAATCCTTCTGAATGCAGTATCTTAGTGGGGGGAATGGCTGGAGAAGACAGAACAATCAGCCCCCAGGCTCTGGCTGTGTTCGCATAAATAATATAATGCTTTATCCAAAGGACATGGGTGAAGATGCCACCATGTCACTTTTGAAATAACTTTTAAAATATGTTTCTTTGCCAGATATTAAGGGTATACTCAGGGCAGGATTACTTTGGAGTCAGGCAAACCTCCATTTCAGGCTGGGCTCAGGCAATAGGGGAACATTTGTTTATTTTTGCAAAACCTATTTATCAAGTGAACTCTGTTTCAAAATGCATTGGATTTAATTGTGTGCCTTATAAGTCATTTTGCTTTTTTAGATTCAGTATTTTTTTCTCTCTGAATGTCAAATTACTCCACCGTATAACAAGAAGAATAATTCCTCCATTTTATTGAATAAATAATTATATAAAACTTCACCTCAAAACTAATACTTAATTTTTGTTGTTATTAGAATTAAAATATTCTCCCATTATAAACAAGTCTATCATCTCTATTTTTATTATTTTTGTTTTAGACAGTATTTAAAACAGTCTAACTTAGAAAATATGTTAAAATCAAATGAAATAATAATTATTAAAGGATCTCTAAGTGAAGATTACACTGGGAAAATTAGTCACATTTCATTCCTGTAACTACCATGGTATTAATATCTACTCTACTGAGGTCTGACAACAAAATCACCATAAAAGATGTGATTGCATAGATGTTTATGTGGAGTAATAACAGGATAGAGAAATATTTTTTAAAAGATATGAATAACTTTGAGGAGGCCCAGATCTGGAGAACACCTGTAGGAATTTTTAAAGTGGTATTTAATGAGATGGCTTCAAGAGACTGGAATGGTTTACCCCAAAGTAGGTAGGTAAACTACCTATTTGTCATCCATTTATCTATCTATCATCTATTTGTTTATCTATCAATCATCTGTCATCTATCTATATATCTAAATTAGTTGTGAAAGGTACAAACAATTCTTTTAAAATGTGGGCTAGTTACACAGTTTTTACTTTACTTTCAAAAGCAAAACTAGCAAAATGTTGTCTTTCAAATTTGAGGAGTTTTGCTTATAATTAATTTATTATTTCATTATTACTTTGTTATCCACAATATTTTCTTCCAAATTTAATTTTTATGCCCCTCGAGTTTAATATAATACATTTCTATATTATAGTGTGATATAGTATTTAAATAGATATACAGACTTCCTAACATTGATGTTTCACACAAGAACATGAAATTGCAAAAGTACAGCTGTAGAGTCTGGAATGGATAGTGTTCTCTGGAATTCGTTAGTTGGCACCAGTTTGGAGGGAGGGGGCAATCTAGGTAATCTTGGAGGTCTCCCAGTGATGCCTACTCATGTGTTTGGGTGGCGGGTTTCATGTCTCTACAGTTTAGAGCCTGTCAACTAGGAGTCTATGCAGCCAGGAGACAAAAATTTCAATCTTACTACCCCATTCATTGAATAACTTGGTTCACTAGCATTTATCGAGTTAGATTTTTTTATGCTGGACAATGGAACTATTACTTCTAGACCCAAAGCCCTTTAGAGTATTGTAGGAAGGCTTTTGTTTGTTTTGGCTTTTGAAATAAGTTCTCTAGTCATTGCAAAATAGTTCTATGTCTGTATGTGTTCCAGGAATTGGTTAATGTTGACTACATAATGCTAAAGAAATTGGTGCGATAATTCAACAACAATCAGTTTTAAGATTATTTTGAACTTTTGTTATAGATTTTTATATAATGTTTCAAAAACTATCTTAATTCATTGTGTGTCATACTTTAAATTATCAGTAAACATCAGCTGTAATTCTAATAATTGTTCATTCAGTCTCTGATATTTT
The DNA here is from genome assembly GCF_021234435.1 of Artibeus jamaicensis. Taxonomy (NCBI): domain Eukaryota; kingdom Metazoa; phylum Chordata; class Mammalia; order Chiroptera; family Phyllostomidae; genus Artibeus; species Artibeus jamaicensis. The sequence continues at coordinate 467,812 of NW_026521859.1, forward strand.
TATGAGAATGTTTAGAAATTTTAATCAAATTTACAAGTGTGTTCATCTGTTTTGTTTTGCTTTTGTTAGGGAAATTGGGCAACCTATACTTAAATGAAAAAATGAGATGGTGCTATAATTTCACTTAATATTTAAGGAAGAAATTCAGTACTTTCTTTGCTAAATCAAAACATATTAAATATATATCAACAGTAGCATACATTGTATGCCTATTCTTCTAAACTAGTACTGTTTAAATTTAAATTCATCTCTCACTTTGGTTTTAAATTTAAAGTGAAAACTTTGTAACACTTTTCCTCAGATAGTTTCTGACAGAAAATTCCTTTCTTAGTCCCTTGCCACTGACGTGTTTTTCATGTATTGCAAATCTGTTCTATCTATTGCCTTTTCTCTTGAACACAATGGAGACTATAGTTGGAATTCTAGAAAGAAAAAAAAATGGGTTAATGGAAATTGGACGGAATCCAAGCCTCAGACAGAAGGAGATGGAAAATAGAACTATATACCCCTGAGCCCTGAATAATGTAGTTTAGTTTTAAGCACAAAAGTAGTGTCTACAATATGTATTTGGCTCCCTTTCCCAGTACAGCTTCAAACTGAATATTTTGTGCAAAATAGGTACTCAGTAAATATGAGTGAAATAAGATTTGCAATTTGAGTTTATTTTTAAGATAGTATGTAGTACAGAGGGTAAAAGAGCACTGCTTAACCAAGTCAAAGTTTTTTGGTACATATGCATTTTGAATGAGAGATGGGCCTCCTCGTTGAGGAAGTTTTGCCTCACCCACGTAATGCCCTTACTTTTGATGAAATCTTGGGTTCTCTTCTTTTCCTTGTTAGGAATTTGGTTGAGCACATTTGGGACAGGGTCTTGGTCCTCATGCAATTGTTTTTAGATACTATATTAACTATAAGGTGAATATTTCCCTCTAAATGGGATTATGTCAAAAGACTAAATAGGGACTGCTAGTCACAAGAAAGTGTTTTCAAACTAACCACACCCAGAATTTTGTGCCATTTGTTTGGTATGTTCTGAGTACATATAGAGTCTCTTACTGAAATCTCATCTGTGCTGCCAACTTAAATGTGTTCTTTTATTTTTTAGACAAATCAGAAGGGTATATAAACTATGAGTTTCACTATTTGGGGGGTAGTGATATATCTCTCACAACACCTAGTTATCTGCCACATGCAAAGATTAATGAAATGATAGTTGATTGAATTTTTACAGCCAAAATCAAAAAGAATGGATATAATCCTGAAAACAGAAACATGGACTAGCCAAATGCAAGTTTTCTTTTGAGACAATTCAGAAACTTACAAAAATAAAGAGGCACTCTGGGTCCCAGACGAGAAGCAAATGCTATTAAGCACAGGAGTGTGTAGTTTTATTTATCAACCTAATGCAGATAACATTAATAAGATTAACTTTTATGAAGCTCTTCTCTCAGAGTATAGCTACAGGTGAATGAAAAGCAGGATTCAAGGAGAGAGAAGAGGAAATGTTTGTTCATGAATTTAAATTGAAATGGCTGTGGACATGGAAAACAGTGTGGTTACTACAAGGGGGAGGGAGTGGGTGGAGGTGGATGAGGGTATGGGGGTAAAGGGCAATGGAAAAATAAAATAAAATAATAGTAAAAATACAACAAAGTAAAAGGAGGACAATTTCATGTTTCAAAAAGCAAGGTACTGATCATGGATGAAAAAAATACTCGAACATTGCTTGCATGCTACTTTCCATGATCTTTATTTTTTCCAGAATTAAGTTACCTCAGACAGTAGACAGTTGCAGGCAGGAAGACATTTGGTTCTCTACCGCCCCTCTCCTCTCTGTTGTCCATCTTCTCTGCCTAAAATCGTTGCTAAATAATAAATCTTCAGTAAGTCTAGCTAAATATCTTTTTATTCCCTCCCTAAATACATATTGTATTAAATAAAATTATGTGCCCTGGCTGGTGTGGCTCAGTGGATTGAGCACAGGCCTGCACACCATAGGGTTGCTGGTTCAATTCCCACTCAGGGCACATGCCTGGGTTGTGGGCCAGCTCCCCAGTAGTGGGCATGAGAGAGGCAAGCACTCACTGATACTTCTCTTCTCTTCTCTTTCTCCCTCCCTTCCTCTCTCTCTAAAAATAAATAAAATCTTTAAAAAAACAAATAAAATTATGCATACTTTTAGTATGTCATAAATGTTAGTAGGTATAATTTCATAATTACTAAATCTATGAATATTATAAGATTTGTAAATATATATCTAAGCTTCATAAATATATTAATATTCCATAATTGGATATGGAATATCTTCTGTTATTTTGAATAAAAGGGAGACAGTATACTTCTTATTTCTTTTAAAAATATCTTACAGGGTTTTTTGGGTAAATTATACTTTAATAAGTCTGAAGAAAAAGATCAATTCACAAGTCATTAAAAAAGTACAGAAAATGTAGAGACACTTCAACTAATAAGACATACAGCTGGCTAACAAGCCTATGAGAAAGTTATAGTTTTTAATTTATGTTCCATCATTACTATAGTTAATGAGAGATTTTGCTTTATTCTTCTGAGTTTGTTTTCCTGTCTATGTGTCCTAAGATATCTCTTGAATTTATCAGATAATGGATAGTAATGAGCTTTGTTAATCCCTTACTCTTTTAGATGCATTCTCTTTCTCTTCCAAAAAAGTTCCCTTATACATTTCCATCAATATTGTCAGCTCTGTTCTACTTAATAATTATTCACTTTGCTATTTTCAGCTTTAGCTGGTTTCCTTCAAAAGTAAGAAAAAAAAGACAAGTAGTTATAACTGGGAGTATGCTTTGAGATGACTTTGGTGTTCATTATGAGTCAAGTGCAATGTCCAGCAGGATGCTTAGTAATGTTCATATGCTTTCAGGGTTATGCCTTTGTGCCCTTGTGAACACACATTGAAGGGTGAGAAAATAAAACAGAGCTTTAAGTGCTATTTTTTGTTTATGTATAGGAGCAATGTACTGTGATCCATGAAGATTACTTAAAATGTTCCCTAGTGGGAGATATTTCAAATCACTCTATAATTACTTGTAAGTGAAAGATGTACAAAGAAAAAGTGAGAAAACTGTAAAAGTTTTGAATTAGTGTATATACTGAGGCAAACAAAACATAAAGATAAAAGTTCAAAAAGGAATTTAATAGGCTCTTGAAACATATCTTTTTTTCTTATTTCACTTTTTATTTTTTATCATTTTTTATTTTTATTCTATTGTCCCAATTTTTTCACCTTTGCCCTCCTCCACCCATCCGACCCCCGCTCCCACAGTCAATCCCCACACTGTTGTCCATGTCCATGGGTCATTCATACACGTTCTTTGTCTAGTCCCTTCCCTTGTTTTCCACCATTATCCCCCGCCCCTCTGGTGACTGTCGGTCTGTTCCATGTTTTCGTCTCTGTGGTTCTATTTTGTTTGTTAGTTTATTTTGTTTACTAGATTCCTCTTATAGGTGACATCATATGATATTTGTCTTTCACCAACTGGCTTATTTTACTTAGCATATTCCCCAGTTCTATCCATGCTCTTGCAAAATGTAGGAGTTTCTTCTTTCTGCAGCATAGTATTCCATTGTGTAAATGTGCAGTTTTTTGACTCACTCATTTTCCAATGGGCATATAGGTTGCTTCCAGCACTTGGCTATTGTAAATTTTGCTGCTATGAACACTGGGGTGCATAGGTTCTTTTGGATTGGTGATTCTGGATTCTTAGGCTATATCCCCAGCAGCAGAATCACTGGGTCAAAGGTAGTTGCATTTTTAGTTGTTTGAGGAAATTCCACAGTGACTGCATCAGTCTGCAATCCCACCAACAGTGTACTAGGGTTCCCTTTTCTCCACAGCCTTGCCAACACTTGTTTGTTGGTTTATTAATGATGGCCATCCTGACCGGTGTGCGGTGATATCTCATTGTGGTTTTAATTTGCATCTCTCTGGTGGCTAGTGATGTTGAGCATCTTTTTATATGTCTATGGGCCATTTGTATGTCCTCCTTGGAGAAGTGTCTGTTCAGGTTCTTTGCCCATTTAAAAATTGTGTTGTCTTCCTGGTGTGGTGTTGGATAAGTTCTTTTTGGAGATCAAACCCTTGTCCATTGTATCATTGGCAAATATGTTCTCTTACATGGTCAATTCCCTTTTCATTTTTTAAAAGGTTTTATTCATTTTTTACAGAGAGAGGAATGGAGTAAGAGAGGGAGAGAAACATCAATGTGTAGTTCCCTCTTATGCGTCCCATACCAGGCACCCAGAGCAGAACCCAGGCATGTGCCCTGGCTGGGAATTGAACTGGCATCCCTTTGGTTCACAGACTGGCACTCAATCCACTGAGCAATACCAGCCAACATGGTTCCCTTTTCATGATGATGATAATTTTTCTAGAGGCATTGATGTGGTCAGACCTAGATTTGAAACCACGCTCCACGGATTAATATCTATAGCAACTTGGATGTCATTTTTATCTACCTCAAGTACATCTTTTATATTTTATCAGATACATTTCACATATAAGAAGATATAAAACCAATTAAATAAAACTAACAGAAAACACAAAGCTTCATGTTTAAATAAATATATTTAGGTGCATGCTTCCAGAAGGTGAGCTAAACAGAACTACTAAATGAAATTCTGATTTAGTTTGCTTGACAGTTTTTAAAGACTCCTTTCTGTGTTATCCTGGGGAATTTAGGGGTGCTCGAGTGTGGTGGGGCTAGGCATGGTCTAGTCAACTGGAACTTGGTGAGAGATCTTCTCTCTAATGGCAGCTTCTAGACTCACCATAGTTTGCAGTCAACTCTAAGGATGACGGAAAAAAAAAAGAAGGAAAGAAAAAACATTTCTCTGGGAATAAGTGAGAATTCTTAAATGACCCAAATAGCAGGGTTCTGAGGACAGAGCAGGCACTTCATAAATATGTGCCAGGAAAGCTACTTATAGTTGTATGTCTGATTCGGCCTCACTTAGACTTTGTCAAGTTCAAAGAGTGGTGCCAGATCTTAGTGATGTGAACCTTAACACATCTTCCTATTAAGTCACACCACTCTGGTATGGACTGTTTGCCTACAATGACTGGAGCATATCTGACATCCTGAGATCTCCCTTCATAATCATCCTGGGAATTATCTTTGTTTCTCTTGTGCTAAAACTTCTCTTTCCTATACTCATGACTTCAGCTTCTTTCTGGCTTACTTGTTTTGGCAGATCAAATTCTTCAGGAAACTTCTAAAAAATTTTTTTGGGAAATCAAACTTGTGATACCTTTCATGTTTGAGAGTATCTTTACTAAACCTTCATATTTGATGAATAATTTAGTTGAATATGATATTCGAGGATAGAAATAATTTATCTTCGTGATTTTGAAGGCATTGTTGCCTTGTCTTCTGAATTTTAGTGTTGTTTTGAGATGCCCAAATCCATTTCGATTCCTGATTTCTTCTATATACATGATTTCTGTTCTGTCTCTGGAAGCTTATTGAATTTTCTGTTTGTCCACAAAGCAGACATTTTCAATCTTGAAACTTTTGCACTTTGGATTAGTGAACTGAATTCTTTGATAATTTTCTCCTTTTTCCCCCTGATCTCTCTTTATGGAATCATTTTTATTAGGCTCATTTGAAACAAAATTTTTCTCCCTCCCTCCCTCCCTTTCTTCCTTTCTCTCCTATTTTTCATCCCTTTTAGTAATTGCTATCCTTTTTGGAAAGTTCTCCAAATTAATCTTTCAAACTCAGATTGATTTTCAGCTTTATTTCCAAAAGATGTTTTAGCATTGATTTTTTAAAAGTATCTTCACCATGTCTCATGAATGCAAAAGCTTCTCTTAGCTCTCAGAGGGTATCAGATAGTTTTTTAGAAAATTTTCAAAGTTCTTTCAAGTGCCTTTAAAAATTCTACTTTTGACTCTGTATTTTAAAGTAGAGAATTTTCTCAGATACCTGGTGATCTTTGCTTGTCTTCTCTTATTTAATAGTGAAAAATTGAAAACCCAATTGGCAGCTTTTAACATACAGGTGGAACTTGATATCATTTTCTCTATAAGATATTCTTGCCTTGCCATTATTTGAAACAGTCTTTCTTCTTGGAATGGTGAAATACACACACACATATATACACACACATATGTATGTTTATGTATATACAGTATGTGCAGTATGTACATGTATAGATGAATGGTGATGCCACCCTTCTCTTCTCTCCAGAAAACTTCCAAACTGCACATGTGCAGAAGAGCAGTCATTCAGCAGCACAGATGTAGAGGATGATCTAAGAAATCACCTGATTTAAGAAATGTATTTATTGAATTTGAGAGAGAGAGAGAGAGAGAGAGGGAGAGGGAGAGAGAGGGAGAGAGAGGGAGAGAGAGAGGGAGAGAGAGAGATTGATTTGGGTTTCACTTATTTTGCATTCATTGGTTGATTTTTATACAAGCCTGTCCTCAGATCAAACCACAACCTTGGCATATCAGCAAGATGTTCTAAATGACTGAGCTACCTTGCCAGAGCAAAATTCACCTCCTTCTTAAACATCTAATACTCAAACATCCTTTTTTTCACCCTGTACTTGTACCTGCTTGTTATACTCACTTCAATGTATATCACATAGATATCACCAGTTCCTAACCATTTTGAGGTAGTTTAAATAAGGTTAATACTCAGCTTTTCTTATTGCTGAATTTAATTCTTTATATAATAGTACAAAAATTAGTTGGATGGAGGATTACATATAATTAAGAATAAGTCAAACTTTTAGCAACAAAAGCATCAGAAAACAGTCAATCTGACAAAATTAGACTGGCTACTTGAGAAGTTACTACATTTGACTCTAAAATGAGATCATCTGACTGGGAGCTCAGAATAGCTACTGTTCCAGGTGTGTATCTTAAGAAATTTGGAAGCTTTGTAGAGTTTGATCTCAAAACCAGGTACAACTCAATGATTCTTAGCTAAATTTTTCTCTTGAGTTTTTGTGGTTGACATAAAATCCCAATACAAAGGAAAAGCCCAAGGGTGTGAAACCAGGTCAACCAAAATATGAGACTGTTCATATGAATGAATACGCTCTGTCCTGAAACCCCTAAGGATCCCTAGACTCACTCCAATTACAATGTGGTCCCATTCACTATTGTGATTTCTTTATTGATTTTGACAACTGTTATATCTTTACTAAATCCAGAACGAATTCCAATTTTAGAAAAATCTTTTAATACAACATATTGATTCATCTAAGAATTTTAGTAGTGTTATAAAGAAGCGTTAAGCAAGCCATGTGTTATGCTTTCCAGTTTCTGTCTATAAATATACAGATTGATGAAATAAATTTTCACTTTCAAGGATGACATTAAAAAAACATACCATATAAGAGTGGTTGTAATAAATTTTTTAAATAAAGAAGAAATTAACAAAAAGAAAACATTTTCTAAGAGAACAATTCTTTTATTGTTCTTCCTTTTATTGTTGTTCATTCTTTTATTGTTGTTCAAGTACAGTTGTCTCCATTTTCCCCCCACCACTCCCCTCTCCCACCTTGGATCCTGCCTACCTTTGGCTTTGTCCATGGGTCCTTTATACATGTTCCTTGATGACCCTTTACCCATTCCCCGTTATTATCCCTTCCCCCACCCCCTGGTTACTGCCAGTTTATTCTTTATTTCAATGTCTCTGGTAATGTTTGGCTTGCTTGTTTGTTTTGTTGATTAGGTCCCACTTATAGGTGAGATCATATAGTATTTTGCCTTTCACAGCTTGGCTTATTTCACTTAACATAAAGATCTCTAGATCCATTCATGCTGTTGCAAAGGGTAGGAGCTCCTTCTTTCTTTGTGCTGCATGGTATTCCATTGTGTAAATGTATCATAGTTTTTTGATCTACTCATTTACTGATGGGCACTTAGGTTGCTTCCAGCACTTGACTATTGTAAATTGTGCTTCTGTAAACACTGGGTTGCATATATTCTTTTGAAGAGGGGTTAAAAATAGCTGTTCTCATCATTGCAGAATGATGAGAACAGCTATTTTTAATATTTTAGGAAGAAGGTGATTAAAACATTATGAGCATACTACCAAAAATTCTATCTTATATATATTTATTGTGGAGAAATAAAGTTCTTAAGTGTTTTATGTAAATAGAGAATAATAAATAAGAATAATAGGAGTTTTTATATTCTAAAATGTATAAATATTATCTTCTATAGCACATGATTTATTCTGTAAATTATTTTAAATACAATTCTATTAAAAACCATAAAATAATAATGTTATTTATTTTTTCTATTCATTTTTAAAATTTGTTTAAAGATTTTATTTATTTATTCTTAGAGAGAGGGGAAGGAAGAGAGAAAGAGGGAGAGGAACACCAATCAGATGCCTCCAACATGTGTGGCGGAAACAGGGACTGGGCTTGCACCCCAGGCATGTGCCCTGATTGGGAACTGAACTGGAGAACTTTTGCTTTGCAGGATGATGCCAAACCAACTTAGCTACACACATCAAGGCATCTATTACTTTTTAAAATCTTTTTCCAAGTGTAATATATCTATTTAAGTATCATAAAGATGCAATGAGTCTAACATATGTTTTTAAGTAACAAGATAGCTCATAGAAACTGAAAATAGATATATAAACATTAGGATTCTAAGCTATCAAGTTTTCATTATTTATTTAAATTATTTTTGAAGAAGAAAAATACATCATTAGGAATAATAGTATTTTGTCATATGAGCAGGATTCATTTAAGAGTAAGTGGTTGAGGAGTTCTGTTTTTGGCTAAGTTGGATTAATAAGGTCTACATTTACTCTTCTGAAACAACCCAAATAAAACAAAACAAAAAGGAACCTGAATCAGACCTGCATTTTTATATTCATATATTCCACATACATATCAAACACATACTGTGTGCCAGATGCTACTAAATTAGGAGCCGACCTGTGCAGTGATCAGCCAAGTAAAAGTGCTGCTGTTGTCAAGCTCAAACTTTAGTGGGGAGACAGAAAGCAAATGATCACTTCTTAGGGAAAAACACAGGTCACCAATAGCTATTTGTGGTTTCTTGCCTAAGCAGAACAGGTAAATCAGCTACCCTTTTATTACTATAGAGTGTATATGTAATATATTCTTATACATCATTTTCTTCCTTTTCTTAAAAACCCATACAACCAAGTAATTGTGTCTCTAATAGTGTTACACATCATTAAGTATGACCACATTTCTCTCTGACCTCCTTCCATGTACCAAACCTCACTGATGCAACCCATTTAGTGGAAAAAATATATAGGTTGCTTTTGTTTCAAAATGACAGATTGAACCACAATTGAACTCCAGTGAACTCTATAAAACTTATATCAATTTAAAATATAAAGCAGTAAATTTGAGACATTTATTTGCTCTGCTACAAAAAATCTCATATCTTTTATCCTGTGGAAGCTTAGTCCTAAACCTCCTTCATTTTTTTCCCCATAGAGAAATTCCAAACACATTTAACATAAAAGTTTTCCAGTTTTGCTTTCTTTTGATTAAGTATAATTTTGGGGGATAAAATGTTCGTAAAATTCTCTAAAATTGAATAGACTGAATACACTGCATTGAATACACTGAAAATATGCAATGAAAAAATCATTCTTTAGTATATCACAAAAATATGCAAGCTCTAACTACTTAGGGTGAGTGGCTTCACTTTGACATGATGTGTATAAGGAAAAACAGATTATCTCTAAATTATAAGCAGAGGAAGTGAGAATGGATTTCGGGCTTGGGGAACAGCTATTAAGGGGATAATAGACTTTTGATGTCTGCCTTTTCACAGTAGCACAATAGCTAATTCCTGTGACTCCTGACCTTTCAGTGTCTCCTGACCAAGTCCTAGCATTAATCTAGTGCTTATCTGTCACCCACCACATTTGATAGTCCTGGTCTCTGTTTCCAATTATCAGTCATTAGAGAAGGCACTGAGCAATTTTAGAAGAACACTCACAAAACCTTTGACCTGTTTTTGTCAGATAACCAAAAATATTCACTGCAGATAAACTATCATTTCATTGTATGCGAGATATAAAGGAAGGTTCTTTGCATGTATTGATTTATTGTGACCTCTGTCACCTTCAGGTGGTTAAAAATGGATTTTTATTTTAACTTATGGAGCAGAAGGGTTCACAAAGTCCTTCAGTGAAATCTGGTGAGATTAGTTGACCTCTAGCTGCCAGACAATCTGTAAAACCCACAGATATTTCCACTAAAGAAAACACTAGAAATAAATATTTACCAAAAGGTGATATCAGACAGTGGTGCCTTCACATTGATATGTTACAGGCAAACGCACATTTCTCAAATATTTGTACACAGTGTGATTAAAACACTTTATTAATATACTAAATATAGTTTCTCATTGTTAAGTAACATCTTACAAAATGAATTATGTATCATCTGTATTCTAAACACATTTTTGAAATTTAATATTAATACTCAACACACAAAAGTTAAATATTTGTTTTAAATTTCTATTAATAATTTTCTATATAAAATGTTTATTACATATGTCTATTTTATGTATATGTATGTGTATTTATATATACATACTTCAGGATGCTTTGCTTTCTTCAGGGATAAAAATTAGTGCTTCAGACTCATTTAAAGAATAATTGTGTCAGAATAAGCAAATTTGATTGAGCTGATGGGTGATATATAAATATCAAAATATGTGCTCATTTGTGCTCTACCTTGTATACATGAAATATCTAAACAAGGTATCAAGTAAATGCAATTATTTTCTATCCCTCCACAGTTGCAGAAATCCAGGCTGAAGATGTTTTTAACTTCCCTATAACAGTTATTTTTCAAAAAACCAATGACATAAATCACACTTAATAAACCTATATTTTAGATAAATAAGTTGACATTTTGATCATCAAAGTGGTCGTGTTTTAGGAAAGGTAGGAATTTCATATAATTAAACTTTTATTGACCATTTACTATACAAAAATATACCTGTTTGAGGTATGTGCAGAAATACAAAGAAACAACAAAAAATGGATATTTTTGATATCCAAAAAATGGTTATCAAAAAATGGATATTTCTTCAAAGTGTCTCACTCATGGAGTAAATACAAAGTGGCATCATAATTATAATGCAGATGGAAATGATTAATATGATAGCTACGCTTTTAGGGATCTTTCTGTATTCCAGACCCTATGTAAAGATTCTCTGTCTCAAATATCATGCAACCTTTATGGCACACTGTGAAGTAGGGCTTTTATCTACCTTCATTTTAAAGATGGACAAACACATAGGGAAAAGTAGGTTTCCTAGTATCACACTCATTATTAAGTTAGAGAACTAAGATTGAATTCAAGTGTTCCTCACTTCAGAGCTGGGACTTTTAACTGTGGTACATATCATCTCCATTACCAAAGGGAGACACAGAAAAAATGCTATTAGGATCCAAGCAGGAAAATTAATTTAGACAAAAATAGTGACGGCTGTGTTTGTGGGAGTAGAACTGGAAATATTAAGTAGAGGTAGAATTTGGATCTCTGAAAATCAGTAAAACATTTTAGTTACTGGAAAGGATGAGCAAAATGATGAAGTTAGGTAAGGGAGATAATTATTGAGAGATCATTAATTCCTTCAACTTTCTTTCCTAATTATTTGAGTGTTGACAGTGTGCTTGCTTGTGTTAGGTGATAATGGTTAAAAAGAATAAGTTCCTGTCATTAATTATTATAGTATGCAACAATACTAGAATGGGAATACTGGAAAATATTGATCAATTCCCAGACAACTCTTATTATTCCTTACATTTCATCCTGACCCCATAGACCCCATAATGTGCATTGACAATAAAATATTTGTTTTTTTTATTACTTTGGCCATAAGCTATCACTTCTCCTTTACTTGTATGAACTCTTTTCTGTATTCAGCATAATTCTTTAAGACCAAACTTCAAATGATCTTCTTTGAAGCCTCCTGCTTAATGTTTTGTTCCATTTTATTCTGCTTTATGTTACACATATTCCTCATGAGCCTCACAACAATTATACCATAACTGTACTTTTCCATGTCTGTTATTTTTTTATTCTGAGCTCCTATCTCTTTGCTTCTTGTATCTCCTTAATTATAGGGTTTGCACCAGTTAGCCAATAAATATTTTCAGATGAAACAAATGTGGAAGTAGAGGAGCTATTTTCAGGATGATCAAGATGAGTAGGGAAGAGAAAGGCAGCCTTCTGACAGACAGGAGATAGACTGAACCTGTCAGCTAGGGCTCAGAGTTGCTGGCTCAGCCCTCACGGTTCTGTTGGGGAGTATACTGGACAAGACCATAAGGGAGGGAGCCAAAAACAGAACCATTTCACAGTCATATCTGAGCACAGATTAAAAACAAGACCATTGTTCAAATCTTGAAAATGACCCTTGTTGACATGAGTGACTGTTGCTCCTTTGCCAACTTTACTTCTTTATTCTACTCCCCTTCTTCCAAAATCCTAGAAAAAACTCATTAAAATACCAACTGTTACCTTTGCTTCCTGAGGGCACCCAGTTCCAGAGCAAAGCCATGCTGCTTTGAATTGCTGCCCACATCACTCTACACAATCCCAATGAAGTCTTTCTGACAGCTTCTATTCTACCAAGGATCCTTATGGCATCTGTCCCATCACATATGTTGAAACAAGTCAGTAATCCCAACTGTGTTGTTCTATGTAGGTATATTTCTAGTATTCTATTTTCTGGGTATTGACATAATGTAGAAAGAGAGAATGAATACACAGAAGAAAAATTGCTAAGAATGAACACAGGAAATTGGGAGCAAGGCTCAAGCGGAGATACTGGCCTTGGAATAAAAGAAAAACTTTTGCCCTGAGACCAAAGTAACAGTCATTAATACTTGAACTTCTGGGGCACTGAACATTAAATTTGGAGTCATAAAACTGGGATACTATTCCTGGCTTTGTATTCAATAGTTAACTCAGTTTGTGACATCAAGGAAGTTAATTTTTTTATCTGTACTGTGGAGAAGAAATGGAGGCTCTATCTATTACATCAAATAAGGGAGAAGAAACAAAAATTGAAATATATTAATTTTATGAAATCAACAGTTTGTTATTGATTATTACCTTACTAATGAAATATATCAATTTTCTTTTGTTTTTATTTCTTAAACTTTTTTTTACTGATGTTTCAGTACAGTTGTCTCCTTTTTGCCACCATTTTCCCCCAGCCTACCCATGCCCGTCTCCCTCCCTCAATTCCACCCCCACCTTGGCTCTGTCCATGGGTCTCTCATACATGTTCATATGTCCCTTTTCCTTCTTTCCCATGTTATCCCCCTCTCACCTCCCCTCTGGGTACTGTCAGTTTGTTGACAATTCCAATGTCTCTGGCTATATTTTGCTTGCCAGATTGTTTTGTTAATTAGGTTCCTCTTATAAGTGAGGTCATATGGTATTTGTCTTTCACTGCCTGGCTTACTTCACTTTAGCATAATGCTTTCCAATTCCATCCATGTTGTTGTGAAGTATAGGAGCTCCTTCTTTCTTTCTGCTGTGTAGTATTCCATTGTGTCGATGTACCATAGTTTATTGATCCACTCACTTACTGATGGGCACCTAGGCTGCTTCCAGCACTTGACTATTATAAATTGCACTGCTATGGACATTAGGGTGCATAAATTCTTTTGAATTAGTGTTTCAGGATACTTAGGGTATAAACCCAGCAGTGGAATTGCTGGATCAGAAGGAAGATCCATTTTTAGTTTCTTGAGGAAATTCCATACTGTTTTCCATAGTAGAGGCTGTACCAGTTTGCATTCCCACCAACAGTATACTAGGGTTCTCTTTTCTCCACAACCCTCCTAGCACTTGTTTGTTGATTTGTGATGGCCATTCTGACCTGTGTGAAGTGGTATCTCATTGTGGTTTCAGTTTGCATCTCTCTGAAGGGTAGTGATGCTGAGCATTCTTTCACATTTCTCTGGGCCCTCTGTATGGCCTCCTTGGAGAAGTGTCTGTTCATGTCCTTTGCCCATTTGTTAATTGGATTGTTTTCTTCCTGGTATGGAGTCTTGTGAGTCCTTTATATATTTCAGAGATAAAATCCCTGTCCTAGATATCTTTGGCAAATACATTTTCCCATATAGTTGGTCCCCTTGTCATTTTGCTGATTTCTTTAGCTGTACAGAAACTTTTTTATTTTGACTAAGTCCCATTTGTTTATTTGTTCCTTTATGCCCCTTGCTCTGAGACATATTGGTGAAAATATTGCTGCATGGAATATCTGAGACTTTTATGTCTACTCCTCTAGGACTTTTATGGTGTCACGACTTACATTTAAGTCTTTTATCCATCTTGATTTTATTTTTGCATATAGTATAAGTTAGTGGTCGAGTTTCATTTTTTTTTGCATGTAGCTGTCCTGATCTCCCAACACCATTCATTGAAGAGATTAATTTGATTCCATTTTATGTTTCTTTCCCTTTTGTCAAATATTAATCGACCATAGATACGTGAGTTTATTTCTGAGCTCTCTATTCTGTTCCATTGATCTATGTGTCTGTTCTTGTACCCAAAGCAATTTATAGGGTCAATGAAATCCCTATTAAAATACCAATTACATATTTCACAGATATAGAACAAACACTTCAAAAATTTATATGAAACCATAAATGACCCCGAATAGCTGCAGCAACTCTGAGAAAGAAGAACAAAGTAGGTGGGATTACCATACCTGATATCAAACTATATTATAAGGCCATGGTAATCAAAACAGTCTGGTACTGGCATAAATATATCAATTTTCATACTAACATTTGATATGGATAGCTGTTATTGTTACAGTATTCTAAAAAACCATTGGGGGCTGACTGCTATGACCATCCAATCTAAGGAAATAGACTATGAGACATTTTCATCCCAATTATTCCAAAGCTTTTTTAAATATAAGACTTTATTCCTTGTGTGTTAAATTGGCTGTATTTTTACAGCAAAATAATAAAAATATTATATCATTAATTACATTTTTAAGTTTCAAAGTTATATGCAGTAAATTTTAGTGTTTCTTTAGAAATTAATGTGTTTATCCTATTACAGTATTTAAATTATTTAACCATCTCACCTTTCTTTTGAGATTTTCCATCTTTATAAAACTATATTCATGAACCATTTATGAGTATAAGTAAGAGTGTTTTAACTATTTTAACATTTGAAAGTACATTGAAACTGTCCTTTGAAACAAACATGTAGGGGGACAATTTTCTCTTCTCTAGGTCACACTTTGTTGTGGTGTTAAGAGGCTGTTAGGGTTTCTGGAACCTACAGTTTACTACACTCTCTGGAATGGTTATCCATTCAAAGAAACATATAATGTGCATTTACTGACCAATGAATAGGTCTTTATGGGACCAAGTTTATGTTTCTCAGTGGAGTAGTGGGTGAGGATGATTTGTGAAGTGACACCCTTTGATAGACATATAATATATTTGCTTTTTTTCTTTTAGTTTAAAATGCAACAGAGGTAAGTAATAATTCTATGAATAATCTCTTAATGATTTTTCTGCACTCAGCAGCAAACAGTGATGTGTATTCTTTCAACAGCTGGCTAGGCTCCTGGGAGAATGCTATCTTTGCCTTTCAGCTACTGATTCTATTTGTGTCTTCCAAGTTACAGCCCTTGTGTGGGAGATTAAGATTGATTGTCCATGAATGGGTGTCCTTAAAAATGTAGATAAATCACTAAAGAGATAAAACTGCAGTTCTCTATTAATTACTTTTACTCTTCAGATATTGTGGACTTGAAAATATATAGTCATGACATTTCTATCCAATTTCTATTAATGATAAAGTCATTCACAGAGGTGTTTGTTTGGAAAAAAAGAGAGACTGTAATCAGTCATTAACTTCTGTTAAGTTATATCTCAACAATAAAAGGTTTCAGTGTATGTCTTTAACCACAAGAAGTTTAATCTTTGCAGAACTTTGGCAATTTAGAGCACTTAGAATGCAGTTTGATGCTTATGTAATGGGAACCCTGTGTCTTTTCACTATCAGCCCATTAATCAGGGAATGTGAATCCTTTGATTCATATTTTATCTCTTGAATGCTTTGATGTTGCCACTCTTTAAACCAAAATATAATAAATTTGTTCTCTGGTTATGTCAGTGGATGTGAGCTTTTAGTTGTTTTAGGTAGTTCACATAGATGGAAAATTTGGGTATACACAAAAACCTGCTTCCTCGAAGCAGAAGCAAAATATATTCCCCACCATCACTATAACTGGGTTTTGAGTGGTGAGCTGTATACATGTTGCTGAATTTCTGATGGTTTATTTTCAGTGAGGTTGGGTGTATGTATACGCAGTAAAGCAAATCTTTTAAATTTGTGTAGAGAGCACTCTTAGCAACCATCAGCTCAAAAAAAAAGCAACTTTATGTTGATGAACTTATTTTATTTTAATGGTTATATTCATTGGAGTATACTTAACAACCTTCAAAATAAGCATGCACCATAAACAACAATGGGAGAAGAGCATGTGGCAGTAAGTGCAATGTATGTGTGGCTGCTTGGCAAAACAGAGCCTTTTGATTGTGTTAAGCATGCAAGCAGACAGAGAACAGCAGTCTGGGCAGGTCATTGCATGCTCTTCAAACAGTTTTTGTAGGTGAATTTGCTGATCCAAGATGGGTGCTGTAAATCTAGTTATACTTGTTCCTAAATTCTCTTTTCCACTTCATATGAGGAAAATGGTGTCTGTGACAAACAAATGGTCTCCACTGGAGAAAAGTGATAACCTTCTGATCTTACCATGTTTTAACACTTGTCATTCTGTCTCCTTGACAAGTCTGGTTTGTGACTTGAATGAGCTCACCCTCCTGCTATTTTTATTTTATTTGTTTTTTATCTTTTTAATTAAGAGAGTCTTTTTTACTACCAGATAGGAATGTAATCATGGCTTTTATGAAATCTTGCATATTTTAATCTGGTAATTTTATTAGAAATAATAATAAAGATTTTTAGGATACTCATGGTATTTAGGTGATATAATGTGTAAATTAAATAGTGAATTGAATGAATCAAATATTTAACACGATGTGATTAAAAAACAAGAATAATATGCATATAAATGTTTTCATCTTTATCCCTTGTATTTTAAGCTTTCCAAGTCACTTACAATGGCAGTGGGTAATAGCACACTGTAAAATGCATGAATGACAAAGAGTATGCTTAATATTGACCAAAATCATGACCATACAGATAGGGCATGGGTATCTCCTATAGAAAGTTTACATTTAGGGGATATAAAATGTGTGTGTATATTCTTTTGCATCTGTTGTGGAAGTGTTGTTTTTGGTAGTGAGTATGTTAGAAAAAAGATTGGAACATGAAGGGATCCAGATGGTGAGTTACAATTATTTTAAAATACGGTTGTAGTAAAAGGATGACCTCACATAGGAGTATAAATATATGATAATATTCACTTGTTTATGAATACACCTGTTTATTCATTTTCTCACATAAGATATAGAATCAATATGAAATAAGGGAATATAATGCAACATTTGCTAGGATTGATTGGAAGAAATGAGTTCTAGAAGAATGAGCTGAATTCAGAAAGTATGGCATCCATAGAGTAGGAGCATCTTAGAAGAGAATCAAAGTATTGAAAGAAGACCAATGTCCCTGAGTGATAATTAGATAAAGCAAACAAATAAAACTAAACCCAGGAAGAACAAACAAGCAAAATGCTGTGATGTTGAGGTCTAGGGATTTGAAATCTTGACTTTTGGATCAAATCTTTCCCAATAATATTGCTGTGGTTGCTTAGGCACATTATAGAAACCTATGGACACATGTAACATTGTATGGATTAAACAAAATACGTTTTAATGCAATAAATGAGAGTTAAATAAATTATTACATCTTTAGTCAATGGGGAATGCAGTAAAGATAATACTGAGTAAAAAGATGGAACCTGATTTTGGTCCATTTATGTAGTTTTCATTCAATCAATATTTATTAAAAGACATCTTTGAATTATGCAATATATTATGTTACCTGTTAATTACATATTGATGGTCAATATTCTTATTCTATATCTTATTTTCCACATTTTTTTGTATTGTTGGAAAACATTGCTTAAATATATTAACAGTGAACCAGTCTCAAAGAACAGAACAGCAGGATGTCATTATGTAGTTGGTACGGACATCGAACAAAGATTTATAAAGAGCTTTAGAAGACAGACATCTGTTACCACCTAGCTGTCATCACCCAATTTCTCATTCTTAAATCAGGATATGACTATTTGATCCTCCCGAGCATTACTCTTTGAGGTAACTGAGATTACCTTGTGAATATTTGTGAGCATCATTAGGAGTGCTAGTCTATATAAATACAGGTTTTATTCCATTATGCACTCCAACATGTCCCATGAAATTTACTAGTGAAATTATAATTCAAAGCAGTAGGATATAGGATTTTTAATCACTGGACAAATCTGTACTGCAACTTTATTCTGTGTGGTATACTTAATATAAATTTTTATTAAACTCTTTGAAAATTTGCCCCCTTAGGGGGTTAGGTTAAATAGCCTGGATTATAAAGCTGAAATTTTATAATAACAGTTGAAATTCTAGCTTTCCACTTTACAACACTAACATCTCACAGGGGATTCCAGAACAGTAGATGACTTTACATAATATGTATTCAAAACTCATCTGCATTTTCCAGGTGCATGCTTTAGATTGGATCCTAACAAACTCATGACTCAACCCTTATTTCCAGGATTATAGTTTTTGTGGTCTAAATTTCAAATATAAAATAGATTGCTAATGAAAAATGTTACCACTTAGAATTTTGAATATTTACTTTCAAAATAGAGAAGATATATTTCTGAATGGCTGGTCGGTGCATATATCATGAAGTAGAGTTGGGGCAGTGCCACCTTGTCAAACAAATGAACATTTCTGCAGCAAAGCAATAAATATTCATATTGAAGTGGAATAAATAGAAACTTTAAATGACCTAAAATCAGTTAATGTCCAACTTTTCTGCCAAATGAACTTGAAGCCAGACTTTTCATTTTCAGAGTTTTTTGGATTTTGAACTTGTGAATGTGAGGTTTTAGATCTTTGTTAAAGTGTAACTACTTCATAAATTAGGGCAAAGTAATACATAGTGCATAAGCAAGAGGTAGCATATTTGACATTTAAAAACCATAGCCTGGTAGCATTGAATGCTTCGGTTTACACTTTTTGGCAAGGTACTTATTCTTTATACCTCCTCAGTTTCTTTATCTTCAAAATGAGGATAATGATGGAACCTGTCTCATAGGTTGTTATAAAGTGTAATATGTAACTCTTCAAAAGTACTTAGAACAGTGCCTGGCATCTAAATTAGTGCCAGGCATTTAAAGTTGTTTCATATAAAACATGACTATTTCATAATGTCATCTACTTAAATTAAGATCAGAAAAGAACAAGTTAAGATTGAATTAAATTTAGTTCTCTCTAAACAAAAGCTTTATATTCATACATGTACTTTCAGTTACTAGATACCCAGTTTCTAGGTATTTTCTATTCTTAGCTCTTCCCTCTGAAATGGCTCTCAGGAGAACAGACAAATGGAGATGAAGGGGCCAAGTTCATGACAGTCTACATTATTACCAGCAAAAGCTTACACAGAAAAGAGGTTTGTATTATGGACCAAAATAGGATTTTAAAAATAAGGGCATCTTTCTTATTTAAAGAAAAATTGATAAATAATCTTCCTGGGAATGGACCTCTCTTAGGACTAAGAAAATGATATTTTAAGAAAACAAAACTTCATGGATTGTGTGAGGTCGTGTTAAAGTGAGCCGCACAGCCCAGTTGCAACACCCTTGCCAAGCTCTATAGGACAAAAGTACTTCAAGATGTAGCTTCTAGTTTTCCCTTTGCTGGCTTAGGTACCTGTGGTGAAGGTGGGGATGAGATCCTTGCTCTCCTAAACCACTGCCTACTCTTCTAGGGAAAGTAAACTAGAGATTATTTTGGATAATGAAGGCAAAGAATTCTGGGGGCCTTTGTCATGAGCTTCCTCTCAGCTGTGGAACCCACGTGTCACTGGAACCCAGAGCTCCAGCAGCCACCGCTCCCACTGTCATTCCTGGAGGGTTGTGACCCATTTCTCTCTTTCTTAATCTTAACCTTTTATCTAGTTTAGGATCCCAAGTTTCATATATTCATAGTGGTTTGACATAACTTCAATTAATCTTTTAAAGATATTTTTCTATCTTAATCCAATTTTTGAACTTGGTAAATTAATTTATACAGCATATATTTTCTTGGAACCCAATTTTAGCAATGAAACATGTCACTGAAAAAAATTTAAAAAATATTGTAGGCTGTAATTATGAGACACCTTGCATACTGTGTTATGCAGTGGATTTTTAAAAAATTCTATATTAACTACATAACTGAAATTTTGAAAAACTTACTAATACTGAGAAACTGAAGTCTATCAAATAATATTGTATTACTGAAAATGAACCTTTTGAATAGGTATTTTTGTAAGAAAGTTTTGGTACCCAGTAGATAAAGACTGTATCAAATAATAAACTATTTTACAAAGCAAGATTAATCATATGCTGGGCATCTTCTCTGCTGAATTCTTCAACAGCCATTAATATTCCCAAAAGGAGCTTCCAGCCAAGATGGAGGTGTAGGTAGACACACTGTGCCTCCTCACACAAATAAAAGAAGGACAACAACAGATTTGAAAAAAAGAAAAAACAACCAGAACTGACAGAAAATTGAACTGTGTGGAAGTCCAACAACAAAGGAGTTAAAATATATATATATATACATACACATCCAGACCAGTAGGAGGGGTGGAGACAGGCAGCCAGGCAGAGAGGACTTGTAGCAATGTCATGGCTGGCAGAGTGGGTGGTCCCACATTCTCTTGCAGATAAACCAGGAGAACCAACTGGGGAGTGAGACAGACTGTACAACCCAGAACTCCAGTGTGGGGAAATAAAGCCTCAAACCTCTGATTGAAAACACCTGTGGGGGGTGAGGCTGCAGTGGGAGAAACTCCCAGCCTCACAGGAGAGTTTCTTAGAAAGACCCACAGGATCCTAGAAAGTACACAAACCCACCCACTGGGAATCAGCACCAGAAGGGCCTAATTTGCTTATGGCTAGTGAGATAAGTGACTGAAATCCACCAGAGAGTGGAGCAAGCTCCATTGTTCCCTCTCAGACCCCTCCCCACATACAGCATCACAACCCAGAGATGTGGGTTGCCCCTCCCTGGTGAACACCTAAGGCTCCACCCCTTCCTATGTAACAGGCTGCTGAGATGCACCTCTCCCCCAGAAAAAATGGCCCAAATAAAAAAATAGATCAAAACTCCAGAAAAATATAACAAAGCAATGAAGAGATAGCCAACCTATCAGATGCACAGTTCTAAGCACTGGTACTCAGGATGCTTACAGAATTGGTTGAATATGGTCACAAATTAGATGAAGAAATGAAGGCTATGCTAAGTGAAGAAAATAAAGGAAAATGTACAGGTAACCAACAGTGATAGGAAGTAAACTGGGACTCAAGTCAATGGTGTGGACCAGAAGGAAGAAAGAAACATTCAACCAGAGCAGAATGAAGATACAAGAATTCAAAAAAATGAGGAGAGGCTCAAGAACTCCCAGGACATCTTTAAACATTACAACATCTAAATCATAGGAGTACCAGAAGAAAGAGGAAGAGCAAGAATCTGAAATTTATTTGAACAAATAATGAAGAAGAACTTCCCCTATCTGGTGAAGGAAATAGACTTCCAGGAAGTCCAGGAAGCTCAGAGAGTCCTAAGGAGGAACATACTAAGGCACATCATAATTATATAAGTCAAGATTAAAGATAAGGAGAGAATCTTAAAAGCAGCAAGAGAAAAGGAGACAGTTACCTACAAAAGATTACCCATAAGACTGTCAGCTGATTTCTCAAACGAAACTTTGCAGGCAAGAAGGGGCTAGAAAGAAATATTCAAAATCATGAAAGGCAAGGACCTATATCCAAGATTAACTGGCAAACCTATCATTTAAAATGGAAGGGCAGATAAAGTGCTCCTCAGATAAGGTCAAGTTCAAGGTGTTCATCATCACCAAGTCCTTATCATAAGAAATATTAAAGGGATTTATCTAAGAAAAAGATTAAAATATGAACAGCAAAATGACAACATATTCACAGCTACTAACAACAGAACCTAAAACAAAAACAAAAGCAGACTAAGCAAACAACTAGAACAGGAACAGAATCACAGAAATGGAGATCACATGGAGGGTTATCGGTGGGTGAGTGGGTGGGGAGAGATTCGGGGGGAAAGGTACAGGGAATAAATGGCATAGATGGTAGGTAGAAGATAGACTGGGGGAGGTTAAAAATAGTATAGGAAATGTAGAAGCCAAAGAACTTTATATATATATATATATATATATATATATATATACACATATCCCATGGACATAAACTAAAGGAGGGGGAATGAGAGTGGGAGAGAGTGCACAGGGCAGAGGGGAATAAAGGGTGGGGGGAATGGGACAACTGTAATGGCATAATCAATAAAATATATTTAAAAATATTCCCAAGAGGAGATATTTTTTGACTTTATTTGATAGGGAAGTTGCTGAAGGGGAAAATATATCCCCCTTCAATTCTGAGAGCAGAGCAAGGTCGTTAGGAGACTAAACTAATGAAAATGCATTTTAAAAAATTTTACATGCTGAAATGAGAAGACAAACTCCTCTGGGGAAGACATTTTAGCAATAATCTTTATTCTGAAATGAATTTGTTTTATGTATTTGACCTCAAAAATGTCATAAACACTGTCCTTGTGCGCCTGTAATTTCTCAGTCTTTCTTCCTATTTTCTCCCTTGGCTGTGCTAAATCTCACCACCACCTTCACCTGAAATTCTGGAATTTTCTGTAACATAGTCTTAATTTTTGTATGAACCCTCTGTGTTCTGGTATTTGATACATACTAGTAATCACTTTACAACCTTCACTTTTAAGAAATGTTTTTGGATAGCCTTTCCATTTAGGATCCAGGAATTTGTATAAAACCACAAAGGTTATGTTGCTTTTGAAGTAATGGCTGTTGGTTTGTAAAGTTTCCTTCATCTGGAAACACATATAAGTCTGTGGTTTTAGTGTTTTCCCAGTTTTATAATACCCTGCTTGTTTGTTTTAATTACAAAGCTGGAGAATTTACCATTAATTTCCATATTTTATAAAGGACTCACTTTCTCTCTCTTTTTTTCTTTTATTTTTCAGTTGAAAGAGACAAGGATTTTTCTCATCAGCGAAGGCATTACAAAGAATTCCGGTTTGATCTTACTCAAATTCCTCATGGAGAAGCAGTTACAGCAGCTGAATTCCGGATATACAAGGACCGGAGCAACAGTCGATTTGAAAATGAAACAATAAAGATTAGCATATATCAGATCATCAAGGAATATACAAATAGGTATGGACTTTATTATCTAACTTATTTTAGCAAATGTTAACTATAGGAAAACGTATTAGTAACCCATGTGGTCTATAAAATCTTTGGGTGCAATGGCATTGAAAGCCAGGTACAGACACATTAAAAGTAGTTGGTCTGGGAAGTGTCTTCTGTGTTCCACAGCTTTTCCTTAATTCTGACACCAATATTTCTGTGCTACATGGTTGCATATTTCCACATATGGGTTTTCTAGGCCTCGTGTCATTTTGAAAATGAGAAAACTTCCATTTTATTCTGTGCACATAAACTTCATAATTAAGATGATTCAAATTACCTGGTATTTTGTAAGTTGGGGAAGAGAAACTTGGTTTTCACTGGCATTGAATGTAAATTGTGTGTGTTCTTAGGTGTATTTTTTTAGAAGAAATACAGTATTTATTCCTTTTTAATAATTAATTTAAATTTCATTTTTTTAATTTTAATTGTTGTTCAAGTATAGTTTTCTGCCTTTTACCCCCATCCCAGCCTACCCCTCAGGTCTCCACCCTCCCATTTCCACACATCCCCCCCTTGTTATTGTCCATGTGTCCTTTATACTTGTTCCTGTAAACCCTTCCTTTTTGCCCCTGAAATTCCCTCCTCTCTCCCCTCTGGTCACTGTCAGCCTGTTCTCAATTTCAGTGTCTTTGGTTATATTTTGCTTGTTTGTTTGTTTTGTTGATTAGGTTCCTATTAAAGGTGAGATCATATGGTATTTGTCTTTCAACACCTGGTTATTTCACTCAGCATAACGCTTTCCAGTTCCATCCATGCTGTTGCAAAGGGTAGGAGCTCCTTCATTCTTTCTGCTGCATAGAATTTCATTGTGTAAATGTGCCATAGTTTTTTAATCTATTCATTTACTGCTGGGCACCTAGGTTGTTTTTAAATTAAATTTATAAGACCTATAAATTTTATTAGTTAATAAATTATATAGGTTTCAAGTGTACAATTCTAAAATACATTATTTGTACATTGCATTGTGTGTTCACCACCCAAAGTCAAATCTCCTTCTGTCACCATATATGTGACCCTGTTCACCCTTTACTAACTTTCTCCCAGTCTCCTGTTCTTCTAGGAACTACCATATTGTTGTCTGTGTCTATGAGTTTTTGTTTGTTTCATTATTTCTTATTTTTTTCATTGCTTTGGGTCAAAGAAGAAACAAAAAAGAGATAAAAAGATATGTAGACACAAATGAGAATGACAATATGACATATCAAAACTTTTTGGATGCAACCCTATACTGTGTGGCTCAGTTGGTTGAAATGCGGTACTATATACCAAAAGGTTGGGGGTTTGATTCTTGGTCAGTGCACAAACCTAGGTTGCCGGTTCGTTCTCTGGTTGTGTTGCATATGAAAGGTAGCCAATACCACCTATCAAAGTTTCTTTCTCACATTTTTTCTTTCTCTTTCAATACAGTAGCATATTTAAAAATTAAAAAAAAAATTGGGATGTGGCAAAAGCAGTAATAAGAAGGAAGTTTTATTACTACAGGACTATTTCAAGAAACAATAAAAATCCCAAATAAAAAACCTAACATTACATCTTTTTTTTCTTTTCTTGTTTTTAATATATTGTATTAATTATACCATTACAGTTGTTCTATTTCCCTCCCCTTATTCCCCTCCACCCTGCACAACCCCTCCTCCACAATTCCCCCCCTTAGTTTATGACCACGTGTCTCAAGTTCTTTAGATTCTATATTTTCCCTACTATTCTTGCCCTACCCCCTATCTATTTTCTACCTACTGTCTATACTACTTATGTTCTGTACCTTCTCCCCTCTTCTCCTCCTCCCACTCCCCTGTTGCTAACCGTCCATGTGATCTTCATTTCTATGGTTCTGCTTCTGATCTAGCTGTCCTCTTAGTTTGCTTTTGTTTTAGGTATGGTTGTTAATAACTGAGTTTGCTGTCTTTTTACTGTTTGTATTGTTCATATTTTTATCTTCTTTTTCTTAGATAAGTCCCTTTAACATTTCATATAATAATGGCTTGGTGATGATGAACTCCTTGAATTTGATCTTATCTGAGAAGCACTTTACCTGCCCTTTCATTCTAAATGAAAGCTTTGCTGGATAGAGCAATCCTGGATGTAGGTCTTTGGATTTCATGAGTTGGAATACTTCTTTCCAGCCCCTTCTTGCCTGTAAGGTCTCTTTTGAGAAATCAGCTGACAGCCTGATGGGAACTCCTTTGTAGGTGACTGTCCCCTTATCTCTTGCTGCTTCTAGGATTCTCTCCTTTATTTTAATCTTGGCTAATGTAATTCTGATGTGCCTTGTGTGTTCCTTCTTGGGTCCAACTTCTTAGGGACTCTCTGAGCTTCCTGGATTTCCTGGAAGTCTATTTCCATTGCCAGAATGGGGAAGTTCTCTTTTATTATTTGTTCAAATAAGGTTTCCACTCATCACTGTTCCTCTTCCCTTCTGGTATCCCTATAATTTGGATGTTGGAGCATTTAAAGATGTCCTGGAGGTTCCTAAGCCTCTCCTCATGTTTTTGAATTCTTGTTTCTTCATATTTTTCTGTTTGGTCATTTTTTTCTTCCTTCAGGTCCACTCCCTTGATTTGAGTCCTGGTTTCCTTTTCATCACTATTGGTTTCCTGTGCATTTCCCTTCATTTCAATTAGTTTAGTCTTCATATGTTCCTCTAATTTGTGACTAAAATCAACCAGTTCTCTGA
The DNA here is from genome assembly GCF_021234435.1 of Artibeus jamaicensis. Taxonomy (NCBI): domain Eukaryota; kingdom Metazoa; phylum Chordata; class Mammalia; order Chiroptera; family Phyllostomidae; genus Artibeus; species Artibeus jamaicensis. The sequence continues at coordinate 494,033 of NW_026521859.1, forward strand.
GCATCCTGATCACCAGTGTTTTGAACTGTGCATCTGAAAGTTTAGCTATTTCTTCATCACTTAGAGTTATGGGCTCTGGGGCTTTGAGTTCTTGAGCCATGTTTTGGTCTGTTCGTGCCTGTTACATATGAGGGGTGGAGCCTTAGGTGTTCACCAGGGTGGGGCCACCCAGGTTGCTGGGTTGTGATGCTGTATGTGGGGGTGGGGTCGAAGAGGGGCAATAGCAGTCCCCTCTGCTGCTTCCTGCTGCTGGAGCCTGCATGGTCCATGTCACTGCTCACTCCTTTGCCTGGTTTATCTGTACGCAAATGTGTGACCTCGGTCAGCCTGCCGCCTTGTGCCCTCAGTGGGTCTGCCCATTGCTACGCCACACCTGGGATTCGTCCTCAGCTGCCTGCTTGCCTGGTTCTGTCCTAAGATCTTTCCTGACTGACTCTGCTCCGCCACTGCCTCTGGCCCTCCTACCCATCTGGCTGAACAGTTCATTGTTGTCAAACTTCCAAATAGTTCAATTTTCTGCATTTTGGCTGCGTTTTTTGTTACTAAATCTTTGTTGTCTTTAAACTTGGTTGTGCAAGAAGTCACAATGTTTCCACCTATGCCTCCATCTTGGTGGAAGTCCACATTACATCTTTAAAGAACCAGAAAAGGAAGAACAAATGCAGCCCAACATCAGCAGAAGGAAGGAAATAATAAAATTAAAGCAGAATTAAATAAAATAGAGAACAAAAAGACAATACAAAAATTAATACAATCAAGAGCTTAATAAAGAGATTAATAAGATCAACAAACCTCTAGCTAGATTCACTAAGGAAAAAAGGGGAAAAGACTCATATGAACAAAATCAGAAATGAAAGTGGAAAAGTTGCAACAGATACCATAGAAATACAAATGATCATACAAGAATACTATGAAAGACTATATGCCACCAAATTCAGTAACCTAGAAGAAGTGAACAAGTTTTTATAGATCTATAACCATCACAGACTGAGTCACAAAGACCTGGAAAATCTATATTGAACATTATGTATGTTTTTGATGTAAGACATCATATTTGCAATAGCTTTGACAGTTAATATGTCTTCTGTTTCTAAAATATTTAATTCAAAATGGTACAAAAATGGACAGAGAATCTGAAATACTAAATCTATGAAAATCTCAGTTGATAATCACTGCAAATGAATCATCAAATAGAATAAAGCAGGGAGCTTACTGGTGTTCTCAGACCCTTCATGCAATGATGCAATCGCTCAGGTAATGCCTTTTACAGGTGATTTGCCACCTTTGTTAGACAGTTCTTACATTTAAAAAAATATATCAAAATGTTATTTTGAGATGAAATCTATGTCTGTAGCTTCTATTCATGAGATATAGATGTGCCCTTTGGTGAAGTACAATGTCCTTTTTTTGATAAGACATCTACTTAAAGAGAGCTATCACAACCCACTAAGCCCCCTTTGTTTCCTTGTTGAATGTTTCTAGTTCCTGGCATTTAGATTTTTCTTGGTCTTCTGGAGTGCCAGTGTCCCAATGGCTGTTCCATGGACAACTACCCCCTTTACAATAGTCATTGAGGAAAAAATAAAAAGTCTGAGGTGATTTGTATTTGAAAAGTCTACCAATTAGACCATTCTCTAAGAGGATATCTGAATATTAAAGTCTTGGAAAGGCTTTGTAATAAAAAGACCTACCTAGTCTTGTTCAAAATTATTTGATAAGGAATCTTTTTCTTTGGATGTGTAATATTTAATATCCTATAAACCTCTGGTTCAGCACGGCAGAATTTAATAAACTGATCTGTATAAGAGATCTATCCTAAAAAAGTGCAGCCATTGTTAATATAACAAGAATGGTTGCACAATATCATGTAATCTGGCATCCAAGGAGAGTGGACTGGAATGCACATGTGTGAACAATGATGACTTCACTGTACTAGTCAATGGGGGTGGTAGATGTTGAGTGAGCAGTGAGCATGTGTACTGTGTGGTTATCACATTCAAAATGACTGAGTGAGTAGAGCAATGAATCTGCATCACATTTTGCATTAACTTGAATGTTCTGAGGAAACTATTATGATGATTCAGAAAGTTGTATCTATGGGCAATTTGTGATTGGCAGTTTCATCACAACCACACACACACTCATGTATCACATCTGGTACAGGTTTGTTTGGTAAAATATCAGATCATCCAGGTGACTCAGCCCTGCTATACCCATACTGGTGTCCTGTGACTGCAGGCTTTTCCTAAAACTAAAATCACCTTTGAAAAGGAAGAGATTTCAGAACATCAGTGAGATTCAGAAAAATGCAACAGGGCAGCTGATGGCAGTTGGAAGAACTGTGTGAGGTCCTAAGGTGCCTACTTTGAAGGACATTGAGACACCATTGTTCTATGTTCAATGTTTCTTGTGTCTTCAATAAATGTCTCTATTTTTCACATTACATGGCTGGATACCTTCTGGACAGACTTTGTACACTGTTATTTTAAGAGCAGTAATTCCAAGGCAGAAATTTCTGTGTTCCTTTGTTAGTTTTTTTTTTAAACATATTTTATTTATTTATTTATAGAGAGAGGGGAAGGGAAGGAGAAAGAGTGGGAGAGAAACATCAATGTGCGGTTGCCTCTCACATGTCCCCTACTGGGGACCTGGCCTGTGCCCTGGCATGTGCCCTGACTGGGAATCGAACCGGCAACCCTTTGCTTCACAGGCCCGTGCTCAATCCACTGAGCTACACCAGCCAGGGCCCTTTGTTAGTTTTAACAGTTACTAGCTATTTGTATGTGGGTGAGGGTTTTTTAAAATCTTAATTCAATAGTTCCATTTATAAAATGGGGATATTAATTTTTCTTTCTCAGAGACAGGGCCTGGCGTATTACATTATTTTTAATACTAAATAATGATAGCATTTTTCAAAATAAAGTCACAAGAGTTGAAAATAATATTTCAAATACATATTTCTGTGTCTGTTTTTCCACTTGGACTATCAGCTATTTAAATAGGGACTTTGTCACCCTGGCTGGTGTAGCTCAGTGGATTGAGCGCGAGCCTGCAAACCACACATGCACAGTTCGATTCCCAGTCAGGGCACATGCCTGGATTGCAGGCCAGTTCCAAGCAGGGGACTCACCAGAGGCAACCATACATTGATATTTCTCTTCCTCTCTCCTTCCCTTCCCCTCTAAAGATAAATAAATAAAAGTCTTTTTTTTAAAAAAGGGACTTTGTCTTAAATAATTTTATTATTTATTTTATCCCCAGCACTACAAATTTATTTTGTATGCTTTAAAGTTCTGAAATCATTATGACCCATGACTGGAATACAACTTCCACTAACATTCTAAAATGCTTGAATTATCTTTGTTTGTCGTCATTCACAATACATTTTTTACGCATGTTGAATGTTGAATTTGCACATGGTTATTTCACATACAAAGATTTTTTTTCAAGAAGAGTTGTTATGTCACATCTCTATTCTCTGGAATATATTTACTGATTTTTAAAAATCTATATACAGACTTTTACACTGATCACTATTAAAGGTCTTAACTTTTATTTAGGTCATTTTTCCATCTTCTTTAGAATACTTTTTGAATATTATCCATTGAACTAGCAACCCCTTTGAGCTGTTCTAAGTATGTGAACTGTGTAATTTAAGACATGGTAACAATGATGGGAATAGGACTAGTAGAGTCTACTCATAGTGATTTATAGATTTATTTCTGAATGAATTCATGCAGATTTTGACTAGTAATAATTTTGGGATATTTATGGCTATTGATACTTTGCTTATCAGACTTCATTATTTTGGGAAATTACATTTCTGTTAAAATACGAGACAAGCATATATATCTTGAAACTTTGGTATTTCTTCAATTATACTCCTTTAAAAATATTGCTCTTTTTTTGTTATAAAAGTTTTGTTTATTTATTTATTTATTTATTTATTTATTTATTTATTTATTTATCTACAACTATATCTACATGTTCTTTAGTGTTGTTGGGTATAATTTGGCTAAGTCTTTACATACTTCTTTTTAATTTTTAATTAATTGTATTATCATGGCATTGGTTAATAAGATCGTATAGGTTTCAATTGGGCACGCAAAGCAATACACAGATCATGTATCATAGAAATGTACTTTTCGTGTATTTTCACATGCTTAAATCTACTCTAACATCTAAGATTTTACTGATGTTTTTCTGAGTTTTTGAAAAGTGATTTCTAAAAATGTAAAGTACACCTATATCTTCAGTTGGTGTTCTCTTGCTTCGTCATTTCAAACTCTAGATGGCATAGATTGAACAGATTCTATCCAATATACAAAATATTATTTTGAAAAATTACTTTTGTAAATTCAAGTTGGTATTAATTGAAGTCCACCCAGTTCTCACTTTTATGCATTTGCTATCATGAATTGTGGCTGCATTATTATTTTCATAATGCAGAGGTATGCTGTATCTACTGTCTCCTGTGGCATTTGTTCTTGCTAAGGTGTATGGGCTTCTTCGCTCCAATTATCTTTTTCAATCTTTGAAACATACACACTCACACATGCATAGCCTTCATTTCAATTTTATACAGCATCGATCAGGTGAGGGAAACTCTGGCAAAATACCTCCCTTTTCTTTGAAATAATCATTCATTCATGAATCCACAAGGTAAGAAAATGTAATCTTCTGCCTATTATGTTTATAGATGTAGGGTTCACTTTTGGCACTTCACCTTCTCTTCCAAAGGAAGATATTTAAGAAATAAAAAATGTAGAAACAACACCAATACCTCTTAGAATACTTCAGGTTCTATGTAGGATTCCAATGTCACCGTAGAAAATGATAATGTACAGCAGTAAGCTCATAGGCTTTGGAATTCATGTGTGGGAAAATTGCTGTACATCTTGGAGTCTCAGTTTATAAATCTGAAAAGAATAAAAATAAAAATAAATATTTTAGAACAATAAATGATATTTCTGATCTTTGGGTAGGACTAATGTTTATCACAATGCAAAGATTATAGCTCATACTTAATAGATATATTAGTTAATATATAATTGTTCATATAGTTTAATAGGAATGTTTATATCAGTAGGGTTTAGAGGTTTGTATACATAGGGTAAACATAAGTAGGCGGTTATTGTAATTAACAGTAGCTAACACTTGCCAACACCTACTTTTTTAAAGATGAAGTAAGCAAAATGATGCTTGATTAATAAAAATATATGATGTTTGATTCATATAGAAGGAATTGCTATGCCTTTATACCTAATAATGAAATGAACACCACCCAACTTAACAGCAATACTATTGGAGCTCCCTGTGAACTTCTCCCTGAAAACACGTTTTAGATAAAGTCAAACTCTTCTGTAAAATACAGTTGATGTGGTATGGGGATTGGAAACTGCTTATTAATAATTGTTACAGAAATATCAGAGATGTAGAAAGGTAAAACAATTTATGTATAAATGTTTATCCCAATATTACTGTTTACAACTGCATAAATTGAGAAACCCAGTTTTAATCAGAAGAGAAAAAGTTACACTCCATTTCCTGAAAAATGAAAATGTTATGCTTTATATTACAAGTAGAAATTGTGTTTTAAATATATTTAGTAACTGCCCTGGCTAGTGTGGCTCAGTAGGTTGAGCATTGGCCTATGAACAAAGTCATTTGTTTAATTCCCAGTAAGGGCATGTGCCTGGGTTGCAGGTTGGGTCCCAGTTGGGGTGCAAGAGGCAACCAGTCAATGTTTCTCTCACACATGGATGTTTCTCTGCCTCTTTTTCTCCCTCTCTAAAAAATTAATAATTAAAATCTTTAAAAAGACATTTAGTGACCTTGGAAAGTTCTCAGACTGTAATGTTAATTGACTAAAAGCAGAAAACTTAATTATACATATTATTTTATTAATTTTAAATAAATTCATGTGGAAAACAGAATGGAAGGAAGAATCAAGTGCTTGTTGCCGGCTTGTGGGTAATTTTAAATTTAATTTCCCCCTTTCCCGTACTTTTCATGTTTTTATAATAAACATTATCATTATAATCAGAAACATGCATAATTTTAGTTGACAGAAAAGATAATGAAACAGCTTTATATCACACATTTCTTTATAAATTTACATTCTCACTTCCCCAGTTCAAGAGGTGAAAAGTCAAAAACAAAATAAAACAAAAATCAGGATTTCAAAATAAATTGCTCATAGTTTTTCTTAAGCTATGGAGGACATTTTTCTTCCCCACAGAAAATGAAGATAAATAAATACTGGTTTTTCTTTATTCCATGGAAAAGTTTTCTGCCAAGTGGGAACCTTGACTTCAGTTCTCTTAGAGTGAGGAGAAATGGGTGAAAAACACTTCATTTACATATCTCACACAATCAGATGAACATTTAATGTGAAATAGTAATTTTAAAATCTGATTGTTACTGCTTACCTGCCGTTTCATTTATTTCCTAAATCAAGAAGTAAAAATGGAAGTAAGGAGAAGAAACCAGTACTTCTGGCCATTTTCAAAGCCAGGGTCACCTCTTAAAACACAGATCTTCAAACTTGTGAATTTTGTCTACTTATTATTTTGAACTAAACTCAAAAGCAATTGAAAAATCAGTGTGGACTGTACACTTTAATGCAGTGCATTTGACAGTGTATATCTGTGTGTGTGTATGTATGTAAATTTTGAATCCTCGCAATAATTTAAACTGATGTTTATTTAGGTATGTTTTACATTCAAGGCATGGATCTATTAACCATCTAGTCTGTGGATACAATCAACTAAGAAACAACAATGACGCCATCTCTTTACCTACTTATTTATCTTAGTGAGGCTTAAAACTCTTAAAAGCATATATTTTATTTTACCACCTACCACTGCCCCCATGTATCCTTACTCATATTTAAATGTGTGTCATTTAAAGGAGTGTTCTGATATTCATCCAAATCTTTATTTTTCTTGGTCAAAAGTTCACACACTTTGCATCATTTCGCTCATTTAATCTTTTCATAAAGCTTGACAGCCCCAAATTTTATATAGAAGGCACTGCTCTTCAGTCACACCTCATATATCTGGCGCTATTGGGAAATGAGATTTCCACATGATTGAATTTTCCAGATAATTCAGCTGAGTTCGGCATGCTTCCGCTGAGTGCCTACCATGTGGCAAGTGCATGGGGCATAGGCCTGGTAAGTAAGATCTCAAAAGCTCCTAGCCTGAGGGCTGGGGGCTGCGGTGGGCCTGCTGCACACAGACTTTAATAACTATAATACAATGTGCTAAGAATTATGATGTAAGTATGCACTAAGTGTTGTGGAAACACACATGAAGGGAAAATTAATTCTTCATGTGGGAGGGTAAGGGGCCTCAGGCAAAGCCACTGAGTGGGCTTCACCCTTGTTGGGTCTCAGAGTAAGAACTGCTGAGAAAGGGGGGAAGGGGAAGTTGGATTCTAGAAGAAACATTCCTCAGTGTTAAACTGTTTAAATTGATAAAGGAATTAAATAATGCAAATAAAATGAGTAACAGCAAATACCTGCCCATTGAACGGGGACTTTCCATGTGTCTGGCAATGTGCTAAATGCTTTACTTGAATTAATTTTTTCACAAATATACGTAGTTATATATTCCCCAACGGAAATCTGCTATGTATAATTCAACCTTTTCCTAATGCTCCATTATGAATGTAAATTCCTGTACTCCATTGTAAAACCATTTTAAGCTAGTTTGCTGGTTGTCACTAGCCACCTTTACTACTTGGATATATTTAGCTAGGCTGTCATCATTCCGGTTCACAGTCAGCTTCATATTTACATCATCTCCCCACTCCTGCTTCTCTAAGATTTGTGATTCTTGTGTGGACATAATTCAGATTGTGCACTGACACTTTCTCCTTAGGAGGATTTCGTGGGCTCCAGAGAGCAGTGTCGCAGAGCAGGACGCTCAGATGGTTGATGACATTTTTTCTGAGTATCAGGACAGCACACCAGGACAGCTTACGTTTCTTCAGCACGCTGAGGTTGTGCTCTATTTCAGTGGTTCTCAACTGAGGGGAGCTGGCCCCCAGGAGACATTTAGCAATGTCTAGAGACATTTTTAGTTGTAGTTGCTGATTCTAACAGTTTTAAGCTGAAGCTGCTCATGAGAGAAACTTTTGACATTATAAACTCCAGAGAATACCACTTATTAATTTGTATTCTCTTGTAAATGTGTTCTGTCATAATGCTGTAATGTAATAACTAGTGAAGACTAAGTATAGAAAGTCATTGTTAAAGTTAAATGGATACCAACTTCAACTGTAACCATGATTCTTTGCTTCATTAAGGTAAACTTGTAATGAGGCTCCTCAAGGATCTGAGTCCTGTAACTTTTATTCAAGCAATAAGATACCAGTAAGAAATATCTGCTAATTATATCTAGAAACAAGCAAGATAATGTGTTTACTACAAGTCTGTGATACAGAGCCCTTGATAAAACTGATTTCAGCAAGAGATGAATGGTGTTCTATCCGAGGGCACATCCAGTGCCTGTTAGTTTACCGAGTTTCCTTGCTAGGAAATTTAATTTATGAAGATGTTTTACATGTGAACCCCAATGATACTGTCATAGAAAGGTAATAAAGCGTGCACATATACTTATTTTGGAATCTTCAGGGTTGTCTATGAACATTTCTTCTTGTGTTCAAATAATGGTAGATGTTCTATTTTATAAATATGAATTTAAGTATGTCCTGTAAATATCCTCATGTTTCTTGCATTAATTAAAATCTCTCTACCTGGTTTTGTTTTCTACTACCACCCAAACTGCACAGTACTTTGCTTCTTCGTATTTTAGCCACACTCACAGTTTGGAGGTTCTACGTGAAAATTTAAGGTGTTTGTAGGCGCATGCTCCCTCCAATCCCATAGGCAAGAATACTTTTTTGACTCTTTCATCTTCTCGTAGTCACAGAAGTTCCTTGGCTTGTGTCAACATAGTTTCCATCTCTGCTTAGTTTTGATATGCTGGCTTCCACTGCGTGTTTCTGTCGCTGTGTCTCTTCTGCTTCTTCTTCTAAGGATCGCAGCTATGACAGATTAGATCCCACCCTAAGGACTTCGTCATACCTTAATTACAACTGCAAAGACCCTATTTCCAGATAAAATCACAATCACAGAAATTAGGACTTCCACGTGTCTTTTTGAAAAACACAATACAACTCATACCAGGGAGCATGTCAGTTACTGTTAGTTCAGAAAAATAAAGCCATTGTGAATGAAAAGGAATAAGGGATTTATTACAGTGATTTGATTTTCTACAGTTGTAAGACCCAGTTAAACAATTTATGGAACACTACTGCTTTTGCATGTGGTGGTGGTGTTAAGGTTTGGAGCACAAAATTATTTGCCTCATAAAAGGGAATATTTGGTTACAGAGACATACACATAGAAGGAAGATGATATGAAGACATAGGGAGAAGATGGCCAACTCTAAGCAAGGAGAGAAGCCTGGAACACATTCTCACACAGCGCTCACAGAGAACCAACCACGCTGATTCCTTAAATTTGGACTTCTAGCCTTCAGACTGGAGATAATAAATTTCTTTTGTTTAAACCAACCAATCTGTGGAACTTTGTTAAGGCAGCCTTAGGAAAGTAATGAAATACAGGGTCCAGCAGAAGTAATGCCTGCTTGAGTGTGGTTGGTAGGGTAACAGCATGGGTGAAATAATTTATAGTTTTAATTTGAATATTTCACCTAAAATGTCATATGGTGTGCTTGAGTGTGATGTTGTTATTTTATAGAATTACATGCTTACAATTTTGTAATAAAAATTTTTGTAATAAAAATGGAGCATTATTTGTGCTGGACCCTGTACATCCATGTAAATGGACTTTTTTATTGGCTAGAATGCATATTTTAATTTTAGCTTCATTATTATAATTGTATAAAATATAAAGAAATTGTATTATGGATTTAATTCTGCTATAAAGAAATAAACTTTTCTGCATATGCTTTCTCTCTACTATATTCCTTATAAATGCATTAATAGTTTAAATTTTTAATAAAAGAAAATTCATAAAAAATTCTCTTTAATACAAAAAATATAAACATTTCTTTTATTTTTCCATTTATTTATTTATTTATTTTTCAAGTACAGTTTTCTGTCTTTTACTCCTATCCCAGCCCACCTCCCCAGTTCTCCCCACCTCCCATTTCCACCCCCCATGTGTCCTTTATACTTGTTTCTCCAAATCCCTCCCCTTCTTTCCCCTGAAATTTCCTCCCCTCTCCTCTCTGGTCACTGTTCCCCTGTTCTCTATTTCAGTGTCTTCGTAAACATTTCTTTTAAAATTTCAGGTTAAAATGGTAAGACAGAACAATTTTAACAAGTTTATTTTATATTGTCTGTAGGAATTATTTACTATATTCTACTATTTCTAGTGAGATGAGTGCTATTCCTTAGCATAGTAATTTTATTCTTTTATAAAAATCTACAAAAGGGGTGGGGATTTTTTAAGTAGCTAAATGAGTGAAAATTATGGAATTATTACCATTGTAACTATTACTTCATTTTCCCAAAACACATTTTCTTGTCTATAGATAATTCAGAAGGGCTTCTTATATAAGAGAGATGAAATTAAAGAATACTTATTCTCAAAAGTAAAATTTTAAAGAAGTAAAAATAAAGTAGCTTTGCTCTAGAATAGGAAACTATAAAGCTTATGAAAGTAATTGAACCTACACAAATTTTCAGAGGTGAACTAAAAATACATGAATTTTTTAAGCATACTGTTTGCCTAGATTTACCTTCCAATGAATTGGGATTTATATTACTAAAATTCAGATATTTGGAGTTTGCTTGAATACTTTGGTTGATGCTTTTTCAATATATATCTATTAAAACTAGAACATTTTCTCTATAGATGCGCTTGGCAGTTTTGAGATTTGGTCATGGGTTCTCTGGGGATTTTTTCCTAAAAAAATAGAACAATTTTAAATTCATAGAGAATACCATCTTAATAATACCTAAAGATATTGAAACTATTGTCAAAAATTTACCTTTGTTCTTCTTTGTTTTCTAGGGGTTTACTTTTTAATGCCAAGGGATGTTATTATAAGTTTTGCAGGATTTATTAGAACATTTGTACCATGCTTTAGTCAAAAGCAAGCTTGAAAGCAGGGTAGCCTTTTCATACTTTCCAAGATGCAAGATGACTGACTCCTTCTTTTGTTTATGAGATAATGTTAATTGTCTCAAAGATATTTACTAAATATCTCAAAATTGTAAGGATAACCTTTGTTGGAGCTTGCTTATTTGGTGGATTTTCTACGTTAGAAGGAAGAGGGAGAATTTGGCATTCCATCATACTATGAATATCATGGATTTTTAAAATTTGATGGGAACTCTTTGAAACTTTTCATTTCTTTGTGGTGCATGATTGTCCTACATCTACGGTACCTCAAACTGAATCATGTAATAAGTATAAAAAAGTGTCTGCAACCCTCCTTTGGTAAACACCATGATTAAAATTGTGAAGGCAAATGAAAGTTGCATAATTTGGAGTAGGTTAGCTGAACAATTTAATTGATCATAATACATATATTTTACATTCTCTAGGTTAATGGAGAAATGGCATAAATCTAGTTGAAATAAAGAAGTGAAGATGTGGCTTCTAAAATATTGGGAAATTTTTCACTTCTGTTAAAAATAGTTTAATTTTTAATTATAAAACGTTTTATCTAAAAATTAACATATGTGCATGATTTGATTTTATTCAAAATTTGCCTTCTACATTTTATAAGCCACCTTTGAAACGGCTTCTATTATACAGATAGATGGCAAATGCATTGAAACAGTATTTAACATACCTGGTTATGACACAGTTCTGAGTTTCCTCATATGTACAATAAGCTCTTTAACAGATTCAGCACAGTATAAAAGGTCATAAAATGCATAATAATGTATTTCTGTTTTGCTTTGAAGGTCTTCCAATGTTTTACCATTAACCTATATGAGCCTCAGCTTCATCAGCCTAAAAGAGCTGCTGTAAAGATTAAGTGTCAGAAATATGTGACATTTAGCTCAGAGGCTGCCTATAGTAAGAATATTATAAATAAAATAATTCATCATAATTCTACAAGCATTCATACATTTGTAAATATAATGTGAAAGTTAAGGGATAAATGCTAATATCAGTAACATTATGGAGATTTTTCTTAAACATACAATTTCATATTCATACCTATTACTGTCCCCAAGGGATTTATGCCTGCAGAATATGTTAAAGCAAGTGAGGGTAGATATTTTTTACTGAGTCCATGAAATTTACCCCTCAATTAAATAATGCACTCTCTGACCCTCTTTTAAGCCTTTGGTATCCATAAAATAATTTATATATAAAAATGGAAAATGAAGTAAAAATTTAAAATATGTATTATGAAATGGAAAAACATATAATGAAAATCGACACAAATGGAAAACTATTTCTGTGCTCTACCCTTTGATAGGTGGGGATACTAACTACTATACTAATGAGGAGCTGTTTGCTGTAGCCTTTGAAAATCCACATTCATCCAAACCAGAGAAACTACTTTCACATCCATCTCTACAGGCAGTTTAATCCTTGCCTGTGAACTTGCTAGTGAGGAGAGCTACTTACAGGTAGTGGTTTCAGGGAACATTGATTATCGGGGACCAAATCGAGCTCACTAAGTCAGTTTGTAAAGGCCAGCGAAGAGCAGGAAAATGAAAATTGCTTTCAGATATTACTAATCTATACCAGGTTTGAGTTAGGAGTCTAGCAATAAAAAAGTTTCTGTATCTTATTACTCATCATTTGAGTCACTTGTTTCCCTTGTTCTTTAATTAACTCCTGTTATTTTACAAAGTGATTTTGTAATGTTTTCACTTAAGAATAGGAAGGGATGGTTTTTGTTCAAACCTTTAACTTTTTTTTTATTGTTGCTCTTTTTCTCCTTAGGGATGCAGATCTGTTTCTGTTAGACACAAGAAAGGCCCAAGCTTTAGATGTGGGCTGGCTTGTCTTTGACATCACTGTGACCAGCAATCACTGGGTGATTAATCCACAGAACAATTTGGGTTTACAGCTCTGTGCAGAAACAGGAGATGGTAAGCATTGAATTTCATGTACTTTGTGGTTCTGGTTTTGACACAATGAGAGTTAAAGGGTGTTTTGTTGTTTTTGTTGTTCAATTTAATCAATAGGTTTTATACCTACAATGTGCAAGATAATGTATTCCCTAAGATAGTGTACTGGTCAAGCGCCGTGGCAGGAATGGAGAGAGTAGGTACTGTACCTGTTCTCAAGGAGTTTTTAATCTTGTATTGAAAACCTGTATGCAAACAAGGAGAAATAATGTAATATAATAATACCAAGAGAAAACTATATGCAAAGTGCTATGGACCTATTCCTTGCTTGGGGAGGTGGTAACAAAACTATGTAATTTGTAAACATGAATTGAATTACACATTAAGTAAGAATGAGTATTACTATGTAAATTACATTTCAAAATCCGACTAAAAATAACAAAGAAATGTATATTTTCAAAAATGCTAGGGAAACAGACAAAAGATCTATTAATAATAACACAAGGTGGGCCCTGGCTGGTGTAGCTCAGTGGATTGAGCGTGGCCCTGTGAGGGCCTGTGGACCAAAGGACTGTGGTTTGATTCCCAGTCAAGGTACATGCCTGCATTGCAGGCCAGTTCCCAGCAGGAAATGCATGAGAGACAACCATACATTGATATTTCTCTCCCTCTCTCCTTCCCTTCCCCTCTAAAGATAAATAAATAAAATCTTTAAAAAAGTAACACAAGGTGAAAGGGAGATTGGGGATAGAACAAAAGAGTCATAAAATAAATCCACAGAAAATAACACCAAATTAGCTCTTAACATAGTATAATATTTGGTCAAAGACAGCAGCTCCAGAATCATTTATGGGAGGGTTCTGTAGGAAATCTTCATTTTTAAGAAACCCCAGAAGTTATTCTTATGCTCACAAGTATTCATTGAGCAACTGTGTGCTATGTGCTTGGCCAGATACTAGAGATGAAATAGTGAGCAAATGCAGAGATGGCTTCCTGAGGCTTGATGAGGCATAAGGTAATAAACACACAACAGTATTGTGTGTATGTCACCACATGAGTAGAGTCAGACAGACTTATGAGTGTTGAGCAGTGGTGAGAGAATTCAAGCTATAATCTTAAGGGTTAGGAAGACGTGATTAGGCAAGAAGAGTAGCCATGTCAGGTAAATAGAAAAGCATTTACAGGCCGTGGTGAAGAGGGTCCTGGCACATTGGTCAGGGTCCCAGGGAAGCCACGGCCAGTTTATTCAGAGGATCATTGGCCTTTGATCACTCAAAGAGTCAAAAATTTTAATATTTAAATCTGGACTTCCAGGTTATTTAAAATTATACTTGTCATGTAGGAGTCTAGAGCATAATTTATTTATTGATTTATTAGCTTGATTAGTATTTTTAGGTAGTATAAATGTACCAAGTGGGCCTACATTGTGTCCTTGCCCCAAACCCTGCAAATGTTAGGGTCAGGTCTAGGGAAGATTATGGGTTGGCCATAAAGTTCATTTAGTTTTTTTCTGTAAAATAAAATACACATTTTTCATTTTCACCAATGACTTTATTAATTTGGATATTTGAGTATGTTGGCTATCTCCTACATGTATTATATTGATTGTTTTTAGTTAATGTCTTGATTTGATCGCTATTGGCTGCAACTGGATTTACCCCACTGTGGAGCATAGTTCAGCAAGAAATCTCCAGCACAAAACTTCCCAAACCACTTTTGACATGTTCAGTCAGTGACTGCACCTGCTCCATTCACTGCACAATTTTTTTTCCTGTTTCAGTTGTGCTTTTACCTTTCTTGACATAATAAAGCACAATATGGCAAAAATGTTGCATATTTTCTTTCATCTCCAATATTAAAATGGCTATACAAAAATCTACCAATTTCGAAAAGCTTATGCTAAGTGAAATAAGCCAGGTAGTGAAAGACAAATGCCGTGTGATCTCACCTAAAAGTGGAACCTAGTCAGCAGAACAAACAAGCGAGCAAAATAGAGCCAGAGACATGGAAATAAAAGAGCAAACTGACAGTGACCAGAGGGAAGAAGGGAGGGAGATAACAAGGGAAAGAAGGGGGAGGGTAGACTTATACATGTTCAAGTCAAGTAACATGTATGAAGGACCATGGACAAAGACAACAGGGGGAGGATTGATTGTGGGAGGTGGTAGGGTAGGGCCGGGAAGAGTAATGGGGAAAAAATGGGGACAACTGTATTTGAATGACAATAAAAAAGTTAAAAAATGAAAAGGAAAATATGCACGCTGATATGACAGTTGTCAAATACAATTTAACAAAATTGTTTTGAATGAAGTTAAAGACAACTAAGCACTCCTTTCAGTAAGAGCCATCTTAGGGGAAAAAAAAACAATGAACTTTTTGACCAACCCAATAGTTTTTAAAGGGATGATAATAAGAGAACATGCCTCATTAAACTTTACTGCTTTTAGTTCTTCACAGGATCAGGCAATAGATACATTAATCTTAGAATCTGTCTCATTCATTTATCCTTGCCTTGTTTACTGAACTACAGCTAAACATAAGATGTGTCTGTCTTTGGGTTTTTTTTTAAGATTTTATTTATTTATCTTTAGAGGGGAAGGAGAGAGGGAGAGAAACATCAATGTGTGGTTGCTTTTTGTGCGTCCCCTGATGGGACCTGACCTGCAGGGAACCGGCCTGCAACCCAGGCATGTGCCCTGACTGGGAATCAAACCATGATCCTCTGGTTCACAGGCTTGTGTTCAATCCACTGAGCTACACCAGCCAGGGCTGTCTTTGGTTTTTTAAGGGGTTCATTATTGTAAGCAATAGGACTTCATGTGCCATTGTTTTACTTATAAGCAAGTTCACAGCCTAAGAATAATAATATAACCAGTGTTGTCACTCCAAGGTTTTGTATGTAGAATGAGGTTGCCAGCTATAAATTATATTCCAGAGTTAGCGTAGTGAAGGTTTCATGGGCCTCAGATCCTGACTGAAAAAATAATGTTTTTGCTGCAAGTGTTATAGACAAGTTTCACACCCTCCCCCAATCCAGACTTTCCATAGATTTTAATTAGAATGCTGAATTTTTATAAGCAATTTTATATTTTGAATGATAGGTTATTTTTCAGTTGTGGCTTTGAGATTGGTGTTAAGGATTTTCAGAATTCAAGCATTATAAATGTGGACTGAGAAAAGCCCATGTTTGAATAATCTTTCAAAAATCCTTATAATGTTAAGCTACTGTAAATTTATGGTCAGAAGCGGCACTGGGATTTCAGCAGTGTTGGGGTGAGCCAGTCCTTTCTTCCCTGGTATGAGACCCAAACAAAAAAAAATGAAATGAGTGGTATGTGCTTCTCCCAGTCTTCTCCTCAGGGATGTGCTTGAAATGTCAACCTAAACAACTCAAGAGATCTATGAAGCATGATCAGTCTGTCTCCTTTTAATTCTGTCCCACACCCACTTGAAAATTCTGATATTTCTCTTTTGTTTTTTCACTCCTCTTCTATTAATTCTTTTTTCCTTTGCTATCTATATAGTTTAGCTTCTATCTGCTTTCAATTTATCTTCTATGCTGGAAGTATTTCATATTTTCAGTTTCTCTCCCCCTTTGATTTATTGCTCTTATATTTTAAACATAAATTTACATTACTGATATATTATGTTTTAAGGCCCTAAAATAAACTAACATTTCATATCTTTCAAAGGTTTCCAAATTCCTCATTTAAGAGTTAGGTTTGATAATATACAGCACTTTGTTGCTCTTCCTTGTCTCTTCAATATAATCTACTATAAAATATTCAATGGTTAAATGTGCTAGACAAGTTGGCTTTTTGCATGTAAGCATACTTAAAACAGGTTCTAACCAGTGGTAGAGCATACAGGGCCTTAGCAAAGCAAGTGACCTTCCCTGTGCCTTAATTTTGTTAATGGCAACCTCATGGAGAATATACATGTGATGTTTCTCTGTAAATATGGATAACCAGATGCTCCATTCATTACTACTGCTGATGTTCTCAACATAATAATGTGCTAATGCTCCAAACAGGGCAGACACACCATCTTTTATTTGAAATAATGGATTCTAAATATGTTTACTTTTTAGCAAAAGTAACTGGAAGTTATAAAAGAATGACAGAAAAGTCTGCTTTCAAATTCAATTGTTGACTATTTTTCATTTGTTTGTTTGTTCAACATAAAACTGTTGAGTGCCTATGTATGCAAGAGAAAAGTTAAAGGTCAATATAACTTGGGAGACACAATATATATATATAGTTAATCTTGGAAAGAATAAGCTACCATAAATGCTCAAAAATAGTGGTGTAATCAAGACACTGTAAGAAAACAGAAAGGACTGTGGTTCAGGTGGCATTTAAACTAGGTCAGTTGGGTAAGATTTCAAAAAATGGAATGAAAAGGAGGGAGTTGTGGTAGTACATGGAGTGGTGGTGAGGCCAGGAGAAGAGAAATCATTCCTGGGTGAGGAAATGATGTGAGTAAATAGATGGAATGGGAAAATGGAATGGTATAATCTGGGAAAAGTCAATAGTCCAGAGTTAGCTAGAACCACTTCCATGTGTAAAATATGATTGCAGATGCTATTAGGAAAGTGATCTGGAGGCAAATCATGGAAGGCACATTAAATTTAACTTATGTATAATATATTCTTGTAGCTTGCTCACACTTCATAAAAGAACTAGACTTGCTGCTTTAATCAATCACAGCAACACCATCGTGATTACATGTTGGAATGAATATCAGTTTTATGAGGTCATGGGATGTGTATTTCTTGTTCACAATCGCACCCTCAGTGCTTACTTAGTACAATGCAGATTGTAGGTATTAAAAACACGTCTTGAATGATCATTGAATGAGTTTGTGATTTAAAAGGCTCTTTCAAGCCACCTGACACTGAATATGTTACTCTTCAAAAGACATTCCATACTGTAAATTTTGGGTGATTATTAACCAAACAGGTTTGGTGTAACACAGGAGAAGAATTTTGTACCGCAAACCACAGTACAGTAGTTAAAATAGTTTCAATCATAAGGTGAGGAGAAATTCACTGATGAATATTATTAAATTTTACTTATCCTGCTTCTGCACAGAAAAAAATCACAGAGGCCTAAATATATTTTGGAAATCAAAAGACTGTTGAAATCAAAAGTAGCATTATGGTTTTTCAGAGGACCTGTGGAAAATATGTTAGTTTGTGAAATGCTCTTTTTAGAAATCTGACAAATGAACTGCCATGGATTTGGCAGGAGAGTTTAAGAATATTTTACTGATATATTTTTTTCATGCAGAGTAGATTATCCTCTGGGTTTCATAGGTGTGTTTCAATAAAATAAAGCAATCATAGGAGCAAGTAAACAAGTAAAAAAATGCTGCTTTTTAATGGACAAATATAGAGATTTCAGACAAGTGGTTGTATCCAATTGTGCAAAATCAGTTTGAAAGTTCTCAACCAGTCTCTTGTGGTTATTAATGAACCTCCATGATATAATATATACTCTTTTCAAAAAGCAAATGAGTAAGCTTAGGTCTGTCTTATAATTTATTGTTAGATTTTCAACTGCCTAAATTATAAAAATATATTAACTATGTGACTTATTAGGACTTTATGAAAATTATTATTGAAAATTGGTAAGGATTAATATTATTCTATACACATACATACACACAAGGTTTATTACAGAGCAGTTTAATCTAGGTTAATGGGGTTTTCACCCTAAACACTGTAATTTTCCTTTGTGTGATGTTTTATATAGTTTAACCTTCCAAGTAAATTGATTCTTTTTTCAAACTTGGGTTTATAGAATAATTTAGAGATGGAAAAACAAAGATAGTATTTTTGGGATCATTAGAGTGTCTTTTTAAAAAGCCTGTGTTTGCAGACATTTTAGGTTTGGCAATACTCAGAATGAATTTTGCCAATAATTTTTTTCCTCTGTATTCAAACCCACTAATATGTCAAGGAAAATTCAATCCGTATGTTTCTGATTCATTTGTATTCAAGTCATCAAAGTGTTGTTTTGTAAAGGTATTGTTTAATGTCCAAGAAACATTGTAAGGTTCTTTTTTAAAATAAGACTCTAAAATCCATTTGTCTTCAAAGTTGTGCCATAATTTCCAAACATATAAAGGTAAAAATTTAGATTTAAAGTCAGAGATTTCAAAGTTTTACTACATTTTTTAGTCAAATGAAGAAAAAATATTTCAGAAATATAACTTTCAAACTAAATTTCATTTTAATTGATGCTTAAGTATAATTTGAATAAATTTATAGTCATTGCTACAGCTAACTTAGAATTTAAAATTTTGGTAACTCATTTGAATAAGAAGGATAAGTAAATAGTTCTATCCTGTAAATAAAATTCTGAGATGAAATCATTAGGAAAGCTAGATTTAAATATTGGCTCTTACAAAATATTTCATATTTTAGCCATAGCATCAATAAAATGAGTGTTATAGTAATTACCTTACAAGCACAGTATATGGCTGTATTAGATGATGGGGTCAGAACCCCATGTAATAAGACAGGAACACAGGTCTTTATATTCAGTTGTCTACATAGTAGTTCATTGGGACTTTTTATTTACTCCAGGTGGCACTCCTTTAACTTGGGATCAGTAATTTTTTGTAGAAGTTTTACAAATGTTTTAAGAAAGTTTTAGATAAATTCACTAATGATAGTCCACCAAAGACAGGTAAGATTATTGACATATGTTCTTAAATTTTGATTTGGTAGCACAGTGTATAGACAGTTACTAATAACTTTGGTTGATGAAATGATTATTGATAGGGAACTTTGAAATATATTCTCTTTTTAAATTTTATTTATTTTTCAAGTACAGTTTTCTATTTCTCCCATCCCAGCCCACCCCTCCCCCATGCACCCCACCTCCCTCCCATTTCCATCCCCCTTAGTTCTCATCCCTGTGTCCTTTATACTAGTTCCTCTAAATCCCTCCCCTTTTTTCCCCCTTAAATTCCCTCCCTCTCCCCTCTGGTCGCTGTCCCCTTGTTCTCTATTTCAGTGTCTTTGTTTCATTTTGAAATATATTCTGGTCTAGGGAATGAAGAAAATAGAAATGAGTGTTCAGAGATATGTGTCAGGATTAATTGTTTGCTTATGTTAGTTTTGTATCTGTAGACACCACCGAATATCAAATTATTAGTACCATGGTACTATGGTATTATTAGTAATATGGTACTTTTCTTGAGTCCCAACCATTTTATCCTTAGAAAAAAATAGTGTAGTATTTGGGGGATAACTAATTACATAAAAAACATAAGGGAAACAAGCTTCCTGTCACTCAGTAGGGTTATATAGAGGGATAATTACCTCAATGTAATTATGCTGTATATAATTTACCCTCAATCTATTTACCCCCAATGTAAATTACCAGTAATTGACTAGTAAACTTATTAGCACGACTTATGACATGACTTCTTACAAAGACTGTAGAATTATAAGCAGTATTTTAATACTCATAGAATACGTGGTTAAAGATACATTAACAGCCTTTCGTAAAGAGTAGTGGCCTGATAGTTCCAATATACATATGTTGTGTTAGTAGTAATAGAAAAATGCACAAAACCCCCTATTATATAAATATATCCCATAAAAAATCAGAAACTGAAGCTACCTTTGAAATGATTGGAAGAACATCAGAGAAGATGTCAAGGAAAGAAACCATTGTAATGATTGTCTTCTTCTTAGACTCTAACTCCTGTTGGTCATATTTTTCAGATTTTGTAAATGGGTAAAGTTACATTTCTTTCTCTTGTTAATACACAAGAGTTTTATCTATTTTGTTTCTTGAAATTATATATATAAATAATCAGGCTTTCCTAAAAGCTCCAAGAATTTAATCTTCTTTTATTTCCTTATCATTATTACAAAAAGTTAAAAATCTTAACTTTGGTTTTAGTTATCAATACAACAAAATTAAAAGTGGGTATTTTAAAAACTTTTATTACCCAGGGTTTTTCCATTTTATCTATTCTTTGAGATATGACATTTTTGCTGTTGCTCCTTCCTAGAAATTGACAACTGCTACATCTGCATTAATAGTAAGGAATAGGATTAGTCATTTTTCTACCACCTTGAGGTGTTTTTTATTCCTATTGTTTTTATTACTTACAGAGTAATTTAACATACTGATAAAAAATTTCTTCAAAATTGCAGCATTCTGTGATATCTCCTAAATGTGCTATTGATAAAGGAAAGTATTTAGTTAAGCAAGTTTGTTGCGCTATCCTTAGGATTCCTAGGACAGCCTTTTTACCTCAGGGGAAAATTTCCAAATTAAGCCCCTGTGTTATCAGATAACTATGTATCTGTGTCAAGGGTCAAATGATTAATGGGGCTGGTTAATTTGAATTTAGCTGATATAGTGCTAATAAGTAGCAAAAGAAATTCGGAGGTCAAAGGTGATCTATTTTTTGACTTACTGACTACAGTTTCTCATTATTATTTATCTCAGTTCAGAAATTTAACTTGTATCCAGTTACCAGAAGATCTCCTAAACATTTTGAGATTTGATAATATTCTCTTCCCTTATCTGAACTCCATCTTAAGAGAAAATTAAGTCATTTTTGTTCATTAAAGCTTATGGCTCCCTTTTGCTGAATTCACAGTGATGACAATTGGTTTCAAATATATAAATGAGAGTCTACATCAGTGAAATTGCAAGAATCACATATTTTGCTAAGTGTTCTGGAAGGAAAAATGCAACATATACTCCTTTAATTTTCCTAGGTAAATATTAGTATAAAAGAAGTAGTTCTTTATGTACTGTTTGATGTTAAAGATAATCAGAGCATACTTGCTTGACTTTTGGATGAATGGAGAAAGAAGGGGAAGGGTCAAGTCAAGGGACATGTATAAGGGACCCATGGACAAAGGCAATGGGGGGATTGAATTTGGGAGGTGGGGAGAGGGTAAGGCAAGGGAGAATAATGGGGAAAAATGGGGACAACTATAATTGAACAACAATAAAAACTAAATAAAAGGATAAACTGGGAGAATAGATAAGGGATATTTATCTTCAAACACTTAACTAAGTAAAATAAATAGGTAAAGTTGTATTTTTTCAAGTAATCTAGAAATTAAATCAGTGTACAAAACAGGAAGATTTAAGGCACAAGGAAAAAAGTGCCTAAGGAGTGGAAATTGATGGCTGTGAAGCTTGTTTGTATTGTGATGGAGTGAGCTACATGTGAATGGAAGAATTCACCATTTATTAGACCCTTTGTCTAGGAATTATTATATTACATGAGATAATTTGTCAGGTGATTGTAATTTACTTATACTTACATTTGAATCATTATACATATATAAATATTATTTTCAGAGGCCATGGTGCATAGAAATGTACTGTCATAAAAGTGCCTGAGAACTAGTTACATTCAAACTCAAACTCAAGATATTATGTAAAATCAGAGATGGAGAAACTGGTAAAGAGAAGCAATACACTCCATGCATGTTTTCTCAGGGTAAGTGTGTGTGTGTGTCGAAAGAGAATATCGAGGCAGAAACACATTCATAAGTTATCACGTAAGGAGTCAGATACAAATTCACAGCTGAAAATCTGTCACTATTAAGATTTCCAGAGAGCTCTTATTAAAGCACTTAGTGTATTTCCTTTTACTTTAAGTGCTGCAGAAATTTTTCGGTATCATAACAAAGCAAAATCTATTTGTTTCCAGAGCATAATTACAGTTGCATTCCACAACACTGAAACATAAATTAATTTATGAGAATGTGTCTGTTTCTAAAATTCTTGGTTTTGGTATGAATCAAGCCATGAAGAAAGTTTGAAAATATAGCTAAATATATGCATTGGTCACTTTATATGAATGATTACAAAATGAGAATTCCTTCATTTTTTTATGGTAAAAATGACTAGATGTCTACTGAAAATAAATATGACATAGATTTTCTTTGGTGTCTAAAATCAGTATTTGTTGATTCTCCAAACCCATGTAAGCTGTGACCTATGGGTTTTTTTTAACTTATATAATCTCTTAAAGTACATCAAAGAACATAAAATTTCCTGTATGCTTTAGATTTTTTGCTATTTCCTGCTGCATAAAGATGAGCAAAATCATCAATATGCCTTTCAGGACTAGAGTAGCTAACCATAAATATTAAAGCACTGCTAAATTTCTACTTTGTTCAACCCAAGATCTTATTAATTCTTGTATTAATCATGCAAGATTTTCATAAACTTTATTTTCAAATCCTATCCAAACTTATGTCTAATGAAAAATCTGTTGTTTATATACCCTGATTTTCATAGTGTTTTTATCAACATTAATTACTCTTCTATACTAATATCTCATTTTTTTTTTTACTTTTTCATGATTAAATCCAGGTTTTACTTCCTTGGTACATCTTTAGTTCATTTTAAATAAATATTCAAACCATATATTTGCTGAGAGGGCCAATCAAGATAATTTTAATAACTAAAAGAAACTAACATTTCCTGAGACCTTACTAAATGCTAGGCCTTTTGCTAAGCTCTTTAAATGGAATGTCTACTTTATTTCCATCATTATCCCATTTTGTGCATGAGCAAACTTAGCCTTAGTTTAAGAATCTTGTCCATGAGTCTAAAAATGATTTGTGTTCAGAGGTCTTAGATGCTATGACTCTCACAAATTACATAAAGTTTGTGTAAATTTTAAATAAAAATGTATTTTTATAATTTCCAAATAAAACAATGCTATTACCAATTATTGTTATGGAACAAAATTAAATTTTATATTGGATATGTTGGGAATTACTCATGGACTTTTATATTTTCTGTCTGGAATGTAAATGTGATCTGGCCCAAAAAATGTAATAGCAGTTTTATCATATTTTTAATTTTCCCAATCTAACTACAGACATAAATAGTTCTCTTAGCTCCTTACACAATTAAAGTTAATTTGATAAATTTATAAATTGAAAAGAAGGAAAAGTGACTTTTCTCTTGCCAGCGATTGACTTCAACCTGTAATTAAATTTAGCCAAATTTGATTTCTTTATTTTTAATTCGATAACTAACTTCCTCCTTCCTTCATGCTCCATGTTGCTCACTCATGCATTTTGATAGATTCTCCTTTTCTTGTTTTCTCTCCTTCTCTGCTTTCCTCTCCCTTCATCCAACCTCCCCATCAAGGAACCCTCATATCCACCTCTCCCCAACTCTTTTCAAGTGTCAACTGCTCAAGTTTGTGACTTAAACCAGGGTGCCCCAAACTCTCACCCTGAGTCTAGTCAAGAATGCAGTTTCCAAAAAATGTATTAGTTTATTATTTTGCAAAAGTCAGTATGAAATCAGTCCTTTCTCTCATCAGAACATCCCTTCTCCCAGCATCAAAGCTGAAAGTGAATTGGTATGGTTACAACTTTAAAGAGGTCTTGGACTCCCTGAATTTTGTTTTGGGGAGCAACACATTGAGGAAAACTTTTTTAAAAGGAAAATCTCTGGCAATGAAACACTTTTTAAATTTGTCAGTGTGCTTAGCTCCCCCCGCCCCGCCCCAGGTAAGCAGAGCTTCATTGGATGAACCATGAGTGCTTTTCTAAAAAGCTCATATTTTGAATGAAATTGTTTTAATCTTCAAATTTACATATAGCTCAGTTCTGTTGACAATGAAGCACAATTATTCTGATTTATTGAATGTCCATATCTATGTTTGATATCTATTATTATAATTTTTGTTAGAACTCTGAAATGGACCTCTCATAGCTTAGTTTGGTCTTGTGTAATAATTTGTAGTAAGAAAATAATTTTCCTTTATAAACAGATGTTGATTATAGAATATATTCAGTAATAACCTGTAAAACTTGAGGTTGCTCTTTTACCATGTCCATTTTATACACAATATTTCAAAACTAGGTTTTAAAGATCATTTCCTTTGTTTTAATTTATAGTATGTTTATATTTGAATGAGAGCTACATGCTAAACATAATTTGCTCATCCAAATTGTGCCATTGCAACACAAAGGCATACATAAAAATAGAATTTTGAAATCAATGGTTTAAAAGTAAGCAGAGACAAAGAAGAGTTAGTCTTGCCTCATTATCTGGTGCAAGATGTATTTTACCATCTTTTACATTTCCCTTAATGAAAATGGATATGGAAGTGTTCAGCTACATCTGTGTTTCTGTTTTTGATTTTCCCTAATTCAGAACAGCACCAATCTTGCCCAACAAATGCCAATGTCAGGAACTTATTCCAGTTTTTGTTGTTTGTTATATTACTCATTTCAGACTCTCACAACCCTGGTTTAACTAATAATCTGAGGGACAAATATTTTCATGCTTATATCAATTTAGGACCATGAAGATTATGAAATTCTCTTTATTTTTTGCCATATACCAGCATTAACTCTGTTTTTCCCATTGTTCTTTTCTGCTGTAAGTTTAACTTATTGTTGGTACATATTTCTTAAAGACATACTGCAAAAATAACAGCAGCTCTGGTTTTGCATCATGAGCAGGGAGTGCGAAGCAGAGAAGAGAGGACCTTTAGTCCGTGTGAGGTATTAGGAGTCTCTGTGTTCAGTGCTGTTGAGAGTTCAAGTTTGGCACACCTGGTGCATGCTCACAGGGTATGAAAAAAGACAACAGGAACAAAAGCATGTAATGAGCAAGCTCAATAGTATATATTATAAGTGGTGATCAAAATGTAAAATTAGAGGCAAATTATTTTGATAGGAAAGTCACATATCCTAGCTTCATAAAAGTAAATGCACACCAATTTCTTTGTAGTGTGACAAGTTTCAATTTGAGTGGAATAGAAACCAGGGAAACCACCTGCCCTTTCAAGGCTGGCAAGGAGTGTCTGATTTTGAACTTAACAAAACAAACAGCTATAACGCTATTCTCGACAGACACAGTTTGTGGGTTACTGAGAGACCTATGAGATGGAGGGTTTTCCTCCAGTCGTAAGGGAAAAAGCAGAGACCTAAGATGAAAGCATCAGCTCTGAACAATCCCTAACAAAGGGAAACACTGTGTAGTTAAAGGAATAACATAGTACTGTAGGGTTGACAGGGTTGAGTTAAACCTCGAACCCTTCTTGAGCTTTTATCCATTTGAAATGTAGCCATTGTTTTGTTATGAGTAAATATGATAATGCATGTAAATCAGTATATCTAACTTCAATAGATGACAGCTGCTGCTTCTCTCTTAACTTCAGAAGTATTGAATTAGCTAGCCTTCTCAATTCCTAGTCTCTCTGATCCTTTGAAAGGCATGTCTATTATTACTTTTGGGTACCAGCTATAATCAAATGATTTCTCTTTAAGTAATTTGACTGATACATATATGAAAGTTCTAGTTATGTTATGAGATCAGATGATGCTGATGACCCCAGTACACCCCAAAGGTGAACACTCTAGAAATCTAACTATTGTTTTGCCTGTGGATAGCTCAGAAGGATGCTTTCGTTCTGGGGGCCACCATGGAATCAAGGTGATGTGAGATCCCACCTTGGGGCTGGTCCTTCTGTGGAGTGGGCCAGTTTATATTCTTGTTATCGCCAAGGATATGAGAAGTTGAAGAAAAGTTCTGTTTTTCATCACTCACAAGAATGTTTTGTGGTCCAATCTTCATATGTATAAGAAATAATTAAGTCCCAAATGTCTTAATTCAGTTTTGTTTTTTTTTAGCAAAAGTAGACACTTATCATGGCATAGGCATTAGACATCTCAGTATCAGTTCTTTATTGCAGATTTGGGGGAATACTTTTACTCTTTTCACTCTTTCTCTTTATTAGGTGTTAAAATAATATATTTCTCTTCCATTCTGGTAGTACTAGCCTATTGTAAAGATTCTAGAAGAATAATAGCTTGTGGTCATTTCATGGATTCATATGTCAAATTGAAAGGGAAGGTCAAACATTTAATGAACCATGCTTTTCTGTATGATAAAAAGTCTTTTTGCATTATATACTATATAAGCTGTTAAAAAATAATGTTTTATTTAGATGTGCGTAAATTTACCAAGCAAATGTATTAAATTCATTTAGAAGACCACATCTATCACTATAGATAAAATGCAGACAATAAAATTAATTTCACTGCTATGAAACAAATTAACATGAGTTTGAAGTCTAAAATCTTTTCTTTATTGATATATTAACATATAAAATAGTTATTAGAGGCCATATTTGTTGATTTCTGCTGAAAATCATCATCATATTCACTTAAATCTATGATTTTAAAGAAAAGAAGTGTGTTCACTTTTTATTTTAAAAAGTCACATAAGGGGGGCAAAAACTAAGAAAAAATTCACTTTCCCCATGGTCTTCTGAAAAGAATGTTTCTACTTTCTTAAAATAAATGAGAGCTGTAAGACCAACCACTGAGCAGTCTTTTGGGTCACATGACAGGTGCTATCTATAAAGCTTGTAGGGCCTCAGGGGAAGGCACTTGATGTGCAGGGGAAAAAGGAGGTTTACAGTTGTTTCTATGGAAAATAATACAAGAATCAATAGGTAATAGCACAAGAATAAGCTCTGTGTTTTGCATACTCACAACTGTAAACCTACTTTTGTCCCACCCTGTATGAAAAGAAGAGCTATTAAAAAGTAAGTGCTTCCCTGCTTGGTGTGGCTCAGTTGATTGGAGCTTCATACCATAATCCAGAAGGTCTCAATTTTGATTCCTGTTCAGGGCACATGCCTAGGTTGTGGGTGTGGTCCCTGGTTGGGGAGGGAATGAGAGGCAACTGATAGATTTTTCTCACCCACATTGATATTTTTCTCCTTCTCTCTCTCCCTTCCTTCCTCTAAAATCAGTGAGTATCTCATTGGTTGAGGATTTAAAAAAAGGAAGAATGTAAGTAATGCTGATGCGAAGGTAAATTGAAATTTTTAGCTTGAGATTCATATTCCACTATCTGAAAATATGGACCAAGTTACAGTACGCCTCCTTGTTTCAAAATGAAGTTCCATGAAAAGAGACTAAGTGTTTTTCCTCATCTCAGTTCCACTCTCAGTGCATAAAACATTTGAGTGGACTGGACAGGTGCCACAGCTAGGCACACACCTGTGGCCCTGCTCCATTATGAGTCTCAGCCTTTCTTTCCTCAGGCCCTTCCTCCTGGAGTTCCATGAGCTTTTTTCTCAACTGTTTGTTTTTTTCCCCCATCGGTCATGCCTTTAGTCAGCACACCAAGGTGTTTCTGGACAAATATCCACTTTTCTAATCCCCACCATGTTTTCAAACTGTAGGGCTTATAGTCCTGTCTGCAAAATTTTTAGAAGGGATTTCAACTTTTAGAACAGTATCTTCTTCCTCTGAACTTGTCTACCTCACACACCCCAATCATAGACAAAAATGGATTCCTTCTACTGTCATTTCACCAGGAATTACAACCACATTTCTCATCTGCAGGTGACCCTCAGCTCCCATTTCACGTCAGTGCGTCAGGATTCAGTGCCCAGTCACCCTCTGCGAATTGCATAGCTCCACTGTGTCTTTTCTCCTTTAACATCAGCCACAGAATCTTATCCCTATTCACATATATTATTACATTGGTTCCTTCTTTTTTCTTTGATTCTTTTTAATACTGACAATAGAATTGTAAATATAAACTATTTAATGTAAAATAAAGTAGTTATTTTTAATTAACTCTTTTAAATATCACCATAAAGAAGAGAATGAGAAGCTGTAGCACAGGCATTTCATGGAGAGCTTGGTTTGTTTAGAACCCCAGAATTGCAATAAAGAATCACTCAAAAATCTTACTACCTTGTAGTCTGGCACCCCGATAAATTTAATTTAAAAATATTTCTAAATATCACTTAACTGTGAGTTTCCAGCATCACTGAAATAGTTTAATAGCTGAGACTTTCTTTGTTTTTGCATTTATAAGGCAATGTAAACCATCATAAAACAAAGTTTTGAGCACAAATGTAAAATTCTGTTCATGATATTTCAAATCCATGCACTTACAGCTGGTGATAAGTCTATGCTTTTACTATAAAACTAGAAACTATGCAAATTTTTCATCAGATTATATAACAGAATTGAAATTCAGAGCTAGATTGCACTGTGCTGAATTTAAGGTTACACTGAGTTAAAGTATATATGGAATTTAAGTAAACGAAATTGTATCTTCTCCACATTCCTTAATATCTGACTTAAAATGATTTAGTCTGCAAGCTTGGTAGAGAATTCTGCACATCTTAAATTATCTGCTTCTAAAAGGGTTAAAATTAGAGTTTAGAAACAATAATTTAAGAGCACCAGAATCAAATTTAATCACAGATTGAAAATAAGCAAAAATCAGGAGACTATGTGAATGAGAAACAATGCATTGATTTATTTTCTATGAAGTCATTCATAAAGGATGCTGCAAGAATCTCTTTTGAAATGAAGGAAATATAATTTGTACGCAACTTCTATCACAGGTGTTTTCGGTTAAGCAGTCAATTACTATGGGTTTATAGGAGAAAAAAAACAAACTGGAATTTATGCTGAACACCGTAGAGCGATATGAACGTTTAGACTCTGATAAAGCCTCAAATGAATGTTTTCCAAACTGTATATTCTGGAGGGAAACTAAATGCTCCTATTTGGAACCACTTATCCTTGTAACATCAACATGTCTCTAAAGAACTGTTTTATGTCAGAGTCTCCTTTAATAACCCTGTTTTTAAAGAAATAAACATTTTGAAAGTCACATTTTCCAAAAAAAGAGTGGTCTGAAATACAAAACCAGTGAGTTTGGGATGGACCTTTGGTTGGCCAGCTTACCTTCTCTGACTTCAAACGTGAAATGATGTGTTCTTAGGCAGATGCGAATAAATTCCCTGACCCCGGTGCTTCAACAAAGTCATAAGGGTCAGAGTAGCAGATTTGTGGTCTTGAATCCCCAGCTTCAGTTACGACAGAATTTAGTGGGTATGAGCCCCAGAGTCACATACTTCCCTCTCGTTTGCTGTGTGAAGACAATAATTGTTTCTTTTTGCCCCATCTTTATTCACTCTGTAGTTAATAAAACTGAGAAATTATAAGACCAAATATTTACTGTTCAAGTTGTTTCTCTTCTCTTGGTACTTGTATGATCATTCTGAGAGAAAATAAGATGGCCAAGATATGAATAGTTCTAAAAGTTTTTTACATGCAAAGATTTAAAGAGTATTCTTTGTATAAATGCAGGAGACAAATACTGTTGCCAATATCAAACTTTGAAATTTCATTTTTGTTCTCATTACCTCTCTTATTTTATAATCCAAAAATTATATGACATACAAACCTGGGATAATTGGGCACAGACAATGTTTCTTTGGGTCTAGCTGCCATCGGTGAAATCACTGGACTTCTGGTATATTCTTCAAAGAAACTTTCCTATCTCCTCCCTCCTCCTGTTTGTGTGGGAGATCCCGAACAGATCACCTCCCTTCCATCTGCCTAGTGTGTGACATTAAGTCATGGATATTATGCAAGAGAAATGTCTTCTTGATCAAACAGCCACTTTGTGCCATCGCTGGCACTGTCTTCCACTTTGGTTCAGTAGTTGGTACACCTTAAGAGCCCCAATGTTCTGCTCCCCTTTGAACTTCTGCCACTCTCTGAAGCTCATGCTAACACTAACTACAGTGCAGGAGATAAACTTGGACCCACATCCTGTCGTCCTATGCCCATGTGGAGATGCTGGCATGCCTCTCTTCTGACGCAGGGAGAACCTGTGTTTCACTGCTTGTGTCACATTATTAACCACACTCCAAAGTAGTGATGTTTTGCCTTCCCAGTATTGTACAGGGACTTTCAGTAAGAGCAGTTCTATTAGGTTTTCTTGAATTCTCTTAGCTTTTTTTTTCAGGAGTTAGTCACGCAAACTTTTGAAGCTGCACAGGACATAAAACCACCACTTTCTTATACTCACTGGGACATTGTTCTGAATCAGTGAATTAAGGATTCACCTTTTCCTTAGGATGACTTTCCCATGAGGCTACTCCATCCTCATTCAAATATTTGCTTCATGAATTATGCCTACCAGTGTTGTGGCTATGTCTAGATAGGTCTGAATCCTAAGATGAGTAAGCTTGGGATCAAGCTGATGTTCTTACTACCCTTTTAATTTAATATTCTTTCCCTATTTCATCTCATTTTAATTTTCACTGTATATTCAATGTTTAATCTTTATATATTATCTATTATCATTCTATATATTTTAAACTAGAAACCATAAAGAAGGATCAGCTTGTAAAATTATCCATGGGGATACATACCTCATATAGTTTTCCTAGATCAGAATGTTTAAGGCAGTCTTCTTTACTTATGTGTTTGCAATATCTGAAACATACTGTACATTTAATAATAAAATTCAACATGTTCAACTACATTTGAGAAAAGATTCACTATTTTCAATACATGTGATAGAGTCCGTATTCCCATTAGCACTTCTAACAAAAGCAACTGTTCAGCCATTTAAAAGGTTTAGTCTGCATAATCAATGTAGGTATATTGTGTCTGAAGGGGCAGGTCAAATAGTTCAGCTATGGTGTAGCTCAAGACCAAGAGTAACTGAGCAAGCATTAACTTATGGAATCTTAATAGTCACCTTATTGCTGAAGTAAAAAGGAAACCAAGAGGAAACTTAATAATATCAAAAGTTATTTTAGAGGGAGTTCACATTGGTGTGAAGGGTACTTTGCTTCACACACAATATCCACCTTTGTAAAGCTCACGGAACTCCTATTTGTAACATACACACATCTATACTGTTTTCAGAACATAAATCTTTAGAGCAGTATTACATCTCCACAGATAAAAATTAAAATTTTGAAAATCTGTGGAATAATAAAAGAAACCCTCTAGAAAACCAAAGGAAACTTGGAACTTTGTGTTAAGTGCTTATTTAACTATAAAAGGGTCTGTGTGTGTTGTAATGAATGGAAAACCAATTTTACTGCATTCCATTTGCGAACATCTTGCAGCAACCTATTTCGGTATTAGAAAGATCATATATTAAAAATGATTTCTGCAGTCATCAATGTATACAAGTAAAAATTTAGTTTCTGTTAAATTAACACTTCATTAAAAAATCAAAATAAAAGCTCAACAAATACTTTTTATGTTGTACTCCAAGACAGGGAAAGAAATCAGAAATTTGAAGAACAGATTGCCAGTTATTCTATTCCATAACAGTTAAGTTTCTCAGTTCTTTTTTTTTTCTTTTGCTGAGCTCTCTGTCACTGGAAACATCTTAAACCAATTTCAAGTGCTACACCTGAATAAACATGTTGTAAAAGTGTTTATGTATTGAAGTGGGTCAGTTCAAGGTATGGTATTTGGCTGGAACTTCTAATTTCTCTTTTTACAGCAAAAGGGCTGCCAGAAGGAGGAAGTCTGAGCTGAATTAATACATTTGTTACAGTGGAAGTAGAATGGAAACTGCTCTGACCACAAATCAAACTGCCTCTTTCATTTATGCCAGTGATAGAGTTTTTCTAAGAAATATAGACTCTGGCATAAAGCCACTGTAAGTTTGCATTTAAAAGAGAAACCTATATGCTTATTTGTTTAAGGTTTACTGCTTTGATTATTTGTAAGTTCTTTCTTCACTAGGACTGTGTGTAGTGGCATTTGTGAGGTGGAATGCCATTTTAATACTTGTAGGAACCAAACAGGTTTTGCCAATATGTTGTAGAATACTTGGTGAGGACCCTGATGCTGCTTGGATTGGTGAACATTTTTTTTTAATCAATACGCCCACATTTAAAGGACCTCTGTGTCCGTCCCAACAGCTGCACAGCCTCATACGACACGGTCTCATTTTCTGACGGTAGAAGGTCTCTGCACAATACAAGTATACACAAAAGTGTTTATGCTGCCAAAATAAATTCTGTTAAGAGTGAGAGTTTACTTGCTAAAATGCCATTGATGCAATTTCAGGGACTTGTTTTCCTTTTCTTTCTTCTAAGGTAGGTCAGGCCTTATAATGGACTGAGTTTGCTCCACAGTCTTTACTGAATAAATATTTTAAGAAAACATGCACATCCCCCATGGGGTGAAACAGAGTCAATCACGTATATATTTCAAACCACATTATATATCACTCCTCAAAGATTGCTAATTTCTGTATGTCGAGTAGAAAATTTGCATGAGTTTTGAGTAGTTTTCAACTAAACTTACAACTTAATATTACAGAGTTCATTCTCTCTGGGTGATTTTAATAGAACTAGATATCAGTTAATGCTTTTCTTCATATATGTTATAGTATTAATATACATTATATACTTATGTATATAATGTATACATTATATAATGTATTTTTGGTGATTACTTTAGAGAGGACAACAAGAGTGAGTTGTAAGAGGGGGAAATAGTAATATGTGACTCCTATTTATAGAATCAAATAACTCATGTAAATCAGTAAAATGCCTAGCACATGCATAACAAGGGCTCCAAGACATTTCACATTATTATAAATATCATTACTAGCCCCTTGGGAGAGGTCCTTTACTAAGAGCTCCTTCTAGTGTCTAAGCCACCTTGCCTTCTAACTCATTCCTGCACAGGCCCTTCTTCTCTGATTCCCAGCCACACCAGTTGGCTCAGAAAGGTCTGGAGTGCAGGCTGGTTCAGAGATGAAAGTTCAGTCTTCAAGCCCACCTGTTTTTTTTCTCTTTTCTGAAAGTCTCCAGCCTTGGTTTGCTTCTTCTGAAATCCTTTCAGTAAATATTCAGTTGGGTCAAAACTCTGAAGGGGAAATTCTGAAATGTTCATGTTTACTTCAAATTATTTCACACTGAGAAAACACTGGCACTTAAAACAAGTCTCCATCCCCAGCAGGGCTTCTGAAATGACCTTTGAAGAGCTTGGAGTAGAGCACAGCTTTGTAAAGTCTGCTGGGCACAGGCCAGAGGTGATGGGGGGAGGCCATCAGCACTAATTAATGCTTGAAAGGCTTGAAAGAAGCTGGAGAAAGTAGAAACATCCAACCAGCCATTCAGCTTTTATCACTTAGAGGAAAATTATAGAGAGTTTAATGCAGAAGAGCCCATAGCTAATATTTTGAAATTGTTACTTAAAGTGGACATTTCCAGGCTGATGGATAGTATTGCCGACATCCAGGTCTGACAATCTCTCTTACTGGATGCTGCCCCAGGGTGTTCTGTGGTGGAAGAATGATGCAAAATGAAAATCCAAGCGTGGATAATTGTCTGTAATAGTAAACTCCAAATGTTTATAGGACTATCTGGCCTGCAAAGAAAACATTCTGATAATGTTTTAGAACTTTTTTCTCAAAGTACCCTCAGAATTCATTCATATCAGGTAAACATTATCTTTTTTTTTAATAAACCAAGTGCTTGTATTTCTGTTCTAGGACGTAGTATCAATGTTAAATCTGCTGGTCTTGTGGGGAGACATGGGCCTCAGTCAAAGCAACCATTCATGGTGGCTTTCTTCAAGGCAAGTGAGGTACTTCTTCGATCAGTGAGAGCAGCCAACAAACGAAAAAACCAAAACCGCAGTAAATCCAGCTCTCATCAGGACTCCTCCAGAATGTCCAGTGTTGGAGGTAAGTTAAAACCGGAGTAGAAGTTGTACACAGAGAGTTATGGGGTCACATGTTGCAAATCAAGTAGCCACAATAAATTCACCCTCTGGATATACCTTTATTTGGTTTATTAAATCATGCAGCAATGGTTCTAGCATCCCCAGAATGTTTCATCAGTGAATCACTCAGTAATTCATTTTAAAATAAGTATGGCTTGCCTTCATATGTTGAAAGATTCAGTTCAAATTAAAATCAAGCTGGCAGTAATAAAATTATGAAATGGCTACATCAACAAAGTCTAGCCAAAGCTGAATTGCACAACCTGCTGAGCTGACTTCCCCAGAGCCTCTCAAGTATGGATAGGTAACCAGGTAAATTCAACATAAAAATATTTCTTTCATACTTAAAACAATACCTGTGAATAGGCAGCTTAAATTTTTCTGACATTAGAAGCAGAAATGAAGATAATGTTTATATTTTTATGAATTATTTGGAGGGCTATTATCTAGATAATCTGCTTTAAGTGTGTGTAGGTACACACACATATAAAATCTAACAATGAAATATAACAAATGCACAACTGCCCCCAATGAGTTTGCAATTCAATCCATTAATTGGTAGAAAGGACATAAAAGTACAGTTGGTCTAACCATGTCTAACTGCCAAAATATGAAATGATTTCATCATATTATTTAGGCCAGTAAGGGCCTTGTTTAGTCCAGGCTACAGACAGATTTTCCTAAGCTGTTCTTAGATAAAAATGATGGCTATTTTATTCCAAGAAATTATCTTTATCTATAAAAAATAAGTCTATTTGAAGGGGAAGACTTACCCTGGAACATCTCAACTTAGTTAAACATGCTGATTCATTTGTAAAATGTGTATTCTTCTATGTCAATGGTCCCCATGTGTGAGGCACAATAGATGAGCTGGTGAATAAAACAAACATAATCCCTGCACATGTTTTTTCAGCAAATTAGAATGCTTCACTCTTTCAAAAAGACACATCCAGACAGTGTTTGCCATGATTCCTGAAATCTTTATTTTTTTCTCTTGAGTCACTTGAAATTGATAACTCATATAAGAACCCGTAAGTTGTTTGTTTGTTTTTTAAATCTGGGACTCTCAACAAAAATTCTAAGTGGGATTCACTGGAAACTTCCTAAAGTAGGCACCAGGAGAATCATGTTGGAAATAAATCAATTGGGTATATGTAACAACAGAAGCAGATGGAAGATTTCTATACAGAAATACATCATACTGAATTATAGAGTGATGTATTAAAATAATTTTCCAACAGATAAGTTTGACCATCTTTTTTACTTGAAAATAAAGCATGATAGTAGTGCCTTATTACCAAACTATTTTATGAAGATCTTCACAAGATATTTATATTTAATTTGGCAAAAGTTATAATTGGTTAATACGAAAGATGGAAAAAAAATAACTTTCTAAGACCTTTCCTTCCTTATAAATACTAGCCTGTCAAAGTTGTATATTTTTCTTTTCATGTAGAATGGTCTGAAATTGGTTGAAATGTTTTTAATTTAATGTAGCAGGCTGCATTAAAAAAAAGGTTTGTTAAACCTTGAATAGAATAGTAAATATTTTTTGAGGAAATTATAAAGGGAAAAGCATAAGTTGCATACTTATTATCAGAGCTCAGAACGACTCCGGCAGAGGCGTTGCAGAGCCCGAAATCATCAAAGTCCTTTTCCCTATTGGTGAACTCTATTTATCTTCTCTCTCTGACCACAAGTAACAAATGTACTTCTATAACTAGAGATGAATAAAACATATGGAGCAGAAATCACGTAACTTTTCACCAGTTTCCTAACACCATTTAGAGTACAAAATTATTCTAATATAGGCCAATATTTTCTTTTTAAAAAGTTTGTCATTGGCAAGCATTTCTGTGAAATATGTGGTAGATGGTTTTGGAGCGAGTTCATATTTTGATAATAAAAAGGAAGAAAGTAGCTGGTTTGTGTCTTTGAGACTTAACCTTTCAATAGGTAGTAATCAAGCAGATGGGGAAAAAATCTCATAGAATTTGGCCTAAAAGACAGGGCTTTAAGGAAAGGGAATGGTAATAGAAACACAAAATTTGATACTTTGGAGACTTGAAATGCCAGCAAAATTTTAAAATTATCCAAATATAAATAATAAATGCTGTAACAGTACTGGGCTTTTACAATAAAATACTGTGCAAAGACTTCAAGGCTAAGAAAAGAGGGAGGACTGAGTTTTAGTAAAAGTTTCCCTGATTGCATTTTTTTTTGCAAATCAAATACTGAAACTCTAAATTACTTCAGGGGAATTAAAAGCCAGGTTATTCTTTCTGTCTTTAC
Source organism: Artibeus jamaicensis (assembly GCF_021234435.1). NCBI lineage: Eukaryota > Metazoa > Chordata > Mammalia > Chiroptera > Phyllostomidae > Artibeus > Artibeus jamaicensis. Next base: position 530,970 of record NW_026521859.1, read on the forward strand.
CCCATTTTTTTCCTATTTTAAAGATTTTTGCCTTCCAACTGCTCAATACTTCACTCTTCTTTTGTACTCCTATGGGATAGCCTAGAACCATGTCTAGCATAAAACAGAAAGCCCCAAAATACTTATTATTCAAATTAATGTGTTGAGCAAATGGACAAAACTAACCTCTTCTTTTAGGCGAATATACACTGAACAACAGCTCCCAGCTTTTGTACAGAAACTGTCCTTCTTTGTTCCTCTCAGTTTTTTGGCAAGAAGATTAAGCAGACGTGCTATGGGAGAAATAGCCTTTTTCATGATGAGGCAGCAATGGACATTTATTTGAATATGGGTGTGGGGGGAAATGGAAGCTATAGGTAAATTTTAGGTTAGCCACTCTGTAAGATACAAAGGCATTGGGGTGGTAAAATTCGAAACAACCTACTGAGAGAAAGGTGGTGTCCTGTATTTTTGCAAGGATAGAGCATTAAGAATTTTGAAAAACTAAAAGGGAAATGGCAAGTCTGGGTTCACTGCAGAACTGCTTGGAAAGATTTCTTACTGTATGCTCCAGACTAGAGAACTGTGAAGACAAATGGAGCCTTTGGTGGCCTGGCTTAAAACCATGGTAATTTCTTAGCACAAGTCTTTCAAAAGTCACTAAAAGGAAAATTTGGTATTTATTCTCAACTGCAATAGGCACTATCTCTTGCCTAAAAGATAAAATGTAAAGTAATACCTCTTGGACAAGAATATTAATCAAAATCAGAAAGAACAATTGGAATTGTTTAGAATGTTTTATAGCATATAATTAATATACATTTTTATTATTGAAAAATAGTCAAGTCATAAATAAGGCTCAAGTTTTCCATGATCACTTAATTCGTTTGAGATAGGTCACCCTGATGTGGATATCAGCAGGGTACATGTAGTACCAAACCTTTTCTTCCATACATAGTCCCATTAGGAGAATAGACTGCTATGGGTTTTTAACTACACAATTGATAAAATTTATTTATTTTTAAAGACTTTTAAGAGCAGTTTTAGGTTCATACCAGAATTGAGAGAAGTTACAGATTTCCTGTACGCTCCTTGTCCCCACTCACACATAGCCTTCCCCGTTGTCAACATCACGCACCAGTGTGGCACATTTGTTACCAAGGGTGGACCCCATTGACACATCATAATCCCCCAAAGTCTGTAGTTTTCCTTAGGGCTCATTCCCAGCGATGTACATTTGGTAAGTTTGGACAGTGTACAATGACATTTATCCATTGCTACACTGTCATAGGGAGTGTTTTCGCTGACTGAAGAATGCTCTGCCCTCTGTCTATTTATCCCTCCCTCCAGCAGCCACCAGCCTTTTCACTGTCTCTGTGGTTTTGCCTTGTTCAGAATGCCATATACACTTGATTTTTCCCATTTTTAAACAAAAGATCTCCACCATCTTTCAAATTGGTGACCTCTCTCTTGGTGACCTCTGCAAAATATTCAATAGTGCTTATGTCAGAGTTTATTTAATCATATCACTCTTAAAAGATATTTGATTGTTTCTAAATCGGGGCTCTCAAAATCAGTGTTGCAATGAAAATCCTGCAAGACTGCACAACATAATGATATTTCCAATCCACATGATTCTTACAGTAATTTATATTAAATGCTTATATCTATACCCTGAGTTATGCAAAATTTTGGAAATCCCTCCTAAAACAACTATTATTTTGGTGTGTAAAATGTCTAACTTACTCTGTTTACCTACCAATCTATCTGTAGTTATCTATCATGTACATATCATTGCATCATTTAATCTCGGATCCACTTCTTACTAGTTGTATAATCCTGGACAAGATATGTCACCTCTCTGCCTCTGACTCTTCATAGAAAAAGTGAGAATGTTAATAGCACCTGACTCATAGGGTAAGACTATATGAGTTTGGATGATTAAATGAGTTAATAGGTACAAAGAACTGAGAACCATGGTACGATACTTGCTGATTATAGTGTTAGCCATTATCATTGTTCCATATGGTTTCATTTTTCAAAACTGATACATACAAAACCAGAACTCAGATTCCACCCTGGCTGATGTAGCTCAGTGGATTGAGTGTGGACCTGTGAACCAAAGAGTTGCCAGTTTGATTCCCAATCAGGGCACAAGTCTGGGTTGAAGGCCAGGTCCCTAATTAGGGAGTGCATGAGAGGCAACCACACATTGATGTTTCTATCCCTCTCTCTCTCTAAAAATCAATAAAAATCTAAAAAAAATAAACTTAAAAAAGAACTCAGATTTTTTTACTTTCTTTATTTTTTATGTTTTATTTTTAGTTGTTTATTCTATTACAGTTGTCCCAATTTCTTTCTCTTTCCCCCATCTACCCAGACCACCTCTCTTCCCCACAGTCAGTCCTTTCTTCATTGCCCATGCCCATAAGTCATTCATACATGTTCTTTGACTAGTCCCTCCCCCTCCCTTTCACCATTCACCCTCTCCCTTCTCCCTTCCTACAGCCAATCAGTCTGTTCCACGTTTTCATGTCTTTGGTTTTACTTCTTTAATTAGTTTATCTTATTCAATAGATTCCAGTTATAGGTGAGATCATATGGTATTTGTCTTTCACTGACTGTCTTATTTCACTAAGCATAATAGTCTCCAGTTTCATCCATGCTGTTACAAAAGGTAGAGTGACTTCACAGGTGAATTTTACCAAACATTCAAAGAAAAACTAATGCCTATCTTTCTTAAGCTATTCCAAAAAATTCAAGAAGATGGGAGACTTCCCAGCTCTTTTTATGGGGCCAGTATTATCCTAATTTCAAATCCAGGTAAAGACACAACAAAGAAAGAGATTTACAGGCCAATATTTCTGATGAATATAGATGCTAAAATGTTCAAGAACTCTGATCCTTAAATTAGAGAAAACTAGACATTCCTTCTCTCCCTCTCTGTCTAATAAGTATCCATCCCTTGTCCCTTAATAGGATTTCTTGGCTTTTGAGAATTCAGAAACAAGGGAGATTTTAGAATCTTTAACCTAATTTGGCTAGTCTATCTGAGCAATTAGTTATATGATATTAAAAAATTATCAATGGACATTAATATATTGCTTCTATTATCACACTTCTGCCTAAAATTGTCACCATGGAAAAAAATATAACTACATGATTTATTATATAATAATATTCATTCAATATTAAGTAAGCACACATTATGGTGACAAGCCCAGTATTAACTCTATGTTAATAAAAGGTAGATAAGCCCCAGCTGGTGTGGCTCAGTGGATTGAGTGCCAGCCTGTAACCAAAAGGTCACTGGTTTGGTCCCCAGTCAGAGCACATGCCTGTATTGGGGGCTAGGTGCCCTGTTGGGGGCATGTGAGAGGCAACCGCACATTGATGTTTCTTTTCCTCTCTCCCTCCTTTCCCCTCTCTCTAAAAATAAATGAATAAAATATTTTAAAAGGAAGATGGATAGCATAAGAACCTTCCTTCTTAAAACACTGTCACATACAGTGGAAAAGACATGCATATTAGTAATTATTAAGAAATCAATTCTATCAAAGTGGGTATAAGGTAGTGTGAAGCATATAAGTTTAGAGAACCTAAGCAAGTGCCCCCCTGGTATAGCTCAGAAGACTTACATGATACACTTACATGAGAATAGACATTTTCCAGAAATGTAGCAGTGGGTGAAGCCATTTCAGACTGATGTGCACAGTTATAGAGCCAAATACCAGTGTCAGGTGGCTGGATGTGGGATTATTCCTGTTTGAGAGGAGTGTGATATCACTGAGAAAATTATGAAGAAAGCAAGTTATGAAAAGTAGGTATATGATGATAAGGAGCTTATATTGTTCTCATAAAAGCAATTAAAAAAGAGTCATAGCAAGATACACATTTTGAAAAGTTAAATTTCACATCGGAGTGAAGGATGGAATTCCAGGACAAGAAAGTGAAATCCCAAATATGATTTGAGGCCTAGTCCAACACCCCAAGCAATAAAGATTACAGATTGGAGAGAGTGAAAGTGGAAACCAAAACATGTGGAATGAGGCCAATTGGGGCTGGTCACAGATGGGTCTCTGGAGAAGGGAGTTTTCCGAATAAGTGGAAGGTGCAGAAACAGATGAAGGTATGAGCTCAAATTGTTAGATGAAGCCTGGGACTTGACAGTGCCATAGAAGATAAAGAAAGAAGAAAAAATCAAGGGTAGCACCTTTAGTGGGAACATCAGCAATTCAAGTATAAAACAAGGAGAAAGACCAATTCTATGAAAGAGACCAGTGACTGACAGAGATGTAGGAGAGAAGAGGTAAAGTATTACCTGGCATTAAGCTACCAGACGAGGATGCTGGAGAAGTATGAGATAACCAAGTGTGTAAAGGGCTTCCAACAGGTTAACTAGTCTAGAAATGGGTCCGTTTAGTGAGGCTTTGTGGACCAATTTAATGAAGGATATAAGGGAGAAAGAAAGAAAACCAAAAAACTTAACTGAATTTTCTGGCTTGGGCCTCTAGATTATTGGTGATCCCGTTAATCAAAATAGTCAACATTGAAGGAGTGGAGTCAGAAGTAAAAATCATGAGTGAGAGGCATCTGGGAAACCTGTGTTTAGAGGTGTCTGGAAGGCAGTCTGAAACTCAGGTTCAGGGATAGGTTTTTGTGTCAGTGAGCACTAAGGTGAGAAGGTTGAATCATCCACAGAGATGCTTTGTTTGCTAAGCAGAGTTAGGCAAACACACCAGAGAGTTATTATTTTGTGGTGTCTGTTGTGCATCACACATTCATACAGAGAAAAACACAGTTATTCCTTGGTATTGTTTGGGGTTTATCATGAATTTCTCTATCCCCAAGGCCAATCAAAATGTGCTGTTTCTCCTGCTTTACCTCTTCTTGTATCTTCATTCATTTGTCATTTCCACATTCTGTAAATTAATTAAAATCCCAATGCTGTACGCACTGACTTCCTTTATGTCCTGCTCCTTTTGGGAACTGAGCACTGGAATGCTGATATCATGTCTTTTACTTTGAAACACAATATCTCATATTTGTCTTAAGCTGTTGTTGTGCTTAAATGTTAAATTCTATCTTGGATATTTTTCTGTTTTTTTACATATTTATCTATATTTCATCTCTTAGATAAGCTAATGCTAGATTTTAAAGAATAAGAAACCCATATTGATACATAGAGTTTTTTTAGACTTGATTTTCTTTTGTATCCTTCATAGCTACGCTAACCTCTGTTTATGTATTTGGTTTTTTTTTCAGGTATGAGTAGGCAGACCATTGAAGCTTTGTGCAGATCTCAGGGTTTTTTATCCACTTTTAATCTCTGCATATTTTATTTTGATTTTTTGTGATGATTTTTTTCTAGAACAAAACACTTTTTAAAAAATCAAACTAAGAAAAAATTTGAATTTTTACTCACTTCAGAAGCTAACTGTAAAGAAATTGCCATGAAGTATTTAACAGTGCTTCCAATGTTTTGGCACTGACTTCCCAATATTATTACCATAAAGAGACAAAACAGAGAAGTGATGTATTTATGATAGCTGCATTGTGGTTGAGGAATGTTAGCAAGTTTTTCTAGTGTTGGCTGTGGCACCAGAATGTTTTTGTAATTTCTGGCACGACTCTTCATTTGCGGGCAGGTTCATCAACAGTAGCATTTTGTCCATTTTATTTTAATATCTGAAGGGTTGCCAATCAATATTTTTTAAAGATATAAATCTCATTTCCCTCCCTTCCTCCCGCAGTTTATTCAGCCAGCCATTTATAGTAAACCTAGCAGCAGACTTTGCTGGTTTGGGTACAACCTTTACTTCACTCAGTATCCATTAATTTTTATTTCTGACAGAACAAGCATATGGTCCTAACGCTCTATGAAATCAGACCCTTGGAACCAGGTTCTGTTATAAATTTCATTGCTCGTTACCTTTATGCGATGTTACATTATATACATCACTTAGCCGGCATGAAAAGCTGCATAGATGGAACAGATATATTTTGACATTTAAGTTTTACTTTCTTTTTTTTTTTTATAAACAAGGAATTCAAATAACCACATGCATAGCTTATGGCTTTTCACATATACTTATGTGTGTTATTGGCTACAACATCTTTATTCATATTCAATGTTTTTAATTAATATAAGGATTAAAGAATATTTTCCTTATTGTCTAACACAAGAGTTGGCAAAATAAGGCCTGAGAGCCAAATTCAGCCCATTGCCTGTTTTTGTACAGCCCAATTGTTATGAATATGTTTTGTATTTTAGATATTTGAAAAAAAGACTCAAAAAAAGAATGATACTTTTTTGATCTAGAATTTATATAAAATTCAAATTTTAGTGTTTATAAGTGAAGCTTTATTGGAATATAGCCATATCCGTGTATTTACATATTGACTATGGGTGGAACTTTCATGTTGTAGCAACAATATTAAGCTGTTGCAAGGGAAGGAACCCCTTTGCTTAAAATATTGACTATCTTTTAAAAAAAAAGTTTTCTGACCCATTGTCTAATGCACAGCTGATTTCTTTTATCCTAAATATCAATACATTTTTACAATCAAGCTGATACTATAACTGATTTTTCTCTAAAAATAATATAGGAAACTTACTCATTTCATGTTATTGTACATAGTGTTATAATATGCTTGTCCATTGCCTAAAGAAAGTTAACATGTGCTATTCTGATTAAGGGAGAAGTTCATCCAAAGAATAAAAGTGCCAAGTTTCAAATAAATTCTCTTTCCTTCATCTTCTGTCATTATCAACATATTTAATTTGTTTAATGAAGGTAATTGTACAGTAGGAATACCTATCAACTAGAAGGCAAGGCGTCTCTAGGCTCACAAATTAATCATTGCCTTCTTTTATAGACTAACATTAAATGAATAATGGGTTGAAGTAACCGTGAAAGGCAGATGACAGAGCCCACTAAGACAGGTTTCTGGGATCTGTGATGTGCCTACGTTTTCTTTAGAGGCTGAGGATAATTAAACTGAAAGGGAGTATCTGATCACAGATGGCTCTGCATAGTAAACAGCTGCATTGATTTTCCAGAGATGACTGTCAGAGTAAATGTAGCATTGATTTCTAGGAGGAAAACTTAGCTGTCATCTCTGAAGATAAATTATTTTGCTGGCTCCTTTACCCTAAATGCTTCCCTATTTCACATTTCATATTGGAAGTAGTCACAACGGGTTAGCTTTTAAAATACTGTTGGTACAAAGTGGGAACAAACTTGAAGACAACATAAAAAACCCATGGACACAGACAACAGAACGGTGATGGCCAGAGGGAAGGAGGAGCTGGGGATGAGAGAAGGGACCAAAGGGAGAGGAAACGGGGACATCTGTAATAGTGTCACCAATAACGATAAAGGGGAAAATGGGGAAAAAAGACAATATAGAAAGATTTTCTGAAAAGTTCTCTGTTGCTTGAATATTCCAAAAGCAAGATTAGAGCTCTCCATGTAGTCTTAAATATATTAAATAATTATTAAAAGTTATGGGTTTTTAAGATTATAGTCCAAAATATGTAATGGAAATAATGTATTTTTTTGTTTCAAATAATTTGTGGACCACTCTGACTAGTTAATTCATTAATGCCCCAAATATTTATCGAGTACTTCCTGTGTGCCAGGCACTGTTCCTGACACTTGAGATTCACCAGTGAACTGAACAGAACCAAATGAAGACTTTTTGCCCTTGTGGAGTTGACAGTCTAGTAGGATGAGATAAACAAGAACCAAAGTACATAATAAATGAGTAAATGAGTAAATGGCATAGCATGTTAAAGAGGATAAGTGAAATGGAAAGAATTTAGAGCAGGGGGGGGGATCAGGAATGTCTAGGTGGTTTACAGTAGTCAGTAAACCCTTATTGACAAGATGATGCTCAAGTGAAGAGTTGAACCAGTTGTAGGTATTAACTATATAGATATCCAAAGGTAGACCATTTCAGAGAGAAAGGATAGTGAGAGTGAAGGCCCTATGATGAGGGAAGGCTAATGTGTGTGAAACAGCAAGGAGGTGTCATGGCCAGAGTGGAGTGAAAGAGAGAAGGAAATGAGTCAGAGAAGTAATGGAGCCAAGTCACAAAGTCTTACAAGCCACTGTGAGGATATTTCATTCTCATGGTTACGGGGAACCACCATGGGACTTTTTTGCTAGGGAGTGATATCATTCAGTTGACTTATTAAATGGTCTACTTGGCTGCTTTGTGGTAGTGGAGCCAGGGCAGAAGCAGGGAAAATATTAATGAGGATATTGCAATAATTCAGGTGAGAAAGGATGGTAGCTTGCACAAGTACTTGTCATCAAGGTGGTGGGAATTGGTGGATTTTGGATGTATTTGGAGGTAAAATGTGTAGGATTTCCCAAAAGATTATATGTGGGAGAGAGAAAAGGAGTGTTTTTTTACTTCAAATTTTTGGTTTTGTAAAAAAAATTTTTACACTTTTCCCTTCTTCACTGCTGTCAGTCAAGAATGAAGAGGTGGCCCAAGTTTTGGGAGGACAACCTAAAGGTCAACTTTGGGTATCCTGAGTTTAAAATATTTATTAAAATAAAATCAACTCTGTATTGTCCCAAGTGGTGCTTTCCCCATGTCTTCTTTATGGATAATGTTAAAAAATACTGTATAAATATTTAATATATGTGAATATATCAAGTACCACTATGGTGTGCACAAATTAATAAATGAGCTCTGGCTGGTATAGCTCAGTGGATTGAGGGTGAGCCTGTGAACCAAAGGACTGTGGTTCGATTCCAGTCAGGGCACATGCCTGGTTTGCAGGCCAGTTCCCAGCATGGAATACATGAGAGGCAACCATACATTTATGTTTCTCTCCCTTTCTCCTTCCCTTCCCCTCTAAAGATAAAATCTTAAAAAAATTAATGAATGGGTATTCATCGAGCAGCTGGCATTCAATAACTGGCAGCCATTAGGCTGCACACCACACATAGAGGGATGTCTAACCAAACCCTTGTTACATCCCCAAAAGGTATATGGTATTGTTCATATTTTACGAAGAAACTCAGGACAGATGACCTACCTGAAGTTTACATGGTTAGTAAGTTGCTCTAGCTTTAAGACTCGAGCTCATTATTTTACAACTTTAAATACAGCCTCTTTTTAAATAGTGACTTTACAAAAGAAATGTGATTACTATACCCAATAAACTGCCATTTGTTTAAAATCTGATTTTTATCTTCAGATTATAATACAAGTGAACAAAAACAAGCCTGTAAAAAGCATGAACTCTATGTGAGTTTCCGGGATCTCGGGTGGCAGGTAAGAATCATCCAACAGTTCAGGTGCTTCTATTCTGCTTTTATAATAATTCCTGACTACTCAATATATGGATTATCTACATTATTCTTATTTATCTATTATTCTTTCGCTGTTGAAACATAACTATTAGTTTTTACAGTAAAAAAACTGTTGAAGAACAAATGATATTTATAATATTTAGAAAATGAAAGACGTACTGTTGTCTAAATATTCCAAACTTGAAATTCAAAAACTATTTTTTTAGATTACCTCAAGCAATTTTCTCTGCCACCAATTTCCCAAACTATCAGTCTAAGAAATAGAATTCTCAATTATACTGCCTCTGTCATAAAAAAATCACACTAATAAAATCAGACTTTTTTTCCTGAACTTAAAACTTTTAGCCCTCTTTTACATTTGCTTCATAAACATAGGATTAGCTTCACAAACAGGGTGAAAACCTTTGAAACACTAAATGAGAGGCTCCAAAACAGTCTTTATAATAATCACTTAAACTGAAGTTTCTAGATTATATTGTCCTAGTGCAATGATTTTCAGAATATGGCCTATTTTATTGAGAAGTAGTATTACAATGGAAACACTTTCAAATTTTACATTTGAGCCAAGTTTTACCTCCCTGGAAAAAAATGGGGGCAATTATCACATATGCCAAATTTTTTAGCTTCCTAAAATTTTTAATGTACAATTTTAAGGAATTTTTTCCAATTCATTTCTTCTAAAGAGACTATAAAGTTAATTCACGGATGAAAAGAAAAACAGTACAAAGAACAAATATTCAAGCTTTAGGAGGTTGATAAGCTTCTGAAACCAGGAATGAGTTAGTAAGAAGTAATGAGAATTATCTCAAGTTTACGCTTTCTTTTTTCTGGTTCACTTGAACTTTCCAGAGTTCATCATTTCCTGTTTAAAGAATACTTAGAATGCTACCTCATGATTATGGTTTTATTCATGAATGCATGGGTTTATACATAGTATGAATATTGTGCATAGTAATCTCTTAGGAGAAATTACAGAGGACATTTTCTTGTGAAAATATTTATTTATTTATTTATTGGTAAACTTCAATGTAGAATTAAATCAAGGGCTTAGAGGAGGCTATCTTTTCGGACTCTCCATTGGACCAAGAAGAGAAAGAAACCAAACAAAATTTGTATATATTTTAGGATTTTTAAGGACTATTTTTTATGATGCTATTTTTTTCTTCTTCTTGTGCATTTTAGGACTGGATTATAGCACCAGAAGGATATGCTGCATTTTATTGTGATGGAGAATGCTCTTTTCCACTAAATGCCCATATGAACGCCACCAACCATGCCATAGTTCAAACTCTGGTATGCTTTGTTTTCTGTAGGATCGAAACTGGTTTCAAATGAGACTCATGTAAAGTTATTTTAAAGGAAAACGTCCATTTGTAGTTATCAATGCATTATTTTCTCTTCTCAAACACCTTTGGCACTTTTTAGATCCAAAATAACATATGATGGGTATAGTGAGAAAATTCAGGTTGGTTTAAAGAATGATCCTGATTCCAGACTGGGGAAGGACTCAGTTAGGAAAGTTGGGGTAATCAATCACATGATGTGGTCATTCTGTCCAATTTCTTTACTGTGCAGCATGAGTAACCACACAGGTTCCCAGTGACTGTTCCTAAGCTAGCAACTCATTCATAATCATTGTAAAAACATTGAATAATAGCTGTAGTGAATTTCATCTGAGGGTTTTTACTCTAATTATTTAAGGATAATCCACAACACACTGCGTCATTATGAAAATTCTTTTCTTTTGTTTTTTAAAAGTATATTTTATTGATTGGGCTGTTACAATTATCCCAATTTTTTCCCCTTTGCTCTCCTCTGCTCCCTCCAGAAATCCCCACCCCTTAGTTCATTTAGATGAGTCATGCGTGTAAGTTCTTTGGCTTCTCTCTTTCCTATACTATTCTTACCATCTCCCTGTCTATTTTGTACCTACAAATTATGCTTAATCCCTGCACCATTTTCCCCATTCTCCCCTTTCCCCCTCCCAGCTGATAACCCTCCAAATGATCTCCATATCTATGATTCTGTTCCTGTTCTGGTTGTTTGCTTAGTTTGTTTTTGTTTTTTAGATTTAGTTGTTGATAGTTGTGAGTTTGTTGTCATTTTAATGTTCATAGTTTTGATCTTCTTTTTCTTAAATGAAGCTATCTATAAAGGTAAGTACTTCGTGGTACAGAATAACATCTCTAGGGGGTGGGGAGTAGGCAATGCTCTGTAAGGATGGGTGTTTGTATATTCATACTTCCACTAGTGAAAGAAAGATCTCTGTGAAGTCTAGCTTTTTATCCACATCTATGAAAATCCGCATTGACTGAAAGTTGATTGTGTTGCAAGAGTGTTGCTGTTTCATGACTTGAGAGGACAGCCATGGCACATCACTGTCTCTCTGTGATGTCACCAAGCAACGGCCACTATCAGCTCATAGAAAAATGCTACTTAGTTTCTCAGAAACTTCTTTGCCTGCTTTACTGTCATTCCAATAACTCAGAAGGTAGACTTTTGCTTCCCGAGATATCTATATGATGTATTCATGTTTCCCTCAGGCTCAGCAATGCTTAATTATTGGATAAAAAAAAAAACGATAAACACTACCCTTTCTCTTCTTTTTCTTTTTTTATATAAATGTACTGTTTCATATTGTCAGCTTTTAGGGCTATAGTGTAGATGGCAGTGTTGAAAAACAAACATTTTAAAAAACCTGACATGCACTTGGCACAAGACCCTGCTCTGCATCACTCTCCTGGGATGTGGGACATAAGTCATCGCAAAACTTGAAGCACACACGGGAAGTGTGATTTTTTTCCTGGCATTGTGCATTATCCGGGTTTGTTCTATGAAGGACATGAAACAAGCAGACAGGCATGTATGTTGTGAAAAGAGAGCATGTTTGTGACTAATATGTTTGAGAAAGCATTCAAGAACAATCTTTTTTTTTAAGCAACTACTCCGTAAGGCAGCCAAGCTCTATTGAAATGAGGTTATCAGTCATGCGAGTGTGTGCTGAGGAAGACAAAACTGATGAGGGACACAAGCTGCATCTGAAATTTGTAGAAACTATCCAACTTTTAGCTTTGTGAGGTCTTAGGAAATTTCAAGTTCATGTTAGATCACCTCATTTTTCCTGCTGTTTCTGTCCACATTGAGGGCTCTTATATCATTTCGGCCAAGACATTGTACAGCCAAACTCTAAGAAGCTATATTTGCTTTTTGTAGATCCCTTAGGACTCATCAGTGGGACTTCCCATAAACTCCTCTGAGGAAAGGACGAGGGTAGATGGGTAGGAATGGGAGACCCAGGTTCTGGCTCTTTGCTCAAACCACAGGCGTACTGCCAGTCTAATCAGAATGAGAATAAACCCTTTCTTTAAGCATTTTACTTTTCATGTGCAGCCACCTTTTTTAGGCTTTTGGGGGAGGTGGGTATTCAATTTGTAAAATATCTATGCTCTTCACTTCTGATTTAGCTTAACCTGCTTCTCAGAGTTTGTCTAGGGAAGAAAGAATCTAAAAGGATATTAAACTCTGGCCAGTCTGCTAAGAAATTCTGTGGAGATACTCATGAGACAGCAATAACTTAGTAAAAGAACACTTCTTTATGGTAGTAAGTTTAAAAAAATTATGGAGAATAGTTGAAATCATGACTTTAAAGCAAGTATCGAAAGATACCTGGAGCTTATTTTGCTGTGATATTTAAGCTTCCTTTACCATGGAAAATTAAGTGTTGGCACAAATTCTATGACTTATTGTTTAACTACCCTTTGAAAAAATAATTTGTAAACCCAAATCTTTCTACAGTCCAATTTGTGGCTTTATTGACTTGCATTTATAACTTCTGTATTTCTCATGAGGTAAACAGACATTGTTTTAACCAAAAGCAACTCAGGACTAGTTGCCATGTTCTTTTTCCCAGGAAAATTTCCACTGCTTTTTATATAGGAATTTTCCTTACTTGTCTGAACATTTTTCAAGCCTCCAGCACATAATTAGAACTACCGGTTTGATTCTAGGTATTAATGCTTAAGAATACATCCTTTACTACCAGTTTCCCACCTTGCCCAGCATTAAACTCAAAGAGGAGAATAGTAGCTGAAAGGTGGGCCTGATTGTGAGGGGTAAGGCAAGCATATTATTTTAATGCTGCAGACAAAATATCTATGTTATTTCTTTAAAAAAAACAAACCATTTTTCTCCCCAGGTTCATCTGATGTTTCCTGACCATGTACCAAAGCCTTGTTGTGCTCCAACCAAATTAAACGCCATCTCTGTGCTGTATTTTGATGACAGCTCCAATGTCATTTTGAAAAAATACAGAAATATGGTAGTGCGCTCTTGTGGCTGCCACTAATGTTAAAACATGGGAATAAGAAAAAAAGATTTGTATTTAGGTTTATGGATACAATAAAAAGTATACTTTCAGATAAAAGGAGAATTTTGTAAAATTAATCTGGCTCATTTCATCTCTCTATGTAGAATATCATGTATATAGTTACTTTTATTTATTTAAAGGTATATATTCTCCTTTGTGGATGGCTTATCATTAAAATCTATTTTATAGGTCACTACATTATGCAATAGATTACCCAGTCTAACTTTCAATGAGATACCCTAAGTCCAATTTAATTCCATTTCAACATTTTTTTCTAACACAATTTTTATAGAACTTTGGGGTTAGAACTCATTTGGCTGTTAAATAATTTAGAAGTAAATTGAATGCCTTTGGTTATGTTGAACAAGTGAAAACTACTATAGGATATTTATAGAAATCAAACTTAAAAAATAACCCAAACGAAAATGCTTAAACACCTTTTTTTGAGTTTCTGCTCCACTAGATAAAGTGAAATGTTGAACTGGATTTGAAAATATAAATGGTAGGCAGAACACAGAACCTGAAAGACTGCACATGATTGTTATCGCTGCTTGCATTCACAGAATTGGTGTAGCGTAGGCACACGGTCCTTCTCGGATGGTGAATTGTTGATTTTGCAGAGAGCTCAAAGCTTCAGGAACTCTGTGGAGACAGGCTTGAGCCTGCATCCATAACTTTCCAAGTTAATACTAAAAAAAAAATTGCAGTACAACCTTCTTACCTCAAATAAATCATGTCTGCCTACTATCTAGAGCACTGCTGCTGCAGTATTTTTTTCCTGATTTAACAGGAGTCCAAAATAAGGAAAAATATACATGTGCTCCACTCCTCTCCCCAAAGACGAAAGTCACTGCATGCGTAAAATATCCTGGAGCGAGATGCTGACAGAGCCCTTTTCTGTAGCTCTCCTTTATAACTGAGTCCGCTGATTGATGTGATGCAAGGGATTCTATTTAGAGTACAAGCACTGAAACTAAACTGGGGGAAATTACCAAAAATCCCAGAATGGCTTTGACAGAATCGCCATTTCGAAAGAACAGCTGAAATCCATTTTTCATATCTTTGAGAATGAGCTCAATGAAAACCTTATTTTGTAAAGAGATTTTGCAAACCCTCCTCCAAGCACAAATAATTCCAAATGGGAAGGTTCTGTTGTATATATGTGCATGTGTGTTCTTCCCTCTGAAATTAATTTATTTTCTCCATTTCTCTCTCTGTCTTCTAAGGCTTTTTGTTAACACACACTGATTTCTTAAAGAATGACATTTAGATGGATAACTTGTTATTTATGGTGGCTCCATCGTTATGCCTATTTATAGTTCATCTATGAGGGGGGATCCCCCAAAAAACCAGAATTATCTTCTGGAGGGTGGGCCCCTTGTCTAGGCTTCCACCACTAGGTGAGCAAGGAAGCCATCTGCATCCGTGTATCAGCTGGCATTGTTGGGAAAGGCTGCATTTGGCCTCTGCAAATTTTTTTGGAAGAGTCTTTCAACATGTTTGCCCGTTTCATGATGGGTAATTTAGGAGCACACCTGCCTACACCTCACTGAGTGTTCAGCAGTTTTTGACCCAAAACAGCATGACCCCTGTGCCCTACCCTCCTTAGTCACTGGATCTTGCCCCAGGAAACATGTTTTGTTTGTATGTTTCCCTGGATGAAAAAAAAAACAGCAGAAGCAATAAAAGGCATCAAAATCAAGGAGTTCAAAAACTATTTTGAGCAGTGGAAAAAATGTCTTGATGGGTGTGTCGTATCAAATGGAGAGTACTTGGAAGGTGACTAGAGTCTAAACATGTAAGAATAAATACACAACTTTTTATAAATAAATTCTGAATTTTTGGGGTCCCCCCCTTGTAGAATATTCATAAAGTACCATTTGTTACCCTTTTGGATCTTTCACATAAACATAGAAATAGCTTCAAAATGTTATGGGTTTGTTTGTAATTCAGGTATATTGCAATGTTATTTTAAAGTACAGTTTATCTTAAAGATTTGATAATAAGTATATTGGGGGTACATTAAGTAATATATTTTTGAATTAATGGCATACCATTGTAAGAATAAGAAATAAAAGTCTATTATATTATTCTTTAAATGTGCTGTTTAAATATATTTCTATATTTTAAAATATATTAAACTTGTAATGCCAGTTTCCATTGTGCTTCTTGATTTGGCTCTATATTTAAGAGTGATTCAACATGTAAGTATGTCATAAAATTGAGACTATAAGAATATCAAATATACAAATATAAAAATTTTGTGGATTACATGATTCTTTATGTTGTTTTTAATTGCCAAAACTAGTTTTTGTGTAATAAATAACTCATTATTAAATAAGCAAAGCAAAAATTGGTGAATTAATTTTTTCTTAATCTGTTCAAACAACAAAGAAAAAATTTAAAAAAGTAAAAATAATTAGAATGGAAAAATATCTCACTTGTTCTATTTCATTTAAGAAGGGAGATTATTGGCATTGGTATTTTTATATTTTTCAAATTATGTATATATGTGTATATGCACATTTTCAGTCACATATTCTCAAATAACTGTTGTGGTAATTTCTTAGTTTTACTTTGGTTGTGCTCAAGCTATTACTAGAAGTTAGAATAAACTGGCCTATTTTATTAGGATCCAGTCTACTCAAGTCTTTTTAGGTAGTTACATATTGACATGTTTGTTCCATGTTTGCTTCTAATTTTTATGCTTTACATATTTTTGCTTTATAATGTGTCCCTAATACTTTTTTGAAAATAGAAGGGCATAAATCACAAATACTCAAATTCTTTAAAACTAAGGCAAAAATGAATGTCTACATTGAACTAAAGAAATAAGAAAAACAGGAGAAAGAATATTAAACATATTTTTTCTCATTTTATAATTTCTGCACCACCATCACCGAATCTGAGCCAGAGTCTAATGGCTACCGCACAGTCTGTCAAATACCATCTCCCCGACATTTACAATGAATAATTAGCTAGTGCTGCAGTTCCCTTAAAGGCAGGAGAAATTCTCCTTCCCAAACACAAGTCATCATCTCATAATCGCTCAGTCAAGTGCTCAATCTATCATCCAATTTCCATCTCGGATTACCTCCTTGTCTGTGTTTTCTCTTTGCGTGCATTTTTTGGGGGCTTCAAAATTTTAAGTTATAAGTGAAGATGGCTTTGCAGATGAAGCATATTCATTGCTTGGTATATATTCTCTACATCTGTATTTTATCAAGTTTCATTAAGATCAAAACTGGAGAGAAGGTAGGAAAATAGATGCCAGAATGTATTAGGCATAAAAGTGACACTGTATCCAAGTTAGCAATTTAAAAAGAGCAAAGGTCCTGCAAAAAGTTATTTCCAGGTCACTTGTAATATTTGTTAAAGGATTTTTGAAAAATAAAAATTTCAAAGGCAGGAGAAACCAGACTAGATATAGCCATTATAAATGACAAAGAAATGTTAGAAATTTAAAAACTTACACCTTAACCTTTGCATCTTAGTTTCAGTTTGACAGAGGCAGGTAACGTCAAAGCTAGCTGGCCTCAAGGTGAATGTCCTGAATATGTACCCAATAGGGAAAGGACGGATAGATAGCCTCAGATTTTGCAATCTATAGGTAGGAAGATGAGAGAGGTAACACTATATTAGCAGCCTTAAGACTTAACCAGTCTCAAAATAGTATCAAAACTGATGGTGTAGTCTGGTGTGTGACTACTACTACCTGATAAAATATAATAGAACCTACTTAAAAAGCCAGGCGGTGTTTACTATTCTGCAGGTACCTATAGAAAAAGCCCAAACAGGAAAATAATTCTCTACCTTGAACCACAAGGCAATTAAGATGTCTTAAATTATATGTTTTTATATTCTCTTTAATGAAACACACACACATATGAAACATAAATGATATATTTTACATGTTTTAAAGACGAGAGCATTGAAGCATGGATATGAAACACAGGGTGGGGAAAACATAGGTATAAGTGTGATGACGGGAGACATAGAGTTTATTCTTGTATTAATATTTATTAATTACTGTATAATTTTCCTTACGAACAACTGTAAACCTTCTTCTGCCTCACCCTGTATTTTAAGTGAACCATTAGAACCTCTGAGAAGAAAAAACATAATACTTAATTTGAACTTCATGGGATGTGTTAAATAGTAGCTTGGATGTTACTGATGAGAAAAAATACTGAGCTGCAAGATAGAAATGAAAAAATCATCCAAAAGGTAGAATTGAGATGGATAGGATGGTGCAAAATCTAAAAGAACTTGATGTGCACGGGGACAGAAAGCAGCTAATAACATCCATTTAATCGGTATTGCAGAAGATTAGGGACCATTTTGGATATAACAGCTGACATCTCTATCAAAGCCGACTTCTCAAAGTGAAAGTCAGTCAACAAGTAATTACTACCTTCCAACTGCTAAGGAAAAATTACTGTCAATTAGAATTCTGTACCCAGCAAAATTCTGTTAAAAATTTGGGCAAAATAAAAGCATTCTCAGGAAAACAAAACTCACAAAAAATTTACCATTAAGAACTGAGCCATAGGTATGGTTCCACCTCAGGAAGAAAGAAAATTATCATCCCCAAAAGGAAAATTATACAAAAATGACGAACAAGGTAAGTTGGGGGGTAGACATAAATAATGTCTAACAATTGTTTAACAAGCAAAAGAGAGTTAGATAGCATTAAATAGGGTTAAATATAGTAAAACTCAGTACAACTATAGAATGTATGATGGAAGATGGATGGTTAAAATATAGGTTTTGCATTTTACTTGATGGCATTGATTACATTAGACCTGTTAACCTCAGAACACAATATAGTATGCCTATCTTAAACCAGGATTGACAAAGTATTTCTGAAAAGGACGTGATAGTAACTATTTTGGGTTCTGTGCTTCTGACGCAGCCATTCAACTCTGCTGCTGTGGTGTAAAAGCAGCCACAGACAAGGTGGACCCTGATGGGTACAGCTGTGTTCCAGTAAAACCTTGTTTACAAAAACTGCTGGTGGGTGGGCCATGGCCCACCGGTTCTGGGGTGCTGACCCATCTCCCAAACCAGTAGAGAAAATAACTGCAAAGTGGTAAAGTGCAATCAATTCAACGAGGCACAAAAAATGTAAAAGGATATAAGAAACATAACAAGGGAGAAATATTACCTATAATATTTTATATAAAATTAAATCCAGACGTTGTCATTTAACATTAAAATTAAATTAACTGAAAAGATCACTATTTCCTGATGGGGTTTAAAACAATAACAACAACTAGGTACATTCTGTTCAAAAGAGGAACAACTGAACCTAAAAATATAGGCAGACTGAAAGTAAAATGAAGGTACAATATATACCAGAACAATACCTACCAGAGGGAAACTGGGCTAATCATATTAAGAAAAAGTATTTACATTTTAGGCCATAAGAGTCATTATGAAAGAAATGAGAATCAAAATACATCAATGACACTTTTAATTACTTGTAATTTCTAAGCTTATATGTAAGACATAGTATTCTATGTCTGAGAACTATGTAAAGCAAAAATTGTTAAAACTGCAAGATAAAATTAAAAGTGCACCATTTCAGTGAGTTTTAGCAAACTTCTCTCAATCATCGATAAAGAGAAAAAAAGAGCAGTGAGGATAGAGCAGTTATTTGGAAAATTTTTAATATGCTTATATTGTAAGGTGAAGAAATCCTACCGTGCTCACTTATTTTTTTTTCATTTATTTATCTTTGGAGGGGAAGAGAAGGAGAGAGGGAGAGAAATATCAGTGTATGGTTGCCTCACGTGCATCCCATGCTGGGAACTGGCCTGCAACCCAGGCATGTGCCCTGACTGGGAATCGAACCGCGATCCTTTGGTTTGAAGGCCCATGCTCAGTCCATTGAGCTACACCAGCCAGGGCCTCACTCATTTTTTAATTCTTCGAAAATCATTGTGTTCTCAGAGTTGTTCTCAAAGTGACCTGGAAACAAATAGAAATGACTTACTTTATTATTTTAGTAAAAAAAGAAAGAGTGAACAAAAAAAACAAATACTGTCAAAATCAAGACAGGAAGGAAACTAAATTTTTTATTTTAAAATGAATGTCCCCAAGGTATCCTTCACTTTTAGGGCATTTAATCACATTTTATCAAGGTTCCCCTGCCCCAAGTTTTATCTTTTTTTATTTGAAACATATTCCTGGGTGGAGGTGGGCAAAAGGTAAGTGGGGAAATGTAAAAGTGTCAACAATAAATTTAAAAAAAAAAACAAAGAAGCATACTCCTTTGTTTCTTCTTTTTGTTGGATTCTCTGTGTTCTCTATGCATTGGATGAAGCAGCCACCTCTGCCAGTCTTTACTGGTTGGCCTTATATACATGAACCTTTTCACGCTCAACGTTGCCCCAGTTCTTGGATGTTCTCAAACCTTTGTAATTGTCTAAGCAATCTATTTCATTTTTCATAGCTCCCAGGAATTGAGGGTTTGCCGAGACCCCCAAACGAGGACTTCAGTCAGCACGTAGATTCAGGCTGATTGGAAGCTAGAGCCTCACTCAGGCAGCAGCTTTTAAAGAATACAAATGAATACGGTCCTCTGGTGATACAAGTCTAAACACCCCACTGGCCACGAGACCAGGAGACATGGTGTCCTCTGACAGCAGCCGCAAAAATCAGGGCACCAGACAAGATTATAAGCTCCTTTCTGGAAGATCCTGACAAGCAGGAAAGATGCAGGAGAGCACAAAGATTAGGCTCCCATAAGTGAGCCTACACCGGCACCCCGCTCGTGGGGCCAACCCTCTGTGGACAAGATACAGGCTTTGTTCACAGAAAGACTGAGGGTTTGGTTTCGTCTGTGGTCTGTAGTGCTCTGCAGTGATGGTCTACTAAGAACTGTTTCTCCAACTGTTCCAGTCCCCTGGTCTCAACAGATAGGTGATCACAGGGTGTCCCCTGGGAGGCAGCCAGAAAAACCAGATCACCTGACATGAAAATGAGGCCAGCCCAGGAGCGTGGAGGTTCCTCCCTGGGCGACACTGGCCCTCGGGAGAGCGCAGTGATGGTGCCCCAGGCTGCAGCGGGGCAGGACTGCGGCAGGTGGCACCTGCTAAAAAGGTAAAGAAAGCAATGAGAAGTGAAAAAAAAAAAACCCAAAAAACAGGAAAAGAAGAAAAAAAAAAAACCAAAAAACGCGGCACCCTCTGGCTTTAGGAAAGCAAAGGAGAGGAGGGAAATGGCACCTAGCAGCCCCTGTAGAATAACCCAGAAGCCTCTGCCCCTAAGACCGACCCTGGAAGGGAGCGAATGAGTCTCTTTCAGGTGAAGTCAAGCTGCTCTTCTAACAGCTGTGTCTGCGCTGGGCCCCGGGGCAGGTAAGTCTATGCGCCTTCCTTGAAGAATCGTTCCTCATTTTGCCACAGCCCAGGGGTCTCCTGGGTACGAGCCCCACTGATTTTCAAAGCCAGCTGTCTGGGGGCCCCTCTCTCAGGTGTCCAACGCGGGAGCCCTTTGTTCCTCGGGGAGGCATTGGGGGTGTTGAGTTCCCGCCCAATAGGTGGTCACTGCGTTGGGTGTGGGCTTATGTCGCGATTGTGTCTCAGCCTTCCCTGCTCTTGGACATGGTTTTCTTTGCCTAATGTGAAGCGGTCAACCAGTTTTTAGGGGTTTTTTTTTCCCACCTGGAAGAAATTGTTCCCTGTATACCTGTAGTTTCAGGGTGCTCCTGGGAGGAGCTGAGGTCAGCGTCATCCTAGTCAACTTCTTGAATTGGCACCTGTAGGGCACGCAAACCTGAATTAAAAAAAAAAAAAGCACAGTCTGGAGCCCACAGGATGATTTAGTACTTCTAGGTTGTAGGAGGAAAAAAGGCCTCCTTAAAGGTGGAAAGTAATGCCTCATTGGCATGAGAGTGTTACTGAATTGGACACAGCGGCAGAAGGAGTGATTTATGTCGCTATCTGTGGGAAGAGCATTCCTAAGAAAGGCAGCAGCAATTGCAACACTGTGGTTGGCATTTCTGGGACATAGCAAAGAAGCAAGCGAGAGTGTTGGGGTGAGAGGAGGGACCCAAGTTCAAGCTGGTAGCAGAGAGTTGGGTTATGTTAGGACTGAAATAACTAACATAAGGACTTTAAAGTCCTTATTTAAAGTCCTATATAAGGACTTTAAATTTTACCCAGATATGCAAAGCCACTAGGAGGTTCTGAGTGGAAGAGGTCATGGCCCTTGTTTTTAAAAGGAACATTAGTTCTTGTGAGGACAGCACTGGGTAGGACAGACAGAGCAGAAGCAGGGAGGACAGTGTAGGGGATTTTGGAAAAACTCTGCCCTCGGGAGCATGGTACTTTGACATAGTGTGGTAATTGTAGAAGTGGTGAGAATTAATTAAAATCTGAACATGTTTGAAAGGAAAGGCAGAGTTGATAGGCTTTGCTAATGGGAGGTAAGAGAGGAGTGAACTGAGAATGATTCCCACTACTATGAACTGAAGAAATGGAAGCGTAAACATTTACTGAGCTCCAGGTAGGGAGGGATTGCCTCAAGAATTTGAGAATTTGATTTGGGGCATATTAACTTCTGAGTGAGATTTCCAGAAACAGGCTTGAAATGCAAATCCTTAGATTAAAGGAGAGGTCCTGGCCAGAGATCCAAATCTGTAAATCATCAGCATATGATGGCCTTTAAAGCCGTGTAATCAATAAGATGGCCACTGCGGATACAAGGTACTAGCAATAAATGGGAACCCTTTTCCAGGTGTTGTTACTCACAGCTTGATCATGCCAATCATGGGAAACAGGTGTGTACCTGAACACCCTCAACTTAATTCTGCCCTGCTCTGTCACAGCACGTTATGAAACAGGTCATCCCAGTCCACTGAGAAAAGTCAGTTGCAATTCTCTACAAGTTTTGCAGAAAGTAAAATGTATTAACAGGTATAAGTTTACTAAACATCTTCATATATTTCGTAAATCATTCTTGCTGTGCATTTTAAACAGACCAAAGAGCTTTAGTAAAGTGAACATGGTAATGAGACAAAAAGATGGATGAAGCTGAATATCTGAGAGCATGTATAAAATGTCAGACACAACAAAGCAACAAACAATAAGTGTTGGAGAGGTTGTGGAGGAAAGGGGTCCCTAGTTCACTGTTGGTGGGATTGCAGACTGGTGCAGGCACTGTGGAAAACAGTATGGAATTTTCTCAGAAAACTAAAAATGGATCTGCCTTTTGACCCAGCTATTGCACTGCTAGGATTAAGAACCCTGAAACACCAATCCAAAGAACCTATGCACCCCAATGTTCATAGCAGCACAATTTGCAATAGCCAAGAGCTGGAAGCAACCTAGGTGCCCATAAGTAAATGAATGGATCCAAAAACTGTGGTACATTTACACAATGGAATTCTATGCAGC
This sequence comes from Artibeus jamaicensis, assembly GCF_021234435.1. Taxonomy (NCBI): domain Eukaryota; kingdom Metazoa; phylum Chordata; class Mammalia; order Chiroptera; family Phyllostomidae; genus Artibeus; species Artibeus jamaicensis. Next base: position 554,054 of record NW_026521859.1, read on the forward strand.
AGAAAGAAGGAAGGAGCTCTTACTGTTCGTGACAGCGTGGATGGAACTGGAAAGCATTATGCTAAGTGAAATAAGCCAGGCGGTAAGAGACAAATACCATATGATCTCACCTAGCCTAGTCAACAAAACAAACAAGCAAGTAAAATATAACCAGAGACAGAAACAAAGAACAAATTGACAGTAACAGAGGGGAGAGGGGAGGGAATTTCAGGGGAAAAGGAGAAGGGTTTACAGGAACAAGTATAAAGGACACATGGACAGGAACAAGGGGGGGTATGGAAATGGGAGGGAAGGAGGGAGGGCTGGGGGTGGGCTGGGATGGGAGTAAAAGGCAGAAAACTGTACTTGAATAACAATTTTTTTAAAAAGACAAAAATTATCAGACATAAACATTGCATGCATATGAGTTCTTTATAACACAAAAACAATACACTCATTTTCCATTAATTCTATATTTGTAATGAGGGGAGAGCTTTAATGGTAGTAGAAAAAGGTTTAGGAGAGAAAAATGAAGGCATCTCTGAATTAAAACACTACTGAACATTAAGATGGCTAAGAAAAAGCTTTGAAAAAACCTTCCATAGATGTGCTATCGCTTTTTGATCATCACTCTTTCTTAACATGGACAGGGTACAATTCTGCCTTAAATTTGATGTTGTAGAACTAGTGTAACTATTGTGTAGATAGACATTATTATTATTGGGTTAAGGCATTTTATTTATCATTACACATACTAATATAATACTACTTACAAACATAAAATGTAAAGATTATTTTTTTCTCATACCTTTCTTTAATCTCTCTGGTCACTTTTATTTCAATTTTACTAGCTTTAAATTTCAGTGCCTCAAATTTTGTCTCTAGAGCCTGAAGAAGTCTTTTAAGTATGCTCTGTATTTTATCTGTTTTATTGTTCGAGCTTCTAACAGCCCTCTTAGGGAGCAGTGTGTCCTCCATGATACTGTGGGAGTCAGTTTGGAAGAGTTTAGCCAAGTACCTTGTATGTTTAACTCGGAGGAACAGTTTGAAGTCTGTTTTCTTACTTTTAAGCATCTCTTCACAAGGTGTGGAGAGTGACAGAAACAATCATATCAGAATGACAAATGTTTAATCTGTTTCAAAATAAGAATTCCAAACCAGTTTAATGTTGCCTGTGGAAAAAGCTGTGTAAATTAACATGTGCTATTCTCTGTTGTCTAAAATAAGTAGTTTTCCTTGATGCAGATTTTGAGTTCCTACTTATTAACTAACTTTATATGAGACACACTCTGAAGGTAAGAAGACAAAAAATTAAAAAGTACAACAAGGGATGAAAAAAGGTATAAGAACAACCCAACTGAAAAATGAGTAAAAATTTGAACAGACATTTCCTGAAAAAAGGAGTTAAGGGCATGTAAATATGAAACAATGTCCAACCTCACTAACATTTATGAAAGGGCAAATAAAGACCACAATGAGATTGGCGGGGCAACTTTGCCAGCAAGCCCCACCCCCGCACCGTCCACCACAGATGAAAGTGAAACTACCAAGACATGATCTGCTTGGGGAGGAGAGGTGGCCAATCTCTCAGAGGAGAAAGGCCAAGAGCTCCTTCCTCAATGGCTTTTATTGAGTTGTCATACACAGGAATACAGGTGGTAAGGATCAAACAGTAGATAACATTTAAAAGAAATCTGAGGGTTTAGTCTGAGGCAGTGTCTGTCAGGAAAGGGGGTTGCAGAAACTTTGGGAGACATACTCATTTCCTGCTCGGACCCTTAACATATGAATGAAAGCACTCTTAGCAAAGCAGGCTTCACAGGAATTTTAGAAATTCTTTCCTATGCCTGATCACCCTGGATCCCACTCTAGCTGGCAAGAGGCTGCACTGCCTCCCCCATCACAGGTTTTCAGTCTTAAGTGGATTAGAGCCAGGAAGTGCTTCTCCCAGAGGACATGGGCACTTGGGCTATGTCAGAATATCCGTGGGGGGGGGGGCATCACTCCCTCTTTGTTGCAGCCCCCCGAGTCTTTCCATGATAGCTTACCAAGTGATCATGTCTGGCTTAGGTTGCTTCTCCTCTGAGGAGTCTTACCCATCCTGGACTAACTGACCATGCATTGGGGGCAGGGGGAGGAAGCAGAGACAAGCTTTGTTTCCTTGTGGCTCGCATTCTGGAGGTCGCTCACCCAGTCTTAGCTGTGGGTGGCAGTTACAACTCCTGAAACCAGGCAGAGTGATTCCCAACGTGAGATAACATTTCACACCAGCTTGACAAATAGTTTTTACAGACTATTTCAGCATTGCTGTTAGAGAGAAGATGGATTGTTATGTTGCTAATGGTAGTGTGATTGGTAAAATAATTTTGGAAACAATTGAAGATGATCATATAAATAACATTCAATACTCTACCACCTAATAATTTCTCTTCTAAATATTTACCATGGGAACATTTTTGGAGATCTGAACAAAGAAATTATACAAGAAGGTTTATGACAAAATTGTTCATTTAGCAAATAAACAAACATACATATATATATGTGTGTGTGCATATATAAATCATATATATATATATATGATATGTTAAAACTAAAGATCCAGACTTGACACGAATGTTTATCTACACAGGAAATGGACAAATATTTCATATCAGGCAGAAGAGAAAATGTATAAGCCACAACTCTATGGTTAAATATCACAACATAATGTTGAAAAAATAAAGTATATCATAGAAGATTACTTATGGTACAATGTAATTTGTATAAATATCAAAATAAAGCAATACTAAACAATATGTTCTTATATATGTACATTAAATAATAGCAAGGTAAAGATGTAAAATTTTATAATTCAAGATAATGGTTATACAGAGGGATGGGAAAATAATTTTAATTGTGGAGGGGGCTATTTACAATGCTATTATTTTATATGGATGATAATAAGAATAGTTACTCATTAATATTTTTAAAAATGTGCCTCTGCTTTTGCTGTATAAAAGAATACCCTTACATCTTAGTGGGTTAATATTTTATTAACTCACAATCCTATGGATCAGCCTCTTGGACTTGGCTCACTCCTGCAGCTGCAGTTGGTTTATGCATCTGATGGGTTTGGATGCTCCAAGTTAGCCTCGTGCACATTTCTGATTAGTTGGTCCAGGGTATCGGTTTGTGCTAGGTGTTGTTATAGGAAAATGAAGCAACCAGACACCGAGGGATTCTGGAGTACGAGGTTTATTACTAACGTGCATGGGCCCAGAGGAGTCAGTCTCCAGATTCTGAGCCCCGAACAAAGGATTCTTGGGGGGTTATATAGCTTAGGGGTCTTCCTGTCTACGTGACAAAAGCAGGATACAGAAGCAGAATGTGATAATTGGTTCTATCAGCTGGGGTGCTAGTCCCAGTCCTACTGACTATCCGGCTATTTGCTTTCTCAGACGGCCTTATCGCTCTCCTATGGCGCCTGGGGTCTTAGGTGAGCAAAGGTTTTCCAAAGCTTCCCACATTAGTGTCAGGAGTGAAAGTAGTGGTTAGGCCATATATCTTCAAGTACGCTCACTCAGGCCGATTTACATGCTAGTGATCCCAGGATTCCTGGGAGAAGTTAGAAAGCACAGCTTCATGTGCAAGCCATTTTTAGGGTCCTGTATCACATTTGGTGTTTTTCTGTAAGCCAGAGCCAGCCAAGCCCAGAATTCATGTGGGAGGTAAATTCATAAGGGAAATAAATATAAATAGGCACAAACAGGTTGGGGATTATTACTGCAACAATCTATCCCATTCATTTTTATATATTACTTTGCCTTTATTAAATGTTCTAGAATAAAAGTCTTAAAACACAGTTAACACCTATTTAGAGATATAGGTGAACAGTTCAGGATGATAATGTAGAAAGGGTTGTTCTCTTTAAAGTTACCAAGTCAGACTCTGCTGCAGAGGAAGCATTTGATATGGCATTTGATGACTGTATAGGCTTAAGGTTTTGGTCAATGAATACGCATTACAGTCTAGCAGAATAAATAAACTTGAAGCAAGAAAAGGAAAGGTTGAAAAGGAATTTTTCGGTTTAGTTTAAGTGAAACAATATATTTAAATGACAGCAATTGGAAATAATACTCTTTAGATAGGCAGGTGTCAGCACAGGGGCTTGAATGATAGCAGAAAGTGTGTGAAGCTTATTTTGGGGTTAATTAAAATAATCGAGAAACACTTAAGAGAATTACATTACAAACTTTCAGAGAATTCTGTGTCTCCCCCAAATCCCTTCTCTTCATTTTGGACATGTAGCCGCCCAGTTGGAAAGCATAATTCTCAGCCTACCCTCCAACAGTTCTGGCCCCATAACTAAGTTCTCACCAAGGAATGGGTGTCAAGTGACATGTGCACCATTTTCCTCATTTGGGTCAAAGAAGTTGACTGCTATGGACTCCTTCTCCTTCCCTATCATTCAAATGAAATGTTGGAATGTTAGGATTTTTAGCTACATGAGTGGGGAGGAGGAAGTGGGGGAGAGAAAGGGCGAGAGAGAGGAAAAGAGTCTGACTTTATTTTTATTTTGGGTTGTCTTTATTATAGACGTTAGCCATTTTAGTAACTATATTGTAATATAAGCCATCAGGCAACAGGGTGAAAATAAGTATGATGGGAAACCCGTCAGAGGGCCCATACAAAACTTTGGCAAGAGAGAACAGCAAAATTTTTTTATGCTTGTCAGTTCTCATATATTAGTAAGAGCTGCCTGGAAGATTATTTGTTGAAAAAAAATTATGGTGAGTTTGCACATGGTTAAAAGTGAGTGAAGCTGCAATCCATTAACAGTGTCACTGCCTTAGATCTAGCCCTTATTATTACTCATTACTCCTGCTATGATTACCTCCTGCTAAGACTCTACCTTCATTCTTAACTGCATGAAATCTATCAAGGATTAGGTAACTTCTGACGTCAGAATAATTTATCTAAAATGTAACTCTGATCACATCACTACCTTCAATTACTCCCCATCTCCTAGGGGATAATATCCTAAGTCCTTAACATGCCATATAAGATTCTTAATGTTCTAGAGTCTGTTTCCTCAATTTTATTTGGAAATAATAACAATAACTATCTGATTATTGTGACTATCGGTAACAATATTTTCAAATAATGTAGTATAGTGCTTGGTACAAAGAAAGAAGTTAGTAAGTGGTAGTTATAATTCTTGTGGCAAAGGAATTCTGAGAAAACACCCAAATCATCAAGGGGTGTGTCTTTAAGAAGCAAGACGTTAGAGAGGCAAACAGGCTGGTTAGCAGAGTTTATTGCATAGTAACTGGCCTTATAGAAAGCTATTTAATCATGGACAATAAAAGCTATTTTTTATAGCACAAAACCTTTAAGAGGATTTCTGAACCCAGAATATGATCAAGTTTCTGGAGTTTCCACATTTATCAGGATATATGGTGTTCTTAAGAGAGGTCTCCTCCTGCATCTTAAGCAAGTTCTTAGAACACTCCTGCATCCCTGAAAACCCAAGTTCATGTTAAACAAGCCAGTGTAAAGAATGTGAAGATGATCCTTTATTTTCTTCAAATGAGCCTGCCTGATTTTTGAAAAATAGAGATTATTTAGTAAGCAGGACTTGTGCTTTGCCAAGCATTGCACACAATGATTCAAGAAAATGTAGGAAGTCAGAAAAATCTGATACTGTAATCATATTCTGGATTATTATTAGGATCCTGTGAAATCAATAAGCTGATTATAAAAACTCTGAAATTGGAATCTAAAAAATTGCAGGGGGAGGAGCTTATTTAGATAATTGTGTACGAATATATAAATTTGTTCAAGACAAAGTAATTTCTGAAATTATTGAGGTTTATCTTAATTGTTTACTTTGTCATATAAGAATTATATGGCTCATAGCAAAGAATTTAAAATAAATGGTGGTGATGCAATAAGGAGAACTATTTAAAAAAATATTAAATGGCCCTGGCTGGTATAGCTGAGTGGATTGAGAGCAGGCCTATGAACCAAAAGATAATGGTTCGATTCCCAGTCAGGGCACATGCCTGGGTTGCAGGCCAGTTCCCAGCATGGGATGCACGAGAGGCAACCATACATACATATTTCTCTTCCTCTCTCCTTCCCTTCCCCTCTAAAGATAAAGAAATAAAATCTTTAAAAAAATATTAAATGTAAAGATTACCCTAGTTGCAATTTAAAGAGTAGATGGGAGGCATGAAGCAGAGGTGGAAGAACATCTATTCCCCATATTCTTTTTTTTTAAAATTTTGTTTTAATTGTTGTTCAAGTACAGTTTTCTGCCTTTTACTCCCATCCTAGCCCCCCCATGTGCTCCCTACCTCCCTCCCATTTCCACCCCCCTTAGTTTTTGTCCATGTGTCCTTTGTACTTGTTCCTGTAAACCGCTCCCCCTTTCCCCTGAAATTCCGTCCCCTCTCCCCTCTGGTCACTGTCTGCCTGTTCTCTATTTCAGTGTCTTGGTTATATTTGGTTTGTCTGCTTGTTATGTTGATTAGATTCTTGTTAAAGGTGAGATCATATGGTATTTGTCTTTCACCGTGCAGCTTACTTTGCTCAGCATAATGCTCTCCAGTTCCATCCATGCTGTCACAAAGGGTAGGAGCTTCTTCTTTCTATCTGCTGCATAGAATTCCATCGTGTAAATGTACCATAGTTTAATTCATTTACTGATAGGCACCTAGGTTGCTTCCAACACTTGGCTATTGTAAATTGTGCTGCTACGAACATTGGGGTGCATAGGTTCTTTTGGATTGGTGTTTCAGGGTTCTTAGGATATAATCCCAGCAGTGGAATTGCTGGGTCAAAAGGCAAATTCCCCATATTTGTGTTATCTTTTACCACCTCATTATTGCATACGGGTGCACTGGTGTCTACTAGGGCCCCTCTGAAAGAAGATGCTCCAGTGCTAGCCTGTGCTAATAACCTTTCCCTGAAGAATAAACTACAGATAATATATTCCCCTAAATCACTTCCCCAAGTAGGCAGTTTGGAAGAGACATTATTTAAGTTATGTCTTTATGGATAAAGAAAGATTTGACTTTATTTAAATCATTGTGAATGGTTTGTATAAGATGATTAAGTGATAAATATGTGTTTAAAGCAAGTGAAAACCACCAGTAGAAAATATGATGGCTCTTACAGTCCATAAAATAGAGAAGGAAATCATAGAATTTGGGATCAACTCCTTGTGCTTACAGTGTGAGGTTATGGTAGACTGTATTAATAGAGTCAGTCACTCTTTCCTGTATCCAAATCCTTTGTCATTGAACTTTGAAGTTTCTCTCTAAAAAGTTAGCGTATATTTCCCCTTGAATGTGACCACATAATTTACTTTGTCTAATGGAAAATTAGAGGGTGTGACATGAGAAAAAGCATTGAAAAGAATGTATATTATTGGGCTTTCTCTACCAATACCGTATGGATATATTTAGGAGAAGGCTTGCTATTCCAGGAGAAGAATGAGAAAGTTTTGGAGCTAAGGACCCACAGATGTATGAAAGAGCTTAGTCAGATCAACAAAGATGCCAACTTAGATTAGGTAAAGACTTGTGAGTAAATAAGTGCTTTTTCCTATGTGCTGTTGAGATTTCTGTGGTTGACTGTTACACAGCATTATTGCGGATTTAGCTAACTGATACAAGAGCAATAAATATAAGGTGCAATTTTGTTCCTAGTGCTCTGTTTTTCTTTTTTTAGTGGTGAATGACACTTGGTTGGAAAAAGCCCCAAATATGGCTATTGTTATGCTTTGGTTTCTCAGAAATGTTAATTTTGTGCCAGTGTGAAGATCTGTACAGCCAATATCTAGGATGATTGTAGATGCACAATATCTCTCACATATTTATTTCCCTATGGGAGTTAAACTCAGAATCTACTTTTCAGATCATGTCCCATATTACATTATGATAAAAGAGAAAGAAACCAAAGTTAATTTTTGCTATACGTGTCCAGTACATTTCAATGGGGTTATTAAATCACAAAGGTAATTATTATTCTTTAAACAAATAGCATTGTCTCATAGTTGGAATTATTTTCACAATGTGTTTTTCTTTAATTTTGCAGACATAGATAGTACTGTATCGGATATTTTCTCTCCCTTTAGTTCTCATGGCAATTAAGAAGAACTGGTACATTTCTGTGGCAAACCCCTACATTGTCAATTTGAGAAGCTGATTTTATTTATTTGGGTCCTCTTTCTTCTTTTCTTGATGAGTTTGGTTAAACATTTGTCATCTTGTTTTTCTTTTCAAATAACCAGCTTCTGGATTTGTTGTTGATCCTTTGAATTGCTTTTTTTTCCATCTCTACATCATTTAATTGTGCTCTGATCTTGATTATTTCCTTCCTTCTACTTGCTCTGGGCTTTGTTGGTCATTGTTCCTCCAGTTATAATAGGTGTAGAGTTAGGTTGTTTATTTGAGATGTTTCTACCTTCTTTAGGGAGGCCTGTGCCACTATGAACTTCACTCTGAGGACTGCCTTCGCTGTGTCACAGAGGTTTTGGTTTGTTGTGCGTTCATGTTCATTTGTTTCCAGGTACTTTTGATTTCTTCCTTGATCTCATTGTTAGGCCATTCATTATTTAACAAAATATTATTCAGTCTCCATGTATTTGAATATTTTTGAGTTTTTTTCTTTGGCTTGGTTTCTAGTTTTCAAGCCATGTGATCCAAGCACATGCTTGCTATGATTCTGGTGTCCTTGAATTTGTTGAGGCTTGTTTTGTGTCCTACCATGTGGTCTGTCTTTGAAAATGTTTCATGAACATTTGAATATAATGCATATTTTGCTTGTCAGGGGTGAAAGAGTCTGTGTATATCAATTAAGCACGTTTGAACTAAAGTGTTGTTCAGTGCCCCGTGTCCTTGTTGATCCTTTGTTTGGAGGATCCATCAGTTGTTGACTTTGGGTGTTAAAATTTCCTGTGATGACTGTGTTGATGTCTATATCTTTCTTGAAGTCCTCCACAATTTTCCTTATACAGGATCCAGCACAAATAACACCCCTTTTTTATTACAAAGTCATAAGCATGTAATTATTAACATAACAATTTCATACTCAAGCACACCATATGACATTTAAGGTGAAATGTTCAAATTAAAACTATAAATGATCACACCCATATTATTACCCTACCAACCACATGCAAGCAGGTGTTACTTCTGCCAGACCATGTACATTTGGGTGTTCCTATGTTGGGTGCATAAATGTTTACAAGGGTTATATCCTCTTGTTGGACCACTCCCATAAGTATTTTGTAGTGATCTTCTCTGTCTCTTTTTATGGGCTTTGTTTTGACATCTATTTTGTCTGATATAAGTATTGCTACCACAGCTTTTATTTCATGTCCCTTTGCTTGAAATGTTTTTCTATCCCTTTACTTTCAGCCTGTCTAGATCTTATGTTCTGAGGTAAGTCTCTTATAAACAGAATATATGTGGGTGATGCTTTCTTATCTATTCAGCTACCCTATATCTTTTGATTGCAGCATTTAATTCATTTACAGTTAAGATTTATTCATAGATAATTATTTATTGCCATTTTTCTGTATCTGTGTTCCTCTCTCTACCTCTGTCTATCTATCTATCATCTATCTATCTATCTATCTATCTATCTATCTATCTATCTATCTATCTATCTGTCATCTATCTCTGTATTTGTATTTCTTCTTCTTCTTATTGTAGTCCCTTTAGTATCTCTTGCAGTGTTGACTTGGTGAAAATGTAGCCTTTTAGCCTTCTTTTGTCTAGGAAACTCTTTATCCTTCCATTTTTGATGAGAGCCTTGCTGGATAGAGTACTCTTGGTTTCAGGTCTGCCCTTTTCATTACTTGGAGTATTTCATGCCAATACCTTCTGGCTTGTAGTGTTTCTGTTGAGAAATCAGCAAATTGCCTTATTGGAGCTGCCTGTGTGTTACCAGCTGTTTCTCCCTTGCTGCCTTTAAGATTCTTTCTTTGTCTTTAAGCTTTGCTGTTTTAATTATGATGCTTCTTGTAGTGGGCCATTTTGGGTTCATCTTCATTGCAACTCTCTGTGCTTTTTGACCTTGTATGACTTTTTCCCTCACCCAGTTAGGGAAGTGTTCTGTCATTTTTTTCAATCAGGTTTTTTATCCTTTGCTCCTTATCCTTTTGATGATATTCCTATGATGTGAGTGTTGTTACATTTAATGTTTTCCTGATGTTTCCTTAAACCACCCATGTTCTTTTTGAGTCTTTTTTTGTTTTGTTGCTGTGAATGTATTTTTTTCTACCTTGTCTTCTAGCTTGCCTATTTAGTCCTCTGCTTCATCTAGCCTGCCTTTGAATCCTTCTAGTGTGTTCCTCATTTCAGATAATGTATTTTCCATTTCATCCTGGCTCTTATTAATCGTTTCTATATCCTTTTTTATGCTGCTATAGTTCCCGCTAATTTCCTTGTAGCTCCCATAAAGTTTCTTGTAGTTCTTACTGAGTTCCTTGGGCATTTTTATAAACATTATTTTGAACTCTCTGTCTTATAGATTGCTTGCCTCAATTTCATTTAGCTCTTTTTTCTGAGGATTCCTTCTTTCCTTTCGATTGGGGGTTATTTCTTTGTCTCCCCATTTTAGGTGACTTGTTTTGTTTGTTTCTGTGTCTCAGATGGCTCTGCTTTGACTGCCTGTCTTTGTGAAGGGGTCTTCTATGGTAGGAGTTTTGTGGGACTCACTGGTGCAGTCTCTTTGATCTCCTGATCTGGATGCCCTTTATTCAGTTTATGTGGGCTCTCTTGTTGTACTTGGGCCTTGCTTATTGATGGCTTATTCATTGGTGCATTCTCCCCTGCACCTGGCTTACTGGAGGTCACACCATGTCTTTATGCTGTTGTACAGGTACTGGTTAACAAAGATATACCACCCTGAAAACCAAACCCACACAGCAAAAATACCCTTATATCATATGAGAAACATCAATAGCAAATGAGCAATGATTAATAAAGGTGGAAAGAATTAAGAATATTGCAAGATAGGAGAAAAGAATATGAGATGACTAAAGAAGGGAACAATTATTTTGAGAGGGAAGAGGGAAGAGAAATAATAAGAGTAGGGAATAAAAACAAAGCAAAGAAAAGGAGAGCATAAAATTTAAAATGTAAATAACAAAGGGAAGGGCAATGGCAAAATGGAATAAGAAAAGGGAATAGTATAATGTGAGGTTTGAAATAAAGTAAAATAGTGAACCAAAGGAACATAATTGAAGAAAAAACATAATTGGGTCAATAACAATGACAGATGAGCAAAGACTAATAAAGGTGGAAAGACAGTAAGAATATTATAAGAAATATAAAAAGAATACAAGATGTCTACAGTAAAACGATTTTGAGAGGATAAATGAAGGAGAAACAATAAGAGTAAGGAATAGAATCCTAACTAAGAAATGGAAAAAATAAAAATTCACAACTAAACAAGGTGAGGAGTAAGGCAAAATGGAATAAAAGAGGAGAAGAGTAACCTATGAGATTTGTAATAAAAAATAGTGGATAGGAATACAGTTGAACAAAAACAGTAATAATCATATTATTCATGCCAAATAAGCCACAATTAATAAAAGTGGAGAGAATATAAGAATATTGTAAGAAAGGGGGAAAGAATGTGAGCTGACTAAAGGAAGGAAGAATTATTCTGAGAGGATAGAGGGAGGAGAAATAGTAAGTGTAAGGAATGGGAACAAGGCACAGTGTGTGGGAAAATAGAATTTATAATAAAAATAAAGGTTATGAAGAAAGTAAAATGGAGTAAGATGAGGGAAGGGTACAATGCGAGACTTGAAATAAAAATAAACATATATATAAATCTAAATAAAAAGAATGAAAAATAAAAGATAAAAAGTAGTGAATTAGTTGAAATACAATGGAAGAAAAGAAATCGTAAAGGGCTATGCAAGAGAAAAAAACACAAATTCTGAAGAAGAAGGAGGTAGAATTCATCTCAGCAGGGTTTGGTGTTTGCCTTCTGTCTTCACCTTCTGGATTTGCTTCTGGCTTTTCATCCGCTCAGGGTCCCGGGGTGGGTGGTCCAACTTCTAGCAGTACTGCATGTACCACCTTCACTTGCCACTAGAAGGGGCTGAATTGATTGGGAGGGTTGGACCTCTGGGTCTCTTCTGGGAGGCCCTGCTCAGTCCTCTGGGAAGATTGTACACTTTCTACTGAATTAGTTGTCCTTTTCAAGGGAGCAACCAATCTGTGTAAGACAGTCAGTTCTTTCCTGTTTGATGCTGTTGGCAGCTCTGTGATAGGTGAGGCTGGTCAGGGCCCTGGTTACCCCTTGCTGCACTGATTTCTAATCTCTCTTCTTGCTGGCCTCAGTGGACTAGGGCTCTAGGAACCAGTATATTTTGTCTCCCTGACAGTCATTCAAAATGGGTCCTTTGGGAAAGTCTCTTCCTACCTTTCTCCTATGGATATGCACTCTGCAGGGGGTTCTTGAGCTTGTCCCTGTTCTGCTAATCCTGCAGGAAGTAGGTGCTGGGTACATTCTTCCCTTCCAGGCAGTTTGAATTCTGCTGGAGATGGGGGTTCGGCCTGGCTGTGAATTATCTCAGGCACTCATCTCTTGCCTGTGTAATTCCCAGCCCACTTGCCCTAGCAATAGACACAGTCCTGAACTCTATTTCGCAGCCCTCAGCTTGCTTGCTGCTCTGGGCTAGAAAACCCTGTTGTAGTGCAACTTTCTGCTTTCTCTGCCCAACTGTATTCAGTGGGAGCAAACCACACTTTCACTTTTGTCCCTTTGTTGGCAGAGCAGCTGTGAACAAGGTCCCTGCCCAGCATGTTTCAGCTCCCCTTTTAAAAAGTCTTTCTATGGCACACCCACTATAGCACCAAGTCACTGTCCAGCATTCCACACTCACAACATATCCAAACCCCCATAATTTTTACATCTTTCAAAAACCCAGAAGTTTCTCAGGTGCACAGCTGGTCATAGCCTGCTTGCACCTACCCAGGAGCAGATAGGGCCCTTCTCTGTCTCTGGCATTCCCCTGGTAGGTGTTTGGTGCTGCAGCTATGGATGATGTCTACATGCTCACTGTGTGCAGCAGCCTAGATCTCACTGACTTGCACATCCTCCCAAGTCTCTCCTGGCCTGGGTCTGTGGGCTTCCTGCTCAGGACTGGGAGCCCACTGCCCTGGGAAGGGAGGGAGCCGCAAAGCTGTGATTTCTGACCAGTCTGTCTGCATCTACAGGCACCACGCACGAGGTACTTCCCCTTTGACTTGTAAATCTCCTTACTGCCTGTTGTGAAGTGTCTTCTGTACTCCTTGGCTCAGAATTTCATGTTAGCTAAGATTCTGTAGATCGTTCAGGTTATCTATTGAAAGATCAGCCAAGAATCCAGGTTGGGGGCCAGAGCAAGTGGACTCAGCTTCCATCTCCTTGGCCGCCATTTTCTCAGTCTGGGGAGCGGAAAGTCAAGTTATTTCATCATCATCATCATCATCATCATCATCATCATCATCATCATAATACCTGCTTATTTTGTGTCAAGGCAACAACTACTGAGTGACAAATAAATGAAAGAATACTTTCTCGTTTAATTACATAGTAGAAGGATCCTTACACTTAGATATTATCTCCTACCAGCTGCTTCCTGTATTTTGTTTTATGAACATTTTTGTGGCTGTTAGCTATTGTTTCTTATATGTTCTAATTAACATAAGGTTATTTTTTGATTAAAAAATGGCTAATTATTCTGTGATGGGAGATATGAATAAAAGTAGTTTTATAAGTTTTTATAACTGGAAACTTTTAAAAAGGAGAATACTATGCTAAATAAAATACTTTAGAAAAGTATTTGCCATGGTTTGTCCATAAAAGCCCAATCTTGAGAAATGTGGGGGAGTAGAAAGACCACATTGCTTTTCACCTGTCCCCATCCCTCTTCTGGAATTTTGTTTTTAAAGACTATCATTCGGTTCCTGGTCATTTCTCTCCCAGGCATCTGGAAGGCACATCTAGCCCACAAGGCCGGTTTAGACATGCCTACATGTGTTCCTGCAGCAAACGCCTTTGTCTCTGCTCTACTTAAGTGACCACACACCTTAAACTACTGGGTACCATATTTGTTTAGTCCTGCTGTTGTGTTCAGTTTCAACAGGTTAAAGATTCCATTTGTGGATACAAACTATAGCTACAGATTGAAAGAAATTAATTTGATAACAGAATTATAGAAAGTGTTGAGTGAGGAAGATGGTTTTGTATCAGTGGCCATATGGAGCTACTTACAGTATTTCCTTGTCCAGAGGTCAACTATCAAGGACTTATCCTCTGTAACATTGGCCTTGGACCCCTGACTAAAGAAATGACATTTTATCTGACATTGTCTATGACAAAAACAGCATCACCGGCAACAATAACAATAACTAATCTCTGAAAGAGGAGCCGTGATGATAAATAATTGAGACTCGGTTAAAAATTTGTGTGCCATATCATATACCATATGATCTCACCTTTAACAGGAAGCTAAACAATGAAACAAACAAGCAAGCAAAATAAAAACAAAGACACTGAAATAGAGAACAGGGCAACAGTGACCAGATGGGAGAGGGGAGGGAATTTCAGGGGGGAAAGGGGAAGGATTTACAGGAACTAGTATAAAGGACACATGGACAACAACTAAAGGGGGTGGAAATGGGAGGGGGTGGGCTGGGATGGGAGTAAAAAACAGAAAACTGTACTTGAACAGTAATTAAATAAATTTTAAAAAATTGCGTGTCATGAAAAAACCGATGGTGTGTTAAATGCCTTAGCAGCCTTTATATTAGAAAGCAAAAATATTGCATATGCTGAGGAGTATAAAAAGCAACACTAGAAGAGCAATAAGATAATTGGGTCATGTATCTATTTTACCAAGCATTTCAGTTATTAGTTTAACTGAAGCAAGTATCTTTTACAAAAATGATTAAGGTTTTACAATTTTGACTGGAGTAGTTCTGGCTCACAAAAGGGGTCAATTTAATTTAATTGTAATTTTTCTCACCTGTGTTTCAGCATCTCTGACTGAATTGACAGAACCAGAGCTATACAACTAGTTTATGTACATTTCTTCAGGACACTAAAACTTTAATTGTACTCTTAAATGTTTGGATAGGAGTTCAACTCCAAGAAAACCAAGTATGAGTTCTTTGGATTCAAGGTATAAACTTGAATATTTTAAAAGAAAATCTTTATAATTAAAGAAGTGTAACTTTTAACTTTTTAGTTTTAACAGCTGGTTAAATCTACACATTTAAGTACCAAGTTGACTTGGTCATAGAGACAATTATATTTTCATATGGTGAAGATGATACATAATACACTTTTTCTATAAAAGCTGATGGAAACTTCTTTGTAAAATCAGGAAGAATGTGTTGCTGGGAAGGAATATGTTACCTAGATTAGGTATTTTTGACTATCCCACATTTTATAGGTAATTATTTAACCAAACATGGTATCTCTTGAGACAGTTCATCGTTAATGATTGAACTGCTAGACTTCTGTTTTTATTGGCTTCAGCCTAATGGGGATCCATGTATTTAATTCAATGTATCTAATATATTTAATGTATTATTTTTTCCATTATTAAATATACCTGTATTTTATATTTAAGAGTCTACATGTGCCCTAAAAGTATGACATCAAAAGCTTCCTGGAAATAGAGATTATATGTGTGTGTAGTATTATCTCTGTTATTTCACACATTTATCCAGGTGCCAGTGTCTGTGTTACAGACATCACTCAAATAAATGAGTAGATGAAAGAAAAGATGAATGAAACCTTTCTATTTTTTGTTGTTTGTTTTCACTTATTAGGCTAAGGGCAGATATTTAGACATCGGGATGTGTGTAACTGAAGTAATTCCTTGAGCTTATTTTTTAGTATTTAGATTTGTTGCTGGAGGGTTGTTTCTGTAAACATTTCAAATCCAGAATTACTTACTTACCCCAGTCTTTGATTTCTTTAAACCAGTTACACTGTTTCCTAGCTCCAGACTCACAACACCCCAGATGTTTGCCTCCTAATGACCCTTGATTACTGATGACCTTAGATAATACCATTAATCAAGTGCTATGATTTTAT
Organism: Artibeus jamaicensis; assembly: GCF_021234435.1. Classification (NCBI taxonomy): domain Eukaryota; kingdom Metazoa; phylum Chordata; class Mammalia; order Chiroptera; family Phyllostomidae; genus Artibeus; species Artibeus jamaicensis. The sequence goes on from NW_026521859.1 coordinate 570,134, forward strand.
GTTAAGAACTGTTTGGTTACCATCTTGGAATATTAATGAGAATGTTGCTGCCTTCTTCCCTATTTCTATTAGATTACCAATACCAAATTCCTTATATTTTTTTTCTGGAAGCGTTTTTCCCTGCAGCCCATTTGCTACATTGTTTAAAATTTATGTTACAATAAATAGAAAATGACTGTATCTTAGTCTAAAGAGGACTTTTCCAGATTAAAAAAACACAAATAAGTTTCATAGAGAATCAATTCTGCTGAAGATCTAGACTTGGAAAATGGACATTTGGACATGTATTACCTCTCTAAAATCTTGATCACATAATGACAGAGTTTCTAAGAGGAAAATTAGATGAAGAAAGGTATAGTGAGTCAGGTCAGTTTCTGCATCTCAGACTGAAAGCCAGAAATACCTGGGCATTTAAGGATAACAACGAACAGGGCAGATATGCAGTATCCAGGCTTCAGGCCCCTTGCCTCAGGTGGGGGCAACTCTGAGACAGTTCTGGCACCCTAAGGTGCCCCTGTGGGATCAGACCAAAGATGCTTGCTCATGGATTTTGCTGCAGATTTTGCCTGAGACTTTGCCCTTGCTTGATATATTCATTTCCTATTGCAAGTTTAACAAACACCACAAACTCAGTGGCTTAAAAATATGCAAACTAAAAATCAGATGTCCAAAATTGGTTCCTTTGAGCTCGTACAATTTTGCAGTGCTGTGGTTCTTCTGGTGGCTTTCGTTGAGAATTGTTTCCTTCTCTTGTCTACATTCTAGAAACTGTCTTTATTTCATGGTTTGTGGGCCCTTCCGTCATCTTCAAAGCTAGCAAGGTAGCATTTTCAAAGCTTAGTTTTTGACACTCCTACCTCCCTCTTTCACTTTTAACAGTTCTTGTGATTATTTTTGGATCACCTGGATAATCCAGTATAATCTATCTCAAGGTCCTTAAGTTAATCATTATGGTAAGATTCTTTTTGCCATGAAAATTAACAAGTTTATAGGTTCAGGAGATTAGAGTGTGACCTTTTTTTCTGGAGGGAGGGTATTATTTTTCCTATAACACTTGGCATCTTCCCTCCCTTCCCCGTTATGCTCAGACTAGTCTCCCTTAGCATCATTTCCTCAGTAAATCATTTGCATAGGAATCATTGTTTAAAGATATGTTTCTAGGGAACATGACCAAGTACTTGGCATTTGACAACAAAATGTGACAAATACTTAGTAGAGCTAAGGTTTGTACCATAATTGATCAGGGAAGCTTCTGGTATACATATTTCCTCTCCTCCTACCTGTGGCTTCTCCAAAATGTTTGGGATCAACATTCAAAGTAAAGAATCAAAACACAACAGTGTTGGAAAACAGGAAATAGAGCTACCAGTGGACCAGAAAGTTTAAACGAACCCTGGAAGCTAAAAAACAGGTGGGATGGAATTAATGGAGAAAACAGAGCAGAAGATTCCAAGCCAAGATTCCAGAAGTGAGAGCAATGAATCCAAATGGAGCCCACGAAAAACCGTAAGATCAGTGACAGTACAAAGACTGGGAGAGGAACCTGGGAATCATCAGTGAAATTAATTAATTAAATAACTGCTTTAGTAATAGCTGGGCCTGGAGCAATCTGTTCCCCTTCCCTCCTCCTCTGTCATGGATGGAAATGATGTGATTGACAGCAGTAGTATTTGCCGCCAGGCTAGTCCCTAAAACCTGTCTGGGAGGTATTCTAGAATGACTTTGGGTCTCAGAGACAGAGAGGTAGAGAAGGATTTAAAATAATTCTATATCTTTAAATCAGACACTGAGAAAATATTTTAAAAGAGAGAGAAGGAAAAAATAAAACTCTACCTAGTAGTAAAATACAGTAAATTACTTTATCCCAAGAGTAAAAGTCCCTTTACTTTGATACTTGAAGAGATCTCCAGCGTGCCTCCTCCACACACAAGAGCTCTATAGTGGAATTGACCAGTTGACCTGGCCCCCCTGTCTAACAGAAATCAGCAGTTGTCTCTCTCATTTAATGGAGAAGCTCTGGGAAAAAAGGACAAACACAATCAGAGAGAAAAATCGATGAACCAGCTTTGTATTGATTACATAAACTTGAACTAAGAACTAAGATCAACATGTATTTGGAGAACAGATACATACACCTGCACCAGAAGGAGGAAAATACATCTACTAACTCCAGAGGAAACAAAAGTGATATATGGAACAAAGAAAACATTTAATTTCTAACAGTTACCTTTTAAAACTTTCAACTTTGGCACTATTCACTTTGGGACAGGTAATTTTTTCTTTTAGTGGGCTTTCCTGTGAGTTGTAGGGTACTTATCAATATTCCTGACTGTACACACTAGACATCAGTAGCAACCCTCTATACTGTAACAAGCAAAAATGTCTCCACATGTTGTCAAATATCCCCTAGGGGAATAATTCACTTGAGAAACAATAGGAATATTTAGAGAGATTTTAGAGACTGTTAAATAAAAAGTGGAGAATAGATCCACTGGTATTAAAAATACCACTTATAAATCAAGACATAGATTATAAGAAATAATTTCTTTTAATTGAAACTAATCTAATGAGTGGACCAAAAATAAAATAGACTAGGCTAAAAAAACAAACTTATGGTCTATAACATAATAATGAGGAACTCTTCCCATAATGCAGAGCTAAAGACAAATGTGAAAACAACATGACAAAAAATATGGAAGACAAGAAAGCTACATCTAGGAGGTATTTAAAAACGTGTCCTAATAAAAAAAATTTCCTCAAGCTACAGAAAGACACAATTATTTAAATTGAAAGGACCCATAGTTGCCAAAAAAGGATGAGCTAAGAAAGGCCTACACATAAATGCCTCCTGGTGAAAAATCAAAATCCCAGAGAAGAGGAAAAACTTTCCAAACTCTTTTAGAGAACTACATTAAGTGCATTTGTGTACAAATGAGTTAAAGATGAAAACTGAGTCAAAGATAATTTTGCACAGCAGGAAAGGAAAACATAGAGCAACAAATTCATTTTCTTTTAAACAATATTTAAAATTTAGAATTCTATACCAAGCCACATTATCAAGAAAGTAGGAGGGCAAAATACATTAAACACTACATAATAACAATATTTTTGTGCATGGTACTCCTGATGAAGATAAAATTACTCAAGCAAAATGAGAAAAAGCAGTATAAGAATAGGATGTCTTTATATAAAAGAAGAGTCATAGCTGATTAAGACCAAGAAAACAAAAAGAAAGCTAAAACCTTAGTAGAAAATATATTGGACTTGGTGTTTGGGACATTCTCCTTTGAGTTACAGGGACTTAGGAAGGCATTTTTTCTCTAATGGTTGGATCTCATTTCTTAATCCTGAGTTAAGTCATATTTACATAACATAATACAGTAAATTTCATTTTATTTTATGTAATTAGTAATACTTTTGTTTTTCAATTATAGTAAACATTCAGTATCATATTAGTTATGGGTATACAGATGACAGTGGTCAAACATTTATATAACTTACTCATTGAACCTCCCTGATAAATCCAGCATGCACCTGGCATCATATATAATTATTATGACATTATTAACCATATACCGTACTTTACATCCTGTGACTATTTTGTAATTGCCAAATTGTAACTCTTAATCCTTTCACCTTTTTCACCTATCTGAAAGCTCCCCTCCCATGTATCAACCATCAGGGTAGTCTCTGTAGCTATGAGTTTGTTTCCATTTTGATTGCTCACTTATTTTTTTTAGATTCAACAATAAATGAAATCATATGATATTTGTCTTTTTCTGTCTAATTATACTTAGTATGGTACCCTTTAGGTCCATTGATGTTGTTGCAAATGATGACTTCATTATTTTTTATGGCAGAGTAATATTCCATTGTATATACATACCATGTCTTCTTTATACAATCATTTATTAACACTTATATTGCTTCTATATATTGACTTTTGTATATGAAATGTCCTTCTTTATCTCTTGTTATGACCTTTATTTTAAAGCCTATTTTGTTTGGTATAAAAGTAATGCTATACCTGCTTCTGAAAAATTTTCACTCCTATAAAATATCTTTGTCATTCCTTTACTTTCAGACTTCGTGTATTGTTCAAAGTAAAATGAGTTTCTTTCCCTGACTGGTGTGGCTGAGTGGATTGAGTGCTGGTCTGTGAAGCAAGGGGTTGCTGGTTTGACTCCCAGTCAGGGCACATGCCTGGGTTGAGGGCCAGGTCCCCAGTAGGGGGCGTGTGAGAAGCAACCACACATTGATATTTCTCTCCCTCTCTTTCTCCCTCCCTTCCCCTCTAAAAATGAATAAATAAAAATTTAAAAAAATAAATAAAATTAGTTTCTTATAGGTAGCACATACCTGGGTCTTATTTTCTTCTTCATTCAGCTACCCTAAATATTTTGATTAAAGCATTTAATCTATTTACATTTAAAGTAATTATTTATAGGTATGCAATTGTTGCCACTTTATTATTCATATTCTTCTCCCTCCTTTTTCAAGTCCATTTAATATTCCTTGTAATACTCCTTTGGTAGTCATATACTCCTTAAGCTTTTTCTTATCTAAGCAGGTATTCATCTCCCCTTCAATTCTAAGTGATAGCCTTGCTGGGTTACCTTGGTTGTAGGTCCTAGCTTTTCATCATTTTGAAATATTCCCTGCCAGTTCCTTCTGGCTGCTAGTTTTTTTGTTGGGAAATCAGCTGACAGTGTTACAAGAACTTCCTTGTATGTAACTAGCTGGGTTTTTTCCTTCTTGTTTCTCTTGCTACTTTTAAGATTCTCTCTTTGTCTTTAACTTTTGGCATTTTAATTATGATGTCTTGGTGTGGGTCTTTTTGAATTCATTTTGTTTGGGATTCTCTGTACGTCCTGGACTTGAATGTCTATTTTTTTCTAAGTTATGGAATTTTGTAGTTAGTCTTTATTTCTTCCAATGGGTTTTCAATCCCTTTATCTCTCTTTTCTGATTCTGGTACTTCTATGATGCAAAAGTTGTTATGCTTGATGTTGTCCCAGAAGTCACCTGTGCTTTCCTCATTTAATTTTTTTTTCTTTTTTCTTTTCTGATTGGGTGTCATTTGCTACCTTGTCTTCCAAATCACTGATTTGATTCTCTGCTTTATCCAAGCTGCTATTTATTTCTTCTAATGTATTCTTCATTTCTATTATTGTATTCCTCATTTCTGTTTTTTTTTTATTGTTTCTATCTTTGTGTAAATTCTCATTGAATTCGTCTATTCTTCTCCTAAGTTCAGTGAGCATTTTTATAAACAGTGTTTTAAATTCAGTATCTGGAAGATTGCTTGCCTCCATTTTGTTTATTTCTTTCTTTGGAGTTTTGTCCTATTCTTTCTTTTAGGTTGTTGTCCTTTGTTTCCTCATTATGGCTGCCTCCCTGTGTTTGTTTTTAAGTAGTAGACCTGCTACGTCTTCTGTTCTTGGTAGAATGGCCTCATATAGTAGTTTTCCTGTGTGGCCCCGTGTCACAATATCCCTGGTCACCTGAGCCAGGTGTTCCTAGGGTGTCTCTCATGTGGGTTGTTATGTACGCTTCCATTATAAATGAGCTTCAATTGCTGTTTGCACATCAGTGGGTAGAAGTGATCATCAAGCTGGCTGCTGTGAGGACTGGTCATGACTGAAGCAGATGAGCTCTGTTGTGGAGACAGGCCCCACAGAGTGGGGTTTATTGTAGTGGGATTCTGGTGCCAGCTGAGTCCATCCTTTGGGTGTGTCATTTGTAGAGCTAATCAAGTGGTGCTCTCTGAGTTCTGAAGTTGGCCACCAGGTAAATTGGTTCTAGGGACTTTTGTGAGGGACATGGGTGCAGGCCCAGGTGAGCCACTGCCTGTGCCTGGCCTGAGGCTACCCAGTGGGACCTATAAAGTGACCTGCAGTTGGTAGCTATCTATGCTGGACTTGGAGATCCCTTGGAGAAGCTATTCTTTGAGCTGAGGCCATCCGACACTAGTGCCAAAGGCCATGTAGTAAGATGTATAGGGCACACTGAGGCCAGCTATTGTTTGTTTGTGGTTTGTGGACATTTATGAGACTTCAGGAAAGTCCTCAGCTTGGGCTGAATCTGGCAGCTTTTGAGAAATAGCCACTGAATGAGTTTCGGGCTGGTTTGAGGGTCGGGTGGGACAGGGTTGGAAGGAATCATCAGGGTAGGGTGAGTGGTGTTAGCTAAGCTGATGGACTATGTTAACCAAATTGATGGGTATGGTATGCACCTGCCTACTGAGTTGGGGAGGGCTCACAAAGGAACAAGGTGCCTGCCAGCACTTCTGTCCCAGATATAGCTGACCCTCTAGCCCTTGCCCTGAAACCAGAGTATTCAGTTCCTCCCTAAGTGCCCTGATGCTTTCTGACCCACTGTCCCCTTACTGGAGCTGAGCACAAGTGTTTGTTATTGTGAGAGTTTGGGGCTAGGCCTTATAAGAATACATTTGGGTCTATTGCAGTCCTTCATCTCACAAGGTTGGAATCCCTGATGATTTATACAGCCAGAGGTGATGGGCATTCCTCTTCCTGGCACTGGTGCTCTGAGATTAAGAGGCTAGTGTGGAACTGGGACCCCTTGCTCAGGGAGCAACAGCTATTTCCTCCTGATTCTTAACCTCCACACATCAGTGTGGGACCACTGTGTTTTGTGTCTCTCCTGCTCCTACTGGTCTTGACATTGCTTCTTTATGTTTTTGCTATAGGATTTCTGTTCATCTAGTCTTTAAGTGGTTTTCAAGAGCGGTTGTCTTTTAATATATTTGTATGTTTGATGTGATTATGGGGAGAGGCAAGCATAGCATTTACCTAGTCTGCCATCTTGACTGGATGTCCCCACTATTTTTTTCATTTTTAGTCTTTATATATTAAAATGAACCACTCTGACCCAAAATCTAGTAGCTAAAAACAACGATATTCATTATTATTATCCCTCACAGTTCTGAGGATTAACCTGGCTCCATTCCTCTCTGGATCTCAAGTGGCTACAGTCAGGTGGCAGCTGTGTCTAGAGCCTTCTCTAAGGCTTCCTTACATGCCTGGTGGTTGATCCTGGCTGTCAGCTAGTATCTCGGTGGGGCCTACTGGCTGGAACACCTACACATGGCCTCTTTTTGTGATCTGGGTTTCTTTAAAGCACGGTGGATGGGTTCCAAGAATGAACATCCCAAGGGAACCATGAAAAAGTTGTATTGTCTTTTTATGACCTATCCTTGAAAGTCAAATAACATCACTTGTTTTCACAAGAGTGTGAGATTCAAGGGAGGAGCAAGCATTCCACATGTTGATGAGAGGAGAGATCAACATCACATTGTAAGATGAGTGGTGGAAGGAGATATCTTGGAAAATATAAACTGCCACAATCACCAATGCACTTGGGATGTAAGTGAAGAAGGGTAATGGAGTGTAATTTTGGTAAATTCTTCATCTTTCATTGTGACTAAGCAATAGGTGCATTCTACATCAAAATAGAGGAGTATATGTATATTATTTTAAGCCATAACTGAAGCATTGTACAATGTAAACAGCAGAATTTGCCAGTTCTGGAAGAGCATCTGTGGATAAAGAATGTGGAAGTGGACTGTGTGTTCTTTTTTATTTTTTTTAAGTCTGCTAGTGTTACTCTTAAAATGTTATATAAATGTTTGTTTATATATAATACAATATACATTATATACACTTTTATTAATGTAATTTTCAAAAATAAAGCAACAATGAGACAAGGTCAGTATTCAACAATGATGGTCATTTAATCTCAAATATTAATTAGGCTCTAACTGAATACTTGTCACTGTGCTAAGGTCTGGAGATTTTAGATATAGACACAAAACTAGAAAGAATATTAACATTTAATGGGCCTCATTTCTTAATTTTGCAATGGAAAATTATACCTAAGGGGAGATGCCTTTTCCGCTCAGGATCGCAGAATTTTTTTGGTAGTAAAAGTTATAGGCAGAATTCTAAAGGTTTCCCCTCCTTCTCCATGAAGCTTCCCTTCCCTGGGCACTGCTGTTAAAAAAAAAGTTGCAGATGGAATTAAGATTCCTAATAAGGTAACATTTAGTAGGGAGAATAATTTGAATGATCTGGGTAGGCCCAATATAATCATGTGAATTCTTTTCTTTTTAAAAATTAAAAAAAACCTCACCTGAGTATATGTTTATTGATTTTGAGAGTGAGGAAGGGAGAGAGAGAAAGAGAGAAACATCAGTATGAGAAGAAACATTGATTGGTTGCCTCCCGTAACGTGCCCTAACCAGGGGTCAAGTCTGCAACCTAGGTATGTGCCCGGACTAGAGATCAAACCTACAAACTTTTGGTGTATGGGTTGATGCTCCAACCAAATGAGCCACTGTGTGAGGGCTAATTATGTGAACTCTTAAAAGCAGAAGATGAAGATAGAAGAGGCAGGTGGAGTGGTGCAAAAGAGGAAGTCTACAGAAGTGAGGCAGGAGGGGAGGTCTTGACTACAGTTGACTTTGAAGATGGAGGAAGAGGAGCACAGCCAGAGAATATGTCTGGCTTCTAGCAGCTGAGAGCAATCACCAATAGACAACCAACCAGCGAGGAAATGGGAAACTCAGTCCTACAACTGAAAGGAACACCCGGAATAACCTGCCTACAAACTGAATGACCCTCAAAGTAGATTCTTCCCTAGAGTTTCTTGTTAAGAGTCTATCCAGCTGACACTTTGATTACAGTAGAGACTCTGACTTGTAAAAGTGGGAGATACACCTGTGCTGTTTTAACCTGCTAAATTTTTTATGACAACAATAGAACAGGAATACAAACACTAAAACTGGAGCCAAGTTCTTCTGATCCCTCGTTTTGTTCTTTAAGTAGATAAGAACTGGAAGAAACACTGTCTTTACTCAAATTGTTTACCATTTAGTTTGCTGGAAAAAATGAGTCACATATAAATTTCAAAAGAAAATGTCAAATGAGGTAGTCAGAACTGACAGTCCTTTACATGGCAAACTTTCTATCAGTCACCCTTCACTAGGTTCTTTAGAGCTAGCCTTGGACAATAATATGCACCTACATTAGATTGACACTCATAGCCCCTCCCTGCTTTCTTTCTATCTAGTCTTCCAACTCAGGTTTCTCTGCTTCTACATTCTAATATGCCTTTTAGCTCCTGATTTTGACTCACTTTTAAGTTTACTGAAGTCTGCTTCCAGCTCAGTTCTTGACTCTTTAAACTTCTCTTGTTTCATATCCCCCACAGCTTTTGGTAAATGCTCTCTGCTTCTCTGGGATCCAATGAACTACTCATTCCTCTCCCAAGGATCAGTGTACCAAGTCTGATTTAAGCTTCACTTTTACAATTATGACTGGCATTCTTAAAAACAGAAAATCTCATTATAGAATGAGATTTTAAGTCAGTAGACTATTTTTCAAGCAGGTGAACATTTTCCTTTGTGCAACTGTTGTTTCTTAAACAGGGTCATGTGGCCCTTGGCTGGGTAGTTCAGTTGGTTAGAGCCTCATCCTGTTACATGCCAAGGTTTTGGATTTGATCTCCAGTCAGGGCACACACAAAAGCAAACAGTGAATGCATAAGTAAGTGTTACAATAAATTGATGGTTATCTCTTTCTCCCTTCCTTTCTCTCTAAAATTAATAAATAAAAAAAGCTAAACAGGCCTGGCTGGTATGGCTCAATGGCTTGAGCGCTGGCCTGAGAACCAAACGGTCACTGGTTCGATTCCCAGTCAGGGTACAAGCCTGGGTTGTGGGCCAGGGCCCTGGTAGGGTGGCACACAAGAGACAACCGCACATTGACGTTTCTCTCCCTTTCTCCCTCTCTTTCCCTCTGTCTAAAAATAAATAAAGAAAATCTTTAAAAAATATAAATAGGGTCATGCTACAAAGATCACACAATGTAATATATGCTACGGGGCATTCTATTTTGACATGATTTATAGTTACCTACATTTTAGTAGTGTGACTATGTGTGAAAATGTGTAGAAATGAATACATAGTGTGATCTGAACTCATCTTCTAAATTAAAAAAATGTGAAACTAATATTTTTAAGTCAAAGTCTGTAAGTTGTTGAAATTTTCACAATGATAATAATATGTATATAGAAATAGGAAGTAGCTATGGATTTTATTTAAAAACCAAGTAAATGTCATTTATAAATATTTTGTTTAAAGCTAACAGTTTAACTATTAAAACGTGTGGTACTCCACAGTGTTTGAAAAGCAGGTTGCATTTCCCAGCATTTAGAAATAACTTTATCCCCCTTTTCTTCACTCATAAGCTTCACTTTATTAAACATCCTACTCTAGTCCCAGTATATGTTTATGTTAATAATATAAATATATTATTCATATAAAAAATATTTAATAATATGTAAATATATTATTAATAACATTTGCACAGGGAAGAGAGCTATATGGAAAGTTGTTTTCAAAAAGCTGAAGTGTGTAGTCCAAAAATCTGTACAAAGTTAGGATTATTTTTCTCTTCATTATCCTATTTCTCCTCTACCCCCCTTTCCTCCTTCTCTTACAGAGTTCCTTAAGGATAGTTCGAAGGTAATAGAGTGACTATTAACTTCCCCCTAACTCTTAGTGATTTCATAGTCGGTCATAGCCTTGTCTTTTTAATTTTTTAAAATCTTCACCTGAGTATGTTTGATTTTGAGAGCAAGAAAGGGAGAGAGAAAGAGAGAAAGGTCAGTGTGAGAGAGAAACATTGATCGGTTTGCCTCCCCTGTGTGCCCCAGTCAGGGGCAGAGTGAAACCCTGGTATAAGGAATAAAGCATATGTGGCTAATTTATTCATTACCCCTTACTGATATCAAGTAATTCAGTCATTTAGAAAAGGAGAAAATGTAATTCTTTATTATGAGAAATATTCTCTTTGATTCTTTCTGATGCTTCTTTTACTGCAAGTAGACTTTTTTCCTTTGACTTCTTTTCCCAAGGAACAAAGTAACATACACAAAAATTAAAAATTACTTTCCCCTTTTGTAGTGTTGAAGGTTTCCATGGGAGTAAGGAGTTAAGAGTCTGCAGAATCTATATGAACACATTTGGAATGGTTCCCAATCTGTAGCATAAGGAGTCCAAACCCTTATAGGTCAGGTTCTTGTTTTTGTGTTTATTTCTGCCTCCCTTACCTCACTCTCCATAAATCACATGATTGAGATTGAATGAAATAACATTGTTTTTCCGTAATAAAAAAAGCCATCAAATAATATTTTTGCCACTAAAAAGAGTCACACTTTAAACTGGTTTGCCACCCACACATATTCTCTAAAAATCAATCTCACTTGATATTTATTCTATTTAGTTATACACATAACTAATACCTTTTGAAGAAATAAAGATGACCTATTATTTGCAATTTATTTCAGTATTTTATTCTCCTCAAGTGAATTTAATTTATTTGATTTAACAAAATATGTGATTTTAGTAATATCACAAATAATTAACAGATTCATCACTAAATTCATATAGAAGCATTCTACTATCTATACTATATAAATGAATGAGACTGATTTTAAATATCAAATTATATTTCAGGATGAATATTAACAAAAACTACTTCCACCTACCCAATCAATTCTTTTTCATTAACTTCAGCAATATAATTTTATACCCTTAAGAACAGATTTTTCTTTAGAAAAACAGAATAAGAGAATTGAAATCCAAATTTGAAGAATAAAATTAGTAGTCAAATTCATAATGCTCTTTGAGGTAAAAAAAATCAAAAGATGAGAACGACTTTCCTCTGTGACTGGAGATCTATCCCTAGAGTTACTTAACACCATAGTCTTAAATGTGGAGATTCTCAGGGCTGACAGTATAAAGGGCTAATACAATGATGGCTGCTTAATTTGTTAATTCTATTGATTAAATTAAAAACATTTTAGTTTTTATATTATAGTCACTTTTGGACAAGTGAAACTACAAAACTTCCACCCTCTAAAAATGTACATGGAATAAAATTTACCTCTCAATTTAGAACATATGTTTTTAATATAAACAAATGACATAGTTCTACATGGGTAAATAATTTAACTCTTTAGAACTCATTTCCTTCACTTCAGCTGCAGACAGCCCACTAAATTACTTAAGTATAATTATTGCTCTTCCCCTTGAATGCTTTCTCTGCATGCACATTTAATAACAGAAATGTTGTAACATAGCATTTCCTAAAGTATTATTACATAGAAAACCACTTCCAGAGGACATTAGTAAGTGTTCTAGAAAAACAGGGACATTTGACATATATATTGGGAAAGACTGAGTTAAAAGAATTTAAACAGGTTTATTTACTGTAAGAATTCTCAGAGTCTTTTAACAGACTGATACACATTTTGGATTTCTAGTAAGAAAACATAGAAATGTACATCACACAAGAACATTTGACAATGGAACTCTTTTATCGTACAGAGTTTTACTGTAGTCCTATTCTTCTATTAGAACAGTTTTTGTAAAACACTGATGTAAGGAAAAAATGCATCTATGACTAATTTATTCATTGAAAAAAATTCTTGGATCATCTCTTAAAAGTGTAGATAATATGACATCGTCTCTGTCCTAAAGGATTTAGAGTTCACTGACTAAGACAAACATGTAAGCTCTTAACAGTTTTTCTTATAAAAATAATATTTTAAAATATGGTGAAACCTATACAGTAAGGAGAGAAAACCAGAAGAAAGACGGCCCGAGACTGAGGAAGACAAAGGCTGTTTCATACAGTGGTTGTTGTGTCTGCTGACTCTCAAAGCATCTGCCAGAAAAAATGAGAGATGTTTCATGTAGACAAACATAAAGTGTTTTTGCAAGCTTTGGAACTACAAGAGGCCTAAAACCATAGCTAAACAGTTCATATAATAGAAAGTAGCCATCCTTCTAAGTTCATTTCCTTTCTGCTTAGAAATTGAGTACTCATATAAGTCTGTATAATATACTGTTTAATAACTGGCATGTTAAATATCAAAAAAGTGGAAGACTTTTGCAAGTTCTATACAAATGATTAGAAACTCAGGTTAAAGAAAAAGCCAAATAACATGAACATTAAAGAACAATTACCTTGCAAACATTACATAAGAACACTGATTTGTATGGCAAAAGGTATGGAACTTTAATACTTATGTAATTACACTAATGGCTAATATGGGCCCTCTCACCACATGTTCTTGGTCAAGGGCAAGAAATTGAAATTTAAAATTTCTTGTGATGATAGAAAGAACTTAGCCTATTAGTCTCCAAATGTTTAAAAATTATGAACTTTTATTATTACAATTTTGTAGCAAGAATACAATATATTGTATGTTTATGTATAAATGATATCTATAAACCACTGCAATTGGAGACAGTACACAGTACACAGCACACAAAATACACATTTATAATGTAATAAAATGATAAGCTTAAAATAACATTTTAAAATAAGTTGACAAATTTGAAATAAATTAAAGCTTTAAGTAAATATTTTACTAAGTTTTAATTTATTTTAACTATTAATGGTAGAACTGATTTATAAATACTAATATTGCAGTGAATGCAATGTAATTTAATTAAAAAATTTTTAAGTCTTTGTTTAATAATGTGTGTGATACAGCAGTTTGAAGGTCTGTTCTGATTTCAAGTTGTTTTTGTTTTTCCAAGTTTGGTTTTGAAGCTGTGATTTAGAAAAGGTAACTCAAAATGATACATAGGTCCAAAACTTTTGCTATAATTTGTCTAGTGAATTATCTTTCAATCACTTTTCCTGCAAACTATTTTGAAGTTCTATTATTTTAACTATTTTAACAAATTGGTTTAAGTATTCACTGAAAATTTTCATTTGGAATGTTTTTTTAAAGTACTTAAATACATTTTTTCACACACTTTAATATTTGCATATGTAACTTTTACAGGTAATATACATCAACTTTTTGCTACAAAATCCTACAATGATAGAAGCATTTTCTAAAATGAATTTTAGAGATTCTGTCTTATGTTGTTTTAAAAACATTATTTTTATCTCGAACATTGCATAAAACGTGCTCCCCACCACTCACTCCACATATGTCTTTGGCAATGTACAAATGCTGGCCAGTTATCAGGACAGGAAAGGTACAGCAAATTTGAAACATTTGTCTTTTCGTAAAACAAAAACAAAAAGTGGAATTTGTTCTTATAGTCTTTCTCTCTGGCACCCCTTCTTTTTTGGGGGGATAAAATTTTTATAAATTGTGAAATATACATACAAAAGTGAATAAAAATTACACTATAATATAAAATAATACAAATATGTATTCATATAACCATAACCAAAGTGAAAGAATGGAGTATTCTCCTCTAGCAGCTCCTTATCTACTACTTTACTAGCTCTCTATTTTTAAAAAAGATATATTTTTAATTTTATTTTTTAGAGAGAGGGGGAGGGAGGGAGAAAGAGAAGGAGAGAAACATGGATTTGGCTGCCTTCTGTTTTTGCCTCTCAACTTAGGATAGAATCAGCAACCTAGGTATGTGCCCTGACCAGCAATCAAACTGGTGACCTTTTCATCTGTGGGATAATGGCCAACCAGATGAACCACCATGGGCTCCTGTCCCTGCTTTAAAGCTCTTTACCCCCACCTGTTAATCACCAGTATTCTGAATTCACTTGCTTTCCCCCCACAGTTTGTATGTGTGTGCACACAGACACCATATATATATATATGTATATACATTTATAAATTATATTCAGTTTTGCTTCTTTTTAAACTTTGCATATATAGAAAAATATTATATATTTTATTTGTAACCTCTTTCTCTCAACAGTACATTTTTGAGATTCTAATCTATTGTTGCCTGTGATTGTAATGAAAACATTTTAACTGCTATAACTACTATGCAGTATTCCATTGCATAAATACGCTGCCACTTATTTGTCCATTTCATTCATCAATTCATCAGGCATTCATTTCTGCTACACCCCACAAAACCCTACACTTTCCTAGAAAAAAACAGTAGCTAAGAGATTGCCCAGCATTTCTTAAGAGAAGATACTGAGAGGTCTTCATTAATCAAAATCCTGGCAACAAATATTTTTCACTATCCTTTCACAATTTCTCTAGAATGTCTAAGCTTCTCTTGGGTAAACCAACTGACACTATTTGTACTGGCATATATTTAAATTATTTTTATGTCTATTTTCTTATTCTTCATTAGTCTGACATACATGAATTATACTAAACACATTATTTCATCTCCTCACTCATCCATCCCCAAATATTCTGGGTATGTAACTCCCAAACCTGACTTTGTCTTTGTTTTATGTGGCTTCCTCATATCAGGCATTTTTACAACCTGGTGCTGTTTCCCTGACTACAGTTGATGGGTACCAAGGAGAAACCCAAGATAAGCTACTGGGATATTAACCTCGGTTGACTGGTGTAAAGATGAGCCTTCCCAGAGTTTAATGAATCAGAGGTGTTGTGTGTGCACTCGGGTCCCAGAGAGTCAGGCCAGTCTGACTTCAGTGAGGGAATCTGTAAGCCGTTAGCTCCAGACCTGTTGGCAGCCACCTTTCCTTCCATATGGACCAGGGCTGATGAAGCCCTCAGTTTCCAGAGAGAATTAGAAAAATGATCACCAAAGCAATAAAGATAAAAGGAACAAAGTTATGATACATGCTACAACATGGATCAACCTGGAGGCCAGATCCAGAAAGGAATGAACATGATTCCATTTATATAAAATATCCAGAATAGGCAAATTCATAAAAACAGAAAGTAGATTATTGAGTGAATAGGGCTGGAGAAAAGGAGAAGGAGGAGTCAAAACTAATGTGTGTTGGATTCATTTTGAGGTATTAAATGTGCTGGAATTAGTTGAACTTAATGCTATAGAAATTATATCTCAAGAAAAATCTTCTTTAAAAAGTGAATGAAGCAGAGACTTGGGAGCAGAAAGATAAAGAGAGGTCTGTCTCACTGCAGACAAGTGGCTGGTTTTAGATGGATTCGAGATTTAAGGACTTTTCCAATTTAGAGTGCACCAGGTTTGTGTCACACACAAATTATTCATAAAATACAATTTCTTTTCATTTCAAGTGAAAGGTTCTAACATACTGTTTTTATTACCCTGGTTTTGCATATGAGGGAATGGGGCTTAGGCACTTTATCTAAAGTAAAGAGGAACATACTTTATATTCTTATTTACATTTATTTCCATTGTCGGCTAAAAACTTAAGCTTATTGTGAAGACATTTTCCTCACACTTATTATTCACTGGTATATTCTCTTCCCACTTCCCAAGATAGGTTGTTTTATTCTTGGGGTTTTTTTTGCATTTTATCATATTTGTGTATTAATCAGCAATTCTTCATTTATAGTCTGCACAAAAAGTACATTTTTGGGGAACCACTTCTTAAAGCACATAGCAACATCAAGAAGCAGAAACCAACTGTAGCTAGTTTAAGTAGGAGTTATTATAAGGATACTATGAAATGCCTCATATAGCCAGAGAGGAGAGGAATGTAGTTATTTCTTCATTCTGTATAAATACCAAGGACTAGGCCACTAGTAGCCTTGATGTGACAGGGCACAGGCAGGAGGGGGGACCCTAAAAAAGGATTTGGAATGGGGTCTAGAACTCAAGGTGTCCTGGAAATATTAAGATGTCCCCCCCAGGGGGAAGGGACAAATAGAGCAAGACCATTGAGAGCTGTTTTGCACAGCAACAATTTCCCAGCTAACCTCTAGCATGGTCATTTAACATATCTATAACCTTTAAGTGGTTTCATAGATATGTTAAATAGTTGTGGCCAGGATTTGAGCCAGAGAGAAGGGAGTGACTTCTACCCAGGATATAACTGGGGGCTGGCCCCCCGACCCGCCCCCCACCTCCCCCGAGTTACAGCACCTGTGTGAGAGCTTGAAGTTGAGTGGCTCCATGCCATGGGGCCACACCTACCCAGACTCACTATGGCAGCCCAGTAAAGCTGGGAGGGTATGGGAGTCCTGGCAGGTGTAACTGATTGTAGGAGAAGTCCGAAATGGGGCTGCAAAGGAGGACTGGTGTGCGGATTTAAACACAGACGCAGCAGCCATTGAAGGGAGAGCCATGCGGTTTTAGCTGAGTGAGGATCCCCTCCTGGCGAGGTGAAAGGGGAGAGCCACGTGGTTTTGGCAGAGTGAGGACCCCCTCTTGCCCAGATGGCAGGGGGAGCCATGCAGCTTTGCCAGAGTGGGGACCCCTGCAGCCAGGAGAAGAAGAAAGCCACATGCTTTTGGTGGAGTACAGATCCCTGCAGCTTTGGTAGAAGAGGCCCACGTGGCTTTGGACCCCAAAGTGGCTCCCTTTGGCTGTGTGGCCTGAGAAGCGGAGAGACTTTGCCTGGATAAATGGGTACAAAGAACTCTTTGCCAGTAGACCATGAGAAGGTACCACATGGCTTTGGATTTGTTGGAGATCCTGCCTGGATGGTGACATAGCTCATGGTGCCAGCGGCCTGATACACAAAGGTATGTTTCTTTTCCTGAGATATGGTACCCCGAATTAGGGCAAGGGGCAAGGAAGTGCTGTGGGTGTCTGTGGTTATCCTAAAGAACTTTGATATTTTAATGGGGACATTGGGTCACTACTTTAAGTCCGTATAGCTTTAAATAAACCTTTCCTTTTCTTTTCACAAATCTCTAGCATTGAGAGATGTCTTTCCTCTGGTGGCAGACAGACGAGCCCTGTAGGTATTAGTATACTGTCCTTGAGAGGGCCCCTGTTCTCTGTAACAGTTTTTGGCATCCCTCAATGGGCCAAATATTGCCCCCCCTTGGACCTGTTGTTCTGTAACATTGCTATGTCTACTTCTCTTGAGAAACTGATTCTTTTTTCTCTTTCTCTGTAGACCAACTACCCCTGATCTGCAGTTCACAGAAAACACAAATTTCATTCTAATCCCAAATATTATATATTTTTTTACCTTAAGCCAGGTTTCTCAGTCTTGGTGCTGTCAATAGTTTTGACCAGATAATCTTTTTTTTTTTTTTTAGATATAGTTGACATATAGCAGTATATCACTTTCAGGTAACATAATGATTGGATGTTTGTATGCATTGCAAAATGATTACTATAATACATGTATTTAAGATTTGTTACCACACATAGTTACACTTTTTCTTTCTTGTGCAGAAAACCTTTAAAATTTACTCCCTTAGCAATGTTCAAATATACAATGCAGTATCATTAACTATAGTTACCATATTGTACATTACATCCCCAGGACCTGCTTATTTTATAACTGGTGGTTTCTACCTTGTGGCCCCCTTCACCCATTTTTTTCTACCCCCACCTTCACCCATCTCCGCCTCTAACCTCTGTCAACCACCGATCTGTTCTCTGATTCTGTGAGTTATTTTGTTTGTTTACACATTGAGATATCAGTAAAATTGTAAAGGATTTGCCTTTCTCTGACTGATTTCATTAACAAAACCCCTCAAGATCCATCCATGTTATTGCAAATTCAGGATTTCCTTCTTTTTAATGCCTAAATAATATTCCATTATTTATATGTACATTTTCTTGAATAAGTATACATCACATTTTCTTTAATCCATCCGTCCATCAGTGTACACTCAGGTTATTTCCGTATCTCCACTGTGGTAGACAGTGCTGGAATAAAAATGTGCTGTGCGGACACCTTTGTGAGTTGGTGTTTTCACTTTCTTCAGATAGGTATTTAGAAGTGGAATTTCTGGATCATATGTATTTTTATTTTAAATTTATTGAGGAATTTTCACATTTTTTTGCACAGTGGCTGCACCAAGTTACATTTCCATCAACAGTTCATAAAGCTTGCCTTTTCTCCATACCCTCACCAATGCTTGTTGTTGCTTGTCTTTAAGATAATAGCCATTTCAACAAATGTGATAGCTTGCCTTTTAAAAAATAGTTGCTTTTCAATTACAGTTGACATCCATTATTATATTAGTTTGAGGTGTGCACCATAACGACCTGACATTTTTACACCTTATGGAGTGATCACTGCAGTAAGTGTAGCACACACCTGACACCACACGCAGTTATTACAATATTATTGACTGTATTCCCTCTGCTGTGCTTTACTTCCCCACGACCGTTGGTATAACTGGCGGCTTGTACTTTTTCTATCCCTTTCACCTTTTTTTTACCATCTCCCCACCCCCCTGCCCATCTGGCAACCATTGATCTGTTCTTTGTGTCTATGTGTTTGTTTGTTTGTTCATTTATGTTACCACATCTTTAACCATTTATCGACACTTAGCTTGCTTTCATATCTTAGCTATTTTAAATAATGCTGCAATAAATATAGGCGTGCTTCTTATTTGCGTTTCCCTGAGGATTAATGATGTTGAGCACATTTTTATGTACCTGTTGGCCATCTGTATGTCTTCTTTGGAAAAATGTTTATTCAGATCCTTTTCCCATTTTTAATCAGACTGTTGTCTGTTTTGTTTGTTTTTTTTGCTATTGAGTTGTATGAGTTTTTAAATTTCTTTTTGATATAAACCTCTTATCAGATATAACTTCTGTGAAGACAGCCCTTTCCATAGGTTGCCTTTTCAGTTTGTTGATGGTTTCCTTTGATGTGCAGAAACATTTTAGTTTGACTTCCCACTTGTTTATTTTGCTTTTGTTGCTTTTGTTTTTGTGTCAACCCCCCAAAAATCATTGCCAAGGTCAAAGTTAAGAAGCTTACTGGCTATGTTTTCCTCTAGTTTTATGGCGTAAGAATACATATCTGTGTGTGTGTGTGTATATATATATATACACACACTCCATGCTCCATACACACACACACATATATATGGAAATATTTAGAACCATTTAAAAGTCTGGCAGTAGGATATTGATTATATGATTGCGGCTCATCAATTATTGTTAATAATTCCATGCCTTAGAATAATATAAAACCCTAAAAATTCAGTTAAAAAACAAACAAGTAATAAGTAGGTAGACTTAAAAAACTTACTATTTGGAAGGTGGACACCAAAATATTAACCGTGGCTATCTCTGGATAGTGGAATTGCATGTAAGATTTTCTTTGTATTTTTTAGTTGTCTTTACGAGACACGTATTCGATTTTAGTCAGTGTCAAATTATTAACCTCGGGAAGCCAAATTAGAGTAATATTCATCTAATTCATTCTTTAGTAAAATGTTATTAATTTCTTCAGAAATGTATTGCTTAAGTTATAAAAATATGTCAGTCATGAGCTAGTTTCATGTGAGGGGCGACCCCTGACTCGTCATTTCTCTAGTGAGCAAGGAAGGGGCTCAGCTGCGGTGAACAACTGGAATCAAAACAATAGAGTTCCAACTGCAAATTTATTTAGTCTGCGTCTGTGTGATACCCGAGTAACGTCAGTCCTGTCAGATCAGACAGCCCAGGAGCCAAACTCAATAAAATGTAAAAATCAGCCCCAAGAGGTTTTTGACAGTTGTGAAATCTAACCTGAAATTTTCCTATCGCTCTGTATTTGACAATAGCCTTAAGGAGATAGGGAAAAAATTGGCTGGGTTACATATTTCTTTTTCAAAACAAAAATAGTCTGTTAAATTAAATTTTTAAATGTTAGTATAGGCCTCATCGAAACTATTTTTCTTGCTTAGTTATTAATTTATATTTTAAAAGTTCTAGCTTTTCCATACTATCAATGCTCCTTATGGGAAAAAATTCAAAATATGCTTAGGAATAACCCAAGATATGTGTACAATAAAATTAGTTGTCCTTATATACCTCCACAGCCCAGTGGAAATTAGTGTCTGCCAAGTTTCCTGAGCTTCCATGCTCCAGTTATGCTTTCTCTGGGTTCGTTAATTGCATCAGGCTCAATCCCCCAGGATGCTTGTGTTGTAGACGATCGGCGGATAAATACACACTCTCGGAGTCCGGAACCGAATTGATAAAAATTTTAATGGCCAAAGATTTTCCTGCGCAGGGGCGAACTTCCCCAACTGTGACCGGAGTCACGCAGCTACTCAGAGCTACAAAATGGAAGTCGCGCCTGGCTTACAGACTACTGGGTATTTATATTTTCTAGCAAGCAAGCAAAGGCATACAGAAGCAGAGGTGGCGGTTAGCTATTGGCTTATTTAAAAACGGCGAGGGTCCCTGATTGGTGGGTGCTGCTGCTGGCGGGCACTTTCTGGCAGGCCCGGGTTAGTTACCTTATTTGGCTAGAATTTTAAACCCAATTGTTCCCGGATGTTTGTTCATTACCCTGATCCAGGAACTGCAGATTTAGGGTTGGGTAATGCCCTAGCTGTAATTTTCCTAGCTGGGTATAACACTTGTACTTGCTGTTCATTCTCCCTACAGTCCTAGATGGTTTTAGTCCCTGCTTTCCCATGATTAGTTCTTTCTCATCATTAAGATTTAGACCAGGGGACATCAGATTCAGGGAGGTCTTCTTGGACGAGGTACCTATTCTAAAGCAGGCTGCCCACACATCCCAGTTGTCATATCACTGGTTTCGTCGTTATCCTGGCTTTAATCATTGCTTGAAATTAACTTTATGTAATTTGTTTACTGCCTGTCTCTTTTCAGTAGAATTCACAATTCCATGGGAGCCTGTAGAGTTACATTCTGTCTTAATTCACATTTTTATTCCCAATGCCTATAACTGTGTCTAGCACTTAATAGACTATATAAATATTTGTTGAATAATTGAATGGATAATCTTCTTTGAACAAATGACATTTAAAAGTATCAAGAATTAGTTTAAAATTTTTCATGTGATATTGATACAGGGTGCAGCCAAGGGGGGCCCCCCAAAAAAGATTTGGAATGGTGTCCAGAATTCAAAGTGTATAGGAATATTGGAGAGACATATAAGATGCCCTCATCCCCCACCTCCCCCCCAGGGGGAAGGGACAAATGGAGCAGGGCCTTTGAGAGCTGTTTTGCATAGCAACAGTTTTGCAGCTAACCTCTAGAATGGTCATTTAACATATCTATAACCTTTAACTGGTTTCATAGATATGTTAAATAGCTATGGCCAAGTTTGGAGCCAGGGAGAAGGGAGTGGCTTCTACCCAGAATGTAACTGGGGGCTGCGCCCCTGAGTGAGAGAGCCTGTGTGAGAACTCGGAAAAGATGGGCTCCAGGGCATGAGGTGATAACTGCCCAGGTGCAGAGGGAGCCATACAGTTTCAGCAAAGTGAGACGTGGCAGCCATTGAAGGGAGAGCCACACGGTTTGGGGCAGAGTGAGAACCCCTGCAGTCATGTAGGGGAGAGCCACGCAGGTTCTGCAGAGTGAGGACCCACTCTTGGTGAGGTGAAAGAGAGCCATGTGGTTTTGGCAGAGGATGGACCCCTCTTTCCCAGGTGAAAGGGAAAACCATGCAGCTTTGCCAGAATGGAGATCCCTGCAGCCAGGTGAAGAAGACAGCCACATGCTTTTGGTGGAGTGCAGACTCCTGCAGCTTTGGTAGAAGAGGCCCACGCGGCTTTGGGGTGCCCCCTTTGGCTGCATGGCCTGGAAAGCAGGAGAGACTTTGACTGGAACTGGGTCCAAAGAACTCTTGCCAGTGGACCATGAGAGGGTACCACAGTACTTTGGATTAACTAGAGATCCTGCCTGACACACCTAATGATTCCAGCGGCCTGCAAAACAGACGTGTGCTCTTTTCCTGGTTTACGGTACCCTGAGTTGGGACAGTGGGAGAAGGGAGTGCTGTGTGAGTGTAGGTGTATACCCTAAAGGACTTTGATATTTTAGTGGAGTCATTAGGCCTGAATAGCATTAAATAAACATTTTGTTTCTTTTTCACAAATCTCTGGCATTGAGAGTTGTCTTTCCAATTGGCAGCAGACAGAAGAGCCCAGTAGATATTAGTATTCTGTCCTTGGGAAGGGTCCCTGTTCTGTAGTAGTTTTTGGCATCCCTAGGTGGGCCAAATATTGCCCCCCTTGGACCTGTTGTTCGGTAACAGTATCTATATGTATTCATGTAGATATCTACATGTATTATCTACATGTATTCATGTAGATAATTTTCTCTAAGAATAGCATTATTGATATTGATGCATAAGAAGGGAAAGAATAAAAATAAATTTAACAATAAAAATTAACTTCATGGGTTAATGTATTTTAAAATGTATTTTCACAATTATGATATTAAGAACAAACTGACAGTATCCAGAGGGGAGGTGGGAAGGGGTAATGGGGGGATATGGGAGAAGGGTTTTCAGGAACATCTATAAAGGACACAGGGACAAAACCAAAGGAGGGTAGGATCAAGGGTGGAAAGTGGGGATGGCTGGTTCGGGGGGGAATGGAGACAACTGTACTTGAACAATAATTTAAAAAATGTGAAAAAAATGTTCCCATTGTAATTTCTGTCTTGTTTAAACTTTTGGCATTTTCCCTGTGTAGTATCTCTCCTTGACAAATTACTGAAAATCTATATTAAAATATGTGTGTGTGTTGTTTTTATCCTTCATTTTTTCTGATAATGCAACTATTTGATTTCGACAGATGGGAGATTTCCTTTTTGCATTTTGGCCACGTTCAGCCCTGCTTTGTTATTGTTTGAAATTCTGAGAATGTTCTACACACGTTTACAAAAGAGAAACATTTTGGCTTCTGATAAACGGATGACAAACATGATATAAATGCTTGGGGAAGATCCTGTAGGATTTGTGCAGGAGACCTGCACATCTGTTTCCAGCTGTGCAGCTACTCAGCACTGAAATGACTAATCCGGGTTTGGCCAAAGTTAGTAATTATTTTACTGTTGATCTGAAGATCAAAGGTTATTCCCAGGAAGTAAAGAGAGGGCAGTGGACTTTCTATCTAACAGCAGTGGAGATTGATGCAAACCATCATTTGGTTCATAGCTTGAACATTACCCTGGTGCTAATGCATATGGATGACAGCAAAAATGTAAACAGTCTTCATGTGATGTTAATTATAATTGGCTAAAAGTAAATGAATCTACTGGTTTTGAATCATCTTTGCCCTTTGCCTGGCCTCACATCCTGACCCCAAATGTTGGGAAAAATCTACAGCTACTATGTCACTTTTGAAAGAAAGTGGGTAGCTATAAATCCCTGCTATCATTCAAAAGTTTTTTTTTGACTCTCGCCTCATTAAAATAATTTCACATTGAAAGCATTGACTTTAAATAGCTTCCAGAGGTGAGGACAGTCTAGCTCTACTTGTATATTCATGAGAACTCTTAAAAATGTAAGTGTTCAATATTGTTTTTATCATCAGGAAGCATATTATACTTTGCAGTCAGTTTGTGAGATATACTCTACATTTTCATCATTCTCTGATACCAAGCCAGACCATTATGAAGAGGAATGATTAAATGAGGAATAATTAAATTTTAAGAGTGTATACTTTATATGCGTATATCAAACTCATCTTAAATTCGTTAGAAATTTTAGGCCCTATGTAAGCATTGAAAAGGACTTGAGGATGTGGGTACATACCATACTTAACGGGGACTTTTTTCACCTTAATAAATTGTAGTTTGGATTCACATTTTCATTTCTTACACCGAAAAAACAGATGATTTTGTCTTCCCCAAAGTTTTGTTGTATATTATTTAAAAATTCCTTTTACAACATTGTAAATATACTCAAGTGTATATTTAAACTATCTATACTTAATTATCCTAGAAATAATGTCAATAGTATTTATTTCTCATTCAAGCTCTCTCTTATTATGGATTCTTCTTTGAAATAAAATACTCCCACAGTCAGCATTAATCTTGGTGTCCGTAATATGTTGAAAGTAACAATCCATAGAGAGGACTCAGCATTATAACTGGCTGAAGTTTTTATCTACTTAATATTATTAGAATTACAAAACTAATGTAAAGCTTTGTCCTCTCTGTTACTAGTTTTTCAATATTGCTGGCTTTATTATTTAAACTAAAATGTCATTTGTTGATGGAGTAGGTAGGGAGCAAAGAAAGAAGGCCACGTGGTTAATTCACTCTCTAGGTTTACCATTTCAGCCATAGCTTCTGCTCCAAGAATGGCTGAGATTTAGTGTTACAAGGATTTCTAGTTACTTTCAGGCATTTTAGGCTCTTGTTTTGCATAGTCCTAGCAGTTAAATTAATTAAATATTAATTTTTTAGAGATAACATTTAGATATATTGGGTTTTTATTGTTGGAGTTTCGTTTTTGAGCTGAAGATGTTGAAAATTACTTAAATGCTTGCTAACATTATGGGCTTTCAGTTGTTGTAAAAGCTTGCACAGTCCTGTGAGTACTTCTTTCTGCTTATCGGCAGTAAAGTTACTGAAGCGACCAGGTTTATAATTAGTGGTTTAAATTTCAGTGGTTAGCATCTATTTAAATATTAGCATGCAATTATGGCAACTCCTTCTTGAAATGACCAGTCACAAATATATGTAAGTGGCCAGTATCCCTTCAGTATTTCTCTTGGTATGATTTGCCACAGGAGATCTGAAAAATACTGGTCCTTTTCCAAACAGATGATTAGTAGCAGATCTGAACTAAACTTAATATATATTTTGCAATCAAGACTTTGGTTCTTAAGCTTGCTTTTTAAATCCTAAATAACAATGTTAGTCTCAAAACAATTTCCATTCGATTGTAACATCGCAGTGGGTCATATGTAGGGGTGACTGTGTCTTGACTCCAGCTGCTCTTCATTTGGAGTTCCTGCTCCATGTTCACTATACCTGTTTCACCTCAAGAGATGTATTCACATCTCAGATAGATTATCATAAATGTTATCAAGCAGGTACTCTACGACAATAAATATAGAGGCCTATTCTCTTTTCCATATGTCTCTTTGGTCTCCAGAGAAAGAGTGTTAAGGAGACAGAGAGGAGGTGGAGCTCACAGGGCTGAGTGTTTTCCTGGGTGTTACGTGGATCACCACACATCCGAGGAAACCAGTCACAGATTATGGGTGCAGAGGTCCAGACTTTTTCCAAAACACCTATAACTTACTCCATGGATCATGGAGCAAATCCATATTAGTTAGCTTAAGATATGATCAGTTTATTCATATTTGCCTTCATATGTATTTGATGTGGTCTAACACCACGATTTTCAACCTTTCCCACCTCATGGCACACATAGACTGATTACTGAAATTCTGCAGTTCATCCAAAAATATTTTACAGTTTTTGCCAGTTTGACAAAAAAATAGGTATAATTTTGATTGATGAAAAATTAGTAATTACTTACCCTTTTTGCTCCAAAGTGACTTAAAAAAAATCAGGTGACTATACTTGTATATAAGGATTTCTGTTACCAAGAATTAACCAATTAGATGCAACCTTATTATGCAACTTGAACAATAAGATACAATGCTACTGTATGACCTATGTGTTTACAGTTCAAGACTGGGCATTTGCACCTGGATGGCTATTGTTGTGTTGGCTGTTGTCATTTTTCACTTGACGATCTAAGGAAAAAAGAACAATGTCTCTGATTAAATTGTTAGCTACTAACTGAACTAACAAGGAAAATAGAGGCGGACTCATAGATAGAGAGCAGGTGACAGCTCTGGAGAGTGTTCGGGGTATGGAGGGATTGAGTGAAAATGGGGAAAAAAGAGAGAACATGGGCATGGACAACAGTGTGGTGACTGTGGGGGTAGGAGGGGCGGGTGGAGGTAAAAGATGGTGTGGGGTAAATGGTGTTAGAAAATAAATTTAATTTAAAAATTAAAAAAGGAAAATTCTGCAGGACACTGGTTGAAAATTGTTGGTCTAATTGGTACTGCACTCAAAATTCCCAGCTTCGTTAGGAATATCATCTCTGGGAACACAGACTGGTGCAGCCACTATGGAAAACAGTATGGAATTTCCTCAAAAAACTAAAAATTGAACTGCCTTTTGACCTGGCAGTTCCACTGCTGGGATTATACCCTAAGAATCCTGAAGCACCAATTCAGAAAAACCTGTGCACCCCAATGTTCATAGCAGCACAATTTACAATAGCCAAGTGTTGGAAACAGTCTAACAGCCCATCAGTAAATGAGTGAATCTAAAAACTGTTGTTCAGTTATACAATGGAATACTATGCAGCAGAAATAAAGAAGGAACTCCTACCCTTGGCAATAGCATGGGTGGAACTGGAGAGCATTATGCTAAGTGAAATAAGCCAGGCAATGAAAGATAAATACCATCTGATCTTACCTATAAGTAGAACCTAATCAACACAACAAACAAGCAAATATAACCAGAGACAATGAAATAAAGAATAAACTGACAGTAACCAGAGGGGAGGGAGGAGGAAGATAACAGGTTAAAGAAGGGGAAGGGTCAAGGAACATGTATAAAGGATCCATGGACAAAGACAACTGAGTGGGGGAAGATTGAATGTGGGAGGTGAGGGGGTAGGTAGGACAGGGGAGATGTAATGGGGAAAAATGGGACAACCATAATTGAATAACACTTAAACAAAGAGGAAAAAATATCATCTCTTTCATGCCTCTGAAACCCAAGAAAGAAATCTCAAGTGAAGAACCACACATAAAAATGCAGCCTACTCCCATTCCCACCCTCCCAACTCCTGTTTCTCTAATATTTTTGGCATATTTTTCTGAAATTCTACGTTCAACTTATGTGTGACATTTATTAATCTGAAGGACCCATAGCTGAACTCTCAAAGACTGCTTTAGTTTGGGATCTACCTTTCAGTCTGTTAGTTGTGGCTAATTGCTATGGTATGTTAGGCGCAAAGCTAGACATTTAACACATTGTACATTACTTGCCTAGAGTCCTACATTCAAGAGGGGCATTATTGTCCATTATTATAGGTAAGTAAATTGAGAGCCCTAAATGAGAATTAAAGGATGGGGTTAGAACCTACATCAGCTATAGTTTGAAATAAATCCTTTATAAAGTATGCAGTATGGTCTCTAGCAAAGTTAAATTGATGATTTTGATACATCTATTGTTATATTGTATTAGAAAATGTAGTCTTCCCTTTGGGGAATTTCAAGTTGTTGTGGGTTTTTTTTTTCATGTAATTACTGCATAGTGATTGGGAACATTCCATGAAAGACTTGACTTCCATGGGTGGCTGTATTTTTTCTCAAGTCATTATAATATAGAATTTATTTATATAAACTTAGACATGAATGTTTTAATACAATTTTTATTTTTATTTTTGTAGTCCTTCTAGTGTCACTCACAGAAATTTTCATGTAACAGGCACTCAATAAATTCAACAAATGTTTATGCAAAAATTACAATTCCAGTTGACTTTGGAAGTAGGTCAAATAGTTGGAAAACTATGTTTTTGTGCACTGTTTCTAATTGTTTATATAGAATGAGTATGTATGAACACAAGTTTCTCTCCATTGTTCATTCTGTAATTCACAATTGTAAGTAACTCTCTGAAGGACTTTTCTCCATGAAACCTTTGTTTTATTAATTCCAATGAAATGCAGACTCTTTTGTGAGAGTGTGAAAGTATGTTGCTTGAGAAGAGGGTTTGTGAGTATGATGACAAGGGGTAGTTGGTTTAGCCAGAAGCGTGGCTGCATGAGACAAAAGCAATGCCTACTAGGAAACTAATGGCCTATTAAGTAGCATGAGGTGCCTTATTGGAGAAGGGCATCTTACCATCTCCCATCTCCCAGCCACCCACATACACACCCACACACCACAGCTCTCCTTACCCTAATGCGTGTGTGACCCAGGTTTTCCCAGGACAAATTTACTTGAACTAATTAACTGTGCTTGGGGCATACAGCTACTCTTCCTTGCCATTTAAACTCCACTAGAGAGATAGGCACTGTGTCAAACCCTGTGGATTCCACAGCAAAGGGCACAGCGTTCTCAGAGAGCTCGGGGTTCCACAGAGGGGACGGAAGAGTGAAAGATTATTACAAGACACTTTTTAAAAAATGCTGTGGGAGGTGATAACTGGAGGATTTAGCAGAGGCATCTAACCCAGGATAATTGTTCAAGGAAAGCTTCTCAAAGAAAGCAGCATTTATACTTAATTTTGAGCCTTATTTAATCAGTTGTTTATATTGCCGTTTTCAGTTGCTTTTAAGCGGCTTCTGCAGATAATGAACTTCAGTTAATGAAAATGTTAGTTAGAAGAAAATGAATGCTTTTAGGATATGAAATGACTCCTCAAAGCATCTCTTTATCTCTCGAACCACCTTCCTAGATCCAGAAAACATCTCCTGAATAGATACCTTAAACACCTCCTAAGTGGTAGTTTGAGACCACTATGAATGAATACCACTTTGCCTCTTGGTATTCATTTTCCACACGGCAGTCAAGTAATGATCTGGCATATCTGTTCATGAACTTTCCTGCTGAAAATGCCATCAGTCACTTTCCAGAGTCCCTGGGATAAAGAGAAAACTGCTGCAAATGGCTAATAAGCCCCTGTGATCTGCTTCCTTCCCACCTCTCCAGACTCATCTGGCACCACGCTCCATTTACTTTCTGCAGTTGGCATCCCTGCCCTTTTAACTCATATTGTTATCATTCCAGCAGATAAATGGATTCAAAGCACCCTGTGCCATCTACTGGCTGTTCGTCCTCTGGCAAGTTGCCTAACTTCTCTGTGCTTCAGTTTTCCATCTGTAACATGGGGGCAATGATATCACCATTTACCTCTTACTATAAAGATTATGTTAGTAAATATGTAGGGAGGCACATAATAGAAACTGTTTTAACCTATTTTCATTTATTTAGAGGCTGTGATATGCAGAGCCTATATTAGACATTTTGCATATTCTCTCCATTTACATTTAATCTGATCTTTTCTTCCTTTCCTGGGCCCATAATGGCAAAATCTATTGTAGATTGCACTGTTCCAAAAATCAAACAAAACAAAGCAAAAATTGGTCACATTATATTTATTTCCAAATCAAATAGATTCCCAGACACTAGACAAAAAATTCCTTAACATATTTTTCACTATTTAATTTTTTAAATCACATATAATATAAAGGCAGGTAAAAGAAAAAGGTTTTAATACCACAGCTTTCTGGATCCAAAAGAGTCATCAAAGCAAGATTGGCAGTTGCTCCAGGCAAATTTAGAAAATGTTCCCAAATAATTGTCAGCATTTCCTCTCAGAAATGTGCTCAGTCCTTCTCAAACAGATAGTTCACTGTCATCCCCAAACTTTGTCCTGTGCAACTTACTGAGATTTTCTCCTGACTCACGTGCACTTACATTTCTGAAATCGCACACCGTTCTGTAGTTAAGTATCAGAAAATATGAAAGATACCATCTCACTTTTTCATTTGAAAAGAGGAGGCCTAGTTACAAATCATTCTAACTACTAAAAAATATCCTGAGGCTTATGTGCACTCATGAGTTTATGTTAAACACTTGTTGGGGAAGTGCATTTATTCTTGGGGCAAAGCATCAAGGCAAAGGTCAAACAAGCAGACCATCCTAAAAATGGCCATGAAAGAGAAAAAAGTTACATAATATAAGCTATGTCAAACAAGAGTGAAACCATCTTTAAGAAGCCTTACTAATCAGCCTGTAGTGTGCTTCTCTGTGTTACTTATGCTGTAGTGAAGCCATAAATCCTGGAAGCACTTTCTCTTTTCTGCCATTTGCAACACACACCCTCACCTCCCCCGACTCACGCTCCTGCCTTGCCTGCCTTTACCTCATCCCTCTAACTGGTCTTAGTGAAATGCTTCTGGCTGACTTAATGGGTAGAAGGCATTGATCAAACTCTTTAAAAACACAGAACTTTCAAAATAAGAAGCATGGATTTGGCTGTGCCCTTGCTGTTGAACAGAACAGTAGTGTATGAGGTTTGACGTTAAGGCAACACTGTGGGAATGTGGAATGGTCTGGCTGAACGAGTTATGAATGTGAACCTATATCTAGATTTCAGAAAGGTCTAACCGCAAGCACTTTAATCACAGCACTTTTCAAAAGAATCAATGTATGTTTCTTTTTTCTCAAAAGAAGATGGGCAATCCACACATGTTATGTTTTCCAGCTCTTTTGAACGTGAATAGCTTTTCCAACGCTATTGATTTTGTGGCAGGGCTCCCTAAATGCCACATAGAACCCAGTAAATAAGCCTCTAAAACTGGAAAAAGTATGAAGAAAGTTCCTTTCTGTAACTACTTTTGTAACATGAAAAAGCTTGTTTCTTTTTTCATGAGCCTTTTCTACCATCCTGCTCAGGTACCTATTTCAGACTGTTAAGCCTATGCTGGCACTTCTTTCCTTTCTTTTTCTTTACTTTTAAAATCTAGACTGTATTCCTGTTCTTAAACACATTTAATATATTCAAATAATATACACAAAACAACACTGTTAAATTGAATTTTATTTACTTATGTGGAAATAAATGAATTATGTGGAAATGTACTACAAAATACGTAACGAATGTTAAGTTTAAAAAGATAACTGATTATACATATAATTGATCAAAACCTTAGTAGTTAGGAGTAAAATGCTATCTAAATAAATAGAAAATGTGAGGTCACTATCAGAGTGACTTCTAATTTATTGAGGCTAAATCAAGTCAAGTGCTGTAATAAAAATAGTGGGAATTTTAGATGAATTGTTTATGGTAGCCTGTAAAATAAATAACCTTTGCAATTCGCATTTTGTGAATGAGAGTAACTATTGTCTCTCAATGTGACTTCATAAGGATTTTTATATTTATGAAAACTACAAAAATAACAGGAAAGTAGAAATTTTGATTAAGTATTAGTACCAGCATGGCACTACAGAAAAGAATATATCAAAGCCCACTGAGATACATAATAGACAAGTCGAAGTAGGAAATAATTTGTTTGTTCTAGCTTTAGAAAGAAGGCTTCCATCAAGAATGAATGCCATCCACCAAAAGATAGCATTTCTATGTGAAGTAAATACTTGGGGTTAAAATGATCAGCCCTGAGTATTTTTAAATCAAATTAGTTTCATGGTTGTAGAAGAGAAACTGATTTGTAATCTCCGTCATTGCAGAGACGGAAATAGCTTAATGTGGAAACTGAACGAAGCAATGTGGAATACTTGAAATACCTCTGACATAATGTGTATCTTTTTGTTAAGCATTGCCTTCTTTGGAAACTGTCCTTTAAGACATAAATAATCATGAGAAGTTCCTTGTAAGGAGGGGATTCCGGAGTAATCTAAGGGATTCTGAAGTGGTGAAGTGCACTGAGGGGGACTGACCAAGGAGACATTCCATCCAGGCGAGGGCCTCCCTCCTGGAAGGTGTGGACAATCAACGTAGCTGTGAGGCCCACTGGGTGTGGCATTTTACAATGTTTATGACCGCTGAGCAGGAGAAGGTGGTACATTGATATATCTCTTGAACTGTAATAATAAAGCCAATATCTGCTCAACAGAATGCTTATTTGTTTATCATCTCCAAGTTGAAAATATGGAGTTATAATTTTAGAATACATTTTTGGATTAGACAATATTTTGGAACTATTCAAGCTAAGGAAACTTTTAGTACTGTTAGGAAGAAACTTACTTTTATAATGGAAATGTTCAAAGCTTCATAGCTTTTAACCTGTGTATTAATAAACACACAGATGTGAAGGTTTGGTACTCATTCAAAGTTGAAATGGAAAACAGAAAAATGGCTCACATTCCAGAGTTTGGGTGTTTCAGTTTATAACATATCCTAACAACATGTAGGTATGGAGACCAATGCTCTCATTATGACCTCCCTAGAAATGAAGGTTCATAGTGAACTAATTTTACTTAATAACAGAGCACAGTTTTCCAGTAATTATCATCAGCCATCCAGCCTTTTTGTTTCCTTCACCACCTGAGATTTACAGATAGCAGGTATAATTGCAGTACTTTGTTTTTCGGTAGTTTTATCCTTAGATCTTCTAACATAATAGCAGCTTCTTTTCTTCTTTTGAAATCAGTAAGCTTTCTCTATTGTGTCCTGCAAGAAAGAGGTGAAGTCTGATGTTGATTTAATTCCTTTGTGTAGTTTAAGGTTTTGTAATGCTTCCTCTTTGCCATCAAAGCAGTTTCAAATAATTTTTGTCCTGCTTTAGGTAGATTTGAATCAAGAAACAGAGATCAAATGTTTGTTTTATACTTCACACATTTAAAGACTCAAGGGTAAGAATATTTTTAGCTGGACTTTCTAAATTCTTAGTCTTATTATGCTTTAGGAAATGGAAAAGAACCTAGCATTGGCATTCTACATGGTGTAATTTGGATCCTTGATTTTTCTGGCTTTCGTTCACATGCTAAGGATTTGGCATAGTGAGGCCAAGACCATTATAAATAGACCCCTTGCTTCTGAAATACTGGGAGCATTATGTTCATAATGCAAGAAAGCTTAAAAACATTGCTTTCATTATGATTGGAGCTGCTATAACAATTCTGTAGACGTACTGTTTATATCTGGATTTATTTTTCCCAATTTTTTTTGTAAAAGCCTTCCATTTTTATTTTGTAGATGGCTGAAAAAATTGGTTAAATGAAATCAAGATGTGCCGATGCCAGAAAGATGTGTAAGCAGTGAAATATGATGACTTAAAAAGTAGGTTTTGTTCCTGCATCATGCAGGCTTACCACTTACACTATTCACACGCATTGGATACCTGCCATCTTTCTACTTCGCAGTCGGAAGAACTGGCCCAGAAGCTTCCTCTTTGTATATTTATGTGAGTGGGAGAGGAAATCCTCTGGAAAAGTTACTTGGGTAAAAGTTAGTGTAATTTTTGTGCAATGAGATCTCAATACTCATAGAAAAATCCAATTTTATTTTATAAATTGATTTAATTGAGCTGATAATTGAGCATCAAATGGACAGATTCAGTGATAATTTTGGTCATCCCTTAAGTGTTTTATTTAAGCAAAATGTTGCCCCATTATTGATGACACATATTATTCTTTGCTGATCATGATTCACCTATTTGTCTGTGACACTGATTCTCTGAGAAGTCCTTTAATTCAATTTAATTCTGACACTGACTACCTGGAGCTAGTGCCAGCCCTACGGGTAAAGGGCAAAGTTCATGAGACTACCCCCAGGCCCCACTTCAGATGTTATGTGCCTTTCAGAGACACCTGCATTTTTTAGCAACCTGCTACAAAGTCAGAGTTCCCACAACATTCCAGTTGGATACTTTGCTAGAATGACTAACAGAACTCACCCAAAGCACTATATTTATGATTACAGTTTTATTATAAAGGGCACAGCTCAGAAAAAGCAAATGGAAATGACACATAGGTAATGTCTGGGGTGGAATTTGGGAGTCCAAAGCTTCGTGCTCTCTCTCTCTGGATTCTAGGTTGCCACCTTCCCTGACATCGATGTGGTGTTCACCAACCCATAAACACACTGGGATTGTTGTCCCGGGTTGTTACTGAGGTTTCATTCTGTGGGAATGCTTGGTGAAATCATTAACCCAGTGATGAACTCAGACTCCAGCTCCATTCTCTTGCAAGAGTTTGGGGTAGCCCAAAGTTTCAGACATGTGGTGGGTCTCTCCGGACCAGCCCCTGGTCGGGAAGTTATCCTCAGCTTTGAAGTTATCCTCAACCCACAGTTAGTCACCTAATTAGCATAACAAACCCACTCCTACTCACAAAATTTCTACTCTGGAAAATCCAAGTTTTTTTGAAACTCTAAAACAGGCACCAGGGACAAAAACTAGAAATTATTTATTATACCACCCATGTCAAGACATTTATTTTTCAAGTGCTAATTTATTACAGAGAATAATAGTTTTCTAATAGGCCTTCTAGTATTATCACAACTGATTGAATTATTATGATAATAAAATAGAAAATTTGAATATAACCTTGAGGACTAAGAACATAACATTTTATGTCATAGTAAAATCATTGAAAAATGGCTGTTACTAGAATGTTTATTTTATTTAACATCTCTTCTTTTAAAAAGCTAAATATGTTTGAATTAGTGAAAAATAATTACCCCTATTTTATTACTTTTCAGTTTTTAAAATTCTTTTATGTGACAGTAAATATAAATACCTATCTCATTAATTAAATTTGAAATAAGCAAATTGTTCATTGAGTATATCCCATGAAAAATTGTATTGTTCACAGCCGCCTATTTGGGGTTGTGTGATTCTGAGTGCTCTGTATCTTTAATTGCCTTTGAGTATTTCACAACTCTGTAAATCGCAATTAAGAGCATTGTGAAATGATTTCTGCCTTTAGAAATGCATATAAACTCTCTCTGATAGAGGTTCAAGTGACTTGCTGTCTCTGCTATGGAGCAATTCAGTTC
The DNA here is from genome assembly GCF_021234435.1 of Artibeus jamaicensis. Lineage (NCBI taxonomy): Eukaryota > Metazoa > Chordata > Mammalia > Chiroptera > Phyllostomidae > Artibeus > Artibeus jamaicensis. The sequence continues at coordinate 605,305 of NW_026521859.1, forward strand.
TGTGTCTATTTACAAATCCATTTCAGTATTCTTCAACTTGAATTTGTATCGAAGCATGACTTTTAACAAAGAAAAGGGACCTCTTGTTAAGACAAGGGAGAACATAATTTTCAGGGAGATTCCTTGAAAATCATTTATATGCTGATAATCCTAACATTTTTATCTCTAGCTTAGCTTTCTAGCCCTAATTCTGATGCTAACCAAAGGTTTTTACCCTAACCAAACGGAGGAATGAAATTGAAGAATTGACTGACACAGAGAAGGCTGCACATAGAGCAGGTCTGAGGATGAATGCCACAGATAGTTAGATATATGAGGTTTTAATTCAACAGCAAAGTCTCAGTAGAAATAGAAATTAGGAACTGTCAGCATTTACATGGTATTGTATAGCCAGGGAACCGAATGAGAGCATCAAGGGCATCAATGTAGATGGAGAAGAGAAAAGGAAGAATGAGCCCTGGGATTCTGTACATTAAGTGCCTGGAGGTGTGAGGCGAAACCAGCAAAGGAAGCTGAGAGGCAACAGTTAGTAAGTTGGGATGTAAACAGAAAGACTGTGGTGTGTTGGAAGCCAATTGGAAAAAGTATTTTAAGGATATCAATCAATGGTCCAGAGATGTCGATTAAGTTGATGACCCAGAATCAGTCACTGAGTTTACCCCGTATGGAAGTCATTATTACTCCTACTAAGAGAAAAAGGGTGAGGCCAAATACTCAGCTGAAGTGGGTCCTTTCCCTCTGGCTATCATCACACTGTTGTCTATATCAATTTTTAAATATATTTATTTATTGTGTTATTACAGCTGTCTCAATTTTCCTCCTTCACCCCCATCTACCCAGTACCCACATTCTCTTTGGTAATTCACCCCTCTTAGTTCATGTCCATGTGTCATGCATATAAATTCTTTGGCCTTTTCATTTCCTATTCTGTTAACATCCCCTGTCTATTCTGTACCTACCATTTATACTTCTTAATCCCTGAACCTTTTCCCCTGTTCTCCTTCTTCCCCCTCCCAACTGGTAACCCTCTAAATGGTGTCTGTATCTATGATCCTTTTCTGTTTTGCTCATTTACTTAGTTTGTTTTTTAGATTCGGTTGTTGATAGTTGTGAATTTATTGACATTTTAATGTTCATAGTTTTGATCTTATTAAATATGTTCCTTTTAACATTTTATATAATCATGGCTTGGTAATGATGAACTCCTTTAGCTTTGCCATATCTGGGAAGGACATTATCTGTCCTTCCATCTAAATGATAGCTTTGCTTCCATTCTAAATGATATAGTAGTCTAGGTTGTAGATCCTTGCTTTTCATTACTTTGAATACTTCTTGCCAGTCCCTTCCAGCCTGCAGTTTCTTTTTTGAAAAATCAGCTGACAGTCTTACGGGGACTCCTTTGTAGGTAACTCTCTGCTTTTTCTCCCTGCCTTCAAAATTCTCTATCTTTAACCTTTGGCATTTTAAATATTATGTGTCTTTGTGTGGTTCTCTCTTCATCCATCTTGTTTGGGACTCTCTGTGCTTCCTGGACTTGTAGATCTAATTCCTTTACCAACTTAGGAAAATTTTCATTCATCATTTTTTCAATTTCTTTTTCTTTCTCTTCTCCTTCTGACACCCCTATGATTTGGATGTTGGTAGGGTTGAAGTTGTCCCAGAGGCTCCTTAGCCTATCTTTGGGGTTTTTTTGTTTTGTTTTTGGATTCTTTTTCTTTTGCTGTTCTGATTGAATGTTTTTTTTTCTTCCTTATCTTCCAAATTATTGGTTTGATTCTCAACTTCATCGACCCCATTTTTGGTTCCATATAAATATTTCTTTATTTCACTTGGTGTAAACTTCATTTCTGCCTGTGTCTTTTTTATGCTGTTGAAGTACACAATGAGTTCCTTGAGCATCCCAATAACCAGTGTTTCTAACTCTGCATCTGTTAGATTGCTTATTTCCATTTTGTTTAGTTCTTTTTCTGGAGTTTTGTTCTGTTCTTTCATTTAGGCCATATTTCTTTGTGTCCTCATTTTGGCAGCCTCCCTCTGTTTGTTTCTGTGTATCAGGTAGAGCTGCTTTGACTCCCTGAGTAGGATGGCCTATAGTAGAAAAGTTCACCTCTAAGGTAGATGGGGCAGAGCCACAGGTAATCACCAGGTGAGGCAACCCATGTGCTCTGATATGGTATTGTGCTCTGTGTGGGAGAAGGCTCAAAAAAAAAAAAGGGACAATTGCTGCTGCCTGGCCTCCAGAGTTTTGTCTGGGAGGAAGCTGTCCCCTGGCATTCACCTTGATGCCAAACACTTCAGTTTCTCTCCATAAGCCACTGGTGCCCTTCCAGCTGCTGCCCTAGTGCTGAAGCCTGGAAGGAGTGAGTCTGTGTAAGTCCTAGGGCCATTGAAGTCTCTTTAAGAGGAAGCTCCTGAGAATCCTGCAGTTTCTTCTGCTGCCCCAACCCCCACTGATTTTTATAGCCAGAAGTTGTGGGGAATTATCTTCTTGGGACAAGAACCCTGGGCTGGGTGATCTGTTGTAGTGCTGGGATCCCTCACTCGCAAGGTGTCACTCCTGAGTTTTATCTACTACATATGGATGTGGGATAGCCCATTCCATGTCTCCGCACATCCCCGTGTCCCTATCCCTCCTACCTGTCTGATGAATGTGACTTCTTTAATTCTCGGTTGCTGGACTTCCATGCAGCCCAATTTTCTGATGATTCAGGGTATAGTTGTTTTGTAGTTTAGTTGTAATATTTGCTGTGGTGTATGAGGAGGCAAGCGTTGTTCACCTACACCTCCATCCGGACCAGAAATGTTGTTGGTGTCTATGTGCTATGTATATATATTTTTGTTATTCTTTTACCTCCTTTGATCCTGTTCCTTTATCCCCCACCCCTCTGATGGCTATCAGTCTGCTCCATGTATCCATGCCTCTTTTTCTATTTTGTTCATCAGTTTATGTCATTCATTAGATTCCACATACAGGTAAGATTATCTGGTACTTGTCTTTCTCTGACTGGCTTATTTCACTTAATATAACAATCTGCAGGTCTCTCCATACTGTCACAAAAGGGAAGATTGGGTAGGTAGAGGTGGGCATTGGAGGGGAAAATGGGGATGGGAAGAGACTTTGCTTGGAGCAATGAGTGCATGATGCAGTGTGCAGGTGATGTTTTATTGAGTTGTACACTTGAAATACATATTGTTTTGTGAACCAATGTCACCCCAATAAATTCAATTTAAAAAAAGGAATGGAGGGAGGGACAAGTGTAGACAAGTCCATCTTTTAATTGATCTTGTTTATGTCAATGTCTCCAGTCAGACTTCATTCAACATGGAAGTCAGAACGATCCCCTGAAAACCCGAAGTCTGATGTAATCACTTTTTACTACTAACTGTCCCATCTTACTGAGAGAAAAGGCCAAATTCTAAATATGCCTTGTCCATTAGCTTTCTTATGTATCTCCTACTCCTCTCTTACAAGATCATTTCTGTTTGAACATCCAATCCTCACAGCTAAAGCCTCATGCTTCAACAGCTTTGTTTTTGTTCTGACTTTTGATTGAAATGTTCTTCAATTTCTGAGAGTCATTTTAATGAGGCATTCTTAGTAGGCTATTTTATAAAAATCATACTTCTACTCTTACCTCCCAGACAGATACTCTTTTTGGACTTAAATTTTGTCCTAGGCACTATCACTCAATACCCAACATATTTTATACATTTATCTTAATTATTGTTTGTCCTTCTCTCTACACTGTTAGCTTCACAAGGACGGAAATTAAATTTATTTTGTATCCTACTATATTCTCTCTACTTAAAACACAACTTGCCACCCAGTGAGAATGCAATAAACATGGATTGAATAAGCAAGTGTGAGAGGTGCTATTCAGGTCTGTAAATAATAAATCTCCATTTTAGTTTTTTCATTGTAAAGATAAACACCAGAAAATTACATCAGTCTATTTATAATTCATTAATAAAACATTTATGGGCACTTTAAATGGCATACATACAAATAATAATGGACAAACATACAAAATCTGGGATTTGAAGGAAATTCAAAGGTAAAATAACATTAAGGAAACTTGAAACATATATATGTAAAACTGGAAATAATACTATAATTTGAACTTATGAAAAGTGAAAAAGACATTCAAACATAAGATACAGTAATTACCTCCATTTCTATGAAGTTATTAGACTGTTAGAGTAGTATATTTTGGAGGTAACAATTAAGTGTGTATTTTCTTAAAATAAAAATTATCTGAAATGTCTGTTTAATCATAAGGACTGCTGTCATGTTATTGAATTGTATTACAACATATGAAACAAAAAAAGAAATATAAAGATTCTTATAAGTCAGTAAAACACACTATAAAAAAGCTAACAAAATGATTGAAGAATATCATGGGAATCATATAAAAGACAAAACCAGAACTGTCAATCAATTACTGCTAGATTCTCAACTGCCTTAGAAATAAAAAGTGCTTATGAGAACAATAATGCAATACTACATTATATCCAGATGGATAAAGAGTTAAAGTCTGGAAATACCAAATACTGGTAAGGATATAAAGTAAAACTCTGTTGGAGGGATGTAAGCTGATACAAGCAATTTGGCAATTTCCAGAAAAGCTAAAACATCCATAACTCAATGATCCAGCTTTTCTGTGTAAATCAAGCACTTGGCCATACCTTGAAACTCCCAAACGAGTTAACTTGGTTATAATGTTAAGGAGATAAGAATGGAATGTGTTTGGAACCAAAAAGTTTGAAATCTAATTAACTGTATTGTAGCCTATTTGGAGGTGTCTGAATTAAGAGATGAAAAGTGATCAGCATGGAGGCTAGAAATAGAGACTATAAAGGTAAAAAATGTATTCATGCACCTCTGCTACTTACTATGAAAGAAGAGAAATAGATGGATGATCAATTGGGATAAATGGTCTGAATCTCCAAGCTAGTGTATGCCTACATTGCAAGGTTTTTCAGTCTCGGCTCTGCAGATGTTTGGGAATTAGTAATTCTTTTTCTTGGTGGGGACTGTCTTGTATAATGTAGGGGGGGCTTAGCTGCATCCCTGATCTATGAACTCTATGCCAGTAGGACATTGCCAAGTTGCCCTGGTAGGTGGAAGAATTTGGCTTCCCTATAGAGAGATCTGTATTGATCAAATGCCATGAATATTTCATTTGGGATGAAGGTAATAAAAAATTCTGATTCAACAAATTGGCATTTCTACCGGAGTTGATATGTTTTTCTCTGAACCTTGTGTTTATTAAGAAAAGTCCATTTTCTTGACTTTCAAAACTGAGGGTCAGAACCTAGAAATGGCGAACACATCCCTGCACAATCACTCTTTCCAACCCTGCCTTTGTGACTGGCTGATCTGTCTGGAGAACATCTCTATGATATAGTTTGTTTAACTACAACAGCAGCCAATAATATTTTGATACACTCGGTCCTTTATAGGAATCTATTATAAGGGAAAAGGCAGAAATTAGGGCAAATATTTATGTATGGAGAAGTCATTGCTGTCTAATTCATAAGTGTTTATATTAATCCTTTTACCACTCTGATTGAAATGATAAAATCCAGTTAAACCTATGTAAGTAAAAACAAACAGAAAAATCAAAATGCATATGTGTATATTTAACAAAATCGTGTGAAGACAATAGGGGCCTGTATGTTTCTCCAACTAGATGCAGAAGCCCAAATGAAGTCAAGATTCCCTTGTTTCAACTTTGCATTTCATCCTTTCTTCTGCTGTTCTAACTCCTCTCAAACTGCAGCTGAGCATTCCCTTCTGAAGTGGATCGTGAATAATATTAAAAAGTATTTTTAAGTCATACAGCATCCAAAGATAAGCATTTCTAACAGTTTTCCCTCCACACTTGATATATGTAATTATGTAATTAGGTACATAATTACAGCTCCCAATACATACACACACAAGTATACATAGTTATTGGGGGCGTAAACTGGGTTTGTATATAGTTTTGTATGTAGCCTGATTTTTGTTATTTAGGACTGTTTTAAATGAAAGTTTTCTTGTTATATGTTTCATTTGAAAATGGTATTCAAAGATTACCCAAGCTATATACATTTATATGACCCTTTCATGCAAAATGTTTCCAACATTTAAGATGATTTCAATTTTTTTTGCTAAATAAATGCCAAAATAAAAGTGATCAGAATCGCACATTTCTGATTGTGTCATATTAGAAATATCTACTTACATAATTAATGAGTTAAACTTTCACCAGTATTGTATGAGAATGATTTTATTACTATAAATCTGCTAACTTTTGGTGTTATAATTTACAATTTTTTTGCCAATTTGACAGATGCTTATATTTGTTTGACTAGATCTTTACGCATTTACCATTAATTTGCACACCTTATTTTCAGAATTGCCTAAGTCCGTGTTTGCCAATATAAAGTGGCAAATTTACTTATTATATTGGGATTTTTTCTGTTCCTTACTTATTTTTAAATTTGTTTTTATTGTAATTTCTTCCATCACTATTTATCCTCCTTACTCCATCAACCCCCTCATCTTTTTTACATTTAGCTCGATCCTTCCTTCTGAGCCCTCAACTTCCTCCCACCAGAGATGACATCCTGCTCTTCATCTATGAATGTGTCTCTCTTTTGCTTATTAGTTTAGTTTATTCATTAGATTCCACATATGAGTGATATCATGATATTTGTCTTTGTCTGACTGGCTTAATTCATTTAGCATAGTATTCCACAGGTTCGTCCATGCTGTTGCAAAGGGTAAAATTTTCTTCATTTTTATAGCTGAGTAGTATTCCATCGTGTAGATGTCCCATAGTTGTTTTATCCACTCATCTATTGATGGACACTTGGGCTTCCTCCATATCTTGGAGATTGTAAATAATACCGCAGTGAATATAGGGGTGCTTATGTTCTTTGGAATTAATGTCTTGGGTTTCTTCCTATATTCCCAGAAGTGAGATCACTGGTTCAAAAGACAGTTCTGTTTTAATTTTTTCAGGAATTTCCATACTGCTTTCCACAGTGACTGCACCAATATGCATTCTCACCAACGGTGCAAAAGGGTTCCCCTTCCTCCACATCCTCACTGGCACTTGTTGTTTTGTTGATTTATTGATGATAGCCATTGTGACAAGTATGAGGTTGTATCTGACTGTGGTTTTAATTTGCATTACTCTGATGATTAGTGTCATTGGGCATCTTTTCATATGTCTATTCACCATATGTGTGTCCTCTTTTGAGAAGTGTCTATATAGGTCTTTTGCCTATTATTTAATTGGGTTATTTGGTTTTTTTGGTGTTGCATTTTATAAGTTCTTTATAAATTTTGATAGTAACCCTGTATCAGATGTGTTGGTGAATATGTTCTCCCATTCATGGGTTGTTTTTTTATTTTGTAGATGATTTCCTTTGTTGTGTAAAAGCTTTTAAGTTTAGTGATGTCCCATTGTTTATTTTGTTTCCCTTGCCTGAGGAGATATATTAGATAAAATATTGTTATGAGCAGTGCCTACAATTTCTCTGCATATGTTTTCTTCTAGGATCTTTATGGTTTTGAGTCTAAAACACATAAAACTTTATTCCACTTAAACGTATTCTTGTCTGTGGTGTACGAAAGTGGTCTGGTTCCATTTTTCTTCACATATCTCTCCAATTTTCCCAACACCATTTATTGAATAAACTACCTTTAGCCCATTGCATGTGCTTGCTTTTTCTGTCAAATATTAATTGACTATACAGGTCTGGATTTATTTCTGAGCTCTCTATACTGTTCCATTGATCTATGTTTTTGTTTTTATGCCAGTACCATGCTGTTTTGATTACTGTGGCCTTATAGTATAGTTTGATATTAGGTATCATGATTCCTTCAACTTTGTTATTCTTTCTCAAGATCACTGTTGCTATTTGAGGCTTTTTGTGATTCCATGAAAATTTTTGAAATATTTGTTTTAGTTCTGTGAAATATGTCATTGGTATCATGAAAGGAATTGCATTGAATCTGTATATTGCTTTGTGTAGTATGGGTATTTTAATGATGTTAATTCTTTTTGTCCATGAACTCTGTATGTTTTCACTTCTCTGTATCTTTTTCAATTTTTTTCTTCAGTGTCTTATAATTTTCTAAGTATATTTTTAGATTTATTCCTAAGTATTTTATTTTTTGAAGCAATTATAAATATGATTGTTTTCTTAATTTCTATTTCTGATAGTTCATTTTTGGCATATAAAGATGCAACTGATCTCTAGATATTAATATTGTATTCTGCTATTTTGATGACTTCATTTATCAGTTCTAGCAATTTTTTAGTGGAATCTTTAGAGTTCTGCCTGTATGGTATGTCATAGGCAAATGAAGACAGTTTTACTTCTTTTCCAATTTGGATGCCTTTTATTTCTTTTTCTTATCTCATTGCTGTGACTAGGACTTCCAATACTATGTTGAACATAGGACATGAAAGTGGACATCTCAGATTTGTTTCCAATCTTAAGGAGAATGCTCAGTTTTTGCCCATTGGTTATGATGCTGGCAGCGATTTTATCATATATGGCCTTTATTAGGTTTATGTATGTTCTCTCTATTCCCACTTTGCTGGGAGTTTTATTATAATGGGTGCTGGATATTATCAAATACTTTTTCTGCATCTAATGATATGATCATGTGGTTTTTATCCTTCATTTTGTATATGCGATGAATCACATTTATTGATTTGCAAATGTTATACCAACCTTGCATTCCTGGAAAAAATCCTCCTTGATCATGCTGTATGATCTTTTTGCTGTGTTGCTGTATTTAGTTTGATAATATTTTGTTGAAGATTTTAGCATCTATGTTCATCAGGGGTATCATCCTAAAAGTTTATTTTTTGTAGTGTCTATCTGGTTGTGGAATTAGGATGATCATGGTCTTTTAAAATGAGCTAGGGAACCTTTACTCCTCTTGAATTTTTTGAAATAGTTGAGGAGAAGAAGTATTAGTTCATCTAGAATATTTGGTAAAATTTACCTGTGAAGCCACATGGTCCAGGGCTTTTATTGTTGAGACTTTCTTTTATTACTGCTTCAATTTCACAAGGTAAAATCGGTGTAATCAGATTTCCTGGTTCTCCCTGATTTAGTTTTGGAAGATTGTATGTATTTAGAAATTTATCTATTTCATTCAAGTTTCCAGTTTGTTTGCATATTTCTTCTCTTTCATTTGTAATTTTATTTACTTGGATTCTCTCTTTTTCTTGCCGAGTCTGGTTAAAAGTTTGTCAGTCTTGTTTATATTTTCAGATAACTAGCACTTGGATTCATTGTTCTTTTGTATGTTTTTTTTTTTTAGACCCTCTATACAGCCTGGCTTTTCACCACCTTGAATATTTTATGCCAATCTTTTTTGGCCTGAAATGTTTTTATTGGGGAATCAGATGACAATTAAGTGGGAGCTCCTTTGTAGGTAACTAACTGTTTTTCTCTTGTGGCTTCTTATATTCTCTCCTTGTCTTTTAAGGTTTGCCATTTTAATTATGATGTGGCTTCGTGCGGACCTCTTTTTGTCTATCATATTTGGGGCTCTCTGTGCCTCCTGGACTTCTATGCCTTTTTCTTTCGCCAAGTTAGGGAAGTTTTCCATCATTATTTCTTCAAGTGGGTGTGATCTCTTGCTTAAACTCTTCCTTTTCTGGTATTCCCATGATGCAGATGTTTTTATGCTTCATCTTGTCCCTAAGTTTTCTTAAGCTCTCCTCATTTTTTTTTTTTTAAATAACTGAAGTTGTGGAGGAAATAATCAGAAGGAAATAATCAGAAGAGGAGCTAATTGTGTGTCTCCACTTTTTTTTTTAAAGATTTTATTTATTTATCTTTAGAGGGGAAGGGAAGGAGAGAGGGAGAGGAACATCAATGTATGGTTGCCTTTCATGTGTCCCCTGCTGGGAATTGGCCTGCAGGGAACTGGTCTGCAACTCAGGCATGTGCCCTGACTAGGAATCGAACCGCGATTGTCTTGTTCGCAGGCCCGTGCTCAATCCACTGAGCTACACCAGCCAGGGCTCTAAGCTCTCCTCATTTTTTAAATTCCTTTTTCTTTTCACTTCTCTGCCTGGGTGTTTTCTTTTTCTACCTTGTCTTCGAAATCACTGATTTGATCCTCTGTTTCATCTGACCTATTTATTTCTTCCAATTATTGTTTATTGCAGGTATCACATTTTTTTTTATTTATGACTAGTTCTTTTTTCATTCACTTCTGGAGATTCTCTTGTTCTTTCATTTGGGTCTTGTTTCTTTGTCTACCCATTTTGGCTGCTTCTTTGTGCTTGTTTCTATGTATTAGGTAGATCTCCAAAACGTCTGTTGTCATCCTGTCTCAGATGCTGCATGGTACTGTCCCTGGGCAACCTGTTTGGTGCTATCAGTGATCAACAGCTTGTGGCTCTCTCTGCTGGGCCTGGGTGTGTGCAGAAATAACCAGACTGCACACCAAGGCTGGCTCTTACTAGCACTAGGCCCTGGGAGGGTCAGCTAAAGTGTCAAAATTCCCAGAGTCTTCACCTGCAGGTTTTCTGTTAGGCTTACCATGAAAGTTCCTCCAGCTGTACTTAGCATGGCTTAAGCTCCACAGGTTGGGTGAGGATTCCTTCAGTTGGGGCTATTGCTCCCCCCCCCCTGCAGGTATATCCTGCATGGATGGGAGTGCTCTGCCCAAGAAAGATGGCTTCTGCAGTATTGGGAATGACCGAGCATTGGGATCCTCATAGCTTACCCTTCAGCTCTCTCCCTAAAGGCACCAGTCCCAGACCCTCCTTATGTGTCTCTTGTCCATTCTGGGCTCCCTACGCAAGAGTCCAGGGTAAGGGGCTCTCTGTATCTCTAGGCATCTCTCCCTGACAGAGGGTAACCCCACTGCTTTTCACAGCCTTTCCTTGTCCTGACACTCTAGAGTGGGGAGCCCAGCCTGAGATTTAGAACGTGCATGTCTCAGGAGAATCCCCCAGCCACTGAAATTTTCCTCCAGAACTTCATCTGCCACCCTTGGCAGCCCAGCCAGCCCTCTCATGCCTCTGTACTTCCTACCAGTCTTGATGTAATAGTGTTTTTCCCTTTTGTATTCGGCTATAGGCTTCTGTCCAGTTACCGTTCACTTGGTTATTCGGGATGATTTTTCTATAATCTCGTTGTGATTTTAGTTTGGTCCTGGAAGGAGGTGAGTGTAGCTTCCACTTACTCTGCTGCCATCTCAGAATTCTAGTCTTCCTTATTTATTCATTTGTAAATTTATGAAGCATTTATCATACATGATGCAAACATTTTTAATGTATCCTTTACATTATTATTTTGTGATATTTTTGATATATAACTTTAGATTCACTTGCAGTCAGGTGATCACTTTTATCCTCTCCACTTATCACAGTCATCTACACCCCTTGTTGCATTTAAACATGATGATTGTATCTGCATAAATCTAACTTCAAACATGCTCCCCTTTTTAGCTTTCCAGCACATCTCTCTAATTCTCCAACTCTAGTAAGTCTCCTTCCTGCACAGGGCTTTCTACCTATCAATCCCCATTATCTTTCACTCTCCTCCAAGTCCTGATTTCCCTCCTTATCCAGTAAATAAATCCCATCAAGACAATAAATTCATAGAATATACCCTGAACTCCCTAAACCCTATTATTTTTCATGTTAAGCAAAACCTGATCCTTACTGGAAAACTGTAGACTGTTTGCCACATGAGTCAATGTGATGGGGAAAAAATCCAGCCATGTTAACTTGTTTCCCAATAAATTAATAACCACCAACCTCCAATGGGCCTTTTTGCTGCAGTCCATATTTACAGTTCGTCAAACCATTAACGCCTTGCTTTCCTCCAAACTATACCAGCTGATGATTTTGCTTCCTATTTCACAAAGGAAGTAGAAGTTATCAGCAGAGAATCCATGTTCTCTAACTACCACACCTGTCAATTTGCATGTGTATGCAAGGAACACTTTGCCTACCTCTGCTCTTTAGGGAAATCTTTTCCTTGTTCCCATGAAAACCAAGTGTGACATTTACTTAATCATAGTCCGTCTTCTCCAATTATTAGTTAATTTTAGAAATAGCTCCCCCCTACTACATATTTAAAAAATATTTATTTACTTATTTTTTAGAGAGAGGGGAAAGAGGAGAGAAAGTGGGAAAGAGAAATATCTGTACAAGAGAGAACATTGATGAGTTGCTTCTCATACATGTCCTGACCAGGGATGAACCGCACCCCAGGCATGTGCCCTGACCAGAAATCGTACTAGCAATCTTTCCCTTTGCAGGACAATGCCCACCCAGCTGAACCACACCATCTGACTGCACTGCATTCTAATGTGTCTAAGTGGTCATTGTCCAAGCACCAGAGAAGACCTGTAAATATGCAGAGAAACCAACATGGATTCAGAGAGCACTATGTGGCCACGAGGCTCACTTTCTCATCATACCGGATGACCTAAACCCCTCAGTCTTTCTATGGATTCAGACATAATACTGAGAGAAATCAGGGAAGAGAGAGAGTATGTATTTGAAAGACTGTTTTTCCCTCAAATGAGTCATCCATTAAAAGACTATACATACACCAGAATACTTTTTTTTAAATTTATTTTTTTATTGATTATGCCATTACAGTTGTTCTATTCCCCCCTTCAGAATACTTTTCATTAAAAATTGAATCAGAATTTTTCTATTCTATTCTAATTAGTTTGGTGGAGACATTTTTGTTAGCACTTTTGGAATGTATAATACACTTTCAGCACACAAAATGAAATATGTAGTTAAAAGTGTGTTTGAGTGCCAACCTTCTTATTCTATCTGAGAAGTATTAGTATAAACTGGTAAATAAAATGATGTAGGTTCCAACTTTCAATGAATGGAGGTAAAGAAATCCCACCAGCACTTTCAATTAATTAGCTAGAAAATATGTCTGAAGAAATATTGGATTCTAAAATAGAAACTTAATTTTTATAATATAAATATGTGGTTATTTATTGCTGTACTTAAAACAGAATCTGTTACACATATTCTTTAATATCCTTAATAATATCCCTCTTTCAGAAGTACATATGACCTACCTCTCATGGCTAATGTAGGAGTTAAACAGACTCCTCCGTACCAATAAATATGAAAGACAAGCAGAGATGCATCAAAAGCATTGTTTAGCATATAATATTCTTTAATATAAAATTTTAAAGCATACATATTTGAGCATTAGAACACATTTTTTATGAAAGTATAAATTCATAAATGCCCATTCTACATTTTTTATTTCATAAGTATTTCTCTGTTACTTATTAATAATCACATCAACATGTTTGAAATTATCCAAATTTTAATAGACTAGCGTGGTCTAATTAAAACTGTATGATTTTAGCCATTTGAATTTGAAATTTAAACTTGACCCTAAGCATTGCTAGATATCACAAAAATAATCAAGCCTGTATACAGTGCTTGTGTTTTATTTTAATGGATTTTTAGGCACCTTTTTCTGATTTATTTTCTTTCTACATCAGTCTATTGATGCTGACCATGTATTGTCATGTTTCTAATTAGGAAACAAAGAGAAAATGAAATGCTGTTTAAGGTACATTAAAGTAACAAATCATCTGTCTCTCTTCTTTCTGGGGTGCTCCTGGGAGGGATGGGGTTGAGAGGGGGCTGTTTCCTCTCTCTTCTGAGTCATGCAGTGTGGGCCACTACTTGGTCTCATAGGCCCATCAATGGTGCCTTTAGCTGTATCATGAAATTCTTTTCACTGTATTATTACTGGCCAGTGCCTAAAGATTTCAGACCCAGATCCCTAAAATGAAACTATTCAAGGAAATCTAGGAAAGAATTTGTTGTAGGGAATAGTGTGTTCAGTTGCTCTCTTGTCCTTTCATATCACTGCCAAATTTTTCTCAAAATTTGGTGGTAATCACAGAGAATCAAAAGAAAGTGTAGGAAAGTATACTTTCTACTAGGAGTAAACTAGGAGAAGAAAGCATACTAGGAGAAGAAAGTATAGGGAAATTTAACTTTACTGTTAAATTCTAATATATACATCAAAAAGTCTACTTTTGGGAGCACCAGCACCCAGTTTTTAAAATCAGCTTTTTGCCCTGACTGGTGTGGCACAGTGAGTTGGGCATTGTCCTGCAAACCACAAGGTCACAAGTGTGATTTCGGTCAGGACACATGCCTAGGTTGCAGGATAGGATCCCTGGTTAGGGTGAGGGGCAGGGGTGTGTGCAACAGGCAACCAATGATGTTTCTCTTGCACATTGGTGTTTCTCTCCATTTATCCCTCCCTTCCCCCGCTCTAAAAATAAATAAATCTTAAAAAAAATAAAGTCAGCTTTCTCCATTGCTAACTTACTGCCCAACATTGCTTTATTTCTAATTTCTTTACTACAAGTATTCACTACCATTTAGAAAAATGCACATTCTCCACAGGATTTATTTGCCCCCGGGTTTATCATCAGTGCCCTCCACCCCAAACCGATCATTCTAGACATTAATGACTTCCGAGTTTCATGTGCTTGGTCATTAAAAACCCAGGCTCTCCTGCATGGTGCTGGCATCATGCCCTGTGTCCTTCTACGCCTCCCAAGGAGACCTGGAGGTAGTTCTGACGTCGCAGACATTCTCACTACCGGTGTGATTTTTAGATACTGTTTATTCTCCCCATAGTCTAGAAAATAATTGTAGACACTCACCCCTTCTAAAGGTAAGTATTAATTTTCAAAGCAGAGTTAATGCCCTAGTGGAGGGAAAAACTTTTCCTAATTTTTAAAGTATCTCCCTCATGGTAGTTTATATGCCTTTAGGAGTGGGTGATGGTGAATGATTATAAATTTTTATTTTAAGCCTTTGGAAAATTATTTATTTTGTAAAAGAAATATTTCTTAGGCACTAATCATTACAGACGCTGTGTTTTAAAGGTGAAAACTTCTTGGTTTGATGCTCTCTTCCCACATCCCCATAGCCTGCTGTGCTTCCCGGTGCAGCTCTCAGAATGCCACGCTGTAACTGCCAGTTCAGGTTCATGGCTGTTCATCAGATTATATGGATATGAGGGTTGGGACTTACAGGTTGCTTTTTCTCTCTTATCACCAGCATTTCATACAGCGTACATTATATGTACAACAGCACACTCAGGAGTGGTTAATTGACCTGCATTCTTAAATGACTGAGCTATGGATCTTATGGACCTCTAGATAGTCAAGATCATTGACAATCTAGGGGGAGAAATGAACATCTCTGCACCTAGTTAAAATTCTGTGGTGGGATAATATATTGCAAGTTTATTTTGTGGTTTGTTTTTGTTGCTATGGAAACAGAAAAGCAGAAGTACATTTGCCTCGCTGAAATAGCCCAAAAGTCTATATATACACCTGTGTTTTAAATTCTAGTTTCCTTGTTAGTGGGGTAGGAAATAAAAACTCCTTTGTGTTTCTTGGAACTTCCTGATAATAATTCCTAAACAGATTGTTTTGCTTTGAAGCCCATTGAAAAACTCATTCTAGGAATTGATTACATGACAGGTACTTAATCCAAGAGGGCAAGACTTGGGTTCCTTTCTCTCAGAGCTTTGGGGGGATAGCTGTGCTCTGTGCCTCAGGATGCTGGACAGTCATCCATAGTTAGAGAGCTCAAGACTTCATCTGAGTGTGGAAGGAGAAGAGCCATTTGAATGATCTTCAAGGCTGAGGTGGTCTCACTGAAGACAACATGGCCCTTTTTCTGCCCAGTGGAAATCCCTACAAGTCCTTTGTAACCTCAGCAGTTCTCTAGTAATGCTTTCTATTGGGATCTCCTGGCAACCGAGGGATTGGAACCAAATTGAATGGTCTGCAGTGTTCTGAGGTAACATAACCTCGTTGATTAATCATAAATGAAATGGTTTAGGAGAGGGCAGAGAACAATTAATGCTTTCCAAGGCTTTAGTCTTGAAGAGAAGGATATAAAATTTAGTAGGAACTTTTAAGCTTTGATTAGAAATAGAAGGATGGAACTGGAAAGCATTATGCCGAGTGAAATAAACCAGGTGTTGAAAGACAAATACCATATGATCTCACCTTTAACAGGAAGCTAAACAACAAAACAAACAAGGAAGCAAAATAAAAACAAAGACACTGAAATAGAGAACAAGGGGACAGTGACCAGAAGGGAGAGGGGAGGGAATTTCAGGGGATAAAGGAGAAGGATTCAGAGGAACTAGTATAAAGGACACATGGACAACAGCTAAGGGGGGACGTGGGGAGCACTGAGGGGGGGGTGGGCTGGGATGGGAGTAAAAGACAGAAAACTGTACTTGAATAATAATTAAATTTTAAAAAGTTTCCAAAAAAGAGAAAGAAATAGAAGAAGAAAAGAGTAATTGAGGAAGAATGAAGAGCATAAGCAAGTGTATGGAATTAAGAAAATGTATGTTGGAAGAAAAGTATTTAGTTGGATATGACTAAAACAGTGCTTATCAACATTTACTGGGCATGAGAGTACTTTGTAATATTTTAGTATATCATACACACACACGTATACATACACACAGGGACATAACTGGGATAGTCTGAATAATACAGGTGAAATGGGGTTCCATTATGAAGAATTGGAAGTTCTACAGGTGTATCTAATGCACTCAAAGGGCAAAAAACATAGGGATAGAGGGGTAGGTTAACCAGAAAGAAAAATGGGACTTGAGGCAAAATCTAGGGAGAACTTGATTTTGAACAATGTCGAACAACTTGTTCAAAAGTTTGGACTCTGAATGAAGGAAATTCCATTTTTCTTTGTCTATTGCTTTATATTTTATGATATGGGTATGTGTCATATTATAATACCATTTAGGTTTATTATTTATCAAAAGTGTCTCCACACCCTCATTCTTTCTTTCCTTCATGTGTTTAATAAGCACATGTCGAGCACCTTTCATGTGACAGAGATACATGAATATGGATAAAAAGGATACAGCCCGATTTGAAGTTCTTAGTATGGTTCTTTTAATACTTCACTGGACTGTAAGTACAAATTTTACCATTGGCAACAATGTAGAATTTATTTAACTAATTACTGTGTATGGAAGCTTAACCTGTTTCCAACAACAAAAAGAAAACTCATTTTCCCACAAAGCCATTGAGCATGTTTACTTCTGAAAGCAAAATGCTGCCTTTTGCAAATATCTAAGGGAATAAAATACTAACCTAATTAACTAATTAGATCATTGTAATGAGGTTTTCAAGGAACCTTCTGAAACCCTTACTATCTTGGTTGGCCTTTGTAATTTAGATATTTACTATACATGATGAGTATCTTTAAGAAATTTCACTGTTAATGGGCTTTTAAAGGGTGGTGGTTGAAGCCGTTTTTGACAGTTACTCGTTCTGCATAATGTGATACATTCAGTGTGTGTGTGGGTGATGTGTGCATGTGTGTATATACACTTTCGAGCAGAATTACAGTTACAAATGGTTTTGGCTTCAGATCCAGACCTCAGAAAATGACTTAATTCCACACCCTGACACTTTCCACTGTTATAGGTTAATCTTCTATAAACTCACTTTGAAAAGATGTGTTATGGTTATTCTAGAACTCCTTAAAGTAGAAATATTTCAGAAGTATAAAATGTTAATCATATGAGAACTAAAAGAACACATTTCTTCCCTCATGAAAATTTTGGTCAGTCAAGAAAAAGCCAAAGAAATATATTCCATAAAATGCTGAAATAATGTATGGAAGATCTGTGAAACTAAAACAACCACACAATCTAAGTGAAATGCCCATATTTATTTATATAATGAGGGTGACCCTCCGTGTATAGAAGATCCCTCTTTTTTTGACTGTGGTTTTCTTGTCTGCAGAAACACTGTGTGGCCTATATTCTACTTAATTAAAAGCAATAGAGGGCCTTCCAAGATGTTAAAGGGGCCAGAGCTGAACAGTGTGTTGACATTAGATGAATGGGCAAGGCCACCTGCTAGCTCCACTCTTGGCTTTGTGGATGATTTGCATTCCTGTGGCCTGTTGCTCGGCATGACCACTCTCAGCACTTCGCAGCCCAATGGCCTGTTTAATATCATGGATGCCTTCCAGTCCTGAAGTCTCTCTTCTGCATTAACATCAGTACACAATAGCAAGAGGCTTGACCCCTGCTTTCTCTGCATAGAGTATGATGTTTTTACTTAATTTAGGCCACATAAAAGAAAAGGAAATGCCTTTCTACAGTCTGGATTAAGATTAAATAAATTTCTTCTTGCCTAAAATCTTTACCAGATTGTTTGTTCTTTCACGAAAATATTGTTCTGCATTTTAATTGGAAAACAGTGTAAGTTAGACCAAAAATATAATTCTTGGTATTATTAATATCTAAAAAATGTTCCTATCTTGTTTCTAATTTTTTTGTCAACAAAGTAAGTTACTCGAGTGCATTGAGATTGGACTGCAAAGGCTCTGATGGCATTAGACTCTAACCCTACGCACTGTCATGTTTCGGAGATTGGAAATCATAGGTAGCAACAGAAGCGAAGGGATGATTCATAACACTGCAATGTAGAATATATTACAAAAACAAAGACTATCATGACAGGAACTTGCCAAACAGTTGATTTTAAATTATTTTAGGGACGGTAACACTAATGGGAATGGATGTAGGTAGATTTGGCACATTTTCCATGAGAAATTGAAATAATAGCTTATATCTAGCACTAGCAGAGATACTGACATTATGAATAGACTGCATCTTTGTTGTTTTCTTAAGTAGTTAAAACTTCATGTTAAAATGGATAATTTGTATTTAATTCTGCACTTAATGTTGATAAAATATGATTTATTAATAAAAGATGTATATATACACATACACACACACATACACCCAAACAATTTTTGCTTCAGGCCAAGATGGAATAACAGAGACCAGGTTCATGTTCCAACCTAAAATAGCCAAAATTGACAAAACAAATGAGACAACACTTTTCAACACAGTGGATGTCAGTCAGAAAAAGCAGAGGCACCCCTGATACATAGGACACAAATGAGGTAGATCCTATGACTGCGCCAGTATGCTGCCCTGAGAGATATTTCAAATCACAATGTAGTGTGTAGGAACCTGGGAGATTATATCCTTTCAAAAACATGTGAGATGAAGACCTTTTTGGTCACTAGCAGGTTCATGGATCAAGAAGTGTTAAAGGAAATTCTCCAGACAGAATAAAAGTGACTGCAGGTGAAAATACATATCAATCCAAAGGAATGAAAGTTATCAGATGGTAACTACATGGGTAAATATACAAAATAAAAAAATTAAATCTCTTAAAGATGACCATTGAAATAAAAGTAATAACAATATAAAATGGAATTATATGAATAAGTAAAGTATATGAAGTGATGTAATCTGGGAGGAAGAAAGTCACTTAAATGTAGAATGACCTATAATTTTAAAGTAACCACTGAAATAATATAACAATAAGTAATAGGTCAATAAAGTAGATACATTTGAATTATAAAAGCTGTTCAACTAATCCATAAGAGGGCAGAAAAAGAAAACAAAGAGAACAAAAAATAACCCAATAGCTAGATGATATCAATAACCATGTTAATCCCAACTTGACTTTTCAAGACCTTTAACCCATTAACTAAAACCAGCATTATCCTAGTAGCAAAACATAACAAAAATAATTAAAGAAAGCAAAAGTTACACTAGGGTAAGTACTGCCTCTTTTGAAGTAGACTAAGAAATTCCAAACAAAATTTTAACAAAATAAAACAATATATAAAATAGGGAATTTCATATTACTGATGGAGCATTATCCCAGGAATGGGATGTCGTTTTAATATTGAAAAGTCAGTATAGTTTACAGTATCAACAAACTAACAGAAAGAAAACATAATCATCTCAGTGGAATCATCAAAACTATTTGACAAAACCCATCCCCTATTCCTGATTTAAAAAACAATACAAAATAAAAAAAATTTCACCAAAACAAGAAAAAAATCCTCAAACATACAAAAATATATACAGCTAACATCCTCATTAATATCAACAACAAGACATGAATGTAACTTTTCACCACCCCTTTCATTCAATGTTGTACTAAAGGTTTTAATGCAATAAGGCAAGTAAGCAAGGAAATAATTGAAGCATCCAAATTATCTTGACACACTCACTGGCATAAGATATTCAATAAAATTTTATAAAGCTACCAGAACTATCAAGTTTATTAACATTACATGATACAAAATGAATATAAAACTTAAGAGCATTTTATACATTACTAAGGACAAATGGGATACTGACAGAAAAATAAACAATACTTTATTTGACAATATGAATTACTTAGGGATAAATCTGACAAAAGATGTACAAGATCTGCAAAGCACTGTTTAGAGAAATTTAAAAATAGAAAAGGACTACTATACCTTGTTCCTGGCTTGGGAGACTCAATATTGTTCAGTGGTAAAACTCTGTGTTAAAACTATCCAACCGTGCAGCATCATCAGCTAAAAATCTCCAGCACAAAACATGATATACCACTTTTGACACATTTGACCAGTCACAGCACCTTCTCCATACACTACACATTTTTTTTTTTGCATTTGAGTTCCATTTTTACCTTTCTTGAAATAATAAAGCAGAATAAGCCAAAAGTGTTGCATATTTTCTTTCATCATCAATGTTAAAATGGCTATACAAAAATTTACCAATACTGATAAATTTTTAAAGCACTCTGATATGACAACTGTCACAATACAATCTAACAAAGTTCTTTTGAATGAAGTGAGAGACAACCAAATGCTACAAGAGACATTTTACAAAAAAACCAAATGAACCTTTTGAGCAACCCAATATTTAGCGCAGTGTCCGGGACAAAGCAACTTTTCATTTTGTAAATTCATGTATATATGTATAGAAATATTTTAGAAGTATATAAAAGTAGGTGTAGGTTATGGTTGACTTTGTAGGAATAGCTTTATAACATTTTAATACTATATTATTTACCAATTTGCTTATACTTTTGATAGAATGATAATTTATATTTTTATAATTTCATAACAATGATAGTATTAAATGGAATCAGTAAACCACATTATAAAAAAACAAAACTAAATGAAAGGGTGTGCTGTTTAGGAAGATTTTCTTACCCAATCCCTCCTAGCATTCACAGAGTTTTGAAACTTTTGTACCTGCTCTGATAATGCACTAATATTTTTAAACTTTTATTTTATTTTATTTCCATTAATTCATATTTTGTAACTCATGTATAACATACATATTGATTTATAAAATAATATGGCTGTATCGATAAGGGAAAGCAATAATATTTGAATAAAAATATAATTGAAGAAATAAATATAATATACTTCAAAACCATCAAAAATTCTCAATAAAAGTCAAAAGAGATTATAAAACTTCTCTTCAAACACTTCTTGAAGTGATGCTTCACAGTAACTAATTTGTGAGAAAAAAGTGACTAAGATTCATTTTTTACCAAATAATTATTTTGACCAAAACCATATTATTCAACTTTCTTCTAAATTTCTTTTAATACAATTCATTTTGGAGTTAAAACAAAACAAAGTAGTCAAGGGATTTGTGTCACGGAGCAAATTAGAATACATGCTTAACTCCAAATCTTGAAAGTTGTGTTCATAAAAATGTGCTGTTTCCTAAAACAGTAGAAATCATTGAAGGTTTTATTGGGCAGGAGAGTGACATCAGAAATGTGATATTTAAACAAAATCGCTGTTGGAAATGTGGTCAGTGAACTGGAAGGGACAGAGTTAATTGAGCCGAAAACCAGTCCTGACAAGCATAGACTCATTTTGTGGTTTGTATTATACGTGAGGCCCTAGTCCCAAGTTTGGTTTAAGGCAACAGGGCATTTTTTTTCTGGAAAAGTTGTTTTCATACCCAAGAGTTTTCCCAGAGGTACTTAGAGGGTTCCTAGCATCATTACACACAGACAGTGTCTGAGAAAGCAGTAATCTTCCCCACTTGTCTTTTCCACATGCTCAGACTTTGACTGTAGGGAGGGATGAAGAGTTTCACTTGAAAAACAAGACAACTGTGGCTTAAACTCATCCGGAAACATTGTGCTTCTGTAGACGTGCAGTGTGCAGGCACATAACCTTCAGTTGCAGAATTTCATACTTTTATTTGAAGATTCCATTGTGAAGCAGCTTTTTATTCTGTTTAATTTCTATGGTGAAGATACTGCAGGGCTGTGGCTTACTATAGCATAGTTTCATTTTGGCATACTATGAACAGTTTGATAATATCTGCCCAGTGTGGGATCTAATTCTTTGATGATGTAAGTCCTCATTAGAAGTTCAGGAAAACTATTTAATTTATTTATTATAATTGATTGTGGGAAAGAAAGGAAGGTACTATTAAGTCCTTCATTTAAGCTACTTCAGTCATTTAAACTAATCCAGAGAGATCTCTGGATTAGCAGCACAGGCATCTCCTGACAGCCCAGACCTCCTAAAATCATAACCCACGTGTTGATGTGATGCTCACGCAATCGTTCCCATTCCAGTTTGACAGACGCTGCTCGAGAGAACCTGTGGGCGCCCAGTCCAGGGAGGGAGGTTTGTTAACATGCACTGAGCATCCTGGTATAAACAAGGGAAACTACACTCAACTTATTGGTAGGAAATACCAACAAATATTTAATAGTGCTTATGTGCCGGGAATCTGTCTGCTTTCTTCATTTCCTCCTTCTTCCCTTTGTTTCTTTCTGGTTAACAAAATAATTCTGTCCAATCTTGTGTCTTTTTAGGCTATGTCTAATGTCAGTTACAAACTGGAAAATCAGTGAGATCATTGCTTTCCTAAATGATACAAAACAGGTTTTTGTTCTTTAAAAAATTAAATGATGAAATAAGATAGTATCACATAGAAACACCTTCTCTTTGTAGCTTCTGTTTTGTATGCTCAGGTGGACCAGATTCTATACAGTGACCCAATAACATAGGTGTCATTTCATTATTATGTCCCTTCTAGTCTTCCCACGTTGGCCAGTCTCCTTAAGATTATATATAACATTTATTAGTAATGTATTTTTAATTTATTGCATATAATTTTGTTATTCTACTGTTTTTTTAAATATTTTATTTATTTTATTTTTAGAGAGGGGAAGGGAGGGAGAAAGAGAAACACCAATGTGTGGTTGCCTTTCATGCACCCCCCACTGGGGACCTGGCCTGCAACCCAGGCATGTGCCCTGGACTGGGGATCAAACTGGCAACCTTTTGGTTTGCAGCCCATGCTCAATCCGCTGAACCACACCAGCCAGGGCTATTCAGTGGTTTTCGTGTAAATAATAGTATGCACTGAGACGCCAAAGATTGGGCTACTGAACTTTTCCTGTCCTTAGTAATTTTAAAAGTCTTCATTCATGTCCATGTCTCTCTTTTTATTTCAGATGAGAAATAATGAGAAATGATTTAGAGGAGAAAGGCAAAGATAAACCTGTAATAATCTTTCCAATGTAAATATATTGGATGGAGCCAAATATTGAAGTCCATACTTAATGTTACCTCAGCCCTAGCTCTGGTAGTACCTCAAAATATTCTGAAAACACCAGCCGTATATGAGTCAACACCCTGCCCTCGAGTGGCTAATACATTTTGTCGTGTGTGGTAGCTTTCTGGCTGTAACATATCCCATAGATGTCTTCAGCATGGCATTACGGAAAGAGCCTGGAGTCTGGAGTCCATCCGTGAATCTAGTCTGAAGAGGGACACATTATCACCGAGTTCCTGGCAGTGAGTCACCATCAATGTCAGGGTCACCATCCCTGTCAGACACATGACAAAGGGAAGCACTGAGTCAGCCAAGATGGAGAAAATACGCTGCCTGCTGTAGCCACCTCATTGAATAAATGAGAAAATGAGATGAGAGCAATGTGAGAGGCCTTCGGAAAGAGGTCACATACCACTGTGGCATTGTCATATATGAAGGTTGTGTTTTACTTCACTCTCTCAACAGACTGTAAGGTTGAGGTGCAGATGTGATGAGATTATTAGTGGCCAAATGAATACTCCTCTATATAATCATTTGACTACATATATAGTCTAAAGTAGGGTTTCTGTGATACCTTTAAGACATATTTTAATTGAAGAATTACTGTGGCAGAATCCCAACCAGAGATATTTCAAAAATCCTTTTGGCACTAAAAGACTAGCCCTATGTATACAGCAGTGTTTAGTATTATAAGAAAAACAATCTTAGATGATAGAAGTCTGAATTTTAATGGAGCAAATGTGTCCTTTTTATACCCTGAGATATGTTATATTATATAGGACTCACTGTGTAGAGTCATATCCTTTAACTTTCCTGTTATCTGGGCTGGATAAAGCCTAAAAAATAACAATTACATGACATTTGCTAGCACTCAGATTGTATCTATCACAGTACCACCTCTGTCCACCATTATAACTATGTGCTAACTGACATTGCGTCCAAGTATATGAAGTAATAAATAGGCCCCTAGTGCCAAGCAAATGCAAAAGCAGACAGAGCATTTTCCCCTGCATATGGGAACCATCTCTTATGAATTTAAGTTCTATCAGGATAGGCAGTTTGAATTGTTTCTATATTTCCTTTGTTAAGAAACTACTTTTACTTTTAAAAATAAGCTTTGGTTGGGGTTCTTCAGTGGAAACAATAGACAACTAAAACATGTTGCAACTGAAGAATTTTAGTACAAACTGGAGAGTTTCGTTTCAAGCACTTTTGAAAGATAGTGTATGGGGATTATTATGACTCTGTATATTTCAAGTGCTGGAAAGATTAGTCTCAACATTAGGTCCCATGCTGTCCCTGCACTGACGGTTATTAAGTTTAGGCCAATGCATAAGAGTGAGGGAAATGTTTGGAAATGGGCCATGGGGAAGGGGTGAGGAAAAGGGAGAAATTTAGGCTACACTGTTGCTATCAACACTTCCTCAGTGAAAGGCTATTTAATGAATTTAGTCTTCACAGATTTTTAGTAGTGTTGAAATTTTGGAAGGCATATGTTTGAATATTCACACTGTTTTGCTATGCCGTTTCTCGTAAAAGGGGAGAGAAAAAGAATTGAAGGAATATTTGCTACCCCTCTCTATCACTAGTGTGTTGCAGTAGCTGAGATGGAGCACCTTGTGTTTTTTTTCTTTATCTTTGCCTGTTTTTATGTTGTACATATTGAGCATAAGAATATCTGTTTCTCTGATGTGCAGAATTGTACTCTGATGGCCATTAAAAGTTTGGAAATGAGTGGTGTTTGGTATTAACCAGCTGTGGCCTTGAGTGATGAAATTCTAAAAATATGTAGTGAGCCTTCTCAAAAAGCATATGCCTTAAATATGTAGAAGTAATCAAACACATAAGACCAACCTTTAGGCAAAATTGCCTGTAGGTGGTATAAGAATCCAGTTCTTGATTCCAAGGATTGCATTTTAGGAGCTGGAGACTTTTATATGTAAACTAGAATGATTGCATTGCTAACAATTCTAAAATGAGCAATAAAACAAAAACATCCTATTTTATGTTATATTCCACTATGATAAAAATTGGCACATGCGCAGATGCAAAGAATGACACAATTAGGTTATAGAGATTTAAGGAGTCTTAAGGATCTCTAAAAGGATAACGTACCACAGAACAGACTGCTCGTGACCATCGCTATGTGTGTTTCCTGCCGAAATTCATTTACCACTTGTTATTTCATACTATTGCTCTTTGAAATACTTTTGGAGCCTAGACTTGCAAGACTCACAATAAGATATTTAGCCATTACAGCCTTAAAAAATACCTTTGATATTTAGATTCATAATTTATTACAAGAATAAAAACTGTTTTATCGCCACAGGCAGTTTTAGCACACTCAGAAATGGTATGAATAAACCAGATAAAACTGCGAGTGTTTCCCTAGCATTTTTTCCTTCTGCCTGTGTACAAACATAAAACTTATTCTTAAAACCCCCATGTAAATATTTTTCAGTACATCCTGTGCTAGTTCCAGTGATTAAATTCTATCTTATGCCTATGTTTACACGACACTTTTAAATTAAATACTTGGGTCAAAAATGTCTATTTTGCATACTACCAGAAAATGCAGCAAAATGTACTTCTTAGGCACAAGTAAAAGTTTTTGTTTCCTTCTTCAGAATGTATTGACATTATTGGATTTTTGTTTGTTATGGAATTGTTTTAGTAATACTTTCAAGCGTTAACTTTTGGGTTTCTTCTTTTTTATACACTTAGAAAAAAAACCTGGGGTCATTCTGTCAGCTCCACAGATATCAGATCTAAATGTCTTTTGCTGCAACTAAAGCCTGTCTCCTCTTCCTCTTGGTTCACTGCACAAAGAGAACAGCTGTTAGACATCACCCCTTGCAATAATAAGTTTCTTCTTAACTTTCTCTCTTTCAGTTCAGTTCATTAAACAACCCCAAGCCCTGCAGGTTTCCTCATAGGCCCTGTTATCCTAGCTGCAGTGGTCAGATGCGGCCTTGCCGTCACATGGCCACGGCCCCATGTCCTTGGAACCCCAAACTGGAACAGCAGCCACAGCAGGACCACACTTTTTTAAAAACAGCCATGGTTGCCTCTCTCTAGCTCATTTTATAACATTTCAGGTAATGATAACAACAGAGTAAAGGTGAATTTACAGATTCTTTGCGATCCTTTCATTGCTTTTCATGATTTAGTAATTTTGTATTGCCTGTTATTTAAATTAGTTATTATTTTAGGTGACCAAAATTAAATTTTTTTCAGATCATTCTTCCTACTCTACTTTATTTAATTTTTGAGAGCCCATCTTTTATTTATTTTTGTTTTGTTTATTTTAAAAATATTTTGTAGTTTATGCTGTTACAGCTGCCCCAGGTTTCCTCCTTTTTCTCCTTCCACCAGTCCCTCCCACTCAGGCAGCCCCGGGTTCTTTCCCTAACCCCTTCACATCCCTTCAACTGGTCCCCATCCCCACTGCTCCTCTTACAGCCGTCAGTCTGTTCAGAGTAAACTAACAAGCAAAATAGAATCAGAGGCATAGAAACGCGGATCAGTCATCCTATTTTAGATTAGGCGTCTTATAGGAAGCAGAGGTCAAAATAAATTTTGAAAAAAAAACCCTTGCTTTCTTTCTATATAACATGATAGTTACCCTACCGATACATTAACGTCCTTGCAGGAGTCAGGACACATAAAAATAAAGGTGTATGAAAATAATTTGATAATGGTGACATACATCTACACCATTTTCATCTACAAAAATTGCAAAATGCTAGTAACTTTTGAACCAATCTCTTTCTTTCCTCCTTATTCTTATGCTTTTGGATCTCACTTTTATTCTCTTTGTATCCATCTATGTTAATATATATACTTATATGTGATTTGCATGTATCTAACATATGTAAAATATAGTGTATTTATATATAATGAATACATACATGTGTGAGTATGTATATTATATATATATACTTGTGTAAAGCAGAGGTTAAGAGCATAGGATTTGAGTTCTACCTCACTGATATGTGAAAGTTCTGAACATTTTCCAACATAGTCTCTTTAGCTATGAAATATCAGAATCAAAACTCACCGCAACTTCATAGGTAGGCTGTGAGAATTAAATAGGATGATACATTTGTAATACTTTGTAAAATATCTGATATACAATGAACATACAATAAATATTACTAGCACTTTAATTACATTATTTTGTTTTTTAAAGATTTTGTTTTTATTTATTTATATTTAGAGGGGAAGGGAAGGAGAGAGGGAGAGAATATCAATGTATGGTTGCCTCTCATGCATCCCCTGCTGGGAACTGGCCCGCAACCCAGGCATGTGCCCTGACTGGGAATCGAACCTTGATCGTCTGGTTCACAGGCCTGCGCTCAATGCACTGAGCTACACCAGCCAGGGCTAATTACATTATTTTTATTGTAAGCATCATACCTTAAGTGGCATCACCATCAAAATAAAGTTTTCCATTACATTACTGTATCTAATTTTTAGAATATTATTAACCTTAGAAATATTTTAATATGACTGCTTTCCAATTCTTTAAAAACATTTTTTACTTGCTTAAATCTGTTAATGGTTGTTTACTGTCTTCCCACAAGCTGTTTGTTTGCACTCGTGCAAATTTAAAACCTTACTCCTGGCTTGATTTAACCTTTTCTTAGGAGGGGGTCACATTGCACCATTGATCTTTGTGTAATTGTTAATGAGATATATACATGTAAGAATAGTACTTACTATGTGGAAGGCTGCGGTTTAGTAACAAAACATTTAGGTAAAAGTCAGTTACAAACATCTGCATTTCAGCTTGGCTTGTTCTTTTCCATGATCACATACTCTTGATCTCTGGAAGCCCAGTTTTTCATAAGGACTTAGTGTATCTGAGCTCTTTGGTAAGAAAATGCAAGATGTGTTTAGGGAGGAAAATAGTTTAGGTTAGGAAGGTGGATTATGTATAAATGATACAGAATCTGGAATGCCAAAACCAGGAAATAAAGTTTACTGTTTAGACTAAGAATTTGAGCATACTACACATATTTTTATTTTAGAAAGCAAATGTATAAAATTAATTCTAGAAAAACATTGAAGACAACAAGTGAGCAGGGTAAATTTTAACAAATCAGATATTTTAAAAAGTAGTATATTACTTTGTCTCTCTTTACTCTCTTTCCTATAAATGTATTTTCAAGTCCCGCTGGGATTATATGGATTCTTTAACAATTGGAATTTGTTGTTGATATTTGGAGAGGTAATGCATTGTCAAGGTTTAAAATTCAAAAATACAAAAGAGTATACACGGAAATGTTCCCTTTTAATCCTGTGCCCTGGCCCTCAGTTCTGTCCCCCAAAGTAATGAGTACTGTCAATTCATGCACCCTGCCAAGGCAATCAAAAGCAAATGCATGCAGGAACACACCGCACGCACACGCACACCCGTGGCCTTATATGCTAACGTACTTTTCACTTTCTTTTACATCAGACCTTTGTGAAGTAACAATGTATCTTAGAGGTCATTCTATATCATAGAGAGCTTTCTCATTTATCTTATGTTCATGTGGAATTTTATTACATAAATATTTTGTAATTATATAAACAGTACTCTGTTGGTGGACCGTATAAACCAGGAAAAAGCTAGCTATCGCTGCAGTAATGACAACAAAGATCTTTCAGTCTCAGTTGATTGAATCGCAAAAGTTTTTCATTCCTGCTCTCTGTCCATTGTTTGTTATCTGGGTGCCTGACTTCATGTATTCCTTCCTCAAAGAATTGGGTTGAAAACCTTCACCATTTACAGATGAATAAGTGAAAAAGTTTGAGGTTATGTTCTTCTATATCTTTGTTGGTTTTCTGTCTACTAGTTCTGTTTCTTGCTAACAGAATAATATTAAGTCTTCAACTAGACATTAAAAATCTCTAATTCCCCTTTCAGTTCTGTCAGTTTTTTCTTAGTGTAAAACTTTTGTTGACTGCTTGTATTGTTTTGTACAGTTTTCTACTGGTGCAGAACACATTACCACACTTAGTGGCTTAAACCAGCTTTCATTTATTACCCTATAGACCTTTGCTTAGGAGTCCTGGATGAATTTGCTCTGCCCACCTGTCTCTTGCTACCTACTTTTCAGAGTCCCCAAAATGTGTTGATTCCAATCTATCCAGGTTTTATAAGTGTGCTGAGAGAGAGAAACGGGGTTGTCTTCATCTTCTTCATATTCAAAAGAAGATCCCTCAACTTAGAGTTTTTAAACATAAACAATAGAAGCTGTCTCTGGCTGGTAAAAAATAAAAATTATTTTGTTTTTCTAAAAGTTATTGTTTAAGTTACAGAATTGTTGGTCATATTGAAGAATCAGGCTACAGGCCATGCTTCAGGAGCTGTGCTGGTAATTCTGTCCTAGAAGGCGCTGTCGGATCAGGGGACAGCTGCCATAAGAGAAGCTCAGTTCTGCACAACTGCCCTGTGGTCAGTGAAGGGGTGGTAGTTTCTCGTATGGTCGTTGGGAAGCAGTATGCGGGCTTCCTGTAGGTTATAGCTGGTCTGTTAATCTAGAGCCCAACCAGCATCCATGGCTTCTTGCTCAAGTGATTCACCACTTAACCCAAGTCTGTCATACGTGAATCTAATTTATGAAAATTGTCACATGCCTATATGTGCAGATAAAGTCAGATCCTGGCATTTTTAACACCGACACGTGTGGAAGTGAGTTCTGTGGGTTCTACCTCATGAAGGGAAATCCCATAGGCATAGCCAAGGTATCAAAAGGTTCTGGGCAGCCAGGAAGTGTCACAAATATCTGTTGCATTTATTGTGCATTGTATAAGACAAAAGAATCTTTGGTCCTGTTTTATTTACTAATAATGTGGAATCCATTATACTAGTAAAAGTACTAGTTTGTTTTCTATATCTAGGTTTCATGAAATTAACTGGTATTTTTAAGTGCTTTTATTGCAGCATTGGATGTAGGTATATAAGGAAAACGTTAAATATGGATGTTGGTGTCTGTATTGCACATAGAATTCTTAATGACATATATTTTCCTTTTTATAATTATAAACAAACAAAAATAGCAACAAAATGCCTACTGGATTCTTGCCTCTGAAGTATTTACCTGAACATATGGTAGTAAAGAACACAGACTGTGAAGAGAAAGAGCCTGCATTGTACCCTCTCCTGTGACTTAATAGCTGAGTACCCTTGAGCAACTTAACTTAGCTACTCTGCAACTGTGCTTTGTACCTATAAAATGAGGGTGAGAATGGCGGTTCCAAGCTCAGAGAGTTACTGAGAGCATTAAACAAGGTAAATGTCAAGCCTGGTACATAGTAAATGCTCAGTACATTTTAGTTATGCTTAGTAATATTAATGTTATTTTCTTTAACATGTTAGTAAAATGTATTCATTTTACCTTTTAAGATACTCAGTGTTGAGGAAAATGAATATTACCTGCTTACAAATAGTGAACGTTTTCTGATTCATGATGTGTTCTTGGTAGTGACTAGTGAATCAAACAACTTCTAAATGTTAAATATGTTTACCTTCTTGTATGTAGTCATCTTAGCAGGTAACTAGAATCTGGAATATCTACTAGGAACACCCTTATGCTTATCTTCAATCACAAGTCACAATGTTCTTCAAAGTGAAGGAGTCAAGGCAAAGGTCAGTGGAAACTCAGCTCATGACTTTTATAGCCTAGCCTGTGTGAGCACATGATGAATGAGTCCAAACTTTCAAAAAGAAAGAAAAAATCTGTGAACATTTCTTGGCTTCCGTGTATAATGTTATAAAAGATAATTATGGTGCTTTTCAGTACTCTTCTCCATTTCTGCTTAAGGGGTATTTCCTGCAGTTTTGGCAAATGATGTTTCCAAAAATTTTGAAATATTTAACTGGTGTGGCTTTTTAAACTGGCTGCTACCCATGCAGTAGGATTTATTTCCTTTTAGTATAAATCAAATATTTAAGATGATAGCTCAGAGAAAATAATTTGAGTTTTATTGCTTTGGAAAGAATATCTGTGTGAGTCCTTCATGCTCCATTAGTTAGAAAATATTAAAATAAAATGAATGAGTCCTGCTATGAATCTATGATAATTTGTGGCCTGGTCTCCCATAATAAAAAAAATAAAAACTCTAATCTTAACAAGGCTTTAACATGTAATATCAGATGTAATAACATAGAGCTTTCTTTTTCTTTCATATGCCAAGGAGTGAAAAAAGAAAATGTAACTGCTTTTGCTTAAAGTCTTAGGAAAAGTACCTACGCTGACTGACTCAGGAACTTCACAAAGTACAATAACTGATTTCTGATACTTTGGGTGGATAAAAATGTGGTTTTCCATGAAGAGGGTTAACTTTTTCCTGAGTACCCTGTGGGTTAATTCTTGAAATGGGATCTTATTTCTGGCATATCGTACAGTTTCAGTGAAAGCCTTTTTTTAGGCCCTATTTGTAAAAATTATTTGCGTGGCTAGGTCATGTTGGTTCCATTACTTTTTAGCATACAACTGGGACTGCAGAGTCTCAGCTTGATTCAGAACCAAAAAAGAGAGTTTATAAAAGTGCATTCTCGTAGGGGGGAAGCTTGTGAGCATAAAAGTTATGAGCGTAGGGACTCCTGTCCTCTGCCTCTCTGTGTTACTTACTCCATTCTCGAAGGCTTATGTTCTAGTCAAGGGAGCGGTAGTTTCTTGCATGGTCGTTGGGAAGCAGTATGCGGGCTTCCTGTAGGTTTCAGTTGTGTAGCAATAAGTTACCAATTTGTCCAGCTTCAAAGTTGGTATATTATATTATTTCATCTCTTTAACAAAATGTAGCTTAGGGCTCCAGAAAATAAACACATCAATGCATCATCATTCCATCTATTTTAGAAATTTATTTGAGAAATTTTAGAATAGGCTACACTGAGGAATTTTAACAGCAAATTAAATAATCTCTTCATGGAACAATTCAATTAATAGGAAGATTTTTTTTTTTTGCCCCACAGGCTAGATTTGAGACAGATGACTTTCAGTAATGTTTTAATTCCAGTTAAAAGCCCAAGAGGGTTTCCAAACAAGAGTAAAAAGGAAGGTCTTGCTTGAGCTTGCCTTGGATGAGGCAGCAACTTCTGCAGCTGCAACATAGCTGCGTGGGGGAAGGAGGCAGATACTGTGCTAGTGAAATTATCAAGAGAGGGGGCATCGCTTGTTTCAGCACTGGAATTTCCTCCTAAATTTTACATTCCCCAGTCAGCTGTGATCTGACTTAATGTTTCCCTGTCTAAAACTTGAAGAGACAGTCTAATTAAGAAAATGTGTCCTTAAAATTTTTTCCAGTGGCTGCCCTGATGAACGAAAACTTATAAATGACACAGCAGGGGAGTGTATTCTTATTTTACACTGACATCCTTACTTGGATATATCACACTACCTAAACTGGTTTTCTACCCTACTCTTCAAATTATGTACTTAAAGATATTTGTCTGCTTCCAGACATCAAACTAAAAGCATGAAAAGGATTGCCCATAAAGACAAAAGTTAGCATTTCTTGTGTGATCGAGATGCATGTTCATCCTCTTAACATAAAAACTTAAAAGTGTATAGGAGCCCCGAATGATTCTCGTTTTCTTGTGTGCACACTCTGTACAATCCTCTCTCCTTGAGCATGGTCTGAATCTATTAACTCACTTCTAAGGAATTGTGTATGATAGAACTGATAGGATGTCACCTCTAAGTTTATCTTCTAAAAAGACCCCCCCCCCATGTTTGCTCTGGGAGAGGACCGCTGCCCTATGGTGAGGGGCTTTGCCAGGCTTGTGGAGAGGCTCTGCAGCAAGGACGAAGGACTGCCAACAGCCTTTCGAGTGAGCTTGGAAGTGGATCCGTTAGCCCTCGGGTTTTGAGATTACTACAGCCCAGCTAACAATTTGAATTTATCTCACGAGAGACCTCGAACTAGAGACATTCAGCTGAGCCTCATCCAGATTCCTAACCCATAAACATTTAAAATAAATGTTTATTATTTTAAGGCAACAAATTTTGTGATAATTTTTTGCATAGCAATAGAGAGCTAAATCAAAATACTTAAGACAGTTTGAAAAGATAACATTTTGCTTTGTAGACAGAGTTTAAATAGTATATTCACTAATGCATATATACATAATTATATACAATATATAAAGAAGTAATATAATTGCATTGTTGTAAAATACAATATTTGTTTATCTCTGTATACATTTGAAAAATAAATTTCTCTCTCAACGGTTCTCCAGTGCCCTCTCCCAGACAAAATATCTGTTACTGTTTCATGTATCTTTCTAGAGATAGTCAATATACATATGTACAAGTTAGGTATGGTTCTACATCTTTAAAAAGCACATGTTGTTTTTTAACTTACTGACATATTTCATAATCAAGTTATTAGGCACTTTAATGTTTTAAATGGCTACATGCCACAATTTATTCATCAGATTCCCAGCTGATAAATATTTTGAATTATGGTATTTTGCCACAAATAACAATGCAAAAAGGAATATCTTATATTGATGCCTATAGAAATGTTTCTTTAAAAAATGGAATTGTTGTATCCAAAGATGTTTCTAAATTTTTTATTTAGATACAGTTGTTGGTTTTCCTCTACGAAGTTTGTTCTGTTCACACTCCCCAAAACGATGTAAGACAGTGCTCACTTTCCCACACTTCTGTTAACATGGTTCTCAAACTTTTATATCTTTTTCAGTGTCAAATTCTAAATAAATACATGTATCCTTTTGGCTTTAATGTTTCTTAGGTCTGTCTAATATTAATCAGAAGTGGGGTTGACCATTTCCCCAAATATTTAAAAGCCCTTAATATTTCTTTTTCTAGGAACTGTATATTCATATTCCTTGCCCATTTTTTAAAATTGAATCACTGTGAAATTCTTTGCAATTTATAAAAGCATTTTATAAATAAGGAAATTAGCTTTTGTCTATCTTATATATGCTCAAAAATTTTGCCCCAGTTACTCACCTGTTTTTATTTTATGGGTATATATACATAGACCGTGGAGGGAACTGAGTCGGTCACCAAAAATTGGTTAATGGAAGTTGAGCTGTGCTTAGACACTTAGCACTTATGAAGCGCCTCCTACAAAGTATCAGCAAAAGGGATGTACTGATGGGTAAGGATGGGTTGCTTTCCTTTGGCAGCATCATGGTGTAAACGTTAAGAAAAGACCTTATGCAAGTGTAGCATTTAGTCTTTAATATTGAAGAATAGCCACAACCTTAACAAAACAAAATCGTCAGCAGATAAAGAGTGAGGAAATGGAGACAACCAAAAACATGGATAAATTAAAAAATACAGAAAATAGACAAAGTACGTTAAATATACCTAGCTTTGTCCCCGACTTCCTGAAACTTTAGATGGAGTCCTGAAGTGCTTAATTATGTAACTAAACTTAACATAACTACTTTCTAAATAGTAAGTACTTTTTAGTCATTCAGTGGCATCAGGTGCATTAAGAATTTAGTTTACCAACCAATTATTCAAAGGACTTCTTCTGGAACTGGGGAGAATCTAGTATGGATGAAAACACTAAAGGATGAATTTATTTTGGAAGTAGAATCGCCCTTCTGTGACATCAGGCACCAATATACCCCGTAAAGGTAGTGAATGAAATTAATTCCTAATTCCTAGTTACGCAGTCCTCTGTCATGTGGTCAGAGAGTGGTATTTCCAAAAAGTAACAATTTAGTTACTTTTTAATCTTTGCAGCTACACTATAAACTGCCACTTCTAGAAGGAAATGCTTTGGTAATTTTATATATAAAGGATATTTAGGGTAATTAACTCTCTCAGCTTACACTGAGGACGGAATTATCTAGTGCCCTATACAGTATAAGTGAAGAATGAAGATTCATGTCTGTGGAACTTCAGGGTAATTCACTGTTAAACAAGAAAATTGATATCTCAGAAAATGTGAAAAATTTAAATGTATAAGTAAACCAGTCAACGACAAAAAAAATACTTCATGTGCACCTCTTGAACAGAAAAAGGAATATGATAGGCATCTCAGTGGTCTGGAGAATCACCTACTTCTAATTACATTTCCTTCTCTCTTCAGTTACTTGACAACTACCAATTAAGCAATTATGCCAGTTATTTTCTTTAGCATTCATTTGACATGTAAGACATATGTTTCTGATTCTATCTCTGGAGAGAGAGAGACAGACAGAGGTATTCAGTTAGGAGAGTTAGGGGCCATGTCATATAATAATTCTATTATATTATTCATTTAACAAATAGTCATTTGCTCTTCTCTGCCTCTATTGCCCATTTGTTTTTCTCTGTATTCTCTCAAGAAATTATGTCTCCATCGACTCAGTTATATAAGCCAGAAGCCTAGAAGTAACCCTTGACATCTCTCTCTGTCTTACCACCCATTTGTGATAAATTATGTCTCCCAAACATCTCTTGCATTTACGTGCTTCCCTTTGGAATCACTCAAGATCAAATTACCATTAAATTCCGCCTGTCTGCTTGTTCCATTGCACATGCACACACATGCAATGAAATCATATCTATCACATTTTTTTACCCCTTCATCTAGTGATAGGCACAGGTTGTTTCCCTATGTTATCTATTGTAAATAATTTTCAAGTGACTATAATAATGCAAATGTCTCCTCAAAATTATGATTTCATTTCCTTTATATATATATATATATATATATATATATATATATATATATATACCCAGAAGTGGGATTGCTGGATCATATATTTCTAATTTTTAAAGAAAATTCATACTTTTTTCACAATGGCTACACCAGTTTACATTCCCACCAACGGTATGAAAGTGTTTATTTCTCCACATCCTTGCCAACACTTCTTATTTTTTTCCTTCTGGGTAACAGTCATTCTAATGGTGTAAAGTGAAATCTCATTGTGGTTTTGATTTGTATTTCTCTGATCATTAGTCATGCTGTGCAACTATTTATATACCTGTTGACCATTTATAGCTTGTATTTATTTACTTACTTATGAAATGTCTATTCAAGTAGTTTTCCCATATTTAACAGGTTATTTTTGTTTGTTTTGTTATTGAGTTGTTTAATGTCTTTGTGTATTTTGGATATTAACTTCTTATCAGACATATAATTTGTAACATTTTCTTCCATTCCATTGGTTGTTCCTTAACTCTTGATTGTTTTCCTTGATGTGCCAAAGCCTTTCGGTTTGATGCAATCTACTTGTCTATTTTTTTCTTTTGTTGCCTGTGGTTCTGGGGTCATATCCATATCTATTGTGCAGACTGATGTAAAGAAACATTTTTCCTCTGTTTTCTTGTATTTTTATTGTTCCAAGCCTTACATTTAAGTCCTTAATCCATTTTAGGTTGATTTTTATAAATGATAAGAGACAATGATCCAATTTTATCCTTCTGCATGTGGATAGATACCTAGTTTTCCAAACAGCATTTATTGAACGGACTGTTTTTTCCTTATTGTGTGTTCATGCCACTCTTGTTAAATATGTCTTGACTACAAACATGTGGGTTGATTTATTTATGTCTTCTCTGTTCTGTTTAATTGCTCTATATGTCTGTTTTTACACCAGTACTATACTGTTTTGGTTACCATGTCTTTGTAATATATTTTGAAATCAGGAATTATTTTGATTCCAGTTTTGTTTTTCTTGCTCAAGATAAATTTAGTCATTTGGAGTCTTTTCTGTTTCCATATGACTCTAAGGATTGTTTTTCTTTTTTAAATATATTTTATTGATTATGCCATTACAGTTTTATTTCCCCTCTACCCTGCACACCCCTCCCCCACCATCCCCCCCTTTAGTTTATGACCACATGTCTCAAGTTCTTTAGATTCTATATTTCCTATACTATTCTTGCCCTCCCCCTATCTATTTTCTATCTACCATCTATGCTACTTATTCTCTGTACCTTCTCCCCCCTTCTCCTTCTCCCACTCCCCTGTTGCTAACCCTCCTCTTCATTTCTATGGTTCTGCTCCTGATCTAGCTGTCCTCTTAGTTTGTTTTTGTTTTAGGTGTGGTTCTTAGTAACTGTGAGTTTGCTGTCCTTTCACTGTTCATCTTTTTTATCTTCTTTTTCTTAGGTAAGTCCCTTTAACATTTCATATAATAAGGGCTTGGTGATGATGAACTCCTTGAATTTGATCTTATCTGAGAAACACTTTATCTGTCCTTCCATTCTAAATGAAAGCTTTGCTGGATAGAGCAATCTTGGATGGAGGTCTTTGGATTTCATGACTTGGAATACTTCTGTCCAGCCCCTTCTTGCCTGTAAGGTCTCTTTTGAGAAATCAGCTGACAGTCTGATGGGAAGTCCTTTGTAGGTGACTGTCCCCTTATCTCTTGCTGCTTCTAGGATTCTCTCCTTCATTTTAATCTTGGCTAATGTAATTCTGACATGCCTTGGTATGTTCCTTCTTGGGTCCAACTTGTTTGGGACTCTCTGAGCTTTCTGGATTTCCTGGAAGTCTATTTCCTTTGCCAGATTGGGGAAATTTCTATTTCTGTTAAAAAATACCATTGTATTTTGATCATGATTGCATTGAATCTATAGCTCACTTTGGGTAATATGGACATTTTAGTAATATTAACTCTTCCAATCCATACACAAAAGATATCTTTGGATTTATTTGTGTCTTCTTAAATTTATTTTATCAGTATTTTACAGTTTTTAGTATACTCATCTTTCACCACTATGGTTAAATTTATTCCTAAATCATACTGAATAGAAAGCTGAAAGCTTTTCCTGTGAGATCAGGAGCAAGTCAAGGATGCCCACTCTCTCCACCTCCTCTTCCCCTTTCATAGGTTTATGTGTTGTGTGGTGTCTAGGAAGGACATTCCTAGTACATGGTTGTTGGGATATTTTCATGTAGACTTTTGCTGAAATATACTGCCTGGATTAGTAAATATGTTGGCATTCATCCCTTCTAGCCTTTAGCCAAAGTATGCACCCCAGTCCTGCCACGTTCATCATTAAGATACTGACCTTGTTTTCTCCATCAGCAGGATTCCCCATGGCTGCTGGCCATCTCTGGCAAACTCAAAATAATTATTCTGAGATATGGAAAATTATCTAGTGTTCCATGACAGTAAATCCCCAGAGGACTTAGCGGGTTGACACAGCTCTCTTTGCCTAAATGTGCCACTTCCCATGTCTAACCATGTACTTTGGTGCCAAATGCTGGAAGTCGGAATTCTTGAGGAGGTCGCCCTTTCCTGAGGGGCCTTTGAGATGCATATAGGAAGGGTCACTCTGTTCTAGGTTCCCTTCTGCCACATCCCAGGTTCATATCGGTTGTACCTCAGTGGCTCCGCCTCTGACAGAGGGGAAACACAGAGCACCTTCTTAGGACTCCCAACAAACTTCAGTTAATTTTGTTGTTCATCTTTTCCAACTTTACTCTTTCCCTAAACTGGATCAATTTTATCTATTTTAGGTGTCATACATTATTCACAGTCCTGTTTTTTTTTTAATTTAAATTGTGCCTATAGAGAGAAACTTTGAGTTTTTCATTATTATTTGAAGACATGGTTTTTGGTAATAAGAGAACACTTTCTTTCTCCAAGATCAGACTCTTGAACGTCCAAACTCTTTTGAATTTCAAAAATGTTGTTTCTGCTCTTAATTTAAAGTTTATTTGAAAATTCAATTAGTATCTTAAAATTCTGTGAGCTTCTTTGCTCTTGCCCTGGAGTGCTGGAGACAGTTAGCTCAGGGCAGATTTTGCTATACAGCCAGAAAGATGCAGGGGAAAAATGGGAGGAAAATATTTGTTATTAGCTAATAAATTTATTTTTCTATAACAAAAACAAGCTGAATGTAATGAACTTTAGGAAAGCAGAGGTATAGAATGAACTTTGCAAATCAAGTTGGATGTGAACATTCTTTTTCCTAGGAATGTGAGTTTTCCTCTACAAGGGACTTGTTGAGAAAATGGAGATTTCAGAATAAAGCCATCATTATTTAAAGCAAATAAGTAAAGAAATAATAATATGCTAGTTGTTTCACTAGATGAACTAACAACAATGACAGATTTCCATGAAGTTAAATGAAAAAAAAGCTACTTAGATGTAAGTGTGAAAGTTGCCCCAAAAAGTCACAATCCAAGACCTACTCTTCATTTTTGTCCTCATGCCCATTTGTTTGTGAATGTTTCCTCGTTTTAAGGATAGTTATGAGACTTATTAAAAAGACAAAGATGTTCTCTGTATTCTCACATAGGTAGCATTTGTAGAAATGACTGATTTGAGTACAATTTCTGCTGGTTCTGAGAGTCCCCTGAACCATCAGCTCTGTGAGTTCAGTTTCCCTGAGACAGAAATGACGTCAGACAAACTGTAGAGCACAGATGCCCTTGACAGACCTAACAGCTTGCAGAAACACCTGCAGGACCAACTGGTGAAGAACATTGCATTCTTTAGTGTCGCAACAGTTTATTCTATTGCTTTGTTTTTTCTTCAGAATTTTTTCCTGTATCATGTAGTGAAGTGTGAATTTTGCATAAATCCCAAATTTTCAATGTCAAGGCATTATAGATTCAAAGTCAGCTGTTATTCACCCAGAAATGCCTACCAGGTTTCCACTGCATGTTGATAATGATGTACTAATATTGGTATGACAGTACTAAGGGCCTCTTCTCTTACAGAGATTTC
Source organism: Artibeus jamaicensis (assembly GCF_021234435.1). Taxonomy (NCBI): domain Eukaryota; kingdom Metazoa; phylum Chordata; class Mammalia; order Chiroptera; family Phyllostomidae; genus Artibeus; species Artibeus jamaicensis. Next base: position 645,470 of record NW_026521859.1, read on the forward strand.
ATAAGAAATTGAAGAAAGTCACACAAAAAAGAATGTCCTGTTAGGGAGAAGTAGAAGAAATGTGGCAGATCAAAAATTAATTCAGATTGACTTATGATTTTATACTATCTGTTGTCAAGCAATTCATTAAAAAAACTATATCTTTTCTTTATTCTGATTGATTTCTTCAGAAAACGATGGCAGAATGTGAGAGTAATTCATTTTTATCAAAATTATGAAGATTTGCTTTATTATAATAAAAGTATAATTCCCAGAGAAACATTCTTTTTAAATTTTTTTTCATTTGGTGGGTTTTTAAGTTATAGAATTAGCATATATACTATAATGGGTGAAATTAGTGAGAGGTATACAAAAAGGAATTTAAACATGTCCTCTTTCTTCCTCATCTCTGCTCCAATCTATTTTCTCAAGGTAACCAGTATTAACCACAGAGTATATCCTGTTACTTCTTTTTGCTTGATTAGAAAAGCATATGCATTATGAGTGTGTGAATAAATATATATAGTTGACTTTGAAAATGAAATAAGGTGTTTAGCTGTTCAAGAGGAGTTTATTTGGGAATAGCTGAGAATTGCAATTCAGGACAGTAAACTATGGCGCACTGAAGGCAAGTTGGAGGAAAAAGTAGAGAAGGTCAACTTTCACCACCTTTTAGCAGGAAACCGTGGAGAGCTGTGGTGGTTGTTTATTGGCTGTGAGTAGTGCACAGGTTGTTGCTGGGTCAGAAGGAAGTCTCTTTCTTCCTTCTGGGGTCTGAATGCTGTGGTGAGCAATGCATGCAAGCCCTCCCTTCACGGCTTCCTGACTCCATCTTGATTTTAGGTTTCTTTGGTTCATTTTCACAATATGCACATTCCAAATAATACAGATATATACACATATAGGTACACATATATAAAATATATGACACACATATATGAAGTATTTTTATCATTTGTTACTTATAGATATTATCTTTTAATATACCTATTACTATGCCACTTGCTTTTCACTTAGTATATTGATCCACCTGTATATCAATAATTGATTTAACTTTGTGTTGATCTAATTTATTAATACATATAAATGCAAAAATAGTTATACATAAGTATAATTATACTATATATTTTCTTTAAGAACATTTTTATTTTTTAGTATTTTATTTTTATTAATTTTTAGAGGGCAAGGAAAGGAGAAAGAGAGGGAGAGAAACAATGGTATGAGAGAAACATTGATTGGTTGCATCTCACACACCCCCAACCAGGGACCTGTCCCACAACCAAGGCATCTGCCCTGACTGGGAATCCAAGCAGTGACCCTTTGCAGGGTGATGACCAACACACTGAGCCACATTGGTCAGGGCAAGTCATTTTCATTATTATTTGCTTCTCTTCTGTTTTGTTTCTTTCACTATATCTTAAAATATATACCACTATATACATGTATAGATTTTGTCACTGTTAACCAGAAACTTTTATTTTCTCTTTGTCTTTATTGCTTTTTTTCCTCAATAATATTTTACAAAAAAAGATCTCCAAATAAATTGATATGGCTCTAATTTATTTTTGATGACTTTATGATATTTCATGTATTTGTTCTTTAATTCTTTTAACCACTCCTCTATTAATGAGAATTCATTTATTCCTAATTTTTGCTTTATATATCATGGACATATTAAACATGTCATCACAAATGTACTTCAACAAAAAATTTGTTTTAATTTAATCATGACTTTGGATTATAATTCCCATTAAACAAGCCAAAGGTAGACAAAGTGTTTCATGGAAGTAAATTTTAAAATATGTCATAAAATAGTATTTACAATATATAATATAAATGATATGATACAGCTTACAAACATATACGTTTATGTATATGGAGGTTCAAACAGAAATATAACATGTACCTACCACGGTGCTACAGATCACCAATGCACCTGAAGACTCCTTTCTATCTGTTCCTATTGAGGGTCGCTCCTTTCTTTCATCCACCTCCTTAGAGTGACAGTGATAAATATAAACTTCAATGTGAAGGTTTCATTTTTACTAATTAATCTATATATATCATTTAAGCTTTATATAAGTAGTAGCACTGCATGAAATTTTCTAGACCTTGCTTTTTTGTTACATATTACTTCTACACAATTCATTCACGTTAATAAGTAAGTCTGTAGTTCATTAATTTTTATTTTTTGTACAGTGTTCTATGAAATAAAGTGTGATAAATTTATTCTGCTATTGATTCACATTTACTTGTTTTTGCAGTTTGTGCTATAGAGTAAATTATTAGAATAAGATGTGGACCCCAGCTCATGGGGTCTGCCACATTGTGGATGAGATACGAGAAATTCACATGGACTACCGAGTCAGTGGAAGAAAAGGGATAGCATGGCTTTTCTCTCAAAGGCAGAAAAAGCCTCAGCTCTTGCTGTGACTAGCCTTTATTGGGTTTCTTGGCACATAACATGAAGGTCCTCATTTACTAGGCACAGGTTCACTTTAGGTGGTTACCTTTTACAGAAAACAAAGGAGAGGATGCCGCTAATCACATCACAGAAGAGGGATATTTGCAAATGAAAAGGGAAAAGTAGTTGCACCACTTACACTCATCCTTGGAAGGTTTAGCATGCATTTTAGGAAGTTACTTTGCAGTAAATGTTTCTGCCTCAATTCAGGGTGAGGGAGTTTTAGCAAAAGCAAGTCTCATAGCAGTCTAGGTACAATGCAGGTATGATTCCCCACGGGAGAACCTACCCATGGGCATGGGTCCTGTGCATCTCTGAGTGGGAGCTGGGCCCACACCACGCAGAATAGTCTCCTCCAGGAATATATAGTATGACCAACTTCAACATTGTGAGATATTTCAAAATTTCTTCTCCTAGTTCTCCACCTTCTCCTCCTTTTTCTCCTCTTCCATTGTTGTCATCATTGTCTTTCTTTACCTGTTTTTTTCAGCTATGGAAGGAAAGCTGGAATAAACATAGGTTAAGGAAATATTACATGATATTTTATAGCTTTATTAAATTTATGCTTCATAATATCTTTAATGTATTAGCCTTATAACATCTATAGCACTCCTAAAAATAAATGTAGATTCTATGGTGTTTGTGTGGGGAAAGCAGCAGATATGAGTTTGTGTTTCTGTCAGTACTTACTATGTATTCTTGCATGGTTATTAATGTCAATTTCTTTATCAGTAAACTAGAAAAAAAATGATTGTGCCTTCCTTTTCCAGTGGAATTTTAGCTCCAAAAAGATCAGACATGTATGTTCTGGTTCATTATTTTATAGGGTGTGGGAAAAGTAGGTTATGGTTTTTGAGTACATGCAATGGTTTATTCTTTTATTTTTTACATATATTTTATTGATTTTTATTGATTATGCTGTTATAGTTGTCCCAGTTTCCCCTTTTGCCTCCCCTACACACAGTATTCCATATTTCCTCCAGCAGTCCTGCACTTAGTTCATGACTGGTCATGCTTATAAGTTGTTTAGGCTACTCCATTTCCTATACTATTCTTTTTGTTTGTTTGTTTAAAATGTTGCATTGCACTTTATCTTTTTTTATTTTTCTTTTTTGTTGTTCAGGTACAGTGTCTCCATTTTCCCTTTACCACTACCCCTGCGACACCCATCTCTACCTCCCAACCTCGATTCTGCCCCCCTTTGGCTTTGTCCATGTGTCCTTTATACATGTTCTTTGATGACTCTGACTCTCTTTCCCCATTATCCCCCTCTCCTTCCCCTCTGGTTATTGTAAATTTGTTCTTTATTTTAGTGTCTCTGGTCATAATTTGCTTGCATATTTGTTTTGTTGATTTGGTTCAACATGGAGGTGAGATCATATGGTATTTGTCTTTCACCACCTGGATGATTTCACTTAGCATAATGCTCTCCAGATCCATCCATGCTATCACAAAGGACAGGAGCTCCATCTTTCTTTCTGCTGTGTAGTATTCCATTGTGTAAATGTACCATAGTTTCTTTTTATCCACTCATTTACTGATAGGCACTCAGGCTATTTTCAACACTTGGGTACTGTAAATTGTGCTGCTATGAACATGGGGGTGCAGAGGTTCTTTTGGATTGATGTTTCAGGATTCTTAGGGTATAATCTCAGCAGTAATTCTAATTGTTACCAATTAGAATTTGCAGAGTGATTACATATTAACTAAAATTAGTCTGTTTGTCTTTCAAATGTTATAAATATTATCATTTCATAGTCTTTGCTGGGGCTGGTAGGCAAAGTATATTTAAAATAGAAGCTTATGTTTAACCATATTTAGGACCATATGTTATAAATTTAGTGTCATACTCCTAACTTTTTTCACCTCTTCCAATATTTCATTTATCCTACTTCCCTATTTCATTCATGTATTTTATGCATTTGCTTTTGAAAGCTACCAAGCTACCTAAAAATAAACAAATCAACAAATCAACAAGAACCCACACAAGGTCAGGGATATATCAAAGTAAAAGTTTTCTGACACTGTTTTCTATCATTTGTACAACAACCATGCAGAGTATAGTCAGGTTTATCACCTACATTTTACAAATCAAGAAATCAAGTTTTCAAGAAGTTTATGTGACTTTCATAAGATAATAAAGGTTGAAAATGAAAAACTAATATTCAATTTAGGTGAAACATTTATATTTGTCTTACTTTTTTGTTTTGTTTAGTTTTTAGGTTTACCTTTCTAGTGTTCATCTGCCCTTTGTCATTTAAAGTAGTTTGGGGAGCCAGGTATTGATAAACATTTTTTTAAATGGAGAAAAATCCATTTCTAAATTACTTTTTATTTCTAATTTCTAATGTCACTCTGTCCTGCTCTGTTGTTTTGCTCTATACTTCTAACAAAAGTGCAGTAAAATTCTTAATATTGTAATAGTGACATAATTGTATCAATCTTTAATTTTTTTATTGAATTTATTGAGGTGACATTTGTTAATAAAATTATATAGGTTTCATATGTACGAGTATATAATACATCATCTGTATATTGCACTCTGTGTTCATCACCACAAGTCAAATCTTCTATCACTATTTATCCCCCCTTTACCCTCTTCTACCTTCCCAACCCCTTTTGCTTGAGAATCACCATGAAGTTGTCTGCATCTACGATTTTCATTTAGGATTTGATTTTCTTTGTTAATTGTATCAGTCTTAAGCATTGAGTTCTAAGATCAAAGTTACTTAGAGCATCTTTAAAGTGAATCTTATAGTTTCAATGTTTGGCAGTAGTGTGCATAAAACAGATTATGCTTTTCAAACTGAAGCAAACTTAAGCACTCTCCATTTTTCCTTGTATGCCTTCTCACTGTCCTTTGTCTTGCACTTGCAAAGCCACTGTCATCTACACACACGCACACACATCAAATCGTAGGACATTATGAGGGGAACACAGTGTCCTGTTGATATTCATTCCCCACATTCATTATTCTAAAGAATACAGGAGGTTATATGATCAGATTCAGATTCAGTTTCTACTCAGAGGGATGTGAGCTACTTCTTTGGTTGAGACAATTCTAAATGAGTATTAATGATGGTATTCAGAGATGTGAAAAAATATATATATTTTAAAAATAAGTATTAGGTAGTTTTTATTTTCTAATTGACTTTTTAAGTCGATTTTCAAATGAGTTTTTGTGGGACAAGTAATTTTGTCACATTTATTTTAACTTCTGAGAGAACCAATTCAAGGCTTTCAAAGTTTGTATCACTGCAAGGAAGCCCCCTCTACTGTGCTCCTCCCAGGTGTGCCTGGGAGAAGCGAATGATGACACCAGCAACCTTCTCCCCCACGCACCTTCCCTTATGGAGTTTGTTTCCTTTTATTAAATTTGTTAAACAGTTCATCACTTTGGTCTCTAAAGATTTTTTCTTTATTATTGTACAGATTTTAAAATGATATTATTTTGTCTATAACTGTAATGAGAAAAATACATGGGGGACCGTGTGTGAATACAAGGCACCTTCTTTGTTTCAGCTCTCCAGGGGCATATTACTCATATGTTAGTTTAACACATCCCCACAGGCAACAACTCATTGCTTAAAGTTAAGAAATATGAATCCTCTCACTAAGCCATGAGCTATTCAGCTTACCAGCAATTGAATTTAAAAGATTTAGATTGTGAGTGCAGCTGTAACACTGGAAACAAAGCATTTATAGTAATAATGACCTATGGAAACACGCGGGAGCTACCACTGGCATCACCGGGAAACTTAGGCCCTTTGTTCTTGGTGAGAACATGTTACTGTCCATTACTCATTCATATTAACCTTCATGATGTTCCATCGTGATCTTTATCTGAAAGTTTATGTATATCCTGTGCATGACATGTTTAGAGTATTTTTGACACAGTAACCTTTTTAAATGCTTGAAATGTTTATTTTTAATTTTAAGTTTTTGGATTCTTCCTCAGTTATATTCCCCTTTGAGATGGCCATGGTTTTATTAAAGTGTGTGAGATACCCTGAGTCATATTACCGACAAGTTGTGAAAATAAAGCAAGTGTCCTAAAGGCCAGTGCTATAGTCGATCATGAGATCTGCAGTTTCAGTGTTTCAGAGCAACGGAGTGTTCTACCCAGGGGTTCAGTGCACTGCTGGAGGACTTCCTGTTGCCCCCATCAGACTGGTAATGTCTGGGTCAGACGGTAGCTGATGCTAGCAGACCAGCTGGGTTCCCACCTCTGCTTCTGTGCTCTGTTGGCCCGATTGAGACTAATTAATAGCATTTTAACTGGATTTCTCTGGTCACCTGTCTTACTAAATATTGACATTCTCTGTGTTCAACAATGGCCAGAGTCAGTAAAGCTGAGGCAAAGCACTGTCCTGAGTTCTACCCTAGCACTTAAGCTTTTTTTCCTCTCTACACCCCATTCCTGTAGCAATGTAGTAAAGAAATCCTGCTGTAGATGCCTGGCTAAGGATTCAGAAGGATGCACCTTCTCCACAGACGGAAGCAGAGTGAAAACTGACCCTTTCTAAGAATGGCATCTAACTGACAACTAGCATGAATTTTTTTTGGGGGGGGGAGTATACAGTTTTAGGAATTTGATATGATAATTTGACCACAGAACATTAAATATAATATAGCTACATGGAATTTAGCTTCTTGTTTTCAGCTAGTATATTCTACTAAAGTTAAGGGAGATTTTCTCACTCAGGACTCTCAGTTAGGCCTAGTAACAGTCAGATAGTCATCATACCTAACTTTTAACAGTCTCGTTCTGTGATGTTTCATATTAAATAGTAGGTTGTCTCTTTACCTCATCGGTGCTTGCCTTAGCTGTGTAATTATGCACTGTTCAAAGCTAGGTTTCAGTTTTCTCTTTACCTCACTATTAGACAGAGATAAAGTTTACTTGAAAAATTCCTTATGTACTATAATTTTTCTATGTCTTTTCATGGAAATATGATTTTCTTCTAATTTACATTCTATAAGAACAGGGGGAGGATTGAATGTGGAAGGTGGGGGTGGGTAGAGCAGGGGGGAATAATGGGGGGAAATGGGGACAATTGCAAGTGAACAACACAATTTTTTAAAAAGAATCTATTAGATCATTTTGGCTATTCAGAAAATATAGTTTTAAGTGTTTTGTCTAGGTCATTTTATTTCTAGATCATAGAGATATCCAACTCTCCCTTCGGGAGGTTTTGAATTTTTATATTCAGAGGTTTGTTTACTTGGAGACTCAGGATATCTGTGCCTTAACAAATAATAAATTCTCAGTTATTTTAGAATATTTAGAAATCCTCCTCTTCAAAGTGCCTTTATGGAATGCAATTTTTTACTTCACATTAAGCAGTGTTCAATTTTATTCACAAAAGACCCAATTAAGTGGTCAACAAGGGAAGTAAAAACATTCTAGGGACTAAAATTCTCCTTTAAGGAATCTTTCTTTCCAGGATATGAATAATGTACCACATATGGATGAATAATTGACTCAATGTGCTATGAGGGTTCTTATTATTTCAACCAAGTAAGGTTTTAGAAGTTGGGAAAGGTATCAACAGATTGATCTACTTGAGAGAGAGAGAGATGTGATGTGCTTACATGCACTATTGTAGAGATTCAAGTGCAAGAATGCTGGAAAGAAGCATTTTATTCATTTTAGAAATGCCATTTATCACGTCTGGCCACATGGATTAAGATGTTCCAAATCATTTCTCCAATTCCTCTTTGTCTTGAATTCCTGCTGCGTTCACAGCAGTAACCCTGAACAAAGAGTGCTAAATCAAGTAGCAAACGCTTACTCAGGGATTCTGAGGTTTCAGAGGTACACTTTCTCTCTTATCTCCCTTTCCTTTTTATTTCTTCTATTAAGTCTCTCTGAATGTTGTAGCTGAGCAGATGTTTTAGCAAACGTTTCACATGCACACACAAACACATTTTCAGTAAAGAAATAAATCTGTCAGTTTTATTATCTGTCATCTGTCTAACGGCCTCACTGATCTTGACTGTGGTTGACACTATGAATCAAGAACAGCTTGTTGTGTCAATTCTATTCATTATGCATTCATATTGCTTTCTAGCTTTGATGACGAAGCTTCAGAGTTATTTTCCACAAAAATATGGCCATCTTTCAACTAAAATGATGATTAAAGTATAAAAAAATTGTTTATTAATAAAATTTGAATAAGTATGAAAGGCTTAAACACATATGAGAATATACAGTTGATTTGAATGGAATATTTGCTAAAAGACAGGTTAAAGTAATTCTGAGAATAAGATGTGTTGATATTTCCAAATTTATTCAGAGGTTATTTTTTGGCAGTTTTATCTCTCCTCTATATTGAGCGAGCAAGATTTGGCAATAATTTAATTTTTATATCTTTTAGAATTGTACAATACATTCCTCTTTACTTTTCATTGCCCACATTTTAATTAGCCACTTCAGAGCTTTCTAATGATTATTCTTGCTGTAAAAATTCCATCTCTCTGTCTGGTCTGCTTATCAACACTGGCTTACTCTTCCTCAAAGACTGTTTGTTTGCATGACCTTATCTGCCCGGACAACCAGCAGTTCTTCCCTGATGCCCACTTTATCAGGATTAAGTCTCTCACATTAACCTGAATGGATAGTTTTGGGCGTAATTTAATTCTTTTATAATTTTCTGTCCTTATTTTCTATTTTTAATTCATTTAATTTCTTGTATGAAATTGGGTTTATTGTTTTATGAGCACACCATTCTCATTTTGATCTTGATTCTTAAATTATGCTAATTTATCTACTCAAAACTTTCTCTTTGCCTATTTAAACCCACTCTTCTGAGACTACTCAACATGTATCTCCTCCATGAACATTAACGATGACATCAACCCCTATTGGCCTACACAGTTGGATTCCTGTAATTCTGGGGCACATTTGACCATATATTAGACCCTTGGCATTCTCAGTTTATATTTGTGATTTTGACCTTTGCAAGATCACAAAACTCCACGTAACTTTTCCATATAACTTGGCGAGGCATAAATTTGAATCATAGATGCCTTGAGGCTGGTGTGGGCCAGTGTATCACTTACTAGTGAGCAATCTGGCCAATTAGTCCTCTGCTTTATATTCACATTTATAGTCTTTTGTAACATAATAAAATTTTTATTTCACATGAAAAATAACGCCCACCCCAAATGTAAATTCTTGCCAAGATGGAGATTCAAACGGGACTCTGGGTGTTTTTTTCAGAGCCGTCAAGAGCCCATGTGCCTCCTTTGGTTTCCACATTGTTTCATGTTTAGCCTTGTAGTCTTCCAGCCAGGCCCAGACTCACAGCAGAATGAACCACACACCGAGATTCTCTAACTCCAAGTTTTTCTAGCAGAGTCCGAGAAAGGATATGATTATGCCTTTATTAAAACAAAATAAATTGATTACTTGCCAGACATAGTACTTGGTACTATAAATACTTTACTTACTCTTGGGAACTTAGCATCCATTACGATAAGATATGCTATAATATAAATATGAACAAATCCACTGTCTCTTAATTAATGTGATGAATAGGTCTCTTAGAATGATAATTACTTGTGGAAAACTTAAATTGGTATGCATTTTATTATAAAAATCTAAAATAAGACAAATGTGTATCAGTAAATTGAATTAAAATATTGGGCTTATTCTTTTTTGGTATTTTATATACAAAAATAGTACATTGAACTATTAATAAATTATATATGTTAATTTTATATAAAGTTTTAATATTATGAATTATAAACATCATGTATAACACAAACATATTGAAATATGTTCATTTAATTAATAAAGATGCTATGGCCATACCTAATATTTTTAGTTTATTATGATCAACTATCGTGTTTTCTCCATTTTCTTTCACCCTAAAAATTCTTATATATACCGTACTGATTATCTTATTTAATCTTTTTTGAATTTTGAATTTTGGAGATATCATCTTACTAGAAGCTACATTTAATGAATTTATAACACAATGTATATGAAAACATTTTTCACTGAAAATGTATGTATTCAGCCTAACAATATATGAGTTTATGAAACCAAACATGAGAGTTCTCTTTCATCCTTCTCCGCTAGTTCCAAATGCATCCAGTATTCTATCAATTTCATTTTCTTTGAACATCCCTCTTCAATCCCCACCCCCCACCCCCCACCCCCCAGTTCCATCAGCTTGTTCTGGAGGCCTGCGGATGGTCAGCATCCTATGCTAGACCCATCGTCTCCTGCAGCCCTTGTTTCCCCTTCTTGTTTTCTCTTCTCTTTGGAGGAAACACTTCCTCTGGTAACTTCCTGAGAGAAGTTGCATGGACAATAAAAAGTTTAAAACCTAGTATGCCTGAGAATGCCATTATCTCCTTCTCCCATTTGATATATGTTCACTGGGTGTATAATTCTGCTTGAGACTTGTTTCCCTTCAGCACTTTTAAGGAATTTAGCTTTCAGTGCTTTTTAAATTTAAATTATATTTAGCTGTTTTAATCTTCAGTAACCTAAAAAACTACTTTACTGAAAATACTAAAAAGACAACTAAAACATTAAGTCTTAAGCAGTCCTATAACATTATTGTTCTGTCAGCTTTTAAGATCTTTGTTTCTGGAGTTGTAAGTTTTCAAAATCATGTCTGATATCAGACTTTTTAAAACTATTGTTAGTAACCTGGAATATTATTTTTAACTTCTAACAACATTTTGCTTTATTTATTTGATGAATTTTCTCTTTATTAAATGCCTTTTATTCATATCCACATATTTATATTCTTAAACTGATTCTCAAATTTTATCTTTCCCCTTATATTTTCTTTCTCTTGTTTTTTATTCTGGCAAATTTTCTCAATTATGTCATCCAATGTTTCTGTTCAGTTTTCCATTTCTGCTGTCATATTTTGAGTTTCAAATAGCACTTTTTGTTCTTAAATATTTCATTTGTATAATCTTATTTTCTTGTTATATACTGAAATATTATCTCTCATCTCTTCAAGGACATTACATAAGTTTTTGTGATGTTTTAGTCCTTTGTCTTTACTGGTTTTGTTTTCTCCTAGTTCTTAAATTAAAAAATATATATATATATATATTTGTTTTGGTATCAGTTTTTCAATTAAATACTTCTCTCATATGTGACTTATGACTGTACTTGACTTTTTTTGTAGTTAAGGATTGGGTTCTATAAAGCTAGTAGGAAATTCCATGTTCAAAAATGGCTCTTATTCCGTAGTGGGTGTTACAATAGATTTGTCAGCTAATGTTCCAGTTAGTTTTTGCTGTGAAACAAGTCAACCTCAAAATGAGCTGTTTAAAATAACCTTGTATTTAGTTTGTGATTCTGTGGTTTCAGTGGAGTCTGGACTGGCCCAGCCGGTCTCTCTGGGCTAGCTCATGCCTTTCTGATCAATCAGTGTGGGCCTGGCAGCTGGATGATCTAGGATCTCATGTGTGGTGGTTGATAGGCTGTTGGGTAGGCATCTGTACTCTCATCTGCTCAACTCACATCAGGCTATAATGAGCTTGTTCATATAATGGTCTAAGGATTCCAAGTGCAAGAGAGCATGCCCCAATGCACAAGTGATTTTTAAGCATCTGTTATGCATTATGTTTGCTCATGTTCCTTTAGCCAAAGCAAACCACACAGCCAACCCCAATTCAAAGGTGGGGAAATTGTCCCCACCTTTTGATGGGAAGATCTATAATGTCACACTGCAAGAGGCAGGGAAGAGAAGAAAAAGTGGCTATTTTTATAATCTACCACAGAATGATTCCCAGCTGTTTTGTTGGGTATTTTCAAATGTTGGGTTCTATAAGTCTTTCAAGAAAATTTCACTCAGAAAAAAATTTTTTTCACAGGAACATAACTTTTATTGTTTCCGTCCAAATGAGAGGATGGGATGCAAGGGTCTCACTAGTTGCCATGCCAATTTTCTCTTAACTTCTTTATTCATTTTGATACCCCACACTCATCTTTGCCTGTTGACCCAGAATTAAGAGGCCCTCTGGCTTTGGGTCTCCAGTGAGTAGGCTTTCACTCTTTTGTTATTGTGGTGAACAAGGAGTTATCTGGCTGTATAGAAAATAGACAGAGTGGTTGCAGTTACCCATGAAGTGGTGTAGAAGCATGACCTACATTACCGTATTTTCGGGAATAGCCTATGGATAAATCTTTTTCTGATGTACAGATTTCAAATACTGTACATTTCATCCATCAAACATTACAGTCAATACATATTAAGTCTAAGACATTTCAAAAAGTCTTACCATTTTAAGTACAAGTACTTGAGAATTCTACTGAAAAAGATTTCTTGCAAACCTCCTATTTCCACTCCACCTGAATGTACCCTTTTTAGAGGTGCCAGATGCCTGTACTCCTTGATCTTTGCTGGTTTTTACAGCGCTTCTTCAGCTGCTAGTTCAGGATTCACTATTCTCCATGTGCTAGAGGTGTCATGTCTCAAATGTATGCTTTCTGGATTTCAACACTACGTTGCTATCATCTCCTTTACAGTTTTCCTTATTTTTGTGAGTTTTAACTATATCACATATACCATACTTTTTTTGCAGGAGGGGATGGAGAATGTAGGCGCACCTCCCCCTCTTTTACTTCTTTTTTGCTTTTACAAACAATGCTAACATAATCCACTCACATTAACTTGGTGCTAGAAACTATTGTGTTTTTACAAGAGCAAATCCAACATGAAATGTGGCTATGGTAGGTGGCAACAAAATATAATTCATGATTATTCTATTCATAAATTTATTTATTGAAATGTAGAATGGATTTTTTTATCTAACATTTAATAGAGAAATGGACCATATGTGGGGATATTTGTTGCCATTGTCTAAACTGAATGATATGTATTTATTGTAAATATTCTTGAAATTCTATAATTATAACCATAAGATTAAATGCAGGGAGATTATATACTATATAATCTATAGAATTAAAAAATAATAAACACCCAAAGTTTTTTAGCCAAATTGGTTTAACAGTAACAACTTAAATACAAAACAGATATCACCAAATCTTAAATTAATCAGAAGGAATTTTAAATGAAAGATTATTTATGTGCATGTAGTTAAAATTAGTTTGTATTATGAAAGTATTTTTAATTGTGGTGTCCTAATGAGCTCAGGCTGCTATAACAAAATACCATAGATGAGGTGGCTTAAACACAGACACTTATTTCCCACAGTTCTGGAGGCTGGGAAGTCCAAAGTCAGCTTGCCAGCAGATTTGTTATCTGGTGATGCCTGTCTTCATGGTTTGTACCTTCTTGCTATTCTATATATACGATGGGAAGGTGAAGACAGAAAGAGAGAGAGAGCTTGTGTTTCTTATCAGGGCACTAATATTGCGAGGAGTCCACTCTCATGATCTAATTGCCTTCCAAAGGTTCCATCAGCAAACACTATCACAACGGAGGTTACGAATATAACATGAAATTTGGGTGAACATGATTCAGTATGTAGAAAGTGGTCATTTAAAAAAATATTTTATTTACTTTAGAGAGAGGGAAGGTAGGGAGAAAGAGAGGAAGAGAAGCATTGATGTCAGAGAGAGACATCGATTGGTTGCCTCCCACACACACCCCAACCAGGGACAAGGCCTGCAACCCAGGCCTGTGCCCTGACCAGAACTGAACCTGTCACCTGTGGCTTTGCCAGGCAATTCTCAACCCAATGAACCACACTTGCCAGGGCAAAAATGGTCATTTTCAGTGCAATGAATTTGCATAATATCAATACATCTGTACATTTTAATATCTGAGATTATGTAATGATAAGTAGAAAAAACAGCATGAAGGAAATGTGGATTTTTAAAAAAATATGACTTATTAAAGGCATATTGATATTTAGTAATACTATTAATTGGAATATTATATTTTGTTCAGTAAAACATGAATGTTAATACTTTTCAATATACTTAAATGCAACTTTAAGAATTGTTGTTCAAGCACATGTATAATACTGTAGGGTTTCCAGAGTGTAAGTTTAAGAAATTATTTTAGTTGAGACTGGAAAGAAGACAGTTGTTTTTTCTTATTTTTCACACATAAACTGGATGAAAACAACAGGAAATGCAGTTATTTTATCAGGATGAATTGGGCTTCCCCCCTACCCCCACCTCCACTTTATTCCTCTTTCAATGCAATTACTCTGACCGGCCTTGGCTGCCCTAAAATAAACTTTCTTTGCATCTGAGTTTGCTTGGTTCTTCTAAATTCTTTTTTTCTCAGTTTATTTATCTAACGAATGTCTGATTCTGTAGCAGAAATACATAAATGTTGGCAGGGTTTCCTCTCAGTCTGGAGCAGTGCAAGGGAGAAACTAATCTTCTCTGGAGCCACTGACTTACTCATCAGTAAGCTTAGAATTTATCTCTGGCAGAGACAAGTGCAGGGTGTTGACTATCTTTAAAGATGATATATGTAACTGTATATGGTGTTTCATGAAGGAGATAATAAAAGACAGGCTAGGAGACTTTTGAGGGAAGGTCAGAAGTTAAGTGGTAGCAGTAGATTATAGCTGACCAAGGAAATAGTTTTAGAGCAGAACAAACTCTATAGAACAATTGAGAAAACTGGGGAGAGTGCCAACATTAATATCCTAAATTTTACTAGAATAAGAAGTAAATTAATATGTGGTACAAAGATAGCAAATGAATTTGGTCTAGTAGGAAGAAGGGCAAGAGTTAGTTGCATTAAAAAAACTGAAGTATTTTTGAAAAAATATTGCTTTTTCTCATGACAGTAGAAGTCAGGATTGTGGGACAGGAAGACTGACTTTCTCTTCAACTCACAAATGATTAATGGCAGAAGCAGAACTAGATATCAAAAAATCTTATCTCTTCCAGGCTGGGCTCTTAAAGAAGCAGATTTTAAAGATGGAGCTTAGCGAGTCCTGTTTGTTGAGGAGAAAGATTTCTTGGGATCCACACCTGAGCTAGGAAGAGGAGGAAATGCAAAGTACGTAGAGGGAGTCAAGCCAATGACAGTTACAGGTGGCCCCACAGGGAGTTCTGGTGCTGGAATGGCCTTTGAAATTGTCTCCAATCGTGCTGAGATGTCACGCCTTTATGCTCATCTTTTGATGTAGAAATAGATAATTTTTTAAGGATACCTGCTAAAATTTCTTGAAAATTTTTCTTTAACAAATAGTTTAAACTGTGCAGAAGATAAAATGAAGAACTGTGGTGAGGTAGTCCATGAAACACTGGCTGCCTAATAGAAGAATATTGGACCAGGGAAAAAGATATTTGGGTTCCAATCTCTCATTTGCTGCTAACTGGTTCTAAAAGCCCAGGATCTGTTTCTTTTTCTCTCTCTCTCTTTTTTTTTTTACAGAAAAAGTTCTTCAATTTTCTTTCTTCTTTTAATTAACCATTTTATTTTTTTCCATTTTTTAAATTTTATTGTTGTTCAAGTACGATTGTCTGCCTTTTCCTTTTATCTCTCCCCCCACCAGCCATCCATCCTCATCTCATCACTTTCCCTTTCTAAATTTAGTTCATTAGAGATATAAATGTTAAAAAAGATTTTTCTGCTGAACTTTAATATCCCAATTATGGAGATATGTTATATGTATGAAAAATACAACATTATCCTAATTGCCATATCTTCTAACCAAAGCCTTATTCAGAGAGATAAACTTTATTCAATAGCTTGACTTTGTGTTTCTTATTTCTTTTACTTCTCTCTTAGCCTACCATGAAGCAGAGGCTTAACAGAGCAGTGAAACATTCAAAAGGCAGCAATGGAAGTACATAGAAGTAATCTTTGTATTGAATGACTAGCCTTTCAATAACCTGCACTTTTTCAATTTACCCAATAGGAAAATTGTAAGCGAATAACATTATTTTACCTGTTTTGAGAAAGTAAACAGTGAAAGTTGTACTGCATTGCTATTTTGCTGGAGGAAAATTGCAAAGCACATATGATATTGATGAAAGCATAATCCCAAGGTTTATATAACAGGAATGGTTTATGAAAAAAACAATAGTACAACATTTGGGATAGATTTCTAAGTTAGGGGCTGGGAGAGGTGGTTCAGAGGGTCCCCTGCAGTGGTGATACTGATCACTTGTTACTGCAAAAACTGGCAGTGTAGAGAGTAGATAAGGAGGTCATCAATCTCAAAAGATTTACTGTGAGAGTTGTTGGGTAGATTTACAATTTAGAGAGTTACTGTGACTTTTCTAAATTCATTTGGGATAATAAATCTTTAGGATAGGATATGGAGTACCAAACTGAAGCAAAAATACCTCTCAAAAAGACATATTCATTTGAATATGAGTTTTTACTTATACCTGCAGATATATGTACAAGGATGTTTATGGAAATGTCATATAGCATAATTATATATATATATGCATATAATAGACACAAATGTATTTCATTATTATGCAGATACAGTGTTCCAGGTTAGGTTCTCTGACAAGCAGATTCTAATATGGAATTCAATCTATAAGACATTTATTAAAAAGTGTTTTGGAGATCTATATCTGTGGAAGGGAAGCAGGATTGGCTGTTGGTCATCGTAAGCCTAACAATAGCCTCTGCAGTTAATGTAGCCAGCCAGAGTTGGCTCATCTAAGATGAAATGGCCCAGTCCTTTTCATCCTGCCTCCATCAGTCATTGGAGGGAGGTTACCCTCGGTAGGGTGCAGCTCTCTGAGACTGAGCAATCCTCTCAAGTGCTACAGCTGAAGGTTTTATGCCAACAGATTTCTAGTAGCTGGGGCTACAGATTCTTCATTGGGAGAAATCTGGATGGCAGATCTTCTCTGCCACATACATAGCACATTATAGATTTAAATATCAACAAATTAACTAATATAAACTACAGATATTTGACTAATTGGCCTCCATATACTTTTAGTTTCTTCATTTTTAAGGTGGTCAGTTTACAGGGTTTTAAAAAAATTACATGTCAAAATGCTTAGAATACCCACTGTAATGTAATGCCCACTGTATGAATGCTAGTGATTATAAAATGCTAATATAAACTCCCTTAATTTAGAAAGGGTAAATTCCCAGTAACTTGTATCATCCTAATGGTAATTGCTGTAGCTTTAGGTTTTCTGCCAATTGGAATATTTTCAAGACAAACACTTCATTTATTATTAACTTAAAAACGGAAAAAAAACCCCTAACAACTTCAAGCTTTATATGTCAATAGCCCCTAAAAATTCCATTGTTTTCATTATGTTTTAATGTGTTCCCCTAGCATAAGTATCACTGTTTCTACATTATTTTAAAATTTCTTTGTCTTAAAGCTTTCAGAAACCAAATGCACAATCTTCACAAAATATAAACCTAGAAGACTTGAAAAACACGAAAGTATTTGAAACTACAATGGAAATATAAATTCAATGGTAAGGCTTAAAATATAGCTAGTTATGTGTGTTTGTCATGCACTTTGGCAGAGGTAGGGGGGTTTGTTTTGTTTCAAAATAACTATGGAAGTTAAAGAATGTGTATGATTTTCTTATCCTCAAACTAATTTATATGTAATATTTGTTTTCTGATGAACTGACTTAAAGGTTCGTATTTCAGGGCTTCTTTGTCAGTAGGAAACTTGGCAAGAGCTCTGTAGATAAAACATTCATGGGTGGTGGAGCCTGTAGCAGCCGGGTCAGCCCCCCCGCTGCACTTGACTTTTGGTCTCTTTTAAAAGAAGAAGAGAAGGGGCAGGACATTTTGGATGGGACAATTTATGAATGACCCTTTCCCCAGCCAGCTCTATAGACACCCAACAAACTTCTTCTGTATGGGAATAGATAATGAATCATTATCACTTTTGTGTGTGCTTAAGGAATAAAATCTAGTTAGATCTTTTATCAAATGTTTTGCCTGAGACAATAATCTTTCATATATCATAGAACCAGGAGGCGTCCTATGCTTCTGCTCCTGAATGCACTATTAAGACAAAGTATGATATTCATTAGAGAAATCATGAACTATAAAAGACATTATTGTCATTTAAAATATATGTTTAGACAAACATAAACATACCATAAAGATTTTGATTGTTCAAAGATTAGCAAACCCAGAACCTTGATAACTTTCACGCTGGTGATAAAAGACTCCAGTTGATGATGGGCATAGGCAGGATGACACCAGTTCTCCTACAGGAAGCACTTTATGGTGAAACAAAATTGAGTGGGCTGGTGGCATGCATATTTTTTGTCTTCCAACTCATGAAGTGAATGAAATTAAAAACCAATACCACTGAGAAGAGTTTAGTACTGGGGCTCTGTATATCCCTTTATTGCATATACACAAGATATAATATTAACTAAAATAGCAAACTCTATGTTTTGATCGCAAATATATCCGTATTTTAATTTTGAAAATGGAGTTCACTTATTTGCTATAGATCCTAAACTTTGTAGTAACCTAAATTAAATTATTTTAATTATATTTTATTGATTATATTATTACAGTTGTCCTAATTTTCCCCCTTTACCCCCTCCACCCAACACCCCCATTCCCTCAGCCAATCCTCACACTGTTGTGCAGTTGTTCATGTCCATGAGTCATGTGTATAGGTTCTTTGGCTACTCCATTTCCTATACTGTACTTTATATCCTCATGGCTATTCTATAACTACCTATTTGTACTTAATCCCCTCACCTCTTCACCCTTTCTTCCACCCCTCCTCCCACCTGACAAACATCAAAACACTTTCCGTATCTATGATTTTGTCTCTCTTCTTCTTGTTTTCTTAGTTTGCTTTTTAGATTCAATTGTTCATAGATATGAATTTCTGCCATTGTTCACAGTTTTGATCTTTTTCTTAAATCGGTCTCATTAGCATTTTATATGATAATGGTATGGTGAAAATGAATTGTTTCAGGTTTTTTTTCTTTTCTAGGAGCTCTTTATCTGCCCTTCGATTCTAAATAACAGATTTATTGGGTAGAGCAATCTTGGCTATAGGTCCCTGCTTTTCATGACTTTGAATATTTCTTGCCAATTCTTCTGCCTCCAAGGTTTCTTTGAGAAATCAGCAAACAGTCTTATGAGAACTCTGCTATAGGTCACTAACTGCTCTTCTCTTGCTGCTTTTAAGATTCTCTCTTTGTCTTTAACCTTTGGCATTTTAATTATGATGTGTCTTGGTGTGGTACTGTTTGTATTCATCTTGTCTGGGTCTCTGTGCACTTCCTGAACTTGCAGGTCTACTTCCTTCACCAAATTAGGGAAGTTTTGTTTCATTATTTTTTTTCAAATAGATTTTCAATTTCTTGCACTTGCTCTTTTCCTTCTGGCACCCCTATGATGAGAATGTTGTACCGCTTGAAATTGTCCCAGAAGCTGCTTATACTAGCCTCATTTTTTGGATTCTTTTTTTCTTCTTGTTGTTCTGATTGGTCGTTTTTTTTCTTCCTTATATTCTGAAGCATTGATTTGATTCTCAGCTACATCCACTCTAGTGCTATTTCCCTGTAACCTGTTCTTATTTCATCAGTGTACCCTTTGTTTCTAAGTGGATCTTTTTATGCTGATGAGCTCCTCACTGAGTTTCTTAAGCATTCTCATAACCAGTGTGTTGAACTCTGCATCTGATAGATCACTTATCTCCATTTCATTTAGCTCTTTTTCTGGAGTTTTGATCTGCTCTTTCATTTGGGCCAGGATTCTTTGTCTCCTCATTTTGGCAGCCTCCCTGTTTTTCTTTCTACGTATTAGGTAGATCTGCTTTTACTCAGCATTTTGGTAGTGTGACCTAATGTAGTAGGTATCCTGTAGTGTCCAGTGGCACAGCTTCTTCCACCACTGGGTACTTCAGGTGTGTCCTTTAATGTGTTTTTTTTTAATTCCATAATTGTCAGTTCAGCTTGCCTTCTGACATTCCGGAGGGATGGTTATTCTATACTTTAGTTGTAATTTTGATGTGGTTGTACGAAGAGGCAAGCCATGTCTTCCTATGCTGCCATCTTGACTGGAAGTCCTAAATTAAATTTAAATAAAACAGTTCAATAGACAGTTGCAAGTATCTGAAACTATCAACCATCTGTGAATATATGACTTCAACATTCTATATAAAGTTTTAAACTTTTTTAGTTACATAATCTGTAATTGCAGCATCTACATTCAGATTGGCAGAAATAGATAACCATTTAAAGGAGCCTAGAATATAAAGCAACTTATCCAAAAATGTGGTTGACTGGACTCAAGAATGATGAATGATATAATATTCTATTGTTTCACCATCCTCTCTTAAATCAGCAATTTTCAAAGTTTTGTCCTTGGACTACAAGTATCACTATTACCTGGAAACTTGTGAGAAATACAAATTCTCAAGCACCACCCAGACCTACTAAATCAAAAACTTCAGGATGAGACCCATCAATCTGTGTTTAACAGGCCCTCCAGGTGATTCTGGTGCAATCTTAATACTGAGAACCACTGTTTTAGAGAAAGAAATGTTATTCTATAAATTATGTACAGATTTAAACTTTCGTATGTTTAAACTTCAGATAACATAGCTGACTCATTGCCAATTGATTTCATCATGTGGTGATGTCAACAATTCATCTTCCTTAGGATTATTTTTTCATCTGTATGTATTGGCTTATTCAATTGTTGAATATGATTATTTTTTATTACATTTCATTTGCTTTGAAATGAAAAGAGTGCAAAATAGAAAAATACCAAAGTACTGATACTATGTGTTGAAACAAAATTCCCATAAAACTTCATGACTAAAATAAAACTTCAAATTATTAGGTGTACCAAAAGTTGCAAATTTTTAATGGGATTAAATCCCATATGTATGCATAAGTAAGTCCCATAAGTATGCATATGGGACTTAATCTTTTTGATTTTGTGTTTAATTGTGGAAGAAAATAAAAATAAGTCAAGAAATGTATGAAAAGCAGAAAACATTAACAAAGATTGTGATTTAAAGAAAAATGTAATTACAGGTCATAAAACATTTTTGGCTCACTAGGAATAGGAACACTCTTAAAACATGCAGAAAAATACTATCTCATAGCTTTAGTTATTGATTTGTTTGTGTGTGCACTTTCACATGAATGACATTCAATCAATTGATCTCATCTAAAATATTTATGAAATTTATTTTGGCATCAGAGAGGTAAATATAGTATGTCAGCTCTATACTACTCATTTGTACAGGTAATTTGTGATAATTATTTTAATAAGAATATTTTTATTATAATCTTTGTATATTTTATTTAGCAATACAAGGGATCTAGAGCCAAGTGAAAAAATTTAGAGAGATCATATATATAATGTAATACTAATATATATAAGTATACTTACACACATTAGTATTTATAATAAATGTTATATATTATGTATACCTATATATTAGTATTATATTAATAATATATAAGTATAATATATACTTATGTAATATATAATGTATACTCATAATATATAATATACTATATGTTATATGATTAAATATATAACACATTAAATAATACATAATTAAATATAAAACACTTTAATATATAACATTCTATATAAAGAAAGTTTTAAACTTTTTATAAATAAATTATATATAATATATGTACTTGTTATGTATATTATATGAAATAATTTATAAATAAATTATAAATTTAAATTTATACATTTTAAACTTATAACTTTAAACTTTTGAACTTTTATAAATAAATTATATATATAATTTATATACATAATTATATATTATATGTAGGTTTTTAAAAAATATTTTATTTATTTATTTTTCGAGAGAGGGGAAGGGAAGGAGAAAGAGTGGGAGAGAAATATCAATGTATGGTTGCCTCTGATGTGTCCCCTGCTGGGAACTGGCCTGCAACCTAGGCATGTGCCCTGATAGGGAATTGAACCGCGATACTCTGGTTCGCAGGCCTGCGATCAATCCACTGAGCTACAGCAGCCAGGGCTATTATATATAGTTTTATTAAAAGTTTTAAACCTTTTATAAGTAAATTGCATATATAATATATACTAAAATAATAAGTATATATAATATATACATAAATATGTTTAAGTATATATATTATATGTAAGGTGGTATTACTTATATTTATCCTATTTAAAATGGAGAAACTTTCATGGAAACTGTAAGAAAATCCATTTAAAGGCATAAACATTAAGATTAAATAAGTTGCATTCATCTAGATTGTAGAAACTTATGTTGAAAAGCAATTGTTAAAAAAAGTAAGAAAACATGCTAGCTTAAATCATATTATTTCTGGTTTAAATATTTGTATGATATAGCCTTTATAATAGGAGAAATTAATATTATAAAACATACTAATTTAGAGATTTGGTCAAAATCAATGATTAATAGCCAAGTAGAATTTTTCTTAAGCATCAGTTTATATCTAATTCATTTTGTAATCAAGAAAATTTTACAATTGGAGAGTATGCCATTTTACCAAGAAAAAATTATTTTTAGAGATCAACTCTTCAATCCCTGTGTGCTAAATTAATTGCAAAAATGGCCAATCGTTAATTCACTCTGCTCTTTGCAGTGTGACTCAGTAGCTTCAAGTAGTAGAATATGTCCTTATTCCTTGAGTTTGGATTAAACTTGGAATTGGCTTTGGCTAATAGAATGTAGTGGAATAATAGCATGCCAGTTAAGAGACCTTATGCTTCTACTGTTTTTCTTTGAAACCTTACCAGCTACTATGAGAACAAGGCAAGTGTACCCCTCAGAATGATGTCATATACCCCATTCACCCCAATAACCCCAGTCAATAGTCAGCAAATAGCCAGACAAGTGAGTGAAAAAATCTAACAGCCAGTCTCTAGCCTTACCACAAACTGAATTTAAATGCTGAAGAAAGCCCAGGATTAGTCAAACTTGGCTCAGATTAGTAGTGCCATCCAACTGAATGGTGGAGTCCAACTCAAACACAACCACATTCATGAGTGTATGAATGGCACTGAGTTTTTGCTATTTGTGGCAATTAGAGTTGCCATGGGCAAAGGAAAATTTATTTCTGTATTGGGATTACTTGCATTCATGGTTTATGCAGCAGATTTTGCCCTGGCACTTGACAATTTGTTTGTAATTTTGGAATAAGAAAATACTTTTGTAGTACATTTAGTCATTTGAACTGAAAGGTTGATGAAAATATTCAGTGTGAAAGGCCATTACAACTTGTTTTCTTAATCTTAAATTTTTATTTATTACTTTCTTTCGTAGTGGTTTAAGATCTTAGCAGGAAAATGCTGGTTTGTGTCTAATTTTCCATAATTTTCAATATTGAATTAACAAATACATTTTACTAAAAGAGCTTCAAGAGTTCTTTTTCCTTGTTTAATAAGTGACCATGGTTCAGAAAATTTACCTCAAAATACACCCTTGGATTTTAGGGTAAAATATTCACAAGCAAAAAAAAAGATGATAGAACCACCTCAGTAACTGAAAAGATTCTGTTTGATAATTTTAGAGTCACACCAGTGCATCTGGTATCTCCTGACCATGAACTCATATATAACCACAATCAGGAGTTGAACCACTGAAAGAACAGCAAACTAATAATGGAAAAAATGATTAACTTCATGTTTGTCTAAAAGAGAGAGAGATGTATTATAAGATACAAATTCAAGGCCATAGCTAGAGTTGATCTTTTCTGAAGTTTTGGATATCCCAGTTCTGGGATTGGTGGACTTTCACAAGTAGCTCTGTTTTTGATGGAGTTTCAGGTGAGATAGTGTGGGTCATAGGAGTAAGGCTGTTGTAACTCATCGCCTTTCATTGTCACCAGAACGAAGCACTGATTAATTGGCTGGTGTATAGACTTATCACTGACTGGTGGCTTTTCAAAATATTTGGGGTGTCAACTGACTCACCCAGACCAACTTCCAGTCCTGCAAACATCATTCATGGGGAGATCCAAGATGGCAGAGGAGTAAGTGGAAGATTCACTAACCTCTTCCCAGGACCAATCTGGAATTACAACTAAATTGTAGAGAAATCATCCCAAATAACCAACTGAACACTAGCTGGAGAGTAGTGTTATGACCCAGCACGGACAGAAGAAACTGCTTCACCACCATGAGACTGGTAGGGAGTAAGGAGTAGGCACAAGGGGGTTGGCTGGGCTCCTATGGGTGGCAGCTGAGTTCAGAATAGTTCAGTGGCTGGGGGGTTCCACCTGGGAAGGGTGGGGTCTAAACCCCAAGCTGGGTTTCCCAGCCAACAGCATCATAGCCAGAAAGGAACTGAGATAACATCCAGCTGTGAAAAGCAGCAGGGTTTCTGTCTCCCAGGGAGAGATGGTTGGAGATGGAAAGAGCTTCTTAAAGGACTAACAACAAATTTTGTTTGCAGGCACTTACCCTTTTCTTTGGCAGAAAAGGGCAGAGTGGACTAGAGACACCTGAGGAGAGTCTGGGTTGGTGGCTCTAGGGAGAGAACTGAAGGTATAGCAGCCAGGATCCCTGTACTGAGTCAACCAAAAGATATAGGGTAGCCAAATGGGTAAGAAAACAAAACCTGTATACACGGTGTGACAAAAATAATGACCCTTTTTATTACAAAATCTCTAAGCATGTAATTCTGTAACAGAACATTATCACACTCAAGCACACCATATGACATTTTAAGTGAAATGTTCATATTAAAACTATAAATTATTACTCCCATATAATTACTTTACCAACCACACTCAAACAGGCATTACTTTTTCCAGACCCTGTATATACTGCCTCCAAGAGACCCATCTCAGATCAAAAGATACACACAGACTAAAAATAAAGGGGTAGAAAAAGATGTTACATGCATATGGAGAGGAAAAAAAGCTGGGGTAGCAGTACTTATATCTGACAAAATAGACTTTAAAACCAAGGCTATAATAAGAGACAAAGAAGGGCACTACATAATGATAAAAGGAGCAACACAACTAGAGGATATAAGCCTAGTAGACATCTATGCCCCCAACAGAGGATCACTTAAACATGTAAAGCAAATCTTGATGGACATAAAGGGAGAGATCAAGAGAAACACAATTATAGTTGGGGATTTTAACACCAGTTTGGCTTCAATGGATAGATCTTCCAGACAGAAAATCAAGGATACAGAAGCTTTAAAGGAATAACTAGATCACATGGATTAAATGGATATCTTCAGAGCATTTCACCACAAAGTAGCAGAATATACTCAGTTTTCAAATACATGTGGAGCATTTTCTAGGATAGGCTACATTTCAGGACATAAAAGAAGTCTCAATACATTTAAGAAAATTGAAATCATATCAAGTATCTTCTCTGACCACAATATTATGAAACCAGGTATCAATCACAAGAACCCTGAAAAAGACACAAGGACATAGAAGCTCTATCACAAATTATTAAACAATGAATATGCCAATAAGAAGGTCAAAGAAGAAATCAAAAGATACCTTGAAACAAACAGAAATCAGGACACAAAAATCTCAAGTCTGTGTGACACTGAAAAAGCAATCCTAAGAGGGAAATTCATAGCAATACAGGCCTATCTCAAAAAAAAAAAAATCAAATAAACACTCTAACTTCACATTTAAAGGAAATTGAAAAAGAACAACAAATAAAACCTAAAGTGAGTAGAAGGAAGGAAATAGTAAAGGTTATAGCAGAAGTAAATAAAATAGAGTCTAAAATAACAATATAAAAGATCAATGAATCCAAGAGCTAGTTCTTTGAAAAGATAAACAAAATTGACAAACCTTTAACCAGATTCCTCAAGGAAAAAAGAGAAAGGATCCAAATAAATAAAATCAGAAATAAAAGAAAAATCATCAACTGAAACCAAAGAAACACAAAGGCTTCTAAGAAAATATTACGACCAATAGAGTGCCAACAAACAGGCCAACCTGGATGAAATGGATAAATTTCATGAAAAATACAAACCACAAAAACTAAATCATAAAGAATCAGAGAACCTGAACAGACAGATTACACCTACTGAAACTGAAGCAGTAATAAAATAACTCCCAACAAACAAAAGCCCTGGACCAGAGGGTTTCACAGGTGAATTTTACCAAATATAATGAAAACAACTAACACCTTTTCTTCTTGTACTATTTCATAAAATTCAAGAGGAAGGAAGGATCCCAAACTCATTTCCTGAGTCCAGCCTTTTCTTATTTCTGAAAACAGATAAAAACACTACAAAGAAAGAAAATTATTTGCCAATATCTCTGATGAACATAGTCACTCCAATTCTCAACAAAATGTTAGCAAACAATACAGCAATGCATCAAAAAGATCATATACCATGATCAAGTGAAATTCATTTTGGGAATGCAAGGTTGGTGCAACATTCACAAATGAATAAATGTGATCCATCACATAACAAAATGAAGGATAAAAACCACATGATCATATCAATAGATGCAGGAAAAAGCATTTCATAAAATGAAGCCCCCGTTTATGATAAAAACTCTTAGCAAAGTGGAATTAGAGGGATTGTACTTAAATGTAATGAAGGCCATATATGATAAACCCACTGCCAGCACCATAATCAATGGACAAAAACTACAGATGTTCCCCTTCAGATTGGGAACAAACCAGGAATGCCTGCTTTTACGTTTTATTCAACATAGTATAGGAAGGCCTAGTCATGTCAATCAGACAAAAAGAAATAAAAGACATGCAAATTGGAAAGGAGGAAGTAAAACTGTCATTATTATCAGATGACATGATGTTGTACATAGAAAACCCCAAGTATTCCACTAAGAAACTAGTTCTGATAAATGAATCCAGCAAAAGTAATATCCAGAAATCATTGCATTTTATATGCCAATAACAAACTAACAGAAACAGAAATAAGAAAACAATCCCATTCACAATTGCTACAAAAAGAATAAAATACCTAGCGATAAACTTAACCAAGCATATAAATGACCTGTACTCAGAAAATAATAACACACTGAAAAAAGCAATAAAAGATACAAATAAATGGAAGCATGGTATATGGAAGCATATGCCATGTTCATGGATAGGTAGAATTAACATTAAAATGCCCATACAACCCAAAGTGCTCTATAAATTCAATGCAACTCCTATCAAGATCCCAATGATGTATTTAACAGAAATAGAACAAATGCTTCAAAATGTATATAGAACAACAAAATGCCCTGTATAGGAATAGAAATCTTGAGAAAGGAGGACAAAGTTGGAGGATTCACATTACCTAATATGAAGCTATACTGTAATGCCATAGTAATCAAAACAGCATGGCATGGGCAAAAAACAGACACATAGATCAATGGAACAAAATAGAGAGCCTCCAAAATAAATCTGCACCTTTATAGTCAATCAATATTCAAAAGAGGAAGCAAGCACATACAATGGGCTAAAGATAGTTTATTCAATAAATGGTGTTGGGAAAATTGAGCAGATGTAGGAAAATGAAACTAGACCACCTTCTTATACCACACATAAGAATAAATTCATGCTTTTGGAACTACCAGTCAAGATGGAAGCATTGGTACACATGGATTTCCTCCTCACACAACCACAGAAAAATTATAACTAAACTACAAAACAAATATCACCCAGAACCATCAGAATATTGAGCTGTATGAAAGTCCAGCAACTGAGAAATTAAACCACATTCATCCAGACAGGTAGGAGGGGCAGAGACGTGGAGTGTTGTGGAGACAGCCCATTCTTCAATTCAACAAGTGATGAATTAAAATTGGGAGGGATACCTTAGGAGTGATGGATCCCAGCCCCACACCATACCACGGAGTCCAGGTTTCCAGTGCCAGGAAGATAAGTCCCTGTAACTTCTGACTGTAGAAACTAGTCATGAATGACACAATGGAAGAAACTGCAACATTCTCAGGAATCTCTCTTAAAGGGCCCACATCGGACTTGGGATTTATGCAGATTGACTCCTTCTGGGTTCCGGCAATGGGGCAGCAGCTAAAAGGGCACCAGTGGCATACAGTAGAAATTGAAGTGTCTGGCAGCAGGGTGAGCACTGGGAGACAACTTCCAGACAAAATTCCAGAGGACAGGCAGCAGCAAGTGTCTCCTTTCTGAGCCCTCCCCCACACAGAGCTACAGAGGAGCAACAACATAAGAGAGACACATCATCAACCTGTTTCACACAGGTTGCTCCACCCTTGTGATCACCTTAGGTTTCACCCCATTGAACTTATCAGTGTTCTTTTCTACAAGAGGTCATACTACTCAGACAGTGTCAAAGCAACTCTATTTAATACATAGAAACAAACATAGGGAGGCTTCCAAAATGAGGAAACAAATAAACATGGCACAAACGAAACAATAGAACACAACTCTAGAAAAGGAACTAAACAAAATGGAGATAAACAATCCATCAGGTATAGAGTTCAAAACACTGGGTATTAGGATGTTCAAGGAAGTCACTGGGTACTTCAACAGCATAAAAAAGACGCACTAAGTGCAATAAAGAAAAAATTACGGGAAACCAACAGGAAGTGGATGAAGCCAAGAATCAAACCAATGATTTGAAACATAAGGAAGAAAAAAAACATTCAATCAGACAGCAAGAAAAAAGAATCCAAAAAATGAAGGATAGGCTAAGGAACCTCTGGGACACCTTCACACCTACCAACATTCTCATTATAGAAGAAGAAAAAGAGCAAGAAATTGTAAATCTATTTGAAAAAAATAATGAAATAAAACTTCCTTAATTTGGTGAAGAAAAATAGGCATATGATTTCAGAAAGCACAGAGAGTCCCAAACAAGATGGACCCAAAGAGGACCACACCAAGACACATAATTAAAGTGCCAAAGGTTATTAAAGAGGGAATCTTAATGGCAGCAAGAGAAAAGCAAGAGAGTTACCTACAAAGGAGTTTCCAGAACCATTAGCTGATTTCTCAAAAGAAACTTTGCAGGCTACAAGGGACTGGCAAGAAATATTCAAAGTGATGAAAAACAAGAACCTACAAACTAGATGAATCACTCTATCCAGCAGCAAAGCTCTCATTTAGAATGGAAGGGCAGAAAAAGTGCTTCCCAGACAACGTAAAGCTAGAGTTCATCATCACCAAGCCATTATTATATGAAAAACTAAAGGGACTAATTTAATAAAAAGAAGATCAAAACTATGAACATTAAAATGTCAATAAATTCATAACCATCAGCATTTGAATTTAAAATGCAAGCAGAACAGAAACTGAGTCATAGATATGGAGATCACTTGGAAAGTTATCAGCTGGGAGGAAGATGGGAGGATGATGGGAGAAAATGGGAGAAAAGGTGCAGGGATTAAGATGGCCCTGGCTGGTATAGCTCAGTGGATTGAGCATGGGCCTGCAAACCAAACAACCGCGGTTCGATTCCCAGTCAGGGCACGTGCCTGGGTTGCAAGCCAGTTTCCAGCAGGGGACACATGAGAGGCAACCATACATTGATATTTCTCTCCCTCTCTCCTTTCCTTCCCCTCTAAAGATAAATAAATAAAATATTTAAAAAAGAAGTACAAATTGGTAGGTACAAAATAGATAGGGGGATGTAAAGTACGGTATAAGAAATGGAGTAGCCAAAGAACTTACATGCATGACTTATGGACATGAACTAAGGGGGGGATATGCATGAACTTTTGATGTAGGGAATGGGGAGTATCAGGTGGGGTGTAGGGGAAAATATTGGAAAAACTGTAATAGCAAAATCAAATATATTTTTAAAAACAATAAATTCAAAATGGACCAAAGACTTAAATGTTAGGCCTGAAACCATACAAATTGTGGAAGAAAATATAGGCAGCAAAATCTTGGACATTGCTTGGAGCAATATTTTATCAGATATATCTCCCCAGACAAAGGAAACAAATGAAAAAAATTAACAAATATGACTACATCAAACTAAAAAGGGTTTTGCACAGCATAGAAAATAAAGACAACCCACAGAATGGGAGAACATATTCTATGGCACATCTGATAAGGGGTTATTATCCAAAATTTATTTAAAAACTTACAAAACTCAACAAGAACAAAAAAGCCAAACAACCCAATTAAAAATTGGCAGAGAACCTGAATAGATACTTATCCAAACAGGACATACAGACAGATGACCAATAGACATATGAAAGAAAGCTCAACATCACTAATCATCTAAGAAATGCACATTAAAACCACAGTGAGATATCTCTCACCTACCAGAATGGCTGTCATCAGTAAGTCAACAAACAAGTGCTGGTGAAGATGTGGAGAAAGGGGGACCCTTTTGCACTGTTGGTGGGAATGCAGACTGATACATTCACTGTGGAAAGCAGTATGGAGATACCTCAAAAAATTAAAAATGGATCGTTTTGACTTAGCAATCCCACTTCTGGGAATATATCTGAAGGGACCCAAAACACTAATTCAAAGGAACATAAGCATCCCTATGTTTATTGCAGCATTATTATCAATCACCAAGATATCTAAGCAGCCCATGTGTCCATTAAAAGATTAGATAAAACAACTATGGGACATATACACAATGCGATACTACTTATCCATAAAAAAGAGGACAATTTTACCCTTTGGAACAGTATGGATGAACCTGGAGAACAGTATGCTAAGTGAAATAAGCTAGTCAGAGAAACACAAATACCATATAACTTCACTGACATGTGGAATCTAATGAACAGACTGAACTAACAAGGAAAATGGGGACAGACTCATAGATGGAGAGCAGGATGACAGCTATTGGTGGTGGGGTAGTTAACGGGGGTGGAGGATTGACCAAAAAGGACTCATGGACATGGATATCGACAACAATGTGCTGATTGGTGGGGAGAAGGTGGTATAAAGGGACTAAATAGTAATGGAAAAAATACAATAAAGATTAAAATTTTTTGCTAATAAAAAGCTTTAGAGTGTCACTCATTTGCTAACTTTAAGAAGCAATGCTGTAGTTGACTGGCGGGTTTCAGAGCATGGGTACAGATCTGAAGTTATCTCCACTGGTTTGTGGCTAGTCGTCATGACTTAGAACTTGGGCCCAAAAGAGTCCTTAGAATGTGAAAAACTACTACTTTAGACTCTCAATCACCCCTGCTGCTCTTCCCTCAGTCAAAATGTAGGAGAGACAATAAGGGATTGTCCTGATCTTTATTTGTGAAGGTATAGCTTTCAGCTAAGGTAATTTAAGTGATTAAAGTGCCAATTACTGTAGCAGAAAAACAAGTCTGTCATATTTTTAAATTTTTTGACAAAAGTTAAATAAAGAGCATTTATGGTATCCTATCAAAATTAGTACAACACAGAATGAAATCATTAAATAGAGGACATGCATACATATGGGACAATTGGCAGCCATCATGAAAACAGATAGCTGATAGACCCTTCTACAGCAAAAGTGTTTTTTGTTGTGTTTTTTTGATGGGGTGTACTGAACGGATCCGATGACAAGGACTCCACGTGTCCTGAATATGTGCAGAACAGTTGACCTGTGCTCATTGAGGGAAACCTCTTCATTGCACTGAACCTTGGTTTTCACCCACTGATCCAAATTCTCATCTTTGTTTTCACACAGAACCAGTCTAATCCTTGTTCCACAATGGATTTTCCCAAGAATTTTCTTATAGGTATCATGCTTCTTTCTCAGTTTTCCCTTAATAAGGTGAAATATCTAAGTACTCTACTCCATTTCCTTGTCTTACTAAGTTAGTAAATCTGTAAAAAAAATAAAAAATGTAAGTTTGGTTTAAAGTAACTTATTGTTGTGTAGCGGTGCTGGTCATAATGATTAACATTTCTATTTTCTGTACTTATAAATGTTCCATCTCAGTTAGCATCTTACCTACAATTAATTTGGAAAATAATTTCTTCACTTTACCATTGTCACTGGTAGTTCCTTTTTACTTTTTCTCAAAGGTAACAATAAGTGCAGGGATATTTCTTTTAGATGTCCATAGAATCCAAACATGTAAATTGCTGGGCCACGAGCCCTGACTCTTTCTTTTACAACTTCTTGATATATTGTATATTTCAATTCCCTCTTAACAACTTGGGTATTCTTCTCAATAGCAGCTTTGCAAATCTGGGATTAATTCTTCTATAAAAACTGTTTTTGTTATGAAAGAAGCTATGTCTTCATAGATAAAGCAGCTGTAATGCATATTAAACCATTTATTTTAATATGCCTTCGGTACTCTTGTGACAAAAGGGGAGGCCTCATAGAGGCATTGTATTTTCAGCTTTAGAAAATAAAAGTATATATGATCACAAGGGCTTTTTCAAAATTTCTTTATTAAAGTATGAGTGAGTTTATTATATGGTATTTGTAATTAAAGCCCCAAATCAAAATATTTTTACTTTCTTATGCCAGGTTCCAAGAAATATCTTACATTATTCATAACATCTAAATGGTGCACCTTGACCTTGAAATAAACCCAAATGAAATGTGAAAAAGTAAATTATACCCAAATTTTGTTGGTGATAAAGTATCATTGCATATCATACATATTTTGGTTTTTATACATAACATTATTTTAATATCTTTTTCATTTAATTGGTAGTATTTAAATATTTTTCCATGTTCATAAATTAACAACTGGCTTTAGTTATGGGCATTCTGTATTTTAGTACTTTTCATTGCTTTTCATCATTTACATAGTAAATGTAATTGTCAAAGCTGTTTTAAATGTAAAATGCTTAACTTGGCAGATAATAATTTATTGCAAAATTGAGCCTCAAGTCATATAAATTTCATAAACTAATTGCTGATAATATATATGAAAGAAAACAAAGTGTACATATTATTTAAATACATCTGGAGACATACTTAAGATTTTAAAATGCGGGTCTATAAAATTCACAGGCTTTTAATATGTTTTTTGTATAGTTTTCCAGAGTATTTGGAGTTATGTCATTATTTTTTTATTTTATTATTTTAAACAAAAATTGAACATAAGTCCTCAATATGTATTCTAGCTACTATTGCTGTGTAACAAACCACCCTGAACTTAGAGTTATAAGGAACAACCATTTTATTACTCTCATGAATTTTGTGGATCAGGAATTAGGAAAAGGCACATAAAGGACAAATGTCCCTTGCTCCACAGTGTCTGGAGCCTCAGCTGGGAATTCTTAGGGGAGACTGTGGCCTTGAATATGTGGGGCTGGGAAATTTATTTTCAAGATGGCTTCCTTAGTCACTTTTTTGCATCTGGGCTGGGTTTGTTGACTAAAGCACCTATGCATGACCTCTCCATGTGATGTGGATTCCTCAAGAGCATGGAGGCCAAGTTCTGAAAGGGTATGTCCCAAAAGGGGCCACCAAAGAGCAGGTGGTAGAAACAGATCAGGACAAATCTGCATAGCTTCAGAAGTCACAACACATCACTTCCACAGGATTTGATTGGTTAGAAAAGAATAACTAAGGTTGGCCCTAAGTCAAAGAGAAGGGACATAGATACCACCTCTCAGGGTAGGGGCGTCAAAGATCTTGTGGACATATTTTATAACTATTGCAGTCTATGAGTAATATGTGATCATATACCAGCACATTCATTTTTGAAAAAATATTTTGACAAACCCTAAGTTGACACCCAATTATTCCAACTTCCTGGGGTTCACATCTTTGTGTAATCCCTTCTCTGTGAGTGTGGACAGAACCTGTGACTTGTTTCTAATTGATAGGATAGGGTTATGGGATGTTATTTCTGTAGTTACATTACATCACATGAAGCACTGTCTCTGGAGGCTGGAGCTAGGGACTCTTCTCTAGGCTCAGTGAAGTAAATGGTCATCTTGGAGAAGCCCACCTGGCAAGAACTGTGGGTGGTCTCTAGGACCTGAGGGCAGTCTTCAGCCTCTAGACAGCAGAAAGTGAGGACTTATAATCATGTAGCCACAGAGAAGTGGGTTCTCCAGCCAACACCCTGAATGTACTTGAAGGTGGATTCTTCCCCTGATGAGATCTCAGTTGAGAACACAGCCCATTTACTGTGATTATACCCATGTGAGACCCTGAGGAGAGGACCTAGTTCAACTATGTCCAGATTCCTGACACACTGGGATGGATATAATAAATATATATTGCTTTAAGCTGCTGGTTTGTGGCAATTTGTTACACAGTGACAGAAAACTACTATGATCTTATTTCAGGTTTCCAAATATGCTGTGGTTTTAGTCACATAGGGTAACTGTATGATTTTATTATCCAAACTGAGGCCCTTTTGAATTTGAAAGTGCACTAAAAGTAATTTTGTAAATTTTGAAACACTTATTTATTGACCAATATATTGGTGTACCTAAAACATAGCTTTTTTCAAAAATATTTTCTTTTTCTAAAAGATTTTATTTATTTACTTTTAGATAGAGTAGAAGGGACATAGAAAAAGAGGTAGAGAAACACCAATGTGTGGCTGCCTCTCACATACCTACTGGGGACCTGGCCTGCAACCCAGGCATGTTCCCTGACTGGGAATCTAACCAGCGACCCTTTTGTTCATAGGCCCATGCTCAATCCAATGAGCCACACCAGCCAGGGCTCAAAAATATTTTCAATTATCTTTACAAAATAGAAATATATACCTATTTATATTAAAGCAAATAAATGCATTGTTGTAATTATCTGAATATTAACCCTCAGAACCACATATATTCATGAACTTAGTTCATTTTATTCATATCTTTTTCTAATAGCAGATCACTAATATTTTCTAAAATGTGTGTACATAATTTTTTCAATATGGGCTTAGCATTGATTTTTTTCATAGCAGTTCTACATTCATTTCTAAAGTTACATATTTTGTTTAATAAAACTGGAATTTAACTTTTTTATTGGACTCTTTTGTGGATCACTATTTTTTTTTAATTGAGAAAATATTTTTATGCACTTACTGAGGCTCCTTGGTAAGCTCAGAAAAACATCTTCTAAATAGAAGGTGTTTTAATTCCTAAAAATTATTCAAAATTAAAAAATTTTTAACTGAAGTAATTATAAAATACTGTCATTTTAATTGCCTTTACAATACTTTTGCATTGACAGAAATAATTACAATATAAACTCATCAAGCAAGCTGTCTTCATAATACATTATTCACTTCAAATTCAATATCTATATTTCAATGTTAAAGTCATCATCCTTTTCAGTATCTACTTTGTTAAAGATTTTTCAAATTAAATGTTGTGAAAGAATATATCTGTTAATTTATATTTCATTCCCATACAGAATATGAATTTATACAAGAGTACCTATGAATGTTATCAAAATATTCTTTCCAAAATTCAAGATATCACCAAACTCAATTGTAGAAGTTTAGACTTAAATTTTGTACATCATTTAACTTTCACTATTTAGATTGTAGTAAAAAGATAAATATTAAAAACTTTTTTGCAAGCTTTACTTTCTATACCTTATAATTGCAATTTGCTTAAATGTTCAAAAGTTGAAGCCTTGGACACTCTATTAAGCAAACATACATATTAACAATTTCCAACTTTTTTTGAAAAAAATGCCTTCACCATTTACCAAAATCTTTGACAAAAACATTCAATACAAATCGGAAACAGATAGATTTACTAAGTAATTTACAAAGTAGTGTACCAACTTCCCAATATCTAAAATCAGATAAAAGCTAATCAATGAAGAAGCATAATGTAAATACCACAGCAATTTTTAGCCTTTATCTCATGGCACATATAAACTAATTACGAAAAATTCTGCAGCTCATCAAATTTTTTTTGCTGATATTATTAAAAATAGGTATAATTTTGATTCATTCACAAAGACCACTGTTGTGTGTTGGCTGTTAGCATTTTTTTTGGACCATCTAAGGGAAAAGAGGTTGGTGCCCCTGACTAGTCAGGTATTGAATATTTTAAAAATTCTTGTGGCACACCAGTTGAAAATAGCTTTTATACAGTTATAATTCTGTGTTTTGTTTCATTTTGTTTTGTTCTTTAGAATCAGTTCACCACAAATAAAATGTGGTTTATGATGTATAGTCTAATATTTCTAAATTTTGATATCTATATCTTCAATTGTGATTAGTAGATCATTTCCTAAGTTTGGACACATTCATGAATTATTTTTGTTTCACAACCAATTCCAAGTACATTTTCGTTCCTTAGTAAGAACATGGTTTTTACAATACTGCTATGTTCTACCACAATTTTTATTTGTATTATCATGACAAAAGGATTTTTCTTCATTTTTGAACTTTTAACTTAACTTACTCTAGTATCCACAGTAAAGTCAGATATTTTACCTTGGTAGAATAAATTTCAAAAGCTTTCTTTGATTCCATCAATCAGATGCAAAATTAAATAAAACTTTTGTCAAACTAGTTGAGCTGCTTTTCCATTTGAAATCTCTGAAGACAATGTAGTAAGTATGTGTCACTTACAAGTTCTCTTCCTCGTGAAGTGAATATGTTAACAGCCCTCACTTTTACTACCCACATGTGCAAACACACACACTACATACATGCATGAAAGCAAAACAGAAAGTCCTAAGATGTAAATAGGCAGATTTAACTTAGAATATTTATTTATCTAAATGGAAAGTCATACTTTACATATTGATCTGATTTTTAGAATACTAGAACATTTGTGAACAACTTTGTAAATCAATGTGTCTCTGATGCGTATTGAATATTTTTGTAAATGATTCTGCTAAATAGTGAAGGCATTTTGTTCAAAAAGAGTAGAAAATCATTAGTACCTATGTTCAATATATGTATTACATATATATATTATACTATACATGAATAGATCTACCCATCTCTCTGTTTCTCCTCTAAACATGCATGTGTTTGCATATTGTTTTAGGACCCAGTTTACTTAAAATCCTAGTGCTGCTGTTGTAGATCTATGTCTCATTTGCACATGAGCTGTACAACCCTCATGGTAGATACGGAAGCACATTTTGTTCGAATGACAAGTGCCTCATCAACTATATTGAAAAATGGAAATTCAGAACTCATTATTTTAAATGCACATGTCTATTTCTCATGTGATCACTATTAATAGAGTTTATTGTAAAATTAAAAAAAGTATTAGGATAAATAAAATAAACAGTAGTAGATTTACATTGTACAGGAAGTTTTTAAAAACTCCAGAATATTCAGAGTGTTCGCTATACATCACAGCAGGGCTGTTCAGCCTCCATTCCCTTGTATAATTCATGTATGCTTAGCTTTTAATTTTCTGTACCTCCCTCTGACAGCTTCAGACATTTCACAGGACTAGGAAGGGGATATGGGACAACAAACTAGCCGGTGAGACCAAGGGACAAGCAGGGGCTGATGGGTAGATTTCTTTTACCATCATCACCACCTAAGACCAGAGAGAATTAGCTGTCCCTTGCTGCTTCTCACAAAGCACATTTTATTTTATCAGCTGGCACCCTGCATGATGTCCTTGAAAGGGAAATCGTAATTATAAGTTGTATCTGGAAAAGATCAAATAAAGAGGCTTGTTGCTGGTCACCTTACAGATTTAACCACATGTGAAAGCGAGGACTCCACTCTTGGAACAAACGTCTCACAGGCCACAGAATGAGATTATGGCATAAGCTGGAAGCACAACGTGGAGATCAACTTAACCTGTCTTGGCTTATTTTGAATACAGTTATTAAATAACACTGTTAAAATGAGAAATTCAGGACACTTTAGAAAGTACAGCACACCAGGACAAGTATAACCCAGGACTGAGCCCAGTGAATTGGATCTTCCTGATGTCAGGGTTGAGAGCAGCATGGAGGGAGGGTGCTGGACATTCAAGCTAAGGGGAGGGGTGAAGGGATTTAAGTTAACTGTCTGAGTAATCGTTTAGAATCATTATATTCAAAACAATTTTATAATTATTAATTCATTTCATTGTAAGATAAAATTCTTATCCTCTGCTGCCAAAAATTTCACGGATAGTACAATTTTTAAGAGACAAGTACATTTTTTCTATTATTATTTTCTAATTTAATTTATCTAATAAAATGCTAAACAATATCATATGTGGTGATAAATCTTCCACTTTATGAAGGCAGTGTACATTCAGTGATACCTTCACAAATTTGGTGACAAACCGCTTGGGTTTATAAACCAGCCTAGTATTTCCTAGCTATGTGACTTGGATCAAACTCTTTAATCTCTCTGGGGTTCTAATTCTTCTCTTCCAAAATGGAGTATTAAAGGTAACTACCAAAAGGAGTTGTCATGAGGGTTAAATAAGCTAATATATAAAGAACTTTTAAGATAGTGCATGACACATAGAAATCAATCAATGAATATCAATTGAGTACAGTTTATTACTTTTATTTCAATTAACTTTCCTGGAAGCTTGAAGGAAGTAATACATGCCATGGTTTTGTTATATATAAATTAATTGTGCTTTATTAGGTACAACTTTGGTTATTAGACTATGTTCCTTTTAAGATTTTATAGTCAGCCTGAAAGTAATTAAAGCATGGTTTAAGAACAAGAGAGAAATCACATTTCCTGTAGATACAGTACTTACAAAGGTTTTACCTTTATAAATTATGCTGCATGATAGATTTTATTTCGTGTGAAAATATTACCTCTCCCACACACAGTTAAGATGGAAAGAAGAAAAAGAAATATAATTTTAGCTGACTATTATTGTTAAGAAGTTAAACCAATATTTGAATGCTAAGGGAGATAGGATAAAGACTAAGAGCTAATTTTAATTACTTTCTTCTGAACTGATGATAATAAAGAGATACGAATCCATTTAATAGTAAAATGATTATAAAGTAATAAACATTTAAGCACTCTTACAATTATGGGTCTCATACTCGTGACTATGGTTATGTTAGGATCAGTGTGCTGATCCCAGGAATCTAACTCGCTGACTTGAGCTGTAAATCTCTGCCTGGGAAATCGGTTTTTAAATGGAATTTCAACAGCTCAATGAACAATAGTAATGGAATAAGGGAAATCAACCTATTTGAAGAGTTTTTCAATTTGCAGGGATTCTATTTTCCAAGGTTTAAATGTTTGAAATGGTGGCAAAGAAATTAAAGCTAATGATCTATGCTTTTGATGGATTTCTTCCTCGCTTAGTGTGATTTCAGCAAAGTCAGACAATTAAAAGCATAGGCTCTGAAGTCAGACTGCTCAGGTTTGAATTCCAGCTGTTTTACTTACGAGCCATGTGATGCTAAATGACTTGGTTAACTGCTCTGTGCTCAGAGCATCTTAACTGTAAAGTGGAAATTACAGAACCTTTCTCATAACTTGGATAATGTTCAGTTAAAGTACGCAGAATAAATAGTACCTGGCACATGATAAGGTCATTGTCATCATCGTTTTCATTATCATCATCATTTTCATCATTATTTAAACCAGTGATTTCCAACCAACAGTGATTTTTGCTTCTCAGGGGTCATGTGCTAATCTCTGTAGATAATTTTTGTTGTCACTAGTTGGGAGAGGCTACTGGTATCTCTGAGTAGAGGCCAGAGGTTCTGCTGAAATTCCTACCATGAACAAGATAGCCCTAACAACAAAGAATTATCAGTCCCCCAAAATCAATAGTGCTAAGGTCAAGAAACATCAATTTAAGTTATTTTGTTGTTGAAGATAGAGTTTCAAGGCTAAGAAACATTTCTAAAATATTGCAAGTAGTGCTGGTTAATTCTAACATTAACTCTGTAACTTCTAAGCTTCTGTTAAGCAAATATTAATTACCAAGAAACAGAAATCTCCATGTATACTTAACTATAGAGTAGAGAAAAGTTTCTGAGTGAATAATAAAATAAATAAGATAACGAGGGTCTTCTTACAACATAGAGTAATAAAGTAAAATAAAAGACCTTGAAGGAAAACTACGCAAGAATTGAATGGGAAGAGGGGAATCTCCTCCCTAGCCTCTGATATGAGAACTTTTAGTTAATTCCCAACTTTGAATGAGTGAAAAGTTATTCAAATATCACATGAGTTTTTGAAAGTTATAAAAACTAATACTGGATTACATAATAACTATGTATTGTTGTCTTAAAATGCATATGATTCCATATTGATGTATTTCCATTTCTGATGTTAGTAATTTGGGGCTAGAAAAAATGTGGTGCATCGAATAATACTAATTATTAAAGTACTCTTACATGACTTCCTGCCCTTACATTTTTAACTAAAATATTCTGGAAGAGACGGCATTCTAGTAAAAATGAAATTCCATTACCCAATCAGTTGTGAATTCTTTAGAGAACTGTACTTCCAAGAGACCTATGGGAAACTATTGGCACAGCAACTACTTTTTCCATGATGGGAAAAGTTTCTTATATGACAGAGTAAAACTTCCATTAGTTTAGTGGAAAGATATGATATGTGGGGAAATGTACTAATGAGCATAAAAAGTCACAGAGGAGGAAAAAAGAAAAAAGTGGTTAGGAATTCAAAATCGTAATTCCTATCATAAACATAGTTGTTTTGGTAAACATATAGCCATAATAAATGCATAGCTTGAATGGCTTATAAAAAGCGATATCCCACCACCACCACCACCACCACACATGATTATCAAGATGAACTACCCCTCTGCCAATTTTCTTTGAAGACTTAGAACTGAGGCTTCAACCCTCCAGCAAGACAAAGCACACATAGCTGCTAAAGTTATTAAGAGAGTTCTTTGACCTTATGTTGTTTCCAAGGACAGTACTTTTAATGTCATAGAACTTGAAAAGGTCCTTGGGTTTTATATTTAGGACAAGACTGGTTCCCTCATGTACTGTTGGAAATCGCATGGGGTGCAGAGTCAGAAGACTGAGTTCAAGTCCTAACCCTGATTCTGAGCAAGGATTTCCTTTTCTACAAGATGTTATGGGAAACAAATGACTGTGTTAACAAAGTCTTTTTAATATTTATTATTGAAAATCATGAGATGAAAAGAAAGAGCAAAGAATTTGGCAGACACTCATTTTAGTCTACCTCTTATACTTTCATTTTACTTCCGTGTAATTCAAGTGTTCTGAGTTTCTTCACCTATTAAATGGGGATGATTATTCATCCACATAGTTAAAATACGCAGCAAAATGCTTTATATGACTAGTCACTTCATAAATATTATTTTTCCTCTCTTGCCCATGAAGAATAGGTATGGCATACTTTTAAAAATCTGAAGCTCTTGATAAATGTCTGACTTGGAAAAACAAAGCAAAACAAAACAAAACAAAGACACTTTAAAATTAATCTCTTTGGCAGCTTTGATAGATTTATGTGTTTATATTTATCTGTGACAAAATTGAAAATGATTATTTTACCTATAGTGTCCATAGTGAAATAACCAGGTAGATAAAATACCATTAAATCATCCCTGGCTTGTATGGCTCAAGTGGATTGAGCACCAGCCTGCAAACTGAAAGGTCACAGGTTCTATTCCCAGTCGGGGCACATGCCTGGGTTGCAGGCCAGGTCCCCAGTTGGGGGCATGTGAGAGGCAACTGATGCATCTCTCACACATCAATGTTTCTCTCCCTTTCTTTCTCCCTCCCTCCTCCTTGCTCTAAAAATAAATAAATAAAATCTTTAAAAATATCATTAAGTCAGGTAATTTTTGACTATTTTTATTTGAAAGTTATTTCTATATCTCCATAGTTCTTGGTAGTAACACAGCCTATTATCGATTCATCTTTCTCTCCTCTCCCCGGTTCCTTCCCTTCATTACAATAGGATCACTGCCCACCTCTCTCAAATGTGGCCTTCTTCCTGCATCTCTTACTTTCCCACTGAATCTGGAGTCTACTGCCTTCACTTTGTGGTCTCAACTTATGTTATCGTTGGTGATTATCAACATACCACTCTGATGTAGGTAACTGAGGAACATCATATTTCACGACTAAGTGGTAAAGGTTTTCTGTGTGCATTAAAGACTGTCTTGTTCATTAGCACTTCCCACAGCAGCATCCTGTCCTATCTAATAGTAATTATGTGCAATTAATTACTCAGGAAGCATTTGATAAACATGCAAAGCCTGCTATAATGATTTTTATCCAGATTATACAACTTCGGGATTTAATTTCTTATATTTCTATTATCAAAACACATCTGCACCATCTAATATTTCTAACTAGTTTTCATCAGATATTGCCACCAGAATGTGAAATCCTCAAAGTCAAGAAGGCATCTCTTACATATCTGTGTATATACATTTTTCCCACTAGCTACTGAGTATCAAACTAAAAAAAAAACCACAAAAATGTCTTTAGTCCATTAAACCAATATCTATAGAAGTCATTAACTTTGAATTTTATAGATTCTCTTTAACCAGGGCAATGTCAAATGTACACTCTTAACAATGGACTGGGATGATTCAAGAAGAGGACATACAAAACACTAAGTGCTTTGATTTGTAATCAATAATGACTTGTCTTATCATGCATTGGGACTTGATTCAGAATCAATCAATGATACTGTCCCCAGGTAAGAGTTAATATATGATTTGCCTGTTAAGGTCATGATTACTGTAACCCGTTAATATGTATCAACAGATTGATAAAAACTTTTTCCAAATAGAGTCTGAGTTTATATGCAATAGAATTAAAAGATACTCTTATATGTATTGGCAAAAATTATGTACACGGCAGCCATCCAATGAACTAATAACAGTGGTGTCTGTATCTTTTATTATACACTATATTTGGTAAAGGTCATGTTTTTGGAATCTTCTGAATTAGTAAAAGAATAAATAGATTCTTACATCTGGAGAAATGTGGTCTGCAGCTTTGTTCTGATTTCTGTATCTAGTGCCAGGTATCCATCACCTGGGGTGGGGGTGTTATTTGGTAAAATAGATCTCATTACTTATTCTCAAAAGAATGCTGTATTTTGGAACAATGCTATTGTTAATGGATCTTTGATTTTAGTGACCAAATGCCAAGAATGTTTTTAAATATTCCTTTATCCTTCCCATCAATTTAGATCAACCAGACCTAACGTATGTGAGAAGTTTTCTGAATTTTTCAGCAATAAAACTGAGATGATGAAAGCTTTACTTCCCCTTAGATATCGTCCAGTATTGGTAACCAAATTGTTTTTGTTCTTTCTTTTTTATTGTTTAGGGCTGGAGCATATTACTCTAGTGATACTTGCCAAAGTTCTATGACATCATTGTTTGAGACTCACCATATGTGTCTTTGATCCCTGCCCAGTAGGTACCTTGGCCACATGCCACTTTGGCACTTACTACTATTACAGTTTTGATTTTTTTCATTTGTTTCTGATTCTATCCATGCTGCCATCAGACGTGTCTTAAATAATCATCTTTGGGAACAAAGGGACTCACAAGATAAGGTGTTTTAACACTGGCACTTGAGGGGATTCATTTTGTCCATCTTCTGGTTTGGGGCTAACTGCTCTCTGGAATACAAACCCTTCACCGTTCTGTTTTTTGAGATACTTTGTTTAGGATATAAGCAAAGCACAGCTCTGTAATTGTTTGTCGTCATTTAATACAGAAAAGAAGGAGGGGAAATGATGGA
Organism: Artibeus jamaicensis; assembly: GCF_021234435.1. Taxonomy (NCBI): domain Eukaryota; kingdom Metazoa; phylum Chordata; class Mammalia; order Chiroptera; family Phyllostomidae; genus Artibeus; species Artibeus jamaicensis. The sequence goes on from NW_026521859.1 coordinate 689,301, forward strand.
AATGGGTATAAAGAGTATGTGGCTTCAGTTTAGTTTTCTTTCTTGTGGATTAATCAAGATATCAGAATGATATTGTAAGGTCCTTGGGTTCTCTGAGATAAATTTGATGTTCTTAGTTCAGCTCGGCATATCTTGGCTCTTGCGTTCACTTTCCTAAAAGGGATAGGAACTCCAGAATGTATTGAAAAAGTATGTGCAAATATAATAACCACAGAAAAATTTACAAGTGAGAAATGTGTTAAATATTATATCTGAAATTAATAGAAAGTGATATGGAATGTAAACTATAATTGAAAAATAAAATTAAAAGAGGTCAGGTCCCCAATCCAAATAATCTAAAATCAGCACAGCCCTATGGTAGTGTATGTAAAGGAGAAGAAATGCAGCAGAGAAAAGTCAGTAGGAGAAGAGTGAGACAGCAGATGGTACCATTTGCAGTTGACAGATTGGATTTGGGGTGCAAGGTTAAGGAGAGAAGGGAGTCAAGAACAATTCAAGAGAGTCAGACAAAATCGAATGTTGTGCTCACAACTTAAAAAACACTAGAAGGAAACAGGAAATTTAGTTCCTTTTAATTTGTGATGATTTTTTGCATCTTGCTCTGTTCGAATGACTGAAATGCCATGTTCCCCCAGTGATGGATGAGAGCAACATGGAGTGCAGATCAGGACCTGCCGCTAACACGGGGAGAAGGTGGTGGCCAAGTAGGTGGAAGCTGAGTCTACTTGCTCTGGGCCCCAACTTGGATTCTCAGCTGATCTTCTCACAAATAACCTGAACAATCAATGGAATTGCTATGAAATTTGGAAGCCAAGGAGTATAGAAGATGCTTCACAATGGGCAGTAAGGAGATTATATAAGTTAAAGCAGAAGTGCCTCATGTGTGGCACCTGCAGCTGCAGAGAGACTGGTCAGAATTCATGGCTTTGTGTCTCCCCTGCCCTCCCAGGGCAGGGACCCCCAGACCCAGGCAGCACGTGACTTGGAGGATATATGAAGTTTAGGAGATCCAGGCTACACAGACACAGCGAGCAGCACATCCATAGCTGCAGTGCCTAACGCTAACTGAGAGAGTGCCAGAGAGAGACAGGGACTCTGTCTCCCAAAAGGACAAGAGGCTACACAAGGTCAGGCAGAAGCAGGCTGTGGCCAGCCATGACCAGGAGAGACTGTTGACTTTATGGAGAGGTGGTTTGTGTGGAAAATGGGACAGTGATTCAGTACTGCAGTAGGCATGACACAGAAAGACTGTTTAAAAGGGGAGCTGAAGCGTGCTGTGCAGGGACCTTGTGTGCAGCTGTCCTGCCAGCAAAGGGACAAGATTGAAGTGCAATTTGCCTCCACCAAATACAGCTGGGCAGGGAGATGAGGAAATTGCACAGCAAAGGGATTTTTGGTCCATACCCAGCACAGCTAGCAAGCTGGGCACTATACAAAACAGAGAGTTCGGGACTGTGTCTATTTGCAAGGGCAGTGGGCTGAGAATTAGACAGGAAAGAGTTGAGCGCCTAAGATTTACAGCCAGGCAGAACCTGCTTCCCTGGCAGAGTTCAAAACTTTGGAAAGGAAGGATGTACCCAGCCCTCAACTCCTATAGGACTGTAAGAACCATGGAAGCTCTGCAGAACAGGCAAGACAGGCTGGAGAAGCCCCTGCAAGGTGCATATCTACAGGAGAAAGATGGAAAGAGAAAGGCCAAAAGTGCCCATCTTGTCTCAGGGAGACAAAATACACTAACTAGTTCTAGGGCCGTCTTTCACTGACGCCAGCAAGGCAGGGAAATCCGAAATCAGTACAGCAAGGGGTAATCAGGGACCAACCTAGACTTGGCTCTCACACAGAGCTGCCAACAGCACCAAGCAGGAAGGAAGAGCTGACCCTCTTACACAGATTGGCCCCTCCCTTGAAACCGGCAGCTAGTTAATAAAAAACTGGACATTATGGTAAATAAGCTGGGGCAGACCAAGACAGGTGGTGCAGGGACAGGGAACACACCCACAATTATCACAGTAGACTGAACAGCACCTTCCAGGGGAAACCCAGGAGTGATCCAAGGGTCCCACTCTCCTGATCACAACAGAAGCCTCATCTAGAGGCAGGTGAGTGTTGCCAGAAGTTGGATGATCAACCTCTGGACCTTAAGCTGATAAAAAGACAGGCAGAGAGAGAAGGAGAAGGCAGAGAGCAAACACCAAACTGCCATGAACTCCAGCTCATTCTTCTTCAGAATATTCATTATTTTTCTCTCATATAGCTTTTTAACATTTCTATTTTTCTTCAATTATAGTCCAACTAATCCATTACATTTTGCCTTTTATTTTTATATTTTTACTTAATATTTAATTCAATTTTCACATTATACCCTTCTCTTGTTTTACAACATTTTGCCTTCTTCTTGCCCTTATTTTCATTGCAAATTTTATTTTCCCCCTTTATGCCTTATTCCTATTCCTTACTCTTGCTATTTCTCCTCCCCCATCTTCTCAAAATCATTCTTCTTTAGTCAGCTTACATTCTTTTTCCCTTTTCATAATATTCTTATTTTCTTTCCACCTTTATTAATCATTGCTTGGTTGGTATGGATATTGTGGTTATCGCCATTTTTCTTCAATTTTATTCCTTTTTGTTCACCATTTTTTAATTTCCAATCCCAGAGAAGTTAAATTAATTACTCTCCCCCTGTCTTATTATCACAGTAGTCTGAACAGCACCTCCCAGGGGTGACCCAGGAGTGACCCACTTTTGTCTTCCTCCTGCCCTTGCTTATTTGAATTTGGAGTTTTATTTTTCCCTTTCTTAGCCTGGATTATATTTCTTACTGCTATTATTTCTCTCTCTATCCTCTCAAAAATTATTTTTATTATGTAAAGGTCTCATATTCTCTTTTCTCTTCTTACTCCTTTTCCACTTTTATTATTCTTTGCTCATCTGTCATTGTTACTGATCCTGCTATGGTTTTTCTTCAATTTTGTTCCCATTAATTCACTATTTTTAATTTTATTTCAAGCCTCACATTATGCTCTTTCCTATTCTTAAACCATTTTGTACTTACATTTTAAATATTATTTTCTCCCTTACTTCACCTTGTTTCTATTCCCTACTCTTATTATTTCTCCTTCCTCTTCCTCTCAAAATTATTTTTCTTTCTTTTAGTCATCTTAATCTCTTTCCACCTTTATTAAATTTGGCTTATTTGCTGTTGATATTTTTGATGTGGTAGGGGTTATTTTTGCTGGCATGGGTTTGGTTTTCTGGGAAATTTTGCTTTGTTAATCAGCACCTATACAATAGCATATAAGACAAGGTGGGTGTTGTGACTCTCAGTCACCCAAGTGGAGGAGAAAACTCACCAACAAATGAGACCCCAATGATCAAGGCCCAAGTGAACAACAAAATCCATGTAAACCAAATAAAGGGTATTCCTAAAGCATCCAGCTTAGGAGATCAGAGAAACTGCACCACTGACTCCAACAGGTCTCCTACCACAGAAGACCACCACACAAAGACAGAAAGTCAAAGCAGAGCAACCTGAGACACAGAAAAGAACAAAAAGAGTCACCCAAAATGGGGAGACAAGGAAACAACCACCAGTCAAAAGGAAAGGAGGGATCACCAAAAAAAAAAGTGAAATGAAATTAAGTCAAGCTATCTATCAGTCATAGAGTTCAAAATAATGATTAAAAGGATGCTCAAGGAACTCAATGAGAACTACAAGGAATTTTATGGGAGCTACAAGGAGCTTAGTGGGAACAACAACAAAATGAAATGGCACATAGAAACTATGCATAAGAACCATGAGGAAGTGAAGAATACAATAGAACAAATTAAAAGCAGGCTAGGTGAAGCAGAGGACAGAATCAGCTAGATACACACACACACACACGGACACAGAGTCAGGGCAACAAAACAAAAAAAGACTGAAAACGAATGAAGAGAGTTTAAAGGAGCTTCAGATAACATGAAATGTGAAAATATTCACATCACAGGAGAACCAGAAGGAGTACAAAAGGAGCAAGGGACAGAAAACCCATTTGAAGAAATAATGACAGAAAAGCTCCCTAACTTGGTGAGGGAGAACGTCACACAACTTCAGGAAGCATAGAGAAGATCCCAATCAAGATCAACTCAAAGGGGCCTACTCTAAGACACATCATAATTAAAATGGCAAAATGTAAAGACAAAGGGCTAATATTAAAGGCAGCAATGTAGAAACAGTAATATACCATAAAGCTCTGATTAGACAATCTGCTGATCGCTCAACAGAAACACTACAAGCCAGAAGGGACTAGCATGAAATATTCCAAGTAATGGCAAGTAAGGACCTGCAACCAAGACTACTCTATTCAGCAAGGCTCTCATTTAAAATAGAGGTGAAATAAAGAGCTTCCCAGACAAAAGAAGGCTAAAAGAATACACTCCCTCCCAGCCAGCACTGCAAGATATGCTAAATGGCCTGCTTTAAGAAGACAAAATTGAGAGAGAAAGATCACATCATACAAATAAAAAAATGGCAATGAACAAGTACCTATAAATAATAATCTTAAATGTAAATGGATTAAATGCTTCAATGAAAAGGTGAAGGGTAGCTGAGTAGATTAAAAAATAACCTGTATAGAGGCTGTTTACAAGAGCCCCACCTCAGAATGAAAGATTTACACAGGCTCAGTGAAGGGACAGAAAAGAAATATTCCAAGAAAATAGACATCAGAAAAAAAAGCTGGGGTAGCAATATTTATATCAGACAAAATAGACTTAAGGCAAAAACCATAATAAGAGATAAAGAAGTCACTACATAATACTTAAGGGAGTGGGCCAACAAGAGGATATAACCATTGTAAATGTGTATGTAACCAAGATAGGAGCACCTAAATACATACGGAGAATCATGGAGGACTTTAGAAGTAGATTGACAGCAACATAGTCATCACAGGGAATTTTAACACCCCACTGTCAACAATGGATAGATCCTCCAATCAAAGAATCAACAAGGATATTGTGAAATTGAATGATACTTTAGATCAAATGGACTTAATTGATATATGCAGAATCTTTCACCCCTAATAAGCAAAATGTACAGTCTTTTCAAATGCACATGGATAATTTTCAAAGCTAGACCACATGGTAAGACACAAAAGCCTAAACAAACTCAAGAAAATTGAAATCATATCAAGTATCTTCTTGGATCACAACGGCTTGAAACTAGAAACCAACCTCAAGAAAAAAACTCAAGAACATTCAAATACATGGAGACTGAATAACATATTTTTAAACAATGAATGGTTCAACCATGAGATCAAGAAAGAAATTTAAAAAAATCTGGAAGCAAATGAAAATGAACACATAACAACCCAGAACCTTTGGGACACAGCGAAGGCAGTCCCAAGAGGGAAGTTCATAGCAATAAATGCCTACCTAACAAAGATAGAGAAACCTCAAATAAACAACCTAAACCTACAGCTATCAGAGCTAGAGGAACAACAACAAACAAAGGCTAGAGCAAGTAGAAGGAAGGAAATAATCAAGATCAGAGCAGAGTTAAATGACATAGAGACTAAAAAACATTCCAAAGAATCAATGAATCCATGAGCTGCTTCTTTGAAAAGAAAAACAAAATTAACAAACCTTTAATCAGACTTGTTAAGAAAAAAAGAAAGAAGACATATAAATAAAATCGGAAATGAAAGAGAAGTAACAATCAGTTTCCTAGAAACTAGAAATATATCCTAGAATGCTGAAACACCAATTAAAAAGAACTTATATACCCCTAGGTTCATAGTAGCGCTATTTACAATAACTAAGTGTTGGAAACCGCTTAAGTGCTCATTAGTAGATGAGTGAATAAAAAAAACGTGGTACATTTATATAGTGGACTACTACACAGCAGAAACAAATAAGGAACTACTACCTTTTTTTTGCAACAGCATTGATGGAACTAGAGACTATTATGCTAAGTGAAATAAGCCAGTTGGTGAAAGACAGACACCATATAACCTCACTTATAACCGGAATCTGATTAACAAAATAAACTAATGAGAAAAATAGAACAGAGACATGGAAATATGGAATGGAGTGGATTGACATCTGTAGGAAGGGAGAAGGGAGGGGGGAAGAGGTGGAAGGAAGGGGGAGGCACTAGTCAAAGAACATGTATGAATAACTGATGAACATGGATAATGGAGAGAGGACTGACTGTGGGTAAGAGAGGTGGTCTTGGTGGAAGTGGGTAAAAGAGAAAAATTGGGACAACTGTAATAGAATAAATAATAACTATTTTAAAAAAGATATGCCACTAACCAAATTTGTGATTTTTAACAAATGATTCCTTTGCTGTTCTGATGGAGCCATTTCTTAACCTATCATATAGGGGAAGAGAAATCCATCACCTACTACACTTGGATTGGAGCTTTTTAGATTTGCTATAATGAAGATACATATTGAGAATTTTCACTGTAATCATAAAAACAGGGAGGATGTGCAGTAGTACTAACTTCACATTTATAATTTGAAGCTATTCATATTTATGCATTGTAAGCATTTATTATTAGATTTAATATCATACTATAATTTCCAGCAAAAGCACATATTTTTTACCCCCTTTTATTTCTAAGATTAAACATCCTTAAGATATTTTGTCCTTAATTCACTAATGATTTTAGTATTTACAGGAACTATATTTAAATGTTTTATTTTATAGAATTTTCCATATAAAATTCATTAAAATAAAGCTATCAACAAATGCTTTCATATTTATAAGATTTGTAAAAAACTATTACAATGCTAAAGTAATTGGAATAAGTTTTTTGAAAATCTTTCATATTTAGAAAACTATTAAGCAGTAAAGATTATTTCTAGGTATTTTTTTTTCTGTAGCAAAGGATTGTATAACTTATCTCAGAGGTCATATTTTCTTGAAGTTTAGGCTTCAATTTTAATTGTCAATTTTTTCCAAGGTTTGAATAACTGACTCCATTATGAGGGGGACCCCCCAAAAATGGAATTACCTTCTGGAAGGTGGGTTCCTTGTAATACAGGCTTCTCCTGCTAGGTGAGTATTCTGTATCAGTGCAGCAAGCTGGCATTGTTGTGAGAGGCTATGTTCGGCTTCTGTAAAGTTTTATTGAAGACTCTCAATGTGTTTGCCCATTTCGTGACAGGTGATTTATGAGCGCACCTTCCCATGCTGTGCTGAGAGTTCAGTAGTTTTTGACTCAAAATAACATGACCTCCATACCTCACCCTCCCTTTCCACCAGATCTCACCCATTGCAACTTTTTTTGTTTGTTTGTTTCCTTGGATGAAAAAATTCCTCCAAGGATGTTTTGCTAATGTGGAAGAGGTGAAACAAAAAACAAAAGAAATACTAAAAGGCATCAAAAATCGATGAGCTCAAAAACTGTTTTGAGCAGTGAAAAAAGGTCTTGCTAGGTGCATTGTGTCAAATGGAGAGGTATTTAAAAGTGACTGAAGTTTACATTTAAGAATAAATACGCATTTTTTATAAGTAAAGTCTGTTTTGGGGGAGTCCCCCTCATGTAATTAGTTTGCTAAGTTACTGTTATTCAAGTTGAGTCCTTTTAGAGTCTTTCAAATACCATGTTACCTGTCATAGAATTAGAACAGGGGAAGAAAAACCGTACTAGACATTGATGCAACCTGTATGCTGCATTTCAACTGTATTAAAATAATTAACAGTTGAGCTCTGCTGAAAACAACATTATAGAGATTTAACCCCATGAATATATACCTATAAAATGGTCATGTTCAGACAAACAACAATTGAGATTTTTGGTGTTTTAGAGAGTTTTAAAGGTGTCTAATAATTGCATGATTTCCCTTTGGCGGCTCAGAGCCTGTTCTCCAAGGTCACTCTCTGTGGTCAAAGCCGTGAGAGGTCTGAGATCTCCTCAGTCCTCCCGGAACTTTTTAGTGCTGTTCTACTAAAGAGTCGCAGGGTACCTCTCCCGTTCTTTTCTCTTTTCTACCCTAATGCCCGCTTTCAGTTGTTAGCAGGAGTCTCATCACCCTCACAAGTAGTAGTTTTGTTTATTCTGGGTGTTAAGTTCTGTCTAAATGTGCTTGTATTACATTTACAACGTATTCTTTGGACCCTGTCATCTGGTTATACAACTGTGTGTATCAGTCAGCTCCTGATTTTTCTATCTCCTGGAGCAACCTGTGAGACTGACTGGTATCCCTAGTCATGCACATGAGCCTGCACGAGACTGTTATTGGTGAATATGTCTATTCAGTTGCAGGCTGCCGAGCTCATTTGGAGGAGCTGCAGAGTGGGTCCAAGCCATGTGAATATGCTCGTGAGAGAGGGGGAGGCAGGGAGGTGGTGGGTTCCAGGACCAATCTTCCCAACCTCCTCACCACCAAGATCACGCCTGTTCGAGTGTCCTAAGATTTCTTTTAGAATTTTCAGTGTGAATGAATTTAGCCTTTAGGGCTTCAAAAATGTTGTGCGATTTGTCTCTTAAGCAACTCAATTCCAGTTTAGTGCATACTTTGTATTACCAACTTATTGACAACTTACTGATTTACCAAGGTATCTTTGACATTGCCCCTAATTTTGTACCTTCACTATTTTCTTCTTTATTAAACTGTTGTCTGGTTCGTGCAAATTGCCTCCAAATATTTTTAAATCGAGCTTATTGTCATCCAGCATAATCTCAAGTGAGTTCAATGCTGGACAAATCTACACTGAACGCGAAAGGCTGCAGCTGTGAATGAGCACTCACCAACACAAAATACACGCCTCCCTTCCATTTTATTTCACCCCCTCCTGTTTACAACACGGGATCTGAATCAGGTGAGAAGTCAATTAGGTGGGTCGTGTGCAGAAGCAATGAGCCCCGCTTGCTAGCCCGTGCAGCGTGGAAAATGCGCCACACCTGAACGTACGTTGACTTAGTTCCTTCCTCGCTTCTGGTTCCGGTATTGCAGGCGTCCGCACAGGTACCCCCCGAGCCGCGGGCGCGGCCTCGTCCCGCAGCTTTTCGCCTTCTAGGCGCCGCCGCAGTGCGCGAGCCAGGCTGGTGCGCGGCGCGGGCAAGGGCGCGCTCTGGAGCTGGCGCAGTTTGGCTGGGCGGTGCCCGCCTGGCATCCCTCTCCTCCTGGTTCCCACCTATCGCCGACTGCAGACCCGGCCCCGCCATGGGGAATATGCCATCCGCAGTGAAGCATTGTCTCAGCTACCAGCAGCTTCTCCGGGAGCATCTTTGGATCGCGGATTCAGTGGCTGGGGTGCTCGACCCCTCACAGGTACCAACTGAAGGCCCAGAGTGTCCCCACCCTCTTGCACACTGCCACCGGCCTTTGCCCCTATAATGTCACTTCTGCACTTCAAGGCCCTTCCTGCAGCAGTCTGTCCTGTTAGGCGTGACGCCTTAGAAGGTTTCCCATCAACTCTGCTGTAAACATGTAGACCCGCCCTACAGATCGGACTCAGCAAAATCCTTACCTGTGGCCATTTGCTGGTCCCTAAAGGAAAACCGTTCCTTCTGTTTTTCTGTTGGAAGGAATGAATTATATAATACCATTTGTAGCTGTAGGCAGGCAGCCAAGGATAGTGCCTTTATTTTCAGTTTCCTTCTTGTATTGTGTAACAAAGAGGACAAATTTGCCAGAATGTGAGGCAGAAAAAGGAAAGAAGCCAACATAGAAGGTTAGGAAAACATGGTAGGATGAAATTATCCATCATACCATTAATTATTCCTAATGTAGTTATGCTTGAACACACTTGAATAAGCTTGGAAAAAAATGGTAAAAAACAGCAATTTCAGACCAAAATTAACCCATGTCATTCCTGAAAGCCAATGTTTAGACAGAGGCAACCTAATAGTATGCACATACATGTGATTTAATGCAATTCTCAACCAGAAATAGGAGGTAAATTATATAATATGCTTATATATTATATATTTATTATGTATATACACTTTTTCCTTAAAACTTAAAATTTCACGAGTTAAAAACAGTGACAATTGTTATGTGAATGTTAAACCATGCCAAAAGAGAGAGAGACTGGGAATTTAGCTAGCAGTTCTTTTAACTTTTGCTGGATGCAGAAAAAGTTGATTCCTTATTTACCTTGTAAACAAAGTAATAACTTGTATTATAATATTTTAATAAGTAAGCACAATTTTCCTGTTTCTTTAAATCGACTATTCTAATGTCAGTTATCAGTTTTCCTATCACTTTACATTTTGAGTGTCCTGAGTTCAGGATGTGAAATTGTAACTCACAAAACAGGAAGTCAGCATTGGCCATTTGTGAGTCCTCTAAAAGATACTTTGCTCCTCATTCTCTGAAAAGATGGCCTTGATTATCTGACTCAAAGCTTTTGCTGACAATGCAAGAGAAGGAGAGTTCTTTATCTTCTCATCTGTTCACAAGTCTTTGTATTTAATGATCTACACTTTAATTTGATTTTTTATAACTTTTCCCTTCACTTTTAATATTTATTCTGTTACACAATCAGTTCTGAATTCTCAACTTTTGTTCCCTAAGTCTGAGACTTTCTATGACTTTTGTTGCTGGGTTAACATTATATTTCTTTGTCCCCTGCCATGGTCTGATTCTGTGGGCTTTGGGGACAATTAATTGAAGCCAGGCTGTTACGTGAGGTTGGCTGTTTTGCCCCATTTGTGGAAGTTAAGATAATTGAAAATGACTGTGATGACTGACTGATCAAGGAATGTCAGAAATAGGATTTTGATATTCACTAGCCTAATGAAGGCTTTTTGTTCCTTTTTGAGAAATAGCAACAGCTTCTCTAAAATTGCCTTTTTATCCCCCAAATGCTTTGCCTGGGAAACTCCTATTCATTCTTCAAACACAGCTTAAATATCACTTCCTTTGACTAATTCTCTTCTACTTTCAGAGTTAATGCCCCATTTATGGGCTTTTATGGCATTTAATACATAATTCCCTTTTAGTCCTGGCCTTATTGAATTGTAATTTTTTATGTCTTGTCCGATTTGAATTCAGAGCAGCCTTGACACCTGATGCTTGACTCTGTAACTTACCACATTCCTTGGCTTCTGCTTAACAACACCCTCAGTGTTTTAAAGCCCTGCCTCTCCAGTTCCTCAGTCTGGAACCAGAATGGCTCAGTGACCTATATCTGGCTAAATGTTCAGGTTCTTTATGACTTCTTATCCACACTCACTGTTTCAGTTACTATTTGTATATCAGTGTCTTCCAGATTTATATTCCCATCTCTCTCTTAAGTTCCAGTCCAGATGTTTAGCTACTCACTTGACATCGTCACTTGGATATCTCCAAAGTGATTCCAACTGAACATTTCCAAAATTTGAATTCAGGTTCTCCTCCTTAGAATGCCAGACCTTCTCTAGTATTTTCTGTTGCAGGGAATACCATCACATTTCATTCAGTCCTGCCAGCCACAAACTGGGAGCTCCTTATTTTCATTTCCCCACATCCAAAGTGTAACTAAGTCCTGCTATTTTAGCTCTTACATTTCTCTCAAAGACATCTGTTTTTCCAACTTTACTGCCACAGTCGGGTTTAAAATGGCGTTTTCTCTCATGGACTCCTAGACTATTGCAATCCTTCCCCAACCCACTAGCTGTATAGCCAGGTAGATGCTTTCTATTTCACCTAGAATCACGCTCTTCCCTTTTTTCACAACCTTCTATAAGTTGCCATAGCTTTTAGGAGTGAACACCAACACTCTCAGTGTGTTCAGAAAAGATGCTCTTTTCATTGCATCTCTCTGCAACATCATCTGAAGCTACACTCTTGTTTTTGCCACAGTGGCCTTTGAGCTCTCCAGTAATGTTTCCTTTGGTAACTCGGTTGTTTTCCTCTCTGCTGGCAGCATCCTTTCCAGCTAACTAACTTCTATTCATCCTTTAGATTTCACCTCAAATATTCTTTCTCATGAAATCTTTCTGATTCTCAAGGCAAGTAGTCTAAGACTTTGCTATCATATATTGCACAGTGCACTAATCTTTGTGTATAATACAGATTATATATTTATATTTGTGATTATTTGTTGTTTAACTTCCTACCAGACTCTAAGCATCATATAAGGACGAAATTCACCAGAGGATACTCAGCATCTAACAGAATGTCTATTTAGTTTTTGATAGCCAATAAATACTTGCTAAATGAACAAATGAATGAATGTTTACCCTTCTAGCCCATAAGCATCACGTGCTTATGGAGACCATGAAATTCTTCTTAGCACTCTTCAGGGTTCAAGACAGTCATTGGTGTTTTATTTTATTTTTTATTTTAATTTTATTTTTTAAATATTTTATTTATTTATCTTTAGAGTGGAAGGGAAGGAGAAAAGGAGAGAAATATCAGTGTATGGTTGCCTCTTGTGTGTCCCCTGCTGGGAACTGGCCTGCAACCCAGGCATGTGCCCTGGCTGGGAATTGAACCGAGATCCTCTGGGTCTCAGGCCCGCACTCAACCCACTGAGCTACACTAGCCAGGGCTGATTGGTGTTTTATAGTACAGTAGTAAATATTTGTTAAATGAATGCCAAGGTGATGGAATGAATACATGGTCAGTAAAGTTTGGTCTTAGTGATGGATGATAAATATTATTACAGTTTGTATCTGATCTTCTCATCTGGTGGTACCAAGTTATGGTTTGATGAAGGGAAGAGCTGAAGATGGATTCTGGAGGCTGAGAGATGACAGCACAGTGCTTAATCAATTGCTAAGTGTAAATCTGCAGAGAAAACCCTGAACAGAACTCCTGTGCTCTGAAATTATTTGGTTGCATTATCTCTCTTCCCCCTCCCCTCTGTTACTATCAGTTTGTTCTTTATTTCTGTCTCTGGTTATATTTTACTTGCTTGTTTGTTTTGTTGACTAGGCTCCACTTATAGGTGAGATCATATGGCATTTGTCTTTTACTGCCTGGATTATTTCACTTAGCATAATGCTCTCCATATCTGCCCATGCCATTGAGAATAGTAGGAGCTCCTTCTTTCTTTCTGCTGTGTAGTATTCTGTCATGTAAATGTACCATAGTTTTGTAACTCACTCATTTACTGATGGGAATTTAGGTTGCTTCCAATACTTGGCTATTGTAAGTTATGCTGCTATGAACATTGGGGAACATAGGTTCTTTTGAATTGGTGTTTCAGTGTTCTTAGGGTATAATCCCAGCAGTGGAATTGCCGGGTCAAAATAGGCAGTTCCATTTTTAGCTTTCTGAGGAAATTCCATACTGTTTTCCACAGTGGCTGCACCAGTCTGTGTTCCCACCAACAGTGCACTAGGGTTCCCTTTTCTCCACAATGACAAGACCGACGTGGGCAGGTTCCAGGGTGGGAGGCTGTGCTGGGGTGAAAATGGAGACAACTGTACTTGAACAACAATAAAACAAAAAAAATACCCAAAGAACAAAAAAATGAAATCATTTGCTTGTATTAGGACAGGCAGACTGTATTTTGAAAGAATAATGTGCTGTACAATAGAAAATTGAAAACCTAGACTCTTCTGTGACACACTTGTTCTGTGATTTTGTGCAGGCAATTGCCTGACTAGATCTTAAATGTTCAGTTTAGACATTAGAGATAATAATGTATCCATGATAAATTTCTGGGATAGAATTAAATATGGGGTGTGTGTATGTGTAAATACACAGGCATGCTTTTGGGGTCTAATAATTTATTACCAAATTAAAACAATGTGTCAATGTGCATAAAAAAGATTACATTACCACAGCTACACTAATTAAATGCTTTGAGTCTCTGGGTTTTTGCTGTCGACTTTGGTTTTGCAGAAGATTTCCTTGATGGGCCAAGAAGTTAAAATTAATCATATCGTGGTGTAAAGTATGTCTCAGGGCCTGTTTTATTTTTTATTTTTGTCTCATATAAAATAGGTGTATTGAACTTGGCTTAATTAGAATATTTTAAAGTTTTTTTATTGTACTTAAGTATCTGGTAGAGCAATCCCTTTTTGATTCCCAAGTGCTGCTTAAGTGGTAGTGCAGTCCTTCATATATTAATACCCCATTGCAACAATACATTCCCAAGGTTCTCAGTTCTAATACTAACAGCATTTCAAATGTATTAGATTGATAAAAGCAAAATGGTAGATTATGAGATTAAATTTATAGTTATTTCAAATCATATCCTGATCCTTTAAGTTACATTTGCTGTTAGCAAAAATTGTGATTAAAAATAAAGTATTTGGTATTAAAGGATCTCTGGAAATGCATTATATTTATGCTAAAATCTAATCAGAGGATATTGCAACTATATACTTTTTAGTTTGTAACTACACTGCTCTTAGTACATTTACTAAATACCTTAGAATGACTGGGGAGGAATTTTTGGAAAGGAACCCACATACCCTTCCATTGTTTGTTTTCTATTTGTCTCAGGCGTTCTGTGAATCTTTTCTCACCCTGCCCTTTTTTTTGTTTCTTTTGAAATTATATACATTTTATTATTTATTTTCCCTCTGCAGTAGTTTCTTATTATATACTGTTTTTACTGCAATTTTAGTTGCTATGTCAACACACAACCTTGACTTATTAACATATTATTTAAATTAGTGCTCTTATGGCTATTAAAATGCAAACATAAATAACTCCATTTTCTGCCTTCTGCTTTTCATGTTCTTGAATATACTATTTCTCTACACACTGTATTTGTTATATATTTGTATCTGTGCAGTCAATATACATTAATATTTATGCACATCTTTTTTCTTTACCATTTTTCATTTCTATTCTTTCATCTGAAGCAATTTCCTTCAAATAGAGGTATTTGCTTTATATTTTCACTAATTTCAAAATCAGCTGCACATCATTTTAATGTTTCTTTGTTTAAATTACATGTGTTTTGATACACAGATATGTACATATGTATGCGAATATAATGTGCATAAGTATGAGGTCTGCAGCCAGAAAGTATCCAGCCATGTACTATGAAAAATAGAGACATTTGTTGAAGAAGATACAAGAAACAGTGTACATAGGTCCTGGACAGTGCTTTTGTCTAAAAATAAGTAAATAAAATCTTAAAGAGAAACATCGTACATAGGACAGTGATGCCTCAGTCCCCTTCAAAGAAGGCACTTTGCGACCTCACACAGTTCTCCCAGTCACTATCTTTGCCTGGTTCTATTCCACCTATATTCTATTTCACTAATTCCTTCTTCAGCTTTTTCTAAGTTGCTGTTAATTTAATTTATTGAGTTCTTAATTTTAGTTAGAATTTTGAATTAACATATTTCTACATAATTTTTAAAACCACAATGCTTCATGTTATCATAAATACTTAAATATTTATCTGAGTTGTTGCAAGTTTCATGTCTGATAACTAACACCCATATTGAGATTTTCTGTGGATCTATTTCATGGATCTGTCATCTTGGAATGCCCACTCAATTTGGAGTTTATTATGACCACCGATATGAAAAAATTATAGACAAAATTAGGCAATGAGTGATACTGTCCTTCTCCAGAAAGGATTACCTACACCACTCTTTCTCCATCCCCTGCTATTCTACTCGTTCCTCACTCCCTGCCTCTGGAAATTACCATCTGTTCTCTGTATCCATGAATTAGCCTTTTGTAGATTTCATATATGTAAGTATTATCACAGAGTTTTTGTCTTTCTGTGTTTGACTTATTTCATTAGCACAATACTCTAAGGTCCATCTGTCTTGTCACAAATGAAAGAAAGTTCTTTTTTGTGGCTGAATAATACTCAATTTTGTGTGTATATATGCCACACTTATCTGTTGTTATACACTCAGGTCGTTTCCATGTCTTAGCTTGTAAGTAATGCTGCAGTGAGCATGGGGTGCAGGTATCTTTTCAAGGTGGTGATTTCATTTTCTTTGGATAAATATCTAGAAGTGGAATTGCTGGGCCCAAATTGCAGTTCTATTTTAAATTTTTTGATGATCCTCCATACTGTTTTTCATAGTAGCTGCACTAATTTATATTCCCACAGTACACAAATGTTACCTTTTCTCCACATCCTGACTAACACATTATTTCTTAAGTTTTTGGTCATAGCTATTTCAATAGGTGTGAGGTACAGAAAATAGTTACCTTTTGCTTCTAGCAGGCAGTAATGTACTGATAGCTTACATTAAGCCAATCAGATCCTTAGCTGGTTTGAGGCTGTATCTACGTCATTCCCGACGGCTTGCCTTATTTTTCCTCCCCTTTTTATTTTGTAGCTCTTCAGGGGTTCTAACTATAAGGCCTACAATATCTAGCAGTGCATATGTTCCTCCTTGGGACCTGAACTCAAAATATTTCCTCCTTAGCCACTAAGGCTCCTGGAAGCGCTGATCATCTTCCCAGCTGCAACAGAATGGCAAACATCTCGAGAGCAAAGTTGTGCTGAATGTTGGTATTAGCACTTTATGTTTTCCTTCTGCGTGGTATATTGGCCACTGAAGTACTCACTGCCTTGGCAATGCTGAGACTATCAAACAGCTGTTTTCCATTAATATAATGTACAGATTTTCTGTTTTTTCTCAACAAGTTGTTTGCTCCAAATACATTAGTTGAAAGATTAACAATATAACAGGGAAAATGTAGAAAATACTAATTGTGCAATATAATTTCAGTTGTAAAAATATATTTACCTTAATACAAAAATTTTGAAGTGGGTACAGTGCAATGAAAACTGATTAGAGTAACTATTTATTTATTTTTCATTTATTTTTGCATCTTTGTTGAATTATAACATTGTATAACTTTAAGGTTTACAAATTTGATACACTTTTTTCAAAATGATTTGCACCATAGCTTTAGTTAATGCTTGCATCACTTCACATAATTATCATTTACTTTTTGTGGCAAGAATATATGAGGTGTACTCATAGTAACTTTCAAGTATCCGATACAATTTTATTGCGTATACTCATTATGCTGTACATTAGATTCCTACAACTCATCTTATAAACGGAAGTTTGTATAGAATAAAAATTCAAAGTTCAAAAATAAAAAAGATGAAAAGATTGGCTGATCCATAAAAAGTAATATCCTATGAAAAACAGACTATTCTAGTGGTCTCCACTATAAATATAAATTATGAGATATAGAGAAGATATTTTTAAAATAATATGAAAAGTAATATTGTGCCCAACTTCAGTATCTGACTTTAGAGAAGCAATATGCTAATTACTCCTTCTTTATGTGTGACATAGTTGAATACCCTTGTTGAATGAATGAATCAGTGAATGATTATATTTCCTTTACAATATATTATCTCTATTGGTATTAGTTTACCCCATATCTTTTCATTTTATGGGCCTGAATTTGGTAAACATATTCTTTTTCTTAACCTTTCCTTTTTTAATCTTATCTTTTACTTCATTTTGTCCTGGTTCGTTCATTCATAATCAGTTTCATTCACTCACTAATGAACTTCTTAAGAAGTGTACATGTTTTATTAATTCACTCAAAAAGCATTTTGTGCATTTGCTCATCCTCTTGTCCAGATGCATGTGTTTGTATCTGTATGTGCATATGTGCGATATGCAAACAGTTGATTTTTCTTTCTTTTTTAAAAAATTTTATTGATTATGCCATTACAGTTGTTCTATTCCCCCTTCATTCCCCTGCACCCTCAACACTCCCTCCCCCACCATTCCCCCTCTTTAGTTTATGACCAGGTGTCTCAAGTTCCTTAGATTCTATATTTCCCATACTATTCTTGCCCTCCCCCCTATCTATTTTCTACCTACCATCTAGGCTTCTTATTTTCTGTACCTTCTCCCCCCCCCCTTCTCCTCCTTCCACTCCCCTGTTGCTAACTCTCCATGAGATCTTCATTTCTATGGTTCCGCTCCTGATCTAGCTGTCCTCTTAGTTTGCTTTTGTTTTAGGTGTGGTTCTTAATAACTGTGAGTTTGCTGTCCTTTCACTGTTCATATTTTTTGTCTTCTTTTTCTTAGATAAGTCCCTTTAACATTTCATATAATAATGGCTTGGTGATGATGAACTACTTGAACTTGATCTTATCTGAGAAGCACTTTATCTGTCCTTCCATTCTAAATGAAAGTTTTGCTGGATAGAGCAATCTTGGTTGTAGGTCTTTGGAGTTCATGACTTGGAATACCTCTTTCCAGCCCCTTCTTGCCTGTAAGGTCTCTTTTGAGAAATTAGCTGACAGTCTGATGAGAGCTCCTTTGTAGGTGACTGTCCCCTTATCTCTTGCTGCTTCTAGAATTCCATTCTTCATTTTAATATTGGCTAATGTAATGATGATGTGCCTTGGTGTGTTCCTTCTTGGGTCCAACTTCTTTGGGACTCTGAGCTTTCTGGATTTCCTGGAGGTCTATTTCCTTTGCCAGATTGGGGAAATTCTCCTTTATTATTTGTTCAAATTAGCTTTCCATTCGTGGTTGTTCCTCTTCCCCTTCTGGTACCCCTATAATTTAGATGTTGGAGCATTTAAAGATGTCCTGGAGGTTCCTAAGCCTCTCCTCATTGTTTTGAATTCTTGTTTCTTCATCTTTTTCTGTTTGGTCATTTTTTTCTTCCTTCTAGTCCAGTCCCTTGATTTGAGTCTCGGTTTCCTTTTCATCACTATTGGTTTCCTGTGTATTTCCCTTCATTTCAATTAGTTTAGCCTTCATTTGTTCCTCTAATTTGTGACTAAAATCAGCCAGTTCTGTGAGCATCCTGATCACCAGTGTTTTGAACTGTGCATCTGAAAGTTTGGCTGTTTCTTCATTGCTTAGAGTTATGGGCTCTGGGACTTTGAGTTCTTCTTGAGCCATGTTTTGTTCTGTTCGCACCCATTAGGTATAAGGAGCGGAGCCTTAGGTGTTCACCAGGGCGGGGCTGCCCAGGTCGCTGGGTTGTGATGCTGTATGTGAGGGCTGGGTTAGAGAGAGACAATGGCGGTCCCCTCTGTTCCTTCCAGCAGCTGGGGCCTTGGAGGTCTGTCTCACTGCTCATTCCTTTGCTAGTTTATCTGTGCACAAATGTGTGACTGTGGTCAGCCTGCTGCCTTGCGCCCTCACTGGGTCCACCCGTTGCAACCCAACACTTGGGATCCACCAACCACTTACCAAGTCCCTGGGTCAGTCTGACCGAGTTTTCCTGCACAACCCTGCTCTGCCAGCCGCCGGCTCCACCTCTCTTGCTGGTCTAGCTGAAAGGTTCCTTGTTGTGGGACTTTGGTAGTTTAATTTTCTGTGTTATGGCTGTGTATTTGTTTTACTAAAACTTTGTTGTCTTTAAACTTTGTTGTGTGAGAAGGCACAGAGTTTTCACCTACGCCTCCATCTTGGCGGAAGTCCACAAACAGTTGATTTTTATATTTGAAAAAAATGTTTATTTTTTTCTGAGTTCTGAATTAGTGTTTTAATTTTCTTTATTTGAATATTTAGTTCATGTAATTTTAGTCTTTTAGAAAGTAAGGTCCTTAAAATAATATATATCCATTTTTCTATTATTTTGCTTTAAATATGTCTCTTATAAGCTACCTATCTGATTGTCTTTATCCTTAACCAGGTGAATTTAACTTTATGTGTGACATGACTATTGATATATTTATCCTTTTTTTGGTCATATTTATCAGCCTTACCACTTCATGTTTATCTTTGAGGCTTTTTATACATTTTACTATTCTTATTTTGTATTTAAATCCATAGTATTGTTTGAAGCAAAAGACTTATTTTACAGAATGAACTTTTTCATCCTGTGAAAAGTCTGTTTCATGATCATTACCCCAGGGTTTCTCAAATAGCGTGTTACGAGGTACATTGCCATTCCCAAGACCCTCTTTGTTGATATAACGTAACTGACAGATGAAGTAAAGGTAGAGAATTCCAAAGACTTATAGTGCTGGTGAAGCCAAACACCAGCCAAAGCTTTCAGTCACGGGCACAACAGAGTTAGAAAGTCGAAAATGTAGGCACATGTGGTCAGAGGCTTAATAAGTAAGCAGTCACAAGCAATAATAAGCCTTTTGTATGGCCATGCAAATTAACGACAGCTGAAATAAAATAAAATTCCAGTGAATGTAACTGGAAGTCAAGTATTGAAGAGAAGGTTCACCAGGACATTGAATATTCTGCAGAATAGTGTCTGAATGTGTGGTGAAGGGAATGATGGGGAACAGAGTTCTAATGGCCTCAGTATACAAGGGGTACAAGTCCTTAAATGGGGGTGAAGGGAGGTAAGCGATGCCAAATCCCATGGATCTCAAAGAACGGGGGATTTTTATACAAGTAAAAAGGAGTAACAGTCTTTGAGATGCAATGGGATCTAAAAATGCCATCTGTGCTAAGGTATAGGAAGACTAAGCAGTCTCTACATGAGAGGGTTACAAGTCAGGGCGATTGGGCGGAGAGGATGAGAACTAAATAGGTGGAAAATGTCATGGAGCTTGTTATTATAGAGCTGCATTTCCAGCTGGAAAAATAAAGACACTTGAGTCTTAGCATAACAAAAAAGGCAGAGAACTATGTGGCATTCTACAGAAGTGAGTGATGGCTGGGAATAATATTTTGGGAAAGGACTGAAGAGAACAGAACTGTGAACTGAGGTGGGCTACCAGGTGGATGATCCTCAACAACTGGTGATGGACGTGGGTCTTAGCATCAGCCAAACCCTGGATTTATCGCATTCCCAGAGCATAGAGACTCTAGATCTTGGGGTCACCTCGAATTTGAATGGACTTGTAGGTGCTTATGAGAAAAAAGCTTTTTCTAAGGCTGTTCACATGTCGATGTCCAAAGGGAAATACCTGGCCCCTGGATGCTGAAACCAGGGGCAGAAACTCTGAAGGCTGTGGCTTTGTCTCTGTGCCACTGGAAAGCGTACTCTCTGGTGTTGTATAAGGAATGCAGTCTTTATATATCTCACCCACATTTTGTTTTTTAATCAGTTTAAATACCTTGTTTGTATGTGTTCTCTATTCAATATGTGCTAGGCACTACCTGTTGACTATGCAATAACTCATTTGATCCTCACAGCAAGCCATTTTTTAGGTTTAGTTACTGAGATGCAGAAAGTTCAGATAACTTGTTCAAGGTCAGTAAATAAGGAGGAGCAGAGCGGGCAATTGAATTCAGTCAGTTCTACTTTTAGAGTCACCAGTTTTCTCCACTGTACCAGGGCTTCCTAAAGTTTCCTCGTGGTTAGAATCACCTGAGGTGTTTATGAAATGTACTGGGCATTCTGATTCAGTAGCTTTAAGTTGGAGCCCAGCTAGCATTGTTTTTACTTCACGTAAGTATAGAAAAACCTGCGCTGGGTGACTGTGCCACCCTTCTGTCCCTGCATCTGCTGTCAGAGGAGTTGCTGTCCTATCAGGTTTCCTCTAAACTGTCTTTCCAGAGCTCCTGGCTCCTGCCCATGGAAGGCTCCTATGAGTTTCACTTCCCTTCTTTCCTCTCTGAGGTTGAGACTAGAGTTCTGCCTGGAATAGAATTGCATTGGATACAAGAGGAAAAACAACTTGGTTTCCAGTAAATTTCCTGTTCCCTCCAATCTCCAATACTTTCTGTCCTTGGATTTCAGTTGGCTCCTGTATTCCTTGCTTTCTCTTACTCCAGCTGGCTTTCACATCCTTCCCTCCCCCGACCCAATGTTCTTGTTTTTTTCATTAGCTCCGAACGCCTCCAAGTCTTCTGGCTTTCTTTATGCTTATTCATTCTGTGCTGTAACTTTCCCTGACCCTTTCTTCTCTCCTGTTTCTTTCCAAGTTGAGCTTTTATTTTTGCTTCTTTTTATTTTCCCTACTCAAATACAGGGCTAGACTGTGCAGACCCATAACTTTATGGATCACTCTCATGTAACAATTAGCATTATAAGAGATACAGCAAAATCATATATTTGGATATTGTTTAAAAAATCTGATTCGGAAGTGATGGCCCAGCCTGTTTGTAGCCCTAATACCTAAAGCAACATAGAGTCCTAGTTTCCTCCTGCAGGTCTCTGTATTGTTAGAGTAGGAGATGCAAATTGGCTACTATACCAGTGAGTCAGATTTAACCTAACCTCTGGAAATGGGTTTGTTTGGTTGAGACTGCACTTAGAAATGAAGTACATATGAATGCCTTAAACAGGACTTGCACTCTTTACTCATGC
Organism: Artibeus jamaicensis; assembly: GCF_021234435.1. Lineage (NCBI taxonomy): Eukaryota > Metazoa > Chordata > Mammalia > Chiroptera > Phyllostomidae > Artibeus > Artibeus jamaicensis. The sequence goes on from NW_026521859.1 coordinate 711,372, forward strand.
ATGTAGCTGCCTTGGGCATCCAGATTATCTTTCCGAGCCTACGGATTTTTTATTTTGTTCTCTAGGGACAGTGGCATGGGGATGTCCCTGCAGTGAGACCATCTAGATCATTTTTGAACATGGGCCCATTTTTAACAGTGTAGTGCCGGTCATACTCAGCAGACAGGGAGTTGTCTTTAGGTTACCAGAAGTTTGCCATCTTCCCCTCTGGACACTTTCCCTTTTATGAGTGATGAGAACACATTCCTAAATGAACACGCAGGTGTTTTTGAATTTCTTCTCTTGGATCTAATCATCTTGATTAGCCTGCTTTTTTTAAAAAAAACAAAAACAAAACATAGTATTGATTGGCAGAACTTGTTTCTAAAACATTCATTCTAAAATCAGACTTGATGTAAACAGAATTTTATCTGAGCATGATTTAAAACATTCAGGTTCATCAAAGCTTATATTTTGAAACTTTTTCATGTAATTTATATGAAAACCAAGTAGTAACAAGAATGGAAAAGTTCTCTACAAAATTTAAAAAACAAAAACAGACAAAACACCCAAAAGCTTTTGCTTCTAGGCAGTGATAAAGGGACCAGAGCTGTGATACTGTAGATAGGAGGAGCCAGTATTTCCTTCCCTGGTCCAGAGGGGAGGAGAGCCGCGTGCTCTGGCTGTCTTGATGCCTGCAGGGTGGTGAGGACCATGGTGGGGAAAGAGGGGCTCCATGTAATGAGAAATAGGACCACCAGGGCTTTCTGTCCCTGGGGTACTGGCCAGGACACATTTGCATTCTTCACTGCTCTATTTCTCTGAATGCTCACTTCTTCGTTTCTTATTTGTATTAGTTTGGTTTTTTGCAGTCATTTCTTACAATTCAATTAAAAATCACAGGCTTGTAAAATTTATCTAATTCATTGTGCAGAGGGAGTAAATGATGATGATAATAGTCTTTGTGTTGGAGGTTCATTTGAGATCAAGTGGAATTTGAATAGATACAAGGCATTCCTAGTCAGAATAAGATGACTGAAGATTTATGGGTAGAGTTAATATAGTGAAGTCCTGGAGAATTATTTATTTAGTTATAGATATATATGTGTGTGGATATATATGTATCAATATACATTTGTGTCTCTGTATACCCACATACATATATCATTCATCTAAACTGTTCTCACAGAAAACAATTTAAAGGCCTCTAATCTTAAAATTACCTATTTTATATTTGATTTGAAGATGGATGCTCACTCTTTGCAAATAGTGAAACTTTTCTTGTGTTTTTCTTATATTCTTCACCTCTCCCCCACCAACCCCAATTCTTGTATAGTGTTTAGTGGACCCATTTTTGTTTTCTGTGTTAAAGTAGAGTTCTGCACAAAACAGATTAAAATATTTCTTTTTTTAAAGATATTTATTTTTTATTTTCAGAAATAGGGCGAGAGAGGAAGAGAGAGAAACATCAATGTTGCATCTCATGCACCCCCTATCAGAGACCTGGCCTGCAACCCAGGCATGTGCCCTGACTGGGAATTGAACCAGTGACCCTTTGGTTCGCAGGCTGGTGTTCAATCCACTGAGGCCACACCAGCCAGGGAAGATTAAAATATTTCTTTATTAAATGTACAATATTTGCAGAACTAGACTGAGGTCAAGAGGTGAAACCATATTTTCTTTACCTTTCTGTTATGCAGAAAACAAATACTTAATGCTCTTTAAATATTTGTAGAACTAAATAGTTTGTATAGATTAAATATAGCAAATATACATAATATAAAACCTCAGGTGTCTTTATCCAACATAACTGATTTCTGATTGGCAAAAACATGTATTGAACTTATTTAAGTGTTTTTGTAAACTAGAATTGGTAGTTTTAGCTCCTGTGTATTATTTTTCATATTGAGCTATAATGCATATTTTTAAATCCAGGTGCTAATTTGGAAGTCCGCAAACCTTGTTTTTTTCTTGGCTATCATTGTAAAGGTCAGAGGAAGTAGAATGTAGCTTTTTATTCACTTGTCATAAGTGTGTTCTTAGTGATTTAATTCACACAGAGTACAATAGGCATCTTCTCATGACTGCATTTTATAGGAGTAGTAGAGAAAATGCGGGGCGTACTGATACCCTCAGGGGTTGCAGGGTCTGAACTGTGGTTCTTGGTTTTGAGTTCAGCCTTTGGGCTGCGTACCCTGCTGATGGGAAGTGCGTCACATGTCATCTGTGTGTGTCGCTTTACAAGTCACGCTTCCTTAGAGTTGTGAAGTAGGGAAATGCAGATGGCAGGAAACTTCTACTGCATAAAAATACCTTTAACCCAAGTTCCACTCTAGGAAATCAGCGTTTAAAAAGTCTTTTTGGTGAACTTTATTAACATCCAACGGGGTCCAGGAAGCTTGGCAAACAAGGAGGCAGGAAACCCCAAAGAGAACATGTCTGTCAGACGTCTTTCCTCGTGGGGTTTCCTTCCAAATGTTTTTGGATCTTGAAGGAAGTGGAGTGGCTTTCTGCCACCACGTTCATACATCTGTAACCCACTGGGTGTACAGAGTCTGGCATTCACTTTGTAAATTCTTTCCTCAATCTGTATTTGTTTCACTGTGAAATAGAAGCCGATCATTGGTTAATGCTGAAGTCAAACGATGAATCTTATTTTAGCTAGACACTATTTCTACTTTTTGAGAATTTTGATTTAAGGGCTGAGCGTTCTCTGATTTTTTAAAATACTGTGGCACAGTTAAAACCTTGCATTTTACAGAAATCTGGGGACCTGGTCAAACATAAAAGCTGAGGGCAATTTGGAGCTCTGTTTGCTTAGGTTTTAGGGCTGCGCTTAAAAGACATTTTGCAGGATCTGTGGAGAAACAGATGTACTCATTCAGACTTTCACTCCCAAATGTCTGATATCACTTAGTCCTTATTCCCTCATGACAAGATGTTAATATTTAATTTAATATAATTCTGCTGAATGTATGCTCTAGAAAATACTGAAAGGAAAACTTGAGCTAAAGGAGGTGAAACATGAGCCTTCATAAATACTCATCTCTAGAGAGCTAGATCGCTTAAATCTCTTTGCTCTTTGAAGAATGTGTACAGATGTTGACCTTCTGATGGGAAAGACAGTGATAACTTGCTAACTAAAATGTCAGTCATTTGTCTTAATCAAAAAGTGTTATTTGGAGGCATTAGTATTATTTCAGTATACCTGCTCTAGATGTGCAGCTGACAAATGCAAGAATATATGTGATACAAAATGCTACATTAATTGTTAATAGGGTATTATTAACCAGAGTTATGGAAATTATATAGTCATGGTAATGCAGTCTCTCTTTGTCAGATAGCAAATTTTATTCCAGTGACTTTGTGAAAAACTTTACATAAATATTGAACTCTTATACGGCACCAGAGAAGATCCTATTATTCTCATTTTTAATATGAGAGAAGGAGGCTCAGAGAGTTAATAAAGTTCTCTCCAGGACACATACCTGGTAGAGGCATCGGACTGAACCTATTCCAGGTTCCAAGCCTGTATTTCTTTCCTAATCATATCAATCTCTTTACCTGTAGAAACTTTAATTATAAGAACATTATTTTGTACTTATTCAATATAACTTGTAAAAATTTAACACGTTAGTAAAGTTCTAGATTAATCTATCACTTTAAGGAAGCAAACAGCAGTTGGTTACATATGGCCTACGATGATACAGGTCAGTTTCCTTCATTAGTCCATTTTGAGACCCATCATTCAAAATCGAAGCTGAATGAAGCTGAATGAATCATTCTTATTTCTCATTTCAGAGACAGGTTTTTCAGACTCTTTAAAATGATTCTATAGTAGCCTTCTATAACCTTTTCCTGTTACTCAGTACTGACTAGCAGCCTTTTTTTTTTTTTTTTGAGCTACTTACTGAAATCCTAATGCTGTATAGTATATTTCTGAGACCTACATCCTTAGATTTAAGTAAGTAGTTCAAACTCAGGGCAGGTAAAGTCGACTGAAAGTCTTAACCAAAAGGTCAGATTTATATTGAAGGTTCCTAGGTAACTTAAGTTGGAAAAATCAATTTACTTTACTTCTGTCTTTTCATCTTGATTCTTTTTTTCTAAGTGGCCATCTAAAACCATAAGTGTGTGAAGCCAGCCATAGTAAACTGTAGCTTCCTGTAGTATACTATAGTACAATACACGGAATAAAAAAATACAGTGACCTAAAGTTACTGCTGAAATACTTTTTTTGAGGTTAATAAAAATCTTTATTAATAAGACATGTGATTTTGGAAACATAGAAAATGATCATTCTCTTTCATTTGTCACTAGAAGCACAAAGGAAGGTAGTGGAACTAGTTGTGTAGAATGGATCATAGGATAAAAATATGACGGATGAGAAGGAAATCACAATGTTAAGGCAGTTGTTCTGACCCCCACAATGCGCCCCTCAGAGAGCTTCAGGATTCTTCCATTTGAGAATCAAGGAGCTCAGGAAGCACAGCCAGTCATGTGATGGCTGGACATTTGAGTTGAATTCACATTATTGCAGATGTGGCTTTATGCGCCTTTGCTGTCCTTCATTTCTGCTTAGCATTTCTGAAAAACTGCTGAATGTGTGGAATGTTGAGATGTCCAGGAATTCGCTATAGCCTGTGTTAGTAGCTTCTCACTTTTCCTCCCCACGGCAGCTGGCTTTGTCGAGAGGGAGGGACCTCTGGCCTCTGATGCTGCACTGTCCACTCCTGAGGAAGCCCACCCTACCATCCCCTCCTTTCCCTAAAAGCAAGGTCAAGAAAACACCACTTCTCAAACTGTTGACAAAAATACAATACTCATCATTAACTTTGTATGAACTCCTACTTACCTAGTTTTGATGAAGTGACATGTAATTATTTATTCAAATCATGTGCAGTAACTACCTTCTATCTCTGGATTCATGGTATAGTTGGAGAAATTTTCTATTAACCAATAGGCACAGTGGAAAGTGAGTGCTGAGAACTCTTTCTGAAAGTTTAAAATATTTAAAATACACTGAAGCATGCTATAAAATACAGTCTCATTAAAGAATAAAAGGTTAAATTTATGCCCAATCATACACCATCAAGATCACAGAAATTGAAAATCAGAAAAATCGAGCATATTCTTACAGTTTTGCCATTCATATTACCGTTGTGGGAAAGCATAGTTATATGTGGTCTGTGTGCGGGGTGCTTTGTTTTTTACATTTTGGCTCTAATATTCCTGCCAGCACATATCCATACTTTCTTAGAACACTGTTTTATTTACTTATTAGTTATAGCCAACTGAAACTTTGAATATGTTCCATAAATTTTAGTTGCTCTAATTTTCATGAGGAAAAACATTTATGGCCCATAAACTTGTTTGTTACCATCATGTGTATGCATATATACACACCCACTGAAAATGGCAGCATTCATATTCGAACATGCTTGTGAGTGTATGAATGTCTGTCTTCGTGTAGGTAGGTTTATGTCTATGAATATATGTCAGTACATATTTATGACTTTGGGTAAATGATGCTATCCAAAGCTTTTTGTGTGTGTGTGGAGTTAGAACAACCAGGGGGAAATAATGAAATGGCCCAAGAGGATTTAGAACCTGGAGGAATTGAGAACACTGTATATGAGATTGAATCAATAAGAAGCAAGAGGAAGCACTGAAAAGTAGGCCTGTGGGAGGAGGCATTGATTAGGACAGTCTCCACGATGCTGCTCTGTTTGTCCCACCTCCCAGCCCTGGGGTTGATTGCTTAGCATGTTCTACTGTCATTTTTGAGTATCCTTGACACTTTAATATATTATCTCAAATAAGCTTTCAGATGATCCTTGTGAGTTATTAGACTTGTGATCATGTGATTTTGTGCAGTAGTCCATTGTCACTATTGCTAGCCCAAATCTGTGAAAGTTCGGGCATTGACATCCGACCTCTTTATTCCACAAAAACAGAAAGGAGACCCTGAGAGAGAGGGTGGCCTGGTTGGGGCAGCAGATCCTGAGGCCTCTCCTGACAAATGATCTCCCATTTTCTCAAACTATTCAGCCCTAAATTAGTGAGTACAAGTGCTTGTGTGTGTATGTGTTACTTTCAGTGAACTCTAATATATGTGGGTGTCCCTGGTACTGGTATTTCTAAAATACCATTGGAAATCTGAAGAGGGGTAAAAAATGTTTAAATGACTTGTGAAATTTGTGAAGAGAATTTATAGAATTGAATTTCTAGTGCTATTTAAAATTCCATCCATTACTTACTGTATTATGTGCTGAAAAGACCAATTTGGATGGGCCAAGTGAGGAAATATAAATCACTTACATTTCCTATTTGAAAGCATGGAATTAGAAAGTGATATTCAAGCCACAGAATTATAATGAATATTAATATAAAAATTGGAATATTAATGCTTATTATTTTTACAACATAATTAATGGAGAAAGGGATTTTATTGATTTTGTAGTTGATGGCGATGGAATGTTACTGAAGCATAATCATATAATTATTTTTTAAAGTTGGTTTGACCTAGACCTGTGGTTCTCAAATTGTGGTCCTCGGATCAGCATCCCTGTCACTCTTGAACCAGATGGAAGTACAGGTATATGGATCCAGCCTGACCTAGTGACTCACAATCTTTGCTGATGGCCCCAGTAACCTATTTTATCAAGACCTCCTTTATCAAGGAGATTCAGATTCACAGTAAATATTAGGAAATACTGGTCTATAGTGTATGACTAAAGGCTATTTTGATCGACACAGAAAACAACTTGGAATGAGGAGCTTGGATTTTTGTCTCAGTGTTATTTTGTAGAGACCTTATTTCTTATATCTAAAAGAGAAGTTACAATAACTAAGATTGTAGAACAAATAAGATCAAAGTTTTAAAAATGACTGCTATGAGGTTATACAGTTTAATTATATTCAAAGTTATTAGGAGTTTCAGTGATTAATTTTAATAACTATTACATGCTATTAGTTTAGAATAAGCTGTTTGTTGGGATATTTTAGTTTGTTGACTGAATTAAATAATGGTGCTGAAATGAACTTTTTATACACAAAATAAAATAAAACTTTATTGAGCAACCTGAATTTTGTTAGAGGGTAGGTTTCCAAATACATTCTTAGTTTGCAAAACTGGAAGGCATAAAGACTAATTAGTCATTCCATATAACCTGCTTATTAACTATTCCCAGGGGAAAATTGAAAGCCAGACACTATGGTTTATTTTTTAATAGAAATTTAAAAGAAGAACATTGATTTATTGCCTAAAATGGCCGATAAAGGCTGAATCCAACTTCAGCAGAACTGCACAAATTTTTTTCTTTGTTTTGATGTTTCAGTCTGCAGATGTTAGCTGTTTTTGTGAGGAAATAATGGTGTTAGCTATGAGTTTTCTTGGAGAGAAAGAGCTTAAAAGCTTTGGAGTGCTGGGCTCACAGTCTGCACAGCCAGATGAACATGGATGGAATGTTAGGTGAAGTCCACGGGGAGTCATTCCACAGCAGCATCTGCGAGGAAACAATAAGTGACTGGCGGGTGTACTTTTCAGGCAAATGATTAAGAGGCGATTAAGTGAAGGTGTTAGGATGTGAAGTAGGGAAGGAAGTACTGAAGGTGTATATATTATATGGAACGGAGAGATTATGGAAAAGACTTAACAGAATGAGCTGTAGATCACAGCCGAACTTATACAAAGCTGGACTTGGAATTTGGACAGCATAGCTTATAGGTATCACGTGAAATAGGACGTGAGATTCACATAATACAGAACATACTGCGACATACTTTTTTTTGAACAGTAAAGGACAGTGATAATGTCTATTTTTCAGAGCCACTGGAGGTCATTTCTTAGAGTTAGAAAGACATCTTGCTATTACACCTTTATGGTCTTACTCTGATTATATTGGCCCTACTTTAAAGTCCTAAGAAGGCTCTGGGCTTTGGAAATATAAATCCATGCTTTGATCAAGTGAGTAGTTTTACTTCACTGTTTGATACTAACTCATTCATAACGCATAAAGACAATGTCGCTTTAAATTGCTTTGCATCATCATATCTTCCTGTCCATTTCTTTTGCCTACTAACAGTTCCCCACTCTCAATTGTGAATGAATGAATGAGTGAATGAATGAATAAAATTCTGTGTTAGATGTTATGGGATGAAAACTAGTTCATTTTTTTCCCAGAGGCTCATGGTTACCCTTAAAAACAAAATCTAGTTTCTTCTCAATACAATTTTTTCTCTTGATGACAGGTAGTTGAACAGCTGGCAAAGTAAGAAACTAGAGGGGACCATAAGGCAGCATTATGGAAGCTAGTGCCTTACCCTGGCCCCACTCATCCTTTCTGGCAATTACTTAAAAGGTTTTTTCATCTTAGTGAATGGACGTTCTGCAAATACAAGACTGCATCTCAACTCAAGGCTCAAAATCTAACAATTGGATTTTATTAGCCAATATACTTAAATACTATAACACATAACTTCACATTTTTATTACCTAAAATAATCACAGATGATTTCTTGCTGAAGTCCAGTGTGGATGATTTCGTCATGCAGGGACCATGTGCCCATTTAGGGACCCAGGCTCCTCCTCCTTGTGACCCTGCCCTCCTACAGGTTCTTTCCATTTAGCCGGATGATGGGAAAAGAGAACATAGGAAAGACACATGTACTTCTTAACACTTCGCTGCAGAAGTGACATGCTTTGGCTTGACTCCATTGTCCGGGCCTCCCCAGAATTGTCAGACTTAGATGTGACAGCGGCAGAGATGTGCACATTTCAGTCTCTACTGTATGGACTTAACCTTCCTGCCACCTCTCTAGGCAGCCTCTTTTTCTGTATTACAAGAAAACGTGAAACTACTTGGGCACATTCAAGGACAGACTAACTGGACAAACTAAGCAGAGGGCTGTGTATGTAGTATTTGCTCCACAATACAACTTTGAAACAAAAAGTCTTGTTTAATTCCATTTAAATAGCTCTCTGGCCTTTTCTCCTTTCCAGCCTTGGTGCATCTCTGTTTTTTAGACTGACATTCCCTTAGTATGATCATTTCATCAAATGTCTCTGAGAAGTCAAAAACGAAGGAATTCCAGATTGGTAGCATGGGTCTCAGGGTTGGTTCCACTGGTAGGTGAGAGGTATGGGAATGCCTGCCGGCCCAAAGCTTGTTCTGCAGTACCCCTGGGTAAAGATGGCACTTAGATTAACCAAGATCATAGTCCAATAGATTAAGGACAGGATGAAGCAAATGTTGATGAGATTTGAGAAAGAGCATCAATTTGGATGTTTCTGAGGGTGGTGGACCCATTTAGAGAGAGAGAAAATCAAGAAGCAGCTTGAAGGGAGCAGGGTTAAAAATACAGAGACTGGAAAAGGCTTGGGATCTAGGGTGGTCCATATACTGAGACTGAGGGGTTCTGGGAGGGGTGACTTTGCTTATTTGGGACTGTTCTTGGTCACCATAATCACATGGTGGAACTATGGCAGTTATATGCAGGGCAGAGAAAGCTCTGTATTCTCGTAGGGATAAAAGGCGTGAATATTATAATTAAGTATGTATTGATTCAAAGTACATTTATATAGGAAATTTAAGTGAGGTGATCATATAATCTGTAGTCCAAATGTGTGTGTTTTAAGAATAAAAGGAGTTAGTGTTAATTACCCTGGGACAATAGGTATAAACCAAGACTACCTCAAATAAAAAGGGATGTGTGGCCACCATGCTTTTAAGACAGTGACATTGTATTCATGTATTAATAACCCTTCAAAGTGTTTAATAGCCCTCACTCTAAGAAAATGTGATCCTCATACTCAGTCTACCATTTCAGTTAATGCCTGTGTTAAATAAAAATAGACAGAGACACTAATCATTGTCGGCAAATTGCCCATTAATTCTCTATGCTTACGGCTAAATATTTTCAGTTCTCTCACCCTTGCTATAAGCTGCTACCTTAGTCACTTTGTAAGCCTTTTTTAAGTTCTTTGTCTCCCTAAATGGAGTCTGAAGCAGGACTGTGTTCTCTAGTTGGGTTCCAACCAAATCCTGAATAAGGCAGGAGTAGTGCTTTAGAATGACACCAGCAAGTTAAACTTTTATTGATGTATGCTGTCACTCACTTGTTCAGCTTGAACATAGGAGGTTGTGGAGTGAATTTAGGCACAGTTTTCAAGTATACAAAGCACTTTTAAGTACAGTATGGGTAGCAGCTGTACTTTGCACCACAATTTGTTGAGTAACCTAGTACTCCCTAGTATGTGGAGAACATTTAAATGTCTAGATTTTTGACTTACAAGAAATGAACAAATACACACATGATATGATTTGAGAAGGGTCAGAAATTCTATGGCCCGAGACAACCCCTCACCAGCCTGCTCCCATTCCTGACATTAGAGACATCTCTGGGGTTCAAGATATAGCACCTTTAAAATGAAATTGACCACCTGGAAAGGAATGCATAATAAAGCCAGTAGCAACCTTATCAGTGAGGTTCATAGCCCTAAGGAAACATAACATGTTTAATTAGAGCCGGGCCTGGGAGAGGTCTTTGCATTAGAAGCAGAGCCAGGTGAGGAGTCGGTGAGAGAGAAGCAGAGCTGGGGGGCTAAGGGCAAGTGCCGTGGGGAGCGCGCAGGTGCGGCCAGGCAACCTGAAATGTAGTTTTTGCTGTGGGCTGGCCTGAGGTCAGCTGTCACAGGTGGCCAGATAGGAGCAAGCCCGCTGGCTCAGCAGCTCATAACCTACTTTAAAGCTTAGTAACTGGAAAATAAATAAATCTTGGGGTAAGCCTATTTAGTATAAATTAGTATCTGCAGGTGAGGTCTTACTTCAGAAGGGACTGGGAGCAAAACAGAGAGAACAAGTATTGGTATCATAAGGGTGATTGAATTTAACTTTATGAAGTGTGAGAAAGCTTCCTGTTGGAAAATAGTTAGTGGCATTCTGGAGGGAGGTAGGAAAGAGTTTAACAGAGAAGCAGATTTTGCATGCATTTACCAATTTATTTTCCTTTTCCTTAAATTTGGGATTGTTTTCTTCTTATAAGTATTCTGACTCTCTTTGCATTTTACATGGTCAAACTTGCGGGGAAAACACAGACATAAGGTTGTCATCTGTCCTGCCCAGCCCAGGGGTCAGAGACTGACTGTCAGGTGAAATGTTGCTGTACCCTCAGGTCTCCTCTTGCCCCATCTATCCATATCCTCTTATGCAAGCCACCATCATCTGTCATCTGGATTATAGCTATCACCTTCTACCTTCTGGTCTCCTTGGGTCTAGTCTCAATACAGCAGCCAGCATGAACGAGGTGAAATTACATCAGACCATGTCATTCTTCTGCTCCACTGACCCTCCTTCTACGTGGGAACAAGTGTTTACGTGGGTCGTCCCTAGACCTCTGATCTCTTATCTTTTTATTCTACTCATTGCCTTTCTCCCTTTAACACTGGCTTTCTGGCCCCTCCTAGAACAGTTAACACACAAGGCACATTTTCCCTGGTCAGTCAAGGAAATTGCACAGGCATTTAGAAAGTTCTTTCCCAAGATACCTCTACCTCTGCACCCATCCACGACTCCCATTCTGGTCTTTACTCAAGTCACATTTTCTTACGTAACATTGGGGCATGTCCCTTCTTCCCCCCATTCCTCTTTTACTCCTATTCTTGATTTCTTTTTCTTCATAATACTTATCACCCTCTATTGTACATTTTTCCTGTTATTTGTAAGCTCTGTGAAGGCAGGGCCTTTTGTCTGTTCCATTCACTGTTGCATACAACATCTCATCAAATGAATGCATAATAGAAAGCTTAGCTTATTAATTATGACAGAAATCCAGGAGCCCTTGAAAAGTTGATGCTGATGATAATTATCACAGCCCTTCCCCTCCCAATATAGAGAACACCCCAGTTCCAGAGCAATAGTAGATATTTGCACCCACATGGTCAAGACTCTTTCTCTCTCTTTTTTTTTTAATATTAAATTTTATTTAGTTACTTTTCAAGTACATTTTTTTTAATCTATTTCTCCCATCCCACCCCACCCCCCCGCCCGGTCTCCCCCCTCCCTCCCATTCCCCGCCCCCCCCATTCCCCCCCCCCCCCCCAGTCCTCATCTCTGTGTCTTTCATACTTGTTCCTCAAAATCCCTCCCCCTTTTTCCCCTTAAGTTCCCTTTCCTCTCCCCTCTGGTCGCTGCCCACTTGTTCTCTATTTCAGCGTCTTTGTTTTTATTCTGTTTGCTTGTTTGTTTTATTCTTTAGCTTCCTGTCAAAGGTGAGATCATATGGTATTTGTCCTTCAATGCCTGGCCTATTTCACTCAGCATAATGCTTTCCAGTTCCATCCATGTTGTTGCAAAAGGTAGTAGCTCCTTCTTTCTCTCTGCTGCATAGAATTCCATTGTGTATATGTACCACAATTTTTGGATCCATTCATTTACTGATGGGCACCTAGGTTGCTTCCAACTCTTGGCTATTGTAAATTGTGCTGCTATGAACATTGTGGTGCATAGGTTCTTTGAAATTGATATTTTAGGATTCTTGGGGTATAATCCTAGCAGTGGAATTGCTGGGTCAAAAGGCAGGTCAATTTTTATTTTTCTGAGAAAATTCCATACTGTTTTCCATAATGGTTGCACCAGTCTGCAATCCCACCAACAGTGAACTAAGGACCCCTTTTCCCCACAACCTCTCCAACATTTGTTGTTTGTTGCTTTGTTTATGATAGCCATCCTGACTGGTGTGAAGTGGTATCTCATTGTGGTTTTAATTTGCATCTCTCTGATAGCTAACGATATTGAGCATCTCTTCATGTGTCTCTGGATATTCTGTATGTCCTCTTTAGAGAAGTGTCTGTTCAAGTCCTTTTCCCATTTTTTACTTGGGTTCGATGTCTTCCTAGAGTGGAGTCATGTAAGTTCTTTGTATATTTTGGAGATTAAACCTTTGTCTGAGGTATCATTGGCAAATATGTTTTCCCATACAGTTGTTTGTCTCTTTAATTTAATACTATTTTCTTTAGCCATGCAGAAGCTTTTTATTTTGATGAGATCCCATTTGTTTATTCTTTCCTTTATATTCCTTGCTCTAGGGGACATATCCGTAAAAATGTTGCTGCGTGGAATATCTGAGATTTTCTTGCCAATGTTCTCCTCTAGGACTTTAATGGTGTCACGGCTTATATTTAAGTCTTTTATCCACCTTGAATTTATTTTGGTGTATGGTGTAAGTTGGTGCTCAAGTTTCATTTTTTTTGCACGTAGCTGTCCAGTTCTCCCAACACCATTTGTTGAAGAGGCTATCTTTACTCCATTTTATGTTACTGCCCCCTTTGTCGAATATTAATTGACTGTAGAGAGTTGGGTTGATTTCTGGGCTCTCTGTTCTGTTCCATTGGTCTATGTGCCTGTTTTTATGCCAGTACCAGGCTGTTTTGATTACAATGGCCTTGTAATACAGTTTGATATCAGGTATTGTGATTCCTCCTACTTTGTTCTTCTTTCTCAAAAGAGCAGCTGCTATGCAGGCTCGTTTATGATTCCATATAAATTTTTGAAGTGTTTGTTCTGTGTCTGTGAAGTACACCATTGGTACTTTAATAGGTATTGCATTGAATCTGTATATTGCTTTGGGTAGTATGGACATTTTGATGATGTTAATTCTTCCAATCCATGAACACGGTATCTGTTTCCATTTGTTTGTGTCTTCCCTGATTTCTTTCTTCAGTGCTGTGTAGTTTTCTGCATACAGGTCTTTTACCTCTTTGGTTAGGTTTATTCCCAGATATTTTATTTTTCTTTTTGCTATATCGAATGGGATTTTTTCCTTGATTTCTGCTTCTGCTGATTCATTGTTTGTATACAAAAATGCCTTTGATTTCTGGATATTGACTTTGTATCCTGCTGTTTTGCCAAATTCATTAATTAGTTTGAGCAGTTTTTGGGTAGAGTCTATAGGATTTTCCATGTACACTATCATGTCATCTGCAAACAGTGACAATTTTGTTTCCTCCTTTCCTATTCGTATGCCTTTTATTTCCTTTTCCTGCCTGATCGCTGTGGCCAAACCTTCTAATACTATATTGAATAGAAGTGGTGAAAGTGGACATCCTTGTCTTGTTCCTGATCTTAGTGGAAAAGCTTTTAGTTTTTGTCCATTGAGTATGATATTGGCTGTAGGTCTCTCATAAATGGCCTTTATTATATTGAGGAATGCTCCCTCTATTCCCACTTTGCTGAGTGTTTTTATCATAAATGGGTGTTTTACCTTATTGAAAGCTTTTTCTGCGTCTATTGATATGATCATGTGGTTTTTGTCTTTGCTTTTGTTTATGTGATGAATTACATTTACTGTTTTGCAAATATTGAACCATCCTTGCATCCCTGGGATGAATCCCACTTGGTCATGGTGTATAATCTTTTGGATATATTGTTGGATGCGATTTGCCAATATTTTGTTGAGGATTTTAGCGTCTATGTTCATCAGCGATATTGGCCTGAAGTTTTCTTTCTTTGTTGTATCTCTATCTGGTTTTGGAATTAGGATGATGCTGGCTTCATAAAAGGAGTTTGGGAGTTTTCCATCCTTTTGGATTTTTTGGAATAGTCTTTGAAGAATGGGGGTTAGCTCTTCCTTAAATGCTTTGTAGAATTCTCCTGTGAATCCATCTGGTCCGGGGCTTTTGTGTGATGGGAGTTTTTTGGTTACTGCTTCAATTTCTTTTGCTGTTATTGGTCTATTCAGGTGTTCTACTTCTTTTTCATTGAGTTTTGGGAGATTATATTTTTCTAGAAATGTGTCCATTTCCCCTAGGTTCTCAAATTTCTTGGCATACAGTTCTTCATAGTAATTTCTTACAATCCTCTCTATTTCTGTGGTATCAGTTGTAATCTCTCCTCTTTCATTTCTGATTGTGTTTATTTGTGTCCATTCCCTTCTTTTCTTGATGAGCCTACTTAAAGGCTTGTCTATTTTGTTTATCTTTTCAAAGAACCAACTCCTGGATTCATTGATCTTTAGAATTGTACTTTTAGTCTCTATGTCATTTAGTTCTGCTCTGATCTTAGTTATTTCCTTCCTTCTACTTGCTTTGGGCTGTTTTTGTTGTTGTTCCTTGAGTTCTTGCAGGCGTAGAGTAAGGTCATTTGTTTGAAATGTTTCTGTTTTTTTTTAGGTAGGCCTGTATTGCTATAAACTTCCCTCTCAGGACTGCCTTCACTGTGTCCCATAAGTTTTGGGTTGTTGTGAGATCATTTTCATTTGTTTCCAGAAACTTTTTGATTTCTTCCCTAATTTCATTCTTGTCCCATTCATTGTTTAATAGCATATCGTTCAGTCTCCATGATTTTGGGTGTTTTGGGTTTTTTCCTTTGGGGTTGGTTTCCAGTTTCAGTCCCTTATGGTCAGAGAAAATGCTTGGTATGATTTCAATATTCTTGAATTTGTTGAGGCTTGTTTTGTGCCCTATCATGTGGTCTATCTTTGAGAATGTTCCATGTGCATTTGAAAAGAATGTGTATTTAGCTTCTTTGGGGTGAAGAGCTCTGTATATATCAGTTAGGTCCATTTCATCAAGGGTGGTGTTTAATGCCGCAATGTCTTTGTTGATATTTTGTTTGGAAGATCTGTCCATTTTTGACAGTGGGGTGTTAAAATCCCCCACTATAATTGTGTTGCTGTCTATATCTTTCTTGAATTCCTCTAAGATTTTCCTTATATATTTTGGTGCTCCTATGTTGGGTGCATATATATTTATGATGTTAATGTCTTCTTGGTGGATTCTTCCCTTGAGTATTATGAAGTGACCTTCTGGGTCACTCTTTATGGCTCTTTTTTTGAAGTCTATTTTGTCTGATATGAGAATTGCTACCCCAGCTTTTTTTTCTTGTCCATTTGCTTGGAAAATTTGTTTCCATCCTTTCACTTTTAGTCTGTGATGGTCTTTTGTCCTGAGGTGGGTCTCTTGTAGGCAGCATATGTGTGGGTCATACTTTCTTATCCATGATGCTATTCTGTGTCTTTTGATTGGAGCATTTAATCCATTTACATTTAAGGTTATTATTGATAGGTACTTATTCATTGCCATTTTTGTACCTGTGTTCCTCTCTGTCTGTCTCTTTTCCTTCCTTTTCTTAAAGCAGACCTTTTAGTATTTCTTGTAGAGCTGGCTTGGTGGCAGCAAATTCTTTTAGACTTCTTTTGTCTTGGAAGCTCTTTATTTGGCCTTCTATCTTGATTGAGAGCCTTGCTGGGTAAAGTAGCCTTGGTTGTAGGCCTCTGTTTCTCATTACTTGGAATATTTCTTGCCAATCTCTTCTTGCTTGGAGTGTTTCCATTGAGAAGTCAGTGGCTAACCTTATTGGGACGCCCTTGTATGTTATTTCTTTTTTCTCCCTCGCTGCCTTTAAGATTCTCTCTTTGTCTTGGAATTTTGCCACTTTAATGATGATGTGTCTTGAAGTGGGCCTCTTTGGGTTCCTCTTGAATGGGACTCTGTGTGATTCCTGGATTTGTGTGACTTTTTCTTTTGTCAAATTAGGGAAATTTTCTCTCATTACTCTTTCAAATATGTTTTCTATCCCTTGTTCTTCTTCTTCTCCTTCTGGTATTCCTATTATTCGGATATTATTACGTTTCATATTGTCTTGCATTTCTCTTAATCTCTCTTCATTCTTTCTGAGCCTCTTTTCCCTTTCCTGTTCTTTCTGTGAGATGCTTTCTACTTTGTCCTCCAATTCACTAATCCGATCTTCTGTTTCATCCACCCTATTTTTAATGCTTTCCACTGTGTTTTTTAATTCAGAAATTGTATTCTTCATTTCCTCTTGGCCCTTGCTAATAATTTCCATTTCCTTTTTCATGTTGATTATAGTTCACAGTGAGATCATTGTAGCTTCCCTGTAGTTTCTGGTAGCTGATTGTGAGCTCTTTGAACTTCCTGATAACCAGTGCTTTGAATTCAGTATCTGATAGTTGACTTGCCTCTATTTCATCTAACATTCTTTCTGAGGATTCCTCCTTTCCTTTCATTTGGGGATTGTTTCTTTGTCTTCCCATTGTTTGTAAGACTCTTCTTGTTAGCCTCAGCTTCTTAGATTAATCTGTTTTGACACCCTGGGTTTATGGTATGAACTTTTGTGGTGGAATGCCTGTGAATTTCAATGGTGCAGCCTCTTTTGGTTATCCTGTTGTTCTCTGCTTCCACCTACTCAAATATGCAGTAACTTGTGGCTTCTCTCCTACAACAATGTGCAATTTGTCTCTCTGACTCTACTATTGGGAGGCCTCTTCTATGGGTCCAGCTCTGGTCTTTTCATATTTTCAAGTTGATTGTGACTCGTCTGGTTCCTCCGTGACTGATGAGGTTTCTGGTCTCTTATTTTCATATATGCTTGGCAACTGCTGGCTTGCTGGCCTCACCTCCTCCGATAGGATAGGTTTCTGTCTCTTTTGTACTAGGAACTGGTATCTGCTCCGTCCTAGTCCACCGCCATCTTGAAACCCAGCTCAAGACTCTTGATATAGCATCTTGGTATATCGTAGCCACTAGTACCAGTAGAAAATGTGTGTTCTTCCCAGTCCTGCCCAGGAGAATCTTTATAACAGAACCAGATGCGTTCCTGTGGACCACAGGACTGGACATTCTGTCCAGGTGTTTGGCTAACCTTCCTTTTGTTGAACCTTCCTCATGACTATACTATACAGCTCTCATTCCAGGTACTTTTGAAGGCTTTCCTCTGGCAATCTGTGTGCAAATATGAATCTAATAGTTTTCCTCAGAGTTTCAGGAAACATTACATATAGTGAATGTTGTAAACTTTTAAAACTATAATGTGAGTGTGAACATCTTCCATTATTTGACTGACTTCTGTAAACTCTGATCGGATGAATCATATACTTATTTATTTCATAAGTATTTACTGAGCCTGTCCTACATGCAAGGTTGTGTTCTAAGGTCTGGAATACAGAAATGAACTTAAAAACAGCCTATTCCCTCAAAGGGCTCTTTGACTAATGGGAAGAGACAGACAATAAACAATAAACAGGTACACATACAACATGCAAGGTGGTGATGAGTGCTAGAATCAAGATAAAGAGTAAGGAAGAGGAGTCTTCTTGTTGTTCTTTATTTTTAAATATTACATAGGCTTTTTAGAGAACAGAGATCTAAAGGAAGTGAGTCAGAGATAAATGGAGGAGGAATAGTCCAGTAGGCAGGAGTGCAGAATGCCCAGGTGGTCACTGAACAGCAGGGAATCTAGTGTGGCTGGAACAGAAGTGAAGGAGGAGTGGGAGAGGAGCTCGGAAATGTGATAAGGTACAATGTCCTGAAGGACTTCAAACACCGAGATAAAAACTCCAAACTTCAGTTTTTCTCTGAGGAAAATGGGAGACCATTGAACCAGGTGAATTATGTAATTGGATCTGTGTTTAAAATTATTAGTAAGGTTGTTTCCCTGGAGAGCAGGTGGCAGAAGTAGAAGCAGAGAGAGCACCTGTACTGCTGTCTCAGTAATCAAGGTGAGCAGTATTGTTTGGAAAATAATTGTGTTGCTTGCCATTTTATATGCCACATGTCAGTGGAATCATGGTTCTTGACTTTTGCTGTCTAACTTATTTTGCTTAGCATAATATTCTCAGGGTCTATTCATGTTGCAAATGACAGTAGTTCATCTTACAGCTGAATAGTATTCCATCAAAGGGCTTCTTTTCCCAGTCATCTGTTCAAGAACACTGGTTGTGTTCTTATCTGGGGCACTGTGAATAATGCTGCAATGTACAGAGGAGTGCATATATCTTTGTGAATAAATGCTTTCAAATTTTGGGGTGGATACCCGGAAGAGGGGCTGTTGGATTATATGGTAACTGTATTCTTAAGTTTCTCAGGAACCTCCATACCATTTTCCATAGTGGCTCTACGAGTTTACATTCCCACTAGCAGTGCATGAGGGTTCCTTTTTCTCCACAACTTTCCTTTCTCCAAGGAAAACAACAAAAACTCACAGGCACAGACAACAGTATGGTGGTTACCAAAGGGAGAGGGAGTGGGGCAGTAGTAAAAGGTAAAGGGGGTGAAATATACGGTGAAAAGAGAAGATTTGATTTTGGGTCGTGGGCCTACAATGCAATATACAGGTGATATATCATGGAATTCTATACTTGAAACCTATATAATTTTATTGACCAGTGTCACCCCAATAAAGTTAATTAAAAGTGAAATAGAACCTGGTTTGTCAATTGACCTGATAGAGGGTGTAAGAACAAGGAAAGAGTCAAGGATGAGGCCATATGGAGACGTCAGCAGTTATTTTAGTCTGTTGGGGCCACCATCATAGAACACCATCAGTTGGGTGGCTTACAAACACAGAAATGTATGTTTCACTTTTCTGGAGGCTGAAAAGTCCAAATCAGGGTGCTGGCTGCTTCTGTGTCAGGTGAGAACCTGCTTTCTAGTTCATAAATAGTTGTCTTCACTGTGTCCCCACACAGTGGAAGTGAAGAGTGAGTCCTAGAGTCCCTTTTTAAGAACAGTGGTCCCATTCTGGAGGACTCTACTCATGACCTAATCACCTCCCTAAGGCCCTGCCTAATACTGTCACATTGAGCAGTAGGTTTCAACATATGGATTTGGTTGGTAGGGACACACAGCCTTTTAGTCTGTAGCAGCAGGATAAAAGAAGCACAAACATGCCGTTTACTGAGATGGAAGCCTGCAGGAGCACGGGCTGCAGAGGGATGAATGAAGTTTTGCACAGAACCACTCATCCTTGGGTAAGCGGGCGTCTGGGAAAGGGGCCCTGTGCATGGGCATCGGTTTCCAAAATTGTATAAGCTGCCTTCCAGTACTTTGATTATTTTCAGTGTATTTCGTTGCTCTTATATTTTTAATGTCCCAAATGATGTGGTTTCCGAAAATTCTGGTATAGATTTGAGGTCAAGAAGCTTTTTCATTCCATTACCTATACCAGCAATTAGAATTATCAGTGTACTTCAAGAATGATGACAAAATGAGTAACTGAGTTACTTTAAGGTATGGTGCAGCCTCTTGTCCCTTTCCTCAAGGATGTGAATCTACTTAAATTATATGGTGCGTTGTGACTGTCCAACCTGTCATCCACCAGCTCTGCATTTCACGAGATCTGTACCCCAAACTACCCTTTGAAATTGGTAGGAAGCTGCCTGGGGTGAAAGCTGGGGAAGAGGGTATAGGGCTTTTTGGATACTCTTGTCCCTGAACATGTGATACCAATCAGAATTATTAATGTATTTAATTTGCCTTTCAAATTCATATTTTTTCCATAAAAACGCTTTCCATAAGTAAATAGCTGTGACTCCTGTGTTCATTTATGGTATTATTCAGCCAAGTTTTGAATATGAGCTCTTATTTACCCTCATGATGAAGTGAGTGCCCCTCTGTTGCTTCTCAGAAGTTCAAACTGAGGTTGACATTGCCAAGTGGAACAGGATGGGTGGAGTTGGTGGTGTCAGCACTGGAGGTGGATAAAATTGTTGGCAGGCTTCAGAATGGGATAATGTCTCCAAAGTGTTTTGAGCTCCTTACTGAAAGACCTTGAATAATTTCCATGTATTATTTTGATTGTGGCAAGAACTGTGTAAGGTAATCTGCTCTGCTATCAACAATGACTCCTTTCAGATCACATTTTAAACAAGTAGGTGTATTTTTAAATGATAAATGGAATAATTTTAAGCTATGCTTCTTTCAAAGTATTATCAAAAAACTTTTCATGTTCAGGTTACCCTTAAGAAAGGCAAACAAGAAACATTAAGTATTAACTCTTCACCAAGCAGTGTACTAAGTGCTTTATATTCACAGTCTCATTTAATCTTTACACCAAACTATGGGCCAAGTGACATTTGGCTTACAAGAGAGAGGAACTTCCACTTCAAAACAAAGGAGAATGAGGAGGATTAATTAAATGGTATTCTCAGTGTTGTGCTTCAGTACATGGTAGAGCCAGGTTTATGTCTACAGAGTTCTATACTACTACACTGAATGGCTTACTACACTATCATTTTAAGAGACAATAATCTCTTTTACTAGGCTCTAAAGACTGCTGTTTGCTTCAGTAGTAGTATAGAAACAAAGCTGCTAGAATAACTTGATGCTGTATTTTAGGAATGTTTTAACTAAAGTAACTCTCCTAAAATTGAATCCACACCAAAATAGACTGTCTTTGACCATGTTCTGATCTAGGTGTCCAATCAGAATTAAGTAAATGAATGAATAAAAAAATGACCACCTATACCTCTTACTTGTCTAATGGCTATTGTATATAGCAGTGTTGTGGTTTTGCCACAACTCTTTATAGTTTGTATGATCTCCATTGTGTAGAGCAGTAAACAAGGTACATAGTGGTAACAGCACTTCACTGCACCAGGGATGGCAAATTGATATTTATCCTGATTACCATGTTCAATTATTGATAACAGTGGACCCCTGGAACTAGATAGTAGTGTCTCTCTGGATAATGGTATCTACCTGGTAGTATTTGCCTGGATAGTACATGCTAGAGTAGATAGCTGTATGTGAAGGTTAGAAGAGACCATACCTGGACTTACTGTGAAAGACTGTCATGTTGGATTACTGTTGTCCACCCTGAGTCAGAAATGGAGGGGTGGCAGTATTCATGCCGGGCATTGTTGGCCAATACAGTGTCCTGCAGAGACAGGTTTAACACGGTGTTTATCAGCTCTTTGATACTTTGAATTCTGTTCTGGGTATTCAGCGATCATTTTGATTTTGCATTAATTCTGTAATTTCCTAAAGCACATAAATTAAGTATCCTTTCATACTGTTAGAACTTTAACTGTTCATTGATGTAATGGATCAATGTGCTATTCTGCTGGCTATTCAGATAGTTCAGATTCTTTGAAATATATTATGAGAGATGATAGAATTGATATGGCCCTGGGAAAATTCTGTAAATATTTTATGTTGTCTGTCCCAAACAGATGAGAATTATTTATATTCTCTTTTCCATGAGGTAGAGAAAAGAATGCGTTCTCCTGATCATTGTGTGTGTGTGTGTGTGTGTGTGTGTGTGTGTATGAGGGGGACCAAAAAAGCCCTTAGGAATTGTTTCCTGGTGGGGGGCCCCTTGTAGTACAGGCTCCTCCACTAGGTGAGTGGTCTAGGAACCCATCTGTAGCAGTGCACCAGCTGGCATTGTGCTGAGAGGCTGCATTTGGCTTCAGTGAATTTTTTTGAAGACTCTTTCAATGTTTGCCCATTTCATGATGGGTGATTTACAAGTGCACCTGCTCACATCGCACTGAGTGTTCAGCAGTTTTTGACCAAAAATGGCATGACCCCTAAGTCCCACCCTCTCTATTCATCCTAAATTGAACCAAGTGACTTTTTTGTTTTCCGATGAAAAAAGTCCTCAAAGGGAAACATTTTGCCAGTGTGGGAGAGGTGAAACAAAAAACAGCAGAAATGGTAAAAGGCATCAAAATCCACAAGTTCAAAATCTGTTTTGAGCAGTGGAAAAAATGTTTCAGTAGCTGTATTGCATCAAATGGAGAGTACTTTGAAGGTGACAGAAATTTAAACAAATAAGAATAAGTATACATTTTTATATTGTAAAATATAAGATTTGGGGGGGTTCCCTCCCATATGTATATATGTGTTTGTGTATATGTATGTGTGTATATATATATATATATGTGTGTATATATATATATATAGAGAGAGAGAGAGACAGACAGACAGAGACAGAGAGATATCTCTGTATAGATACACACACACCCCTGAGGCTGTGTTGATTAGTTTTTGCCAAGTTACTGCAACTAGCACAAAAGCACAAAAACTACAGCTGGAATTGAGGCTGTGGTAGTGCATTGTCAACCTTCAAAATTTTAACATCTTCCTGGTTTTGCTGATTAAAGTAGGGCTCGCAGGGAATAGGAAAGTAGTTGCCAGGGGCTAGAGGATGGAAGGAATAGGAAGAAATTGGTAAGAATACACACTTTCAGTTATAAGATAAATAAAGTCCGAGGATCTGGTGTATAATATATAACATGGTGATTATAGTTGGTAACCCTGTGTGAGGTCTGTCCAGAAGGTATCCATCCATGTGCTATGAAAAATAGAGACATTTCTTGAAGAAGACACAAGATACAAGAAACATTGCACACAGGACAATGACACTGCTGTCTACTTCAAAGTGGGCACATTGGGGCCTCACACTGTCCTAATCACTATCAGCTGCCCTGATGTACTTTCCTGAATTTCATCAATGGTCTGAAATCTCTTCCCTTTCAAAGATGATTTTAATCTGGGAAAAGCCAGAAGTTGCAGGGTGCCAAATCTGAGCTATAATGGGACTGAGTCACTTGGGTGATCTGATGTTTTGCAAAAAAACTCTGAGCAAGATGTGATGTATGAGCAGGTGCATTGTAGTGATGAAGCTGCCAATCACTAGTTGCCTATAGCCGTGGCCTTCTGAATCATCAGAATAGTTTCTAAGGAAGAATGTTCAAGCTTAATGCAAAATTCGATACAGACTCCTTTCTGTACTCACTCAGTCCTCTTGAATGCAACGGCCACACAGTACACATGCTCACTCAGTGGCATTTACTGCCCCCACTGACTAGTACAGTGAAGTCATCGTTGTTCATGCATGTGCATTCCAGTCCACTCTCCTTGGCTACCAGGTCATATCCATGGTGTGCAAACCTTTCCCTTTATATTAATAAGGTAAATTGAACTTATATTGTTCCCTTGGCTGGACTGTTCCTGGACAGACCTCATATCATATAATTGAAATTTGCTAAGAGGGTAGAACTTATTTAGGTATTCTTACCAAGAGAAGGGTAAATATGTGAGGTGGTGAATGTGTTAACTGGATGGCAGAGCCCTTTCACAATGCGTCAAATGATCACAGTGTATACTTTAAGTATCTTACAGTTTTATTTGTTAAACTTCAATAAAGCTGAAAATAAGGTAGGCGTATGATGAGGCCATCACCCCTACAACCTGTCAGGGGTGTCTGACCATAGCCCATAGGCTGCCTGAGGACCACGATGTACATGAATACAGCCCAGCACAAAATTATAAGTTTACTTCAAACATTATGAGATTTTTTGTTTCCTTTAGTGTTTGTGTATTTGTACTCTTCTTCCAGTGTGGCCCAGAGATGGCAAAAGGTCGGACACCTCTGCTTTAGATACTTGAGAATGATAATCTCTGCCATTTGTCCCACTTCTCCTGGGTTCCTTTTCTTAATTTTCTCTAACCTTTTTTTCCTTCTCTCTCCCCTCCCAGCATCCATCCATCCATCCATCCCTCTGTCCCTCCCTCCCTTTCTTGTTTGACTGTCTTGGCTGAATGGGAGGAATAAATAGTTCCAGAAGCTTCCACTTGCCCTTCTCTGCTACGATAGCTCTTATATCGTAGGTCAAGGAAAAAATGTGCTACAGAGGCTGTTCCAACTACCAAATACGTCTATTCAAATTACATTCAGATACTGGGAGATGACCATGGGGAAAGAGGCACATGCCTCCCTTTATGTGCCCCCTCCCCACATTCACCATCCTGACAGTCAGTCGGGTGGAGAATGACACTTTGGGTCTCCAAGTACCAGTGTCCACTTGAACCTTGTGTCCAAGAGCCTGAAATATTTGGTAGTCCCCTTGCCCAGTGTAGTGTATATCAGCTCGAATAAATGGCCACAGATTCCTTTGAGGAAACATTAATGAATTACTCTATATGGTTTCCAAAGTAGTTACAGGATCTTCCCTATATGAATCTGGCTTTTTCTTTGAGGCAGTTAGTTTTTGTTCTGTAAACCAGGCAAGGAAAATTTTATTGAGGCAGCTGATCTCAAGTAATCTGAGTAACTACATTCCAGCCTTATTTCAATTGCATAGACCAGGGGGCCTGAACCTCAACATTGTTGACATGTTGGGTTGGTGTTTCATTGTGGAGGCCTGTCAGGTAGCAGTATTCCTGGTCTCTGCCCATGAGGGGCTAGTATTGCTCACTGTGGCAACCAAAAATGTCTCCAGACATGGCCAAATGTCCCCTGCAGGGAAAAATACCCTGAGAACTAGTGAATCTTCTAACAACTGCATTGCTACAGACTATCAAAGAGCATTAATATTTCACATTTTTCCAAGAATGAGAACTAACTCAAAAACAACCAGCAAGTAATCTTGCTTCAAAATCCGATTTTAGAGACGTCTTTTTCAGCTCACTTCTGGTACCAATTTACTTAGGTTTGGTTCCCAGAAAACAGATTTTCAGTTAAAGATTTGTGTGTAGGAAGTCGCAATTGTTGATTTTATGCTTGCAGGTAAATGAGGAAAGTAGGCAGGGCTAGGCAGAAAGAGAACCGAAACTATGATATAGTCACACCCAAAGCCTCCATCAGTCCCACAGGCATGACCTTTCAGAGTTGTACGGCCAAAGGGGTTGGGCTTTTGTGTTCCTGCATCAACCACTCATTGAGTGGCCACAGGGTAGGGGCAGGACATTGCCTATGGTGATTTTCTTTAGCTGAGGGGGCTGTTCCTGAAAAAGGGCTCAGTGAAATACTACCAGCTGCCAAAAGTCCAGAGTCTGTGAAGGTCTCAATCCTGAAAGGGATAATGGAGCAGCACACCAAAACATCCGCTATAGTCTATTAGTAATAAACATCAAGATTTCTCAAGGTATAGATTTCACCTAAACTGACTAGCATTGCATAGTGTTTCTATCCACTTCTAATTCTGCTACCTTTAGGACACAACATTTTATCCCTTAAAAAATATAAAGAACTGTTTATATGTCATGCAGTATAAAATCTGATAAATTAATAATTAGGTGTCTGTTATTCTTAGAATTTTTGGTGTATGTCTATAACCATGCAAATGCTTAGTCAGGCGTTTCAACTTTTTTTTGCCAATCATAAAACATACTATATAAGGAAGTGTTTTGATAAAGGGACTTCAATAAGATCTGAAATTTTTTTTTAAGTTTTAATGGATTCTGTGGATGGCTGAGTAGTCTCATTGTATGTAAAAGTATTATAAAGTAGAAACCTCAGATCTCTGATATGATTCCCAACTTGCCATTGTATACGACCGATATGGCGTAACTAATGAGTCATGTAAACAATGTAATTGCTTTTTGTTCATGATAATAACAACCCAAATTTGGATGGGTATTTAGAGCAATGAATTGTGGGCTTTTTAGCCAAAATAGGAAGGCGAGCTTCCTCAGCAATGGCATAGCTATAGCACCGTGGGAGTATGTACTCTAAAACTCTGACAAAATTATGTGTTCAACAGTTTTCGTAAACTTTGTGGCTATAAGGTCATGCTTCTTGTATAAAAGCTTAATATAGTTAGTTGCATTTTTCTATTTTTAAATCACTGTTTTCGGAAATTTATTCTAAAAAATATTTTCCTGATGAAACTTGGTACATTAAATGACAGATCACATTTTATCCTGGGAGATTCAGCTTTTCCAAGGATGAATATATTTTTTCCATCAATTTGACTGCTTCTGTATTTGTAGAAGGCAAATCAATCTTAGTGGTTTCAGAAATATTGTTAGTGAAGACACTGAAGGAAAAGAAAACTTTCCATACTTAAAGTATTTCAAGTCAAATTTTTCTTTTGACTTTTTAATTAACACTGATGCAGAATCTCATGCTCTATGAATGCATAGAAATTTTTCTTTTTAAAATTCTTTTACAGTTATTTTAATGCTTTCATTAGATAGCTTATTGGAATTTGCACTAAAAATTACCATTCCCGATTTTTTCTACTTAATTGTCCCACATCTCACTCTTGTTTCATAAACATCTGTGATTGTGGTTCTGTGCGTCTACAATTTCATAAGCCATCTCTGTTTCATAAACTGTTCCCATAGTCTATTTTAACACTTCTATTTTTCAGTCCACATGTACCATTTTATTTACAATAGTTGCACTTTAGTATAAACACATTAATTAATGGATGACTGTTAAGTACATATGTATTCATTTATTCTTCAAGATACTTTTAGAAATGGAATTTATGTGGTGCAGATGTTAAGGGCTTCATTTTTTTAATCTAATAAATTTAGATTTTATATTGTTCATCATTCCATTCCATTTCATTCATTACAGCAGATTCCCTAATATAATATTCTTATGCCTGTTTGTAACTCTTTATTTATCTAAGTGTTCATAAAATTTGCATATTCCCAGAAGGAATTAATATTAATTATGCTGTATATTTACACTGATATCCAGCACTAATTTTTCCATCTAATGTCAAGAACCAACATTTGTACACACATGCAGAGGCCTGCTCACATTTTTAGAGCTTGTTTTTAATCTCTGTTAAAACTTCGCCAGAATGCAGTTGGGAACAAGGTACTGCCCATATTTTACTTTTCCTTCTGGCTGGCCAAAAATTGTTGAAAAGTAAGTGCTTGCCTTTCTTTACCTTTTGATTTAGTAAATTAACATGTATTGTTCATAGAGCTTAAGATGACTCAATAGCACATTAAAATTTGCTTTTTTTCTTGGTTGTAAATAAATTCTTCTTAAACTTCCAGAGCTCGCCTGTGAATCAGCCTTGGGACTTGAATATTCTGAAAGAAAGGTTTCAAATCCCAGTTTTGTTGATTCAGCCCTCCATCCCGAAAGGCACCCAGGGAGAGCACTGTCCGTAGGTTGCTCCAGAGGACCCAGGTTCCTGTGGCTCTGCTTCATTAGTAATAATGCTTTATGTGTTTCTGCCTGTGTTTGGTTAAAAGAGAAATTAATATCTAAGAAATAACAAATACAGAATGTGGAGAGTTTAACATTACCACAAAATGCACCATGTACATATTTCAGAGGAGATGACAAAATTAGATTCTTTCGGAAAAATTGACATCCAGTGCCCCCTTAAAAAGTCCAATTTAATTTAAAAGAAAATCACACAATTTCCTGATTCAAACTTCATCTGTGTAGTGGGAGCATTTGATTTGGTTATTGATAGCAGCTCTCCGTGGGGATACTGGCTATGAAACAGGATATTTCAATATCTGTACAGACTATTCACATATAAAATTACTCCTCAAGAAATGGAGTGGAACATATAACAGTCTGTCCAGAAATTTCTACTGTGGATAGTGTTATTTTCCTAGGGAAAGAAAACAGTTCTTGTCTATTGAATAATAGGGACTCCTATCAGTCACCATCAGGAAAGGCTGATTGTATGTATAGAAGCCAACCATTACGCCTGCTGCAAAAGTATATGTGTGTATGTGCACATGTTACATAGTATATAATACACCATGCATTATATAAACTTGTAGACGTCAAAGAATCCCCATCAAATACACCTTCCATTTATTTTTATGTAAGATTGAAAAATGTGAGTAAGGCAGTTCATTTATTGTTGTAGACCACTCTGCTTGGTTTTAGGAATTATATCTCCTAAGGGCAAGGGACGACCTTTGGAATGCCAGCCGCAGGAGACTAAGCCTGTCTCTGTAGCAAACCCTGCCTCAGTTTCCTCTGCCTGCCCCCAGAGCTTGGTCAGAAGTCAATGACGGGTAAGACCCCTCACAGCGGGGGACAACCTAAACCAGACTCGATCACTTGGGAGGCCTTCATGGAAGGATTTGGGGGGCTGCAATGAAGAGCAGTGGACTCTCACTCCCCTGGTTTTGACATAGCCCGAGTCCCCATGTCCTCTGGGAGAAGCACTTCCTGTCTCTAATCTCCTTAAGCCTGAATACCTGTTGGGGAGAGGTTCAGCTCCTTGCCTTGCTAGAGCAGTGTCCTGGGGGGGAAAATCTGGCATCACAAAGACTTGCTGATAAACCTGTGAAATCTGCTCTGCTAAGAGTGCTTTCATTCATATGTTAAGGGTTCAAGCAGGAAATCCTAAAACTCTGTTCTTGACAGACTCTGACTCATAGTAAGCCTTCAGATTTCTTTGAAATGTCATCTACTGTTTGATCCTTGCCCCCCTGTATTCCTGTGTTTTTCTAGAACCAATAAAAGGTTCTAGAGGAGGGGGCTCGAGGCCTTTTTCTCCTCAGAGAAACTGGCCACTGCTGACTTTGTCCCCCCTGAGAAACTGGTCACAGCTCACTCCTCCTCCTCAAGCAGGTCCATCATGTCTTGGTCACATTCACTTTCGTCCATGGCACCCGGGGGGACTTGAGAAAGTCACCCCCACAATTTATGTTCTACATGAAAGTATGGTTCATTATTACTTTTCAACCAAAGCTCAATATTTGGTGATATGTTTAATCTCGTTGTAAGGGAAACTAGAATAGGAGCCTGGAAACTTAGTTGGGTAACCTTAGAAAGTCATTTAATCTCTCTTGCAGTTCTGCCTACTGCACAGGATAGCTTCACAGATGAAATGTAGATAGAAAAGTGTTTGAAATAATAAAACAACATATAAATGCAAGGTAGTAGTGCTTTCTTCATTTCGCTAGGAAAGTGAACCATTAGAAATCTGATTCCAAATGTGAGCATACACTCAGCCATATAACACGGCTTTTTGAAACCCTCATTCTCTATAATACATCTTTTGTTTTTCACCGGTATCATACATGCCCCACATTAAACAGGATGTACTGAATTCAGTAACACAGGGCTTTTAATGCCATAAAAGCAAATTTAGACAGTAGACCTGTTTAAGGATGATGTTGCTGACTTCTGCAGATAATGTTTTTAAACTCAACTCCTAGAAACTTATAAGTCATTTATAAATTTTCATATATTCAGAGTAAAGAAAACATAAGCTTCTGTGGGCAGGGTTTTTGTTTAGTTTATTTCCATGTACTTAATAACTATAATAATGCTGGCTAATGTGTGATGGCAAAATGAAAGGTCAGCATTACTTTTATACATTTTAGATATGAATTTTTTTATTCTTGCATTCATTAATTTAACAAACAGCAACCACGTGTCCATTCTGGTGATGGACAGAATGATGGACAGTGATGGTATGTGTCCATTCTGGGAATTCTTAAGATTCATAATGAAAACTAGGGTACAGACAGGCAAATAAATAATTATGGATATATTTTAAAATAGTTCTCTACAAAGCGTTAAGGTATCATATTAATTAAAGTACTTAATTCTATCTGGGGAGGTCAGAAATGTTTTTCATGAGTAGATGTTAAATTGAATTGTAGGTAATGAGTAAGATTTGGTTGAGGAGTGTAATTGAGTATTAGTTGAGTGATAATAGTGTTGAGAAATAAGTCTTTATGGATCTCTCCTATTTCTGTATGTCTTATTAGTAAGGCACTGATTATCTTTCTTTGGAAACACCTTTTCAAGGTGTTTTTCAAGCAAAAGGCCTTGGAAGATGGAGATAGTGCCCCCCTCTGGAGGAAAGGGAAGTTGTGCTTACTGGCCATTATGAAGTGTTCAGGTTCCCCTGGTACAGCTCCCTTAGTGCTCAGGGAACAGGTGCAGGAAAATATTGATGCCATGGCTACTGGTGTTAAGGTGAGTAGTAAGCCATTTTGTCTCTGATTCAGGAGTTACATATCTTCTGCCAGCATCTGTAAAACTGTGATGGGGTTACTTAGCATATAGAATGAAATCTCAGCCTTTCACAGGTTTTGAGTCTTGATGGAGATGAAGCTAAGGAAGACATGACTGTTTGAAAGAGGAAGAACGAGAGATTTTCAGGTGGGTGAAAGGGATTTGAGGAAAGTCCATCTGAATTAGTAACAAACGTGTTGCCCAATGTTATAGTCAGTTGAATGATAAATGCTCCTCTACTGTATTGCCTGTTAACCATGAGGAATTGGGACAATGGATGCAGTCTGGTTTCTGTGCTTCAGAGCCTGTGTGGTACCCCAGTCATGCTAACTCTCCTTAGGGAAGGGGCACCTCCTTGGCAGTCTGGCAGTCAGCTTTACATCCACCCATTTTAACAACAGGTACAAAGATGAGTCCTATGTGGGCTGAAGACTCTTCCCTCTTTCCATCAACAGTTATTGGGAATGTAGAAGGCAGAAACTTGGCCAAAGTTAAGGGAAGAAGCCGGGTGAATGACTCTTAAGAACTTTGGCTGGGTTGGGAGATGAAGGGTCGGGGTGTATAATGCTTGCTCAGGAGGAATAGTGATAACTGGACTTCTGATGGCTTACCTTGTCCTGTGGTCTGTCATGTCAAACTTAGATACCATTGGAGATGGCAGCTTGAGGTCTGTAAGACTTTTTGTTTGTTTGTTTGTTTGTTTGCTCTGAGTCTTGGCTGTCATACAGGAGGAGCTTTGGCCCTCTTGAGGAGCCTTCACGGTGGTAGGCTAACTCCTCTGAGCAACCATAGGTGAGTCATGGATTAATATGTGGGTTCTTTTGCCCCAGGTTGTGTTTATTATCCTGGAAGGCAACCTGGCAAATGAGAAAGGACCCAAAGAATTGTATCTGAAGTTTATATTCAGCGCTGATATCTTGCAAAACTCTCTTAGCCATTATTAGCTGGATGAAGATGTAAGTGATGTTCTCATGATAATGAAGCATGTGCAAGTTGAGTCCCTGTTAGCCAGATGGAACAAACCCCATTTTCCCAGTGGAAAACAGTGCAGCTACAGCTGCTAAGTCCAGGGGTTCCCAAGGGTAAAATAAATGGTGTCATTAATGATGATTATGATGTTCAGTGTAGGACTGTGTGTGGAACCAGAACATTGCCAGTCCATTTGATTAAGCTGGTGAGCAGCTGCTGTGCCACCTGAAGTTGAAAATAAATGTGCCTTGTTTACTGATGTGGAGCTGATTTCTCCCTCTGTGTTCCTGATTCCCAATTTTCCTCATTCAACTACTCTAAGAAAAATGACTGTTGGTTCCTCAGGATCATTCATCTGAGTGTGCTGCAGAACTTTGGGGAGAGCAAGGACTCAAACTTCTATGGCTCTGCTGGATAAAAGCATCGAAGCCGTCACCTTACTCAGACCTGCGGGAGTCGCGATTCAATTGCTGGGGTTTGGTCAGTGTTCACAGTGGGAAAGGAGAACCAAAGTTGCCTTCTGAATGGGGCCTTTGAGGTCCATTCAGTATATTGTTTTTGCTTCCACAACCGAGTGTATAGTAAAACTTGATGTGTGATGTGATTATAATTCTGTGTCTCACAAGTGCTAGAGGGAGTCATCTTAATTAGGAAGAGCTACATGTGTGAAGTGAACATATCTTTGGCCATCCCCAAATCCTTCTGAACTCTTTAGCTACAAGCCTCTTTGACTGCAGCTTTTGCAAACTGGAGCTTCTGACAGAGTCAGGCAGCTCCCACCTGGAAGTGCTGCTTGGGAATGTGGACGCCCTGCTGCCCCCAAACAACTACCAGGTATCTTTTGAAAATCAGCTGTTAGCTTGCTATTGAGCTCTTACTGAAACTGGACACCTGACTCAAGGGGCCCTTGTGATTCTCTGGTCTTTATTTCCATTGGGGGAGGGGGAGTCAGTTTGGACTCAGTGATTAACAAACAAGGTAAGACAGTTTTGACAGACCTCACTAATCAAATGGAAGATTATACTCAAGAAAGTGGTCAGCCTGTCCCCAGTGCCATCTCAGCTTTGCATAAAAAAAGTAGCAGTTGCCCTCTCCTGGCCACTCCAATGCCAGAAACAAAGGTACTGGCCCAAAGGGACCCCTCTGTTCACAGGGCTTTTGGTGATGCTTGGGCCTGGTTGGATGATGTTTTGGTTACGCTGCAAGCTGATAATGTCCAGTGGGCTGCTGCGGTTGTACAACCTCTGCAACAGCTGTGCAGAACTGAAAATGAATGTGATCGCTCTACTCAGCAGAACTCCAGGCCATCCCCATGTGGTGACTGACCCCTGGGTTGTAGTCAGTGGTCTAGCTTATGTATCGGCCATTTGGAAAACTGCAGACTGACAGATTAAAGATACCTGTAGGGGAGGAACTATGAATTGTAGCAAAACTACTGATCAAATCACCTGAGGCCCATACTCTGATGAGACCCCCTGGAGTCAAGCTGCTGAATAAGTCTCTGTCACCTGATGACCACCATTGCTGCTCAGGAAACTATCATACTGATTGTGGCAATATAGCCAGTATCCTAAAATAGGCATAACGTAAGGCTAAGTATTCAGCTGTTTGGGTCCAGGATTGGGAGAAGGGAGCAAGGATGAAGTCTATACTGAAGGTTGGCCTTATTTTGCTAGTAGGAGCTCTGCTAAGAGTAGCCATAATAAAATGTTTTATGAGATAGACTGAACAGATTTGGTCCTAACCTTTGTTCATTAGAGTAATCAGAGAGGCCAAAGGAGTGATTTACTCTCAGAAAAATTTGCCACACACAGAGATGGTGTAAAAATGAGTAGTAGGTATTATTGGAAAACAATTCTCCGTGGATGTCATGACTTTCTTGCAATAGGGGCACGATTGCCTTTCTTCCAGACTTTCTTTCCAAGGATTTTTGTATGAGGAACAACTCTGAGTGATAGAAATACCATTCTGGAACAAGGAGTGAGTGTGCTTAAAGCCTTGGATATTAGAGATAGTGCCAATAGGGATAATAAACCTAATCTCTACCTCTGTTGCCAGGGGAAGAGATGCTTACTGTCCATTACTGAAGGTTCAGGTTCTCTGTGGTAAAAGGTTCAGGTCTCTGTGGTAATTTTATTCTCATGTAGAGTAAAATTTCAGACTCTTCACAGTAAGAAGCTATAAAAGATATACCTTTCATCTTAGTGGTCCGAAATAGTTGACATGTATTTTTGTCCACACCAAGTACAAAATAATTTCTTCCTCTTGGCCTAAAATTCTTATTTTAGCAGTGATTCAGGGATGTAGGCTCTTTCAGTTTTTTTTTTTTTTGGTCTTCATTAGCTTCCAAGTTTGCCACATTCTCCTGCATCAAGCTGGCCAAAGTGAAAAGAATGTGGAGGAATGTGCATGGGATATTTTCCGGGCCAACCTTAAAAGCAGTACATGTCGTTCATCTTCATTTTCATTGACTGGAGCCTGTTCAAGCATTAGTGTTAGGGGAGAGACAGAGTTCAGTCCTTTTCCACAAATAGGTGGCATTTCCAAGCAACAGACGTGAACAGTGAGTGAGACAGGTCTTTACCATTGCTAAATCAGAGGCTGCATGAAATAAAGTGTGGTGGAAGGTGAGAGCCTAGTCGTGAATCATCTTTTTACCTTCCTTAGGTTGGTCACTCTGACAGTGCCCGGCAAATGCGGAAGGATCTTAATCTTGAAATAATAAGATTAAGGGAGAATACTTATGAAGCTATAGCAACAGGCTGGATGAGGAAAAATGACAATTTTAATGAAGCCAGTGACAGACCAGAGATTCACTAATACAATAACAAGTAATTATTGAGCACACTGTAAGGGTCATGTATTGTGATGGGTGCTGGGTATTTGCCAAATTAAAATCAGTAACAAGTGTACTGAGGAGACACCAGTGGTAAGAGAGAAGTTAAAGAGTGGCATGTGCTGGGAGAATGTCTGAGGACAGGCATGAGGTGGGGAAAAATGCGACCAGTTTTGAAACACTGAATTGTACATGCTTGTACAACACTCAGGGGGACATGCCCAGCAGGCACTGTTTGTGTGTAGCTGCAGCTTCTTAGGAAAGTCGATAGGGAGTTGGCAATGTGCAGGAGGAGACTAGAGATCGTGAAGAGAGCTCTCGCACACCACACGTATTCAACAAGTGTGTGTTAATGGACTTCTGTGTTACTTATTTATTTGTTATTTGCTGTTAGAAAGGGGAACTTCCTACTCTTTGAATTACTGAACGTATTCAAACTTTCTTATGATTCTCAGGTGTTTGGGTAGAGTTAGTGTGTAATGCCTGAAAAGGAGTAATAGTAGCATTAGATTCAAGGAGGAATTTAAAATAATGTTAAGTGACCATATATTCTGCTTTGACTGAAATGATAATGATTGGTTTATAATTTCTTCAGATTGCATTTTGCTCCTGCTTGCTATATCAGTGATGCACAGGAAGGCCTCAAGCTCTTTTAACTGTACTCAGCATATTGTTATTGGCTTAAAAAACATATTTTTCTTTTCTTTTTGGTTAAGCCCAGCTGTTTTATAAAGAAGTACTCTTCACCCGTGTATGCTCCAAGCTAATCACTGTTGCAAATGCAGTTTCAGGATATGATCAGCGATAATGAGACCACATGGTTTAAGATTGCCTTGTTTCATTTCTGGTTTTTTTTTTTTTTTTTGTAGTCTTAGGACTGCAGGTAATGAGAACTAGGAGTGAGCTTCTCTTTATTTGCACCACTTTCCCCTGCCACACCTGTCCTTTGTTGCCTGGTTGAAATTAGGGCCACTCTGTAAGCGAGGCACGGTCTCGTGACTGCCCTCCAGTGGAGCCTACCACTCCGATGGCCGTGCTTCCCCGTCAGCCCTCTGCCCTCCCGGGGAAACTGCGTGCATCACATCCTGTTCAGAAGTTGCAGAAATGAGGATGCTGTTTTCTTCTTGGTTAGTTTTTGCTTACTGAATTGCCCAATTTCATGGAAATTGTGGAGGGTTGTATGTAAATATTATAACAGGAACCATCTGGGTTCTCCCACTGAGTGAGTTAGAACAGGACGCTAGCAAAACAAAATAACCACTTCGGACTCTGAAAGAGCCAGTGAGCATTTTTCTGTGTCATAGAAACAAACCCAGTCTTGCATTCAAAACTGCCACTTCACCCGTGTGTTGTTACACACTGTTGTCACTGCTTCCCTTGTTACAAAGTCAGCATGAAGCAGTATAAATTGGTCAACCTACATTTATCACCCTTCATGAAAGGCAAGACATAAACTCTTGAAGTGCCGGTCCTGTTGATCTGGGTTGATTCCCTCAGTTATCCATTTGAAGGGTTTGATAGTGAGTTACCCAGACTCAGCTTGGCTCAGAGATATCAGGGGATTGTGTTTGTGGAGTCTGAAAAGATGTGGCCTACTTCTAATTTTAACTGCAATAGGAACTTTAGAAAGGCTGTTTCTGCTTTTCCTATTTTAGACTAATGTTCTTCTAAATACGGTGTGCCCATACAACTTATAATAGTTTAGGGACACCAGTTCCATAATCCAGAGCCTCTTTCCATTTCAGACTGGCACAAAGGTAGAATAGGGTGTGAAGCTGGATTGGAGCTTGGCTGTTTCCAGTGGGATATCAAGTGCTAGGTCCTGCTGGGATGGGGCTCTGTCATTCTGGAAGGTGTGGTTAGGTGCTGCTTATGCTGTGTGATGCAGGAAAGAAATAAAGAGGACAAGCCAGAAAACAAAATCCACATTCCTCAAGTACAATGTATAGAGGGCAGCATCTTGGCACGACTCTGCTCGCTAAACGTCTGTTAGTACAAACATCTAATTTTTAATGAACTCTTAAGTGTAGAATTACTCAACAGATTTGCTGTTTGGATCCTGAGTAAATCAGCACTTCCAGTTATATCTTAGAAATTAATCTTTGTATTTTCTAATTATAATTACATTGATAACCACTAAGTTTTAAGAAAAAATAACCTCATGTTGCCATAACATAAAGTAGGTATTTGGATTATAGCATTATTGTATTGATTTCTTACCTTTTTACCTTTATGTGCTAAGAATTTAATGTATAAATTGTAATGGCTGGACGTTTGATATCAGTAAGTTTGATGATTTAATGGTCATCTTGCCTTGTGTTTCCCACTACAGGAGTCGTCCCAGTTACCTGGACTTCCCGAGAACGTAAAAGTAGTAGAAGTTGGACCTAGGGATGGGTTGCAGAATGAAAAGGTAGATTGATATCAATTTTACACAGCTTATTTTAAATGCTAAATTAAATGTTAATATTTATTAAGGTTTTAAAGACTTACATGGATTTCACATGCTACCCTATTATTTGTTTTCAATTTTAGTTGAATTTATAAATCTTAACTAGGATTTGCTTTTAGTTAAGAAGTCATTTTCTGTTTATGCTTCGATAGATCCTCTACAAATTAGTTATAAAATAACTTTTAATGTTTTCATAGGTTATAGTTCCTACAGATATAAAAATTGAATTTATCAATCAACTGTCTCAAACTGGCTTGCCTGTAATAGAAGTGACCAGCTTCGTGTCTTCTAGATGGGTACCACAGGTACGTATATCCATGGTTCCTCATCTGCATCCTTAACCCAGCTTTTCGAAGGTTTAGAAAACAGTGTGATACACATTGTGATATAATTACTGATTTGCTGTGTTCTTACAAAATTTTAGCCCATGCACTGAGGTAAGATTAAAGGAAAAACCCTTTAATGAAATATATCAAATAAGTCCTTAAAAGTTATTGAGAACTCCATCTTAATCCTGCCTGAGTATGTGGTCCCATAATGGGCAGAGCATGCGGTTTATTCCTGACATCTCTTCATTTTCACTAAGTTGAAGTTTCCTCTGAGATTCTGCCTTTAGTAGTTTTCTCTGTCTGTGCTGTTTTTGCCTGTTCTTCCAACATGAATAGTCACTTTTAAGAGGATGGAAAAATCTGTGTTTCTAGTCCTCCCCTCTCTAAGCTTCACCTAGATGTTCAGTGAGCACCTCGAATCAATGGGTTCAAAATCAAACTCATTATTGCCTATCCTACTTTTTGATAATAGCTTAACCTTTCCATTTGGAATCTTGGACTTGAATGCTCAATGGGTTGTTTGTTATATCTAGTCAGTTACTGACTCATAAAAATTCAAATTCCTCATATAGCATATACCTATCTCTTCCTTTCAATCTCATTGATACAGTAGTAATCCATACCATTATAGACTAATTATTGTGATTGCCCCTTAAATGATATCCATAAACACTAGTTCTCTTTTTTTTTCCTTCTATATTTTCCCATTCATTCTAAAATAATCTCCCATAAGTATCACCTTCTCAAACTCCTAAGTTCCTTAGAGGTTCCCTTCTCACCATTGCAAAGTCTGGGAACTTCAGCCTGGTATTCAAGGGTTTCTATATTTAGTACTTTTTTCCTTTCCACTCTTAACTCTATTTTCCTACTTCATTTTGCTGAATCCCTGCCAAGACAAATTGCTTTTTGTTTTTTATTTACATGTCCTGCCTATTTAGCTCTATAGCCCTTTATCAGTACTTGCCTACATACATCTCAGTTTCTGCATTGTTCTGAGTTTATTACACAATGATGTGAAATGGCTTAGATCATTAAAGCCTGTTAACTGCAAGGTACTGGAAGCAAAAGAAGCTGCAATATGATTAATAGTATTAGTAATATGTCACTTTCTACAGTTTTCAAATATGACTTTTACTCATCCTCCATAGACCATAATTTTTCTTTATCTCAATTGTCATTGTTCATAATAATATTTTTATAAATATTTTCAACAATCTGCTTTCTGGATGATAAGCCTTATGGAGGTAGTGACCGTGTCTCTCCTTATGTATCCTCAGCGCGCTCGATGCCTAGTGAGTAGGTGCTCAGTAAATTATTGTGAAATGAATAATAAATTAATCAGTATAAAAAAAATTACTTTCAATTCTTTGGTTTAGACAAGTGACCTTTACTTTTGGTCACATGTTTGGCCCTGTGTAATGAAGGTCACAAATATTTTCCTTAGGAAGACACAAATAGCTTGATAGGAACATACATATTTTCTTTATATGTTCATTTGGTAAAATACTAGCTATTAGTATTTCATGTATTGTTATTAACTGAAAGAGAATGTGAGACCCTTTTTTCATCTTTAAGTTGTCATGAAATCGCGTCTGCATTTGATTCCGTCAGTACTTGTTTCGCCTACTTGGTTGTTGTGAAATGCTGGATGTTGCAGAGAGACACTGGATGGTCCAGTACAACTTCACAGTAGGGGCTGAGAGAGAGAGAGCAGTGGGTGGAAATATTAACTGATGAGGAATCAGCGTTAGACTTTAGACATATTGTGCAGGCCTCTCCAAGATACTTTTATTTCCCAATAGTTTTATAAAATGCCTACAAAGTATTCTTCTTTACTACTATGCTTATGGTCAGATTTATATTTCAATGTATTGAGATTGACCCAGGACACACCGAGCAACATTTAGAAGGGAAAGGAAAGAATGCTTTTTACAGGGCCAGAATTCTTACAAAACTAGTTCAGGGAGAAGATGGACAAAACAAAAGGGAAGTCAGTCCCTCTGTGAGCAGTATTCGGAAAATGCCTCCTGGTCTCAAATTGAGTAGATATATGTGATGGGGCCATAAAATAATATGATTTATTCTGGGCTTGGTCCTGAGGTGAATTTGGACTTAACCTATTGAGATTCAGTGACCTCTTCCTAGGCACAAGGGATCATGGGATAAATGACAGAGTTCCCCACATAGCTCTTGAGGACAGCCGTGGTGAGGTACAAGATCCTTTGCTAGTGTGTTCCTATCTACACTTCACCTGGGGCTTCAGGGAGTGACCCAATCACTTTGAACCTGGGGTGTCCAGCAGGGAAATCCACAGTGTGGGAGGGTCAGGGCAGAAAGACATGTGACTAGGTCCCTCTGTGTGACTGTCCAGAGTCCAGAGCCCCTGAGTCTCGACCACTGTTCAGGAAGGAAGGAATAACTGACAGATGGACTGACAGACTTAGCCTGGACTCCACAAAAGTTAACTGCCTTTTCTTCAATAAACAGCCTTTGTCTTAAAAGATTAAAATATGTATTTAGTAAAAATAGTTGATTAGGCCCAATCTGAATAATTAAAGATACTAATCTTTCAAATACTTAAGAATATGTTTTGTACTTCACTTTTAATACTCATCTGGTTACATACATTATAACCCCCCCAAAAAAAGCATTTTAAATAAATCACTTTTTATAAAAGAACAGTGTGCCTGAATCAAAGACATGAGATTCATACTATAAAAATATACTGGTCCTTTACTATTGGGTTGGGCAAAAAGTCTATTACATTTTTTTCTATATGATGGCTCCAGTAGCTTAGTTGTCTTTAACTTCATTCAAAACAGTTTTGTTAGATTGTATTGTGACAGCTCTATAAGAGCATGCATTAAAAAAAACACACATTAAAATTGGTGAGTATTTTTGCAGTCATTTTAATATTAAAGATGGAAGAAAATACACAAAATTTTGGTATATTATGCTTTATTATTTCAAAAAAGATAAAAATGCAGCTGAAACCAAAAAAAGAGATTTGTACAGTGTATGGAGAAGGTGCTGTGACTCGTAGAATGTTCAGAAGTGGTTTGTGACGTTTCTTGGTACTGTTGACATTTTGGCCAAATAGTTCTTTGCTGTGGGGCTGTCTTATGTATTGGAAGATGTTCAGCAGCACCCCTGCCTGTACCCACTAGAAGCCAATAGTGGGAAGTAGCCAGCATACTCAAAACCTCCAAATCAATAAAATTATGGTGAAAATCAAAGATGTGTCTTTTATTTTACAGAAAAAAAGTAACAAACTTTTTGGCCAACCAAATACACACCTTTTCAATTGTTTGTTGAAAATATTCAGTTTTTGTGATTTATTTTTCATAATTGTGTTTATGTTTTAGAAATCACTGAGCTCGCCTAAGCAAAGCACTTATTATTGTTGTCTTGCAGATTATTTCATCGCGTAACTCTGCTGATTTCATTGGTTTTGTGTTAACAAAAGGCCTGAAGTCAGCAGAACTATTTCATGTTAATTTCTCTTTTGAAATGTTATATTGTTCTCTTCTAATTCTGAAGAAACTTTTATGACATCAGACTCATCTAAACTAAAATAATGTCTGAGATTTGTGACAGAACAATAAACAACAGCTTATTGTAATCTTCTGAAGTAGCTTCTGCTTCCAAAGAGTGAGCGTGGTCACCAGTTGGTATTCTGTTAATTCTCTGCATCTTCTAATTCTTTCCGTCAGACCTAGGTCGTGAGAATAGCCTTCTAGTTTATGTTTAGATTGCTGCTTGTTCACTTATTTCTTTTTTTAGTGTTTTATAGCTTCTTTTTTTTACAGTTTCCCTCCTACTGTTTTGTTTGGCAATGGCTTTCTAACGAAATCAGCTGCAGAAAAGTTCCATGGTAGCAGGTTGCCATATAAAACAGGATCCCACACCTTTAACTAAATGGCCAGAGATGATAAAATTCCCGCCATTAAAAAAAATGTTCTTTACCACTTATCTAGAAAAAGGTTTCCTTAGAGTAACTTACAAGATCATTTATAGTGAGTCCAGATAGCTCCCCACTTCAGTGGAACAAATAACCATAGCAGCAGAAAGAAAACATGGTTATAAAAATAGGTTTACTGCAACTTAGGAATGCGGCTCTTAGTAGTGAGCCATTTAAATCATTATAAATACAGTAATTTAGAGAGTGAACTAGAGTTTTACATGCTTCCTTAATTTACTTGTTTGGCTTTAAGCATTTTCATTCACATGAGTGATTAAAGTAAACATCATTTATTTAAAAATGAGAATATATTAAATGTATAGAACACT
This sequence comes from Artibeus jamaicensis, assembly GCF_021234435.1. NCBI lineage: Eukaryota > Metazoa > Chordata > Mammalia > Chiroptera > Phyllostomidae > Artibeus > Artibeus jamaicensis. The sequence continues at coordinate 752,721 of NW_026521859.1, forward strand.
GTATGTTTATGCATGTCATAAGCAAAGTCTAAGTTATAAATACTTAATCCCTGTTTAATTAATTTTTAACTATTGGAAATGGGTGTGTCACAAACCTTGACCTGTCATCATGCGCTAGAAATAGATTTTCTCTGTAAAAGTAAAAACAAATATACATAAAAGATTAATAATTATTTACAAATCAGTCTAACACTCAAAAATATAGCCCAAGTACAGTATAAGCAAGAACGAATGTATAAACTTTTCCCTACTCTTCTTTTACTGTGTGTTGCAATTAATTCTTTATTGGTCATGAAAATACATTTACTAGATTGAAGTTTAAGATTCAGATTTACATTGATGAGATGCAGGAGGCTGTAGCTTCTGCTACTGAATTTCCTCCTGGCTTCTATTCCTGACTGTGCTGTTTTTGAGAGGGAAGGGTGTGTGGAGAAAAGGCAAGTAATGGGGTTAGTGGAGGTGTTGATTTTGTGTGGGGGAGAGGAAAAATAAGGAGAGGGAGAGAGAATGAGAGAGAATGAGAATGTGCCTGAGCATACAGACACACAGAGCCCCCAAATTCTTTTGCTTATGAGGCACAGTTAATTGGCAGCGTGGTTTTATCCTCTGGGAAGTGTTCCAGTAGGAGTCTCATTCATTATACCCCAGATGAATTGGCCTCTGCCATCTCCCCAAAGAGAATCCTGGTGAGATTTACCCAAACCACAGTTCCCATTTTATAGAGTGATAGATGGGGTTCCTTTTACTCGGCCAGGTCAGGGAGATGGAGAGCAGGCTGAAAGGGGAGCGAGACTTAACTTACACCCCCTTCGAAGGAGATTGATTCTGAATGCTCAGTTCTTGGTACAGCACACTTTTCTACACACTAAGATTGGCCCTCATTTAATCCCCGTGATATTCAGTACCCTTATGCCTTCCACATATTATTTCTATAATAGTGTTATCTGTTTAATTATGGCAGTTAGCATTAGGAACCAGCATTTCAAGTCACCCACACTAGTCATCAGTGAAGTCTCCATTTCTTTTTCTTTTCTCCTGAATGGGTAGTTTGGGAGCACTTACTAATGCTGCTTCCTTATCAAAAAGCTTATATTAAAAAGGTTTAAGGGTGTATTCTTTTTAGCTGTAGCTTCTCAATATACTAGGCTTATTTTACTTTTCAACTTATTTGAGCGTGTTGAATTTCTTACACATCACACAATAATTGCTCTGTTCTCAGTTTGGTCTCAGAGAAGAAATAAATACACCAGGTTCTTAGTTGATGACCTCAGATGGTTATTGAAAGTTAAATAGGGATAAAATTATTCTATGAGAGCTATATTAGTGTAGAAAAATATATTAGCTCCTCAGAAAATAGAAAATGGGCAAACAATATTTTTCTCTTTATTCTGTTCCCAGCATTTAATGGACTGAACTATAGACCCTTTAGATTGTTTCTGTAAGTCGGTTTTTCTTGCATTGACTGAGTACCTCGTAGGGAATATTCTAGCTATACGTGTGTACAGTCATGTACACATGCGTGCTAGTTCAAAATTAACGCTAGGTCATTTGATCATCTGCATAACAGATTCCACAATTCAGTGGCTTAATAACATTTGGTTGTGCTTATGGTTTCTGCGGATCAAGAATTGAGGAACGGCTCTATTGGGTACTGCTGGCTAGATGTTTCTCAGAAATGGGGGTCGGAGCTGGAGAAGCAGAAGCTGGGAGGCCTGGGAACCTGAGAGCTGCCAGGCATCTCTCTTATGTTACATCTCTCTTATGTGTTCTCAGAGTCTCTTCCTCTGACCTCTCTGTATGGGCTATGTGTGGGCTTCCTCACAGCATTCCAGCTTTAGACAAAAAAAAAAAAAAAAAAGCTGACGCAAAACTGAAAAGGCAAATATTGCAAGAGGCAGGGAAAAGTGGTGTGCCTGTTATAAACAAGCCTTGTAAATGTTATAGCATTATTCTGTTAAAATTTATTAGTTGAGCCAATTACAAAGGCACCAGTTTCAAAGGGAGGGGACAAATACCATCTCTTCATTTGAAGTGGCATTTTAGAAGCAGGTGTGAGGGGAATATCATTGGAGCCATTTTTATATTCTGTGACACTTATGTTTGGTTTAAATGGTCTAATTCCAAGATTAGACCTCCAGAAATGGAAAGTAGCAATTAGAATTTTTGTTGCTGTTTGTTAGCATGAAACATTCTGCATTACTTTAAGTTTCTATATTAAAATGTTCTTCTAAATTTGCACACTTTTATTCTTTTACATGAAAATAATCACATTTAATTAATCTAGTTATATTTTTGTACTGAAAAATAAAGAATAAATGCAGTTAAGAGAAACACAGGTTCTGCATTCTGCAAACCCCTAGTTCAGAAAGAAAGAAAGAAAGAAAGAAAGAAAGAAAAATACATACATACATACATACAAAATATATGTTAACACTATCAAAGCTGCTAATTCTTATCTCACTCCTCACTTCTTTTATGAAGTTGGTTTGCCTTAAATGGGATTCAGGTTGGTATTTGAGGGAGAGGTGTGTTGGCTCGACAACTTGAGAGAAGAGGGAGAGAAAGTTGCATCCACAGTCCTCTTCGGGACTTTGTCTTCCTCACCTCTGGTAAAGGCAGAAATGGGGTAGAAGCAGGTATAACAACCATAGGCATTTGCTTTCATAACCATTTCTGCCCTGGAGTAAAGCAAGCTTTTCCCTGGATACCAATTTCTAAACATGTTGCCCAAATTAGAGAGGAAGTTGCAGGAGGAGAGAATCATCTCCCGCCAACAAATGGAGATGGAAGAAAGAAGAAAAAGCCAGAAAGCAGAAGGTGACAATCACAGTTTGCAGTCTATCCTCTACATCGAACCCCTGACATCCACTCTGAAAACCATGAGCGTCCACAGCTGCAGGTTAGAATGTTATTTCTGTATCCCCCTGAAGCTATGCCTTCCAGGTCTAGACCAGCTCAGCAGAGTCCCGGCTTCTGGACTACCACCTTTTCAGAGAGTCTAGTGTAACCTATTTGGCATGGCTGTCTTGTACACATGATTTGGTTTAATGTGTTAAATTACTTAGGTCGTGCCTCCTTACTTGGAAAGAATAAAGAGCAGGAAGGCTTTTTTTTGCATCAGAGTAAATGTCAGTGTAGTCCAGAAATGAAAAGTAGCAATTAGAGTTTTGTTGCTTTTTTTGTTCGCACAGACACCCTGTATTATTTTAAGTTGTCATGTTAAAATGTTCCTCTAAATTTGTAGTCAGATTTTCCCCCTTGTAAGTGAAAATAATCGCATGCATTCTGAATAGTACACCAGGCACTGTTTACAATGTGGTGATGTATTTGATTTATATAGTACACTAGTGTGGGTTATATAATACTGAATATTACTTATTGTTGCTTTACAAATGGTGATAAAGTAAATTCCTGCATTCCTGTAATCAGTGCGTGGGGGTTTGCTTAACCATTTGTTTTAAGCAGTGATTAACCTGAATGCCTTATTTTTCAGTTGCTATATTGTTACTATAATCACTTAGAGCAATCAAATTGCCGAAAGCAGTGATTTTCAACCTTTTTCATCTCATGGCACACATAAACTAGTCACTAAAATTCTGTGGCACACCAGGAAATGTATTTTTTGCTGATCTGACAAAACAAATAGGTATAATTTTGATTCATTCACATTGGATGGCTATTCGTTTGTTGGCTGTTGTCATTTTTTTATTTGACAATCTAAGGGAAAAGAGGTCAGTGCCTCTGACTAAATAGTCAGGTATTGCATGTTTTAAAAAGTCTTGAGGCACATCATTTGAAAACCACTAATCACTAGCCTAAAGTATATTCACAAGTTTTTAAAACACCTTTGTTGTGGAAAAGAACATGGGAATATTATATTTTTTATTAGAATAGTGGGCAGTGCTTTTTATCTTTTTGAGCTTAAGGTTATGCTTCACAAAAAATTGGAAAAAATATGAGTTTCTAATATTGCACATATTATCCAACATTCAACAACTACTTATTCAGTAGCTAAGAGGTAGTTTCATTATAGTCTGCAAAGCAAAACAAAGAAAAACTTATAATTAAGAGCAATAATACCAGCAATTTTAGTGGTTAGATTTAAAAATTTTTTATGCCAAAGGTATAATAAAATAATCTTTGGCCCTTTTTCTCCATGAAGTGAAAATATGTTATTATACTCAGGTTTGTTATGCATAGCATATAATAAGTAGCTTTTCTAAGCACTTATTTTGAACAACATTTTGATGAACAAATTGGGTTTTTTGGTTCTTAGATTTATAAGTGAAACCATAACAAAATATTAAAGTAAAAATACCTTACCTCATTTTTATTCAATTATATTGTTTATCATTGATCAACTTTTCTCTTAGTTTTCCCAAGAAAGAAAGAAACTTTTGAAGCCATTTTGATCATGTTAAAATTTCCTTTTGGGGTCTGATTAAAATTATCCTAAAATTTGGTCTTGTAGAATCATTGGTGTGCACTGACTGCTGAAAGCTCTGTACCTAATATAATTACATAAAAGCTGAAGAGAGGTACATTTTGGCAGAGAGTGACTTGAATCTAACTTTTTAATGGTCTTTTCTGCTTCACTGGGATTAGTTTGTTGATAAACATTGGCAATCTTATTTTAGTGTAAACTCATTCCCTTGATAGGACTCCTGATAAGCCTCTTAAGTGCAGTTCCCTTTAGGAGAAGTGCAGTGTGCTGGTGAGTAGACTTAAAGGAACTAAAGTACTTCCAGTGAACTGCAGTTACCACTCTCTCACACGGAGAATCACAGTCATTAGTGAAAACGAGGTTTAAAGTTTAAAGAGTGAAGATAATGTAAACTGGTTTGCTCACCAGTTGTGCTATGTGTTCAAGGAGCACCTGTCCTCAGAAGCTTAGGATCCTTGTACACTGAACACTGACAATGAAAATGTCATACCAAATATTTTTAAATAAGTTGCAATTTTAAATGATATTTTGTGTTTACAAAGAATTATGTTCTGATTAATTTTGAAAAATAAACATCAGTAAATTTTGTCTAAGTTTTAGACACACAAACATCAGTCTGCAATTGCCTGGTTCTGTTGTTGGAAAGTTCTCTAGGAGTCATGTGAGTGAACACAGAATTAGATAAATCCGGGTGCCGCATTTACATTGCATTTCAAAGATCACATTAAATGATAGTTAAGATTTATATTTTGAAGGTTAGAGCTGAGTGAGACATAATATGTTAACATTTCACTTATTCTATATTTGATACAATAAAAAGACTATGAATTTATATATTTTCACTTAGCATATACCTGTAAGTAGAAAGCACACTTTAAAAAGCATTTTATTTTGTTATACTTCAAAAAATTTTATCCACATTTTGCTTGCATATTCAATTTATAGAGCTAAAAGGTCATTGGAATGATAATTTTCAGAATAATAGAATAATTTATAACATCTATGAATTTTAGATATTTCTTGTTAATATAGAAAAATGTCATTTCATAAATGTCTTGGACAAGTTTAAATTTGTAATTGCAAAAGTTTATAGGTTATAGTTTTAACTGTTGTGCTCACATTCATATTCTTCTTTTAAAATACATAATTAAGAACTCTTTGAAATATCAACCTGCTTGAAGCAAATTTATGTTGATAACTTTAGAAGATAATACTACTTACTCCTTACTTCCTCGTGTTGCCCTGATGGGAGACCCATTAATAAATTATAATACTGTTCTTAGTCAAGGCTGATGCACTTTGTATTGAACTTAGCTAATAGTCTATAGTAAGAAATGCATTTCTAAGGGACCCCAAAATAGATATTTTCCCGAAGTCCTCCATGTTGCATATTTCTTTTAGTGATATTATTACATCTGTTTTTTATGTATAACAACATACCTATTTTCTGGTGGAGCAGTAGTAAATCTGTATATGCAAACACTGTTTATTTAATCACACATCCCTTGCTTTTACTTTTACTGTGTCTCTATTTTTTAAAAAATTCATTAAGTTCTTTTTTAACTTCAAAATTGAATACTGTATAGTTGCTAATAATAACCACAATACCATAATATCTACATAATAAGGCAATTGTAAAGTTAAAAGAGATAATGGAAATTAAATCACTAAACAATTAAAACTCATACAGATGCTTTTTAAATGAAGTGGCTATAATCTAAATGAGTTATAATAAAAATTAACCTAGTAACCATAATACATTAAGCAGTTTATAATTGTTCTCTCTGGCCAAACTTTCAACGTTCCATCTTCATATCTCTTCTCAGCCTTTCAGTGAAGATCAGGTATCAAGTTCTGCCTTCTTTACTATTTACCAAAACAGTCATCTCCAGATCCATATAATGGCCAAATTATATATCTTTGTGTTTTGATTATACAAGCTGTTGTAGCATTGGTATTGCTTATCATGGTACCAAGACCTTTTTTTTGTCATTTCCCTTTCTTAGTGCCCATGTTTTATCGGCAGTAAGAAGATGATCTTCCTCAAACAACCCAAGCTAGCCCTCTAGTCCCATCAGTGCAGCTCTTCACTGTGAGCCGGGGTGGCTAGCCACAGGGCATGTAAATTTTGAAGGGAAACCCCATTTGCAGTCATTCTACAATGAGTACAATTAGAGATGTAGTGTTTTAGTAATCACTTCTGCTTCCATGCATGGGAAATAACAATGTCAACAGTGCTATTATCAAACACAAAGGCATGATATATGAGAGACAACACAGTTGAATGGAAAGAAAATGATACTGGGAGCTTTGAGACTTCTTGCCTCTACTTCAGAGTGATGTTGGGACCATGATTGTTTTGACATGGGAAGACCAGGAGGGTGGCCACAAAAGGCACTGACCTGAACAAAGAATAACTAATGCATATTCGTTCTGTTTATCTTAGGGAACTGGGAAATGTTACTTTGGTTTCTCTGTCTAGAACAGTGGTCTCCTCATGTATAACTCATGGATCCATCAGGTAGATTGGGTTAATTTTATACTTTCAAAATGCATATTTGTGGACATGAATATATTAAAATGTCTGCATTCACAGTAAAAGAGTAGGCATCGTATGCTACTTGCTTTGGTCGCTCTTGACAAGCATCAGTAGAGGGCAGTGCAAAAGTCCTTAGAACACAAAGGTAAGGTTGAATAAGGAAGTACCTACAGGAAATTATACACCAGACCAAATTAGTTTTAAGGCTTCTGGACTTAAGAAGTTTTCTGAGTGTGGTGTCAGACCATTTTAGCAGTGGCAGCCAAGACAGGGTATCGGGTAGGAAAAAAAACTCAATGTTCAATTTTCCAGAGATTTCCTGTGTTTATTATTGTAAGACTGTGATTTATTAAAACTGTCTTACTTCCTCAAGCAGACCAAGGTCTCCTCTGTGCTACTGAGGCTAAGATATATGGGATCTGTGCAAAGAGTCTGTGAATGAGACAGGGTTATAGTACCCAGGCTACAGCGGTATTCCTAGCTGGGTAGAGCATTTTCACTCTGGCTTGTCAGGAAGAGCTCTAGTCTCATTTTTTCTCATTACTGCATTTATGAATGTATTACCTCTAAAAGGAGTTACTGCTCAAATTGAGTTTTGAGTTATAGGGTCTGAAACCACATTATTTACATTTTAAAGTAATCGATGGCATGTGTTAAAGACATTGCGTGTTTTATATCCATCTTTCCTGCTGTACTGCATACAGAAGGTAATGCTATCAGTTATGTCTCATCTGGCCAGTGGCGACTGTAGGCACGTTCTGACTTTTCTCTCTTATTTTGAAAATATATGAATGTTGTCCTGGGTGATGGTGGTGGCGGTGGACAAAAAAAAAAGAATCATTTAAAATATTTTAAATTATTCATCAAACAATATTAGTGAGCAGGGAAAACTGAGGGCTACAAGGCATAAGTTTAAATATATTTCTTGGAAAACAATTAAAATGGTTTATTAAGCATGAATTCATAAAAATAAGTATACAGTTGATTCTTGAATAACAGTAGAGATGCCAGACATCCAGGCAGTTAAAAATTCACGTATACCTTTCGACTACCCCAAAACTTGACATCTTATCACATACCGTTGAACCAGAAACATTACTGATAATGTAGACAGTTGACTAATATGTTTTGGTGTTTTGTATATATAATGTACTATATTCTTATGATAAAGTAAGCTAGAAAAATGTTATTAAGAAAATTATAAGAGAAACTATGTTTGCAGTATTTATAAAAATAATCTATGTGTATAAGTGGACATGCAGTTAAACCCTTGTTGTTCACGGGGCAGCTGTACTCAGAAACATTATGTAGATACCAAGAATAAGACATGCCAAACTGACCTTGCTTCTTTCTTGACAGTATTTTTGGAGTGATATGAAAAAATGAATACTATAGACATCATGAATCTATATTTCTGAAATATCCTTAATTATCTTGATGATGTTGCTCAGAGCAAGGTAGGACATTTCACCAAGGCTGATATTTTTCAAACTTTTATTTAATTTTTTACCCATAGATCTTTGTTACCACGGGTAAAACTTTATTGAGAACCTTTATATATGATTTGTAGTATACCATAAAATATTTGTATAGATCCCTCCAAAGGCCCTGGGAGGGCACCTAGCAATATGCTCACATGGGCATGTTGTAGTAAATTTATAAAAGTTAGGTATCTTTTGTTGTTTTTCATAAAGAGGCTCCAGCCCAAACTGCACCCATTTCAGACCCATAAAGCCTGGATTCACTTCTTAACAAAAATAAAATGAAGTTTACTTATGGAAGTAGGGGTGGAGCTTCCAATGTACTGGTTGACTCCTTCAGCTGGAGGAGTCAGCCTCCAAGGCTGACTCCTTGGAACTGAGGCAGCCTTGTAACTGAATCCACTTTGATTCCCAGTCTGGTTGATGTCCAGCATTTCTTGAGTTTTGCCCAAATAGGTTTAAGAAATCTGTATTTTTTTTAAAAAGCATTTCAAGTAGTTCTGATGAATGCAGGTTGGGAAATACTGGGTGAGATGGAAAAAAAATGCCCCCCTGCAAAAAAAAAAAAGAAAAGAAACTATTTATCCTGTGAGTGGTATCTCAAGGAGCTCTTCTCTTGAATTTGTGATGTATAAACACTTCAGTGGTGACTAAGATGAAGATATTGAGGCTAGCTAGACAATACAGAGGACATGGGTATTAGACAGTGTGCTTTACAGTCAGGTAGACTCGGGGCCCATCCCAGCTCTCCCAGTCACTAGCTGGATATCTTCCTCACCCTTAATATTTCTGCCTTGTTCTTATACAGGAACCGCCCCTTTCATTGGATCGTTAAAAATGTTTAAAACAGCAATGCACACAAAGAACTCAACACATTTGGACTTAACATGTAAACGAGCATAAAGTAAATGTTTTTTTCATCATCACTATCATTACTAACAAAATCTTAGAAGAATTAGTGGAGAAAAAGAATCATGATTCAAAGTAGATGGAGTGCAAAATAAATTCAAACTAGAATAAAGGGCAAGGAGGATAAATTTTAATTCAGTTCAACAATGATTTATTAAATTTTTCTTTTATGCAGATCTTCAAGGAGATATTTTGTCAGAAAGAGAGACACAAAAGTGGATATAAGTTATATGATGATTGATAAGAACACTGATAGAAGTAAAGTAATTTTACTTCCTATTCAGTGATTTGGAAATGCTGTTTAGTTTGTTGCCTCTGTCAAGGTGCGTCATCATAAAACTTTTGAACTTAGGCAGTGATTTTCAATGCTTTCATCTCATGGCACACATAAACTATTCACTAAAATTCTGCAGCACACCAAAAAACATATCTTTCATTGATTTGCCAACAAAAGGGAATAATTTTGATTCATTCACACTGGATGGCTATTGTTGTGTTTGCCATTATCATTTTTAAATTTGACAATCTAAGGGAAAAGGAGGGGTCAGTGCCTCTGACTAAATAGTCAAATAGTGCATGTTTAAAAAATTCTCATGGCACACTGGTGTCCCATGGCGCACCAGGTGAAAATTGCTGAGCTAAGGAACATGCCGTTTTTCCAAAGAACAAGCATTAGGTATGGCTTAGTTTTCTTCCTCTTCAAGAACTGTGTGCTGAGGGTCCAAGGTATAGTCTGGCTCCTGAGGTCTTTCAGGTGTGGGAGTAGTGGCCAGCACTAATGCCTCCTCACTCCAGATGAAGTAACTGCTGTGCTGGGCCTCTCTCTGGCTGAGATCCAGCGATCACTAGGGGACTGTGGCCAACCTCCTGTAGGGAATATCCGCTACTGCAGGCATTCATTTAATCTAGAGGACTCTGGTTAGGAAAAAGAACATATAATGTCAAACACAAACAGGTAGAAAAATTAATACTACTTTAAGGAGAAACAACTCATGAAATTAAACAATTAATTGTCAGTTACAGTCGATATGCAGTTTTGTATTAGTTTCAGGTGTACAACATTATATTTACATAACTTACTAAGCAATCACTGCAATAAGTCTAGTATCCATCTGACACCATACATGCTTATTACAGTATTATTGTCAATATTCCTTATGCTGTACTCACTTTACATCCCCATGACTGTTTTCATAACTGGCAGTTTGTACATCTTAATCTCTCCCCCCTTTCCACCTATTGCCCTCTATACCCCTCATATCTGTGAACTATCAAAACGTTCTGTGTATCTCTGCACTTGCTTTGGTTTTGTTTTTTCTTTATTATTAGTTTTTAGATTCCACATATAAGTAAAATCACATTTCTCCATTTGACTTATTTCACTTAGCATGATACCCTCTAGGTCCAAACATGTTGTCACAATAGTGATATTTTATTTTTTTTAATGGTGGGATAATATTTCACTGTGTGTGTGTATATATATATGTGTGTGTGTGTGTATATATATATGTGTATATATATATATATATATATGACATATTTAGTCATCCATTGGAACTACCCAGTGGTTCCACTTCTGGATATTGATCTAACAAAATCTAAAACACTAATTTTTAAACCCATATGCACCCCTCTATTCATTACAGCAATAGTTATGGTAGCTACAGTATAGAAATTGTGAATTTTTTAAAATTAAAAATACCACAGATATATTAATATTAAGGAAAAGTACAGTAATAATTCAGTAAATGTCCGAGGTTACTTCATAGTGCTATTCCTTATTGGGGTGAGAAAACTTAACACGAGATCTACCCTCAGCAAAGCCTCAGTGTCGGCACTGCCAGCCACAGGCAGAATGTCCTGCAGCAGATCTAGAACTAAATTATCTTGCATGACGGGTGCTGTGCCCACTGAACAACAGCAACTCTCCTTCCCCTCTCCCCCCATTTTCTCTCAACTACCATTCTCCTTTGTGCTGTTGTGTGTCTATTTTAAATACCTCATGTGAGTGGAACTGTGCTGTATTTGTTGTTTGTGACTGGTTTATTTCACTTAGCATAATGTCATTAAGGCTCATCCGTGTTGTTGTATATGGCAACATTTCCTTTTTTTAAGGCTGAGTAATATTTTATTGTATGTATATGCCACCTCTTTATCCAGTCATCCATCCATGGACATTTAGGATGTTTTCACATTTTGGACACATGAATAATGCTGCAGTAAACATGGGAATGCAAGTATCTCTTTGAGATTCTCAGTTTTGAGATCTCAGTTCTTATGGCTATATACCCAGGAGTGGAATTTCTGAAACATGTGGTTCTATTTTTGATTTTTTGAGGAACCCCCATACTCCCTTTTCTATAATGGCTGTACCATTTTACATTCCTATCAACAGTTACAAGAGTTTAGTTTTCTCTGTGTCTTTGCCATTGCTTGTCTTTTTTTTTTTTTTTTAATAAATGCCATCCCAGCAGTAGTGAGGTGATAATAGCATTGCGGTTTTTATTTGTATTTCTCTCTGAGTAGTGATGTTGAACATCCTTTCATAAAGCTGTTGGCTGCTTGAATGTATTTTTCGAAGAAAGATTCTTCTAGTTTTTTGCCCATTTTCAACTGGGTTGTTGTTATTATTATTATTATTATTTTGCTATTGAGTTGTATGTATTCCTTACATATTTTGAGTATTAACCCATTATCAGATACATAATTTACAAATATTTCCCCCCAGTACATAGGTTGCCTTTTCACTTCGTTAATTGTTTCCTTTGCTGTGCAGAACCTTTTTAGTTAGGTGTAGTCCCACATGTCTGTTTTTTTCTTTTGTTGACTGTCCTTTTGGTGTCATATCCAAGAAAGCATTGCCAACATCAGTGCTGTGAAGCTTTTTTCTTATGTTGTCTTTGAGCAGTTTTACAGTTTCAGGTCTAAAGTTCAGTCTTTAATCATTTTGAGTATGTATGCATTATGCATACATTTTAAATAGATATATTTTATTGCTTATGCCATTACAGCTGTCCCATTTCCTTCCCTTCATTCCCCTCCACCCTGCACACCCCCTCCCCCACCATTCCCCCCTTTAGTTTATGTCAATGTGTCACAAGTTCTTTAGATTCTGTATTTCCCATACTATACTATTCTTGCCCTCCCCCTGTCTATTTTCTACCTAGCGTCTATGCTACTTATTTTCTGTACCTTCCCCCACCTTCTCCTCCCACTCCCCTGTTGCTAACCCTCCATGTGATCTCCATTTCTATGGTTCTCTGCTCCTGATCTAGCTGTCCTCTTAGTTTGCTTTTGTCTTAGGTGTGGTTGTTAATAACTGTGAGTTTGCTGTCCTTTCACTGTTCATATTTTTAAACTCCTTTTTCTTAGATAAGGCCCTTTAACATTTCATATAATAAGGGCTTGGTGATGATGAACTCCTTGAATTTGATCTTATCTGAGAAGCACTTCATCTACCCTTTCATTGTAAATAAGAGCTTTGCTGGATAGCGCAATCTTGGATGTAGGTCTTTGGATTTCATGACTTGCAATACTTCTTTTCAGCCCCTTCTTGCCTGTAAGGTCTCTTTTGAGAAATCAGCTGACAGCCTGATGGGAACTCCTTTGTAGGTGACTGTCCCCTTATCTCTTGCTGCTTCTAGAATACCCTTCTCCATTTTAATCTTGGGTAATGTAATTATGATGTGCCTTGGTGTGTTCCTCCTTGGGTCCAACTTTTTTGAAACTCTCTGAGCTTCCTGGACTTCCTGGATGTCTATCTTTGCCAGATTGGGGAAGTTCTCTTTTATTATTTGTTCACATAAGTTTTCCATTTGTTGCTCTTCTTCTTCCCCTTCTGGTACCCCTATAATTCAGATGTTGTAATGTTTCAGGATGTCCTGGAGGTTTCTAAGCCTCTCCTCAATTTTTTTGAATTCTTGTTTCTTCATTCTTTTCTGGTTGGATGTTTCTTTCTTTCTTCTGGTCCACACCATTGATTTGATTCCTGGTTTCCTTCCCATCACTATTGGTTTCCTGTGCATTTCCCTTCATTTCACTTAGTTTACCCCTCATTTGTTCCTCTAATTTGTGACTAAAATCAACCAATTCTGTGAGCATCCTGATCGCCAGTATTTTGAACTGTGCATCTGATAGGTTAGCTAACTCTTGGTCACTTAGAAGTATTGGTTCTGGGGCTTTGAGCTGTTTCTTCTGGAGCTATCATGTTTTGGTCTGTTCACTCCTGTTATGTATGAGGGGCCAAGCCTTAGTTGTTCACCAGGGAGGGGTGACCCAGTTGCTGGGTTGTGATGCTGTATGTGGGGGTGGGATCAGAGAGGGGCAATGGCATTTATTCTGCTCTCTCTCAGATTTCGGTTCCCTCTGCTGCTTCAGGCAAGCAAACCGGGCGCCCAGGTGCTGGCTCCCGGCTGTGTGGGCCTGTGCACCCTCCAGGACCCTGTGGGTCTCTCCAACAAACTCTCTGTGAGCCTGGGAGTTTCTCCCGGCACCTTCACCACAGAAGTTTTTCCAATCGGTGCTTTTAGGCTTTAATTCCCATCCCTGGGGCCCTAGCCTGCATGGTCTGTCTCACTGCTCACTCCTTCGCCTGGTTTATCTGAGTGCGAATGCGTGACCAAGGTCAGCCAGCCGCCTTGCGCCCTCACTGGATCCTCCCATTGCTAACCTGCATCTAGGATCTGCCAACCTCTGCCTGCATGCCTGAGTCTGTCTGGCCACCTATTTCTGCACATCCCACTCTACCAGCTGTTGTCTCTGCCTCTCTTACCGGTCTGGCTGAATGGTTTGTTGTTGTTGGACTTCCATACAGTTCAGTTTTCTGTGTTTTGGTTGTGTTTTTATTATTGAAACTTTGTTGTCTTTAAACTTGGTTGTGCGAGGAGGTAAAGTGTTTCTATCCACGCCTCCATCTTGGCCGGAAGTCACATTATGCATACATTTTATGTATTATATAACGTCAAGATCTAATTTTATTTTATTTTTTATTTTTTTAATAGAAGAACAATGTGCTTTCAACCACAGGTTATTTTTTACAAGTAAAGTAATAGCATATTTATTTAGACTATAATACATTTTTAAAAATTATGTAACTAACAGCAATCTGCCCACTTTCTTTTTTCCCCATTCTCTTTATTTAATTATTGTTCACAAGTACAGTTTTCTATCTTTTACTCCCATCCCAGCCCAGAACCAGAGAATCTAACTTTATTCTTTGCATGGGATATAATTTCATACTTTGTGTTGGGTAACCTTATACATAGATACACTGTTTCAGAAGAATTACTGTAGTTTTGTGTCCTTTATGGTGAAAATTATATATATGTATTCTATTATCTGTGACTTTAAAAAAACAAAAAAATACAAGTGATGGATTTATGAGTGCTTATACCACTTATTGAATATTTGAGATAAAAAAGGGACTTCCTTTTTTTCTAACATTGATGAAAATGGATTCATTTGCTTACAATTTTACACATATAATGTTTGAAAGAATTTTCTGTAGTCTAGCTTCTGGCTCTATATGTTTTGAAACCTATTTCTTCTCAAGTATTTACATACTTCTGGTGCCAGATATTGTAGGTCAGAGTGAACACAGACTATTGGCTTAACTCTAGAGGGACAGTTTTAGTAGGAGGTACATTAATTATTGCACTTTGTTTTTTATTTTAAATATATGAGAACATTTATACCAATGCTTTTGAAGAGCACAGCAATTATGAGCTCCCTTAAGTGGCAGAGCCTATACCTGGATTCACACATAAAGAAATGACATAGTGACCTAAATGACTGAAATGGTATCCCAGTCTTTATGTGCATTACTTGAAGACCATTAAGGAGACCCTCTCTGCAGATAGAGCAGCACTCTGTCTATATATAAGTGCTGTCTCATCTTTTTTCTCACACTTCTTCACTGGTCCAGAGCAGTTAAAGCTTCTTACCACCAAAGCATACCTCTTGAACCCCATCTTGTCTCTCCCCAAACTCACTACTATTTAGATTGTTTAGATTTTTCTGGCTCTCTCATTGTTTGTCCCAGCACCTTGCAGCTTTCTCCTGTTCAATATACCATGACCAGATATCCGAGCAGTTTGAGCTCTTGAGCAAGTCAGTAGAGTGAAGGAAGGAACAGTGGGTAATGTTCAGCCACTGATGATGCTTGACTTGATCATAATGGCTTGACCAGGAAAGAAAAAAAATAAAAAGAGGAGAAAAAGGAGAGTCCTATGCATATAGGTTGTAAGCCCAGCTGTAAGAGAGGTGGCCCAGTTATGTAATTTTAAATATATCACTTCACAGGTATGACCCTAAGGATTCAGTGTCTTAACATTTTTTTCACATGAATTTTAGATCCTCCTGTAAACATATTTGCTGTTTAAAAACACAGTGCTAACTCAAACCCTTAATGTTTCCACCCCATTATGTAGTACATGTACCTCAACTTGAACAGAACCACAAAGATGCACTGAGTAATTTCTGTGGTGGTAGAAAGAAGTTTCTCTCACATAGTTTGAAATCTTGTTAGTTACTAATGTTTTGTTGAGTTAAAATAATAAATATAGCAGTTCTATCATAAATGTGGATAAGAGCCGCTAATGTGAAAATTTATAATAAATGCATCTCTGGAACTTAGAGACCTATACAAGTGGTATCTTTATAATTGCATTTGTTCTGGGAAAAGGAAAAGAATGTTTATCAGTGATAATTTTTATTTATTTTTATTTTCATTTTTTTAATTGTTGTTCAAGTACAGTTGTCTCCTTTTTCCCCTGCTACTGCCCTCACCTCAGCCATCCCCACTTCCCACCCTTGGTCAGGGATTAATTTTTAAAGGAATAGAAATGAGTTTTCCTTAAACAATGGAATAGAACCTCTGGTTTTCTATGCACTTTCACTTAAAATATGTCATAAATATTTCATGAGTTTTATTGAATAACTCACACAACATATACTCAGCTGAAACTGAAAAGAATTTAACCAGTGAATATTCTGTTTTCTTTATTGTCTGATTTTCTGTTTAGAAAATAAATGAAGGCTAGTAAGTGTTTTTACTTTACATTGCAGTGGAGTTGAAAATGACAGAATTATGTGACTTTAATAATTAATTTCTATAAAATGTCATGGCATTATATGAAGAACTTTAAATACTTTTAAGTGTAGGCTTCTTAAATAATTTCCTTTTATAGTATACTAGAAAGTTAAATTTATCACAGAAACTATATATTTGTATATATTAATAGTTTTGCTGTATGAATATTTTCAAATACTTTTAAGCTCTATGAATAGTTTTGCTTTATTAAACTCTGTGGCTATTTTGCTTTGAAGAAAAACAGGCCCCTGAGTTATTTATATTTAGTATAGACAAGATTTAATTTAAATATTTGTCATCATTCTAGTTAAGGTTGCAAAGAAAAATGCTTTTTTATCTGTGTTCCTTGGAACTTCAGATCACATAGTATCTACACTATTTTATATTTTTGGTACACACACGTACATGTATCTTCCCCACTGGCCTGTGTATCAACTGCATCTGCTTCATTTTTCTGTGCCACGATGTTAGATACATGGTGAGTGTTAAACTATTGAAATGAATCAGTATTCGATGTCCTCAAGCTCTTTATAGAAATCTTTTTATTGACCAAATTTAGACAGAATATTGTTACTTCTTAAGTTACCTCATTATATTGCATTTAGTTTTAAAAAGGAAAAAATACTGATTTGTTGGATTCTAATGGAGGGTTAGCAACAAGGGAGTGGGAGGAGGAGAAGGGGGGAGAAGTAGCATAGATGGTAGGTAGAAAATAGATAGGGGAGGGCAAGAATAGTAGGGGGAATATAGAATCTAAAGAACTTGAGACACATGGTCATAAACTAATGGGGGGTAATAGTGGGGACGGGGGGGTATGGTGGAGGGGAACCCTACCCCCCTGTCCCCCGTCTTTTATTTTTTAATTTATTTTTTTACTATCTCAGCATTTTTTAGCTCTGTAATGAATTACCTGAGAATTAATGTATTTATCATGGTTTCATTAAGGTATCTTTTATGATTATCAAGGTTTAGTGTTCATGACCTAGAAATTTAATTTCTATCATCTCTTTATTTTCTGCTTTACTAATGAAACATCTATTAAATCATTGTTTCACTATATTTGTTCATTATGATTAAATGTTTTGTTAAAATTACATGTAAAAAGAATTACTTAGAGGATAATATGCCCTATATTTCTTAAAGATTAAATTTTGTTTTGTGCCCTGGTGCTGTTTTATGATGTACTGCCTTGCTTCCTCCAAATCAGTGTATCAGTTAGAGAGGCACTCTTTATTCCTATCTATTATCATGTTAATATAAATGTCTCTAATAAATATTCATACATACCATATTTACACATAAGTATTAATATTATAAGTGACGTTCTCCAGTAAGAGAGCATTGTTTTAGATTTTGTCGCAATATCCTAAAACTAGTAGTAACTTGGCTTTTTCTTCTGCCTAAAATTAGGAACGCATGCTCTGAATTTGCATTATAATTTGTGTGTGCATGTTTGCATGTTTGTGTCTGAGACAGAGAGAGAGAGAGACAGGGTTACGCTCTAGCACAAAGGCTGACTAAATGAAAATGCAATCAAGAATTGTGTTGAAATAGGCACAAAATGTTTAATCATTTAAAAAGAAGGTTATAAAATACTGAGGATCACATTTTTTTTTGAGTAAAGTCACATCCCTTATACTAGTAGCCACTGTGTCCTACCAGTGTCCTTTGGGAGTCCTACTCCCTGTGCCATTCTCTACAACAGAACCTGTCACCAGGTGAATTCTCACAACTGCATCAGATTCCCCTCTCTACCCTGTAGACTGCCAGCTGCCCCTCTCTCAGGCTGTTCTTCCTAGAGTACTGTACTTGTTCCAGTGTTCTGAAAATGTATCACCCACTCCCTATGGCTTTCTGTTGCTTTCACAATAAACCCTTAAATTTCGAGTAATGTGAACCTAACTCCAAGACATCACAATGTGTGGCTCTTCTGTAGGCAAATAATATGTTCTTACCTCTGCATCTGCCCCCTCCCTCTTTTTCAGCCCTATTGATTTTTTTTTTTTACTATCTCAGCATTTTTTAGCTCTGTAATGAATTACCTGAGAACATAGTGGTGCAAATAAACATTTGCTATGCTCACAAAATCAGGGGATTGAAATTAGAACAGGGTAGTACAGGGGACAGCTTGTCTCTGGTACACACTTTCTAGGGCCTCATCTGGTGCCTCACATGCTGGAGGCTAAAGTTATCTAAATCTCCCTTTGATCGCAGTTAGGGGATGATGCTGACTGTTGGCTGGTTGGGGCCAAAGTTTGTCTTCACATGTATCTCTGTATGCGGGCCTCTTCCCGTGGCCTCTCTGCTTAAGCTAGTGTTTCTCCCAGCGTATCAGCTGGTTTCTGCACAGTGGCTTCCCCCAAAGAGAAAACCATATGGAAGCTGTATCCTTTTCCATCACCTAGCCTAGAAGTCACATAGTATTATTTCCGCTATACTCTATTTGTTGGAGAAATCGCAAGCCTGCCCAGACTCAGTAGAAGATAAACAAGAGTCCACCTCTTGATGGGGTTTGGTGAGGTTCTGGAAGATCATGTGCGACTGAAAATACTTCTTTGGTCATATTTTGGGAAACTTTAATATTCCAAAGTTAGGATGACAGGGACCTACCAGCCTTTCTCAGTATTGACATCTTGTGTCTGTTCTCTCATTTATAACCAGTACATCCTTTGGCTTATTAACTTTCCATGTGCATCTGTTTTATCTCCCCAACTGTACTGTAAATTATTCAGTGCACGGACCTTCCTTTTCTGTATTTATATTTCCCTCAGGGCCTTGCATAGGGCTTTGGACATAGTAGGTACTCAGTAAACATCTGGATTAAAGTCAAATCAACTTAGAATGAAATGAGAGACAGCTTTTATGCAATATGGGTGACTGTAGTGGATAGTCTATAATAAAGATGCAGCTGTGGCATGGGGATGCGATCCCCATGAAGTAGGTGAGCAAGAATCACATTGTAGACAGAAATAAATGTGTATGGATAGAATGAAACATGAAAGCTTAAATGTCAATAAGACATGATGGTAGTCAGTGAGATGTACTCGTTTTGCCTCTAAATAATTAATTTTAAATTTCAAATATATTTAACAATTAATTGAAATTATATTCATTGAAAGTATTATATTTAATTCTACTGACATTTAATTGAGAGTAAGAGTAACTGACCAGCAGAAGTACATATTACAATATTTCACATTTTTCAAAAGTGTAGTTATATGAAGAAAAGCTTTTATACTTTAACTTACATTTATTTCACTTATAAATTAAAAACAATATGTGCTCATTATAATAAACCAAGATGTATAGAGAAAACACAAGTCTTTCCTCATCAATTCTTATATAGTGAAGATAGATATAAATTTTTGCTTGAGTATGTTTTCATAGCTTTATCCATGCTCATTTTGTATAATTTTCATTGTTTATATATTATTCCTCATATTTATTGTTCATGCCAAAATTTATTAGTCTTAAATGTGCAAAGCTCATAGCTGCATCAATGGTAATTTCTCTGTGTGACGTTTATGGGATTTGACCATCAATTATTGCTATAGGAGGCTAAATTAGACTTTGGGGCAAACTAGTCAATTTGATATTTTAATTCAGTGCAATTTTTTATAGATTCGTAGAAAATATAGAAAAGTAATATCTTGGCAGGATGAGTTAAATTTTCCTGCGGTATACTCCATTGTATTTTTTGTTTGCATTGTGAAAACAAATGGTGATTCAGTGATGGCAACTTGACCACATAAAGCAAGTTGACTGCTACTAACCAAAACGTCTGTGCAGTGTACTAGTGTCTCAGTCTTGTTAAACTCTAACAGAGATGTGTAATTTTCTTTTTACTAATCATTGTAGAATTTCATACAATGAAAACTATTTGGATATAAAATTCTTGTGTAGCAGGTAAATGCATAGCACACTGCTTTTCAAACTCTCCCCAGTCTCAGGTGTTTCATGCTTGGTACAAGAAATGAAAGGAAAAGAATAAAGATCAGTCAAGTAAAAATGTGGAGTTCAGAATTCCTGATTATTTGTAATCACTTATTTAACCATATCCTTTATGTGAGTAAATTAAACCCAGATCTCGGTATTATATAATCATGGCACCGAAAACTACTTATTTTAAGCTATTTTGGCATCGTTTTGTTATTTCAAACATTATTTTATATGTTAATTAATTGTAAGTATAACCTTCCTGGAAAACTAAAAGCATGCATGGTAGAATATTCAAAGTGACATATTTACGTATAACTGTTATGTATTTAAGATGGCTGATCACACTGAAGTCATGAAAGGCATTCATCAATACCCAGGAGTTAGATATCCCGTCCTTACTCCTAATCTTCAGGGTTTTCACCGTGCTGTAAGTATGCGACTAATTTTTCTAAAATCAGTATGCTGCTATTTAAAAACTTTGTACAGAGTTAAAATGGTGTCAATGTAACTCACTTGTTATCCTGTATAGAGTCTGTGCTAATGTATTCACATGAGTACATGGAGATTAGTAACCTCATGGCATAGTTAAGGATTAAATTCACTACATAAATTTTTCTTCCACTTTAACCATTTAAGAATCAAAAGACAAAAATACAATTACCCTTTTGATTAAATTTTTTGAAAGTGTTTTTGTTCTTTCCTCTTAAATAAGGACTGTAGAATATAACCTAACCATTTATCAAAACAATATTATAGTTAGTGTTGTGATGTATGGTTATTTTCTTGGCCACAAAAATAATCAGCTAATTGGCAAAAAAATAATCAGCTTTCTGTTGCTGTTTTTCCCTCTCTATGTGAAGCTAATCTCTGTTCTTGGAAATGCCTGTAACCCCTTTTCCTATTTCCCTTCTGGCTTATTTCTCCCAGTCCTCTGTGACTTAGAATGTATACGCAAAAATATTTTAAAAATATGCATACAAGAAGAATCAATACAATTTTAAGTAAAGGCTTAAGGTGTTAGCTTACATGGCTTTATCATAAGAGTTTTGTAGCAGCCATTTCTGTCATTAATGGATACTTTTCACTTTTGTGTCTTAGGCAGTAGTGCGTGAAGTTGAGGTTGTGAGTCTTAGTGTATCTTATTAAAAACACTTTTCTTATGTTTGATTTGATCATTGTTTATCATAGTGTGAAGAAAAAACAGGCATTTTAAGAAATTGTAAATATTCCTGTCACTGAGTCCTAAAGAAAGGCGGGGATGTATCTACCTTAAAAGGATACTGAAAGGACACCTTCCCGATAGCTTAGAAAGGCAAGTGATGGAGTGAAACAAATTTTGGCTTGGGAGTCAGGCACGCCTTTCACAAAACACAACTCCAGAATGTACACTAGCTTTGCGAATTTGTGCTACTGATTTAGTCTTTGTCCCCAGTTTTCTCATCTGTAAAATGTGATAATAATACTTAGTATACAGGATTGTTTGATTACAAACAAGGCATGCAATGTCCTCACAACAATACTGGCACATAGGAGGTGTTCAACAAATAGAATTTTAATTTTAGACATTGAAAATTTATTTGGATGAAAGAGTGAAAGCCTTTATTTACATGTATTTTACTGGAAAGATGACAGAATCTTTTTTTCTTAATATATTGTTAGGTGTCAAAAGATAGGGAAATTTAGGCCCAATGCTAGAAATACCTTTATAAGAAGTCTTAAATTTCAGCTGGAAACTAGGAGGCTTGATGTTTGAAAACAAATCACTGGGGAAGTCCAGGGAAAGGAGTGGAGATGGCAAAAGAGGCAAAAGGAAAGTGCAGTAGGTGAACCGTTTGGATTGAAAGACTCGCAAGAGGATTAGTCATTAGACACACAGTGTGGTTATTATAGCAGTCACAGCACGAACCAGTGGAAGTTACACGAGAGAAGGGAAGAAAAGCTGGGGCATCACTTAAATGGTAAACTGGAAAAATGTTTTTTTTTTTTTTCTGGTTTGAGTGTACAAAGAGAAGAAATCCACAGGTTTTACTGTGCTTTTCTGTTTACAATTTTCATAATTGGTCTAAAAATAATGTTTTCCGTAGATATTAAGAGGTTTAATTGGAGTGCTAGTATTTTCCATAATTAGGGTTAAATATTTCTGAGGATAACGTAATTTAGAAAAGACAATATTTTACCGGAGTATCATTACTGTGTTTTCTGTGCCACATATTTATGAGTGTTGCAGTTTGTAAAATTTTTCAGTTATAAAATATTTTTACATTTCAAAAGAGCGTATGTGGCAATATGAAAGGAATGCAGTTTTGAGTTCTAAGGCAGATGTTAAAGAATACAAGCATGCCTTTATAGAGTGGTTAATGTTTCTTCTGCTATTATTTACATTTTTTAAAATGACTAGCTTTTGCCTTTAAATTATATTTTTTCAGGTTGCTGCGGGAGCCACTGAGATATCAGTTTTTGGTGCTGCATCTGAGTCATTTAGCAAGAAGAATATTAACTGTTCTATTGAAGAAAGTATGGAGAAGTTTGAAGAGGTCGTTAAGTCTGCAAGGCACTTGAATATTCCAGCACGAGGGTACTTATAGAATCCCACATATTTTATTTAGTTAACATTGATTATTAAAGACCATTTATGATCTATCTAGAACTTATTTTACCATTTGTAATGATAGACCTAGGGTAGCTTATTTGTACCTTATGTGATCAGGGCCATCACTATATAATGGTAAATCTCATTAATATCAGTTAATAATTTCTAGAGTGTATCTAGTTTGTGGAGTGTATAATGCAGCTGAGATCAGAGGACCAAGCATGCAGAGCTGATACTGTTACTCATCTTATTAACACTGAATTACCCAAATGCAGCCATCTTTTGTTTTCAGGCCAGTGTGTTAATAAATTGATGTAAACTCACAGTAGCACTTGGAAAGGAATCATTTAATGTGGTTTCCAAATACTTAAAAAAAATTGAAGAACCTCAACTTTTTCTTTTAAAGAATAGTTGATGTAGAACTTCAATAGCCTATGTGAAACTAAATTGAACCTTTGAGCTGCACTGTGAAGTTGGGCCCAGAATTTCACCCATTCGTCCTGCCCCTCAGCATCCAACTTTCCTGCTTTCCCAGGCTGATCACAAAGCAAAGGTGAATAGGGAAGGAGAAGGGAGAGAAAGCCTGCTGTGTTTTTTGGGTGTGTCCAGGACCAGTAGTTGCAGCATCTATTACAAACAGGATCTGTACCCAGGCCTGTGTTCTGTGAAATGCATGATAAGGTCTTTGTTACTGAAGAAAGAAGTTGTTTCTAAGACATTAGCTAATTTTTCATTGAGTTTATTCTTATGGAGATATTATAAGCAAATCACATCATCTTAATAAGTTAAAATGCATAGCATTTGTAGGAGAAGTCTGAGTTCTGGAATTGAATTTAGATGCAGATTGTACTTCCTTTGGATGAGGTGACCCAAGTTCATAGGGGCCGGAAATATTTAGCAAGTAAGAAAAAAGACCAGTGGATCCAATTTGGAGGGACAATATTAGAAAAGGATTAGAATTCAACCAAGGTCATTGGAAGAGCAAGTGGGATTAGGCTGCACCATAGTGAACTATCATGTTGATTTGCTTGTTTTGGTTTAACATATTTCTCTCTGTATACTGTTTCCAATATGAGTTTTTCAAAGATACAGAATTATTTTTGTAAATAAGTATATACATAACATGCGAAGCACAGAATAAAAAATGAGATAAGAATGTATTTCCATAGAAGGAATACAAAGGATGCTTGTTATTAAGGCAGAGTTCTAAAGCCACAATAAAAAAAGAAGTGATGTACTATATATTTCTAAATTCAAACATTTATGAGTTATTTGATCTCTTTGCTTTAAAGGAATGGGAAAAATAAAGAAGCTATTCTGTTTCCATGTGTATTTCAAGGTGGAGTGTAGCTTTTAGAGTAAAGTAATTCTCATTGGAAAATTGAAAAACCACATAAATGTAATAAGTGAAGTACATGTGCAGCTTATATGTCAAACAGGAAGTTTTTTAATGTTGAAAGATGGATGCAAACATAAATTGTATGCTATCAGATTTTATTATCTTAGTTTCCCACTTATAAAACAGAGTAGGCAGTGAAGTAAAACTAACAGAAACCCAAAATCCTTTTTAATACTGATGGTTGGACAATAATATTGTCCCTTCAGTAAAGAAACTTCTAAACATGTTACAACTTAAAAAGTCTTCCAGGCTTTGACAGGAAGGGCACAGAAGTGCAAAATGGAAAAGAAGTAATACACGGTCAAATGACAGTAGTGTGCAAATACATTGGAGACGAGTGTAGAGCTGTACTGCAGACAGGTGTGGATGTCTCAGTGCATATTTGGATTCTTTGGGACACGTTTTCTGAAACACTGTTTACTTTTAGAAATATCCCTTTCAGTATGTAAGTTCACTATTTATTTGTGCAGTTGACAGTTATCTTCTTCCTCCACTGAACTTTTGAAGAGTTTAAATTAGATTTTATTTTAACTGGTGATCCAGGTTTTAAGTACCCATCATTAAAAATCACAGGGCATTGGTATTCATTTAGAGAAAAGAGCCATACTCAACTACTTGAAACCAAAGTAGATGCTTCAGTAAGTCTTTCTATGGCAACAGCTGCATCAACATGGACTTGATCATCATCCAGAAGATTTATGTCATCAGCTGTTAGGTTTAAAGGCCATGAGGCATTACACATTTTACAATGCTCACCATTTAAATTTTTATTAAAACAGTAAACTTTCATTTGGTCAAAATAACAGCTTTTATTAAAGTCATGAAGGCCAATATTTGATTTCCTCCCTCCTGAAACACACACGTACACATCAATGCATACACATTTTTAATACATGCTCAGAACTTTATATAACATCTGGGCACATAGGGAAAGGTACCATGCCAAACCATTGACATAAAATGCAGAGTCAGCTAACTGCTGCTGCAAGTACATTACATGTGAACGAGCAATGGAATGTTTACATCTTGGACTCCAGTCTTTAAAGTGTAATTCACACGATATTTTTTAAAAATCTAGGTTATTTTCCAATATGTCTAATTTTTTTAAAGTTAAAAAGACAAAACAGCATCCGATAAATGTCATCACTTGCTCTGTTTGTATCAATGGCATTTGATCAAAGAATCATCTCTTAGCTTGTGATCCTTTAAAAATTGAAATGTCTCAAAATATCAAAATAGCAGTGCTCTATTGTATCATATGAGAAATTCAGGTTTTATTCCTTTTTGTTAAGTAAGTACAAACTTCTCTTTAAAGAATCATGTGATCAAAGGAAGCAATTTTCAACCTGGACGCCACAAAAAATTTTTAAACATGCAAGACTTGACCATTTAATCAGAGGTACTGATGCCTTTTCCCTTAGATCGTCAAATGAGAAAATGACAATAGCCAACAAAACAATAGCTGTCCAGTGCAAATGAATCAAAATTATACCTATTTTTTGCAGATTGGCAAAATATACTTTTGATATGCTGCAGAATGTTAGCAGTTAGTTTGAGTGCCATGAGATGAAAAAGTTAAAAATCACTAGTCTAAGTATTTGTGACAAGAATCACATGTCCCCACTGTTTACCAGAATATTGATTTAAAAAGGAGACTATCACTGAGGTGCCTTTATTAATGTTGCCCTTAAAATACATATAAATGTATATTAAAATTCAAAAGGTAGCAGCTGCGCTTATGAAAGCAAAACATTTTAAATTATGTCTTAGGTCTCTCTTATACAATAGCCTAGAATGACTTGGCCCATGATTAACCTCCTGAAAATCTGAGCTTACTGAAGGTTTAAAAAAAAACCCCACAAATAAACTGTATTTTAAACATTTTTAGGAGTCAAACAAAATTATTCACCCATTGTTTTAAAACAATTTAAAAATGTAAAAATATTTGTGAATTTTAACTGTAGAGTTTTTATCTCAAATTTCCAGAAAAAAGTAAAGGTACAAAATAATAAAAACAGGGAATAAAACACAAATTAGTAATTAAACTAATAATGACAATCACACTTTTAGATACAGAAAAACAAACAAAATTGTAGGATGCGATAATATTTTACTTTAGTTATAACCTTTTAAATGAGGTAACTTTGGTCTATTAACATTATATAAGTTTCAGGTGTACAACACTGTAATTCAATATCAGTATAGACTGTAACATACCACTAAAAGTCTCCTTTACATTATTCCTCATCCATTTGACTTCCTTTATCCATTTTGTTCTTCCCCAACCCCCTTTCTTTCTGGTAACCACCAATCCATTGTTGCTATCTATGAGTTTTGTTGTGTTTCTTCAGTTCATTGGTTTCTTTCTTTTCCTTTTTTTTTATGAATTCCACACATGAGTGAAGTCATATTATTTTTCTTCTTTTAATTCCGACTTATTTCACTTAGTATGTAAAACCCTTAAGGTCCACCCATGTTGTTGCAAATGGCAATGTTTCATCTTCTTTATAGCCAAGTAGTATTTCATTGTGTGTGTGTGTGTGTGTACTGTGGCATACACACACACAGAGGTGGGTAAAAGTAGATTTACAGTTGTAATGCAAATAAACAATACAATAATTAATAAGTAATAATACAAGAATAAACTTTGTGTTTTGCATACACCCAACTATAAACCTATTTTTGCCCACCCCTGTATTTGTACCACATCTTTATACATTCATTGGTTGCTTGCATATCTTAGCTATTGTAAATAGTGCTACAGTAATATAGGGTATATATAGCTTTTCAGGTTAATGTTTTCAGATTATTCAGATAAATACTTGGAAGTGGAATGGCTGGATCATATGGTAGTTCTATTTTTAATTTTTTGAGACGCCTACACGCTGTTTTCCACAGTGTCTGCCCCAGTTTACAGTCCCACCAACAGTGTATGAGGGTTTCCTTTCCTTCACAT
The DNA here is from genome assembly GCF_021234435.1 of Artibeus jamaicensis. Taxonomy (NCBI): domain Eukaryota; kingdom Metazoa; phylum Chordata; class Mammalia; order Chiroptera; family Phyllostomidae; genus Artibeus; species Artibeus jamaicensis. Next base: position 780,068 of record NW_026521859.1, read on the forward strand.
CCTTGCCAACAATTATTATTCTTTTATAATAGCCATTCTAAAAAGTGTGAGGTGATATTTCATTATGGTTTTGATTTGTGTTACCCTAATACTTAGAAAGGTTGAACAACTCTTTATGTGCCTGTTGGCCAACTGCCTGCCTGCCTTGGAGAACTGTCTGTTCAGGTCCTCTGCCCACATTTTAATCAGGTTGTCTGCTTGTTTGTTTTTAGCTGCTGTTGTTGAGTTGTATGAGTTCTTAATGTATTTTGGATATTAACTTCTTAATAGAACTATCATTTCAAATATCTTCTCGCATTCACTTGCTTGCCTTTTTATTTTGTTGGTGGTTTCCTTTGCTGTGCAGAAGCTTTTTAGTTTGATGTGGTCCCATTTGCTTATTTTCGTTTATGTTTCCCTTGCCGCTGGAGTCAAATCCACAAAGACATTGCTAAGACCAAAGTCCAGGAGCTTAGTGCCTATGTTTTCTTTTACATAATTTATGATTTTAGGTCTTACATGTAAGCCTTTAATCCCTTTAACTGGTTTTTCCTTTGAGAGATAATTTATAACTCAACACATTTATTCAAGATCTTGTGACCTACTTGTTTGTTAGCCACACTACTTAGGCCATGATGTATGTGTTGTATTTCCTGTCCTTCCCTGTCTAAGGCAAAATGTCATTTTGGATTCTGATCCTGACCCCGAAGGTAAGAGCAGCCTTGTTGAGTCTGATAATGAGCCTCCTATTGAGGGCTCAGTTTTTTAAATACACAGTGACTGACAGGCTGTGCTTCTCACAACCGATACATCAAATACCTTCCACTGGATGATCTACCCCAGTGGAATTCACTTGCCCATATGGCTCCATCTTTTTTATAAATGGACAGCTTATTGATCAAGTTCCTTTACTGCTTCTGCTGTTAAAACTAAGACCTTTGTGTTGGCCTAGAAGAGTAATTCAAATCATAAGCCAAAATATGGCACATAAAACTCTAAAAATCAGACATCTGTTAAAGCTGTTTTCTTTCATACATGGGGTCTGTATGAGGATTGGTAGTTTTTATAGCCTTAGATAGTATTCCATTGCTGCTGCATGCCATAGAAGAGATACCCAGACATCATTAATAAGTATAAGGCTGTGTTTGTGCAGTCAGGCCTAAATAGCCATCGTGTAGAACTTTTGAGGAAAGACTGTTTTGACATTTCACATAGTTAGCATTTTAGAACAAAAGGAGAATCTTAGCAGAATTACTCCTTGAGACCAAGGGGCAGTCTTTATTTTTTACATCATCCCCAGTGATAAGAATAGTTGCTCAAAAAATTATTTCTGGTGGGTTTATTAGAAAAGAAATGCTAATGGAACAGGTGGACACATCCTTCACTGGTGTGTCAGAGCAGTTCACGTATTTAAATGTCTTGATTACCTTTAGACATTACGTGCCATCTCATCACTGTGGGCCTTGTTTTTTTTTTTTTTCTCCTGAGGCTAGCAATGGTCGACTCTCTTCACTCTTAAGTGTTTGTGGCATTTATTCAAGGATTTTACTGATCCTTTCCCTTTCTTTTGCCAAGCTGATTGGAGGAACGCAACTGTGGGAAAGTAGGCTTGGGTAAGGCCTAAGCGTAGGTGCTTTTTCATTGATTCATTTCTACTAGGTAAAGTTGTTACAGACTTGGATGCCTCCATTTTGCCATTTATCATGATCTTTCACAAAATGGATGCCCCTCTTAGAACAGGGTTGTCCCAAGAAACTTACCATAAGTTGAAAATATCATACGTTGAAAATGCACTGAATATATCTAACCTACTGAATATCACAGCCTAGCCTACCTTAAACATGCTCAGAATAATTACATTAGTCTACCATCTGGCAAAATCTTCTAACACAATGAATACAGAATAGAGCACCACTTGTTTACTCTAATGTTCACAGTGCTGACTAGGAGCACACCAGGCACCTCACTGGCTCTGCCCAGCATCATGAGAGAACACTGCACTACACGTGACTAACCTGGGAAAAGGTCAAAGTTCCGCGTTTGAAGTATGGCTTCTACTGAGTGCACATGGCTTTCTTACCATCCTAAATTCAAACCTTATAATTCAGGGACTTTCCATACTGATAAATGGCTTCAACAAGCAGAAATAACTCACATTTTAATCCACAGAGATTGTAACACTGATTTTTGTTAATTTTAATGCAATAAGCTTCAATATGATTGGTGATTTCTTTATTACTCTATTATCCTAAACAATGTTTTAAACCAAGTCTGAACTTCCAAATATATGCTCTCATCTCTAGCTACAAAAATGAGAACATTAGTAGCCTGGATTTAGTTATACATTTTCATATAGATGAGGAGTTTTATGAAAAATTATTCAGAAGGTGAAAAGACATTTTAACTAACATATTGGTGTATTAATTTACTCAAGAATTATTGAGTGTTTCACATAATATAGTGTCTTTTGATACCATGTGGAATATGACAATGAAAAATTAGTCTCATTTCAAAGAGTTACCAGAAGACTGGTAATAATTATTGTATTGTCAAAAAAAAAAGCAAGTAAATACATTAAGGGAGATACAGATAAGTCTTTTATTAAAGTTAAAATAATATTTCATTAAATTTTTGGAGAAAGTTCATAGAGGAGTTAATAAAAATAAAGTAATTAAAGCTAGGTAAAATATATGGAACATACTCAAATAATGGCCTTTTCAGTCACAGCAGAAAATCTACAAAGGGCAAAGACATAGTGGAGAGAAATCTCAAAAAACGTTTGGGTAACAGGAAGAAATTCACCTTTACTGGGATAGGACTTTTGGAGGCTTGTATAATGGAAGAGAGGTAGAAAGTTAGATTGAGGTTTCACAAATTGCTGAACTGGAATACCAAGTTTATTTGGTAGAAAATGGCAAGCCGTCAAAAAATTTTCAAAGTGGAAAAATATCACCCTGGCTGGGTGGCTCAGTTGGTTGGAGCACCATCCCATACACCAAAAAGTTGTGGGTTCAATTTCAGGTCGGGGCACATATGTGGGCTGTGAGATCCATTCCCAGTCAGGACATGTGCAGGAGGAAGTCAGTCAATGTTTCTCTCACATCGATGTTTTGCTGTCCTTCCTCTCTGTAAAAATCAAAACAAAACATATCCTCATGTGAGGATTTAGAAAAGAAGAAAACTATGTCATGAGATCAATACCCTAGGAATATTATTTTGGCAATAGATATTGGAGTAAAAATGAGTGGCATGAGACCAGAGGAAAGGAGAGCAGGTAGGTGTCTGTGGCTGTCTCCCAGAGGGTACTCAGGGACTATTCTGTGTACTTGGCCTGTCATCGGCAGAGACCACAGGCTTTAGAGGTTGGGGGGGAAGAATAACCAACCTTCTGATATGTTCTCAAAGGGTGACTATCAAGTGACTCGGCAGGACAGACTCGGGAAATGACTCTCATTTTTTTTAATGGAAAATGCAGGGGAAACAATCATTATGGACATATTGAGCTTAATATGATGTCTGACTGTGTCGAGCAACCAATGTGTACTATTCCCAGGGAGATTTGGTGGTGTTCCTGGAGTTATTTGCATAGTGGTGAGAGAGAGAGACTATGGCGGACTGAGCTGATGCAGTGACTCCTTTTTCTATTCCTATTGGAAATACCTAAATATAGCAACTTTTAAAACATATAGCCAAGCTCAGAAAAGAAAGTCCCCAGACTCTATCAAAGAAAACATGATAAGCATGCAGGTCGATGCCACTAGCACATAGGGTATCTATCCCTAGTGACTTGCAATAGAATTTTAATGCCTACATGGGAAAAGATAGATGCTCTGCTAAAACATGAATTTGTAACTGAGTGTTCTTGGAGCCTGAAAACACCTGCTGGCTGGTGCAGTCACTGGAAACTATGCCTTGTATAATTATAGATTGTGGATTTATAACATGTGAATAGAAACCCAACTGAGAAATTAAGGTAGAAGTGTGTCCTGGGACTGGTAAAGTCCTCAGGGACAAGGGCAAGGAAGTCAGGTTTTCTTCATAGGGACATTTGAATAATACAAGACTTGTGGAACTCCTGTAGGAGCTAAAATCACCATAAAAACACATTCACAATAAAAAATCTACACTTAGCCACCAGTCCAGTTGATCAAAGATTGATAAAAATGCTGTGGCCTAGTGGTGAGGAGATTCCTGAGATTAGATACTATCAAGTCTATTTAATGTTACTTTTGTTTGTTTGTTTTTAATTTAATTTTTATTTTATTTTTTTTCCATTACCACTTACTCCCCTCCCACCTCTTCCCGCCAGCAATCCCCACACTGTCGCCCTTGTCCATGAGTCCTTTCCCTGGCCGCTCCCTCCCTCCACGCAAGGGACTCAGTAGGGCACTCCAGAGGACTGCTCATTGCTGGTGGTTTCAATTTGACAGAATAATGGAACTTTAATTTTTTAAAAAATATTAATGGTCAGATTCCTTTTTCTAAGTTTCTGATTGAACTAGTTTGGAGTACATCCTGACCATCAGGGTTTCGTTTTGTTTCTGAAGCTCCCTAGGTGACTCTGCACAGGTGAGTTTGAGAACTGCTGTACTAGATTATCGGGGAAAAGCAGAAGTTGAGGAGCTGATGATGTTAGCCGCTAGTCAAAGCAGGCGAGGTAGCATATTTTCATCATGATGGAGGTCTTTGCAGACTCGTGAAAATGCCTTACTTTTTACAAGTCGTTGGCCAGATTTTTCTGTAAAGGCCAGAGAGCAGTATCCTAGGTTTTGTGGTTCGGATCGCCTCTTTTTTTAGCTACTCAACTCTGCTGTTATAGTACAAAAGTAGACATTGATAATAGCTAAACAGATGAGCATAGCTTTGTTCCAATAAAAATTTATTTGCCAAAAAGCGATAAGAAGGATTTGGTCTGTGTGTCTTACTTTGCTGACCTCTGTTTTCAGAGTGTTAAAGTGCAGTAATGAGACAGTTGAGAACCATCATATTCACTTTGGAGATAGTAGCCTCATGTGTAAATAGGTTAAAGAAGTGACTGGTGACTACTGAACCTACAAGGATGGAGAACATAATAAGATGAAATACAATGGAATGTGAAGAGCATGCAAACTACAATCCTGGAAAGGACTAGCAGCAAAACGAGTGAATGAGAGAAAATGGAACCCTAGGGCACTGTTGGTGGGAATACAGACTGTTACTGCCCCTGTGGAAAATAGTATGGAGTTTTCTCAAAAAATCGAAAGTGGCAGTACCTTTTAACCCAGTGATTCCACTTACTAGAATATAGCCTAAGAAACCTCAAACACCAATTCAAAAGAACGTATGTACCTCTGTATTCATAGCAGTATTTATAATAGCCAAGGTCTAAAAACAGCCCAAATACTCCTCAGTAGAAGAGTGGATAAAAAAAAACCCTGTGGTACATTTACATGATAGAATGCTATGCAGTAGTAAAAAAGAAGGGATTCTTACCTTTTGGCAGTAGCATGGGTGGAACTGGAGACTATTATGCTAAGTGAAATGAGCCAAGCAATGAAAGACAAATACCATATCATGTCACTTACAACTAGAATCTAAGGAACAAAATAAACTAACAAGCAAAATAGAATCGGAGGCACAGAAACAAGGAACAGACTGACAGCTGTCAGAGGAGAGGTGGGTGGGAAGGACTGAATGAAAGAAAGTGAAGGGATTAGCCAAAGAACATATATACATAACCCACAGACACAGATAAGAGTGTGGTGATGGCCAGAGGGAAGAGGTGACAGGGGCTGGGTTGAGGTGGACCAAGGAAAAGAAAATGGGGACATCTGTAATAATGTCAACAATGAAAATAATGTAACCAAAAAAAAAAAAGAAAATATGATCAGACAGATTTAGGATTATGGCGTAAAGTGGTAGCTGTGACCAGGGAATAAAAATGCAGAAAAGGTTTGTTTCATATTATTTTGCACTTGTTATTTTTTGTTTTTCACATTTAAAGGAACAGCATATAAATGGATGCCTTGGATTTTCTATTTAATTACATCTAGATATTTTGGATTCAGAATCAATGTACTTATATTTCCAAACACATTATCTATAATCATTATATCTGAATTGAAGATATTTACTCCTTTTCATCCTTAGCCACCTTTTCCAATGTTATGTTGGCACAAGAACATTTTCCCCATATTTTGATTAAATGTATAGCTTGTTTAAAGAATAAACTCGGTTTATATTTATAGTAATTGGAAAAGCAGAGAGATGGGTTTCCTGTCTAGCATCACTTTTGAATTTTATTTGAATTTGCCTTTTTCCCTCTCCCTGTCATCATAACTGCTTGCCTGGCTTAGGGATGTGTTTATTTAATGTCAAAATAAAACTTTATTCATATTTTAATACTTTTGAAATTAGGTTACATCTTTAGAATCAATGGGCATGTATTGAATCATTTAATATATGTTATATTTTCTTACTACAAAACCTGCTGTGAAATTCAACAGCCTTTTAGAATCTAGGAAATACGGTATTATCTTCTCTCCTTCTTGCCTCCACCTTTCCTCTGACAAACACTTTCAGAGGTGCCAAAAACTTACATTTCTGGAAAACAAATCTGATCTTGTTAGTACCTTACCTAGTGATTGCGAGTGCCTCACAGTCATTTTAAGTGACCTCAATGTTCCGGCTTCTTGGCATGGCCTTCACGGGCCTTGCTATCTAAAGCCTTTCATATTTGGGCTCAAAGAACCAGATCTCCAGCCTCTTTTCCCACCGTCCCTCTCTCCTTCATATGTATTGCTTCATTCCTGACAATCAGATGCATGATGCATTATTTTAATACAAGTGTTGTAAAGCCTCTGAGGAAAGTTTAATAAAACGGGATTGGTGTTGAGCTGAAAATAGCTAAAACAGACTTTTTCTAAAGCTTAATCCTTTAAGATGGAAATGTATCATTGTCCTTGCAAGAAAGACTTGACTTTTTATATTAAATTGTTGAAGAAGCTTATAGAATATCTTTATTTGGAGCCTTTTAAAAGCAGACTTGGCACTCTTCTGTTTGGGATGATTTAGGTATACCCATGAGAGAGAAACAAGATGAACTTTGAGGCTGTGGCCAGTTCTAGGAGTTTTTGGGTGATTAATGACTATCTAAATGAGGCCAAGACATCCAGATGGGAGTGAAGAGAGAAATCCAGTTAGTCATCTACATGCTCTTTACTCTACAGTTTAAAAAACCTGGATAGTTTAATGTATGTACTTATTTAAATCAAACTATTTATTTCACTGGTATTTTCTGCTTTGGATGTTCACATGTTGCTATGGTATAAACAACCCCACAAGATAAACCCCTATTATCTTATTCTGTCTGCCATCAAATGACACATATCAAATTGTAACGTTTAAAAACATAACCATGTGAATTAAATTGAAGATGTTCAGAAATTGTTTTTGTTTGGTCTGAACATAAAATACTAATAAAGGAATAGTGTAAAATATTTTTAATGCATTTTTGGCTGTTTGCTTATTTTTCTAGAATGGAAATTAGTAAGTGACTTACCCACCATATTTATATTTATATGGTTCTGTGTTTTAAATGTAGGTATGTGTCTTGTGTCCTGGGCTGTCCATATGAAGGAAGCATCACACCACAAAAAGTGACTGAAGTAAGTAAGATATGCCTTCTGGTTCCCCTTAAAATGATGGATAGTATTGATCTGTTTTCTTTACAGTTTAATGCATCTGCATATCAAAGACCGAAGGAAACTGTGGAGTGGGAGACCTGGGATTGCTTAACTAATAGTTTCACTTTAACCCTAAAGACCTATTTATTGCCTAGAGCTGCTCAAAGTTAAATAACATTTTTTTTTTCTTTAAAAAATATTTTATTTATTATGCTATTACAGTTGTCCCATCGTCTCCTTTATTCCCTCCATCCTGCACACCCCCTCCCACTTGCATCCCCCACCCTTAGTTCATGTCCATAGGTCATACATATAAGTTTTTTGGCTTTTACATTTCCTATACTATTCTTAACCTCCCTCTATTCTCTACCTACTATTTATGCTACTTATTTCCTGTACCATTTCCCCATTCTTCCCTCCCCTTCCCCACTGATAACACTCCATATGATCTCCATTTCTGTGATTCTATTCCTGTTCTTATTGTTTGCTTAGTTTGTTTTTGTTTTTGCTTTTTAGGTTGGGCTATTGATAGTTGTGAGGTTGTCATTTTACTGTTCATATTATTGATCATCTTCTTTTTCTTAGATAAGTCCCTTTAACATTTCATATAATAAAGGCTTGGTGATGATGAACTCCTTTTAACTTGACCTTACCTGGGAAGCACTTTATCTGCTCTTCCATTCTAAATGATAGCTTTGCTGGATAGAGTTATCTTGGATGTAGGTCCTTGCCTTTCCTGACTTTGAATACTTCTTTCCAGCCCCTTCTTGCCTGTAAGCTTTCTTTTGAGAAATCAGCTAACAGTTTTATAGGAACTCCTTTGTAGGTAACTGTCTCCTTTTCTCTTGCTGCTTTTAACATTCCTTATCTTTCACCTCGGGTAATGTAATTATGATGTGCTTTGGTGTGTGCTTCCTTGGGTCCAACTTCTTTGGGACTCTCTGAGCTTCCTGGGCTTCTTGAAAGTTTAGTTCCTTTGCCAGATTAGGGAAGTTTTCCTTCACTATGTTTTCAAATAAGTTTTCAATTTCTTGCTTTTCCTCTTCTCCTTCTGTCATCCCTATGATTCAGATGTTGGAAGATTTAAAGTTGTCCCAGAGGTTCCCAAGCCTCTCCTCATTTTTTTGAACTCTTGTGTCTTCATTATATTCTGGTTGAATGTTTATTTCTTCAGTCCTGATTTTCTTCAAAGTTAAATAACATTTGAGTTTTATCTTTTGAGTGCTCAAAGCTGAAGGGAATCACAATACCTGCTTTGTTTTTACCTGAGTGACCTTTTTATCATTCCTGGAAGTTTGTGCACAGTCTCTTTCCCTTTGCCTTGCTTGCTCAGGGAGCAGCCCTTTGTTCTTCTCTTGTGTGTTTTTGGCACATATATCAGAGAAAATACACTGCTTCAGTGTTTTGTTCCTTTGGGGTTCTATAGTTCTTACTGCTGAGATATAAGTTGCTATTACTGAACATGTTTACAGCAGTAGATTAGTCATTAAGGACCATTATCGAAGTTCATTTTTTACTTACTGTTCCTGTTTATTAACTGATACTAATGAATGCAAAATGCCCATTCTCTGAAATTATATTAAACTATCTCATAAGCTCATTTGGACGTATATTAATGTGCACCTGTTGTTAGGGTGTTAATGTTCCTAAATTACCAATGTGGTACTGAAGCAGTGAAGATGGCATCGTTAGAAATCGAAATTTAAGCTGAATACACTTCTGGTTTGACTAAAGCCAATACTGTTTTTGTGCATTCATTTGAACTTTTGAAAGTTGCTACAGATTTTGTAAATGAGGGGCAGGTCATGATCCATTATTTAAGCAAGGCCTTTGCAACACCGAGGAAGATATACTATAAAATAATGAAGCTTACATGTTGTAGTCCTTCAGCTGCATGGGCTCCTTCCAAGGACTCTTGTTACTAGTTTGTATTCACAACTATGTATGTTTTCCTTAAAGAACACTTCCATAATTGTCTCAATTCGGACTCCACAAAACCTGGATCCAACTGGGCCGATACACCACACCCCTTGCTCTTCTGCCTGGGCCTCATGCCATCTCTGGGTGGGCCACAGGTACCCTCAGGCTCTCCACTCCTGCACCACAATGCTGGGCAGTTGCGGGAAAGAATTATGTAACAGGAAGATTAGAAGCATTAGGAATTCATCACCAGCAGCCCTTCTGAGCTATTCTAATGTATTTGTAGCCAACTCACTCTCTTACTTTCTGAAATGACTAATGCAAGTTGTGTTCACTCTCTAGTCTTTCAAGGCCCTTGTCCTTCCCGTTACTTAATTCCCTGTATATTCAACTGCTTAGACTCATTATGTGGACAGTTGAACATGTTCAGCCTCTTTCATCTGAAAACTTTCTTTTTTTAAAAGATTTTATTTATTTCTTAGAGGGGAAGGAAGGGAGAAAGAGAGGAAGAGAAGCATTGATCACTTGCCTCTCACACCCACAACCGGGCACCTGGCCAGCAACCTAGGCATGTGCCATGACCAGGAATCAAACTGGTGATCTTTTCATTCACAAGCTGGGACTCAGTCCGCTGAGCCACACCAGCCAGGATTGAAAACTTTCTTAATTGAGTACCCTCATCTAATTATTGACTATCTCCATCCTTCTACATCTAAACTTCTTCAAAGGACTGTCTATAGTAGTGGCATTCATTTCCTCATGTGCCACCAATTCTTCATCATACCCCAAGTTGACTTCTAGACCACCACTCCTTTGAAATCCCTATTTATAAGATCACTGCTTTGCACTTGTCACCAAGAAATGCAAGATTATATTTTGTCCTCATCTTGACTTCTCAGCAGAATTGCGACTAGTGACTGATCATTCTGTCCTTTTTGCAACACTTTTGTATTTCTTGTATTCTCTTAATATCACACTTATGATTTTCCTTTGAAGCCTCATTCTCTCTCTCTGGCCAGTAAGAAATTCTAGCATTTAACAAGCAGTAAAAGAGGGTGAGCTATATGATTTTTTAATCCAAGTTTCCATTAAGTAAGAGTCTTCTACCTAGACTAGGTCTACCTTCTGAGTACCCTTCATTCTGTTTTTAAAATTGTTATTGATATTGCCTTTCTGAAAAACAAATCTGGTGTTATCACCACTACCCCAAATTCTGTCCTGCCTTTCTATCACTCTTCTAATAGAATCCTTGACCAAAATTTTAAACTTTTTGCAAGGCTCTGTATGGTCTTCCCCATGCCTAACTCTCAGGCTCATGTAGCTTTATTCCCCTTTGGTTTTTGCTTTTCATCTCACTACCCTTTACATTTGAGGGTTTTTTTTCCTATTTGGAATGCTTTTTGCATTTTTTATTTCAGCTGCCTAGAACACACTCACCTCTACATTTTATATTCTACCTGGAATATTCTTCTCATACACTTTTTTCTTATCCTCTTCAAAAAGTCAGTGCTTAGTTTATCTTAAGTTGTCACTTGGGCCCTTGCTGCTTGACAGGTCTGGGTCAATATCCTTTGCCATATGCTCTTAAATCCTGGTTCTTTGTCTTTGTCTAAAAATTCTTATTTTAGCTGTAATTACACATTCCCCAATGGAACTGATTAAGGTCTGTCCTCATTTGACTCTAGGCTCTCTAACAGCCTGAACCATCTCAATACTTGTCTGTCCATCATATACCAGCACTTAACACAGTGCCTGACATGAAACAGCACTTAAGAAATTCATAATAAATGAATTAATGAGTGACCCTGTGTCAGATTTTGTACAAAGTGATTCATAATCTCATTTTTATTGACAAATATGTCATTATTGACATCACTGTTATTATTGTAATTCTTAAAAAAATAAGAGTTAAAAATATGCTAAATAAGGGTATTTTGTTTTTGGTTTTCTAGAGATTAGGGACAGAAGTTTAAAGAGGTTCATTTTCTTTCATTTTTCTGCTCAGACTAACATGGGTGATGGCTGAGATTAAATCCAGGCCTGTCAGACTCCAGAACCTGTGTCTTTGTCAATATACCTGCTGCTTTCATGCAAAATCTTATTGCTCTTTGAAGTAGCCTCAGCTATTTAGCTTGAAGGGACCTTGCAATATATCTCTTTGTACTATCACTACTTGGTACTTGACTCAAAACATGCAAGATCATCCATATATAAGCCAGAAAAATTAAGGCAGAAATCCTTAGTTACTCTATTAAGTATTATAAAGCTAGTATTTATAATAATTATAAAGCTACTGAGTGACGGAACTGAAGCTGGTATTGATAATTTTTGACCTCTAATATCTTGAGAAATGTTACTTCCAAAGTAAATTTGAAATGCTTCTGTTTGATGAAAGAGTTAAGAAAAGTAAGTCTGCCATAGTTAAAATTGTAGTTTATAATTTGTAATTAAACATGGAAATCAATAGATGGATATGATTAGAAAGCAAACTTGAATATTAAGAAATGATACTTACAGTAATGTCATTCAGGGCTTTTTATATAATACTCAAGATTTAATGAGCATGTATCTGGGCCAGAAAATTAAAATGTTTTCCATGGATGTATCCTGATCTTAGTTATGATTTTTACCCGTAGATGGTGTTTGCTGAGGGACAGCAGGGTGTGACTCTGTTCATTCCCATTGTTTTATAAGCTCTTTGCCTGTCCCACAGGTATCAAAGAGATTGTACAGCATGGGCTGTTATGAGATCTCCCTGGGAGACACAATTGGAGTGGGAACTCCAGGAAGCATGAAGAGAATGCTGGAAAGTGTCATGAAGGAAATCCCGCCCAGTGCTCTTGCCGTTCACTGTCATGACACATACGGACAAGCCTTAGCCAATATCCTCACGGCCCTTCAGGTACTTTGTGTTGTTTGTATGTACACAAGGTGTGTATATTTATTTACAATATAAATGTGTTAAGAGCTGCAGTGAAATAGCATTTTAAAATTTCTGTGGATGTCATGTTTGAATAGTGACTGCTACCTGGCAGGCACTCAGGAGGTATTTGCCAACTGCACATGTTTTTTGAGGCTAATGATGTCTCTTATTACTGCTCATTTGTTTGATAAAATTCCCGAATTTGTTCTCCTTCAGATATTAATCCTCTTAAAGCTGAAAAAAATCCTCTTTTCAGCTCCCATGTGCTTTCGGCCATAAAATATCATAGGTTGAAATATGATAGCATTTTGAGGAGTGCAAAGCGCAAAGATAGTAGAATGCACTGTTGCTATCATGTCAGGGGTGTTCTTGTGGATAATTTGGTGCTCTGTGATGAGGCGCTGTGGTGCTGAAATGCAGGATGTTTTGTTTAAGATGGTTTTCTGATGTGTTGAGCATACTTTAGAAAGAACCCCTGGTTTTAATCAAGTGTATTCTCTAAGATGGGCAAAATGAAGAGATCTAGAAAGTTGGAGGATTAAAAAGTGTTTATCAATTCTAATGATAACTCAGTTATTTTGAATATATGTAAACAAATAGATATAAATAGCATTTTAAGGTTATCGTTTGAAAATTAGTCTCTTAAAATCAGCTAAAATACATTCATTTGCTGTTCTTAGGACAGAAGATTTTGATGACTAAAGATAAGACTCTATGAAAGTATTTTGTCGAAGCCGAAAGTTAGTATGTAAAGCTTCATGTCACAGTTCTGAAGTGTACAGTTGCTTGGCAGGAGTTAAAAACAATGTGAAGATCAAGCCCCATAAGGGCTTATTTTGGCTTTGTAACATATGTGCACAAATCCTTATTTATCATCTGGAAGTGGGCAAGGGACATTGTATTAAATTAGAACAGAAAATCATATCCCATGGACTTTTGGACATGGGAATTTTTACGATTTTTCCTTCCCTAGGTATTTCAGTTTCTAAAACAATAGAGAACCAGGCATCACTTCAGAATTCTGTGTTCAGATGCAACTGTAACTTATTAAGTATTCCTAACCAGCAAGTTGCTAAGTTCCTGAAGAGGTGTGTCTTAGTGCTGCCTGGCTCTCCCCGTCTCTCCCCCTCTCTCTGTTCTCTGCTCCCATCTTTCTGTATCTCCTCGTCTCTCTCTGTTCTCTCTCCTTCTCTCTCTTCTCTGTTTGGATCTATCATCTATATGGCAATACATTGAATAATTATTTTATTTCTGTATTATTATACAATAAATGATAGCTTAGTTCTTTGGGGAACAGGTGTACAGTGCAAAGTTTGGGAACCCGAACTTCTGATTCTGGACACACTGCCTCTTGAAAATGCCCAAGTGCAAAGTATTGCTGAAACCACATTGTGATGTTAACAGTTCCGGAAGGCCCATATGATAGGGTAACATTTGAAATGAGATCTAAAGAATGAGAAGGAACTAACCCCAGTAAGGGGTGTATGCATGTGTGCACACATGTGCACCAGTCTGTGAAAACAATACTTCAAGCAGATGAAACACCATTTGGGCAAAAGTCCTTGAGAGAGGGGAGGATCTTGTCCTAGAACCTAAAAGATGACCAGTACATTCCCAGGAGAAACTAAGCTTTAATAACATTTGCTGAATTAGTTGAATTGCAAAGTCTTTACTTATAGAGAGATATGAACTGAAATCCTAGAGCCTTTGCCCATCTCGAAATGGCCAGACAAGGGAGCACAAAACAACCTGGGACCCAAGCTAGATGGGAACGTGGGTGAGAACCAGTGTAATGCTGAGATCCCCCAAGGCAGGCCTATACCCCCAGTCCAAGGGCGGGCCAGCAATAATTGCATCATGCAAAGGGAGAAGGCAAGCACATGCATTCTTATGGCCTGGCCCTGAGTTGGAGGAGAAATACAAAGTCTCCCTTTGTCCATCATAACCTTTTGTCTACCCTCATGTAGGTTTAGGGTTCAGATTCCCATTGCCTAGAGAATTTGAAAGACACAAGAACATAAATTACTTTGAAAAGTCTGGGGGTTAGTAGTACCTTTAGGTATGAAAAACCTTCTCAGACGTAACTCTTCTCCAGTATAAGCCCGACTGTGGTGTGTTTGTGTGTCTCTGCGTAGGCATGGGTGTTCTACTCAGCCGCTCCTGTGGTAGTTCGTAGGAAGTGTGATTGTAGGCATCTGTAACTATTTTCTGCTCCTTTGGTGTGTGTCTTAGCTCTCTGAATACATGGAGGATAAGCGGGAGGCCAGTGTGCTGTGACATTGCCCCAGAGCTTAGGTTAGGCTCACAGCAACAATAGTGAAGTGGGTGACAGTGCCTTGTGTAATAAGCAACATGACATTAGGCTGGAGAGCCCAGTATGAGTGAACTGAACGATCGAGGAAACAGTCAAAATGTAGAGATCTGTTCAGGAGGCTAAAACTTAAGAGTTGTAGAGGATTTTTTTTTTTTTTGCCTTTCTGCCATCCACTTTCACATAGTTTGATAAACCAGTGACAACACAAGAAAGAAATATACATCTGCTGGTCTCTTTGAAACTGTGTATAGCTAAAACAATCTTTATGCTGACAAAGATAGCCACATGTGCTCCTCGGACATCACTGCGCACACACCTGTGCTGGTCCCAGGCCACACCAAGTACAGCACAGTACTTTTCTCACCTCCCACCCCTCCCATAAACAGCAACAGCAACAGCAAAATAGCCTGGCTTACTTTTAGTGGAGGAGGAAAGAATCTCTTAGAAAAAACTGTCAGTGTGTAAGTAGAAAAGAAATCAGAGAAAGTTTTACTTCATTATGAACAGGGCTAACCTTGGCTTCAGGAAGCAGTGGCCGTACTTCATTTTTTTTAATGGAATCTTTGAAGTGGCTTCTAGTAAAACTGGTGTAAGATTTGGAGTAGATATCATTTGCTTTAATTTAGGGGTTGAGAAGCAGTTTACAGTGCTCCATACTGGATGTTAATATTAAGGCAAGCAGACATGTAATAAGTGGAAACTTGGCTACATGGTAGGAAACAAAAAAGAGTTATAAATAGAACATCCCCTCCGTCTGGAAAGCACATACTAATTGTGTAGTAGAGGGTCGTGGAGAACTTTTTCTTGGGTTTCCAAGTTATTGTATTTTTAATGATATATGCATATGACATAGGGATGTATCTAGATGGTTACATGGAAGTCAAGAATTCATAATTATCAGAGGTACTTAATATAGAGAACTAATGTTGAGACTACAGATTTAAGTGTGGGATATTTATAACCACTCAAAACCAAAAGAACAAGAAAATGGGGTGGGAAAATGTACAACATTTTAGTAATAGAAGAAACATATAAGGCCCAGTGTATTTGTCTTTTATGTAAAAATTAAGCTTTACCCCTTATATGTTCCCAAGTACCTAAGTGAAATGCCAGTGAGCAAACCGTTTAATCAATTTAGTAGCAAAAATTGCACAGTTGTGATTTTTCTCCATTCAGATGATTTGAGTCTTCCTAATTGGATAGAAACAGAGTAAAACAAATAAGATCCAATACCACCAATAATAATACCACATTAATAGGTAGAACAGAGACAAAGCAGAATAGGAAATATTTAACTTTCTCCCGAAAAAGTATTATGTGCCTTTTTTTCTCAAACTTAATAGACTTTTAGCTTAATGTGCCTTTCCTCATAATGTTTTCCATATGCTTATTATTCTCTTTTAGAAAAGCAAAATTATTTACCTAATTTTTGCATTAAAACATTTTATATTAACTTTTGCTACACATGTTTAAATGCTACCAAACAGTACATATTTTTTCATGTGATTTGTTCTTGCCATTCTTGAGGATAATTTTTAAAAATTCTACTCACAAGCCGGATGAGTCTGTTTCTCCATTTTGTATATGTGGAAAGCATACTATTGAGAAATGGAGACGAGATGCAGACTTTCTGGAACAACCGTCTTGGTGACAGTATATTTAGTCAGTACTATTATTACAGTCATTACAATTAACACTACTAATAATAACAATCATAACATTTTTTATTTGAACAATTGTTTAAACTGGGTTATACTTAGCTGACCTTGTTTGCCCTATGGTCACTCGTTTTAAAATTTTTATTATTATTATTTTATTTTTTGTATTGAATTTCTTGGGCTGACACTGGTTAACAAAATTATACAGGTTTCAGGTGCACAATTCCACAACACATCATCTGTATACTGTAGTGTGTGTTCATCACCCCAAGTCAAGTCTCCCTCCACCACCATTAATCCCCTGTACTCTCCTCCACCTCTCTCCCCACCCCCTCCTGTGAGTCACCACACTGTTGTCCATGTCTGTGAATTATTTTTCTTCTTTTTCCTTTTTGCTCAAACCTTCCACCCTGACCACTCAGGCCCCAAGCCCCCAAGCCCTGACCCTACCCAACAGCTATCAGCCTGCTCTCTAGGAGTCTGTTTCTATTTTCCTTTTTAGTTCATTTTGTTCATTAGATTCCATATGTGAGTGAAATCATATGACATTTGTCTTTCTCTGAATGGCTTATTTCACTTAGCATAATGCTCTCCACATCCATCCATCTGTGGCAAAGGGTAAAATTTTCTTCTTTTTTTTTACACCTGAGTAGTATTTCATTGTGTAAACGTACCATGGCTTTTTTTTTTATCAACTCATCTATTGATGGACACTTGGACTGCTTCCAAATCTTGACTATTGTAAAAGATGTTACAATGAACATAGGAGTGCATATATTCTTTCCAATTAGTGTTTTGGGTTTCTTCAGATAAATTTCAAAAAGTGGAATCACGATGTCATAAGGCAGTTCCATTTTTAATTTTTGAGGGAACTCCATACTGCTTTCCACAGTGGCTGTACAAATGTGCGTTCCCACTAACAGTATATGAGGGTTCCTTTTTCTCCACATCCTCATCTATACTTGTTGTTTATTGATTTATTGAAGATAACCATTCTGACAGGTATAAGGTGATAACTCATTGTGATTTTAATTTACATTTCTTTGATGATTAGTGAGGTTGAAAATCTTATGTCTGTATGTCCTCTTTGAAGAGGTGTCTGTTCAGGTCCTTTGCCCATTTTTAATTAAATTATTTGTTTTTTGGTGTTGAGTTATCTGAGTTCTTCATAAATTTTTGATGTTATCAGATGTTATATTGACAAATATATTCTTCCATTTGGTGGGTTGTCCTTTAATTTTTTTGATGATTTCTTTTAAAAACTTTCTAGTTTGATGCAGTGCCATTTATTTTTCTTTTGTTTTCTATGTTTGAGGAAACATATCAGAAAAAATGTTATTAAGAGAAATGTCCAAGATTTTATTGCCTCTGTTTTCTTCTAGAAGTTTTATGGTTTCGAGTCTTACATTTAAGTCTTTAATCCATTTTGAGTTTATTCTTGTCTATAGGATAAGAAGGCCCAATTTTCCTAACACCATTTATTAAGTAAACTGTCCTTTACCTTGTTCTATGTTCTTGCCTCCTTTGTCAAATATTAATTGATCATAAAAACATAGGTTTACTTTCAGGCTCTCTATTCTGTTCCATTGATCTATGTGTCTGTTTTTATACCAGGACCGTGCTACTTTAGTTACTATGGCCTTGCAGTTATATTTGATAAAAGGTAGTGTGATTCTTCCAACTTCGGTCCTTTCTCAAAATTATTGTGAATATTTGGGATCTTTTGTGGTTCTATATAAATTTTTGACTTATTTGTTCTAATTATGTGAAATATATCCTTGGTGTTTTGATAGGAATTGTGTTGAATTTATGGATTTCTTTTGGTAGTATGGATGTTTTAATGTTGTTAATTCTTCCTACCCATGAACATGGTATATGCTTCCATTTCTTTGCATCTTTCTTAATTTCTTTCTTCAGTGCTTTATAATTTTCTGAATACAGGTTTTTTACATTCTTAGTTAGATATATTTCTAGGTATTTTTTATGCATTTGTTAATGGGATTGTTTTCTTAGTTTGACTTTCTGATACTTCATTATTAATGTATAAAAATGCAACTGATTTCTGGATATTTAATTCATATCTGACTACTGAATTTATTTATCAGATCTAGTAGTTTTTTGGTGGAATATTTAGGGTGGTCTACATACAGTATCATGTCATCTGCAAACAAAGACAATTTTATTTCTTTCTTTGTATTATGGATGCCTTTTATTTCTTCTTCTTATCTGATTGCCATGGCTGGTCTTCCAGTGATATGTTGAATAAGACTGATAAAAATGGACATCTCTGTCTTGTTCCTGATATTAAGGAAAATGCTGTTAGTTTTCCACAATGAGTATGATATTAGCTATGACTTTGTCATTAATGACCTTTATTAGGTCAAGATATGTTCTCTCTTGTTACCACTTTCCTGAGAGTTTTTATCGTAAATGGACGCTGTATTTTGTCAAAAGCTTTTTCTTCCTCTGTTGATATGATCATATGATTTTTATCTTTGATTTTGGTTATGTGGTATATCACTTTGATTTACAGTTATTGTATCAACTTGCATCCCAGGAAAAAATACCATTTGTTCACCATTTGATCATAGTGTATGGTCATTTTTTAAAAATACCCAAGAATATTTTAAACCTATTTTAGTGAGATAAGAAAGGGGTGAGAAAGAGAGAGACAAACATCAATGTGAGAAAGAAACATTCGTAGGCTGCCTCCCATACACATCCCAACCAGGGATTGAACTTGCAGCTTAGGTATATGCCCTCACCACAAACCAAACCTGAAGCCTTTTGCTGTGTTGGGCAATGCACCAACCAACTGCGCCACTCCACTGGTGCCATAACCTTTTTAATGTATTGCTGGATTTGGTTTGCTAATAAATTTGTTTAAAGATTACTTCTACCCCAAGATTAAATAATGTTACTAATTTTGTATTATGAAGGGGATTTTAAAGGAATCCAGTTAGTGGAGTTAACAAAATTAAGTGTTTCATTTTATTTTTACCCTTTTTATTTTTTTTAATTAATTACTTTATTTTTTTTGGCTTAAAAAATTCATTCTTTCGCAGTCTGGAGGCCGGAAGTCCAAAATGAAGGTGTTGACAGGGCTTTGCAGGCTTGAGTATTTATTTTTTAACTTTTTTATTGTTGTTCAAGTACGATTGTCTTCATTTTCCCTTCACTACTGCCCCCCAACCCCAGCCATCTCCACCTCCCACCCCTGATCCCACCCCTCCTTGGTTTTGTCCATGTGTCCTTTATAGATGTTGCTAAAAGCCCTCTTCCCTCCCCCCCCCCATTTTTTAAAGGATTGTAGCATTTATGTTTATCAAAGATATTGGCCTATCATTTTCTTTCTTTGTAGTGTCTTTATCTGGTTTTGGAGTTAGGGTAATGCTGGCCTCATAAAATGAGCTTAGGAGTTTTCCCTTGATCTTGATTTTTTTGAATATTTTAAGAAGGATGGATGTTATTTCTTCTTTGAATGTTCGGTAAAATTTGCCTGTGGAGGCATCAGGTCCAGGACTTGTGTTTGTTTGAAGTTTTTTGATTACGGCTTCACTTGCATTAGTCATAATCATCTGTTTAGATTTTCTGTTTTTTCTTGATTTAGTTTGGGGGATTGTATGCTTTTATGCATTTGTCCATGTCTTCCACGTTGTCCAATTTGTTGGCATATTTTCTTATAATTTTTTGTATTTCAGTGGTGTCAGTTGTTACTTTTCCTCTTGTATTTCTACTTTTATTTATTTAGGTCCTCTCTTCTTTTTTTCCTTGATTAGTGTGATTAAAGGTTTATCTATCTTGTTTATCTTTTCAAAGAAAACAGGCACTATTTGACCTCTGAGATCAGGGGTGGGAGGTATTCCACTGGCTGAGAGCAACCGGATAGCACTGGTGGGAACTGGCTTGCTTCCCACCCCTAACAAGACTAGGATAGACTGTGTGATTGCCTAGATTCTCTGGTTAGGCATACTAGATGACTGTGACTGCACTATACTCATCATTAGGGACAGCTATGAATTAGCTTCTCTGTGCTGGCAGGGTAGCATAGCATGAAAGGCCCCAAGGCTTGCATCGTTTGTTTTTAGGGGACCCCAGTGAGGCAAGAGTGTGCAGTAGATATCCTCATCAGGTAGGCTCTGCAGACAGAGAAAGCCACAGGCTGGGCTGTCCAAATGCTACTATAACCAGAGCTTTTGGATGAGCTACACAGCTTTATGTACGCTCTGTTAACGTTCTCTGATCAGGAGGGCAGAAGGGTATATTTAGCAATAATGTGGGCCTACAGATTAGTTTCCCTACAAGGACTCAGTGGGAGAAGCAATTCCAAGGCTATTAAGCATCTTTCTTTGTAGTCTGATCTCAAGATGACCTGTGCTCCAAGTGTCCCGCACCAATGGGGCCACTGGCTTTCCTCTTGGGGTGATCAGCTCTGTTCTCCTGACACTTAATTCAAACTGCTGGGTTAGGCAGCAGCTTCCGAGTATTCTTGCCAGCCCTCTAGTCAGACAGGGTCAAGAGGCTGGCACTATAGTGGGCTAAGTATGTGACTCAGCTCTCCAGCTGGGAAGAACCGAGAGGGCCTAATTCAGCAACTCCAAGTTTTCCCAAACAGGATTTTTGGTTAGGGGGCAGTCAGGACCTGCATTTAGCAGCAGGAGATGCTGTGAGTTACCCACTGCCTGGATGGAGCAAGGGGAACCCTTCATGACCATTACTGTCTTTTCTGAGGCTGCTCAGATCTGCCTGCCAGCCTCTTGGTCCCAGTGTAGCTAGGTTACACAGCTTCCACGTCTTCTTGTTAGCCCTTTTGGTCAGATGGGCCTGGGAGCCACACTGTGTAGGGGGCGAGACTATGACTCAGTTCTCCTGAGCATAGTCAGACCAGTTTCCAAGGTTGGTAGAATTCCTCACTCAAAGACCCAAGTTAGGCAACTCTGATCTCCACCAAGTTCCCTGGTCAAACTGCACCACTAGCTTGGTACTGCAGAAGAGCAAAGCCGCTGGTAGACACTACTACTAGGACTCTTCAGGTAAGAACTCAGTTCGCCAAGATCCCAGTGCTGGTTGTTACAAGCGCCTTTCTCCCTCTCGGTCACAATGGGACTCCAAGTGGTTGAGCCCTGCAGATTTCCCGTAGTCTCTAAGGAGCAAAACCAGTGTTAGGTTTCCTGAAAAGTAACCCATGATTCTGAGGGGGCTAAATGTCACCTCTGGGCTCTCTTTTTTCCACTGAGGTTACCACAGGCTAAGGGGAGATCTCAGTGTGCTGTGCTGCCTTGGGGGAGGGGCAATGTGGTCCATGTGTAAACATTTCTCTCCCACTTCTAATGCCCTGGTCTGCCCTGGCTTCTGTGGAGCAGAGGGGTGCTTCAGCCTCACTCCATCCTCTAGGAACCTCTCCGTGGTGTCTTGTCCATGAATAGCTGTTACTTGTTCTTCTTTTGGGGGGCAAAGTCAGGATGGACATTCCTTTCTTGACATTGCTCAGTTGTGACTTTTACTGATGTAACTTTTAACAGATTACCAAATAAAAATACAAATTTTGGTAGCCTGTATCTATCTAACCCAAAGTATTACTTGGAATTTTATTTCCAGCCATAGTGTGGGAAAATTTTTTTTATCCTGCTTTCTACTTTATTTTTTAACTTTAAAGTTCTAATTCAAACAATGAAGCACTCTAGTACTAGGGAGGATGCATACAAGAGTAAGCTCAGGTTACTGACCTTGGAGAGTTTCCAATGCAAGCAGAAAAGTTTCAAGTGAAGTCAGAGGAACCCAGAAGAGATACCCTTTGGACTAAACATAAGAGAGATTTTTGTCTTGTTTTTATACTTTTACTGGCAGTGTACAGCCACTGGATATGTTAAACTGGAGTGGTTTGATTAATGCCTTGTTTTATGGAATTCATTCCAAATTCTGGGCGGAGGATGGCCTGTTAGGATTTGGAGCGCCGCAGAGATGAAAATATGAAGTTGCAGAGACCAGAGAGAGACACAGGCACTAGGAATGAGACGATGACGATCATTCCCATTGATAAATTATGGGAGAAGAGACAAAATAAAGGACACATATGGGAGATATTATTCCAATTCACAATCAGCTGGACTGAGAATTGCTTCTAAGTACATGTGAGCCGAGGTGGTAACGAATGAGGGTGAGGGAGAAGCGGAGACTAATCACTCTGACACTGCAAGTTAGGAAAAATGGGTGATGTCATTAGGATATGTGATCTTTCCAAGGCATTGCTAGTTTTGTGAAAATAAATCCAGGGACCTGTTAATGACAGTAATCCATATTTCATGAAATCATGTTTCACAGGGCTGCAGCTATTATGCACAGTTCCCCCTCAAAATATAGTGGTAATAATTCCTCAGGGCTTCCTCAGTCCCTCAAGAAAACAGACTTATGGAGGTCCTGCCTGCCAAATAATATAGCATGTAGAGTCAAGCCTAAACTCTACATTTATTACTTAATAAATTACATGTAATATTGCTGATTAAAGCGGTTATAAAGGGGTTTACTGATTTTTTTTCATTTTCTGATTTTATTTAGATAGAGTTGACATGGATCTATGAGTTTCAGGTGTCCAGCCTGAAGGTCTGACTTAACATATATTGTGAAATGAGTTTAAGTTTATTTAACAATTGAATTAATGCATAATTATTTGTAACTAAGTTAATGAACATTTACTTAAGTTTTATTTAGCATTCATCATCTCAGATAGATACAATATAAACTGATTTTTCTCTTTGTAATTAGAACTCCTTGGATTTACCCTCTTTATTTTCCTGTATGTTATGCAACAGCAGTTGTAACTACAAACGTCATGTTGTATATTACATCCCTATTATTTACCTTATAAACTCAAAATTTGTATATTTTGACCACTTTCCTCCAATTTCCCCACTCCTCGTGGATGGTAAACAAAAATGTACTCACTTTTTCATGTGGTTTTTATTTGTATATTACTGATGACTGGTGATGTTTAGAATCTATTCATATGTCTTTTGGTCATTTCGACATGCTCTTTGGAAAGATGTTTAGCACTTCTGTTGAATTTTTAATCAGATTGGTTTTCTATTGTTAGTAAATAGATTGAGTTCTTTACGTATTTTGGATATCAACCCAAATATAGTGGATATAGTTTATCTAATACAGTTTGCAAAATTTTCTCCCATTCTATATGTTGTCTTTTCATTTTGCTGTTTATTTTGCTGTGCAGAAAATTTTGAGTTTCATCTAGTCCCATTTGTTGGTGTTTGCTTTTCTTGTTTGTACTTTGTGACATGTTAAAAAAAATTTGCTAAGAACAACATCATTTAGCATTTTCCCTATATTTTATTCTAGAAGTTTTATGGTTTTGATCCATTTGAGTGAGTGGTGTAAGATAGGGGTTCAGCTTTATTATTCTGCTATTTGTTTCCTTTTTTCTAGCACCATTTGTTGAAGAAGCTGTCTCTTCCCCATTGGGTATTCTTGACTCCCTTGTCCAATATTCATTAACTGTATATACTGCAAGTTAACTCTGATCTTTCCATTGTATTCTGCTGGTTGGTGTGTCTGTTTTTATGCCAGCAGCATACTTTTTAAAATTATTATTATGGCTTTGTAGTTTAGTTTGAAATCAAGAAGGCTGACACCTCCAGCTTTCTTTTTTTATCAGGATAGATTTGGCTATTCTGGGTCTTTACTATTCTATACAAACTTTAGGATTGTTTCCTCTATTTCTGTGAAGAATGTGTTTGGAACTTGATAGGGGTTCTATTGTACCCATAGATGGCTTTGGGCAGTATGATCGTGCATGTTAACAGTGGTCGTTCTTTTGTTCTGTGAATACAGATGACTTCGTTTCTGTCTTCTTCCATTCCTTTTCTCAAAGTCTTATAGTTTTTCAGCAAACATCTTTTACCTTGCTGGTTAAATTTATTCCCAAGTGTATTATTACTGTTTTGG
This sequence comes from Artibeus jamaicensis, assembly GCF_021234435.1. Lineage (NCBI taxonomy): Eukaryota > Metazoa > Chordata > Mammalia > Chiroptera > Phyllostomidae > Artibeus > Artibeus jamaicensis. The sequence continues at coordinate 804,482 of NW_026521859.1, forward strand.
ATTCTATTGTGAATGGGACAGTTTTATTTTTTCTTCAGATGCTTCAGTTAATGTAAAGCAATTGATTTTTACCTGTTGAATTGTAAAAAAAAAATTAATGAATTTTTACCTACCACTTTATTGAAATTATTGGTAATACCAACAATTTCTTACTTTGTGGAATTTTCTCTCTATATAAAACCATATCATCAGCAAATAGTGAACATTTTACTTCTTTTCTGATCTGGATGTCTTATATTTCTTTGGTTTGCCTGTTCGCTATCAGTAGGACTTTCAATATTGTGTTAATTAGGAGTCATGACTGGGAATACTTATTCCCTGATCTTGGAGAAAACGTTTCAATTTTTTTAATTGAGTATGTTATTTGTCGGTTTGTTGTATATAGAATTTGTTATGTTAATGTATGTTTCATATATACCCAGAATTTTTTTAATCATGAAAAAGGATGTTGTATCAAATGTTCTTTCTATATTTTTGAGATGTTCATATGCTTTTTTAAGGTATTATTGATGTGATCTATTATACTTACTGATTTGTGTATATTGAACCATTCTTCAATCTCAGGGATTAATTTCACTTGATCAGAGTGTACAGTTCTGTTAATGTATTATTATATTGGGTTTGCTGATTTTGAGAATTTTTGTACTTATAATCTTCATAGACATTGGTTTATGATTTTGTATTCTTGTGCTATCTTTTTCTGGTTTTGATGTCAAAGGAATGCTAGTTTCATAGAATGACTTTGGAAGTACTTAAGGAGAATTGGTGTTAATTATTCTTTTAAATGTTTTTTAGAATTGGCTAGTGAACTCCAGGCCCTGGAGTTTTCTGAGGAAGGAGATTTTTTATTACTAACTTAATCTCTTTACTTGTTATTGGTTTGTTCAGATTTTTGTTTCTTCCTAATTTAGTCTTGGTAGTTCGTGTTTCTTTAGAAATGTATCCACGTTCTAAGTTTTGTATTTTGTTGTAATTGTTCATAGTCTTTTATAATTCTATGTATTTTTATAGTATCAATTATCTTTCATTTACAGGCCTTTTCTTATGTTTATCTTTTTGCAGAACTAGCTCTCAGTTTTGCTCTTCTTCTGTTTTTCTGGTCACTATTATTTATTTCCACTTGGATCTTTACTATTTTCTTTCTTTTTCTGTCTTTGGTTTTAATTTGTTTATATTCTAGCTTTTTGAAGTGTAAAGATTGTTTAATTGAGAACATCTTAATACATATAAGCATTTATTACTATAAACTTTCTTTTCAGATCTGCATTTGCTCTTTCCTACAATATTTGATATGTTGTATTTCCATTTTCAGTTTCTTAAATTTTATTTTGATTTTTGACCAATGATTGTTTAGAAGTGTGTTATTTTTTAAAATATTATAGATTTTCTCTCTTTTCTCTTGTCATTGATTTCTACTTTCATACCATTGTGGGCAGAGCAGATATTTGGTATGACTTCAGTTTTCTTAAATTTTCTAAGGTTTGTTTTGTGGTCTGACATATAACCTACTTTGGAGAATATTCCATGTGCACTTTAGAGAAACATATATTCTGCTACTATAGGTTGTAATGTTCTGTGTCTACTTTATTTTTTGTTTTTTTAATCTTTTAAAACTTTTTTACTGTTGTTCAAGTACAGTTGTCTCCATTTTCCTCCCCGCACTACCCCCCACAGCCGTCTTTTGTGATGAAGTGTAGTTCCGTTGCAGCATTTCTTTGATGATTTTCTGTCCAGATGATGAATCCAGTGTTGATAGTGGGGTATCGAAGTACACTACAGTTACTGTATCATTCTCTTTAAGCTCTGTATTGCAGTCAGCCCTCTGTACTGCAGGATCGACATTCATGAACTCAACCAACTGTGGATCTAAAATATTTGGAAAAATAAGTGTTGTTTTGAGTCTGACATGTATTATGAATTAGACCTTCATGGTTGCATCTGCACTAAATATGTACAGACTTTTTTCATATTTACATACCAATTTGCATTGTATTATTATAAGTAATCTAAAGAGCATTTAAAATTTATAGGAGGATGTGCATAGTTTATATGCAAATAGTATTCTATTACATATTTGGGTATCCTCAAATTTAGGTATTTATTGGGGTAGAGGCAGGTTCCTGGAGACATTTCTCTGTGAATACAGAGGAATAACTCCATTCGCTTAATATATTTAGGTGCTTGGTGCATAGATGTTTGTGATTGTTACCTTTTCTTGATGTATTCACCCTTGTAATATTATTAATGACCATCTTTACCCCTTGTTACCCTTTTCCGCTTGACATATGTATTATGTGATATACATGCGACTATACCTGTTTCTTATGGTTTCCATGTGCTTGGAATATCCTTCATCCTCTTACTTTAAGCCCCCGTGTGTCTTTGGAGCTGAGATGGGTCTCCTGTAGGTAGCACGTACTTTTGATTGGTGAGTTCAGTCTATTTACATTTGGGGTGATTATTGCTATGTAAAAATTTATTATTCCCATTGTTTCTTTTTCCTTCTGTCTTTGTAAATGGGTGGTTTTCCATGGTAATTTGTTCACATTTTTGTTCTTTTTCTTAATGGTCTTGTCTTTACTATTTGCTTTGTGGTTACCATGAGGGGTACATAAAACATTATGTAAGTAATATAGTTCTCTTGCCGATAGTAACTTATCTTTGTTACCAAATTGTAGTAGCTATAATTGCCTTTATTGATCTTTTCATTTAACCTTTATGCTGTAACTGAGTGTGTGCAGTGGTGCTTTGGCAGAGGCAGCTCTACACTGGTGAGCTCAGGTTGGGCTTCTGGGCATATCTACTTCTTCCTTCCCTAGGCTAGTGGGGCCTGTTATCAGGATCTGTTTTTGAGTAAGTCACCTGAGCTCCGAGGTTGGGAGTCTAGGGAGTGCCACTGGCTGAGAACAGCAGGACAGAACTGTGACTTTGATTTGCTGCCCTGGTGAGGCTGTAGTATGAGCGCCATGGTTGCCTGGACAGGACTCACTGCCTGCACAGGTCATTTTTAGGGGGACCCAGTCCAGCAAGAGTATACACTGAGTGTTCTGGTCAGGTGAAACCACTGGTTTTTCTCTACAGCTGGGAGAACTGTGGGCTGTGTTCTCTATGTAAGTTTCACTGTACCTGCAGCTGTTCGATGGACTATGCAGCTTCCCATGTGCTCTGGTAGCTCCCTAAGTCAGGCAGGCTAAAGCCTATGTCCAGCAAGGAGAGGGGTATGAAGTCGTTTCCCTGCTTCTGGGCCACAGGAGAATCAGAACTAAAAACTGTAAGACCCTTTGTTTTTGGCCTTAACTCAAGCTGATCTGTACTCCAAACTCCCTGGCCAAACAATGCCACTGGCTTTGCTCTCTAGACCATAATTTCTGTCTACCTCACTGCCCTGCTGAAGTGTTGCTCAGTTTCACAGATTCCAGGTGTTCTCACCAGTCATTTTGAGCAGACGGGGCTATGACTCAGGTCTCTTATCTCAGCGTGGGCTCACCAGGCTCTTTGCTTAGCAAAACTCCCCATTCGAGCAGCTGTGTCAGCAGACCTACAACCGTGGATTTCCCTGGCCAAAGAGCATCTACTTGGTTCTGTAGATGAGCAAAGCCAATGGTTGTTTCTACTACTGGGACTCTGCCAGTAGTATTTTGGTTTGCCAAGTGCTCATTGCTATAACCCCCCTCTCAGTTACAATCAAACTCCTAGTAGTTGAGACCCACAGATTCCACTGTGATCCCCATAGGCTGAGAACTAAGTAGGGGTTCCCATGCAGTGATCCACAATACTGGGGGAGCTGGATATCCTCCCTGGGCTTTTTCCACTGGAGGTACCATAGGCTGAGGGGAGACCTCTTGGCATGGTGCTGTGCTGGGTGGGAGGAGCAAAGCATTCGGAGTGTAGCAATTCCTCTTCCCCTCCTAATGCAGTCTGTCTGGGTCTGTGCGGCACTGGGTGCTTTTGCCCCAGCCTGGCATTGTGGGATTCTCCCAGTGGTGTCTTGTCCACAAACAGTGGTTGCTTATTCTTTCTATAGGGAACGAGGTCAGGAGCAACCTATGTTATTTTTGGTGATGTCAGTCCTACTATTGTTTGCTTTTAAATATCTGGAAAATATAAGTAAGTACAGAGAAAATTAATTACTTAAAATCCCACCACAAAGGGAAAAATACCATTAGTTATTAAATAGGCCATTCTCATTTTCATATATATATATATATATATATATATATATACACACACACACACCACACAGAGACATATACATACGTAATCATATGAGTATAAACAGTCCTGTGCCACATAGTGCCATTTCGATCAGTAGTGGACAACATACGTTATGGAGGTCCCACAAGATTATAAGGAGCTGAAAAATTCTTATCACCTAGGATGGTCGCCTAGTGCCATTGTAGCCATTATAACCTTTTAACTGAATGCATTATTCACATGTTTGTTGGCAGGCTGGTTTAAACAAACCTACTGGGCTGCCAGTCACATAAAAGTATTGCATATAAGCTTATGTACAATGCATAATACTTGACAATATATTTATTGTATATGTATTTATGTATCTGTGCTATGTTACATTAAAGTGTACTCTTTCTACTTACTAAACAATATTTTCTGCAAAACAGCATGCTGCATTATGCTGGCAGAAGCCGCATATACATCATTGACTACCTCCCTAGATTGCATCATTTTGTTCCGTGCTTGTTTTAATCTTTGTTGCTTTGTACAGTGATTGGATGCACAGACTTGAACCCTAGAAACAAGACTATGTCACATAGCCTATACCATCTAGGTTTGTGCAAGTGCACTCTGTGATGTACACACAGTGACAAAGTCACACGGTAATGTTTTTTTCCCCCCAGAACATATCCTCATTGTTAAGTGGTGACTGAATGTATATATAACAAAAGGATGTTTTCGATAGTATATTCTGGAAGTAAACCTGCACCTCATGATTCCAATAACCCTCCCTATGCATTAACTAGGGTGGTTAGGCAGACAAGACTGGTTTCCACAAAGACATGAAGAAGGTGATTGTTAATTCACCTGGGAGACAAGGCAATAGTGATATAGTAATAAAGATTCTACAGTGTGTTCAACAAACAGCAGTGAGGCCAGCATGGCTGGAGTTGTGTGAGTAGAAGAGGATTCCTGGAAGCCATCGTAAGTCCTTTGGGTTATACTGTGAATGAAATGCAGAAAAATTGCATGGCTGAGTGGATCTGGTTTGCATTTTAAAAGAATTACTCTGGCTGCTCTGTTTAGACTAGACGATAAGGAAGGGAAAATTAGAAGCAGGGAGACAGTTAGGAGGCTGCTGCAATTGTCAAGGCAACCGGTGATGAGGGTTTGGATCAAGGTGGTAACTAATGAAGCAGTAAGAGTATTCTTGATATATTTTAAAATTTCAGTGGATTTTATTTATAATCAATTACCTAAGAAGTTTAAGGAGAATAAAAGGATCATAGATGTGTTACGGGAAATGAAGCGACCAGACACCAAGGGATTCTGGAATACGAGTTTATTCCTTTTACGTGCACGGGCCCAGAGGAGTCAGTCTCCAAATTCTGAGCCCCGAACAAAGGATTCTTGGGGAATATATAGATTAGGGGTCTTCCTATCTACGTGGCAAAGCAGGATACAGAAGCAGATTGTGGTAATTAGTTCTATCTATGGGGCAGAAGCAGAGTTCAAAGGCTAAATGTGAAAATTGGTTCTATCTGCGGGGGTGCTAGCCCTAGTCCTAGTGACTATCCGGCTATCTGCTTTATCTGCTCTTCTAAGACGGCCTTATTGTTCTCCTATGGCGCCTGGGGTCTCGGGTGAGCAAAGGTCTCCCAGGGCTTCTCCTATCATTCCCCCCTGTGGGTGCTTAGACAGCGCTTCCGCTTCCGTTTGTCTCTGAACCCAGGAGAGGGTTCCTTTGCTCATATTGTTGTTGAAGCATTAGTATGCGGCTGGTGGTGGTCTTCCTCACTAATGTACTTTCTAGCTGACTGACTACCGTCCTGATGGCCCAGGGTCCTATAGTAATTATAAGTATGGGTATTATTACAGGACCTAGGATGGGGGCCAGAGTGGAGAGTAAAATCTCTTGCCACCAAGATGTGGGCCCATTCCCTGAGCCTGGCCTGAATCTATTTTTTAGTTCATTTATGCGCTGGATATTTTCTTCAACTAGGCCACTTTCATTAACAAAATAGCAGCATTCCTCCCCCAAGAATATGCAGGTGCCTCCTTTGTCTGCAGTAAGGAGGTCCAGAGCTTGGCGATTCTGCTGCGCTACTCTGGCCAGGGAGAGGATCTGGCGTTGGAGTGAAGCCATGGAGGTGGCTACTGAGGATAGAGCCTCCTTGAGTTCCTGACTTATGGCTTCTTGGGATTGCAGACTAGTGGCCAGGCCAGCTCCCCCTGCACCAGTGCCAGCGATAGAAGCTGCAAAGCTCAAGCCTACTAAAACTGGGAGGAATACAGCTCGTTTACGCAAGGTGGAACCTATGTACTTGGCTTCTAATTCACCTGGGGGATAAGCAAAAAGCTGAGGGGCTAGGGCTACTAAAATATATACCTGAGCATCCGAGCAATTAATCTTTGGAAGTAAGGTCTGATTATCCCAGAAAAATAGTCCATCTGGTGGGCGAAGGGTAGTGGCTTTCTTTTCCCTACACCAGTCTGAGCTGTTGAGGTAGGACTCTTCCCCCTGGTTCTTATATAGGGGAGCCTTGACTGATCCGGTGTACCAGTCTGGGCTGGATCTTGTTGTCTCAGAGGGGGTAGTGTTCACTTGGACTGCTATCAGAGGGGGTTTGCTGAGGGAAGCACAGAGGAAGCAGTCTGTGAAGTTCTCAGGGCTACTCAAATTGAGGAGAGCTGCTCCCTCCTGGATTAGAGTGATCCAGGAAAAGGGGGTCCCTGGGTTGTCAACTGCTGGTTCAGTATTCTCTATTGTTTCCTGAACAGTTTTTAGATGATGTAGTCCTATATATAATCCCCTTCTCTTGAAGACTATAACATCTCCTACTGGTCCAGAATGGAGCATATTTACATAAACTTTCCCTTTAACTCCCTTTTCGCATTTTGGGTCTTCTGCTCTGTCTAGGGTGATCCAGATATATCTCCCGTCATTAGCATGGACTCTGCACTTTCGGTAGGCATATCCCCCATACGTCTCTGGCCACCAATTGCAGCTGTCTTCTACCTGATCTTCCTGGAAGCAGACAAACGGGTCAGTGCCCCAAAACCAGTCATTTAGACATCCGAGGGCTCCTACCTTAACGGCTATTTTTGCTTTTCCCTTACACAATCCCTTACAGTCTAAGGTAGCCAAAGTGGTTACTTTAGTCTGAGTCCCTTGTTTTCTACATTCTTGTACTACCTACTATTGTCTCCTTATATTGTCCCATAGTGAGGACAAGGGGGAAAGTTAAGGCAGTTAGAGCAAGAACTATGGAGGTCATAATTCTATATGAAACAACCAAGGGCTTGAAAAGTACACACTAGTCCAAGGTAAAGGAGTTCTAGGATGATTTGCTCACCTGATGACCAGTCTTCTGGAGTGGTGTACCAGAGTCCAAATCCCCCAAAGACGGTGAAGGTCCCGATGATGGTGTGATGCTCCCAGGAACAACAGTCAATTCTGTTCTCCCCTCCTGGGGAGTTTTCTGGAGCCTCAGGGCAGGCACTCGGTCTGGTCCTGGCGGTCTCCTCTCAGCGGCTCCCTTGGGGGGTGCTGCAGCCTTGGCTCATGTGTGGTGGATCCAAGGAGTTATACCTGCAACCTTTAAAGCAGTGGGGGTAGTTAACAGAATTAGGTAGGGCCCAACCCACCTAGGTTGGAGGGATTCTCTTTTCCAGTCTTTTACCCATACGTACTGTCCCGGCCGGAAAGAGTGGGCTGGCCCCCCTGTCTGGACTACTTCTAACCCTAGGTGAGCTTGCCTAATTCTATCTAGCTCTTGGCCTAACACTGTTAAGTAAACAGTCTGTCTGGTTTCTCCCAGGGTAACTAAATCTGTTGTGCGGGGCAGTCGGGTTAGAGGGGTGGCTCTCCCGTAGAGGATCTCGAAAGGTGTGTACCCTGCCAGGTTAGGTGTGCATCTAACTCTAAAGAGGGCAAGGGGTAGCAGGTCTGGCCATGGCAAGTGGGTTTCCTGACAGAGTTTCCCTAGAGTCTCTTTCAGGGTCCTGTTCATTCTCTCAACCTTTCCTGAACTTTGAGGTCGATAGGCGACGTGGAGATTCCATCTGAGGTTTAGACTCTTAGTTAACAACTGGACTACATTTGAAGTGAAAGCTGGTCCATTGTCGCTCTGGAGACTGTAGGGTAGTCCATGGCGGGGTATGATTTCCCGCAGTAGCACCCGGGCTACCTCGTGTGCCTTCTCTGTCTGAGTGGGGAAGGCCTCTACCCACCCTGAAAATGTGCAGACGAGGACTAGGAGATACTTGTAACCGCGGCTGGGCTTGAGTTCGGTGAAATCCACCTGAAGGTCCTCTAGGGGCTGGCTTCCTGTGTACTGGATCCCGGGTGGGACTGCCTTTGCTACCTTGGCATTGTGTTGGGCGCACGTCTGGCACTGCGAGGTGGCTGAGGAGCAAAGGGCATCAAGATTTGGGATGTACAGATACTTTCCCAACAGTTGGCTCAGCTTTGTCCTCCCGAGGTGGGTTAGCTGGTGGCAGTTTTGGACTAGGTTCCTCCCTTGGCTTTGCGGTGTGTAGATGCGCCCGTCTTGGAGTTCCCAAAGTCCTTCGGGGGTTTCCCGGGCCCGTACTTGCACGGCCCATTTGTGTTCTTCCGGGCTGTAATCTTCCTTGGCTGGGATGGTCCCTAGCAGCGGCCCCATGGTAGCCAGGGCCTCTGGGGTCAGACGCGCCGCTTGTTTAGCAGCTTGGTCTGCCAGGCAGTTCCCTCTTATCTCTTTGCTGTTTCCCCTTTGATGTCCCCTGCAGTGCAGGACCGCTACCTGGAGTGGCGCATTGACAGCTTCTAGCAGCCTTAATATCTCTTGTTTGTTCTTTATCCCCTTTCCTGCTGAGGTTAGTAGTCCCCTTTCTTTATAGATGGCTCCATGGAAATGCAGAGTGGCATAGGCGTATTTTGAATTGGTGTATATGTTGACCCTTTTCCCTTTGCTCAGCTCTAGGGCTCTAATGAGGCAAACAGTTCTGCTCTCTGTGCTGACCACCCCGCTGGCAGAGCTCTTGCCTCGACTACTGTGTCTTGGGTGGTCACATCATACCCGGCGCGACGTTCCCCTGTCTCTGTTAGGTAACTGCTCCCATCAGTATATAATGTCCAGTCTCTCAAAGGCAGCGGCTGGTCTTTTAAATCTGGTTGACTGGCATATACCTGGTCTGTGACATCTATGCAGTCATGATCTGGGACCCCCTCCTCAGCAGGCAAGTACGTGGCTGGGTTGACTGATTGTACTGTCTTTAGGTGCACACAGGGGTTGCCCTAAAGTAGCCCCTGGTATTGGGCCAGCCGAGGGTTGGAGAGGTACTTATGTCCAGCCCCCTCTAGGAGACTATGCACGGGGCAGATAGAGGAAAGTCTCTTGCCCAAAAGTCAATTTGTCAGCCTCTTTCAGCAGGATGGCGGCAGCGGCGACCGCTCTTAAACACGGCGGCCACCCAGCTGCTACGTTATCTAGCTGTCTGGAAAGGTAGGCTACTGGTCACTTCCAGGGGCCGTAGTCCTGGGTCAGTACCCCTAAAGCAATTTTGTCCTTCTCGTGGACGTAGAGCCAGAAAGACCTCTCTGGGTCAGGGAGCCCTAAGGCAGGCGCACGGGTCAAGCAGTCTTTGATCTGTTGGAAGGTCTCCACCTGGTCCCCAGTCCACAGAAAGGGCTCTGTATCTGGGCCCCTAACTGCCTGATAGAGGGGCCTAGCCAACTGGGCATACCCTGGAATCCACAGGCGGCAGAACCCGGCGGGCGGCCCCTAGGAACTCTGAGTTGTCGGCGGTTTGACGGGGCCGCCATCCGCTTTATGACTGCTTTCCTCTCTGTGCCTAGCTTCCACTGCCCCTGGCTTATCTGAAACCCTAGGTATTTTACCGTCTTCTGACAGAGCTGTGCCTTTTTCTTAGACACCCGGTATCCTTGCTCTTGCAACAATTGTAAAAGAGCCCCCCGTATGGGCTCGACAATTATCTTCTCCTTGCTCTGCCAGTAGGAGGTCATCTACATACTGGAGGAGGGTGACCTGCGGGTACTCGTCTCTAAACGGCAGCAAGTCACTGAAAATGGTGGGTGAGTTCTTAAACCCTTGCGGTAGTCGTGTCCCCGTTGTGTCCTTTCACCTGATACCGGGTCTTCCCACTCAAAGGCGAAGGTGGCCTGCAACTGTGGAGCTAGAGGGATGCAGAAAAATGCATCCTTCAAATCTAGGCAGGTGAAATGAGTAGCGGCGTTCAGTATCTGACTGAGCAAGGTGTACGGATTTGGGACAACTGGGTGCAAAGTCACTGTGGCCTGATTGACTGCCCTTAAGTCCTGGACCGGCCGGTACCCAGTTCTATCCGGTTTCTTCACTGGGAGCAGAGGGGTATTCCATGGGGATTGGCCAGGGATTAAAATTCCTGCCTGTAGATGCTTGTTGATTATAGGCGCGATCCCTAGCCGCGCCTTGGGGAATGGGGTACTGCTTTAATCTCCGCGGGGTGGCTCCAGGCACCAGCTCTACTAGCACCGGCTCTCTGCCTCGAGCTAGTCCTGGAGGATTATTCTCCGCCCATACGCGGGAATAGACTTCCCATAGGGCATCCCGAGGTGCCGCCCTTTGCTGTTGGTGGAGTCTGTATTCCTCCTCCCTTGGCAGTACTAGTGCAATTGTCCGTGGAAATGGGAGGTCTAACGTGGCCCCTTCTGGACGGAAAGTCATGCGCGCTGCTAGTTTGGTCAAGATGTCCAGGCCTAGCAGCGGGAGTGGGCAGTCTGGTATGTATAAGAACTTGTGGGTGATCTGGTGGCCCCCTAGTTCCACCTTCCGGGCCTGGCAGAACCTCTGAGGGCTAGCTGAGAGTCCCGTCGCTCCCTGCACTAGCACCTCCTTTCCGGTGGGGGTGCCTACCGGTTGGGTGACAACTGAGTGCTCTGCTCCGGTATCTACCATAAAGTCGATGTCCAGGCCCCCTACTCGCATTCTGACCATGGGCTCTTGGGGGCCGAGAATGATGGAGCCCGGTCGGTCCTAGTCTTGCCCGAATCCTGCCAAGGCTAAGACATTGGGGGCCGGTGCTGCTGGGACCCTGGTCCCTGCCAGATCGGAGGTTTGTCTCTCCCGCCTCTTTAGGGCTGGGCAGTCACGCTTCCAATGTCCCTTCTCTTTGCAGTAGGCACACTGGTCTTTCTCTGCCTTGGAATGGCCTTTTTTCCTAGTGGGGCCCTTTTGGGTTTGGGGTGGCCCACTTAAGGCCGCGGCTAGTAGGGCAGCCTGCATCTTTTGGTTCTCTATCCGAGCCGTGGCTGCTACCTCATCCCGGTTTTCAAAGACCTTATTGGCCACTGCCATCAACTGGTTCAGATTCATGCCAGAAAATCCTTCTAACTTTTGTAATTTCCTCCTGATGTCTGGAGCGGACTGTGAGACAAACGCCATGGCTATCATACACTGATTTTCCGCAGCCTCGGGGTCAAAAGGGGTGTATACTCGATAGGCCTCCATCAGCCTTTCAAGGAAATCCCCGGGGCACTCATCTGCCCTCTGGAGCACTGTGGCTACCTTGGCCATATTAGTCGGCTTCCGGGCCGCGGCCCTGACTCCCTGGAGGAGGGAGTGGCGATAGAGGTCAAGAGCTGCCCGACCTTGTTCAGTGTTTGGGTCCCAGGCTGGCTGCTGCTCAGGTGCAGCTACTCGGGCATAGTCTGAAGGGTCTAGGGTCCTGGCCGGGGCATGCGCCTCTAGGAATCACCGGGCCTCTAGAAGGATCTTTCTCCTCTCCTCAGTGTTGAACAAGGTGAGGAGAAGCTGGCGACAGTCAAACCACGTTGGGTTGGTCGGTGGGTTTGGAAGATGGAGTCTACTAGTTCTATCATCGCCTGTGGTTTCTCTGAAAAGGGCGGCGTGTGGTGTTTCCAATTCAGCAGGTCAGTTGTACTAAAAGGTTGATAATAGTACGTGACCGGACCTGGTTGGATCGTCCCATCTTCATTTACGCGGGGCGCTGCCTGAACTTCCCTAAGGGGCATCTGGAGTGGGCCCTGGTGGTGGCTTCTCAGGCGAGCCGCCATTGGCGGCGAGTCTGGTCGGGGCAGAGGCAGCACAGGGTAACGGACAGCTTCCTGCCATTGAGGCTGCTGCGGAGAGACTGACTGGGGCGGAGTCAGGGGCTCAGCTGGCGGTGCCGTTGGGGAAGCAGGTGATACTCTATAGGGGGGCGGCTGGAAGACAACTAATTCATCCTCCTGGGAGGGGTCTTGGTGTATGGGAGGCCTAGATCGAGCCACTAAGACAGCAGATGAGCTGTCTCTAGATTGGGAGCTGCAAGCTTGAGACCTCGTTCCCCCCTTCTCTCTGGCACCTCTCAATCGTCCCTGCACCCCTGCGCACCGGCTCAGCCACTGAGGCATGTCCTGCGCTAATTCCTGCCACCTATCTATATAGGGGAACTGATCTGGGTGTCTTGGCTTCCCCGTGACTTTGGCATGGACTGCCCTAATTGTGGAGAGGTTCAAAGTTCCCTTGGGGGGCCAGCCAACTCCGTAGGTCGGCCATTCTAAGGTACAAAATGTTTCTAGCTGACCAGCATTTAGGGACGAGTCTTGTCCCTTGAATTTACCAAAATTCTGCAACATGCAGTCTAAAATAGTGGACGGTTTTCCTCCCATTCTGAAGCCTCCCACACGACGCGGACACACAAAGGGTGGGGTAGATTCGCTCGTCCGCCTGGCCTGCTCCCTCGCGGGACGAAGTCGGTCTTGGCTAAGGTTGCCCCAGCAGAATTCGGGGTTAGCTGCCAACCGTTATGCCGTATGACCTGACACAGGAACCGCAGGTTGGGACCCACTCTTGCTCCGTAGGACCAGCCCGTGGAGCCACAAACACAGTCACGCACACTTTCACACTCAAGCACTCCGAGTTTAAACAATCCCTCCCTGAGTAGGGGTCAAGTGGTCGGATCAGCGTGAATCCCACCCAAGGTTCTAATTAGAGGTGATCAGCCTCTTCTAGTCTCCGGTCAAGTCCCCAGGGCACTCACCAATCTGGCGCCTTCTGTTAAGTCGTAGTCCGGATCCCTCGCTTCCTGCCTGGCCGTGCGGGTCAGTGGCCTGGCCGTGGCCCCAACCAGACGGGGCCTAAGAAATCTGAGGGCACGTGCACCCCCGCTTCCCCATTTGGACCTCCAGTGGCCTCCCGGCTTATCCAGTCGGTGGCAAACGGCCTGAATTTGTGTGAGGTCACGCTTCCCGGCCCATGCACCAAATGTTACGGGAAATGAAGCGACCAGACACTGAGGGACTATGGAGTACAAGGTTTATTCCTTTTATGTGCACGGGCCCAGAGGAGTCAGTCTCCAAATTCTGAGCCCCGAACAAAAGATTCTTGGGGAATATATAGATTAGGGGTCTTCCTATCTACGTGGCAAAGCAGGATACAGAAGCAGAATGCGGTAATTAGTTCTATCTACGGGGCAGAAGCAGAGTTCAAAGGCTAAATGTGAAAATTGGTTCTATCTACGGGGGTGCTAGCCCTAGTCCTAGTGACTATCTGGCTATTTGCTCTTCGCAGACGGCCTTATTGTTCTCCTATGGTGCCTGGGGTCTCGCGTGAGCAAAGGTCTCCCAGGGCTTCTCCTATCAGATGTACCAAAAGCTTCACCTGAACTTGGATGAATTGTCATCAACTGAGATGGGGAAGGCTGGGAGTGGATAAGATTTGGGGGCTGAAGATGAGCATTTCAGTTTGGGATATATTTAGGAAATCTACTAAACATCTAGATAGAGATGTTGAGTAGACAGTTGGATATACAAGAATTGGTTTAGGGTGAGAAGTCTTTGCTGTAGATACCAACTCTGAAGCAATCAGCAGATAATACTTAGACTCAAGGAAATGTGTGAGGCAGCAGATAGAGAGGAAAAGAGGACCTATGAGGAACACTGACCTGTTGCATCATTAAGAAGTCAGAGAGAAGAGGATATTGAGGAGACACAAATTTGGAGACTCATGAGGCTGGAGAGAATAAGACAGCCTTAAGTTTTAGACTCTAAAGGGAAATTCTGGGGAAAGAAGGACGAGGACTAGGATTGGTAAGTTGCCTTTCCTTTGTGGCTTATACCTTTGGAATTTTGCTTAGAAGGACCTTTGACACCCCTAAATTACCTATCTTTTCTTTGGCTTTATATTATAATTAAATCTATATTCCAACTGTACTATATTCTTATTCTTGGTTAGGAATACATTTTTCTACAAACACACTGCTATCTGTTTGTTACATAACCTGTTCTTTTCTCACCAATACAAATGTTCAGCTAGGACACAAACTGTGCTTTTATTATTCCTGGGTCCCTGTCTATTCTGTGATAATAGTAGCTAGTATTTATCAGATTTTTAAATTGTATTCTATCTGTGAGAAATTTTGTCCTAACAACAATTGTATGAAGTAAGTTTTTATTTTACCTGAGGCAACTGCATTTTGCCAAGTTGAGGCCAGTTGTCTCAAGCCCCTGCCCAAAGGGTCATTGGACCGGGGCACTAGCCCAGTTTATCTTGTCCCTGAGGTCTATTTGTTCTGTTTAAGTACCACAGTTTTCATTAATGTGGTTTTATATTAGGTTTCAAATCTAATATGCCAGACTTCTTTATAATTCTTTTATCAACCCCTTAATATATCTTTTTAATATATCTTTTTTATATTTATTTGCTTTCATTGTATTTTAAGTAAATTTGTCTAAAACCTCATCCTCAAAATATACATTACATTAAATAAATAGGTTAATTTAGAGAGACTTGACTCAAATATTGTGTCACTGTTCAGAAACTGGCATGTGTTTTTCTATATATTCAGGTTATTTTTATAAAAGTGAAATTTTGGTTATTTACTTTCTATAGGAGGCTTATGAATTTCGATTTCTTAATTATTTGAGAATCATTATAATATGTGCTTCTGTTTTCCTTCCTGCTTTTGAGTTGTTCCTTTTTGTGTTCTATCAATTTTTTTTCTCTTCATTCAGAAATGAGCCTCCCAAGGCTCGTTTTCTCACTAATCAGGAATATTTCTTCAAACGTCTCAGAACACGCGGGTATTAGGGGAAGTGCATGAACACTTTGAGCCACTTCTTGGTGAAAAACTTTTCTTGCAGAACATATAAAATATGTAAAATACCAACTTCCTGAGAGAAAAAGAAGTTGAGAATTGAAGAAGATGCCTTGAGAATTAGGTACCATTAACTCTGATCTCATAACTAAAGAGAGTTCACTTTTTTTAGTAAAATGTTTTCATTTTGGCAGATTTTATAAAGAAAACATTTGCTTCAGTAACCAAAACTCACTATTTTCATTGAAGGTCCAAATCCACAGATACTGTTTCTCTTCTATGAAAAGAAAAACCTTATTTATTTTTCTACCTAGACATTTTGAAGTACTTCCCCTTGAAAACATATAAGGCTTTATAGGTGTCAGACCTTAGGGTGCAAACTATTAGTAACCACATTAACTGTTAGAAGGCCAACAAAGTTACCCTGTACCCAAAGTTACTTAACAAAATTAAATACTGAAAAGAAGGGGAACTTACTTTGATTGCTAAGACATAACCTCAATAAAGAGGTAATGGCAACTTTCTTCTTTATTCTACTTTTATTTTTAAGCAAATGAGGCAACAATAAGACACCAAACTCCCCTAGGAATTAAAAGTCCCCCAGAGTGTCTGAGACCAAGTTAATTCGAAGCAGTTGTGATTTAGAAATTGAATACATTTGACTATGTGGTTAAGGTGTGTGTTTATTTACTTTAAATCATGGTATCTTACTGCAGGCTCAGGAAACAATAAGCGTGTCCATGTTTGAAACTTCAGGTGAGCAAATTCATGTGTGGTATTGATGGGAAGGTGTAACTAAATTATGAAGAAGTGAAAATAAAACCATTATTGCTTTGAGGAAATTGTATTTGTGCATTAAGTGAAAAGCAGAAGAAGCAGTAGGGGTAGGTGGATGAAGAGGAGCCTTTCTCAGTCACTTGATTTTAAATATAGAATTGAGAGAGAACATTAATAAGGAAATGTCTTAGGGCAAATATATATAAATAAATGTATATTTCCCTTCAATCTTGGTATACAAAGGTAAACAGACAGATTTATAGGCATTGGTGGCTTTCCTTTTTAATTGTGAGGTTTCACATGAAAATCCTATTTTGCTGTGGACTTTAATGAAGTGTTAACTTGTTTATCAAAATGAGTTCATATTCTTGCATGACAAAAATAAACTGAAACTAAGTTGCAAGTAGCCCCTTGAAATAAGGTGTGCCCTCAGACCGACTGGCCATGCTCTAACATCTTAGCTCTGGTTTGCACCTTGTATACAACTTACTTGTTTCACTTCTGCAAGCATTTCAGGTTTAGAAACCTGATCTAAATATTTCAGAGAAGAGAGAGTGATGGTGGGGTTAGAAAATGGTAAATTAGTAAACAGAATTTTGGGCTCCTTTGTAATTCAGGATCCAAATAGGCACCCTACTCTTTAGTAAGTAAGAAGACTTCTGGATTAGGTTGTAGGCATTAGAGGTTAGAATGAATCTTTCTTAACCTGAATAGTGAGCTAGAGTGAGTAAAGGTAATAGATCCATACACATAGATTTCCAATTATTTTTTGTATATTTTTAACATTAGGATTCCACAGACTAAAGTACTGTTTGCTTTTTTCAATTAAAAAAGGAAATCATTAAATGCGTACAAATGAGTTTCTACATTCTGCTCATCTGCTGTACTAATAGTACAAAAAGAAAAAGACCAGCATGGATGTGAATAGAGGAAGGGTAAGACAGGTGAAGGTCACATGTGGTTATATAAGTGCAAAGGCCAGGGTGTGAGTGGCAGGGGATTTGTAATTTCATGTTCCATGAAAGTAGTTCAGGACATTTATTAAACCTGCTCCGATTTTATTAGGACTCTATATTTCATATGTACCACACATATTTTTTTCAGACATATGCAGCAGCATCAAAATATAAATATCATAATGTAAGAAATAGTGTGCTATTTCTGTGTTTCAAATGTCATATGTTTTGATTAAAAAATAGTATTGGCAAATTGTTTTCAGCAGATGCTAGACTGACAAACAGAAAAGGCTGTTATAGAGAATGC
This sequence comes from Artibeus jamaicensis, assembly GCF_021234435.1. Taxonomy (NCBI): domain Eukaryota; kingdom Metazoa; phylum Chordata; class Mammalia; order Chiroptera; family Phyllostomidae; genus Artibeus; species Artibeus jamaicensis. Next base: position 821,780 of record NW_026521859.1, read on the forward strand.
AGACAGACTGGTAAGAGCTTTTGTGTAGCATAGTAAATAACCCATACATATAGTCCACACATTCATAAGTTCAGTGTCTTTAGCTGTAAAATAGGAGAGTCGACTGGGTGATCCCTGAGATCCCTTTTTGTTTGACTTGTTTTAAGGTCAAAAACACTTAAAGCTATGTGTAGTTCAATTAGAAGATAAAGAGGAACAAGACCAATTATGAGGCATGAGGACATTTCAGATCCATGGCTTCCAGACTTTTAAATTTAGAGAGTTACAAGTGAAGAATAAATTTATGGAAGATCTTTTTCCTCACACAATCAATTTATTTATATATATCATTAAAAGATATTCATTGGAGTAAGATACTCCATCAATAAGTACAGCCTAAGGTGAGAATGGCCTAAACAGCTTAGGTTAGGGGAGTGACATCTTCAGGATGGTGACATAGGTTGTTCCTGACTTTGCTCCCCCCCATAAGGAAAACAAATAACAACTGTTTGTGGACAAGATACCACTGAGAGAATCCTAGAATGTGGAGTGAGGCAGACGCACCCCTCTGCCCCAATGAAACCAAGAAAGGCTGCATTAGAACAATAAGAGAAATGGTTACACACACACTGACTATATTGCCCCTTAGGCTGGCACAGCACCTGCCAGTCCATGGGAGTGATATTTAGCACCCCACCTGCCTATATATGTTACTTCATGGGAGCTCCTACTCTGGTTTCATCCCACTTAGCTTCTTAACCCAGCAACACTTGTGCCAACACAGGGACTAACAAAGCTGATCACCCCCTGAAAAAAGCCAATGGCCCTGTACAGCCAGAGCACTTGAGGCACAGGAGGGTTTGAATCAAGACCACCTTAAAGCTGCTTCTCCCACTATACCAGGGCAGGGAACCTAATTTGTATCCCCATTTATTGTCCAATAGAGCCTTCAGCTCACCAGAGCATCCGATGATGTAGCCCATCTGACAGGTGTTGAACAGCTTGTGGGTCTCTATGTCTGTAGAGCAAAACTAGTGAATGACCTGACCAAAATATTCAGTGCATACTCTTGCCTGATTGGATCCCCAAACAGTGAGCTGTGAAGGATCCAGGTCTTCTCCTGCTCTCCCAGTAGAACAGGAAAGCTAATTCATAGTGCCAACTACTGCTAAATATTGTACCCACACATGGCTCTCTACTGGGCCTGACCAGAGAATCCATGCAATCACTTAGCCCATCTCACAGCATCCCCTGGACCGGGAACGAAGCCAGCAATCTAGCTGTTCTCAGCCAGTGACACACTTACCCACCCCTGTGCTCAGAGTTCAGACAACTGACTTACCAAAAAATGGACCAGGCCCCAGCTACCCAAGGACATCACCAGCAAATGTTTCAGAAACCCAAACTTTGATGACTGGTTAAGAACTGTTATGCAAAAACGAACCTGCAAAGTCCACAAGAGGAGACCACTTATCAAATGCACATATGCCAATGGAACGAATCGGGATCATAGAAGTCAGATAAAATTCCCACAAAAGGAAACTGATGAAACTCTGATAATTGACCCTAAAGAAATGAAAATCTATGAAATATCAAAGAACTCAGAATAATGTGAATAGTTCTCTTAAAGTAGTTTAGTGAACTATGAGAATACAGACTAAACAAAACTATGCACCAACAAAATGAGAAGTTCACAAGGAAATACAAATCATTTTAAAGGAAACAAATAGAAATCCTGGAGTTAAAAATACAATAGAATTAAAAATACAATAAATTAAAATAATTCAATAGAAAGCTGCTTCTATAGTGCAGAAGAATCAGTGACCTAGAAGATAGGACATTAGAAATTATCAAGTCAGAAGAGCCACAAAAACACTCCAAAAGAAAACAAACAATGAGACATAATTAAAAAAAATTGTGTTATGGTGATTTTGGACCAGAAGAGAAAGAAACAAATAGTATATTTAAAGCAATAAAGCCTAAAACCTTCCCAAACCTGGGAGAGAAATAAACATCCAGATCTAAGAGACTCAAAGGATGCCAAGTAGGATCAGCCCAAATTGGGCTATACTGAGACACATTAAAAATAGTTAAAAGTCAAAGACAAACAAAAATTTTGAAAAGCAGCAAGAGAAAAAGACACAAGTTGCATACTAGGGAACCCCCATAACTGGGGAAAGAAGGGAAAAGTTGTGAAAGAACATGTATAAAGGACACATGAACAAACCAAAGGGGGGGTAGGTAGGATTGAGGGTGGGTGGGGAAATGGAGACAATTGTACTTGAATAACAACAACAATGAAAAAAAAAGTATCAGAGGACTTCTCCAGAGAAATTTCAGGCAAGAAAAAAATATTAAGAATACACAATGAAGCTGTCCTTCAGCTTCACTTCAGAAGTGAAAGAGGAATAAAGACTTTACCAAACAAAAGCATAGGGAATTCATTACCACTAGACCTGATTTACAAGAAATACTAAAGGGCATTCTCTGAACATAATTAAAAGGATGTGAATTAACATCCTAACAATATGAGAAGTCAGTGTAAAAACTCACTGGTAATGGTAAATATGTAGTCAAAGTTGGATTCTGTAGTATGGTAATGATAATATATAAACCACATAGTTTAAAAGCTACAAAACAGTAAAAAAATAACTAACAGTCTGTTATTAGTTATATAATATAAATATGTAAATTGTAACATCAACACCAAAACTGAGGGGAAGTAGTAGTATAAACAAAGATATTTTAGTGAAGTTTCTATTACAGTGTTAGAAATACAATGTTATTTTATGTAATTCTCACATTAATACAAGGGAAAAACCTATAGTAATTACACAAAATAACATGATAAAGAAGTCAAGGCATACTGATACCACAGAGATCAAAACACACACGCAAAGAGCAAGGTAAAAAGGAAAACGGACCTACACAGTGTTCAGAAAACTATTAACAATATGGCAATTGTAAGTCCTTATATCAATTATTGTAAGGAGGATATATTCTCAAATTAAAGGACATAGAATGCCTAAATGGATTTTTAAAAAGAGAACCCACAATATTCTGCCTACAAAAGACTCCCATTAGCCTTAAAGACACACAGACTGAGAATGAAAAATAAAGCAAATGGTAACCAACCATAAAAAACAGGGAGACCTATACCTATATTAGACAAAATAGACTTTAAAGTAAATGGTAAAAAGAGTCAAAGGTCTTTATATTATTAGAAAGGAGTCAACCCATCAGGAAAAAATTAACCGTAAATATTTATGTACCTAGAATCAGAGCACCTAAATGCATAAAACAAAAACTAATAACTAAAAGGAGAAATAATTAGCAATTCATAATATTCCAGGACTTTAATGCTCCACTCTCAACAATGGGTATTGAGATAGAGAATCAAGAAGGAAACAGTATATTTGAACAACACTATGGACCAAATTGACCTAACAGTCAAACATGGAACATTCTATCTTACATCAGCAGAACACCCATTTTTCTGAACTGCACATGGGACATATTTTAGGATACTCTATATGTTAAGCCACAAAACAAGTCTCAGAAAATTCAAGAGGAATGAAATAATGAGTATCTTATCTGACCACAGTGATATAAAATTAGAAATTACTAAACAAGAGGAAAACTAGGAAATTTATGAGTGTGAAGAAATTAAACATTGTCTTGAACAATGGATAAAATAAGAAATTTAAGGGAAAATAGAAAGGTACCCTGAGACAAACAAGGATGGAAACACAGCATACCAAAACTTAATGTCATGAAGCAAAAGCAGTTCAAAGAGCAAAGTTCAAGCAATAAAGGATTACATTAAGAAGCAAGAAAGATCCTAAGTAAACAACCTATATGTAGGCCTTAACTAACTAGAAGATCAAACTGAGCCCAAAATTAGCAGGTGGAAAGGAATGATAATAATAGTACAAATAAATGTAATAGAGAACAGGAAAACAATAGAAATGATTAACAAAAGAGTTGGTTCTTTGAAAAAATAGAAACAAATTAACTAATGTTTATTTAGATTAAGCATGGATTAGAGAGAGAAGACAAATCAACAAAATTGTAAATGAAAAAAGGAGACTTTACAACAGATATCACAAAATACAATCAATCATAAGATGCTACTATGAACTATATGCCAACAAACATAGAAAGTATCAAGACTGAATTAGAAGAAAGTCTAATAAATCTATTACTAGAAAGAAGAGTGAATCAGAAATCAAGAAACCTTCTAGCAAGGAAAAGCCAAGGACTTGATAGATTCACTAGTGAATTTTATCAAACATTTAAGAATTAATGCAAATTCTCTCAAACTCTTCCAAAAAACTGAAGGGGAGGTAGAGCACCCAAACTCACTTTACCCAGCAAGCATCACTGTGGTATCAAAGTCAGAGCAGAACACTACTGGAAAAGAAAATATAGATGCAAAGTTCTCAATGTAACACTAAGAAAGTACATTTAGTGGCACATCAAAAGGATCCTTCACCATGATCAAGTGAGATTTATACCTGGGATGCCAAGATGATTTCACTTGATGTTTTAGTGAATGTGATCCGTTATATTATTAGACGAAAATTTTCAAATTATATGATTTTTTTCAGTAGACACAGAAGAAAACATATGACAAAACTCAACATTAGTTTGCAATAAAAATTTTTTAAACTAAATATAGGCAGGACATACCCCAACATTATAAAGGCTATATGTGATAAGCCCAAAACTAATATCATACTCGCCAATGAACAGTGGAAACTTTTCTTCTAAAATCAGGATCAACACAGGGGTGCCCACTGGCACTACTCCTACTTTAAACATAGCACTGGGAGTCCTTGCCTGAGCAATGAGGCAAACAAAAAAGAGTATCAGAATTGGAGAGTAAGGATTAAAATTGTCCCTATTTGAAGATTATATGATGTGATACATTGAAAATCTTAACGACTAAACCAAATACCTGTAGATCTAATCCACAAATTTAGTAAAGTTTTAGGATACAAAACTAATATTAAAAATCAGTAGTGTTTCGATGCACCAATAAGAATGGTTTAAAAATGAAATAAAAATGATCCCACTTACAATGGGAGAAAACACAAATAAAATACATAGCAATAAATGTAACCAAGGAAATGGAAGATCTGTACTCAGGAAATTATAAGCTATTTATTAAAGAGTTTTAAAAATGCACAAATAAATGGAAAGGTATCCTGTATTTATAGACTGGAAGAATTAATATTGTTAAAATGCTTATACTACCAAAGCCATCTATAGATTCAATGCAATCACTATCAAAATTCCAATGGCAGTTTTTACAGAAGTATAAAAATATCCTAAAATTTAATGTAAAACAACAAAAGACTCTGAATAGCCAAAGTAATCATGATAAAGGAGAACAAAGAGAGAGGCATTACACTTACTGATTTCAAGCTAACTGTAAAGCTATAGTAATTAAAACAGTATGGTGGTAACATAAAAGCAGATACATAGATCAGTGGAACAGAATCAAGAGCCCAATGATAAACCCAATATATTCAACTAATACTTGACAAGGGAGCCAAGAATACTCAATGTAAAAAGAACAGTCTGTTCAATAAATGATGTTGGGAAAAGTGGGTACTCAGTTGTAAAATAGTGAAACTACCCATCTTACATTACTCTCAAAAATTAACTGAAAATGTATTAAATGTTTAAACATAAGACCTGAAACCATGAAAATTCTAGAGTAAAATATAGGAAAAAAATGTGGGAATTGGCAATGACATGACAATTAAACTACAAACAAAGTAAAAAATAAGTGGGACTACATCTCTCTAAAAAAGATTCTGCACAGCCAAGGAAATCATCAACAAAGTGAAATGTCAACTTGTGGAATTATTAAAAAAGATCAAATTCAAGGAGTTCATCATCACCAAGCCCTTATTATATGAAATGTTAAAGGAACTTATCTAAGAAAAAGAAGTTAAAGAAACATGAACAGTGAAAGGATGACAAACTCAGTTATTAACAACCACACCTAAAACGAAAGCAAACTAAAAGGACAGCTAGATCAGGAGTGGAAACATAGAAATGAAGATCTCAAGGAGGGTTAGCAACAGGGGAGTGGGAGGAGGAGAACGGGGGAGAAGGTACAGAAAATAAGTAGCATAGACAGTAGATAGAAAATAGAAGGGGGGCCAAGAATAGCATGGGAAATATAGAATCTAAAGGACTCGAGACACTTGGTCATAAACTAAAGGGGGGGGTAATGGTGGGGATGTGAGGGTAGGGTGGAGGGGAATGAAAGGGGGAATAGAATAACTGTAACAGCATAATCAATAAAATTAAAAAAATAATTGAAAAAATATATGTAAGAGGTTCATATCTAAAATAGATAAATAAGTTATACAAGTCAATTGCAAAAATCCACAAATGATTCAATTAAAAAATTGTCAGGAGACCTAAACAGACAATTTCCCAAAGAGGGTATATAAAATGCTTATAGTTACATTTAAAAAGTTTAACTTTATTAGTCATTCTGCAAATACAAATCAAAGCTGCACTGAGATACTACCTCATGCCTATTAGAATGGCTATAATCCAAAAAACAAGAGGTAAGGAATGCTGGCAAATATGTGGAGAGAAGGGAGTCATCGTGCACTGTTACTAGGATTAAACTGGTACAGCTACTATGGAAAACAGTATGGAGGTTCCTCACAATATTTTTTAAAAACTTTCATATTGATAAAGCAGTTCCTCTTCTGGGAATATATCAAAGGACACTAAAATACCAACTATAAAGATATCTGCACTCCAACATTCATAACATCATTGTTTATAATAACCAAAGCATGGGAACAACCTGAGTGTCCATTGGTGGATGAGTGGATAAGGAAGCTGTGATTGTTCAATTGATAGATGATAGATAGATGGATGATAGAGAGATATGCACACACACAGTGGGATATATTTAATGGAAATCCTGACATTTGCAACAACATGGGCAAGACCATTATTCTTAGTGAAATAAGCCAGACAGAAAAAGAGAAATACTCAAATATTGTGTGATCTCAAATGCAAATTTAAAGGAAAAACAAAATGCATAGAAAAGAGATCATATATGTGGTTCTAATGGGAGGGGGCATAGGATATTGGACAAAGGGGGTCAAAATGACAAACTTCTCATGACAAGACAAATAAGTACTAAAGCTATAATACAGAATGATGACTGTATTGAAATTGTACACAGGATATGTATGAAAGTTAAGAATAAGTCCTGAGTTCTTAGCACTAGGAATTTTTTTTCCTTTTTTTTTCTTCTCATTGTGTCTATATGAGACAATGGGTACTCATTGAAAGTATTACAGTAATACTTTTCCAATATATGTAAGTCAGATCATTATAAACATCATAAACTTACACAGTAATGTATGCTAGTTGTCTCAGTAAAACTGGTAAAAAAAATAATTAGCTTAACAAGTATTTAAATAAGAGGTCCACTTAAAGTGCAGATTTTGATTCTACCTAACACAAGGAGACTGACCTGCAATGGTTTCTCATTAATGATTTGAGAGTATTCCTATATCATTGAAAAAATATGTAAAATATTTTAATATATATGCAATTATAAACAGATTAATTTTTGTTTTGACATTTTTCTCTAAGTAGTATCTTCTTAATTAAGAACTTGTTTTATGCAATATTTTGATAATAAATTTATTATTTTTAAACATGTTTTGTCTTCTATAATCATTTTACCCGAAGAAGTTGCTGCTCTGCAAATGTGTAAGACCATTTTCTACCCAGTCTGACAGATCAAACTCTTAAACTCAGTCATGTACACTCCTTTTTATTCTTACTTCCACATCTCCTGACCAGTGTACTATTTATGTGAAAATTCGGGTATATATCATTTTAACTTCTATGTAGAACTATTTTTTGTGAAATTTTGAATTTCCTCATGAGCTTTCCAAATCTTTTTTATATCATGAGAGGATGGGAAGAATGAAAACGGGCACCTTACAGATGTAGCACAGATTGAAACAGAAGAAGAGTTATTGTGAAATGGTTATTCCAACATATTTGAAAACTCGTATGAAAAACAAAGTGTATAGAATGATATAAACTACCAGAAATGGAAAAAAGGAATAGAACTACATCGAACCATTTGTTTATATGTTTTTCACAATGAAAACATCATACCCAAAAGCCTTTACAGGTGAATTATGTTGACTGTAGACACACACTTAGTTTCAGTCTCATGCAGATATTTTCATTAGATACCGAAGTATGGAACCTACCCCATTTCATTTCACCAGCACCCTCATTTCCCAGGTCCGATGAAGACAGCATATAAAAGGAAATTTATGGCTGCTCTCACTGAAACACTCTGATGCCAAATTTTAAATATTAGTAACACACATCTAGTGATGTATAAAAAGATAACATATCACAAAGAGTTTTGTTTTATTCAAGAATTTGAGTTAGGGTCGATATTAGAAATCACTACTTGAAAAGATTGAATGAAAAGATAAGATTATCTCAATGTCTATAATATGTAGATAAATCATACCTTATTTATGTACTGATCTAGTCTCCCTTCTGGAGCATTTACGTGTCTGGTTTTTCTCACTACCCAATTTCCCTTGCCACTGATTTAAAAACAGTTTTTAAACACTAACGGAGCAAATTCTTAAGTTGCTTCAGGAACAGCTGTTACAATTGAGGGCCAGTGTAACATTAGATACTGAATTCTACTGTTCTTCCCCCTCCTGAATCATGTTATGAGTCCAGTATAATCTTGAATCACAAATCCAACTATATTTGGAGATAGAAAAACATGGGGAAATCTATTTCCTGACATCCCAAATAAAATATTTCTAATGAAATCCAGTGACACACAAAAATACTTATCTATTTCTACCAAGTTGAGTTTATTCCAGAAATTTTAGTGAAACATCTAGAAGTCAATCAATGGCATTATCACATCACTAAAATAAAGGAAAAAAATCTTATGATTATCTCAAATGATATAGAAAATTATTTGACATGCTTAACAAAGTAGGCTGTTCTAGCCGATGCAATAAAAAGTATAAGATATGCAAGTTTGAATGAATGATAAAATTATTATTTCAGATGTCATTTTTGTGTATTCAAAATCTCAAAAGAATTTGACATATTATTAAAATCAGTAAGTAAACTTAGCAAGGTTGCTGAATTCAAACAGCATGCAAAAATAAATGCATCTAGTGAAAAATATTCCATTACCATGAAATAACAAATTTCCATTTTTAGTATCATAAAAGTATCAAATAGGGCATAAATCTAACAACAAATGTGATTTTGCTTTGTAGGAAGCTATATATATATATTTTAGAAAGAAGTTTTTAAAGATTTAAATAAATACAGAGATAAAATACATTCCTGATTAGTTTTCACCAAGCTGATGTATAGATTTAGTGCAGGTGGATTCTGAAATTGATGTTGAACTAAAAATGATACACAACAGACAGGCAATCTGTAAAGAAAATTTCAAACCTGGAAAACTTATTAGATAGTATACCTTATTATAGAATAAATAATGCAAGGACAGACATATAGACCAAGAGAACAAAATAGCTAAGAAAGATTCAACTATGCACAGTCACCTGATTTGTGATAAAGACATCACTACAACTGATGGGAAAGCATGATATTTTCAATAAAGGGTGCTTGTTCAATGGGACATCTACAGAGAAGAAAAATCTTAATCCTAACGTCTAACTTGATGATATAACAACATCAAGCCCTGGTGGATTATAAATCTGAATATGGAATTAAATAATGGGAGAAAATATTTTACATGGGCAGACAGAAATTTATTATATAAACTTTCCATCAGCAGTGATTTCATTACATAGTACATAATAAAGGATTAACAGATTAGAAAATATCATTGATAAACAAGCTACAGTAAAGTTAGAATTTTCTGTCCATAAAAAGATACTCATTATGATATTCTGCTTTCAGCACACCATGTAAAGAGCTTAGAAAGCATCACCCTCGTCCTTAAAACTGGGAAAAGCTGGACAAACTATCAATAAATGACTTTTCTCGAACCCAGCTGAAAACTGAGGCTCTAAGGCAAAACTTCCACCCTGACCTGGAGAGACAGGCAGCGCCAGGTGTGCACAGCCCAGATCCCCAGCCAGGTGTGCACTGGGCACAGCCCAGATCCCCTGCCTTGGTAGGAACAGCTAAAATGATCATTTTGACAAATTGCTGGAGGCTGACTGCTAGATACACATGAGAGTAACAAACTCCTGGATTCAGAGTCTAAAGGGAGTCACTGAAATGCGATGAGCGTTACTTCCAGGAAGCGCACTGGGTCTCAGAGTGAGGACAGAGGAAACCCTCCTGGGGCTCAGGTAAGGAGAGGAGAGAATAAGTGTTGCGTAATATTACCAGAACGTTTTCCATAAACACGCCCGTATTCCAGAAAAAAAGACCTTCTCAGAGTCTTATCCTGGCTGGTGAAGGGCATTCATCAGTGAGTCTCTGCCCTCTTTTCTGTCTCTCCAAAAGGAGTAGAAAAATTTGATACCTCTGGAGAAACACTTGTGAAGGTCACCTCCTGAGAACACAGGCCCACTAAAAACCTGAGATTTAATCATAAGATTATAGAATGTTTCCTTTCCCCTAAACTTATCAGCATGTCAACACGTCTTCAGCATAGTAACTGAATTATGTTTCATAAAGCTGCAAGATGCAGACTCTGAGGAGAAGTACGTAGGGAAGCCCACAGTGAAGAGGAGAGACAAAATCAAGGAGAAACTAGAGAAACTTGAAGGCTCTGGCCATTACAGCACCAAAACACATTAAACACAGCTGAACTCACAGCCAGATTAGTACATAATCACACTTTATATGGCCTTTTTACCTTAGCTCCTGCCACCAGGTACAGTATGTCTGTTTTTTGCATAACAAAGAGTCACAAAACAGGTCAAGAGAGAAACCAAGCTTCAGAACCAGACTCAGATACGACAAAGATGTTAAAATGTTCAAACAGGCAGTTTAAGTATCTGTGAGTAATATGTTAAGGGCTTTAATGGTAAAAGTAGAAAGATGCAATAAGAGATGGGAATATAAGCAGAGAGATGGAGACTAAGAAAGAGTTCAAAGGAAATGCCAGAGTTTTTTTAAAGTAACTATAAAAGAAATGAAGAAAGCCTTTGGCAGATTTACCAGTACACTGACTGCACATGGCCAAGGAGGGAATCAGCAAGCTTAAAGACATGTCGGTAAAACTTTATTAAAACTAAAATAGCAAGAAAAATTGAAATAGGCTATACAAGAACTGTGGGATGATTTTAAAAGGCATAACAAATGCATCATTGGAATATCAGGAAAATAAGACAAGAATGGAAGAAATATTTGAAGCAATAATCGCTGTGTATATTTCAAAGTTAATGACGGACATCAAACCACAGATCTAGAGAGCTCAGAGAACACCAAGCAGGGTATAAATATAAAAACACGGCTATGCTTATGTTCAAATTGCAGAAACCTAAGGAAAAAGAAAATCTTGAGAGAAAATTTTCTCTATAGGAAAAAAAAACATTTTACCTATAGAGAAACATAGATTAGAATTACATTAAATTTTTCATCATAGTCCATGCAAGCAATAGGAGAGTGGGGTGAACTATTTAAAGTGTTAAAAGAAAAAATTTGTGACCCTCAAATTCTATACTCAACAAAATTACCCTTTACAAGTGTCAGAGAAACAAATGCTCTCTCAATCAAATGCTGAGGTATTATTTCATCAGTACATACACCCTACCAGAAATGTTAAGAGATATTTTTCACAGAGAAGAAAAATTACATATTGTATATGTAATATATATATATATATAATGGAATATAAAATCTGATGGAATTTAAAGTAAATATGAATAATGTGTTAAGGGATTTATAGCATCTACATAAGAAAGCATCAGAGATCTAATAAGTGAAGGTAAAATAGAAATTTTCATTTTTAATGCATCAGACAACTGTTTATTCAAAATATTATTTACAAACTGTGGGATAATTTTAGCATGTGAATAAGTGAAATGAATGATAGCAATGTTATAAGGGATAGAAGGGAAGAATTGGGACTACTCTCTTATAAGCTACCAGTATTACCCACAGCACAGTATAATGTTTTTTAAAGGTAACTTAGGGGGATGCTAGGAAGATAGCGACAGAGTAGGACGGAGCAAATTCTAGCTCCTGTACTTGTGGGTGAAAATTCGGGCAGATCTATAGAGAAACAGCACAATAAACCATCGGTTACCCAGAATTTATGAAATTAAAAGACCAGAGATTGTGACTGATGCTGAAACACCAGACGGTGGCAGAGTCAGCTACTGGAGCTGGGACACACGTGGCCCCTGTGCCGCTGCCATAGCAACGGGCCTGGGAGCCAGGGAGTCAGGTACGGGGGCCAGACACTCCAAGCCCCTGTGACAGACCTGGGCATCAGAGGAGTCAGCTACTGGAGCTGGGACACTCAGCAGTGGTAGGTGACCAGCACGGGGACCAGTGTGAGAGTAGGTGGAGACAGAGAACATCAAGATACCTGAAAGAGTTTGCACCATTGAAATTCACAGGTATCATACCACAGAAGTTCACACCATAAACCCAGGGAGTCAGAACAGATCAATTTTAGAAGCTTAGACTAACAAGAAGAGTCTCAAACAATGGGAAGATAAAGAAACAATCCCTAAATGAAAGAAAAAGCAGTAACTTCAGAAACAATGTTAGATGAAATAGAGGCTAATCAACTATCAGATAGTGAATTCAAAACACTGGTTATTACGAAGTTCAAAGAGCTCACAATGAGCTATCAGAAGCTACAGGGGAACTACAATGATCTCTCTGCAAACTACATCAACATGAAAAAGGAAATAGAAAATATCAGCAAGGGACAAGAGGAAATGAAGAATACAATTTCCCAATTGAAGAACACCGTAGAAAATTTCAAAAGTAGGATAGATGAGGTGGAGCATAGGATTAGCGAGTTGAAGGACAAAGTAGAAAGTATCTCACAGAAAGAGCAAGAAAATGAAGAGGCTCAGAAAGAATGAAGAGAGATTAAGAGAAATGCAAGACAATATGAAACGTAATAATATCCAAATAATAGGAATACCAGAAGGAGAAGAAGAACAAGGGATAGAAAATGTATTAGAAAGAGTAATGAGAGAAAATTTCCCTAATTTGTTGAGAGAAAAAGTCACACAAATCCAGGAATAACAGAGAGTCCCAATCAAGAGGAACCCAAGGAGGCCCACTTCAAGACACATCTTCATCAAAATGGCAAAATTCCAAGACAAAGAGAGAATCTTAAAGGCAGCAAGGGAGAAAAAAGAAGTAACATACAAGGGATCCCCAATAAGGTTAGCTACTGACTTCTCAATGGAAATACTCCAAGCAAGAAGAGAATGGCAAGAAATATTCCAAGTAATGAGAACCAGAGGCCTACAACCAAGGCTACTTTACCCAGCAAGGCTCTCAATCAAGATAGAAGGCCAAATAAAGAGCCTCCAAGACAAAAAAAGTCTAAAAGAATATCCCTCCACCAAACCAGTCCTACAAGAAATACTAAAAGGACTGCTTTAAAGAAAGGAAGGAAAAGAGGGAGACAGAGAGGAACACAGGTACAAAAATGGCAGTGAATAAGTATCTTCAATAATAACCTTAAACGTAAATGGATTAAATGCTCCAATCAAAAGACACAGAATATCTGCATGGATAAGAAAGCATGACCCACACATATGCTGCCTACAAGAGACCCACCTCAGGACAAAAGACCATCACAGACTACAAGTGAAAGGCTGGAAACAAGTTTTCCAAGCAAACGGACAAGAAAAAAAAGCTGGGGTAGCAATTCTCATACCAGACAAAATAGACTTCAAAAAAAGGGCCATAAAGAGAGACCCAGAAGGTCACTTCATTATACTCAAGGGAAGAATCCACCAAGAAGACATTAACATTGTAAATATATATGCACCAAACATAGGGGCACTCAAATATATCAAGAAAATCTTAGAGGACTTCAAGAAAGATATTGACAGCAACACAATTATAGTAGGGAATTTTAACACCCCACTGTCAAAAATGGACAGATCTTTCAAACAAAATATCAACAAAGATATTGTGGCATTAAACAACACCCTAGATGAAATGGACTTAACTGATATATATGTAGCCCTTCATCCCAAAGAAGCTAAATACACATTCTTTTCAAATGCACATGGAACATTTTCAAAGATAGACCACATGATAGGACACAAAACAAGCCTCAACAAATTCAAGAAAACTGAAATCATACCAAGCATCTTCTCTGACCACAAGGGACTGAAATTGGAAACCAACTCCAAAGGAAAAAACCCAAAGCACCCAAAATCATGGAGACTGAATTGTATGCTATTAAACAACGTATGGGTCAAGAATGAAATTAGGGAAGAAATCAAAATGTTTCTGGAAACAAATGAAAATGAACTCACAACAACCCAAAACTTATGGGACACAGCGAAGGCAGTCCTCAGAGGGAAGTTTATAGCAAAATACAGGCCTACCTAAAGAAGATAGAAACATTTCAAACAAACAACCTAATCCTATGCCTGCAAGAACTCGAGGAACAACAACAAAGACAGCCCAGAGCAAGCAGAAGGAAGGAAATAACCAAGATTAGAGCAGAATTAAATGACATAGAAACTAAAAGCACAATTCTAAGGATCAATGAATCCATGAGTTGGTTCTTTGAGAAGATAAACAAAATAGACAAGCCTTTAAGTAGGCTCATCAAGAAGAGAAGAGAGAGGACACAAATAAACACAATCAGAAACAAAAGAGAGAGATTACAACTGATACCACAGAAATAGAAGGGATTGTAAGAAATTACTATGAAGAACTGTATGCCAAGAAATTTGAAAACCTAGGGGAAATGGACACATTTCTAGAAAAATAGAATCTTTTAAAACTCAATGAAAAAGAAGCAGAAAATCTAAACACACCAATAACAGCAAAAGAAATTGAAGCAGTAATCAAAAAACTCCCATCGCACAAAAGCCCAGGACCAGATGGTTTCACAGGAGAATTCTACAAAGCATTTAAGGAAGAGCTAACCCCTATTCTCCACAGACTATTCCAAAAAATCCAGAAGGATGGAAAATTCCCAAATTCTTTTTATGAAGCCAGCATCATCCTAATTCCAAAACCAGATAGAGATATAACAAAGAAAAAAAACTTCAGGACAATATCGCTGATGAACATAAACGCTAAAATCCTCAACAAAATATTGGCAAATTGCATCCAACAATACATTAAAAAGATCATACACCATGACCAAGTGGGATTCATTCCAGGGATGAAAGGATGGTTCAATATTCACAAATCAGTAAATGTAAAACATCACACATAAACAAAAGCAAAGACAAAAAGCACATGATTATATCAATAGATGCGGAAAAAGCTTTTGATAAGGTACAACACCCATTTATGATAAAAACACTCAGCAAAGTGAGAATACAAGGAGCATTTCTCAAAATAATAAAGGCCATATATGAGAGACCTACAGCCAATATCATACTCAATGGGCAAAAACTAAAAGTTTTTCCACTAAGATCAGGAACAAGACAAGGATGTCCACTTTCACCACTTCTATTCAATATAGTATTGGAAGTTTTAGCCACAGTGATCAGGCAAGAAAAGGAAAAAAACATCCAAATAGGAAAGGAGGAAGCAAAACTGTCACTGTTTGCAGATGACATGATAGTGTACATGGAAAACCCTATAGACTCTGCCCAAAAACTGCTCAAATTAATTAATGAATTTGGCAAAACAGCAGGATACAAAGTCAATATCCAGAAATCAAAGGCATTTTTGTATACCAACAGTGAATCAGAAGAAGCAGGAATCAAGGAAAAAAATCCCATTGGATATAGCAAAAACAAAAATAAAATATCTGGGAATAAACCTAACCAAAAAGGTAAAAGACCTGTATGCAGAAAACTACACAGCCCTCAAGAAAGAAATCAAGAAAGACAAACAAATGGAAACATGTACCTTGTTCATGGATTGGAAGAACTAACATCATCAAAATGTCCATACTACCCAAAGCAATATACAAATCCAATGCAATACCTATTAAAGCACCAATGGCATATTTCACAGACATAGAACAAACACTTCGAAAATTTAAATGGAACCATAAACGAACCAGAATAGCAGCTGCACTTTTCAGAAAGAAGAACAAAGTAGGAAGGATCACAATACCAGATATCAAACTGTATTACAAGGCTACTGTAATCAAAACAGCCTGGTACTGGCATAGAAACAGGCACATAGACCAATGGAACAGAACAGAGAGCCCAGAAATAAACCCAACTCTCTACAGTCAATTAATATTTGACAAAGGGGGCAGTAACATAAAATGAAGTAAAGATAGCCTCTTCAACAAATGGTGTTGGGAGAACTGGACAGCTACATGCAAAAAAATGAAACTTGAGCACAAACTTACACCATACACCAAAATAAATTCAAGGTGGATAAAAGACTTAAATATAAGCCATTAAAGTCCTAGAGGAGAACATCGGCAAGAAAATCTCAGATATTTCACACAGCAACATTTTTACTGATATGTCCCCTAGAGCAAAGGAATATAAAGGAAAGAATAAACAAATGGGATCTCATCAAAATTAAAAGCTTCTGAGTGGCTTAAGAAAACAGTATGAAATTAAAAAGACAACCAACTGTATGGGAAAACATATCTGCCAATGATACCTCGGACAAAGGTTTAATCTCCAAAATATACAAAGAAATTGCCCAACGACTCCACTCTAAGAAGACATCTAACCCAATTAAAAAATGGGAAAAGGACTTGAACAGACACTTCTCCAAAGAGGACATATAGAACATCCAGAGACACATGAAGAGATGCTCAATATCGTTAGCTATCAGAGAGATGCAAATTAAAACCACAATGAGATACCACTTTACACCGGTCAGGATGGCTATCATAAACAAAACAACAAACAACAAATGTTGGAGAGGTTGTGGGGAAAAGGGGTCCTTAGGTCACTGTTGGTGGGATTGCAGACTGGTACAACCATTATGGAAAACAGTATGGAATTTTCTCAGAAAACTAAAAATCGACCTGCCTTTTGACCCAGCAATTCCACTGCTAGGATTATATCCTAAGAATCCTAAAACATCAATATCAAAGAACCTATGCACCATAATGTTCATAGCAGCATGATTTACAATAGCCAAGAGTTGGAAGCAACCTTGGTGCCTGTCAGTAAACAAATGGATCAAAAAAATGTGGTACATATACACAATAGAATTCTATGCAGCAGAGAGAAAGAAGGAGCTCCTACCCTTTGCAACAACATGGATGGAACTGGAAAGCATTATGCTGAGTGAAATAGGCCAGGTGTTGAAAGTCAAATACCATATGATCTCACCTTTAACAGGAAGCTAAACAACAAAACAAACAAGCAAGCAGAATAAAAACAAAGACACTGAAATAGAGAACAAGGGGACAGTGACCAGAGAGGAGAGGGAAGAGAATTTAAGGGGAAAAAAAGGGGAGGGATTTGGAGTAACAAATAGGAAGGACACAGGGACGAAAACTAAGGGGGGTGGAAATGGGAGGGAGGTGGGGAGCACAGAGCGGGGGGGCAGGGGGGTGGCGGTGGGCTGGGAGAAATAGACTAAAAACTGTACTTGAAAAATAACTAAATAAAATAAAATAAAGGTAACTTAGATTAGTTAAAAGTCTAATAAATTGGATAGTCTAGTAAAACCATTAAGATTTTTTGAAAAGAAATAATTGATATGCTAAGAGAAGAGATCATGGAATCATACAAAATTCTAATTTAAAACCGGAGAAAGCTAAAAAAGGGAAAGAACAATAGCAGAAATACAATAAATAGAATATGTTCTTAAACATAATGGATATTAATTTACTTATCAAATTATGAGCATCTTAAATGTGAATGTATAAATACTCTGATTTGAAGACAGAGATTCTCAGAGTAGATAAAAAGCAAGAGATACCACTACCACAGATGTGTTTAAAAAAATAAATAAATAAACGTTTCCTGGCTCGTGTGGCTCAGTGGATTGAGTACTGACCTGCAAACCAAAGAAAGGGTCACCAGTTTAATTCCCAGTCAGGGCAGGTGCCTGGGTTGCAGGCCAGGTTCCCAGTGTGGGGCACATGAGAGGCAACCACACATTGATGTTTCTCCCCCTCTTTCTCCCTTTCTTCCTCTCTCTAAAAATAAAATCTATAAAAAAAGAGATATGTGTATGTATACACACACAAATATACAGACATACACACACATGTGTGTGCATATATATCTCCATCCTGTTAACACCAATCATATGGAAGCTGGAGTAGTTGCATTCATTTGAGACAAAGGAGACTTTACCTCAGGGCCAATTATAAGAGATAAATAAAGTACACTATATAATGATAAAAGGATAATTACCCAAGAATAAATAACAATTATGAATGTGTGCACACGTAAGCAGCACGGCATCAAAATTTATTAGATAAAAACTGAAAGCACTGAAACAAGAAACAGATTTATCATTATAATTGGAGACTTTGAATACTTTTTTTTAGTAATTGACAACTCATGAAGGCAGAAAATCAGTAAAGCAATAGTTGATCTGGACAGCACTGTCAATCAATTTATTTTAATTGACATTTTTATAATATTTCTTCCAATGACTGAGAATACACATTAATGAAAAATGTTAATAATAGGAGAAATTGAATATTGTAATAGGGTACAGTGAATGTGGTAACATTCTGTAATACCATATTAATCATACTAAAAAAAATGGGTAACTCTTTGTACTGCTTTTTTTTTTTCAGCCAATCTAAAACTTTCCTTAAAAAGTTTATTTAAACAAAAAGAAATTATTATGAGAGTAAATAAAGCCACAATATGGGGAAAGATCTTGCAGTTTGTATACCGAAAAAGCAATAGCATACTGAATGCATGTACAACTCTTACTAATCTGTGTAAAAATAGGATTAATAATCCAATAGAATAGTGGACAAATGACTTAAAAAGACATTTCACAAAAGAGTGTATACTAATGACCAATGAAACTGTGAAAAATTATTTAACTTAGTCATCAGACAAATGTAAATTAAAACCACAATGAGATAGCACTACACAGCCACCAAAATCGCTAAAATTATGCAGTCTGTATGTATTGGTAATTATTTCAGTTATATGGGGAATTGAGTAACTAAACTAATAAGCAACACAGAGACAGACTAATAGATAAAGAACAGAATGGCAGCTCTGGGGGGGTTAGGGGTGGAGGGGTGGAGCAGGAAGGAAAAAGGGACTCATTGACATGGACAACAGTGTGGGGATTGCTGGGGGAGGGGATGGGTGGAGGTGGAAGAGCGTAAAAGGGGATTACATCATAATGGAAAGAATAAAAGAGAAAAAATAAAAGCATGAAGGAGAAGCAAAATGTAGAGAGAAAAAAAATCAAAATTTCACCACCTGGATGTAACCATTGTTAATAGTTTTGCATAGTTTCTCTTAGCCCTTTTTCTGTGTGTGTGCATGACGTATACACTTATATATAACATGTATAACATATTTGTGTGTATACATATCTATATATATATATAATATACACATACAATAATATGTAAGTAATATACACATATAATATTTACTAGGTGTGCCAGATACCTTGATTTTCTTTATATAAATATTGTCTCTTATAATCCTGTCAATACTTTTGTGAGTAAATATTATTATTCTCATTGTACACAGGAACAAATGAGGCTTGGGAGTATTAATTTGTTTGCCTAAGGTCATCAGTAAACAGTAGCTCTAGATGCAAATCTAGATCCAATTCTGAAATTCGTAATCTCAACCATTATGCTCCAGGACTGCCATCTTAGACTGAATTGGGTT
Organism: Artibeus jamaicensis; assembly: GCF_021234435.1. Lineage (NCBI taxonomy): Eukaryota > Metazoa > Chordata > Mammalia > Chiroptera > Phyllostomidae > Artibeus > Artibeus jamaicensis. The sequence continues at coordinate 841,723 of NW_026521859.1, forward strand.
ACCATAGAAGTAATGTTGATCCAGCTTTTTATTCTGTTTTCTGCAACAGTTTATATCCATTACTAACCTATTTTTAGTGGATTTATGATATATTTGAGATTGAAATAATAAATAAATGAATAAAATATTGTTTATCACACTTCTCTGGTAAAGGATAGACTTGGTAGCTGCTCTGGTGTTTAGATTCCGTCATCTTATTTTCTTAATCTTTTTTTCACATTCTGCATATAGTCTCTTTTTCTTGTCTCTTACTATATGAACTATGTCTTCTTTGCTTTGCAAATCCTGTTTAATGCTTTGGAAGTTAACATTTTGTTTTTATTTTAAAAGTGCTGAACAGCACTTTAAATGAGAACAACAGCTCATTTTCAATATCATGATAAAATAATAGCTTTTGATTTCTCCTATGCAAGACAGGGTACTTAGCACACTTTTATTTCCTCTCATTCTCTATCTCCCACTCCCCACCCCTCCCAGCTTGGTTTTTCTCCATGCAATCTGGCCTTTTCAGCCTTAGTAATTCCTCTTGGAAAAAGAAATTTCCTTTTCACATTATGTATTTTCCTTTAAGATAGGTATTTTAAATATTTAAATAAAGTTCTTTTATGCATAAGAAAGGAATGTAACAAATGGCACTCTCACACAATGCTGCTAGGTGTTTAAATTGGTACCATTATTTTGTAATACATGCACACTTCAGAACCGAGCAATTCCATTCCTAAATTTACATGGAAACGTATATATATATATTCACCAAAAGGTATTTTCAAGAATATTCACACCAGTACTATTTGTAATAGCCCCAAATTAGAAGGCACTCAAGTGTACATTAGTAGTAGAATTCATATGTAGATTCTGGTATCTACATTTACCATTTATGAGAATTAACATGACACCGCTATATGCAGCCTGGCTGAGTTATTTTTAAAAACCATGTTGAATGAGGGAAACAAGGCCTGATAAAGTGTATATATAATAGGGTTACACTTATGTAACATTCAAAAACATGCCAACTTAATCTACAGTGACAGATGTGAATACAGCGGTTGGATAATATGGGAGGTTACATGAAGCATGGTGCGGTCACACAATAGAATATCCTGTGACGAGGACAGTACCTGGAGCCGTGTGAAGTGTGATCACATGATAGATTGCTGAAGCTGAATAATAGGAGGAGAAAAGCAAAGTATTGAAGAATACATTAAGTAATATTCTGGCCAGGTACAGTTCAAAATGAGACAAAATTAGTAATCATATTATACTGTAAGACTATAAAGAAAAACAGATTTACAGAATTTTCTGCAGGGGTTTGGAGGACATGTATTCAAGGATAGCTTACAGGGGTATTCAAAAATGTTGGTGATGCACCAGTACTTAAAGTGTGTGGTAAGTGTATGTTTACTTTATTATATTTTAAACTGCATGATTTCTTTAAACACATTTTTTTCTGCTAAAAAATAAATTAAAAGTTCAAGACAAGAAGAATGAAATATGTCAGTGTAATCACATTTGGACTTTTGGCCACGATCCTAAACCAAAGCTATTAATTAAAATAAGAAAACATTATGGTGTTAACCCCCATTGTTATTTTAGAAAGTGTCCATCTGGTATCATTGAGCCCTTGGTCATTAGAGAACACAGTGGAGGGACCTGTAGGGTAAAATCACCAGGACTTGTTTACACAACAAAAAATGTGGCTGCTAAAATATTCTCTACTGATGTTTCTGAAACCAGAGACCGGAAACTTACAGTGGAAATGAAACCCTTTACTTTTCTCGCGCCAACACAAACAGCAATTATAGAGCTATGTGAGAAAAGTTGTAAGAAATATTGCTGGGTTTCAGTGGTTCAACCAAGTCAGCAGAAAGCTGTAATTGAGGCAGATTAGACCCCAAAACTTTATGATCTTCAGCAAGGAATGGCTCTTAGACATTAAGCTGATCCCTGATAAAACAACTCGGGGTCACCAGAAGGCTATTCTGCCAATTTCATTTCACTGTGGGGCCCACCGACATCTGGCTCAGCTGCGGAAGCTGGAAAACTTCTTTAAAATTCTCTAGACAGTAAAAACGGACATGTGGAAAACATTCTAATCTGTTAATCTTTGGTGCTCCTGAAAAAGGGACATTTGGCTTTATGCTGCATGACGATACATATGAAACCTCCAGGTCTAGTTGTACATAATGTGATGGCATTTCAGTATAGAATTTTCACTTCTGAAATGAGTAATAGGCACCTGCATTAGCCTGTGACACAGAAGCCCCCTGGACTCTTTGTTCCCACTTGGGTTTTCTGATTTGTCCCTGTTTACATCAGTTTTATTCGGCCAGTAAAAAGTAGTGCACTGTAGCAACTAATTGCTTTCCCTCCCCTTCCCCTCCTCTCTCATCCCTTTAGTGTGTCCCTCTGCTCACTGGGTCTGGCTCTTTGTCTAGGGCTCCTTTTTACCCTCCCTTCTGCCCCTCGCATTCAATATTTCAAGTAACCAGAAATAACACACACACAAAAACACAAGAATATACACATATTTTCATTTATATTCTTTTCATGTTATCAGTAACTGACCTAATTTTTAGAGTCACAGCATAAATGTCTGGTTTCAAGGGCAAGGGGCTGTAGAAGCCGCCTGTGTCCTGGAGTGCCCACAGGTGTACAGAGCACTAGTGACACACTGCACTTCCCCCTGCACGGTCACTCAGTCTGCCTCTGGCCCCTACTTCATGTAGCTTGTTCCCCTGCCCCAAACTGCTGTTTCAAGGCGGGGTTTTCTTCTTGGTCTTTTTAATAATCTTTTGTCTTTTTTCCGGTTACTTCCACTGTGTTCCTTTTTTTAGTCTTAGTATATGTATTCCAATTTTCAATACCATCCTAAAAGTCCTGGGTTGAAAGTCGTAAATGTAATTAGAGAATAAAGGAAATGCACACAACCAATTATAGGTCTGTGTTATTCCCAGTGAATAAATACATGCTGCTCAAGAGTTGTGCTTTCCCTACCCTGAAACATCCTGTAAGGTCTCTGGTCCAGACAAACATGCAGATGCATAGTAAGTACATAAATTAATTAAGAAAATAAAAGACTTTGCAGAATTCTGGTTCAAAACCACAATGTAGGAGAATCCTGAGGTCACCTTTTTCCAGGGTCACAGCAAGTCTGCAGCTACATATGGAAGATCTTCCTCTGAAAAGCACTAGCTGTGGTCTTAGCAACTCCTATGCACCCGGTGACCTAGAGAGGCCTACCTGGAAGCAAGGAGGGGAGGCTGGGATACAGTCTCGCCATAAAACGCATCCTCGGGGCAGCCACTCAAAAGCGGGAAGGAACTCAGAACCTGGGGTTTCTTCCTGAGGAGCAAAGGGTTTAAACTCCACGTGAAGCACCCCAATTGTTAAGACCTGCACCTGAGGGATGAACTCTCCAACACTTTTGTAAATCAACAGGGCTTAAGTCTGAAAAACCCACAAGGCATAACAATCTGAGAAAACAGCTCTTAAAGGTCTTGCACCTTGGACTCACCCACCCAAAGGCTCAGCACAGAAGCAACTGATTAAGAGGTTCCCAGAATTTATGTGAATGAAGCTCACTTGCTAACCTTAAAGTGTCAGCCTGAGGGACAGGCATCTAATTTATCACATGCCTGGGGGCCTGCTGGCTGGTGCGCACCTTCTCCATGCTCTCCTCTGCCATGCTTGGGAGCATCAGTATCTCCCAGAGGGGAGCTTTTACATGTCTGGTGCCCCACTGTTAGTGGCTGCTACCTGGGAGATATCCCTGGGTCTGGAGGTCAGGGGACTTGTAATCCTGGTTCCTGTGGAACCATAAGAATCAGAGATTGTTCTTGGCATACTACCACTCTCAGGACACCACAAGAAGCAGACTGAAACACAGCCACAGTCTGAGAAAGAAGCCTGTCTTTCTAGGATCTTCAGTCTGAGGGGCAAGCTTCCGGTTTCCATACAAGTGTGAGCCTGTGGAAGGGCTCTGAGGGAGTGGGGCCTGGTGGACGGTCTTTTTCTGTTCCCTCTCCCTTGCTCTAGTATTTCCCAGAAAGGAGCTTATACTCTAGTCTGGCACTCAGTTTCTGTGGCTGCCACCAATAGACATCTCTATATTATCTGATTTTGGTGGCTTGTGGATGTTTTGCCTATGGGTCCCACAGAACTTCAGCCAAAGGAGAGTGTTTAAATAACTACCACCCCCAGGGCCCAGTAAGAGGCAACAGACTCAGGGCAGGAGCTCAGCCTTTCTGTGAAAATGGCATGTTATCTTATCATCATAACTGCAGTCTGAGGTGCAGAATTCTAGTTAAACACGCATCTAAGGGCTGATGATAATCCTTTCCAGGGAATGCCAAGGGCGGGTACTATCTTTGTCCTCTCCCGGCTGAGCTCCAGAGTGCCATTATCTCCCAGAGAAGAATTTTAACAAGCATCTGGTGTCTCAGCTTTTCCAGCTGCTGCCTGCTGAGTTACCAGTTCTAGTGGTCAGGGGGGTTTGTTCTTGGGTCCCATAGGATTGTAACAATCAGAGAGCAGTCCTGGGCAAGCTGCCTGTCCCATGGCACTGGACAGACAGATGATTGAAACATGTTCACACTCTTTTGATGAAGAAAACCTGTGTGCTTGTCCTGGAGCTTAGGCCTAAGGGGCAGTTTCAGGTTTGGGAAGATCAGAGGCCTGTGCGGTGACCTCAGGGGACTGGGCCAAGGGATGTCATCCCTGTGCTCCTCCCAGGGCTTCACCACCTCGCACAGGCACCTCCCAGAAAAGTATGCACTTGTGACTTTGCAGCTGCCACCCAGGGGACACCTCCAGATCTCCTGGCTGTGGTTGCCAGTGGGGCGTACCCTTGCAGGTCTGTGTATGTCTGCACACTTTAAAAACTGCTGCCCGTGAGCTGCACTTTCAATCAGCCTGATTTGCAGGTACCGAAACCCTCCCTGTTAGGATGCTGACCAGCCTTGGAACAACTACTGTGAGCCATTGAGAATGAAAGAGGCTGCTTGGACAATCACAAAGTTTTGAGAGACAAAACTCAGTTATGAAGAAATAAAAGAATATGAATAGTCTGATTAATACTAAGGATAATGAATCAGTTATCAAAAAATAATCTCCAAACAAAAAGAGTTCTAGAGCAGATGGCTTCACTGGGGAATACTGCCAAGCATTCAAAGGTGATTCAATACCTATTCTCAAACTCCTCCAAAACATTGAAAATAAATGGATTCTTCCAAGTTCACTTTATGAGGACATTACCCTTGCATCAAAACTAGACCAGGACTCCACACAAAAAAAGAATTATAGGCCAATATTTCTGATGAACAAAGAGGCAAAAATCTTCAACAAAATATTAGCAAACCAATTTCAGCAACACAGTAAAATGATCATACACAATGATCAAGTGAGATTCATTCCTAGAATACAAGCACTATTCAACATCCACAAATCAATCAATTTTGTTATACCATATTAACAAAATGAAGGATAAAATCATAGGTTCCCCTCAACAGATTCAGAATACATGGACAAAGCCAAAGTGGGGTAAGATCGAGGATGGGAGGTGGAGTGGGGGGAGAGGGGTGGGGGGGGAAATGGAGATGACTGTACTTGAACAACAATAAATAGAAAAAATGCACTGGACATTGGTTTAAGCAAAATATTTTAGATCTTTTTTCCTAGGGCAAAGAGAACAAAAGGAAAAACAAACGGGACTATATAAAGGAAATTGCTTCTGCACAATAAAGGTACATCAGCAAAGTGAAAACACCCCCTCCTGTGTGGGAGAAAATGCTTGCTAATCATGTCTCTGAAGGGGGTTACTATCCAAACTATATAAAGAACTTACACGACTCAATAGCAAAAACATAAAAAATAAATAGAAACTGGGCAGAGGATCTGCATAGACATTTTTCCAAAGACAACATGCATATGGCCAACACAACAGGCGTATGAAAAGACGATCAAAATCACTTATCATCAAGGAAATGCAAATCAAAACCACAATGAGACATCACTTCACAACTGTTAGAATAGCTATTATCAAAAATATAAGAAGTAACAAGTGTTGGCAAGGATATAGAGAAAAAGGAACCCTCATGTCCTATTAATGGGAATATAAGCTGCTATAGCCACTATGGAAAACAGTATGGAGACTTCTCAAAAAAAAAAATAGAACTATGTAATTAGTTATTCTACTTCTGAGTACAGCGGTGCCTCGCTACTTGTTAATTTGTTCCAGAACTTGTGACTAGTGCTCCAACCAGAAAGCACCGACCAGTGAAGCGTTTTACCTCCTGGCACAGCGTTCTGCTTCACACAAGCCGTAGCAGGTGTGAGGAGTCCTGAGCAAGTGCTGAGTGAGGAAACACTTTTTCTCATCAAAATGCAACGAGTACAGGGTTCGACCAGTTCTGAAGCTGACAAGTACTCAGGTATGACTGTAGTTATTTAAAGAAAATGCAAACATGAACTTGAAAGGATATCTGAACCCTATGTCCATTGCAACCTTATTCAAATAGCGAAGATAAGAAAATAAACTTAGTGTCCATCAACAGAGGAATGGATAAAAAGATATGTGTGTGTATATGTGTATATATGTATGTGTATATTTAGTACATAAGTGTATGTGTATATGTGTATGGGATATTATATGTATATGTGTGCATATATGTATACACACACAATGGAGCATTCCAGACACAAGAAAGAAGACAGTCCTGCCTTTTTGAGACAACTTGGATGACCCTTGAGGGTATTATGCTAAGTGAGATAAGTCAAAGGAAAACTAATATTGCATTCTATTACTTATATATGGAATCCAAAAAAAGCGGGACACAGAAAAACAGATAGTAGAGTGATGTTTATCAGGGACCTGGGGTGGAGTGTGGGGAGTGGGGAGACACTGGTCCCCATTCCCCACTCCCCCATGCCCCCAAGGGTATGACTGTCCAGTGATAAGGTCAAACAGGTTCTGGGATCTAATGTACAGCATGGTGATTACAGCTATTAATACCGTATTGTGTACTTGAAAATTGCTAATGGGAGAAATCTTAAACGTTATCTCAAAAAAGAAGTGGTAGTTATATGATGGGAAAGAGGTATTAGCTAATGTTGTGGTAGTGATCATTTTACAGCACAAAAATGTTTTGAATCATGTGATGTATACTTATACTTTAAACTTCTACAGTGTTACAAGTCAATTGTATTTAAATAAAGCTGGAAAAAGAAAAACATATATGAGTGAATGGAAAGGAGTAAACAGGAAATATTTTAGAACAAGATAGGAGAACCTGCCTTATCAAGTTCTTATCAGGAAAGACTTCTTTACGATGAACCCCAGCAGGGCCTTTCCCATCTGGGATGCTAGGCTGGTTCCCAGAGCCCAGGTGGTGAATGGACGCCAAAAGCCGAAAGGCTTCACCCTTCCAGTAGGAAGGGCAGAGGGTGGTCTGAGCTCCAAGTGCCAGAGCTGTCAGTCACGTGGCTAGAAGTTTGGCTTTACCTGAGGATATCCATAGGGGACCTTTGGTGTACCGTCAGTCTTGACTAGGCTTTTAATGCAATGAATTGAGTCACAAGGAGAACTGAATTGCACGTCCTTCTAGTAGCAGAGGACTGGTTTGTGTTTGGAGAACTTTGTTTTAGTTCATATTCATTTAAAATAATCTTTGGGGGGTTCTCCATGTAGGTACATACATAGAGGTCTGGTAGTAGAAAAGTTTTCTTAGAGTCCAAAAAGTAATTAATTCACTAAAAGTCACATTTATCAGTGTTATCACTGCAGAACAGGACTTATACATCTTTTACTTTGCTTAATACTACTTGAAACTAGGAGTCTGTTTTTTAAAACATAATTTTGTTAAACTTATTATAAAACAGTAAATCATCTTTATGAAAATCTAATGAGATAGACAACTTGACATCTTCAGTTGATACCACACATGAGCAGTTTAAGAGACTTTCTCTTGGAACTTAATATTGCTCACAGTCAATGTCTGTAGAAATATGTGTCTTGACAAAAAAGTGCGATGCTAGAAAACTGTAGAAAAGCCTTATTACCAATTTTATATTTAATATTTAAAGTAGATTTTAAAAGTGAGGAATGCAGCAAGCCAAAACCAAAATAAGACATTTTAGTCTAAAGCCTTGCGTGTTTCCTGGTTTCCACCTGCTCTGTGTTCTCATATTTTTAAAATGATCCTGTATATAGAGAGTCTTGCCCTGCAGGTGAAACCTAAGCCTATCAGAAAGCTTGTAAATATTTGATCCTGAAAGTGTATCCCATGTGCTCTCTCAGGAAAGCAGGAGCAGGGAAGCAAACAGCTCAATCAGAAACAGATCAAGAGCCCGAGCTCACTTTCCTTCAGCGATGATTCCATCTGGAGACCTGCCTAGGGGTTCGTTCCTCCATTCAGGGAGAAAAAGTAAATATTTTGTTTGAGACACTGTAAAATCTGCAGTTGCACCAATGTTTCAGACCAGAATTTTGGGGTTTCTACTATGTTTGAAAACAGTTGCATCAGAATGTATTTTATTGTCTTACGGGAGTGCTTTGCAGATTTGTGTATCGTAGCATAACTTCTCTGAAATTTTCTCTTTATTAGAGAGTTCTAAATCAAGGAAAATAAGGCATAAAATAAATAAATAGTGAATCATAACTTCCCCTTTTCATTTGCTTCCAAACAGCTACACAGTTTTTCACATTGGAGGGCCTCTTTCCACGTATTTTTCTCTCTTCTAAGACTGAGCATAACTTCTTTCTGAATTTTGACCACGCACATTCCTTCATGGGGAAGAGATTCTTCATACCTTCCATGCACTATTTTCTTCAAAAACTGTCTTTTTAATTGTGAAGGAGGTGTTGTTACATATGTGTATATTATTACATATGTGTATATTATTACATATGTGTATATTCTGCAGGGAACAACTCCTGCATTGGCCGCGTGCACTGCGTGCAGCAGTACGAGGTCTAGAAAACGAGGCATCCCTACACCATAGGGGGTTCGCAGGCTCAGTCTGATCTTAGGTGGTATTCAGAAGGGTCCTCAGGCCTTTCTGCAGCAGGTTATCCAGCACAGGTAAAGAGGGACGACATTTTTAAGAATCACTTTTGGACTCTAGATCAATTTAAGGGATTTATAAGGGTATGTTGGCATATTATTGTGGATTATGTCTTGAAAGTTAAATCTCTTAGCAAATGAAAATCATATTGTTATCTTAGATGTAGAGGTTGAAGGCAGACATGGGAAGGAGGGAGGAGAGCTCTGGACGTCACAGGGAGAGGGACGAAATCTGTGGTATGGGACAACTGAGAAAAGGAGCCAGGCACAGGGGTTTGAAAGGTGACCACTAATGGTCAGCCTAGGAAGAGAGAAAATCATTTCATATGTAGTTGTGACAGATAAAGGAGAGAGTTTGGAGGAAGGCATGGCCCCAGGAGAGCAGATTGCAGCGTTTGAGACAAAAAGTAAGTTGTGTTTTAGAAAAGTGAGAAAAGAGAACCAAAGCAGTCTTTCTTTCCACATTTTTAAACTTTATAAGGCATTTTCATGTAGTCTTCCTCACTTGTTCACTCTAATTTTGGCAGAAGTTTTCATTAGGCTGCGCCAAATGCTCCATAACTGCATGTGTAAATGGCGTAGCTGATGGAAGGACTGTCTTGATTTGCTGAGTTTGTCATCCATGTAGATCACAATGAATCATACACACCTTCTGCCATGTTAGTAAACAGCCAGCCTGAATCATATTTTTATTTAGTGATTCTACTACTTCCATCTCTAACAAAAGAAACATTATTTTATTATTAGTGTACCTTAAGGTTTGGCACAGCTACGTATTTTGGAGCACCCAGAGTGGCCAAATTTTACTGACTGTCTTGAGTACTTGTTCAGTTTAAGCCCAAATAGTCCAACCAAGTGTACCTACATTTAAAGTCTAAGCCATTACTTTGTAGATATATTGGTCTAATTGTATGGTGCTATTTTTTAAAGTTATAATAAAATTATGGTTACCTTCTCTTATTTAAAGTGTGGTTTTAATTGTAAACAAAATACCAATACAAGTCAGTTTTCCATAAGTGAACTTACTAGTCTGAGTACCATGAAGGAAAAAATTTAGTTATATGCCTGTTCTTACCATGTGCCAGGTATTCTATGTAACTCTTACTGGACATCAGAATTAGCAAATCTTGACTTCTGGTCAAGATGCCAGAGTAGAAGTATCCTGTGCATGCCTCCTCCCAAGACTACATCAAAATTACTGCTAAATACAGAACTCTCATTGAGAACTACCTGAAGAGTGGCTGAACAGAAATTCCACAACTAAAGATATAAAGAAGACATGACAAGGCTGGTAGAAGAAGTGGAGACATTGAACAGGCAGGTCCTACACCCATGATGTGGTCATTAAGAATCAGGAAGGATATCTCAGGTGCAGAGGCCCCCCTGAGGGATGATGGGTCCCAGCCCCACGCCTGGCTCCACACCAAAGTCTCTGGGAAATAATGGTACTCTATAGCTCAGCCTGGGAGAGTGCAAAGATAGTACCCACCCTTGGAGCACGAGCGAGGAAAGAAGAGTTCCCCTAAAATGTGGCTGTGAAAACCAGTAGGGATTACTCCAGGGAGTAATCTCCAGGGAGATGGAGTGCTGTTGGAGTCCTGGGCATTCCACTTGAAGGGCTGGCATTAGACAATGGTCACTTAGAAACATGCTCACTCTGGGATCCAGTGCAGGGGCAGTAGCTCAAAAGTGCCAGAGACATATGGGGAGAGACCGAATGTACTAGCTTCAAGATGAGGGATAGAAGGGCAAGAGTCAGGACAGCTCTCTCTGGGAAGTGCTGGTAGGTACCACTGTTTCTTTGTTGAACACTTCTTCCACCCAGGAGGCAGGTATGGGCAGGTGCAAAATTCATGCTCTCCATTTACCTGGCTAACGTTAGTAACCCTCCATGATGACCCCTCAGACCCCAACCCACACAAGTCAAGTGCTTGGCCCAAGCTGCTTTCTGTAGCTTTTCCACAGAGGCAGCCTGGCTCAGCTCACTCTAATGACTTTCCTAAAACCTCTTAAAGGTCTTCCAACCCGAAACAGAAGCGCCGGCCTCACCATACCCTGAATTTCTTGTGAAGTGGCCCCAGGCCTGGCAGAAGTGGTGACTATTCTCAACTTGTATTGGAACTCCCATTAGGTAGCCACAAGTCTGCCACAAGCTGCAGCCAGTGTTGTCTAGGATATAACTGCAACTAAGCAGCCAAAAAAAAATCAGCATAACTGATGGCTGGCCTTAGTGCCTATGAAGGGGTCCCAAGCCCAGCACTAGTGGCAGCTGGCCTCGGTTCACAGCATAGTGCTCCCAAGCATTTCCAAGGCTGGCACAGTGGCAATCAATTGCACATAACTTTATAGTTCCCACCAGGCAACACCAAGCCTGGCACGAAGTCAGCTGAACTTCACTTGAGTCCCTCCTGAGAGGTTCCAGAACCAACATACTCACTGGCTGGCTTCAGGACACCCTAGAGAACCACTCGGTCACCACTCAAAACAACAAACCCAAGGGAAGACTGAACTGGCACCAGAGCCCACCTAAAGTAACCCCAGTGATGTGGGGGTCAGCCTTGCACAACAGCTTGTCCAAAGCAGTCATGGTCAGCCCTCACAGCTTGTCAGCCTGAGGGTCAGTCCTACTCAATGACATATCAACAGCAATGGAGGCTCAACTACAATAGGAGGGCACACACACGAGACATCACTGGAGCACCCAGCTCATTGTGAATGGAGAGACTGTGCCCCTGAGCCTCATAGGATAACCTGCAATGTAAGGCCACTCTGCCAAGACTGAAAGGCGTAGCAAATCTACATAATACCATGAAAACAAACACAGGAACTCAGCCAAAATGAGGAGAGAAAGAAATACATTCCAAATAAAAGAATAGAACAGAACTCCAGGAAAAGAAATAGACAAAATGAAGAAAAGCAATCTATCAGAAAGTTCAAAATGCTGGTTATAAAGATGCTCAATGAACTTAAGGGAAAAACAGATGATCTCAGTGAGAAGTTCAACAAATAGAGGCAAATTTATAGTGATACAGGCCTCCCTCAAGAAATAAGGAAAATCTCAAATAAGCAATCTAATGATACACCTAAAAGAACGAGTAAAAGAACAAGCCCAAAGCGAATACAAGGAAGGAAATAATATAGATCAGAGCAGAAAAAAGAAAGAATGAAATAGAGTCTACAAAAACAATAGACATGGTCAACGCCACCAAGAGCTGATTCTTTTTCTTTTAAGATTTTATTTATTTATTTTTAGAGAGAGGGGAAGGGAAGGAGAAAGAGAGGGAGAGAAACATCAATGTATGGTTGCCTCTAGCCTGCCCCACACTGGAGACCTGGCCCACAACCCAGGCATGTGCCCTGACTGGGAATCAAACTGGTGACCCTTTTGTTCACAACCCTACACTCAATCCACTGAACCACACCAGCCAAGGCTAATGAAGACCTGGTTCTTTGAAAAAATAAACAAAATTGACAAACCTTTAGCCAGACTCATCCAAAAAAAAAGGAGGGGCCAATAAATAAAATTAGAATTGAAAGAGGAGAAGTGACAACTGACACCACAAAAATGCAAAGGAATATAAAACAATACTATGAACAATTACATGCCAACAAACTGGACAACCTGGAAAAATAGATAAAATCCTAGAAACACAATCTTTTAAGAGTTATTTGAGAAGAAACAAAAAATCTGGACAGAACAATAAATACTAAATGAAAACAAATCAGTAATCAAAAGTCCCAACAAACAAAAGCCCAGGACCAAATAGCATATCAGGTGAATTCTATCAAACATTTAAAGAATTAATACCTACTCTTCTTAACCTATTACAAAAATTTGAAGAGGAGAGAAGGCTCCCAAAATCAGTTAATGAGGTCAGCATTACCCTGATACCCAAAACAGACAATGATACAAGAAAAGAAAATTATAGGCCACTGTCACTGATGAACATAGATGAAAAAATTCTCAACAAAATATTAGCAAACTAATTTGAGAAATTCATTTAAAAAATCATACACCATGATCACATGGTGTTTATTCTTGGGAGGCAAGGTTGTTTCAATATCTGGAAACCAATTAATGTGATACACCACTTGAACAAAATGAAGAATAAAAATCATATGATCATATTGATAGATGCAGAAAATGCATTTGACAAAAGGCAACATCCATTTATGATAAAAACTCTCAGCGAAGTGGGGATAGAAGGAACATAGTCAACATAATAAAAGCCTTACATGATGAACCCACAGCAAATGATATACTTGATGGTGAAAATCTGAAAGCTTTTTCTTTTCGATCAGCAGTAAGACAAGGATGTCCACTTTCACCACTTTTATTCCAGCATAGTATTGGAAGTCCTAGCCACAACAATCAGACAAACAGGAAAGGAAGAAGTAAAACTGACATTATTTGCAAATGACATGATACAATTATAGATAGCAAGAACCACCGAATATTACAACTAATAAATACAACTAAAGATTCCACCGAATATTACAACTAATAAATACATTCAGTAATGTAAAAGAAATTAGTTGCATTTTATACACCAATAAAGAACTGTCAGAAAGGTAAATTAAGAAAATAATCACCTTTACAATTGCATCGAAAAGAATAAATACCTAGAAATAAATTTAACCAAGGAGATAAAAGACTTATGCTGAGCAAACTATAAGACATTAAAGAAAGAAACCAAATATACAAATAAAGGAAGCATATACCGTGTTCATGGATAGGGAAAATTAACATCATTAAAATGTCCATACTACCCAAAGTGATGCACAGATTCAGTGCAGTCATTATCAAAAACACAAATACTATTTTTCGCAGAACTAGCACAAATTATTTTAAATTTATATAGAACCACAAAGGATACAGAATAGCCAGTACCATGTTGAGAAAGAAGAACGTAGTGGAGCTATAATGCTACCTGATGTCACACTGCACCGTAAGGCTATAGTAATCAAAACTGCATGGCACTGGCATAAAAAAAAAAACCAGACACACAAATCAACAGAACAGAATAGAGAGCCCAGAAATAAGCCCATACCTACATGGTCAATTAATCTATGACAAAGCAAGCAAGAATATACAATGGGGTAAAGACAGTCTCTTCAATAAATAGGGTTGTCAAAAGAATCAAACTGGATCACTTTTTAACACTATAAATATGAATAAACTCAAAATGAATTGAAGACTTAAATGGGCCCTGGCTGGATGGCTGGGTTGACTGGTGTATTGTTCTATACACCAAAAGGTGGTGGGTTTGCTCCCCTATCAGGGCACACCCCCAGGCTGCAGGTCCGAGCTCCACTCAGGATGTATATGGAAGGCAGCTGATCTGTGTTTCTCTCTCACCTCAATGTCTGTCTGTCTCTCTCTCTTCCTCTCTGCATCTCTTTTTCCTCCCTCCCTCTTTGAAAAATCATTAAACATATCCTTGAGTGAAGATTAAGTCTTAAATTGTTAAGACTTAAATGTGAGACCCCAAACCATAAAATTCCTTAGAGAAAACGTAAGTAGTAAACTCTTTGACATTGCTCTTAGTAATACTCTTTTGGATATGTCTCTTCAGGCAAGGGAAACAAAACAAAAAATAAATCAGTGGGACTACATCAAACAAAAAGTTTTTGTACAGTGAAGGAAATCATCAAGAAGACAAAAAGGCAATCTTTCTGAATGGACAGAATGTTTGCCAGTGATATATCCCATAAGAGATTAATATCCAAATCTGTATAAGGAACTCATACAACTTAACACTAAAAAAATTGTATTAAAAAAAACGGCAGAGGACCTGAATAAACATTCATACAGATGGCCAATAGACATTTATTTGAAGAGATGCTCAACATCACTAATCATCAAGGAAATGCAAATAAAAACCACAATGAAATATCACCTCACACCTATCAGAATGGCTGTCATCAATAAATCAACAAATAAGTGTTGGCAACCCTAGTGCACTATGGATATAAGTGTATATTGGTGCAACCACTATGGAAAACAGAATGGAGATTCTTCAAAACAATTAAAATCAAACTGCCTTATGACCCAGCAGCCTCTGAGTATTCAGCTGAAGAAATCTAAAACACCAGTTGGATACATGCATCCCTGTTTGTTGCAGCATTGCCAAGATATGGAAGCAACCTCAGTGTCCATCAATAGACAAATAAATACAGAAGCAGGGGTGCATATCTCCAATGGAATATTACTCAGCAATAAAAAAAGAATAAAATCTTGGCATTTGTGATGATGTGGATGGTCCCGGAAGGTCTTATGCTAGGTGAAATGAGTCAGTCAGGGAAAGATAAATGCCATATGATTTCAGTGATATGTGAAATCTTAAAAATAAAACAGAAACAAGATCATAGAGAAAACAGACTGATGGGTGCTGGATGTGAGGGAGGCTGAGGGGCTGGGCTAAAAGGTGGAGGGTGTAAGAAGTCCGGAATTTGCAACCTTCACGTATTTGGGTTCGGCCCCTCCCCCATGCTCGATTAGGAGGCATCAAAATACTACCTAAACCTTTTTTACAGCAGTAGCATTTGGTAGATATAGTATTACTTATTTGGAGAATTACTATGTGATTGGCCTTTGTTTCATTTTTTAGAAGTTTTAAAATAACGTACATGTATCGCACACAGAGATTTCAGAAAGCTAAGGAATGTGTTCCACATGTTTCTTTTTTTGACTGTCAAAAAAAAACCATTTACTCAAAAAAAATCTTTATTGCCTTAAAGAATGTCTAGATGACTAAAAAGTATAGTGGGTCATTATTCTTTATGATGTTTACATGGCAGGCAAAAAAACCCCACAGAATAAATTGCATACATTAGGTTGTATTTTAATTTTTTTCACGTTTAGAGCACAGAGTTAAATGATTTTGGTTTCAAATCCTGTAGCAGCACTGTAAGGGCAAAAGTCTTAATAAAACACATTAAGCTGTTTCTCATGAGAAGATATTACATCTTGTATTTTATACGTCTCACAGAGATTTCCTACTTTACTTGGTCAGATAAATGTTACCAGTGTTATAACAATAAATAAGGAATGTTGACATTAAAACTTATCTTTATATTAAATTTCAGATATTGCTGGGTTGAAAAACACTAGCTGGCACAAAAATGTTTAGATACATGGGCTATAGCGCTCACAAGTAACAGTAGAATGTTTTTCCTCCCTTGGATAAGGGTGACAAGTGAATTTAATATATTTTAGATAAGCGTTCTGCCCATGGATCAGATTAATATGGATGATTTTGAGTGTGTCTTTTTGGGAGGTTTTTTCATAGCAAATGGACGTAATGTTTTCTTCAGATTCTTAGAGAAATCTATGATTTATTAAATAATTAGGACTGTGACTTAGCAGAAGAGGCCTTTTTTTTTGTATTGAGAAGCATGTAAACATATTATTACCTTTATATTAAAGGTGTATTTTTGTCATATTTTCTCAGGATAATAATATATCAGAAGCACAAAATATGTTCATTTAATCAGTAAATCTTTACAGACTCCTGCTCACTTGTGTAGCAGGGTATGTGTTTGCACTTTGACCTCTCATTTCCTTTATAATTAGGAGAGTAACCATGAGCTCTATTCTTCCTCTGTAAGAATATTTGTGTATATTCTATAAGTAAGACTCTGAAGGGAACTACTTCAACCGCTCACTTTTTGAATGTGGGAAGTAGGGCCCAAAGAAGTGAAGTTACTTTTCTCAAGTCAAATATTGTGGTACATATACACAATGGAATTCTATGCAGCAGAGAGAAAGAAGGAGCTACTACCTTTTGCAACAACATGGATGGAACTGGAAAGCATTATGCTGAGTGAAATAGGCCAGGCATTGAAGGACAAATACCATATGATCTCACCTTTGACAGGAAGCTAAAGAATAAAACAAACAAGCAAACAGAATAAAAACAAAGACACTGAAATAGAGAACAAGTGGGCAGTGACCAGAGGGGGAGAGGGAAGGGAACTTAAGGGGAAAAAGGGGGAGGGATTTTGAGGAACAAGTATGAAAGACACAGAGATGAGGACTGGGGGGGGGGATGGGAGGGAGGGGGGAGACCAGGCGGGGGGGTGGGGTGGGATGGGAGAAATAGATAAAAAAAATGTACTTGAAAAGTAACTAAATAAAAAAAATAAAATAAAAATAAATAAATAAATAAATAAATAAATAAATAACCTTTAACATTAAAAAAAAATCCAATTAATAAAGAATTGAAAGCAACACTGAACGCCTTTCTATTGCATTCTTCCAAACCTGGTCTGGTTTTGAATAATGTTTACAAATATAGCAAGTCCTTAAATAACATCATTATTTTCCAATGCGATTTCTTTATCACATGGATGAGATGCCCTCAGGGACTCAACTCTTACTTAAATCAATTAGCCTATGGTAAAATTGGTTTTGTTATATGTCATTTCTCCTAACGTCTCAGAACGTATATCAGTGATGTTAAGACTCAACTGTATGTTGTTGGTGAAAGGGACAAAAACTTGGGTAAAGTTAAGCTTAAGTGCTTCCTGTGAATTTCAGCTGCCTTTCAATGAGTTATTTGTATACCAAAATTAGCTCCAGTTTAGAGCTAATATGAACTTTAAAATAATATTTTTGGTTTTCTGTATGTTGAAATAAATAGTACTCTTTTGCATAGATAACTATATTAAGTTGTATTTCATTTTGTGTAAAATTTTGGATTTCCCTTATCCTTAGTAAGATATGATGCTTGGAAGAGTTCCACCTCTGTAAAAATTTTAATACAGAAGCATGCATGCATTTGTTAGATGGCTTTCCAACTTTGATGCAAAGTCCTCTTGCACACATGAGATGATGTGAGTAATTGATACAAGATTAGAAACTAGCCTAAATACTGAGCAAGAGCAGACATACTTCTACTAAGAAATGCAGTAGTACTTACAGAGCTCTGTAAACATTAACAGGAATGGAAGTAAACTAAATTACAGTTATTATGAGATACAGCTGAAATATATGCACACACATACACAGATAGCTGTAGCTATGCCATTTTCTATATATTTGTGTGCAGCTATCTTAAACACATTCATTAATGTAGCATGTTTGAAATTTACAAAGTATTTTGTGTATGTGTGGGGGACATGCATAATAAAATGCTACCTTAAAAATTCACCCTGTTAAACATGTAGAGTTATTTATAATACTGCATCTTACCCTAATTTGCATCTCCCATAGTGAGCTGTCCATAGAAACTACCTAATAAATATGTTTTAGTAAACAGAGAATGAAGGCTCTTTGGCATGTGTCTACCAAATTGTACTACACAGCAGAGGGAGTCGGCATTATGTCAAGGCTAACGTTAAATATCAGTAAACAGGAAACTGTTATTAACAAGTTCAGTCATTGATGTCGGTTTTACTTCTCTCTTAAGGATTTCTCCCCCAACCCTCTACTCTGTCTGTAGAGTCTTCCTTCTCTTCAAGGCAAAATTCAGATACCATTTCCTCCATGAAACCTGCTCTGATTTATCCCAGCCTGAAATAATTTCCTTCCCCCTTAAACTCATAATGTTTTCCTAATTTACCTGAATTAGTACTTCTCAGTTTCCCTTTTAAGCATTCATATATACATCAGATCTTTTTCACTACATTATAAATTTTGTAGTCAAGGGCTGTATTTTAAATGTATTGCTATGTTAAGCCTTTTGTAAGTGAATAATTAGTAAATACTGGCTTATTTCCTGATTTATTCTTTACCTTACAGAAAACTGAAGGTACTGCTAAGATCTATCCTTCTGTAGTACTTCTGACAGAAGAGGAGGTCTCCCTGTGAAATTAGCACTTGTTCAACTAGGAGACATTTATGAGATGCACATTGTATTGTCCAGTAAGAAGCTAAAATCGCCTGTAATAAATTACAGGAGACTTTTGTTCAAGTAAACATATTTTATTTGACAGGAAATCATAAATATGGCCCCAACTGATTTGTTCATAGCTTCAAATGAGCTTTGGCTCGTAACATGCTTCCTCGTGGCTGTGCATTACCAATTTAAGACCTTGTGACCCAACAAACAGCAAAATATTTTGTGATGTGGAAGGAAGTGTAATTCCCACAGATATTTTCTATTTTTATCTATTGCAAGATACTGATTGAGACTCCAACCTGCTACATCAGCAATTTTCAAGTGGTGTGCCACAAGAATTTTTAAAACAAACAATACCTGACTATTTAGTCAGAGGCACTGACCTTTTCCCCCTAGATTGCCAGATTTAAAAAAATGATAACAGCCAACACAACAATAGCTGACTGGTGTGAGTGTTTCAAAATTTTACCTAATTTTTTTATCAGATCAGCAAATATATATATATTTTGATATGCCGCAGAACTTTGGTAATTAGTTTATATGTGCCATGAGATGAAAAAGGTTGAAAATTATCATGCTACACTACCCTAATGATACTGACATGATTAAAATATGTTTGTCCCCAAGACCTAGCCCTAGTGCTTATCTGATATTTTCTAACTTTGGCTCCATGGCTCCCTCTACACCAGTCACAGTGGTCTCTTTACTGCTCTCTAAACACAAGTATTCTTTTTTTTCAATGGTTTGTTCTGATCTTGTTCACTTTTTACTTTAAATGCTATCCTTTCAGATAAGTTCATAGTTCACTTTCCTACTTCATCCAGGTCTTAGCTCAAATACGACTTTATCAGAACAATGTGCCTTGAAAGCATGTAGTAAAGTAGCATCTCTCTCCTGTCACTTGTTTTTCTGCATTATTCTTATCTTGTTATTTTACCCTCATTTTTCTCCGCCACCAGAATGTTGGGTCCATGAGAGCACAATCTGTGTATGCATTATTTTCCACAACAATATACTTTGAACCCAAAGCTGTGTAGAAACTCAACAAATACTTCTTTAATAATGGGATGAACAGTTACCACTACTGAGCAGTAGATGTTTTAAGTTTCCCAAGACAAAGACATAGTTACATAAGCTCTTGACACTAGTCAATCATTTTATGATATTGAATTTTATATAGAATGTGAGGTCGATCCAGAAGGTATTCCCCTCCGTGTAATATAAAAAGTAGAGACACTTGTTGAACAAGATACAAGATACAAGGAACATTGTACATAGGACAATGACATCTCAGTCCCCTTCAAAGTAGGCACTTTGGGACCTCACACAGTTCTCCCAAACACCATCAGCTGCCCTGTTGTATTTTCCTGAATCTCATTGATGATCTATAATTTCTTCCCTTTCAAAGATGATTTTAGTTTTGGGAAAAGCCAGAAGTCGCAGAGTGCCAAATCTGGGCTGTAGGGGGGCTGAGTCACCTGGATGATTTGATGTTTCCCCCAAAAACTCTGCACCAGATGATGCATAAGTGGGTATGCTGCTGTGGTGAAGCTTTCAATCACTATTTGCTTATAGCTGAAGCTTTCTGAACCATCCAAATAGTTTCCACAGAGGAATACTCAAGTTTAATGCAAAATTTGATGCAGATTTGTTGCTGTAATCATTCAGTAATTTTGAATGTGATGGCCACACAGTCCACATGCTCACTCAGTAGCATCTACCACCCCCACTGACTAGTACAATGAAGTTGTCATTGTTCATGAATGTTCATTCCAGTCCACTCTCCTTGGCTGCCAGGTTACATTGATGTCACACAAACCATGCTCCTTATATTAACAATGGCTGGGATTTTTCTGCACAGACCTTGTATATTGGGTGGCTTCCACAATAGGAATTTAATGAATATTTATTGTTTGGTTTACTCAGAATAACACCTCTTTTTTCTAAGAAACTGTTCCCCAACCACTCTGGATATATGGGTATTTTTATTGGTTTTCTATCCTTACCCAAAGATACTTTTTCATTGCTTTTAAAAGAGGAAAGGAGAGAGAGAAACATCAGTGCAAGAGAGAAGCATCAGTTGGTTTCCTCCTGTATGTGCCCAGACCAGGGATCCAACCCACAACCTACATATGTGCCCTGACAGGATTCAAACCCACAACCTTTTGGTAATAGGACAATGCACCAATTAACTGAGCCACACTGGCCAGGGCCAACCTTGTGGGTTTTGTTAGAGCCTATACATTATAGCACTTTTCCCAATTTCCCATACCCAACACACACACTCCTCTGAGGTGTATGAGTGGACTCATTGCCCCAGTGCTGGCCATCTTTGTACCCTAGTGCACTTGGCTTTGACAACTGTTCCAGAGATGAACATGTGATTCTAGGTGGGTCAGTAAAGATCCTTTGCCCAAGACTTTTCTGGTTGTCACTCATAAAAAAGTACTTGATTTTCTTATATAAAACCCTGTGGCCTTTGTCATAGCAGATACGAAAGTGTAAAACCAACACAGAGAAAAAACAAATGATGAGAGGAGGTGAGAAATAAAACAACAAAAAGGAAGAAGGACTCATGGACATGGGCAACAGTGTGGTGATTGCTGAGGAGAGGGGTATAAGGGGACTAAATGGTAACTGAAGAAATATAATAAGGATTAAATAAAATAAAAAATAAAATGTTTATCAACAAAGAAAACTAAAAAGAAAGAGAAAAGAGAGGAAGGAAGGGAAGAAAGGAAGGAGAGATGGAGAGAGAGAGAGAGGGAAACAGAGAGGGAAAGAGATAGAAAAAATGAGGGGGAGAGAGAGAAATAGAGAGAGGAAGGCGAGGAGAGAGGGAGGAAGGTGAGGAGAGAGGGAGGAAGGTGAGAGAGGGAGGAAGGTGAGGAGAGAGGGAAAGAGCAAATTAGCTCTCTAGATCAGCTCCACTAAATTCTTTCACATTTTACTTAAGCAAACCAATGAATTTGTTTTTTATTGATATTGTTGTTTGTTGTTGTTAAATGATTCAACTTAACCCATCCTGATTAATACAGGATGCAATATAGTAGAATTGGCGGACAATATCTCCAGCAGTTTTTAGGATACATGTGGGAAAAAAATTCCCCATCACATGACATTTTCTTTTTAAGAAAATGTCTTTTTTAAAAAGAAAATTTATTCATTTTTAGAGAGGGGAAGGAACAGAGAAAATGAGAAAAAGACAAATTGTGTGGTTGCCTCTTGAGTGCCCTCTACTGGGAACCTGGCCTGCAACCCAGGCACGTGCCCTGACTGGGAATCAAATCCACCACCCTTTGGTTCACAGTCTGGCATTCAATCCACTGAGCCACACTAGCCAGAGCAGGACATGTATTTTTTAAATATTTTGTAATGATGATCAATAAGTGCAAGAGAATAACCTTAAAGTGGAATTCAGGAAAATCATCTTTGCAGGAGCCTAAGCTAATGAGTTACAGTTATGTGTCTTTCTGGTAAATTAAATTGATATACGATAGAACTCAAATTTTTAGAAGAGGATGGACAGTATATTCCTTAATGTGTCTTTCTTTAATTTTTTCTGAATCTGCCTTTGACAAGAGCTAGGTAGAAATGAATCCAATATTAAACTCAGTGAAAAGGATGCTAGGAGTTGTCATAGTCCAGCCAGAAAGCAGAAGACATAAGCAATTGAATGTAGGAAATTATTTATGCATGTTATGGGAGAACTATAACATTAAACAGACGATGAGCAAGGGTCTGGACTGGGGCAGGGCAAACCAGGTGCCTAGGTACAACATTTAGGGGGCAGTTGTGCTCAGGGGCTTACTCTGCACTGGCCAGTCTAAGAGTGCAGCCTCCGTAAATCTAGCACCTTGGGTGCCTCACTTTTTAGGAGATTAGAAACAGCAGAAAACCACCATTGTGATATCCATGAGGCCCCTTAACTGGATGAACAAGGGAAGGGGACAGGGTTACTGCACCCCAGCATCTAGTCACCAGGAGGAGGCCAGACCCATGGTGGGCTGATCCCCAGTCAAGAAGGCATTGGGAGCCAGAGAGGACAGAGGGCCTGCTGGAGACACCGAGAAGGGGAAATATTCTGGCTCCTCCCTCCTTCAGAGCCTTCTACCCACTGAACCTGCAGGAGTCCTGCTGACATGGGAGTTTGGGGAATACGGCCTGAGGGATCAGTCCTCTGAGATAATGAGCAAGAAAGGGATGGACACGCGAGCCCTCCCAGAACAAACAGGCATTCGACTATGACAGGGCTGTGTTCTTTGTAACTCAGGTGTAGACGGCACCTTTCTGGTTGTGTTGTGACAGCTGTAGAGACTTTCATTGTTGCCCAGATTAGATATTTGGCCATATCAATCTATTTTTTCGCATAATTAATATTTTTGTCATTTCTCACATATCCTATATCTAATTTTTCTCCTCTGAATGTTATTTAGTCAGCAAGGAAATTAGCACTTGAATTAGACTAGATCTAAAGATCGATGTCTGCATATCTTTTTAACTAAGCTTGGTATTGAATTTGAGGTAATTGGGAGCATTAAAGTAAAAAAAAAAACTGGTCACGTGGAAGCTTTTGTAAACCTAGTGGTATTGGGCAGCCTTGCCACAAATATCAAATATGTGTGGGTTTGGCACTCTTCAGGAGAATCTTCAACAAGTGACTTTTTAAAGTATGTTTTGTAGGGCTTTTTCTTGGCTATCAGTGCTGGACATCATAGCTGTGTGCCATCTGGAGGCTTATTGCATGTGTCTTCTCAAGAAATCACCGTGTCTCTCCCTGCTCAGAATTTCCCTGTCATAGTCCAGATGCCCCGGAATAGACTTAACCTCAGTAATGTGTGGCCTCAAACTACAATGGAAGAAGGCCTTGATATTTTAATTTTATCTGTCTATGTTCATAACTTTATGACACAATTACATGTTATTGAGCAAACTAAATTCGACTCACATTTATAGAAAGCCTTAAGATTGGATAGCTTCTAGGGAAGCCAGCAAAAATGTAACAGCTTTACCCACTGTAGAGGGGTTTTTATTTCCTACGTAGATTTAGATTGTTTTTAATACTTTTGGTGGCAAGGAAATCATTATTTTTAGAGTTAAGCTATTTAAGTTTGGGCAGCATTAAATGGCTAGAGAGTTATCCCTCATAATTAAGCACAGTTGCCTCTCTCTTTTTTCCTCTGGAACCATCAGAGTGTGTCTACTTCCCAGACCACATAATCATCCTGAACTATGTAACTACAACTGTCATCTGCCTCTGAATTTTATTGAAGATAAATGCCCACAACGGCCTCGACCATTAATTGTATCGTGTTTTGAGAAATGTTGGTTTGACCTTGTTCACTTTTTGCCTTAAACACTCTTCTTGCAGATAGTTGGTTTGCTCTAAACCTGCCTCATCTCATATATATTTAACTGTAATCATGCCTACTTTTCTTTCCCTCCCTTCTTTGAATAATTGGCTTCGACTGGAAAAAAAACATTCTGATTTCATGTATGCCAAGCTTTCTCTCTTCTTTCAAGTTGTACTCATTGCTTAGAAGAGTTAATACCACTGTGACTGTAAATATCTCGTGAGATATTCAGATCAGTGGTGGCTCTACAGTAAACAGGGTCCTTGGTAAGTTACTTAGAAATCAAGTTGGACTTCAGTTATTTGAGATGAACAGTAAGAATGTGAGTGATAATACTCATACAGTGATACAATATCGTAAGATATTTTAAACTCTATATATCTTAAGTATATGACAATGTCCAGTTTAATGAATCCTCCAGTTTAAATGCCTCCAAATAGATATCACCTAATAAATGGCTAAATATATAGGGTCTGGCACAAATAATCCCCCTCCTTTTTATTACAAAATCTTATACTAAAAAATCATGAGCATGTAATTCTATAACATAACAATATTACACTCAAGCACACCATATAACACTTTAGGTGAAATGTTCAAATTAAAACTATAAATCGTTACACACATATTATTACCCTACCAGTCACACTCAAAGCAGGCATCACTCTGCCGGACCCTGTATGTGTTAATCGGCCTTGTCATTCCTTATTTTAAAAAGTGTCTCAAATTTTTCTGACCTTCTTTCCTCCTATTCCTAAGAGTGAGCTAAGTTTGAAGGGAGTTTAAGCATCATCCTGCCATTAGTCACGGTTCCCTGGTCTGATGGCATTCTTGGTCCTCAGGGGTCTGAGATGGAGCTTCCCAGGCCGTTCAGCCTCTGTCCTTGTGAAGGTGGCCTAAGCAGGGTCTGCGGTTACTGGCCCATACTCTGGTTCCTTCATGTGCACCGGTGCCCTTTCACCCTACTGGTAGAAACGGGACACTGCTGTGTGCTTCCTGTGACACATTTGAGTGCCCTTTTGTCTTTGAAGTTGTCTTGAGTCCCACTTGCCAGGTACCTCACTTTGCCTTTGCCGCCCTGGCATCTCAGCCAGCAAGATAGGAGTTTCTGAGTCTTGTATACAACTCCAGTACACAACTTTGGAAGCAGAACCAGTCTCCTCTGTTCTAGGGCTCCCCTAAACCTATGTAAAATTTCTATCACCCATTATCCCTGGCCACACCCCTATTACTCAGCAGGGAGGAGGAGCCTTGGACTCTTCTTAGAGAGCCAGGTAGCATGTTATCATATCTTTTTAAATTATTTTACTGCTCAATGGAAACCAATTCTTTGGGTTATAAGAAGGCTTAACTATGTCCTAGAGGAGAACATTGGCAAGAAAATCTCAGATATTTCACTCAGCAACTTTTTTACTGATATGTCCCCCAGAGCAAGGGACATAAAGGAAAGAGTAAACAAATGGGATCTCATCAAAATTAAAAGCTTTTGCACGGCTAAAGAAAACAGTATTAAAATAAAAAGAGATCCAACTGTATGGGAAAACATATTTGCCAATGATACCTCAGACAAGGGTTTAATCTCCAAAATATACAAAGAACTTACATGACTCCACTCTAACAAGACAAGCAACCCAATTAAAAAGTTGGCAAAGGACTTGAACAGACACTTCTTCAAGGAGGACATACAGAGGATCCAGAGACACATGAAAAGATGCTCAATATCGCTAGCTACCAGAGAGATGCAAATTAAACCACAATGAGATATCACTTTACAATGGTCAGAGTGGCCATCATAAACAAAGCAACAAACAACAAGTGTTAGTGAGGTTGTGGGGAAAAGGGGACCCTAGTTCACTGTTGGTGGGATTGCAGACTGGTACAACCACTGTGGAAAACAGTATGGAACTTTCTAAAAAAAAAACTAAAAATGGACCTGCCTTTTGATCCAGCAATTCCACTGCTGGGATTATATCCTAAGAACCCTAAAACACCAATCCAAAAGAACCTATGGCACCCCAAATAACAGCACAATTTACAATAGCCAAGAGCTGGAAGCAACCTAGGTGCCCGTCAGTAAATAAATGGATCAAAAAATTATGCTACATATACACAATGGAATTCTATGCAGCAGAGAGAAAGAAGGAGCTACTACCCTTTGCAACAGCATGGATGGAACTGGAAAGCATTATGCCGAGTGAAATAAGCCAGGTGTTGAAAGACAAATACCATATGATCTCACCTTTAACAGGAAGCTAAACAAAAAAACAAACAAGCAAGCAAAATAAAAACAATGACACTGAAATAGAGAACAAGGGGACAGTGACCAGAGGGGAGGGAATTTCAGGGGGAAAAGGGGAAGCATTTACAGGAACTAATATAAAGGACACATGGACAACTAAGGGGGATGGAAATGGGGGGGAGGTGGGGAGCACTGGGGGGTGGGCTGGGATGGAAGTAAAAAACAGAAAACTGTACTTGAACAATAATTAATTTTTTAAAAAAAGAAAATAATACAATGATAAATAATAAAAAAATAAAATCTTTAAAAAAGGCTTAACTATGAATTAGAGTATGCCCAAAGCCATGAAATCACCCCAGATGCAGATGAGCAATGGGTATGTAATGAGAGATCAAAGAAAAAAAAAGAATGTTTGTTTCAAACTAAAGGGATACTTTAAGAAACATCATGTGTTAACTGGAATGCTTTAAGGAACGTCATATGTTAACTATCCAGTTTTCTATATTTATAATGATTTTTTTTAACTTTAAAAGATTTTACTTATTTTTAGAGAAGAGGAAAGGAGAAATAGGAAAGGAGAAAGAGGGAGAGAAACATAAATGTCTGGTTGTCTCTCATGTGCCCTCTACTGGGGACCTGGCCCACAACCCAGGCATGTGCCCTGACTGGGAATTGAACTGGTGACCTTTTGGTTCACAGTCCGGCACTAGCCAGGGCTATAATGGTTTTTAATAAAGCAACTTCTACCTTTCACTAGAGTTGATTCCATGTCCTATTCCAGATAATAAATCATTCTCCACTTATTTGTTAAACTAGAAACCATGGTGCTTTTATCAATAACAACTTTTTCTTCCATTATTCCTCATCAATTTAGACAATATTTTACCTCATTTATTTATCTCAAATTTATTTCTTAAAATATTACTATTCCAACTCTTGGCTATTGTTAATTGTGCTGCTATGAATATTGGGGTGCATAGGTTCTTTGAAATTGATGTTTTAGGATTCTTAGGATATAATTCTAGCAGTGGAATTGCTGGGTCAAAAGGCAGGTCAATTTTTATTTTTCTGAGAAAATCCATACTGTTTTCCATAATGGTTGTACCAGTCTGCAATCCCACCAACAGTGAACTAAGGACCCCTTTTCCGCACAACCTCTCCAACATTTGCTGTTTGTTGCTTTGTTTATGATAGCCATCCTGACCGGTGTAAAGTGGTATTTAAGGGGGAAAAAGGGGAGGGATTTGGAGGAACAAATAGGAAGGACACAGGGACGAGAACTAAGGGGGGTGGAAATGGGAGGGAGGTAGGGAGCATGGGGGCGGGGGGCTGGGATGGGAGAAATAGACAAAAAACTGTGCTTGAAAAATAACTAAATAAAATTATTTAAAAATATTAGTATTCCTTCTTCTGCATTTTAAATAATCACTGTAGTTAGTGCATTGCACTAACTTTCTAACTAGTATTGCTATTTACATATTTCCCAGTCTCCTTTTCATCTTAATTATTGCTTCCTTGCTAACAAAATGTGAGCCAAACAAAATGCTGATGATGGAATGATTATTTACAAACTTTTAGTAGATCTTTATTTCCTGGAGAATAAAGCTCCAGCCCTATAAAGAGGTAGGCAAGGCCTTCATGGTCAGGATCTGTCCCTCACCCGCTCCCCAACTCTCCTTACAATAAAGGTTGCATTAAAATCTCAGTGTGTCCTTGGCCTGTTCATCCTGTGTCTTTTCTCAATGTTTCCTCTCTATACAACATTCAGTCCCCATTTTTCAAAATCTTTCAAGGCCCAATTCAGAACCAAACTATTCATCGAACTTTTCCCCCTACCTCTGCTTCCTTGTTCCACTACAAAACATAGAAACTGCATCACTGGTGTTTCCGAACAGTTTTGTTTATAATTCTTACAATAGTTACCACATTCTACCTTGTATTGTAGATCACTGTATTTATGAATATCTTCTCTGCCAG
Source organism: Artibeus jamaicensis (assembly GCF_021234435.1). Classification (NCBI taxonomy): domain Eukaryota; kingdom Metazoa; phylum Chordata; class Mammalia; order Chiroptera; family Phyllostomidae; genus Artibeus; species Artibeus jamaicensis. The sequence continues at coordinate 870,197 of NW_026521859.1, forward strand.
GTCATTAACTTAATGATGGATTTAGTTACTAATGTTTGTTTCAAGTGACGGTAGCCAACTTGAGCTACCTTAAGCAAAAAGGGAGCCTGTCACGAGAACACCAGGACGTCTCGTGGCAACCTGTTGGAGGAAGTACACGAAGGGAGGGCAGAGGTGTGGGAGCCTTTACAACTGATTCTGAATCACAGCTTTCGCCACTTATCAAATATGTGACATTATGTGTGATTATATTAAATGTTGGGTGACTCAGTTTCCTCACTTATAAAGATTATGATAATAGTACTTATTTCCTGGGACTAACGTGTGTTAACTGCATAGGGCACAGCTCTCATTAAACGTTATTTTAAAACAAAGAGGGAGGAGATCAGAGTTGCGCCTCAGGAAGGACTGCAAGGCTGCCTGGAATTCAGGTGCCATTTCTCTGATTCAGCCGTGCTTCATTTTACCTTTTATTACAGACAAGAAGCTCCTCATTGCTCATGAAAAATGGCTTGTCTGTAGCCATATGCTGTGCATCTACCCTCTGAGAATGGTAGATTCTGTCTCTGTTTCTGCTCCAAATTCTGGGGGAGGCCACAGTGACTGACCCGGTGCTGGTCCAACCAGCTGCAGCCAGGATTAATAAAAAGTCACTGAGCAAACAAACAAAAGAAACAAGTTTTCAGAAACCCACCTTTATCATAAGGCGCTTCTAAAAGAAGGTTTAGGGAGCAAACAAAATAGTGATCTGCTAACATGTTTTTATTTATTTTGGTATCCTTATTATGTAGTTCTGTGTCTCTAATTCAGTTGTATCAAGTTAATTTGTTATCCTGTGTACATATACTTGCACTTGGTCTTAGTATTGCATGCATTATTTTTGCATGCATATCATCTGTTTGATTATTTTTAAAGTGTATGAATAGTAACTCGCTATGTTCTATGCCATATACTTACAGTATATGAATGAGATAGAGTGAAGTTCCTTACCTCATGAAGCTAATATATTCCTCACTGCTTTAACAGTTTTTTAATGTGTTCCTCCTAGGATCACAAGCCCTCACTGTAAGTGTTTTAAGTGTTGGGCACTGTTAAATCTTTGTCAGCACCACTGTGTTTTTAATTTTTTCTTTAACAGTTTTTTTTTGCTTATTAATCATTTAGTTATATTTTCACAACAGTAGGTAGGCCTCCCACTAACATCCATTTTGGACCTGGAAATCACTTACCTCCTATCAGTGAAATTCCAGAGACATAAGGGCTAAGTTCTAGCTTCATCTCTACAACTCAAGAATTCTGTGGCTTTTGGTAACTCCCTAAAAGCTCTGGGGCTTTTAAAATCAATTAATCAATCATGTGAAGAATTTTGACTAAATGATCTGGTTGTAAAAATTTGATTTGCAGACATTCATGAAAAATACATGATGACTTCCACCTTGAGAAGTACAAAATGTTTATTTACACAATGTTACTTACGACCTATCGGCTTTTCTTTTCTTCTACTCACCCTCATTACCATCATTTCCATCTGTCTGTCTCTCTAACATGTTTGAAGAGTATTGTGAGAGCACATAAGGCTTGGTCCAAGGGAAGCAGGTGTCGGCGCTAGGAAGATGGCCGACTCTTTCCAGGACTCTCAGCAGAAGAGCTCAATTACTAGGTTTCTTAGAAGAATGAACATTTATTTCCCTCAGAAGCTGAAGGGTCTCCTTGTTCCTTTAACATATATCTGTACCTCTTTCTGTCCTCTCCTCTCAGTCTACCTCAAGGACAATTTTCTCAACTAATTTCCTGGCTCGACTCCATGTTTCTGCCCTAATCTCAAACTTAGCCCTACCTTTCTTAGGTTTATCTCTATTAATTTTTTTCTCCTGTGTGTGGCATCATTTCTTTACTCACTTAATGAGCTCTGTTATTTATGGCTTCCAAGGTGCATAACTCACATATCACCCATATCTCTTCATTTACATGCACCCCGAGTTCTGCCCCAACTTTCTTCTTCATTTCATCTCACACACAGGTCCTCTGTCTGTCTCTCTGCCTTTGTCTCCACTGGGCTTGTTAAAGCCAGGATTTATTGGATGTTAAGTGCTAAGTATGGGATAAATGACTTCCTTGGAAGATTCTCATTGTATCCTCAATAAGCTTTACAGTTGTGGCGACAGAGAGGTAAAGTAACATAGCAAGGTCACAGTTAACAAGTGTCAGAGCAGGTTCAAACAGAAGTCTGTCTCTTGAAACTGATCTCTTAAGCACTAGGCTATATGCTGTACATTTGCCTTTAAATCTGTGGCCAGCTCTCCCGACCTGCCTCTGCTGAGATGACCCATTTCAAAATCTGTCCATGGCATAAGTCCAGTAGATTTGCTCTGCTCTTATTTTCCTTAACTATTTGCAAGCTTTTATTACTGTAAGTGTAAGTGTTTAGAAAAACATTGGCCACCCTGACTTGTGACATTGAACTTCTTCCTTGAACTTGTCCCTTTCACAAACTCGCCTTCCTTATCCTACCTCCAAAACATGGTGTCACCAAATACCAGCACTTGACTCTGCTACTTTATTCTAGACAATTTTCTTCAGAGAATTCATGAAGAAAATGAATAAGTCAAGATAAAATTCTTATAAATGAAATAAGTCAAGATAAAATTAGTTCTTATTATTTTAATTGCTATAAGAGATAACTGACTGCCTGAAACAAAAAGAGAGACCGTGTAGTATGGGTTTATAAAGGTAAGAGTAAAAGCGAGGGAAATGACAGGATGAAAGATGGAAGGAAGGAATTGAGGATATATTGCTGTAAGTTCCTTCCCTACACATGGCATAGATATTTGAAGGTAGACTGTTATTAATTAAAAATGTACATTGTAAACAACAGACTAACTTTTTAAAGAAGAGGTAGAAATATTAAGTCAGTAGAAGAGAAAAATGGAATCATAAAAAAATATTAAGAAATGAGAAAGTAGGAAAAGGGAAAATGAAACAAATAACAGATAGAATAGAAAATAGCAGTGTCAGATTTTAGTCCAATCGTATCAGTGAGTATATCGGTTCTAATGGGATGTGCTGATACAACAGTGCACCCCAAAGTAAATAATGCCTCCAGCCTGTGGGTGTTTGTTCTCCCCTCATTAGCTAGTCCACTGCACACAGTCCTGTTGGTGCGCATCTTTCTCCAGGGACCCAGCTTCCTTTGATTTTTTGGCTCACCATTTTCTAAGGCCTCAGTGTCATCTGCATTTGACTATTAAAAGGGAAGAAGACACAGTTTTGGGGAAGACTTGTGGTAGAAATGGCCTGCATGGATTTGCTCACAGTTGCTAACCTACGGTCACATAGCCCCACCTGACCACAAGGGCAGCTGGGTCAGGTCAGCTGGTTAAATCCTGGAAGAAGAAGAAACAGATTTCTGGTGCAAAACCACAGACGAGCAGTTAAATCAGAAGGTTAGAGATTTCCAAACTTTAGTATCCATAAAATTCATCTTGGACTTTAGAACAGTGCATACACTTTAGCTTTAGAAGGAAAAAATCAGATTTGGGGAAAGAGCACAGAACTTTGCATTTTAAACGAGGACTTCAAGTTACCCTGCTACTTGGATGGTCTCACTCTGGGAAAAGCCACACAAGCAGGAGGGGCCACCCTGGCCGCTGGAGCAGGGCGCATTGACACCTCAGGTGTTTCCTGAACAACTTCATCTGCTGCCAGTCAAGTGTGTTCTGGGGACCAGCCTTTTCAGTATAATGTGGGAGTTGTTAGAAATATGGAAGCTCAGGGCCCACCTCAGACATAGTAAGTAATATCTCATGCTTTAAAGTTTCAGGACAACTGGCCCAAATATTTTGTGCCAGTAGATCAGAGAGAATGGATGGCTATTAAAGAAGTGTAGGGGCAACATACACTCGAGAACAGGCAAAAGGAGATGATTCTGAGAGGCATCACCTGCAGAATTCGAGACGAATCCAGGGAATGAGAAAGTAGAGCAAGACCAGTCAGTCTAATTTTGGAGGTATTTTAGTGCTGTAAAAAGGGAATAATTGGGGAAGAAAGAAGAGGGCACATTTTAAAATAAGGTTCATTTATCCTAATTACATGACCATGTATGTGTATATTATATAAAATAGATTTAAAAAAATCTTGAGACAAATCCTGCCAAATAGTATTCTTCCCTCTATTTTCCATTTTATTATAATTTTTCATACCATTAAAAATTCTTTGAAAATATTTAATTGCTTCATTATAGTGTATCTTGCATAATTTGCTAACTATTTCCCTCTTGTTGAACATTTACCTTTCAGGCTTTTTCCACTGTTGTAAATAATACTACAAAGAATATACATCCTCAAAAAAGCCCTTATATTAACATTTCTGGTTGTTTTCTCAGGTCATTTCCTAGAAATACTATCACTGGGACAACCACCATTCACTTCTCATTAATGTTGTTAAGTTGAATAGAGACTTTTCAGAAAGTTGAAGACTCCTAAGAAAATGAAGCCTTTGATTTGTCAGTCCTCTCTTCCCAAGTCACATCCTGCCTCCTGAGGCTTTTACACGGATCAAATAAAACGATCCATGTTTAGTAATGTGTCTGGCATGTAGCCAGTGCTTATTAAATGTTAATTGATAATATTGTGCAGTAGCCCAAAGTTAACTTGGGTTTGCATTCTTCGTCTGTGTCTTGCTAACTGTCTGAAGCAGGAAATACCACTTGCCTTCATCGAGTCTCAGTTTCCTCATCAGTAAAGGAGGCATGTATTACTACTCACTTTACCATGATTTTATGGTGTTTTATATAAGGGAAACATATGGTGTAATATCTGTAACAAGCATTTAATAAATGTTCACTAGTAGTATTTATTTCTCCTCAGTTTTACTAAAATTGAGAATCTCTATTGTATCTGTTTTTCCCAATTTTCTTACCACCCCTTCAATGTACACACTCCCATCACTGTCTCAGTTTGAAATACACAAAATGAGGCTAAGACGATCTCACTGGAGGTAGTAAGCTGAGGAGAGATGAAGTATATAGGTAAACCTTTCCAAGATGAGAGATATTATATGAAAGCATTACTGTTCATTCACCCTTGGTTTAGTTATCCCCCCACAGTAATCTGGATGCCCATCATTATTTACATACCAATTTTGGTATGCAGTAATACTTCAGTTTATTAAAACACTGGCCTTTACTCATGTATGCTAACTGTTCATTATCTGTGGCTTATAGAGCATCTTATTTTTTGAATGAATATAAATAGCAAGTAGGGTTCACTCTCAGCTGGTAACTCAATGCATAACCCAATGTACAATAACCGATTGAGAAGCATCTCGAGGCAAGATCAGAGCTTCCTGGAAGGAGTGCTGTCCCCATTACTGATATCTGGCCCGGCCACTGGGAAAGTAGCTCATATAAGGATAACTGCAGTCTCTGTTGGGGGGCATACTGGCTATGAGGAACACGTTGAGAATATTAGAAAATATGCATATTTTAATATTTTATCATGCATGAATATTTGCCCTTTTCCCCCTAAGTGACTTAAATCCAAAGTGAAATTTTGCCCTGACTGGTGTGGCTCAATTTGTTGGGCATCATCCTGTGAAGTTAAAGGTCACTGGTTCAATTCTCAGTCAGGGCACATGCCTGGGTTGTGGGTTCGGTCCCTCGGTGTGTGTGTGTGTGTGTGTGTGTGTGTACACAAGAAGCAGCCAACTGATGTTTCTCTTCCTCTCTTTCTCCCTCCCTTTCCCTCTCTCTAAAGATAAATGAAACCTTAATATAAGTTAAAAACTGAATATTTTCTACTCTCAGCAAAATTTTTATTTAAAATTAAATCTAACACTATTACAAACTTTTAAATAAAAATTTGATCTTCAAAGGTAAAGAAAGTAGGTGTAGTTTCAAAAGACAGCATTACCAGATTTTCGTGTTCCTTGAGACTTTACTGTCCTTGGTACCTAATTTTTTTATTTTATTAAATATTTTGAAACCCTGAATATATTGAAGATTATAAATTTTGCAAGATGATATTTTTTACTCCTCTTATTGTATTTCTCAGTTTTGTTTGGAAAATTACAAGATCTGACAACATAAAGAAAAAGTCAAGATGGTACTTTTAGTCAGCTTGGTGGCCTGGTCTGGGCGTCTGAGCACGTACGACGTTAATGCATGCTCCTCAGAACTCATCTTAGGTTCTCATGCAGAGCAATGTGTTCACGATCTACCTATAGCCAATTTTCTTTTATTTTCTAGAAAAAGGGGCCACTAGTACTTGATCTGCTTCCCTCAGTGCGTAGCCTAAGCACGTATCTGGAGAGCACAGGCAGACAGAGAGCTGGAGGAACCCACCAGGGTTAACATGCCCCGTTACTTGGCTAATAGCTTTCACCGTGAGCTTTGAGGAAAGTGAGGGCCAAGGACACCTCAGTCCTTGAGTTCATTTTGTTTTAGGGATAATTAGTTCCCTGAGCTCTGAAGAGAATTGTTTCTCATTTGATAATAGTAAGCTAATTCTCAGTAGCTTTGACAGACACACTGTATAGTAGTTTTAATTTCTAATGCTTAGCTTCATGAGGTACAGGACATTGTATTCCAGAAGTCCCTGGGACATAGAACCAGCTTCATAAACAAGTTCAAGTTAAAGGAAGAATAAAAATATATCCTGGATCTACTGAACCACAGTTTGTGTTATGGACCATTTGTAACTGTGTTCTTGTTTCAAAGGAAATACGCATTTGAATTACACAAAGCTGTTTATTTACATGTTTACCACTTTCTTGTGCTGCAACACAATGGAACTGTCAATGTGTGACTTCGACTAGGTGGATTTTGGAGCTACACTGCCCCCTTGTGGTTAGTCTTCTAAAGACGTTCTTTCCATCAAAATAAAAAGCAAAGGCTTTGTTTTTCCATTTTATGGCACAAAACACTGCTTGTGCTTGTGTGATCACATACACACGCACCAGGAACCTGAAGCCTGAAACTAGTGACTTGTGTTGGAGCACTGAGAAAGGGAATGTCTTTCTAGGAATAATTTTTTAATGCAGATAATCTCTTGTATGAGTACATCAGCTAGGTGGCCCATAGATTATCTTCAAAAATATATAATACAGTCATGTAATGACATTTACTTTAATACAGTGATTTCAGAAATGAAGCACAAATGTGTTCCCTGTTTGCTATGCAGAATTGAAAAGGATATATATTTTTTCTTGCCCTGTTAAGAACTTGTTTACATATTACCTGTCATATCTAATGGTTTAGGGAAATAGATGTAAAGAACACATATAGTAAAATCAATTTTTAAAAATTTATTATATGGGTCATATTATACATTGAGAAGATCTTTATCTCTAGGTAACAGAATTGAACATTTAATGAGGACAGAATTTAGGGGACATTTCATGAAAAGAAATATTTTTAAAGTACTAGGGTTTTTTTTTGAGAAACTTTCAAAGGAACTAATATCTTAATATTCTCCTTCACAGGTAATGTGAACTCTTAAATCTACTTCTTTAAGCTTGAAATCCACATATTGCTATTATAATTGATTGAATTAATTTGCTAAGGGTTTACTGAAAGACAATCCATGTCTAGAGCTAATCTGATACCAGAAAAAAGAGAAAAGACTGATTTACAGGTAGCTTTCACCCAGACTATTATTGCCATTACCAGACATGCAGACAAGCCCTGCAGGCTTAAACCCTGGAATGATTAATTAGACGCACATAATAAAGTTAAGAAATTCAGAGTCTTGGTTTTATTTGTGCTTATTCTCATTGATTTACTATCATTCTACAGCAGGTTAAAGTTTGCAGAAACCTTATTTGTTTTCTACTTAAATGTATAGTAATTAACATTTACATTGGAGATATTGGAAAACAAAGACACAGAGAATTAAAATTAAAAAATTACCTATAATCATACCACCCAGTGATCACCGCTGTGAGCGTTTGGTTTGCCGTCAGACATCATTGTTTTGTTTGTTTGGAAAATGTGATCCTGATTCTATCCACCATTATCACATTCTCTAACCTGTTTCTTTTCCTTAGCCATGCATTTAAATAGCATTTATCATTCCATTTTGTACCTACACCATAATTAATTTAAATTATATCCCATTATCGGCACTTCGGTGCTTTCAAATTTTTATTCTTATAAAATGCACTGGGATGAATAGATGTGTGTATGAGTGGTGCGTTTCACGTGCAACACATATACATTCCAAATATATATGTTATATATTAATCTAATTACAGGAGTGAACAAAAGTAGGTTTACAGTCGGAAAATAATACAATAACAGATAAATAAAAGTACAAGAATAAACTGTGTTTCATGTACTCACAACTGTAAATCTACTTTTGCCCACCCCAGTATTTACTTAGGGTCTGTGCACTGTTTCCTGGAAGGATTTTTTGGAGAAGAATTACTGGAATGATGAATATGGGCAATTAAGACTAATTGCTGATTACTCGCCAGAAAAAAAAAATTACAGTTTTCCTACCAGTTTAAGTTTTCCTGTTTACCTAAAGTCTCGGCAACACTGCTTTTCTTGTCATTGGTATTTGTCAAAGTCTGACACACACAAGAAAACTGGCCAAATCATAAGCTCACTCTTGTGAGAATTTTCAGACTGCTGTTGCTGGAGCCAACCCGTGTTCACGCCGTGCAGTGCTGTCCGCCCCTGGGAAGCTCTGCCTGGGCCCACTTTCATTTACATTTCAAAGGTGAACTCTTATCTGAACTTATCATAGCACCGATATCTACACGAAAACTTACCTAAGTTGAATCATCGTGTGTGTCCTGTGTGTGTCCTCTTTTGCTCCTGACGCCTTTCATACAACCTTGTGTTTGTGAGATTTGTCCATATTGTTAAAATTGTAGGTCTTTTTTAATATTCTGTTGCTCTACACCATTTCATTGCTAATAATCTTTTTCAAACTAAAAGTGTAAAATAATGTTTTAGTTCCAACCTACGGTGGTTACTTGTGTTTGCTGTATGTTGCATTGGTTATTCATTTTTCCTCCGACTCCAGTTATTTTTATTGGGTTGGCTGAAAAGTACATCATGTTTTTTTCTGTAAAATAAAAGACACATTTTTCATTTTTCACCAATGACTATTGATTTGGATATTTTGAGTATGTCGACAATCTCTTGCTGTTGGCTTTTAGTGGGTAGCGGTCAGGGGTACTGCTAAACATATTTCAATGTGTGACACAGCCCCACAGCAAAGAATTATTTGGCCAAAATGTAAACAGTGCCAAGAAACTTTGCAAACCACTTTCAAGAAGTTTGATCAGTCATAGCACCTTCTCCATACGCTGCAGAAATCCTTTATGTTTCAGTTGCGTTTTTAGCCTTCTAGAAATAATAAAACATAATGTGCCAGAAACGTTGCATATTTTCTTCCATGTTTAATGTGAAAATGGCTGCACAAAAATTTACCAATTTAAGATTTTTTTAGTGCATGCTGATATGACTGCTGTCACAATATAATCGAACAAAAAAATTGTTTCAAATGAAGTTAAACACAAGTAAAAAAATTGTTTCAAATGAAGTTAAACACTACTAGAGCCATCGCAGGAAAAAACATAATGGACTTTTTAGCCAACCCAAAAGTATGACTAGTCTTTTCACAGTAGCCACGCTGTAGGACACATTAGCCTTTAGTTACAAAGCAAGAGTGACTATTGTTTTTCCACTGTCTCCCAAAAGGGCAGTTAACACCGTGCTCTTTTGACGAGGCAACAAGTGTGTCTTCTGAAGCTCTGTGGTTGCAGGGCCCTCGTCCCCAGCAGTGGGAAAAGGAACAAGATCTGTGGGTCTGGGCTGGATGAAGCCACCTTTCCCCTGGCATGCTGGTACTGCTGACCTTTGCTGCCTCATAATTCTTTGGGTCTTCTTTCAAAACTGACTTCCTTGAAAAGTCAGGCAACTCTTTGTTGCCCCAGGGTACAGAGCTTCTCTAAAATTAAAGCTGGCTCAGAGCCCAGATTGATAAAGGACAAGAAGGATGAGAACCTCTGCCTCAGGGGTTCCCACACCTAGTTAACACAAAAGAATCGCAAGAAGGAGCTTTCAAGAAATGCCAGGGTCTGACCTCATTCCCAGAAAGAAACTGTGATTTCATTGGTTTGGCTGAATTTTGGGAGTTAAAAGTTTTGAAAAGTCCCACGGTGATGCTTAGCATCCTGGATAGCCAGGACTGAGGACCACTCAACTTCTGTCTGCAGGAAGGACCAGCTAAATTCTACTGAACTGATAGACTTTAGCCTGTAAGCAGAGTTCTTGTGCCTATTTGATGTCATGGCAGACTTCCAGAGGTGAGCCAGCACCCTAACATTTGTCTTTGCCAACTACTGGGCAATACACAGATTTCACTGCGAGATCCTAATTTCTTATACTTCTTGTTTTGATTCATAGCAAATTAGATAGATTGCTCCACACGGGCCAGTCCTGTGGCTGCTCACTTGTTAACACCTAACTATGACTGAGCTTGTCAGATTATATTTCAGAGGTTGTGGTAATGGAAGAAGAGCTACTGAGACCTTCCCATGAGAAGTATAATCAGGAGAAATGAAGGTGCAAAAGCAAATACATTAGATTTGTAAACTTGGTTTAGGTCCCAAAGACATCCAGGGCTTTTGGGCTCTGGTTCTGTCCTGTTGGCCTTAATAAACATCCTCCTAAGTCTCCCAAGGAGAAGGTAGAAGAGTGGTTTAAAAAGCACTATCCCTTTGCCTTGTCGAAGGCACACAGGAGCCAACAGAAAGACCTTCCCATGGCCAGACCTCTAACAACTTGAGCAGTACAGTGTGTAAAATAATACTGGATTATACCCAGAGTGAAAAATAAATACCTATGTGTTACTACTAAGTCAATGTTTGAAAATATAATATGGGAGAATAGACAAATCTCCCATATAGGAGAATTCTAAATCATTTATGTAGATATTTTCCACTCCTGAGTGTGAACTGTGCATAGTGACTTTTCCCCCAGAGAGTACTGAATGGGAGGGGGCGGGGGGCTCTCTAGTACAGAAGCCTGGTGGACACTGCCTCAGCCAGGTGACAAAGGCTCACATCGGCCATAAACTGTTTTGACACTATGTATCTATTTGGGTTTTTGAATTCATGTCCAGTGGGAGTAGGCGAGGTTCCCCACCCAAACCCACAACTCCATAGACAACTCCTGGAGTCCTACCGTTCAACGTAATTCTGATGCTACTGACCCAGAGTTAGAAACAGATTTCACAGGTTAAACGTTCAGCCCCACAAGCCTGCACTTCCCACTTTCAGATGCGAGTTGCAAGCCCATGGTGTCATCTGTGCTTCTACCTGACCAGATACAGATCAGAGGTTCTTCAGAGAGTCCCATCCTTGAACTTCAGATGCCACTCATAAGTCCAAGTTGTTCCCTGTATTTCTGTGGGACTTTCTATACATCAGAGGCTCCCACATCCTGTTCCTTGGGTTCAATTAACTTGTTAGAATGACTTATAAAACACAGAGAAATATTGCACTTACTAGAACACCAGTCTATTATAAAAAGACATCAATGAGGAGCAGCCCGATGGAAGAGCTGCACAGGACAAGCTGTGGGGCAGGTGCACAGCCTCCTCCACATGCCCTGTGAGCTCACTGCTCTCCCAGGACCTGCATGTGTTCGCCAGCCCAGAAGCTCTCCGAACCCTATCCTTTAGAGTTTTCACGGAGGCTCAATGTTATTACATTGTTATGTAATAACAATGATTTAATCCGTCATTGTTGACTGATTAAAGCGTAGGCAATTAATTCAACCTCCAGCCTCTCTTCTGCCTAGAAGGTTGGGACTGAAAATTCCAACCTTTAATCAGAGGTGACTCCTCCGACAACAGCCAGCCTCCAGCTGTAGTGAGATCCAACTGTCAGCTCATTAGCATAGCAGATGACTCCTTCATAACTGCCATCACTTAGGAAATGCCAAGGGTTTTAGGAGCTCTGGGCCAGGGACTCAGAAGATCAAATATGAGAAATATCCTTTGGTCACCTGAATGACCAAATGTTCTTTATAAAACATAATATCACTGCACTTTGATGTGAGGAAATAAGAATCACCTCTGCCATTTCCTCACCAAACTCTAGACCTTCCATCTGACCATGAGAAAAAAATCAGACAAACTCATGCTGCAGGCCACTGTACGCAATGCATGACAAGCACTAGTAATCAAAACGGTCCAGGTCAGCAAAGAGGAAGCAAGTCTGAGGAACTGCCACAGTGCAGTGTGGCCAAGGGAGAGAAGAGTACTAACTGCAATGTGGGATCCTGAATGGGTTCCCGGAACAGAAAAAGGATATGAAGTCAAAAACGAAGAAAGTCTGAATAATACATAGACTTCAGTTCATAGCAATATATTGTCATTTGTTCATTAGTTGTGACAACTGTACCTTGATAATGAAGATGTTAACAATAGGGCAACTCAGTGCAGAATACATGGGGTTACTCTATACTATCTTCACAAAGTTTCTGAAAATTTAAAACAATTCTAAGTAAAAATTTATTAATAAAGGAAAGAAAAAAAGCAAGAGTGATCCCCAGAGCAGCAGTGAGAGCAGCATCTGGGATCTTGTTAAAAATTCCACTTCTCGGGTTTCGGCCAGGACCTCCTGAATCAGAAACTGGGGATCGGCATTCTGGGGCCGTGGACTCCCATTCTGTGGGCGGGAACTGCTGATCGGGCAGGTTGGAGCGAGCTCTGCTTTCAGGTGCTGCTCATTGTATATGAGGTCATGTTACGTTTTCTTTAATGCCCAGAAGTGAATCGGATACAGCCTCCCAGTAGCTTTCCACTACCCAGTTATCATCTTTCACAAAGGAATGATACGTCTGCTTCTCTCCACCAATTATTCAAATCTGATCTCCAGGGCCTCTCTGGCCCTGTTGTGCTCACCTCTTCCAGAACACACAGATCCCCACCACCTTTGCTGGCTCCAAGCAGATAACATGGCCCAACTCCAGTGTTTTCAGAGGCCACAGATCACAACAGAATGTGAATTCCCTGGAGACAGAGGTGACCTTAGGCAAAATATGTGATCCCGCTTCACTTGAGTTTCTTCATCTGTGGTTCAGGGTTAACAGAAGAGTACCTACCTCATGGATTTTTGTGCAGATTGTGAGTTCATTCATGTGCATAGGTGTTAAGAATAATAACCAGTCCTTGGTGAGGACCTAATAGATGTGAGCTGTGAGCCGGTGCTATTAGTAGTAGATGTCTTGCTTCTTAAATATTTCCTCACTTCTCCCAAAGCGGCAGGGTTTTGTGTGTGCAATAATGGCTTCGTAAAGATTGGGTAAGTTGAGCCAGGCAAACCCTATTTCAGACATGGCAAGGCACTACCACCAGTTCTCCTGAGTCCCCTTGGTTTTGACTTGGTATGTTAGAACTACTTTCTATTGTTACATAATGCTTTTGGGCTAAAGTTTGGGTTTTGGCTGATGAATGCGTACAGTCTAGGTGTGAATTAATCTTGCTCTCAGCTTCAACCCCTACCCCCCCCAAAGAATTATATATATATGTACATATATCTGTATATATGCTCTTATCAATGAAAACACCATCGGGTGTTTTCTACACTCTAATGTTGTTCTACAATTGTTCTAGTTCCCCAAATCCTTAGCAGTTTGTTAGCCTTAAAAAATGAGATGAGTCAGAAATCAGCACCCCAAGCACTTTGACTGTACTAGCAGCCGGTGGGTAAGTAAATGTTTGGATAATGGGTTCAAATTTTGCTTTTTTGCTCTTTGGAACAGGTTAAACAGAAATGCAACAATTTAGATGCCAGAAATATCCAAGCCCTGGGTGTCTTGGTTTGTTTTTCAGATGGGGATTAACGTGGTGGACTCCGCAGTATCAGGATTAGGGGGCTGCCCCTATGCAAAAGGTGCCTCTGGAAATGTAGCCACAGAGGACTTGATATATATGCTTAACGGCCTGGGGCTCAATACGGTAAGTTAGTTTTGCATATTTTAATATTCATGAATTCTTTGCAGATCCAAATTGGCGTGCATCTTAGATTTGGGAAGCACCTTTCAGGTCAAAGTTTTACTACTTTTGCTAGTTGCTAAAATGCACAGTGGGGAAATGCAATAAAAACTCTTTGGGGAGCTTTATAAAGTAACGTACTGCTGTAGTTCCATCGCCAATAATGCTACCACTTCACATTTTTATAGTGCTTCATGACCTCCAAGTAGCTTTTTAAACGCCTTATCTGATTTGATTTTATGCACTTTGTGAATTAGAGCCTGTGTCTTTCCTGTTGTGATTATTGTTTTCACAGTTTGGGGTTTTTAATAGATGTTTTCCTTGGAGGAAACACAGATCTTGAATTGTCTCACAATGACCACTAGGGCTTCTGGACAGAAGCCCAGGGCCAAGTTAAAATGGTCAGCGGAAGAGCAGAGCTCAGTACTACTTAGATATCAGACAGCGGGCAGCAACAACAGGCTCTTCCCAAGTGGCACCTGGAAAGTCACATGCTCTGTAGTCACAGCCACCAAAACCAGCACCTCATTTTGCCACACATGCTTGTTAGTCTATGAAGCAGGTTTTGTTTTTTTCAGAAAAAATATAAAATGCAAGAGAAACAGTTCACAGATGATTGGAAGTTCATGTTTTCTGAGACATAAAGCATCATGTGGATTACAGATGAAATTCATTCATATTCTTTCTCACTGGTCTGTCTCTCATCTCTCTCTCTCCTGTCTCTCATTTCTCCCCTCTTAGTTCTCTCTCATCTCTGCCTCTCTCTCATCTATCTTCTCTCTCTCCCCTTCCCTCCTCTCTTTCCTCCCTTCCTAGTCTCCCATCTCTTGTTTCTGGTCTCTGGTCTCTCTTTCCTCACTCTACTAATATTGACACTTCTGCAACACCAAACTTGCCTGTGGCCCTATTGCCGCTCCATTCTATTTCTTCCCCCCTGCACCTGAACTCATGGTTTCACAAACCCTCGTAGTTGTCTAATCCCCATATTTAATTTCATTTGAGAGTGAGGCATTGCCATCCTCAAATGCTCTCTTTCTAGCATCAACTTGCCTATCCCCCTGGTCCATACTGTTGGGTTCCTCTCCTTAGTGCTTCCATGCTACCCTCTGTGGCTCTATCTCTGAACCTATGGTGAGGTTGTAGAATGATCTCGTTGCTTTGTCTTCCTCCCCCTGCAGCCAGAGAGCAGTTATTACAGCTTATTCTTACCCCTTGCTCATTACCTAGAGATGCTCAATAACATTCATTGATATCATGTGGCACTAATCACCAAAAGCTATTGCTTATTAACACCAAAAGCTATAGACTGTCTTCTCTGATTCTGAATAATTATTATTTCACTTACAAAGTAGCTTAATTATTTTGATGAGAAATGTATAGCCATGACAGAAACTGAAGAGAAATAGATCTTTTCTTGGAGATTTAGTGACTGCATTGAACACAGCAGATGCTTAATATGTTTTAGGTCATGGTCTATAACTTGGGTGTCCAAATGCAAATAAGCCATGTCTTCATTTCTAAGATTTTTACAATTCAAAGAAAATTGTTACAGTTAGTAGCAGCTACAATTCAACCAGTTGCCCATGCTAACTAGCCAAGATTCTCTGCAGAATCAGGTGTCACTGTGGCTCGCATGCCCAATGAATGACCAGGAGTCCCTGATTTGACTTGTAAATTATTTCATCTGTTTGTCCCTTTTTTACTGTCCTTGCCATAACTTTATCAGCACAAGTCCTTACATTTTGCCTGGGTATTCATCTTCCAAGTTCTGCTGGCTTCAGACTTGCCTTTAAGAAAATTGTTTAATTGATTTGAGAGAGGGGGGAGGGAGGAAGGGGAAGGGGCAGAGAGAGAGAGAGATCAGTTTGTTGCTCTACCCATCCACACATTTATTGGCAGCGTCTTGTATGTGCTGTGACAGGAGATCAAACCTCTGACCTTGGCATATCAACCAACTGGCCGAAGCCAGACTTGCCTTTCAATTTATATGCTCCATGCTGCCCCCAGAGGTTATAATCTAAAATGCAAATATGAATATGCCTTGCTTCTGCCTGTGTGCTTGTCAGTGGGTTCCGATTTCCTAAAAAAAGAAAGGCTGGGTTCTGTTACCTAACAGCAGTTTTCCATCATTTTCATCTCATGGCACAAATAAAAAAATAATGACTAGAATTCTGTGGCAAACCAAAAAATACTATATTTTTTGCCAATCTGACAAAAACAGGTGTAATTTTGATTCTTTCATACTAGATGGCTATTGTTGCGTGAGCCACTGTCATTTTTTATTTGACAATCTATGGAAAAGAGGCCAGTCCCCCGGACTGAACAGTCATGTAGTGCATCTTTTAAAAATTTTATAACACACAGATCGCTGAGCTAACATGAACTAGTTACACGTGTCTGCTCACCTCTGCCCGTCATTCTCCACATGGACCGTGGCACTTTCATGTGTCTTGCACTGCTCTTCCACTGTGTGCAGTGCCCCATCTGCCCTCCTGCCTCTCAGGAACTATCACTCTGCACGGAAGACTTGGGCAAGGCTTTACCTTTCCTGGCACCCTTCCTCGCCACACTCCTCTCCATTCTCTTTCCCTCAGTGACTTTAAGTATAATACCACAGGGTTTCCTGTTTGGGGGATCCATATCACCTGCTTCACAATAAGCACCCTGAAGACAGAATGTATTCTACACAATGTTCTTGAGAACCCACCGAACATATTAGAGAACATGAGACATATTTAAGCCATGGAAGACTGATCCAAGGATATATGCAGTCTTCTTTTATAATGATATCTGTTAATTAAATAAAATGGTCCAGAAAGGCCAAAAATAAAACCCTTCTTTGGTATGATAGGAACAAATTCCACTGAGTAATTGTTATAATTTGAATTCTTGGAAAGTGAAGAATATTGGTGACTCAACTCTTTCTGTGTTCTCTTGCTGGATATAATTCAGAAATGGAAGACACCTGTAGCTGATTATTTATAAAATTAAACGTGGCTGGATCAAGGATGTTAAACTGAACTGTGTCTACACACAGAGTTGTCACCGTGACTAAAGTAACTTTCTTAAGCCAAAGCATGTGTTTGTACCGTAAGGACATTTTATAATAAAAAGAAATATTAAAAATTATTTATGTCATTTAAAATATATTTGTTGATCACTCTTAAATGGAGAGAAATAAACTACAAAGAAAAGAGTGTTGTAAAAGTTTTTAAAGAGAGAAATCATTGGGTATATATATTTTTTGGAAGGGCAGGTTTTAATTGGATGTATTAGATTGATGATCTCCTTATGATCCTTCTTATAAAAAGCCTGATTATTTATCCTTGTCTATTTTAAGAAAAGTGTTGACTCACATAAATATTAAAAACATACTTAATGACAAGTCTGAATCTGTTCGGTTTTAAGTCCTCATTGTTTCTAATCCATGTTGAGGGAGGACATAGGAGTTTATGAAATGCTACATGAACACAAAGCTCTGGTTAATCCACCCAATCCTCTGTCTCCCCCAGTGGCGGCAGGGGCACTGGACAGAGACCTCAGTGGTAACCTTTTGTTACCGAGTCCTAGAGCCGAGGAGCACGCCTTGACCTTAGCTTCATTGCTCAGCTGCCTATCTGTCACGCGTGGCTTTCCCCCAGCCTTTGTGGATCCTATGCATGCCTTCAGACAGATAGTACAGTCTCTCAGGCAGACTAATTCCAGATATTTAATAAGTGCCATTCATTTAATCTGACCTACAACTACCTCCTTTGATAGCATACCCGTAATGGTCTTGCTAAATATGATTTTAAAACATTATACATTAAACTTTCCTGAATTTCTTACAGCTTTGTTATTTCTTTTTTAAACAGTAAAGAGGTATTTTTTCCCAAGTCCTTATCTATAAACTCCTCCAAACCATTATTATTTTAATTGACCTTCACTGATATTTATAGATTGTTTCTAGCTTCATTATTGTCTGCATAATTCAGGTACCAACCTGAATTACACTGATTTATTCAGGTGTGGCTAGTCTTTGGTTTTATACAAGGGACAAATTCCAGATAGGTTTTAATATACAAGAAAAATCTAAAATATTGACCATACGGTTCATGAAAACAAAGACTGCCTCCAAATCAATAATGAGCAATATATATTTTTAGTAATTTTAGATGGTTAAGTAACTACTAATGAAATTAAAAGGAACCTGTTTTGTCCTCTTTCTCCTGAATCCCTCTTCCCATTTGGTATCCCTTCTTTCTCTTACCAGGGAGTGAATCTTTACAAAGTGATGGAAGCTGGTAACTTTATTTGCAAAGCTGTGAATAAAACCACGAACTCTAAAGTAGCACAAGCCTCCTTTAAAGCTTGACATGAATGCATTTGTGACTTAAGGCTGAGAAGAGCCATTTCAGCTACAGATACTCATCTAAAAATCATTACTGCCAACTTGTCCTGAAATGTGAAGTAATACAGTTGGAAAAAAGATACTTTAAAAAGAGTATAACTGGAGACATTTTGAAGTCAATAGCAAATAAGACCAGTCATCAGGTAAATTGCAAGCTGAAATTAAATAATTGAATTTGTTGATATGCCTTTGCACATGGAGAAAAGTCTGCTCTTTTGCTCTTATAGAAATAAACTTTTTAATTTAGTAGATGTGAAATGAACTTCGGTTTCCCTAAGTATGAAATGCAGTGTTAAATGCCTCATTGGGCTGCTGTCACACAGCATACAGAGTGTCGGTCATTTACGAGCTCCTGCATCGCACGCAAAGTGTGTGGCCTCGCTGTCCTGCATTGTGCCTCTGCATTTAACTTCCATTTGCCAAGTCAGTTAAATTATGGACCAAGCGCCAAATCTCCAGCCGGCCCTACATAATTTTTTAGTAATAGAACTTTTACATTTCAAGTATGACTAACATCTGTTAACTATTTCAGTGACTTTATCTTGTTCCAAGAGGCTGTGGTCCATGGCAAGATGCCATATCCTGGAAAGGTATTACGACCTCCCATCTTTGTTACATTCTTCCAGTTTACCATACTTTTTCTTTCATCAGTTATAGTGAAAAACCAGCGTGGTGTTACTCAACTGTCTAGAAGCAGAAGGTGCAACTTCCATCTTGCTGTCCAAATTGCAGTGATGAGAACAGAGAATAGATTGATACATGTACATAATCCACTCTTGTAATTGTCAGATCACTTCCAAATTGCCTGAGGAAATGTTACTGTGATCCTAAGAATGCCTATTAAACTGGTTTTTAATTTATGAGATAAACTGTTTTCCATTGATTCAGGGTATTTTGAATGAATCCCCTCTTTTTTGTTGACTATTTTATGGTTATGTTAAAGTTGAAGTGGCTGGAATTTTATCTTTTGTACTAGGAAGAATTGCCAGAAATAGCAAAAATATATCAAGTCGAGAAGAGGAACAGGAGGACTATGTTAAGAAAAACATTTCTGTAACCTATGCAAATAATATGGAGACGGTATTATTACATGCAGGTCTAAAACACCAGTTCTATTATTTATGTAGACTTCTTTAGCAATATTGGGTGATCTTATCTTTGAATAAATTTGAATATAACTTGAAATATAAATGTGAGCATTGTGGACTTTCTATTAAATATTCATTAAAACATTGAAATGAAGAGGAGTAAGAGAAATACTGTTTATAACTAAGTTAACTTTAAAGATGTATAATAAGAATCATGCGGAAAACATTGGTAGTTGACAAAACCAAACCATATTCCCATGGAAGAGGCCAACTCTCCCAGGTTGCAGTGGTTGATAGAGCAGGACCTTGTCATCCAGAGTACTGAGCGGCTCTTTGCATTTGGGTTAGTCTTTGGAGGTGGGGGCAGTGCCAGGAACAAACACAACTGCAGCTCTTTATGGGTCTGCCTGTTACATATCCTCTGTGCTTCTCCCTTCACAAAGGACACATCCCTGTGCCCTGGGGCAGCACTGGGACACCTGGCCTGATTGTGCATAGCAGGATGTACACATCTTCTGGGATTGACTGTTCCTATCTCTTACAGAACTGTGATCATTCCAGTTGTGAGTTAGAAATGCATCTGTTGATTCAAACCGCTTATAGTAGCAGCTAAGGGGAAGACATTGCTGTTCTGAAATAAA
Organism: Artibeus jamaicensis; assembly: GCF_021234435.1. Classification (NCBI taxonomy): domain Eukaryota; kingdom Metazoa; phylum Chordata; class Mammalia; order Chiroptera; family Phyllostomidae; genus Artibeus; species Artibeus jamaicensis. Next base: position 890,310 of record NW_026521859.1, read on the forward strand.
AAGGAAGACTCTTGACAGGGCTGAGCGAGGAGTCAGAAACCTGAAGTGCAGCCTAGCACACTTACACAGCAGCCATGTCGGTCTACCAGTTGATCATTTCTGAGAATAATTTGATGCTTTCCAATCACAACTCATCATGAGAAGGTTTGTTTTGTGTATTTGTTATCCTTTCTCCCCCCAAACCACCCAAAGCACTCTGCTGGGTCAAAGAAACTTTGTTTTGTTTTTTTTTTGGGGGGGAGGTTATATAATCACACAAATCTGCCTGAAATCTATAGGTAGAATCCCCCTCAAGCTATATTTGCACATCTACTAACCTGGTTAGAGTTGGGGGTGGAGTGAGGGTTTAGGAAGAATGAGGAAGCTTGAAACCCACCCAGGGTGGTATGAGAAGTTAACTCTGTGAAAGAAAGGTTTTGAGGGGCTGTTATGTGCCACACCCAAATCTATTTCTCTGTCCTCACGCTGTATTCATCACTCTGCTCATTCCCGCTTTTTCGAAGCACTTTGATTCCATGCACACTGCTCTGTCCCATGTCCTGCTGCCTCTTTAATGTTTTGGCTTCCTCTTTCTCTCCTTTGTGTTTACTTGTTGACTCACAAATAAAAAATGGCCTAGATCTCACTAGTCCAAATATATTCCAAGACACAGCAGAGTTGTCATCACTCGGAACATTTTGAGAAATGTAGAATCTTGGGCTCCACCCAGGACTGGCCACATCACGGCCTGCATTTTTAACAAGATCCAGGCAGGACACTTATGCTTGTTAAAGGTCTGAAAAGCACTTGCCTGTTGGACACATCCCCTCTTGGGTATCTAATGGGCCCCCGAAGCTTCCTATATTCAAAATGCCTTGTTCCACTTGCCCTTCCTGCATCGTGGTCTAGCCCACAGTCTTTCTCTCTGCTCCTGGAAGTATCATCTCACAAAAAACTTTTCTCTTTAAATATGACCTTTTCTCCTTTCTTTCCTTTTGATTCAGACTGGCCTCCTCTAGCGCCCTGCCTCACCTGCCTCCCTCTTTCCTTGCAGGTCCAGTCCCTTCCTCATTAAGCCCTCAGGGCAGTCGGGTTCTGGTTAGCATCAAACGGCCTTTGGAATAAAGCCTTGGGTCTGTTGACCACAGAAATCGAGTTGCTGTCAAACTAAAGATAACATCTAGGCCTCAGTTTTGTCTCAGCTCCAGGCCCAGAAAATGTGAACCACTATGCCAACCAGATCCTTGCGAAACTGGACGAATGACATGTGGCTGCTATTGGGACTGTATACAATGACCAACCACCCTCTGACCTGGCTCCCATCAGTCAGTAGAGACCACAACCCTAACTCCCTCAGTCACCATGATTAATGGTTTTTCTCCTGTGTGACCTGTCCCTTAGGAGTCACCAGGGAGCCAGGACTTAGAATAAAAGCTCACCTGCGACTCCAGGCTTCACACCATTTTCTTAAATAAACCTTTACTTTCTTTGAGGCAAACTCCTGTTCTTTTTTGATTGGCCTTTGATGTATGGAGGTGAATGAACCCCTTTAGTTCAGAAACAGAAGAAGTCAGTTTCAGACCCACCTTTAGGCCCTTGACCTTAGTTCTTCTCTCTGCCTGTAATGCTCTTGGCCTGAACATGACTGGCTACTGCTTGTCATTCGGGTCTCAGCCTAAATATCACCTGCTAAGTGAGTCTTTCTGGACAACTCAGTCTAAAGTAAGATTCCAGTCTGCTGTGTCCCCTCGCATCAGTTTGTTTAATTTTAATTTGCATTATTTTTAAAGATTTTATTCATTTATTTTTAGAGAGAGGAGAAAGGGGGGAGAAAAGGGAGAGAAATATTTGATCAGTTGCCTCTCGCGCGCCCCCAAGCGGGGACCCAGCATGCAACCCAGAGCTGCCCTGACTGGGATCAAACCTCTTGCTCTGCAGGCCAGCACTCAATCCACTGAGCCACAGCAGCCAGGGCTAATTTTAATTTTTATTATAGAACTATTAATCCATATTTGTTTGCTTAAATTGTTTATTTTCTTTCTTTCCCCAACAGAAGACATGATTCATGAAAGGGCTTTTTATCTTCTTCATTTTTACTTCTTTAGTGCCCTGAACATAATGCTTGGTCTGGTACAATAGCTGTCTAATAAATGTTAGAAGAAAAATAGAAATAGAAATGAGTTTAATTCTAGCATGTGGGTTTTTAAAAAAAATTCCACTTGAGCTCTGTGTAATATACTTTTTAAAATATCCTGAAACCTTAACAGTCTTTTTAAGGTTTATTTGTTTTATAACAGTTTGGGATAAATACTTACAGAAAATTTTAAAAATCTATACTAAATAATAGAACTAAGGACAGAAACATATAAGTCAAAAAGCATTAAATGTTAGAGAAACTAAAATTTTCAGAGAAACAAATAATCATTTAATCAGGAATATAACCATCAGAACTGGTACACAAAGTTAACAATATTAATAAAATTTTCCTGAGATGAAAAACATGCATTAGCTATAATAGGAAGTGCTTATAATTTCTTCCTGTCTCTTTGAATCTCTTTTACATACACTTAGACACACATACACACATCCTTACACTCATGAGTGTACCCATGCACAATGCACACTCCATTCAAGGCTGACAAAGCTCAGTGTCCTCATGTACACTTCCTGGAACCCCTGACCCTCCCCCTCCCCAGGGGGTGGGCACTGCACTGCCCACTCCCAAGTCTGCTATAACATGCCGCAGAGGAGAGCAAGGCTATTACATCAGCTGTCATCTGTGTGATTAAGACATAAAAATTTCAAAATGATTTGATAACAAGGCCTAATTAATTTGCTATTCTTGTAGTAGTTATCACCTATACTTGTTTCAGAATCAAGTCTTAGGATCGATATAAACCTCAAATCTCAATGCCTAACACATAACAGCAAACTTTCTCTGTTTTCTCAATTCAGGCTGCACATATGATTCATCAGTTGGGGATGGGAGAAGGGGCTTAACAATACTGAAGCCTGACCTTCAGCTACAGAGATCCTGATTCAATTGGCCTGGAGAGGACATCAGTATTTTTTTTAAAGTGTGTATACAAGGCAGTCTCATGTGAAGTCAAGTTTAAAAATCTTCACTCTAGAGCAAGGGTTTTTAAAGTGTGGTCCTAGGACCAGCAATGTGGTCCACTTTTTCTAGGAGTTATATCCAGATGAACCAGGATTGTCTGAGAGTCATCTCACAAAACACATAGCATTAGTGTGTATCTATTCCAGAGATGGGGGTAAGCAATGAAATACCAACTCATTAGAACACAATTAGAATTCACTAGAAATACAAATTCTTGGGCCCCAACTCAGATCTACTGAATTAGAACTTCTAGGTGCAGGCCCAGCAACCTGTGGTTTTGCAGGCCTCCCCGGTGATTCTCAGGGACCCTCAAGTTTGAGAATACTATTCTAGTGTGCATTGCCTCCTCAGTGAGTCACCACTCTTGGGTTGAGTGGGGAGAAAAATGGGCAAGAGTCAGTTCATTGCGTGTTCTGCATTCATACAACAAAGCATCATTTCAAATCAACACTCACAATAATCCAAACAATCATATCATTTCACATTCCTAGGGCTTACTAGGGAGGAATGGGGTTATAAAAGCAAATATCAATACCTCCTGCCACATTCCTCTCTTGGACTCTGTTTCCCACTCCACATGATGGAAGAGCCGTGTGAACAGGCTCATCATCATCATCTCTCTAGAAGGCTTGGGTCTGAGATCAGTTCCACTAGTTTCCTATATATAATATCCTTCAAGCTTATTATAAGTGTAAAAGAAAATTAAAGTGAATACTCAGGAACACTTGGGATAGCCATATGGAAGATTAAAAATAATGCATCAATTGAGGTAAAGAGACATTGTCACCAAACTACACTGTCCCAGCAAGAGAAGAGGTTTAATGGACTTAAGTGCATGTCCATCAGTCTTGAGTCTGTCCTTGGCACCACCGGATGTATTACTCAATGGCTATACCACTTTGGTCAATTTGTCTTGAAACTCCACTTCAAACCTCACTTCCTTCACCAATAAAACTTGGATCATAATGGCCCTTATTTATACAGCTGTTAGGAGGATTTCATGAAATAATGCTTACAAGTGTTTGGCAAAGTGCCTGGTACTTAGTAAATGGTCAATAAATGTTAAGTATCATCATTTTTATTATCCCTTTCTGTGGCACCGCCTTGGACTGAAATTTTTCTTCCATTATGAGTTGTTTAACCCTCAGGGAGGCTCTTATAAAAGATCATCCTTTATCCCTCTCCATGTAAAGAGGGCATTATCTTAAAGAGCCTGTCATGATTCCTTAAGGACAGATTAACATCAAACCCCAAAACCATGTCATCGTAAACTGACACCAAAGTACTATGCTTCACTTATTGTACTGCATTAATAGCTGTGCATTCAGAACTAGTTCTTCTTTGTATTTCTTGTAACTGTAGTTGTGAGTTGGGACTAAGACTTTTATTGAATGAACTTGTTTAAAAACATCATAATATGTTTGGTCTCCATATTCTTTATCACTTAACATCAGAAATTTTATAAGCTTTAGGAATTTGTCCCATTCTTTTGGCAGCTGGACAAGTCAGCAGGTAGACCTATTCCACCTGAGTTGCCAGTATTTATGTGGCAGGCCGTTTTGCTAGACAGGCCTCAAATTTCTCCTTGTTCTGCAGAATATCATTCCACATGTCTCCATTATGAAGTTGTTTAGTTGTGTACTTAGTTAAAGAGGACTATTCTTTGATTCCATGAGAACCATCTATTCTCTGCCCTGGGTCATAGTAGCAAGTTTATGTTTTTCCTTTTTAAGGAAAATATAATTTTATTTATTATTAGAGAGGGGAAGGAAAGGAGAGAGAGAGAGAGACATCCATGTGTGGTTACCCCTTGTGCACCCCCTGCTAGGGACCTGGACCACAACTCAGGCATGTGCCCTGACTGGGAATCAAACTGGCGACCCTTTGGTTTGTAGGCCAGTGGGCAATCCACTGAGCCACACTAGCCAAGGCTTAAGCTTCTGTATTATGGAAGGACTTATACCCTTCCAAGAATCTAGAGAAAATACCTCAAAAAATTTGGTAACTTCATCGGAACTTCCCTTTATCCAGCTATTTCTCTAATGCCCCTGTTGTTGATGAAGTAGACAAACATATCACATGTAGCTGGATCATGATCCTGAGTTGCCTGAACCTGTAAGGCTGCCTCTCAGTCAGGTTTTCCCAGTGGCCTCTGCCTGTACATGAATGCCAATGTGTTAGCTTATTAGGCACACATTCTGGAAGCATTCTGAAAGGCATGCGGCATTACAAGGAGACACTGCCTATTTTTCCCAGGAGTTTCATCCATGGGAAACAGGATTATCTAGGAGTCAGTTGATAAAAGTCATATTATTTTTTAAAATATTTTATTTATTTATTTTTAGAGAGAGGAGAAGGGAAGGAGAAAGAGTGGGAGAGAAACATCAATGTGTGGTTGCCTCTCATGTGTCCCCTACTGGGGACCTGGCCTGCAACCCAGGCATGTGCCCCGACTTGGAATCAAACCATCAAGACTTTGCTTCACAGGCCCGTGCTCAATCCACTGAGCTATGCCAGACAGGGCAAAAGTCATATTCTGAATGTGTGTGTACTTGAAAATAAGGAGGAAGCAATGGAATTGAAATACCAATGTCAGGTTCCTAAGTTTTGAAAATAGTTAATTTAGAAATATTTGTTTTTAATTGTGTTACTAAAAAATGTATGCTCCCTCGTATAAACTTAATATGCATTTATTTTAAAATCACATATTAAAAGGACTATTTTGTCTAAAAATCTCAGTAGTTTCTTTTCAAAATGTATTTGCTAAAAATACAAAACTAGTTTCTTCTAACTTTGCAAGAAGACCTGATAGACATTAGAAAAGCACAGTTCACAATAGCAAAGTGCTGGAGGCAACCTAGGTGCCCATCAGTAAACAAGTGCATCAAAAAACTGTGGGACATTTACACAATGGAATTCTATGCAGCAGAAAGAAAGAAGAAGCTCCTACCCTTTGTGACAGCATGGATGGAACTGGAGAGCATTATGTTTAGTGAAATAAGCCAGTAGGTGAAAGACAAATACCATATGATCTCACCTATAAGCAGAACCTAATCAACAAAACAAGCAAGGAAAATATAACCAGAGATGTGGAAATAAAGAGCAAACTGATGGTAACCAGAGGGGATGGGAAAGGGGATAACTTGGAAAAGGGTCATCAAGGAACATGTATAAAGGACCCACGGACAGAGCCAATGAGGAAAGGATGGAGGGTGGGAGGTGGGGTAGGTGGGGTAGGAGAAAGTTGTGGTGAGAAAATGGAGACAACTGTATTTGAACAACAATAAAAAATAATTTAAAATTTTTAAAAAGAAAGATAAGCAGCAATATATTTGTAAACTTCAATCAAATCTTTTCTATGAAATTGGAGGATAGGAATTAAAATAAGACTTTGGTCATGATTTTATAAATGTAGCTCCAAATGCACTTCTATTTACATCCACATATCTTGTATCTTTCTTTCCCCCACTACAGCTTTATTGAAATGTTATTAACATACGATATTGTCAAAGTTTAGCATGTACAACATGTTGATTTGATGCACTTATGTACTGTAAAATGATTACCACCTAGTAGTTAGTTAATGCCTCTATCACATGACATAATTGCCATCAAATTTTTGTGGTAAGAACATTTATGATCCACTCTCTTAGCAACTGTCAAGTTTATAATACAGCACCGCTAACTACTATAATCACCATAGTAGAATGGCTATTACCAGGGACTGGGTAGTAGGGAAATGGGGAAAACATTGGTTAAAGAGTACAACTTCTGGTTATAAGATGAGTAAGTCCTGGGGATTGAATATCTGGGTATTTTTTGCAGCAACCTTAACACTAAGACATCTATTACATTTATATGAAGAAAAACATATGTATTGACCTGCCTTTAAACAAAAAAGGCTGTATCTTTGGTTTTGTTGGATTTCAAGTTCTTCATTGATGTGGACAATCAGAGAGATCAGATGAGAATTATGGGCAATGAGGAAGAAAGGAAAATTTGTGTGACGAAGGTTAGGAGCATGAGTGGGAATACATGTGTGTGTTTCTGTAAGGGGTTTGTAGACACACATAAAGGACGGCGTCCAACATGGGTGTTGTGAAGCTCTTAGTCCTGCTTTTATGACCCAGATGACGAGAAGTCCTCCCCCAGACCCACTGGACTTCCACAGCAGTACTCCAGCACCAAGAGGTGTTTAGTGTGCACAGGCAAGGTTATCCTCCAAGGCTATGTGGGAAGCTATGCCGTTCAGGTCAATGACATTTTCTTTTTTTTTAAGAATTGGAATTTTATTGAGTCTCTTCCATTAAAAAAAATGAAATTTCACTAATATACAGTGACATTCTGCTTTAATATTATAAAACGGATAATATTGTTAATATGGTATTAACAATATTTTATTGTTAACAGTCATGTTAACCAATTCAATCATCCACAATATTCCTAGATTTGTATTCAAATGATATTTAGTTGTTTTCTAAAACTCAAGTCCAGGCTGAAAAGGAAGTTTTCAATTTTTCAGGTAATATAAAGATGTGTCAAATTTTTCTAAAATAATTTCAGTGAGCTATAAATAACATATTAGCTTTACAGGCAGAATATTTGAATACATGTCCATAGTTGTGAGGCAGTGACTTTGAAGGTTTATCACTTACTTCTATCTTGAGTTGTGTTCAACATGTTATTTCATTATTTTATTTTTTATAAATCATATGTAGCACTACTTAATATAGTATTAGAGCTGGACTTTAATGATACATAGTTTTCCAACATGAATGAAGGTTTCCACCTCATATGAACTATTTAAAGAGCAAGCATTCCTACAAGAAGTACTGCTGTGGCAGGATTTATTTTCCCCCTAGTTTTAAAAACTCAAAGCACACAGCTTATTCCTAACACAAATTTAATCTACCACTCTAATAAAATGTTCTGTTATTTTCTACTACCCCACCCTCAACAGCCTGTGTTCAAACTCCCCCAAATGAATCACAACTCCTGAATGTCCTGCCCTTCCTCACACTCATCACTTTTCCTGATAGTCTCCCTCAGGTAGCTGTTACTCATCCAGCGTGTTCTCATAGCAATTTGTTTATACTTGATCACTCTTCAGTGCCATTATGTGCTTTGTGCCAGTCTTTCTGACTAGACTTTGAGCTGCTGAAATTCAGAGGCTGCCTCACATGCATCTGTGTATATCAGGATCTCTCCTTATGTCTAACACATTGTAGCATCTCATGGATATATGTATTGAATGAATTGACATAAATAGTTACCTTGAAAATTTGATGGATTCATGACCAAGTTCATTTTATAACAGTCTGCTGTTAAAGTGTGCAGGGCAAAATGTAAGTCCTGACCTCAATGACTTCATAATGTGATGTTTCAGAAAACTGTGCCTTCATTTTTCCAGTTTGGAGGAGCTCTTAAGTAATCTCTTGGCATTTTCAATTTTACTTACTATCTTAAATCCCTGAAGATGGGGATGCCAAGCAGAATGTTAGTAAGCAACTGAGATATATTTGATGTTTGAACCACTTTTGCTAGTATTGCCTCAGTTACAAGGTAATAAGCTGTTAATGAAACTTGTTGGTACCCCTGTAAGTGAATTGAAAAAGCACAAGTGCAAATCAGGTTCTTATTTGACTACAGGTTTCAAAGTAGCAAATTGTATTCACTTAAACAAGTATTTTTTGAGCCCATGTATAAGATAAACACTTTGCTAAATTTGGAGGTTTCAGTACTGAACGAGGTAGCAGCAGTCCCTGGTGTTACGGATATTGCACTGTAATTCTGAGAAGGTAGTTCGGTGCAAGTCTGACACATGCACTACAGGATGACAAGTGAAGGCACACTTAGGAGCTCTAAAATGTGCCCGATGTGCTTGGGGCAAGGTCTTTCAGGGAAGGATCTTCGTGAAGACCAAGATATAGATAAGCTAATGCTATTGGAAACCAATGACTTGATAGTGCTTAGGTGGAAAAGGATGAAAGACTTTCTAGATGAATGGCATTAATGTCATTTGACACCTAATGTCTAGTACATTTGACATGCTGTGTACTTCTGTGTATTTGTCTATTTTTAGGCCAATATTTTCCAGTTATACTGGCTACACATTTACTTACCTGGGGTTTGACTCACTATCTGACCTCAAATTCTAGCACATACCATTTCAGGAGTTTATTTATCACTTCTGTCATCAGTTCTTTGTCACAATGCTCAAGCTAAAGGGCATAGTATGAAAAACAATGTATTTTGAGACCTTAAAAGTCTAAACCTGTGGATACCTTATACTGTATTTTTAGAACTATAAGATGTACCAGACTATAAGATGCACCTCAGTTTTAGAGGCCAAAAATAGGAAAAAAAAACTGAAGCAAAGAATGTGTTAAAATATTTAATAACCTGTGACCCCATTCTCAGTGAGCCATGTAAGCTACATTCAGGCTATAAGACACACCTCCCTTTTCCTCCCAAATTTTTGGGGGGTATGTCTTATAGTCTGAAAAATATGGTAAGTTCCCATTGATTTCTTCATCGTTTAATAAGTATTAATGAAATAGAAATAAAAAGACAATAGAAAATATTAATGAAACTAAATGCTGGTCCTTTGAAAAGATAAATAAAATTGACAAACCTTTAGCTAGACTCATCACAAAAAAAAGATTTCAAGAAATGAAAAAAGTTACACCTGATATCACAGAAATAAAAAAGATCAAAAAAGAATACTATGAATGATTATATACTAAAAATGGGGCAACCCAGAAGAAATGAATAAATTCCTAAAAATGCAGCCTCTCAAGATTAAATATTAAAAAAATGGCCCCAGCCAACCAAAAGGAACCAACCATAATTATGTTTCTCTCCCTCTCTCCTTCCCTTCCCCTCTAAAGATAAATAAATAAAATATTAAAAAAATAGAAAATTTTAATAGACCAATTTTTTAAGAAAATTGAATTAATTAAAAACATCCCAACAAACAACGGTCTAGGACAAGATGGCTTTAATAGTACATTCTACCAAAAAATTCAAATAATTAGTACTATTATCTCAAATATCTTCAAAAAGTAAAAGAGAGACACATTCAAACCCACTTTATAAGCATTACCCTCACACCAGAAACAAAAGACATTGTAAGGAAAGACAATTACGGCCAGTACTCCTGGATGAACATAGATGAAATAATCTTTAACAAAATATTAGCAAACTTAATTCAACAATACATTAAAAGGATCACGGGACATAATCAAGTGGGATTTATTCCAGGAATGCAAGGAAGTTTCAACATCTGCAAACCAGTAACAGTGCATACCATACTAGCAAAGTTAAAGATAAAAATCATAATATCATCTCCATAGATAAAGAAAAAGAATTTGACAAAATTCAACATCCAGTTCTGGTAAAAATTCTCAGCTAGTGGGTATAGAGGGAATGAACTTCAATATGATAAAGAATACACATGACAAGCCCACAGCTAACATCAATCTCCATGATAAGAAGCTGAGTGTTTTCCTCTCAGGACAGGAAAGAAGAAGGATGCCCACTCTTGCACTTTTCTTCAACATAGTACTGGAAGTTTTAGTCAATAAAAAGATAAAAAGATATTCAAATAGGAAAGGAAGAAGTAAAAGTATTTGTGGATGACATGATATTATATATAAATAGAAAACTCCAAAGATTCCAAGAAACTTAGGACTGATAAAAATGAGTTAATTTGCAGGATATAAAAATCAAATTACAAAATCTGTTTCTTTTCTATACACTAATATAAACTATCAGACTTTTAAAAAATCACATTTATAACTGTATCAACAAGAATAAAATACATAGGAATAAATTTAACCCAGGAGGTGACAGACCTGTACACTAAAATCTATAAAGTATTGATGAAAAAGACAAATAAGATGCAGAAGACAAATAAATGAAAAGATAACCTATGTTCCTGGTCCTTGGAAAAATTATATTACTAAAAGATTGATACTACTCAAAACAACCTACACATTTGATCCAAGCCCTAGCAAAGTTCCAATGGCAGGTTTTAGAAAAAAAATAGAATAAACCTAAAATGTCTATGAAACCAAAAACCTTGTATAGTCAAAGCAATCTTGAGGGAAGAAAAAAAGCTGAAAAGTGCCATGCACCCTGATTTCAAACTATATTACAAAACTATAGTAATCAAAAGAGTATGGCATCAGAATACAACCAGAAATATAGATCAATGTAACGATGCTGAGAACAGGAATTATCTCACACATATATGGTCAATTAATTACAAAAGAGCCAACTATATGTGATGGGAAAATGACAATTGCTTCAATAAATGGTGTTGGGAAAACTGGATAGACACATGCAAAAGAATGAAACTGGATCACTGTCTTACACTGTACACAAAAATTAACTCAAAATGGATTAAAGACTTGAATGTAAGAACCGAAACTATAAAATTTCTAGAAGAAAACATAAGCAGTTATCTCCTTGTCATCAGTCTTAAAGACAATAATTTGAATATGACACCAAAAGCAAAGAGAATAAAAAGAAACAAGTGGACTACATTAAACTAAAAATGTTCAGTACAGCAAAGGATACCATCAACAAAATGAAAACACAATGGGAGAAAATATTCTCAAATCATATCTAATAAGGAGTTAATATCCAAAAATACATAACAAGCTCATATAACTCAATAGCAAAAACAAAACAAAAAAAGAATTCAATTAAATAATGGACACAGATCTGAACAGACTTCTTCAAAAGAGGACATATAGTTGGAAAACAGACACATGCAAATTTCCTCAACATCACTAATCATCAGAGAAATGCAAATCAAAAGCACAATGAGATATTATTTCACATTTGTTAGGATGGCAATTATCAAAAACATAAGATATAGCAAGTGCTGGCAAGGACTTGGAGAAAATGAAACCCTGTACACTATTGGTGGGAATGTAAACTGGAATAGCCATTGTGGAGAACTGCATGGAGTTTCCTCAAAAAATTTAAAAAAATAGAACTATCATATGATCCAGCAATTCTCTTTCTGGATATTTAGCTGAAGGAAATGAGAACGCTAATTCAATAATACACATGCATCCTCATGTTTATTGCAGCATTATTTACAACAGTTGAGATACATACACTACATAGAATGAAATACTGTTCAGCCATAAAACAAATGGAATTTTGCCATTTGCATCAGCATGGATGGACCTTGAGTACATTATGCTAAATTAAATCCACCAGAAAGAGAGAGACACATATCATATGATCTCACATATTTGTAGAATCTTAAAATAACAGGTGGGAGAGGACAAAAATGGCTGAGGGGCTCAAACAGTACACACTTCCAGGCATAAAATAAAAAAGTCACAGTATGTAATGAACTGCATGATGAATATAGTTAATAACACTGAATTGCATATATGAAAGTTGTTAAGGAAGACCTTAAAAATCCTTATCAACAAGAAAAAAATTGTAACTATGTAAGATAACAGATGCTAACTATACATTGTGGTGATCATTTTGCCATATATACAAATATTGTATCATTATATTTTATACCTGAAATTAATATGATGCTACATCTCAATTGTACATCAGTGAAACTTAACAAGTATTTCTTAGTACCTGTTGTATAGTTAGGATTGTGTTTGCATGTAACACAGGCAAGAATACAGAGGTATACTGTTATAGTTATAGTCCTAATGCTCTGTGTAATAAGGTGCCTGACTCCATTTTGATGTGTGACCACTGATAGTTAAGTGCCCCCACCCTACCTTACTGTTCTGAGCTGCATCTGGGCAAGCTGGTAACAAAGCCCAGGCACTCTCTCTAGTGGTACTGGTGAGGTAGTTCAAACAGTGCCACCACCATCAGGGATATTCAAATGGAGCAGGAACCCGTACCTCAGTACCTTGGCTGTATCCCTGAGCCACAATTGCACCCAGGGCCATTTACAAACCCTTAATTCTCACAGGCCATTTTTGGATCTGCTCAGATATCTCCCCCATTCTGCGCAGAAAGATTTCACATGTAACACACATCCTCATATCCTCTTGGTGTGTGAAGCCTCACTGGTCTCAGCATCTGAACTCATTTGGGCGGAGGCTCATTTTATTTATGTGAGTGATCACACACCCTAAATGCTACCTTTCTGCTTCACCATGATGAAAACATGTCATCTTTCATCTTTACATTGGTTTCCTCATCATTCCTAAATAGCTTCTTAGCTCTAGTTCTTACATTCACATTCAAGGACAAATGAAGGGGCAAGAGCTTCCTTGCTGCTTCTCTCTTTTTAGAAGGAAAATTGTAGTTTCCCCACTGCCATTTGCCAGAATTGTGTCACATCACTATACTTAGTTGTTAAAGAGTCAGGGAATTCATTTTATTTCAGCATACTGCCGTCCCACACAAAGGTTTAGTTCTATATATGGAAGTGGGCGAGACTGGATTCTGGATAAGCCACTATCAACATCAGGCCAAATAGGGCTCCAGTTGTACTATGTACTAGGGATATAACAACAAGTAAAATCATGAATGCTTCTTTATATAACTATTCGATGGGGGACTCAGAAATTATCATCAAGTGATGATTACATGTGTAATAAGTGCTATGAAGGAGATGCTTATCTTTGTCTAGCAGTGTGTGGAACAGAGTAAGACCTTACTAGTTGTGTCCGTACACAGGACATGGTTCGGGAGATGAGATGTGAAAGAAGAACTAAGGTGCTAAATAGTAGAAGAGGAGGGAAAAGACCATTTCCTGTGAAGAAAATACCATGTATAAAGACCCATTGGAAGTTAGGGGCATGATGCATTTGGGAAACTCATAAAAAGGTAGTGAGGCTGAAGCATGATAAAAAATGAGGGAATATAAATGTTTGAACACATTTGATTAGTAAAGAGCTAATGAAGTATAATATGAATTCAAATGGGCAGATTCTAAGAAGTTATGGTTTTAGAACTTTGAGCCTCTTCTACAACCATGTGATCAGTCTTGAGACACAGAATTCACTCTCCCCATCAATATACTTGTTAAATAAAATAAGATGAAAATAAAACATGATTGAATTACTTAATGGGAATTAATTTTATCATGCCATGAGATGTCATTATTCTAATAAATGTTTCTCAGATAACATCCAAATAACATTCCTGAAGACTAAACACATAAAGAAGAGAGAGATTAATCTTTTCTCCAATTGACTGGCTATTAAGGAGCATTTAGAATGAGAATCATAGTTTTTAAAAACTTTTAAAATTTGAGGTTCTGGTAATGGGGAAAGGAAATGAATGGTCAACTTCCTCCCCATTTTTGGCCATAAACTTGACGTTCTATGGTTGGTTGAGGGGCTGTAGTAACTATAACAAGAGAAAAATGTCTTTGTATCTGGCTATTCAAATGTCTCTTTGTATATGGGTATTCAAATGAGTAGGGAGGTAAAAAATTTAAAATATATTCCAGAAAATAAATAGGGTATAGTAACAAACTAGGAATGTTAATTATTTACTATTTACCCTTCATTATACATGACTTTATGTTGTTAAGTGCTTTACACTGGGTAACAAACTGATATAGAAGAATCTAAAAGACTGCACAGATAAGAGTAAGGGGGAAAATCATCCTGTAGATTCTACTTGACTTTGCAAAATGTTTAGTAGGCTTAGCATTTGCTATTCAGGGGTCAACCTAAAAGTAGTTCATGAATAGTTGGAATGGTGGCACCATTTTCAAAAGAAAGTGAATGTATTGAGAAGAACTTATATAAGGCCTAATCCACAGAACCTTTTCTGGACACAGTTAGAGAAAGCAGCTATATCTTCAAAGTTCTTTGTGAGCCTCAAATCACCTAAAACATAGTCCACAAACAGCTGATGTGCAGTTTTTTATTGATTTGTTTTTTTTTTCAGTATATAGGACTTTTTCAGGAATATGAGCCTTGCCTGGGACAATAACCTATATTAGGAGTTTACAAATCTACAGTTCTTTGTAGAATCATGTCAATGTGAACCAATGGCAAGTACTTAGTATGGAATAAATATGAGTTTTATTGACTCAAGGTGCTTTGCTCCAGCTGTCAGACACAAACCAGACTCTTTAGCTATTCTTCACCCTGAATTCATAAAGAATAGCATTCCCAAAGGAAAATTTTAATTGGAAGCATATTTTACCCCTATAATGCAAACTCAGGGTCACCACAGGTAACCTGGAAGATTGCTCTACCATATGTTATCCCCAGAAAATGTATTCCTCAAATATCATGATATACAAGGGGCAAAGATTACATAAGTCTTGAGATAAACTTCCTATCAAGTCAGTTTACAATAACCGAATGGTTGGGTTTCAAATGAAGGCAGCACGCAATTTAGAGTCTAGCATATACAAAAAAAAAAGAATATTATGTTATCCACCTGTCTGAGTGCCTGTTATTTTTATGCTAAGGTTTACCGTGCACTTCAAGATATTTAAGGATCTATATATCTTCATATATTCTGGGAACCAGAGAATATAAGGCTTTTTATTACAGTAAAGTACTATTCATTTTAATAGGCTTTAAGTTTGTTAGTAACATAATTTCAGGTCTCATAAGAAATGGAAGAAATATTAGCAAAAGCTCTTTTATACATTAATAGTTATTTGTAAGTATATTTAAAATATTTTTGAATGTTGATGTATAATTTATTAAATATTAAATATAATTTTAAAGTTTCACAAGGAAATTTTTAAAAAGTGAAGACTTTGAAAATTATAATTTGTCTTAAATTCTCATAAAAATCATATAAAAATATTTTCAAATTCTTGCTGTATAATTTTCCAGGCATGAATACTTATCAAGACTAGTGATAACTATTATATAGTATAAATTAACCACACTATGTGATACTATGTACTAGTCAGTTTGGGATGATGTAACAAAATATTGTAAACTCAATGGCTTATAAAAAAACAAATTTCTACCTGGCTGGTGTAGCTCAGTGGATTGAGCACAGGTCTGCGAACCAGAGGATCACGGTTCAGTTCCCAGTCAGGGCACATGCCTGGGTTGCAAGCCAGTTCCCCGCAGGCCAGTTCCCAGCAGGGGATGCACTAGAGGCAACCATACATTGATGTTTCCCTCTCTCCTTCCCTTCCCCTCTAAAGATAAATAAATAAATATAATAAAAATAAAAGTTAAAAACAAAACAAACAAAAAAACCAACAAAGTTCTGGAGGCTGAAAGTGCCAGTATGGTTGAGTTCAGGAAAGACCCTCTCCCAATTTGCAGACATCTGGCTTTTCATAGTAACCCATGTGGGGAAAAGAAAGCTAAAGAGCTCTCTGGATTCTAACAATGGCATTAATCCCATTCATGAGGTTTTTCACCCTCAAAATGCCATTTACTTCCCAAAGTTCCCACCTCACCTCCTAATATCATCACATATGGGGCTAGAACATCAACACATGACTTTTGGGGAGATTTCTACCATTCAGTCTGTAATGGAAAATGAAAGCCTAAGTAATAATTTCCTACTGCTTTTCTGTCAGATTCAGGGTACCAAGTACAGAAAGTGAAAATAGGATATGCCACCAGAATGCTTACTGCTGCCATGATTGATATTTACAAAGGTGTTTGTGTAATTATATATTTGAGCCATTTCCACCTGACCTCCTGCTTTATGAGAACAGAATCTTTGTCAACCTCCAGAGCCATCAAAAGAATTGGACATAATAATGACTCAATATTTATTCTAATTCTAATGATCTTGCCCTCATTAAAGAACTACACTGGAGAATAATAATGGGAAAGCAAGAGCAATTTTCTATACCAAAATATATAGCATCCAGAAAACTATTTTAAAATATTTTATTGATTATGCTGTTACAGTTGTCCCATTTTTTCCTCCTCTTTATTCCCCTCTTCCCTGCACATCCCCTCCCACCAGCATTCACCCCCACTTAGTTCATGCCCATGGGTTATATAGGTAAGTTTCTTGGCTTCCCCATTTCCTATACTATTCTTTACCTCCCCTGTCTATTTTTTACCTACCACTTGTGCTGCTTAGTCCCTGTACCTTTTCCCCCAATCTCCCCTCTCCCCCTCTCTGCTGATAATTCTCCATGTGATCTCCATTTCTGTGGTTCTAGTTGTTTGCTTAGTTTGTTTTTGTTTTGCTTTTTTTGTTTTTTGGTTCAGTTGATAGTTGTGAGTTTATTTTCATTTTATGATTCATATTTTTATCACCTTTTTCTTAGATAAGTCCTTTTAACATTTCCTATAATAAGGGCATAGTGATGATGAACTCCTTTAACTTGACCTTATCTGAGAAGCACTTTATCAGTCCTTCAATTCTAAGTGATAGCTTTGCTGGATCCAGGTTGTAGGTCCTTACTTTTCATCACTCTGAATACTTCTTGCCAAAGTTTCTAGCCTTCAAAGTTTCTTTTGAGAAATCAGCTGACAGTCTTATGGGAACTCCTTTGTAGGTAACTGTCTCCTTCTCTCTTGCTGCTTTTAAGATTCTCTCCTTACCTTTAATTTTGGGCAATGTAACTATAATGTGCCTTGGTGTATACTTTCTTGGGTCCCACTTTATGGGACTCTCTTGACCTTCCTGGACTTCCTGGAAGGAAGTCTATTTTCTTTGCCAGATTGGAGATGTTCTCTTTTAGTATTTGCTCAAATAAGTTTTCAATTTCATGCTCTTTCTCTTCTCCTCTGGCACCCCTGTGATTTGGATGTTGGAATATTTAAGGGTGTCCTAGAGGTTCCTTAAGCCTGTCTTTTTTTTTTTTTTTGAATTCTTGTTTCTTCATTCTTTTCTGTTTGGTTGTTTCTTTCTTCCTTCTGCTCCAAAGCATTGAGTCACAGTTTCCTTTGCTTCATTGTTGGTTTCCTGTATATTTTTCTTTATTTCACTTTGCATAACTTCATTTTTTCCTGTATTTTGTGACCACATTCAACCATTTCTGTGAGCATCCTGATTACCAGTGTTTTGAACTCTGATAAGTTGTCTATCTTTTCCTTGCTTAGTTCTGTTTTTGGAGCTTTGATCTGTTCTTTCATTTGGGCCATATTTTTTTGTCTCAGCATGCCTGTTAAGTAGTAAGGGGTGGAGCCTTAGGTATTCGCCAGGGCAGGGCAACCCATGTCTCTGTGTTGTGGTGCTGTATGTGGGGGAGGGGTCAGAGAGGGAACAATGCCACCTGCTCAGCTTTCAGCCAGCTTTCAGTCACTTTCCCCAATGCCCACAAGCAAATTGGGCCCTTCTGGTGCTGATTCCCAGATGGGTGTTTTTGTGTATGTTGTAGGGCCCTGCAGGTCTCTCCAGTGAACTCTCCTGTGAGGCTGGGAGTTTCTCCCACTACCACAGTCTTCGCATGTTTTTATATCCAAAGATTTTGAGGCTTTTTTTCCCCACACTGGAATCCTGGGTTGTGTGGTCTATCTTGCTCCTCAGTTGTTCCTCTCAATTTATCCTCATGCAAATGTGGGTACTGACTACTACATCAGCCACCACCTCTCCCACCCAGTCCTCCAGCCACTGCCTTGCTTCAAGTCCTCTCCACCCCAGCTGCCCATCTCCACCCCTCCTACTGGTCTGGATTAATATTTCTTCTTTAACTCCATGGTTGTCAGGTTTCCATACAGTTCAATTTTCTCACAGTTGTGGTTATTTTTTGTTTTTTAAATTTGTTGTTGTCTTTCTTTTGGTTGTGTGAGGAGGCAAAGTGTATGTACCTACATCTCCATCTTGGCCGTAAGTCACATCCAGAACACTTTAAAGCTGCATTTCCAACAACCAAGAATGGCTATAAGGTGGAAAAGCACTGTGGTCAATGATTCTTTAATTAGGAGGCGCATGACAATGACCACAGTTTCTGTACTCGTATGTACTAGGATGACATCTTACAAAATACAAAGGCATTTAATAGATTTGACTTCTTCCTTTGGCTCTTCTCTCATTTATATTTATGTACATATAATGTACATATACATACATATACACATACCAACATATATGTGTATATATGTAACTTCATGTATATAATCTTTATATTTCAGAAATTTGGTTTGGCCTCTTTCAGCTAGCTATCCCAGTTGACCCCTCTTTTTATTGTTTTTTGATAACTTTGCCCCCAGCTTCAGGCTAATTAGCTACTATTGAGAGAAGATCAATAGATCATTTGCAGCTACTTTAGCTCATTGGAATTTGGTTCCTTAAAGTTAGAGGAAAATTCAGCTGGAGTGGTAATGTGGATCTTTCCATTTCTAATTGGCTTTTTTCATTGAAATAGCCATGCTCTCTCCTTACCCTATGCAGTACAGTAAACACGATTAAAGAGTAGATTAAGGGCAGAAAAATTCAGTTTTACTCCCAAGTCAGTCCCTTAGCAACTGTGCAACCTAGTACAAATTTCTTAATCTCTCTAAATTCATTATTGTTAATCTATGAGATAAAAAAAATCTAGCACATACTAAATAGGACTCTGATGAGTATTAAATATATGCCTTAGAGGAATGCTGTGCTCAGAGTAATTAAAAAGTGCTGCTTTGACAGACCGTGTTGTTATCCCCAAATATGCCCTGGGCTTCTCTGGAGGAAAAGCATGCCTCCCACCTCACTGATTCAGGCAGCCATGTGATTTGTTTTGGCCATTGAAATATAAGCAGAAGTGACTTGTGTTACTCCTAAATGATTAAGTTTTAAGACCCAACATGTACTTCGTCATAACCTCTAATTTCCCTCTGGTAACATTCCTGAGAAAAGCTGTTTCGTCTGCCTGGGCATTGCAATGAATGCAAGAGAGCAGCCAGAGCTTACTATAATGAACCTGTAGGCTGAGCAAGAAAAAAATCTTTGGTTATTATCATCCAAAGACATTTTGCAATTGCTTCTTTCAAGAGAATAACTCAGACTATCCTGTTTGATACAACGCTAGCAGCATTACAAATGAGGTAGATAACAAAGGCTAAATAGAAATAGATATTTGAAAAATATAAATACTATAAAAGTATGGAATAAAGGATACTTTCTACAGGTTAGACCCAGATAAAACTCTGAGCTTTCTAGCAGCCACATCATGAAGGTGAACATATTTAGGTACTAGATTTAGCGTCCATTATATACAAATAAATCAGTTACCAGAGGGAATAAAACTACTTCTGGTTCAGATTTTTTTTAATTTTATTTTAATTGTTGTTCAAGTATAGTTTTCTGCCTTTTGCTGAAATCTTAAAGACAGCTGTGTCTCATGGTCTCTAACAAAAGAGATTATATTTGACCAGCACCTAGAATAAAGTGTGAGGAAACTGTTTTATATGGGATTTCTCTGTTGCAGTGATAATTCTGATGACTTGTAAAACAGGAATGAAACAGCTACAAGCAGCTACAAAATCATTGTCTTAGGTGGTTTTATATCTGGGGTACTTCTGCTATATTAGGCACTCTCTTGTCTTCTAATTGCAGTAGAGGTCAGATAATACAGGAAATGAAAACAAAACAAAAACAAAACAAAACAAAACAGGGAACCTAGGCCAGTGTATGATAGAGAACACCTTGTTCTTTTTTCCTCCTTCTCACTTTTCCTCATCTCATTTCTTCTTACTTCCCTTATCCTTATTTCCTGTTTCCTCTGTTAACTCTAAGCTTTTAGTTGAAGCATTACACATATGTAATAGGGACAGAGTGGAAAGGCTTAAGCCACCAAAAATTTTGTTTTATTTTTTCTAGAGTCATGATACTTCACAGCTCCAAAACCAGTGAAGCAACAGTATTCATTACTTCTGAGAAAGACTGGGTACAGTCTCAGAACAAAGAAGTCATTGTTGAATTGAAGCTTAAAATTCATTGTTAGATTTAAGCTTACTGTTTTTAAGCACATATAGAAACAACAGCACTGAAAGCCAAACTTTGTGTAAAGACAGCAGTGTTCTCTAAATTTTAAAAAACACCTCTGTGTTGTGACCATTCAAGGCCTGACAGGTTCACGAGATTTGGGCAGATTGAAGAAAAGCTGCAGAGCTGCAGGGATGCCTGCCAGGCTTCTATGCCAGGGCGGGTGAGCCACGCATGTTGCAAGACGAGTGTCCACGTGTGTCACCTGTCCCCTTTCTCTCTCTCAGCAGGAAATCTCAACTTTCTACTATACCAAATACAGACAAAGCTGGCAGGGAGCCAGCAGACCTTATGCAACAGAGCTTCAGACTATGCATGCGAGCCCACTTTATGTTATGGGAACTGTTTATCGGACCCAGTCTCAAGGCTATGAGAACGTTACTTATCAGGCCCATTCTCAGGGTTCTGGGAAAATGCCTCCTTTAGTTGCCCAGATATTGGGTGAGGATGCCAGACTGTCTCCATTTACCCTACAACTTCCTTGTACTTGTGATCCAACTCTGATAGATTTGAGTTGTAAAGCTGCACTAAAAGTTACAGTGTAAAAAATATGGAGGAGATGCCACAAGAAAAGTCCACATTGGTGAGGAGCTTCCAGCCCTGAGAAGATGGAGGGAAGAGAAAAGGCAGAGGGAACAAGTTCAGCTTTGGCATCTGTCCCAACACCTTCCTGGGCAATACAGCCCCATTCCCTAATCACCATCTTATTCCATCCATCGTAGACCTCACTTTGTGTTTGGGACAAGGACAAAGATGAGGAATAACATTCACACCCATAAGAGTTTGCAGAAAATCCCAGTATAAGAGGCTTCACTTCCTTACTCTTAGCAGAACTGGTGCATTGATTATATTGCCAAATCAGCATGACAACGTGTAGCTCTAGCTGGAAGAAAGCCATGACTGAAGGAGGGATTTTAAATTAGCTTCAACAAAATACTGTATAATATAGCAATGCAGAGAGAGTAGCTGACTATTTAACTCCCTGGAGAAATAAAGGGGGGGCTGAGGCCCTCTCTAAGGAGTAAGAGAAGACCCAGCCTTAGAATTAAAATAGCCATCGCATTCTGAAGTCTCAAAACTAGAAACCATGACAAGGAACCATGGTGCCCAAAGTATCATGGTGGTCCAAGCACTGTTCATCACTCTGCTACAATAAGACCAGAGACAAGACAGGACAGCCGCTCCACAGCAGAAATCAGCAAAGATACGGAGGGCTGCATGTACCCTAACACATGTCCTACATTCACAAATGTACCTTCTTGGGGAGGGAGAAGAGGAAAAGAAATGAGTAGTCCAACTGGAGATTCAAAGTGAAAAGATGAATTAGTTTTCCTAAAAGACTGAGTTCATCTGAATAAGCATTTGGGTTATCTTTCTTGGCAATTTGAATACTATATGTTTCTCAACATCACTGGGGAAAGAGAGGCTTTGGAAGTCAGACCCTGAATAAACACAGATATATAATCATTATCTTTGCATACATGCTATAATATATTGTAAGGAAATACAATAGTAAAACATTGTCATCCTTTACTCTTTTCATCCTTTAGTGTTTTGGTTGCTTTGATCTTTGCCAATTCTCCGAAATATTTACAAAAATACATAAATTAATATTCTAGTAGTTCTCTCTTTTTTCCTCCCAAATGGCTCAAAAACTCAAACACATATCTATTTTAGGATATGAATGGAAAGAAGATTAATTTTACCAACTTTACTGAGACACAACCAACATGTGACATATGCAAGTTTAAGGTGTGCAATGTGCTGACTTGATACACTCAGACACTGAGAACCGATGGCCACAGCAGGGTCAGTTCACAGCCCCATCTCCTCCATCTATTGGCAATTATCTCACACCAGGGAACGTAACCTCACTCATCTTGGCACGCCCCTGTACCCTTCATTACTTACTAGTTACCCCTTCACAGCAGCCTTGCTTTCTGATCTTCCTTTTCCAGACCACTGAGCACTGGAATGGCCTGTGGAATTTTTCTGTTTTTTGCTGCATTTCTTTGCTAAGTAATTTCTTTCCATTTTCATGATTTTAAGTAATATTCATACACTAAACTAGACTTTATTACTTGGGACTCTCCCTTCATACAACAATTGTGGATCAAATACCTTTATTTGAACACTTATAGCGACCTCGGAACTGGACCAAGAAAACTACAGACATACGTTTTCCTTTGTGCCCAATCACCAAGTACATGCTCAGTTTACTTCAGGGGAAGAAGAATCCTGTGTATCTATACTGACTTCTGGATCTTCCTGATGTCCCATAACTTTCATACCAATAAGTCTTGTTGGCTTTATCTCCAGTATTTACATCCCAAATCAGGTTATGTTTCACTTCCCCACTGAAACAATCCTCATCTCACCTACATTCCTCTACCCCCTCCCCCAATACAGGGTCAGTCTCTTCATTGGCTTCCCTACCTTGATTTTGTCCAATTTCAGTCTTTTTCCCCAAACAGCAGCCAGGTTCTTTTAGACCTTAAGCTATGTTATTCTTCTCTTTGGTACCATCTGAAGGGCTCCCATTGCAATCAGAGGCAATGAAACCTCTTACACTGTTTCCTCCTGGTTAATTCTCTGACCCCACCTTCTACCACTCTTAATTTTTCTCTTCATTCCAACTCCTTAACTTTCTGTTATTTGAACATACAAATTTCAATCTCATTTTAGGGACTTGACATGTTCTTTTTCTTCTTTTGTCTTAGCATGGTTTTCTACCACATGCCTTCTTTCATGTCATCTTTTAGTTCTTGAGTCAAATACATTAAGTCCTTACGTAATGTCTTCTATAGATTCTTGGAAACTGTGACATTAAGAAAAATCACATCGACAAACCGTTTTACCATAGGCTGATTGATATAATCAGAAGTTAAGTTTCTAAGGTTTGTTTTTGGTCACAACAAACATCACCCAACTTCTAAATAAAGACCCGAAACATTTCCAGTATTAAACATTGAAATAAACGTGAGCTATACACACACTTTAGAACAGGAAAGATAATTCTTTTCCAGCCTGCTTATTTCAGTTCAAGTTCAGGAGTGGCCAATGCCTGTCCCAGCAGCTCAGGGCACAAGGCTAGATATACCCTGGACAGGTCACCCTTCCATGGCAGGACCTCTCACACACACCCAACGCTCACTCAGACTATGACAATTTAGACACATCAATTCACGTCTCACACACACATCTTTGAGAGAGGGGAGGGAGCTGCGGTCCCAGAGAAGACATGCAAATTCCACAGAGACCCCCTCCACCCCACGAGGAATCCATTTTTTCTCTTTAACATTATAGTAAAACAACATTGAACTAAAAACCATATTATTCCAGGACTTGCTGTAGTACCACCCCCTGAGAGAATTCTTGTGACCTTCTATTAAAAAAACAAATGTGTTCATTGATGAACTAGGAAAAGCCATTAGTATAAGTAGAAATGAAATTGCCTTTGGTGTCTTACAGGTTGACACCTTATGAGAAGGGGACTGTACTTATTTTACTTTATAAAATAAGGTTTTTCCTTGAAATGCATTTGTGAGAGAGAATGAGGTATGGAGGGACCCAAGGGGTTGGTCTGAATGTTTCCCTGGACAGTGCCTCTTTGTCACTTTCACAGGACCCTTGTTTCTTCCTTGTTTTTTGTTTTTTTTCTTGCCTGTTGCTTACTGGTTTCCTGTTTTTGAGCTTATTTCTACCTTATCCTTCATGAAACCAGAAAAAAATTTAAAATTGAAAAAAAATGAGCAAAGGAGAGCAAGAGAAGATAAAGACTAATATCTCTGATGAAAGACCCTTACAGCATTTGTAAGACAATCAGACAAATGTGTAAAAAGATGTATCTTAATACCTAGTTGTGTGTTGGAAACAAGAACTCATGCAATGTGCAGAATACTCCATATGATTGGTACAGAGAATAATTTTGTGCACTTCGAGACTGCCGCCAGTAAAGCTCCGGACTGCCGGTTCTCCTCCCTCTGCCGTCGTTTGCTGCCCCGCCTCCCTTCCATCAAGTTCCAATACAAATGCGGCAAACGCTAAACACATTTACGTTCCAATCAGCCATTTCACTCTGTCGGACCTCTTAAAATGTATCTCTGAGCTCTTCCTCTATTATTGAAATATTAAGGGCACTAACAGATATTGCTTTTCTTTACATATTATTAAAGTCTAATATGTTAGCCCAATTTCTTAGTATTTGCAGACCAATTTCAATTAAATAGTCCCAAGAAAATAGGGCATCTCTAAAGCTTGCTCCTCACAGATATCTACTGCTTCCACACCCCCTCTTCATGGGGCTTTTATTCCCCATGTTTCCCTTCATATATTGGATCGCCCCTTTAGTTTCTACGCATAGCCCTCTGCCCTGGACTGTGCACTCATCTGGCATCAGGGTCCTCTACACCCAATCTGATCTGGTTTATTTGTTCAAGGCCTATCCACCATTTATTTGATAATAAAGATAATTTAGGATTTTGTAGCAGCAATCGTTGCCTACTTTACCCACGAGCCCTCTCCTGTTTTTACGTGCTAAAAGTAATCTGATTTCCTTTGGGAATCCACTCTTCTCCCATGTGATTCAAGGTCAATTCTTAATACTAAGTGATATTTTTTTTAGAAGAGAAGCCTTTTAGTACCCATGAAATACCCCCTTTCACTCCATTTAAAGACATCGATCCATTGGGAAAAAAAACAGTAAAATTTTTGTTAAAAAACATTAAATTATGAATAAGAATTGCTTACTTGCTACTATATACATATGTCCAAAGCAAACATTGGGCTTACAAATGAAGATTTTACTTAAAAGACAGCTGTTTAATATTTATAGTTGTATTTTTACCTAGGCATGAAACAGCCAGAAAACTATTTTACTTAGTTATATCCTAATTGCCTGTTACAGATTTTAATTATATAATAATATCAAATAATCCATCCCACTCAAAGTGTATATATATATAGATACATATTTCATAGA
This sequence comes from Artibeus jamaicensis, assembly GCF_021234435.1. Taxonomy (NCBI): domain Eukaryota; kingdom Metazoa; phylum Chordata; class Mammalia; order Chiroptera; family Phyllostomidae; genus Artibeus; species Artibeus jamaicensis. The sequence continues at coordinate 916,262 of NW_026521859.1, forward strand.
CAGATCAACATAATTATATATGAAAGCTGGAAAAGTTCCATTATTTTATGAAGTTTTACGACTTTATTAAATGATAATCTTGTCTACCCCAAATTTTAAACTGCTGCCTTTTTTAAACTTTATATATGTGGTCTGCACTATTGCGGATGTCATTTTCCCCTTTGTCCTTCTCTACCCAGGCCTCACCCCTGCTCCCTCAGGCCGTCACCCCGGTCTTCCCCGTGTGCGTGGGTCAGGCATGTTTGTTCTTTGCCAAACCTCCTCATCATCTTTCATCCAGTCTTCCCCCCAAGTCCCTCCCCTCTGACAGCTGTAAACTGTTGCCCTTTAAAGGCATGTTTTCCTTTTCCTTGTAGAACCAAGGTAACAGACACACCTGTGTTATGAGACCCTAATTAAGAATACAAAACAGCCAGTGCAACTGGCTTTTTTTGAGGAGAAGGTTTTAGAGACACTCCTTGACCATTTTAGGTTTGGAAGCGCAACGACCAGTGTGACCTGAATAGACACTGAAGTCTCCAAAAGGCACTTAGGGAACAACCTGAGAAACGCGAGGGTAGTAAATCACTGTAGCCGTGGGGGGCATTCCTCTCGGAGCTCTATAAAGCAGAGTGTGAAACAGCAGACCAGGCAGACAGGGACATGTAAACACTCTAGTGCACCCAGGATACACGCTAACCTCACACTGCCTTAGAAGCAGTGATGCCATCATTTTGACCACCGGTCCCTTTGGTTTCATTTGGTTGCAGAGCTCATAATTTTGACTGTTCTCACAAAACTAAAAGAAGAAATATTTTACTTACTCTTTAAATTGTTGGTACTCGTTTCGCCGTACGTGGCAATGAAAGAGATGCACGTTTCAGAGCTCTCCAGGGAATTGAAAAGTAGGGACAGACGCAAGACCCAGCTTTGGAGTAACCAGAAATGCCATCTTCCTTCTGCCTCAAAGCTGTTCCCAGGAGACCTTTTTATTCACCTCAACAAGTTCCAGGTGGTACCACTCTGCTGATGCCTCGTGCTCAGGGACACCTGTGGGAGTTGATGGACAGAATTCCGGGGAAAGAAGCTGCTGGTAAATAGGCAGAAGCAGCTAGTGACACAAAAGCTTATTACTAGAATAGTCAGGTTACCCTGGAAGGAATCTGATCAACGGTTGAATTCTTCTGAGGATGATCTGGCCACCCTTCATCCAGTGTTTTTTCCTCGAATATTGCAGACGACCCCCTGGTGGCAAACTTACTTTCTCATCTGGGGAGAAAGAGATAAAAGGAAGATACTGGAAATTCTAAACGCAGTGGCTGTTGCTCAGATCTCACTTAGCAGGGCCACAGCCATGTCTTCCACTGGACTAATAGGTAATTCCACGTAAATATCCCACTGGTGTCAGTCCAAACCTGAAACAATCACCAGTGTACTCAAATTAAGATGAACTCTGAGTTATCCAAAGTGGCTAATTCTAAGAACATTTGACTCAGGGAGTCTTTATATAAGTGTGGGCAGTTGTAGGAAAACTGTAAGGGGCAATCCAGTAACTCAGGAACTCAAGGCTGTAACAGCTGAGCCCTTGGAACTACTAGTCCTGCAGAAAAAAAGAGAGGGAATGTTTAATGGAATCCAGAAGGCGAGTTTCACTGGAACAGGCCACTGACAGAAACAGTGACAGTTTGTCAAGGAAAACACCCAGCCCAAGGTGGGCCCTCCCAGAGGGACTGAAGGGAATATATTTCCCACCCCCTGTCATTTCTCATCATTGACTGAACCCAACTGGAAGCCAACTGTATCGCATATAGTTCAGCCTCCTGCAATGTGTAAGAGGTAGATAAAGGTGAGAACAGATCTGAAAATCAGTGGCATGCTGCCTTTTTGCGTTCCGAGTGGATCATCCTCCTGTATGAGCCAGTTTTCCGAGTAGCACCACGGTTCACCCCGTTGTGTAAATCAGAACCCCATTCTTCACCCCTGTTCCTGCCATCATTTTCACAACATCAATTCTCTGCAATGTGTGATCCCAAATCCCCATCTCTCTATTTGTGAAATATTTATGTTCATTCCATTTTTCTCATATCACTACTAGTTCTCTCACTCCCCTCTACCATTTCTTAGCAGCATCTATTATTTTCAGAAGTCACTTTCTTCACTTTTTTGGTTTTTGCATCTCTGAGAGGACTTTGTTCAGCACTATATCTCCAATATCTAACATAGGGTCTGGCATGCACAGTGACTCAATAAATACATGATGAACATATCAATTAACGTGGGCCTTCAATACTTAGCAGCCAAACATTACGGTGCATTTTTCGGCAGTCTCCTTTGCTGCCTTCAGTCTTCGCTGTCATTTACATGTCTGCCAGCATGCATTTTCTCATTCCTAAGTCTGAGGATGCCATTACCTTCTTTAAAATGATTTTTCAGCACTGTATAGACTTCCAAATGAAGCAGCTGATTTATTGGACAATCTTTATTGAACATACCTTATATGTAAAAGAATGGAAATCAGAGATGAGCCAACAGATTCAATCAGAGTGCTTACAATCTGCTGAGAGAAACAGTAATGAAGAATAAACTGCACTGAGGTGTAGTAATATAAGGCAGGGGCAGCACTGAGCAAAGAGCACCTGCCTGCTGGGTGGGAAGAGGCTGTGAGGAAAGGCTTCCCAGGGGACAGAAGAAGTTCACAAGCCACAGTGGGAGTGTCTCAGCTCCTTAGCCTCATGTTTAAGGACCTTCGGTGTCTCAGTCCTGATGAATATCTTATATTCCTTGTCCCCCATTTTTTTTAAATTTGGACTTCCAGCTCTAGAGACGGCTGACCGTTCAGAGTTCTCTAAAGGCTCCATGCTGAGTCCTGCTAGGCGGTTCTGCCCAGCATGGCCTCCTTCCTGCTGGCCTGGCAGATGCATCTGCTTTTCAGGGAGCTATTCTCCTTCACGCTCTGTCCTCCCCTTCTCTGCTCAGTGCAAACACATTTCTAAAAGCAACTTGACTTCTTCCCACAGTTTTCCAGAGGTGAGTTCATGGGTTCCCAGGCATTAGCAAGCATGAATTAAATAGCAGCTTTGGGCAGGGAAATGCCCACATTCTTTTCTCATTAACTTAGAGAGTTAACAGCCCCTGGAATATGGAGAACTCCTTGAGGAGATCTGTGACTCACCAAATCATTCTTCCCCATTTTAAAAGATAAATGGTGGCTTTTTTAATTACTCTGAGTAAACCCAGCAAATGTTAACTTCAAATTTAACTGAATGTACCCAGTTTGATCCACAGTGTAGTGAAAGCAATAGATGACACTACACAGAAAATGTCTGACCTTTAATTGTAAATATATTATTTGTATGCTTGGGTTATTAGATATTTGTGCCTCTGTGCTACTGTAGATAAAAAGAAATATCTCATTTATTCTTGGCAATGGGTACAAATATGATTACAGACAGTTCAAAAGCACATATGTATCAAAAACTTAATAAACATCTTTTCTACAATTTTCTAATTACAATTATACTCTGATGTGAAATCAAGCCAAAGTAACAATATGGAAACAATATAGAAGGGAACAACTGTTACTTTTTATTACAGAAGTTCATAATTAGCATAGAGAAAATTAAGTTCATAAACAAAATGCATTACCATTGAAATGCACACTGATTTTTCACCCAAAGCAGTTGCTTTAAAGCTTTGAGTATAAAATAAAGATAAGTTAAAAGTTAAAGTTCAACAAAATTCAAATTTTAAAAATCCAAAAATACCACTTTCGATTTTCAAGACTAATCATCTAACCAAATATATTTAGGAGTTTAAAGTCAATGCTAATAACTTAGCTAATGATTTGAAAATAGATATACAAATAACAAACACACTATAATTTTTAGTTAGCATTTTCTTTTTGGTGAGTTAATGAAAATTTATATAATTGAGCAGAAAAAAAACCCTGCTAACTGTGTCATATTGTGATGCAACTAATAACCATTCTGTGGATTCAACTGTATCATGAAATAAATCATGCAGAGTGTAATTTAGGTAACACTGTAACACTTTTTCCTTTCAAGGGCAATTTTGTAATTCTGTATCAGGGTCCCTAAAAATAATACTGTATATTTATACTTAAACATTTTCTTAAGAAAAAATAAATCGACACTTGCCATATTATTATACCTTACATTGTTATACTTAATGATCCAATATCATTAAATCCATCTCAACATTTTCTTTATTGATGATGAACAGGATATTCTGTTGACTGGCTATGAAGACTCGCTTGAAAGGAAATGATTGTTAATGATCCAAGACTCTTAATGAACCATGAGTCTTCCGGGTATTTGGACTGGTGAGGGATCTCTGGTTTGACATGGTATTCTGGAGGTTCTATATAAAAGTAAAAGAAAAAGTTAACAGTATGCCATTTTAAAGATTTTATAAATGTATGTGTGCTTATATTGTTGGATGGATCCTGTGCCTGGAGGTGAAACCAATCATTTTCCTGAATGTAAAGAACCAATAGGTGAGTATGCTATGGTCCTTCTAAGAAGTATCTGGAATTGAACTATGATTTCCAAGTAATCATTTTCAAAAAGAAAAAGAGTCCTTTCTTTTCTCAAATATTTTTTGTTTGAAAGTATTGGTTTCTACAAATTTCTTTGAAGATTTAGGGCTGTTTTAACTTAGTATGAGATGAAACAAATACAAAAATTTCAATCTTCCCTGCAGAAAGGCGTTCATGTGGATTAGACCTGACTACAGGTGAGTGGCATTCAGCCCCCTTTCACCGAGCAGGCACTATCTCTCTGCAGAGGTGGGAGAACACAGGTTTCCATGTTAATGATGCTTCTGTTTTGCTTTATTCTTTCTTTCTATGACTGCTTTTACTTTCATCATTTACTTAACCCTGAGTGTGGATCTTTCAGATCACATGTGAGGATGGATTTTCAATTGGATGGAAAATGATTTGTAACTAAATGTAATATGCTTAACAATATGACTGATTTCTTTAAAATAAATATTAGAGTAAATTCAAGATTTCTGTCTATACCACCCTCACTGTCATCCAGGTAAGGGATGTTCCTGTGTCTGCAGGCAAGAAGAGCAGTAAAGTTACACCAATGCACAGGGAATTTTAAATGTCCACCACCTTGTTTTTCTGTGGCACAACAGTCATCTGTCAAAACCCATGGGCCTGAGTGACAGATGTGAATTTTATACATTATATGTGAGGCTAAAAAATAAAGATTGAGAACCATTAAAATAAGATTTTTGCAAAAGACCATTTGTGCTCTTCTGAAACAATAGGTCTGTGATGGAATGTGCAGACAGGCCCAGTAACTGAACTCTCAAATACTGCAAACCAAATAAAGGGAAGTTGAATAAGTTCCAAATGCCATTTCCCTCTTGAAACTGACTCTAATTATATGGCCTTGGACTCTCAGAGTCCAAGGAATATCTTCTCATACAAATACAACTTCTAAGGCCATTGGGAAAAGCAGTTTGTTTTAGTATTGGTATTGGTAAGCATCAAGTTAAATGTTTAGAGAAGTTGGATTAAACAAATGGATATATTTAGCTGGCATTGCTATTAAAAATAAATGTTACTGAATGTTCATGGGCACAGCATACACTCTCTACGTGCCTGCCCCTTGGCACTGCCATATTCCTCCCCACTTCAGTGTCTCATTTATCTGCCACTGTGTCCAGGACGTGAAGCCTGAGGTTTCTGGGAGCAGCACGCACACATGCGTTGTGTAGTTGGCTGTGTCTCCCCCTGTGGGTGTCACAAAAAGGGAAATGCCCATTGCCTCTGGTACTCTCTAGGCTGAGTCTTACTGACAAATGTATCTTATGTTTGTATATATGTAATGTATATGCACACACTTATATATAGTTTCTTTATGATAAACTATATACAAAGATACATATAGGTATAATGAATTAGAAAATCAACATCACTGATATTTAAATGAGGTTATTTTTTTTAATTAAAGTAAGCAACTGCACACCACTTTACATCAATTTGTAGATGATAAATAGGTAGAAGGTTTTAAAACCCTGACATTTAGAAATCTAGAGATTACTGATCTTAAATCTCACAAGCCTGCTGGAGCATTACTGCATTTGAGCAATGAAGGCAGCCAAGAAAAAAAAATATTTGGAAAGAGTGGATTAATATCAGGCAGAAGTAATATCTTTCTAATGGTACCCTGTGAGGCCTCAAAATTATACAAGCCTTAATGCTTGCATATTGAAACATGAGTAAAATTCATTAGAATGTAAGGAATTAGAATGAAGAGTAAATCTTTAGGCAAATATAAACTGTATGAAGTGCACAACAGGTCCATTCTGTAAACTGATTATTCCTGCCAGTGATTGAATAGGGAAGGCAGCAAAGGTCAACTTGGATTTTGTATGAAAACCAGGAGAAGACTGATAACAATTTAATTGGGAGAACAATACATCTGTGCCTGCAAAATGCAATTCCCCTATGATCATATTTCTCTTCCATATGAAGGCTCAGAGTACTGTTTCCACAGACCCAGCCCACATTAAAAGTTGATTTAGTAGGTCTTAACAGAGAAGCATTCATTCTCAGGCCCTCTGTGAGCCCTGCCACGGCGAAATGCGCTCTAATGGGGCGGACTCAGCTTCAGCCCAGCCCTTCCGCGTGGTATCCAGTTACCTCAGCTTGATCGCAACCAGGAGGATTCCACAGGTGACTGTCATGCACACGACAGCATATATCACTTCATCTGGAGACAAAAGATTTTTAAAAGTTACTGGATTTCTCGAGAGAATAAATAATAAAAAGAATAGTACAGAAGTTTGATTTTTAACTGACTGTTGAAGGGGGAATGAAATCCACTTAGAGTTATTTCCTCTGTATGTTTACTTTTATGCAATGCAATGCCTTTGACATTGGACAGAGTTGAATAATCTGAAAGAAAATAAGGAAAATGAGATTAAAGCATTTAAAGGTAATGCATAGCTTTTATCCCATGGGTTGTAATTTGCTTTTTAAGGCAGCAACTTATTTCTATGATACTATTTTAATGAAATATAATAGGTTAGGGTAAACTTTTCTAAAATTCTGACAGCTTTTTTCACCTTTTAATCAGATAATTTCCTTATAGAAACTTTTTTCACAGCATGACTAGAGACCATATCACATTTTATAAAATATTCATATAGACAAGGAGAAAAAATAGTAACTTTAGGCTGTTATTGGGATATAAAAAGGGATTCCTTCTTTACGAGGGTGATTGTTTTAATGTACTTTTAATGATATGTCATTTCCCTGAGACCCATTGTATTTACGAATTTTTTTAAAAATTTATTTATTTATCTTTAGAGGGGAAGGGAAGGAGAAAGGGAGAGAAACGTCAATGTATGGTTGGCCTTTGCGCATCCCCTGCTGGGAACTGGCCTGCGACCCAGGCATGTGCCCTGACTGGGAATCGAACCACGATTGTCTGGTTCGCAGGCCCGAGCTCAATCCACTGAGCTACACCAGCCAGGGCCCTACTTATGAATTTTTACAAAGGAGAATCCTTAAACCCGCCACTGTGTTCACCCCTCTGCTCAGACATTTCAACATACAGATTTACTTATTCCCTGTATTCTGTTTCCCCCTTTTAACCCCTTCAGCCTCTATTGATGCTACTGGTTTTATCTCACTTACCGGCTCCTCTTGACCACTCCGTGACCCTAGTCTTTATGGCCACGTTTGCAAAACAAAGTTTCACTTCGCTTCACAAAACACAAAACAAAAAGATGTGATCCTTAAAATTAATCAATAGATCTATTTTCAGGTGATTTTTACTAATAACTCTGAAGTGAAACCACCTTTAGTTTTGATTCAGTTCCACACAAATATTGCCAAACATACCAATAACCCCAAAACCAATTTCTCTGATGACAGTGATCCAGGGGAATTTGGGGGCTTAAGAAAAATAAGGTAAAGTCTTCACTTGATGGAGGCTTTCCTGTCTTGTTTCAGGTGCCTTATGCATTTGGGGACTTAGAAGTCCAAGTATGAGTAGTCAGTTTTTTTGCAGAAATGAGTATATCAAGTAGCAGGATAATATGTCCCATGACAACCGGTGACAGCAGGGTCTGAGGAAGAGGGTGGAAAGCTCTATTCCTGACAGTCCCCATTAGTTCTCTCTCTGCCCAGGCCTGCTGCTGTTCCGAAGCCAGCTCCTTGGAAGCCAAGGTTTGATAAGCCTGGGGTTAAGGATTATCCCTATTACCCTAATTACCAAGGTTTGATACTAAGGATAATCAGATGAAAGCACAGGACGGTCAGTTTCAGATGAATAACCGAAGCCCCCCACCACCCCCTGCATCCAGAAGAAGCAGCCTAATATAAAAGCTAAAAAAGTAATGAGGATCTTGTCATTAAAAACCCATTCTCAAGGAGTCTAAACTCAATACAGTTAAGACATTTTTAGTTCAAGATTTTTTAATCCCCAACTCACAAATTGGGTTATCATGTAATATTTGTAGAAGTTGGGCCTTCTTAAAACTAAAAAAAAAAAAAATCAACTTCTTTTAAATGTAAAAGTAACAGAGGTAGAGCTTGTGGGAAATTTTCATTATTGTGGTTACAAAATATATTTTGTTATTCACTATAACGTTGAAATGAAAAAGTTCAGCTGTTTCCAATAATACTACTTTTTATAATAGTGGTCCCTTTTGAAAGAATTAATTTTATTCAAATTGAACATACAAATATTTAGTGAAATAAATTATTATAATACAATATTATGTTTAAATAAAATTTTAAAATAAAGGAAAAATTATTTTGCTTCTTTTTAATTCAGTGGCATTTTGTCAGGTTCATAGCCTACATGTAAATGCATTTAATGTACATTGATTATTCAAGTGAGGCTATCATTTTCTTTTTGAAGTTTTACCTCTAAGTACATTTGGTCTAGTTAGATATCATGATTTACCTTTGCATAAGAAAAAAGTATTATTTTGACAAATTATACTACCCTTTCGCTCTATAACTGCCTAAAGTAATTGTTAAACATTCACCTAGCAAAGTTTAGAAAGAATCATCGCATTCACTAAATTTAGCTCACATGGAACTCATTAACAAGGTTATAATAGATCAATGACAGAAATGCTAGCTAATGATCCCAGTGAAAATTTTAATGTGTCTAGCAATCACTCCGCAATCTTCAATATTGCACCCTAGGAGGATACCAAATATCAGTTAGTGAGATTAATGTTACAGAGGGTTTCTTGGCTACTGAAGCCCATTGGAGATTCTTCCCGGCCTTTTATAAACAGTGAGGTTTACAATGTTTTATAACTATGAAATTAAAGTCGGCAGAGTTAATAACCCACCTCAGCCCCACACCATCTGCTATATTTATAGATAAACACTGTCAGTGACTTGTTTATCTTGACTCGTTCCCTAGAGGAATTAAACACTATTATGAACTACATTGTAAAATCCCTGTACATTTGACGGGAAATCAAGATTAATTTCAGCCGTACATTAAGAACAAATTTAAATAGTATTCTCCCCAAATGAGCTGCAGAGATGTGATTATTTCTATGCTTTTCTTCCAAAGTCCTTGTGCCGAAGTGGCTGATGGAGACTAAAATTCTACTTTGTATAATTTATATGAAGTGGTAAGTGCAATGTACACAATGTGGTAGATAATATATGAAATAGTGTTTTAAAAATAGATGTCAGAATTCTTGAAATGGACATTAAACATACCACAAACTGAAAGTGTATAAACCTCCAATTAAAATTTTAATTAAAACACAACCTGGAAGATTTTGTTTAGAAGAAATATTTTCATAGAATAAGTGAGAAAAATTCTGTAGCTGTTTTTTAATGGTTAATGTATCATGTGACATTGTTATTACTGTTATTTTTTGCCTTTCTTTTCATGGTTAAATATAAGAGCAACAATACTGGGCAATAGCTTAGTGAGAGTGAAAACCAAGAATGACCTTTTTGCATATCCAAGGGTTGGTGCTGTTTACCAGACTTAATATATTAAATTTCTAATTTGTCAAATATTGTCCTCTCTGAAGATATACAAATTCCCAAATAGAAAATGAGTTTTGAATTATTTCATCTAATAATCAGGGGTGAAACTGCATATAACATGGAGTCTTTTGATCATCGTTGTCTGAAAGCCCCCATCTTAAAATGGATCTCAGAAGGACTGATGTTGGGAAAAAAGAAAAATACATAAGCATTCTTTAAGTCTGAAAAAAAAAACCACATTAGTAATGCGATAAGCCAAGGTCTCCACACAGATAATGGGAATATAATACCATTGCCACTAACGCTTACGTTATAAAACTAAACCTGCTAACAAATACACTTATCCTAGACAATCATGATCTGTGCCGATAAGGCAGGTTCGCAATCTTCAATAAAGATAAAAACACGTCTTAGGTCTACTTTCTACACTGTGGCAGAACCCATGGTGGTTGCCAGTCAGGGGTTGCAGGAAGGGGAAACTTGGAGGTATTGGTCAGAAGTGCAAAGTTTCAGTCCTGCAGGGCGCACAAGTCCTAGACATGTGCTGTATGCTGTGGTGTCTATTGTTAGCAATACTGAATTGTACCCTTAACATTTTTCTGAGAGGGTAGATCTCATTTTAATTGTTCTTATCACACACACAAATAATGAAGAGGATGGAAGGAGAACTTTTGGAGGAAACATATATGTTTTGGGTATAGATTATGGTGATGGTTTCATTGTGTGTACTTGTCTGCAAACTCATCAAGCTGCAGGCATCAAATATAGGCAGCTTTCTATAGGCAAAAAAAAGTAAGGAACAACAACAACACATCAATGAGGAAGTATACACGCCAGAACATTTGTCTTGATCTTTTGACCTGAGCCAAAAAGCTTAGGGTTCATAAATAACTATACAGATGGTCCCTGGCTTATGATGGTTTGACTTAAGTTTTTTTTTTTACTTTACAAAGGTGCCAAAGTGACAGAGGTTTAGTAGAAACTGTAGTTTGAATTTTGATCTTTGCCTGGGCTAGTGAACTGGGCAGTGGCAGGGAAAGGGTTTTGCCCAACTGTGGGCTAATCAGTGTTCTGAACACGCTTAAAGTAGGTGAGGCTAAGCTATGGGGTTTGGTAAGTAAGGAGTGTCAAATGCATCTTCAACTTATGACATTTTTACTTTATGATGGGTTTGTTGAAACAAACACCATTCTAAGTCTAGGAACATCTACTGGCAAGGCTGGCAACTGCTCTTTGACCCTCGGTTGAATGACAGTGTTGTTCACATGTCTAGTAGATACGCTTGGTGATTATAGTGAGTTTCAACTGCACTAATAAAATCTCCTAAATGTTCTACATTCTCCTTAGTAGTTTCTGCAAACAATGAAATAGTCATTGAGGTGGCGATGGGCATGCAAATTATGCTATTTCTGACAACTAACACTAGATTAGAGCAATAAAGTATTATGGTTTTAGAAGGCAATAATTTTAAATCTTGGAATTAAACATGTAGCTTTGGGCTCAAACATATCTAAAGATATTGATAGAAAATAGTAATAGAATATTCCCAGTTAGAGCATATGCGTACATCTATAAATACAAAGTGTGTATGCATAGTAGAATTACAAGACTGGCTGACACTTCTTAGATAATCTAATTTAAACTTTCATTGTAATGGTCCATTCTGCTTTATTCTTGACAGATAGTCATTACCATTCCTGCGATGAGCTATTTAATACCTTTATACATTTCCACTACAACGGATGGTCAGTTCTAATAAAAATAGAAAATTTCTAGATTGCTCTTTTGTCAACTCAGAATAATAAATCTACTTTTTTTGGTATCACTGCCTAGCTCTCTGGCTGCTTCGTGTACGTGTGTGTTTGTGGAGAAAAAGAGAAAGAGTGAGAGAGAGAGAGAGAGATCACACTATGAGTGTATTACATAATTCAGTGATTTCAAACTATAACGTGAATCTTGTTTATCTTAAAATGCCAATTTTAATTTAATAGGTCTGGGATAAAGCAGATGATGCTGATGCTGCAGGGTGAATATACATTTGTATATATATGACTATTTGTATACTTATATATTTGTATATATATCTTACATATGTCTACAGAATGGAAGAGAGAAATGCATTTATTGGGTTGGCCAAAAAGTTTTTGTCTTTAATTTCATTTAAATAATTTTATTAGATTGTATTGTGACAGCTGTCATATCAGTGTGCATTTAAAGAAATCAAAATTGGTAAATTTTTGTATAGCCATTTTAATATTGAAGATGGAAGAAAATATACAACATTTTTTGGCATATTATGCTTTATTATTTCAAGAAAGGTAAAAACACAACTGAAATGCAAAAAAAAAAAGATTTTTGCAGTGAATGGAAAAGGTGCTGTGACTGATCAAATGTGTCAAAAGTGGTTTGCAAAGTTTTGTGTTGGAGATTTCTCCCTGGAAGATGCTCCCCAGTTGGGTATATCAGCTGAAGTTGATAGTGATAAATTTGAGATATTAACTGAGAACAATGAATGTTATACTATGTGGGAAATAGCTGACATACTCAAAGTATCCAAATCAATAACATTATTGGTAAAATTAAAAATATGTCTCTTATTCTAAAACCATACAGCCTTTTTGGCCAACCCAATATATATATGCATACAACAAACAAAATGCTTTACCTCTATACATTTACAAGGTACTTGGACAAACACTCTTTAATTTTATAATAAGTATGCAGATGGGAAGAATTTTCAGCTCAACTTAACAAAGAATCTCAGACTTAGAATAGTCCTTCCAAGATCACAGAGTTGGTAAATACTGAAGCAAAATCTCCTACCAATTTTATATAAAGTAATACCACAAAAAAAGTAAAATACCTTCAGGTTTTTTTTAATGTGGTAGAAAATTGGCTTAGGAAATACATTTGAAAAATAATAGAAACCACTTTTTTGAAGGTGTTGTACACTAAAAAGCATTTAATAGTAGTATATGATTGTGAATATTCATGATTGTATATGTTTCTGTTGCTGAAAGTCACAGTAAAAGAGGTGACATAAAATCAATAACTAAAGCATCTGAAATGCCTCGCTATACCCATAAGATAGTTCAACTCATATGCACCTCTGAAATATGTCCATCATTTCCAATGTAATCAAACAACTCAAGACTTCCACCAAGATGGAGGCGTAGGTGGAAGCACTGTACCTTCTCACACAACCAAGTTTTAAAACAACAAAGTTTTAGCAACAAAAACACAGTCAAACCACAGAAAATTGAACTATACGGAAGTCTGACAACAACAAACCCTTCAGCCAAACCAGTAAGAGGGGAAGAGCCAGCAGCAGAGCGGGGTCAGGCAGGAAAGATCCACTGGACCGACCCAGGTGTGCAACCCAGGCACGCAAGCAGCTGTGGGTAGATCCCAGGTGTGGAGTAGTGGGCAGACCCACTGAGGGCACAAGGCAGGGGACACACTGAGGACTGACCACAGTCACACATTCGAGTGCAGATAAACTGGTGAAGGAGCGACCGGTGAGACAGACCGTGCAGGCCCCACTGGTGGAAAGTGGCAGAGGAGACTGCCATTGTCCCTCTCTGACCCCACCCCCACATACAGCGTCACAAACCAGGGACCTGGGTGGCCTCTCTCAGACCCGCCCCCACATACAGGGTCACAAACCAGAGACCTGGGTGGCCCTGCCCTGGTGAACGCCTCCTCATACGTAACAGGCAGGAACAGATCAAAACATGGCTCAAGAACAACTCAGAGCCCCAGAGCCAATAAATCTAAGCAATAAAGAAACGGCCAAACTTTCAGATGCACAGTTCAAAACACTGGTGATCAGGATGCTCACAGAACTGGTTGATTTTAGTCACAAATTAGAGGAACAGATGAAGGCTAAACTAATTGAAACGAATGGAAATGCACAGGAAACTAATAGTAATGGAAAGGAAACTGAGATTCAAATCAAAGGAGTGAACCAGAAAGAGGAAAAAAATGACCAAACAGAAAAGAATGTAGAAACAAGAATTCAGAAAAATGAGGAGAGGCTTAGGAACCTCCAGGACCTCTTTAAACGTTTCAACATCAGAATTATAGGGGTACCAGAAGGGGAAGAGGAACAGCCACAAGTGGAAAACTTATTTGAACAAATAATAAAGGAGAACTTCCCCAATCTGGCAAAGGAAATAGACTTCCAGGAAATCCAGGAAGCTCAGAGAGTCCCAAAGAAGTTGGACCCAAGAAGGAACACACCAATGCACATCATCATTGCATTAGACAAGATTAAAATGAAGCAGAGAATTCTAGAAGCAGCAAGAGATAAGGAGACAGTCACCTACAAAGGAGTTCCCATCAGACTGTCAGTGGATTTCTCAAAAGAGATCTTACAGGCAAGAAGGGGCTGGAAAGAAGTATTCCAAGTCATGAACTCCAAAGACCTACATCCAAGATTGCTCTATCCAGCAAAGCTTTCATTTAAAATGGAAGGACAGATAAAGTGCTTCTCAGATAAGATCAAATTCAAGGAGTTCATCATCACCAAGCCCTTATTATATGAAATGTTAAAGGGACTTACTTAAGAAAAAGAAGATAAAAAAGATGAACAGTGAAAGGACAGCAAACTCACAGTTATTAAGAACCACACCTAAAACAAAAGCAAACTAAGAGGACAGCTAGATCAGGAGTAGAACCATAGAAATGAAGATCACATGGAGGGTTAGCAACAGGGGAGTGGGAGAAGGAGAAGGGGGGAGAAGGTACAGAAAATAAGTAGCATAGATGGTAGGTATAAAATAGATAGGGGGAGGGCAAGAATAGTAGGGGAAATATTGAATCTAAAGAACTTGAGACACGTGGTCGTAAACAAAAGGGGGGAATGGTGGGGGAGGGGTGTGCAGGGTGGAGGGGAATTAAGGGGGGAATAGAACTGTAATGGCATAATCAATAAAATATATTTAAAAAACAACTCAGCCACTTTAACTCTGACATTTAACAGAAATATAAAAAAATGAATGCTGCTGTTTTTAAGGTGGATTATCTTAGAATATAATACTGAAATCATTTGCTCTTTTTGAAGATGTAGAGTTAGGACCATATGTAAATCTTTCCAAAATATTCATTAGGCAAAGAACATACAAAGAATAATGCACAAAAGATCAGTATAACTGCCTACAAACAGACTTGGCAATAACTTTGGTTGCTAGAATCTAGGTCTACATTAATATAACCTGAGTCTTAGATAAAAATAACCCTGCTGTTTGAAACTGCCTATGTCTGGAATAAGTTTAATAGGAAAAATATATTCCCAAAATTGAAGTCATTTTTACCTTGAATTGTATTATGCAAGTACTAGGAGGGCTTGCTATAAGACAAATGTAAGATAAGAATTGGAATATTTTACACTATATTTTATCAATTTTATACACTTATATTTTATATATATAGAAGTTTTTAACATACAGAATTTTTATGAAAAAGTGTATGTAACAATAATATTAATTGTCTCTAAATAGCTTTCTGATGTCTCCATTTGGAATTGAATGATTTACTAATGTCTACCATTTTGGAAATATGTAAGACTTTACCTGTCTGGCTTATGCAATTTTTTCAAGGCTGACTAATAACACCAGGGAAAAGAGAGTTAGAGAAATAAAGGAAAGGAATACATCTTGGAAAGCCTCCGTACTCATTTGGAATGATAAGCTAATTCAGAAACTCCTGTACACAAATTTCAGGCAAAAGCTGAATATAAAAGTAAGATACATGTTGTGAATTCTCCTTAGACAGTAACCTTCTTGAGAATTGAGACCATAACTATCTAATTTACAGTATAATATGGCTACTACAATGTCATGGCTGTTCAATGATCTAATAGTCAAAAAGTATATATTAGCAACTTTCACACTTGAAATAGCACATCTGTCACTGTGCAGTGACATACACTGTGCAGTATATGATTCTATGCTGGTCTTTCTCATCTTTAACTGACATCGGCCAAGGGTTGTCACCTAAATCCCATACTTTGCACATGTTATCACCATTTCTTAAAATATAAATTCAATGCCCCTACTGCAATAGATATGTTACTCAATCCATGAAAATGTGTTAAGAATCTTTTCCTGGTCAGTAATTCTAAGAGTGTTTTTTTTTTGTTTGTTTTGTTTTTTTTTTTGCTGATGGGAAAAGAGTGAGCATTTTCATCATTACATTAGGAGATATCTAAGTGGACACAATAAATTCAACGTTTATTGGAAAAAGCAAAATTTTCTAAACTGTGTCCCATAAAATACTAATTCTGTAGAATACTTTTATGTGTTAGATAAATAAAATGTCCCATAAGTAAATGACTAAAAATTCTACATTAAACAAAGTAAGTTATATACATTTTCTTTCTAGGTATTTTTTTCTACAGTGAGGGGAATACTTTACCTAAGTTTATTTTCTCCATGTAATATATCTGGGAGTCCATAAAAAAGTTGGGACAAAGGTGATCTTCAGACAAATATTTATATATTTTGGGTGGGCATAAGATATTTATTGAAGATTCTTCAGGCAACAGAAAGAAAACATAATACTAACAGTATTTCATGTCTGTAAATGTATGCATTAATTCATAATATTTTTCTCTACTAACACACATTCTCGAGGACCTAACACCATAATTTTTCTTGTTCTCTATCCCTGGAAGTCAAACAAGTGTTCCTGGCTCAAGGTTCCTGACTTCCCAATGCTACTCTTGTTGCCCCTTGGAGAGGCTGGCATGATACAACATTAATTCCATATTTGCTGCTAGGTAATCTTCGATTCTTCAATTTCTTAACTTGTCCTTATGAAATATGGTAAATTTAAATTTTTCCTTCTACTTTGGTGAGCTATTCCAGCAGAACTAGAGGAGTTCATGGATCATTTCTACTTAATCACCTGTAAAAGCCCACAGGACCACATGACAGAAACCACCTCACTTGGACCCAAATACAGAAGTTCCAGTTAAGTAATCCCTTCTTACTTCAAAGCTAACACTATGACAGTCAACATGGAGCATATTTGTAGGATAATACATGGTCCTGCTATCACAAAGTTCTCAATTTAATTTTGGGTAAGGGGAGGATTGTGAATAAAGTGAGGTGGGAATAAATGAGGTACAATTAAGGGAAAGTTACACCTTTGAGGACCGGTGGGAAATAAGGCTGGTATGTATTCTGGGTGTTCTTGGAAATCAGAGTTTAGTTGAGTCTTTGGAAAGGAGTTTAGTTGTGGGAAGGATGGAAATAGGACCCAAAGCAAGCTAGAACTATCTTTTGCATATAGAAACAACAAGGTCAAGGCACAATTCTAGAATTAGTCCAGTCAAGGTTAGGCTGGTTTGGTGGGGAGATCTAACTGGGAAGCTACAGTAGCAGTTTAGGTATAAGAAAAGCAGGTGGTGGAATCCAGAGCAGAGAACAGAGAAAGTGTAAGGGTATATTTAAAACAGAGATTTTGTTGAAAAGCAGAATGGTATGGACCATAATAACACAGGACTGTGAATCAAAGATGGATTAAAAACCAGCTCTGCCTCACCACCTTAGGCTACTTAGTGAGACTCTGTTCCCTCATCTTTACAATGGAATAATGCCTACCACTTAAAAATTAAATATGACAATATACAGAGACTTTGGAACAATGTTTTGGCACAAAGTAAGTGATCAATAAATTATATCATTAATAAATATTATATAGAGTATTATTTGATATTGAATACAAAGAGTTAAATTAGAAGACCCAGGCTCTTGATGCAGCATGATGTTTTAGAACAGCTTTGGCATGAAAGATGTAATAATAGAAGAGAGAACTACAGTGTCCTTCTCCCCACTTTTCAACCAGAATGGTCAGAGAGAACACTGGCTTTAGAATCAGAAAGAACTCTATCATCATATTAGCTGTATCATTCATTAGCTATAATAGCCTTGCACAAGCCAATTCAAACTCTGAGTCTCATTCATCTCATATGTAGAAGGGGAATTGAGATAGATTGTATTATTTTGCACAAGAATTCACTCCTCTTTCACTGTAATGAATTATATACCCATCACCAATGTCATATAACTTAGAGCACCCATTTTGGTGGGAGAAGTACATATACTGCCCCACTGACATTGAGCTTGACCTTGACTTGAGTTATTAAAAAATGTGATCAACCACCTAACTGGCATGGCTCAGTTGGTTGACCATCCTCCTGCGAAGCAAAAGATCACCAGTTCCTGGTTAGGACACATGCCTGAGTTGTGGGCCTGGTCCATGGTTGGGGTCCATGTGAGGCAAATCATTGATGTTTCTCTCTCACATTGATGTTTCTCTCCCTCTCTTTCTCTCTACCTTCCCCTCTCTCTAGGTAAATAAATACAAATAAATAAAATATTTTAAAAACATGATCAGCAATGATGTATGTTACATTCAAGCAGAAGCTTAAGAGCTATTCCATTGCTCCTTTTTTTTAATCTCTGCCATAAATGTGGTATTGTCCAAATAGCAGTGAGGCCACGAGCCTGAGTTTAGAAAGGCATCACAGGAACTCAGCCGTCACAACCCACAGCTGCCTCCATGTGCCACGACCTAGAAATCAAGCCACTGAAGTTTGCAGAGTGTAACTGCATGACCCAGAAAAGCAAAGTAATTCAGAGATAATAATATACCACAGATGAAAATTATTGACATATGGTAGGTGCTTAATAAATATTAGCTCTATCTTTTCTCTTCTCTTAGAGGCCGATTGAATCGTAGGTAGAGGAAGAAGAAAAAAAGTGAAAGAAGGCTAATAAAGGTGAGAAAGGAAAAGAGTAAACTTGAGAAAGGTGATGGCAATGCTCTCCCGCTTTGGGGGAAAATGCTGGGCTGTGGGATATGCACTCGTTGTCTCTCCTTGTAAGTGTTAACTTCATGTTATTGTCAAAAGAATGGGATTCAACATCATTATCTCTTCTGGGATTTAAATTATATCCCAGTTAATTAGGGATACTTTATTTTTATTCAAACACCTCTAGGTTACATTACTTATAATACAAGATATTAATTAGACCATTGAAGATATGAATTTTACAGGTGTTTTGTCACTTTAAATAAACCCACAAAGACATAGGGGGTGGGCTGGGATGGGAGTACAAGACAGAAAACTGTACTTGAACAACAATTAAATAAAAATATTTAAAAATAAATAAAAAGAATTAGAAACAAAAAAGTTAGTGAGTAAATAGAGTGAAATGAGTCAGCAGAATGAAGTGAGTAGTATGACAGAGTCGAATCAGGCCAGGCTTTGGCTTCAAGACACAGATTGAAGTCCTCATTCTAAAATTTGCTAAATGTATGACCTGAAGTACTTTAAACAGACAAAAACCTCAGCAAAATGACTCCCCTGTGCCCCAGTTTCCTACTATATTAAATGAGAATATTTATTGCCTTATTATGAGAATTAAATGAGATAAAACATAAAATATATTTTAGAAGATAGACATGCACTAGAAGCTATGAATATTTTTAAATTAGAGAAGTATGTTTGATTGTGGTTGCATCTCAGCATCAACTATGCAGCATTAACAATGAAGAGGCCTCGAGCTGACTTAACAGTGTCAAGGGATAAGTCTGGATAGAATACTGGACTTCATAGTTTCAAAAAGCTGTCTAGACCCTCTCGATGCATGATTGAGGTGGAGAACTACTGGTAAAGAATTGAAAAATCCATGATTTTGAAGGTGAAAGAGAGAGAAACTAGATCTCAAACCACATTATAGTAGGCTAATGGAATACCAGTTTTTTTTTTATTTTGTTTATTTATTTTTAGAGAGAGGGGAAGAGAGGGCAAAAAAGAGGGAGAAAAACATTGATGTCTGAGAGAAATATTGATTAGATGCTTCTGTGTGCCCCCAACTGAGGACCTGGCCCACATCCCAGGCATGTGCCCTGATCAGAAATCAAACTAGTGACCTTACAATTTGTGGGACAACTCCAAACCCACTGAGCCACACGTGTCAGGGTGGAATACAAGTTCTTAATGAGAAAGCGAGAAGAAGTCAGTGAGTTATATTTAGTAGAGGAAGACTTATGAAAAAATCAATAACTGGAGGAGAATAACCAGACATGGGAGAGTAACTCTGAAGCCAGTTTTAACCATGAGAGAAAACTTTATTTAGATTGGTAAGAGATCTTTCTTCCTCAGAATTTTCCTTTCAGCTACCTGGCAGTATTAAAAGAACAAAAACAATTAAAAGCAACAATATTTCCATTGTAGTAGAGGGGTGCTGGAATGGAAGTTTGGGCCAAAGAACAGTGAGAGAAATTGACTGGGTCAAAGCAGCCGTGTAGAAGTGTTGGAAGGCACAATTAGGGTTGTAGACATATGCTTAGTGTACATTTCCAATGTAATAACTACCATATGTACTTTAAACAAAATGCCATTGTACATTGCAGGCTGTCTGTTACACCAGGGAGCGGGTGGATAGAGATGCAGGTAGTGACTCATGGCTGGCATGGAAACGTAAAATGTCAACATCTGCATCTTCCTACCCAGACCCCAGTGACACACAGCAGTATATCACTAAGATAAGTTGCCTGATTTATATAGTTCCCCACCTTTCAGGTTGCCTGGACTCCCAACGAAAACAGACATACAATCAGAAACTAGTGAGCTCTGGCCTTTTTCTGCAGTTGGGTTGTTTTGAAAGTCTCTTTCACATACTGACAGTGAGTGTCTGGCCACCAATGCAGGGGCTAGTGCAATAATGAAACATCTGTCCTAAAGGTCTGGCAAACTCAAAGCATATTTGGAATTGGGAGTTCTCAGTCTCCAGCCTCAGTGGTGACCAAAGAAAGCCACTCAGCCCTAAGCTAGAAGCTGGCAGAAGAGAAAGAGATGAGGAATAGTCTGTCATAGAGGTACTTTCAAAACATCATCAAGTACACACTCTACCCTCCAAAGCATCCACTCTGCATTCTTTTACCTAGTTTGAAAGCAATTTGTTTACTGTAATTTGTACCACAGGAGCAAAATAAATGCATTCCAGAGTAATAGGTGAGAACAAAAGTTATGTTGTACCCATTCTCAGAGTTTACTAGATATCAGTGTGCTGTGGGAGCATTATTATAATTTTGAGTTTGAGAAAATATACTGATGTTTGCAATACTGTGTGGAGGGCAGGACCAATAAAATGGCATTTGTCCAGTCAAGATAGCATAAAGTATATAAAACAAAATGGAGTCACTCATGTCAACCACGATGGCTATGGGTCAGCCATGACACTTTGGTTCAAGAAGTATCATGCTAACATAGGTTATGCTAGACAACGTGGCAAGAAGACACACCTAAGATATTTGCACACTCAACTGGAACAGCTGTGTCTGCAGAGTGGCACCACCCATACATAGTCTCCTGAGGAAATTCCCCACTTGCCATCAGGGGTGCCAAAACACTTATGAAGAGACCCAGAAGGGTGGAGTGCATGACCCTCAGGGGTATACAGAGATAGGCTTCAGATTACTGCTGAGATACCTGAGCTCCACAAACCAAGGTGCTGCTCCGTGTCACACTGATCTCGCATAGGCTGCCAGAGGCTCTGCCCTACTTCCCACCTAGCTCTGGAGATCCTTCCTTGCACAATCCTGACAGCTCCTTTACCCACTGTGTTGTCTCCTGGACCTGCTCACTGAGACTTGGGACTCAGGTTCCTTATTCTCCATTGATTGCTATATGTGTGGTATATTTATCTTAGATTGTTAGAGTGTGAGTAGAATATTAATGTATGTTGAGGTTCTACTTTGAGTGAACCTGCATTCACTAAAAGCTAAGTGAATAGCACAGTCACCTTGTGTGCTGGGTTGCCCAACTAGCACACAAGGTGTAGGCAGAGAGCCAAGCAGTTGCCCAACTGACTTATAGGAAAGGCTATATCACAAAAACGGACTCGTGACACACTGTAAATGGTTTCCTTGAACCCAACCAAAGAACTCTAACAAATTGTTTGAGACAACCTAATACTAACAGAAGATAAACAATTGTCATTATCAATGGGTTCTTAACAAATGTCTATTCCTTGCTCACCTATCTCATTTTGTCTAAGTACCAAATGTTCTTTCTTCTAAGGAGTCCCCCTTTAAGATGATAGCCCAGCATGCAGGTGCCAGGGCAATAACTATTAAGTGCCCACATATGGTGTTTTATGGGAATACATCTGATGCTATTATATTGTTGTCACAAGAAGACTTGGCTCTTTAAGCCAGGAATACACATGCTCATAATAAATGATTTTTATGACTTCACATACACAATCATGATGTGCAGAAAGTAGAAAGGAAAAACTGCTTATTTAATGCAGTTTTGGCACCAACTCCAGCTCCAATTACAGGCAACAAGGGGATTGTATGAAGCCAGTGAGAGCATAAGGGTGGAAAATGGAAAAGATAACACTATGCTCTTACAAACTGAAGCCTGTTATTGTTTGAACTGTAACAGTATTGTTTTGTTATTTTATTTCCTTCCATGATCTTAAATGCTCCATCCTTTTCTAGTGGTTCCAAAACGTGCATTGTCTCACTCATCAATGGCAAGTCTTTAATCTTTTCTTTTTGGCTCTGAGCAAACAACAAAGGTAGTCATGGATGATTCATACCATCTTTCATGTTCAGTGGCAGACTCTCTCCCCTCCCTTAACAACACCTAAGCCTTTAAGGGTAGAGCTGGGAGAAAGTGAAGGTAGGAGACAGCTGTTCTCCTGTTGTTTCTATTGAGGTTTTGTACACGGCAGTATTTCCAGATTACAGTCGTGTGAAGCATTTTCTGCAAAATAGGAAGCCAGGCCAAATTTGCTGGGTTTCAGGTCTGCAGACAAAATTTAAACCAGCTGGATTTTATTGGGAACTTTTGTGCACAAGTAAACCTAGTGTAGAAACTGAAGCCAGCATTTGTCTCCATTGGAATGGGCTGTGTCTTCAGGGGCTATTTCCCCTCCCCCATAACTCTTCCCTTGAGGGAGTGTTGAATTTTGAAAGGTCCTGGACAAAACTGCCAGATTATTCCTTAGAGTGTCTGATTGGAATCTTAGCCAGTGAAGGTGGATGGTGCAACCAGATCAGGTGCTTCTCTTCAGAGAGGTAAGAGGAAGTGGGGTCTCTCCCTGAAATCTTACTATAAATTACCCCATTTAAAACAGCTAATGATTCCCTATCCACATGTATTTATAAAAACAAAAGCCAACAACACACAGATATCACTGAAACCTTTTCACATGTATACAGAATAGTGTCTGCTCAAAATGGCAAATAATGGTTGACATATCTGGTTTTATATACAGCAAAAGTTCCACATAATATTTTGAGTATGACTTAAATGAAAATTTTCATGTTCCTTGCTTGAAAATATGCCATTTTATAGATGTAAATATATAAGTACTAGAAGCAAAGAAACATGGCTTTCTATGATTACTTAGTGAGTTTAGGATACATCTTTTATAAAGCTATTTAGAATTTGGAAAACAAAAGGTAATCCAACAAGAAATAAAACCCTTTTATTTGAAATCTCAATATAGATCTCTGAAAGAATGAGTATTTTTCCAAAGGCAAAGAAAGAACTGCTACAAGCTTTCTTAAAAATTTGGTATAATCGTAGGAAGGAAAACTTCTTGGCAGACCACTAGTCTTTTGGCATGAAGAATAAAAATCTGCTCCAGAGCTGGCCCTATGTACAGGCAGTGGGGAGGTCTGTAGAAAATGTACTGGCCTCCAATGTATCTTCAGCTGCCTAATCCAAGAATATTAGAGCACAACATTGGAGATCTCCTATTTTTGTTAAATTATTACCAAAATTTAACATGCAAGAAACTTGTGTTCCAGGGTAAGAGTAACTGATTTTCTCTGTACCACCTGGTGTTTTTGGAGATCAAACTCCTTCCCAAGACTCTTGTTTATTCTTTATACTACAACATACTCTTTTCCATCAAACATATATTTTTGAGGATTCTCTTCTTATACACACATATGTTCTCTGGGAGATGTAACCTTTATCATAAATTGACAATTAGACATTTCACATCATTAGATGAGAAGAGTATATTATGGCTGTAAAAAAATCAGTTTCTGGTACCCAAATTCTGCCTCTGTTGCCTTCTGTGTGCCTGTGGACAAGTTACTAACTTCTAAGTGCTCCTGTTTCCTCTTAGATTAAAAAACAAAAAGCACCTACTTCATATATTTCTTTGAAAATTAAATTAATCAAAACATAAAATGAATAGAATACTATTGAACACATAGCACTCAAGTAGATCATGGGACTGAGTCAACAAGACAAGCTAGCAGTTTGTAGCTATAAACTGGCAAGTGATGTCATGATTACTTCATTCGAAGGATATTAAACCTTCATTTGAAGGATATTATATCTTAGCTTCACTGTCTTCCATGTTATTTATTATTTTGCAATGTTGAGATGAGTTTGCAAGCAGATCTATGAAAATGTTTCTTGCAATTTTCCAAATGGTAGGATTACTTTCAAGAGTTTGTCCAGATCTTGACTCTATTAATATTAATGCACTATTTTAAAGACCTGCTCCTGGCTATGAGTCATTCACTCTTCCTGAGGTTTCTTTGAGGCGGGTGATAATATGCTCAGAGAGTACCAACACCTGATAGTCATTGCTTTCCAAAATAAGTGATTTCAAATGTATGAAAGCTAAATGCACTGAACATCTCTAGGCTGTACCTCTCTGTCCTAAAGACTTGTGCTTTCCAGGATAGCCCCAACTATACCAGCAGAGAAGTTAGACCATTCCTCATAGGCTAACCTGGTAACTGAGACTGACTCACTACCATCCTTGGAAGGTTAGGCAAACTTAGGGTGAGTTTAAGATTTCTGAGATTTTCCTATGTGTGAAGTTCTGATGAGATACCAACTGCCAAGACAAAGTGTTCTTTAAAAAACTGTAAAAAGTTAGCATGGGAAATATAACTTCCTTCCATACACTCAGGTTCAAACAAGTAACCTTATCTAGCTCACTTTTCCCTCTCACCCCTCTGGTTGTTCTTTACCTCCAAGCCTAATTTCAATTGGTAGGAGCACACATTCTGCACTTCTTTCTGAATGTCGTGTGCTGTACGATAAAACTCAAGTGATGACACTGTTTTGATGTTCTTCTGACGTGTGATTTTTATCCATCAGATCAATGATTATCGATGTGGACAGTAAAACTGTGGGGACAATGAGAGTTCTTCCAGTGATCCAGGCTTACTTTTTTTTAGGTTTATAACATGACAATCTTGGTACTAATACATCTGGGATATATTAATAATTTATTTATATTTAACAAAAAGCAGACATCACCTCACAATTCTTTAATGAAAACCAGTGCCTCTCTTTCTGTTGACTCCGGGGATGTTTTATTGCATGGGGAGAAATCGGAAGTGATGAGATCTTTTGCTCAACAGACTTGGTAAGCAAATTGAAACACATTTAAGAATTATGATTCTGGGGATGGTATCTCTTTTGGTGTTCTGAGACCAATTCCACTGTGTGCGTGTGTGGGGGGGTCCCCCACAACAAACAATTTTAGAGACACCAGCTGGTGTTTTATAATTCAATTCAATTCTGACGCTACCTATCCAGAGGTAACATCAGATGCTGCAGGTGAAGGTTTCAGTCCTATCAGACTGCTTCCACCCCCTCGTGTCCCAAAGACGCCAGTTGCAATTTCAGGTTGTTGCTTGTACTTCTGACCAACTAGCTATAAATCAGAGTTTCCAGCAACCTTCTCCAACTCAGGATGCCAATTGTATGTGCAAGTTATCTGTACTTCTGACCAACTGCTATAAATTAGAGGTTTTCATGGCCTCTCCTTGGGTTTGATTAATTTGCTAGAGCTGCTCCCAGACTCAGAGAAACATTTTACTTACTAGATCACCAGCTTATTATGAAAGGCTATAACTCAGGAACAGCCAGACTGAAGAGACGTGTAGGGCAAAGTAAGTGAAAAGGGCAAGAATCTGCTATGTTCACTCCAGGCACACCACTCTCCCAGCACTTCCACATGTTCGCCTACCAGAAGGCTCTCTGAAACCAGTCCCTCGGGGGTTTGTAGAGGTATCATTACATAAGGATGATTGATTAAATCATTGGCCACTGGCTGTTGATTCAACCGTTAGCCCCTCCCCCTGCCTGGTGGTGGGGGATAGGTACTGAAAGTTTCCTCTAATCACTTGGTGGGTTCCTTTAGCAACCAGCCTCCATTCTTAGGTTACCAGAGCTTTCCAAAGGTCACTTCATTGACACAACAAGAGACACACTCATTATTCTAACCACAGGAAATTCAGGAGCTCTGGGACCGGAATAGGGTTGAAAATCAAATCTATTTTTCTTAGTATATATCACAATATCTCAAAACAACCAATGCTGAAACTTCTTCAGTGGAGGCACACAAGTATGTGCCTCCATTGGTGATTCAAGTAAGAGAACTTTGCTAGACTCTGGTTGATTTCAGGAAAGAATAAATGAGTTCTCTAAGCCAGTGGTCATCAAAGTGCAGTATCTGGACAAATAGTATTTGTGACACCTAGGAACTTGTTAGAAACGCAAATGCCTAAGTTCCATCTCTGGTCTGCTCTAAGTCACTATCTCAGAGAGAGCTTTAGGAAATTGTAAGGACATCTGCTTGAACTCTTTCATGACACTAAGTTACCTAGTGTCCATCAAAACATTAATAGGCTGACACCATGCCTCCAGTTGGTTAGGTTGATCTATTTCTCAGTAGCACACAGATACATAACTTATTTGATATATATTAAAAGTTCCTGAAGAGGTGCTCTAGGTTCACACTACTCAAAGTGTAATTCCCAGGCCAACAGCATTAGCATCACCTAGGAGCTGCTGACATGCAAATCTCAGGCCCCAGAACTACTGTACCAGAATCTATATTCTAACTGGAAACCATTCTTATACACATTAAAGTTGAAGACCAATTGAGTTCATCACCTCGGGTAACATCGTTCAAAGATATCATAGCTAAGAAGTCACTCATCCTGAGATAATATGACCTTTTAGAATCTTTCAGATATGAGTCTGTTGCCAGCACCGCCTTCATGGTATCATAATGATTATGCAAAAATTACTTGCATGATTTTCCAAATCTGTAAAAATCTCTAGTTAAGAGTTACTATATACCCAATGTTCCTATGTTCTAGATATTTCTTTACATAAATTACCTGATATAATATTTGTACCAGCATTCTGGGTTAAGACTGATTATTGTACATTTCACAGACAAGAACTCGAGACAAAGAGAGTGAGTCACTTGCTCACAGTTAATTATCTTGTAAAAGACAAGAAATTTTTTGAAACTGGATATGCTGGTACCATATGGCCTCCCTGGGGCTATGATCTCTAATAAAATCTACAGTTTCAAACATGGCATCTGATTTTTAGAGTAATTGTTGCTGATCATTCAGGAGTGGAGCTAAGGAAGAAGGGAGGTGAAAGAGGCCCTGTTTATATTTTAGGTTTGAATGCTAATGAAAGTTAAATACATCAATTTATCCCTGAGGCCCAAACCTGCCAAAATATCCAGATCTTGAAGTCTATAAAATAAGAAGCATAAAAGCAAAAAATTATAAAATTTACCATGGGTTTGAATTTTCACATTAGGTGGTAACTAAAGTCATTCTAAAAAAATGGTTTATTTTCTTTTTAATTATTCTCTTTATTGCTAATGTATAACACACATGCCTATTTTTAAGGAATTCAAGAATTTTCAAATAATGAAAAACAATATCCTAAAGGAATAATCACTAATTTCTAAGAGGAAAAACATGCATTTATAAGTGAGTACCTATGAATTTGATGAACTACAAATTCACCATTGAGCCACTTTAAGTCAGAAAATACAAAATATTGGAGTCTCTGTTATAAATATGAATACAGAGCAGGGAAATTCTGTTGAATGTTTTTTGGAAAACCAAGAAAGTTTTTTAGCACCTGGACTTGAATTAAAGTTTTGTGTGGAAACCAAGAAAAAGTCAGTGGTTTTGGCTAGATGAAGTGACTTATTTAAAGCCAGAATTTAACACAAAGCTCCTGGAAAACTAACCTGTATGAATCGGCCATAAGGGCAGGTGGCGTGTGTGCACGCACAGGAGAGAGAAAGAGAGACAGAGGGGGAGTTGCTTTTTTGCAATGGAAATGTCTTTCACAATTCACTTGGCTCACTGTTTGATTTATGGTCTAAATCTTTCTTTCTTAGACAATAATAAAAATTAAAACAAGAATTTATGAAAATGAGTTGGAGCCTTTATTAATCCAATTTTTCAAATCTGTAGATTTTTTTGCTAAAGTAAGTGTAAAATTTAATGTGGTTTAGAAAACAGTTATTAAAGTATGTATTGTATACCTCTCTCTCTCTCTCTCTCTCTCTCTCTCTCTCTATATATATATATATATATATATATGTGTGTGTGTTTAAAAATGTTCTATAAAAATATTCACTAATGGACTGTTATTTTTAGATTAAGACCTTCACTGAAAATAGATAAAATGTTGCAAAGCAAGATGAAATGCAGCCAAATAATCTATCCTTTGAATGCAGACAAGTAAGGTGAATAAAAGAGTCTTACTAGCAACCTTGATATCTAAGATGAGGCCTTAAAAATAGATGGATGAGACATAACACCACAAAAAAGAACCCGAGCAATAGAAATAGGTACTAATAACAAGGGCTCTGTTCTTAAGCTTCTTAAAAAAACAATATATATTTTTAGGAATTCTTATATTAATATTTCACCAACACCAGCTAGTTTTGCAAATCTTTTGGGAACAATCTTCCTTCATCCTTATTATTAACAGACAGAGTTAACCATATTATATAGTTTGTTAAGTATATATACACATTTAAAAGCAAATATGTGTTAGGATCCATTACCTATTTACAGTGTTCATACCACCCAAGAAACAACTGTAAAAGAATTTCCTACTACTCAGACTTTTTGAAAGTTTATCTATAAAAAGGAAAAGTGTTGGGAAATATAGGGGCTTCAAATGTTTTTATTAAAGTGGGCAGTAGCAGCTTGGTCTTGTTAATTCCTGATTCCTTTGCTCAAGTATTTAAATTGAAAATTCCAGAGTAAGTGGAAACACAAATGAGTGAGGCTCTTAACAGGGAAGCTGTATTATTAGAAGAGTTCTAACAAAAAAGAAAAAAAAAAAAAGAAAAGTAACAGTGCTCAGAAGACAGCACCGCCAAAGAGATACAGTGGACATTGGTTCCTTCCTTCCTTCCTTCCTTCCCTCCTTCATTCACTGTCTGTTTATTGAGTGGCTAATGTGCACCAACTGTTTGTAGGCACTGGGGTGAAGCAGGCCACCTTGAGAACTCCATGGTATTCGTCTTGCCTTTCTGAGCACAGACGTTTCTCATTCCCTGAGAGGTGTGAGTGAAAAGAGGCTGTGGGACTTACGGCTGGTGACTGGGTGTTTCCCACATGTGGATTAGAGCACTGGTTCTCCAACTTGGTTGAAAATCAGAACCACCTGGGTGCTTTTTTTTTTTTTTAATATAGAGTTCTGCACTCCACTTAGGCCCACTGAATTAGAATAACTGAGGTTAGGGCCAAATATATATTTCCAAACATTAATGGGTTTGAGAACCAAAAATTTAATGTCCATCTTCTCCATACTTAATGGTTGTCTTTGGGATCATCAAGTTCTTAATGATGGATCTTTTTTCCTAAGAGTTGTGGAACCAGCTGGCTTCAGTGAAACATTAGAAAAAGAAACCCAATGATTCAGTCCTCAATCCAGAACCTAAAACAATGGTGTACAAAGATAGGCAACTCAATGTATAGAATATTTGCTCTGTCACAGGCACTTTATATACTTAATCTCCTTCACATTCTCTGGATGTCTGTGGAGCCTCTGTCATGCCCTAATAGGAGAGTTATAGCACAGACCCCTCAAGTTCTGGAGCAAGGCTTTGCCATCTGAGTTGGAGAATTACTTGCCACTTGAAATACAGTTTCTAACATGCTACTGGGTATCAAATGCACTGAGTCATTGATCCCTAGAAAGGTGAATAGAGTCTATCAGTGCTACCTAAACCAGCAGCTGCCACAGCACAAATCCATGAAAGGTGACTTTAGAGGACAGTGCTGAATCCCACAGGCAGAGCACGAGCAGTGCCCTCGGCAGTTCACTTTGCAGAGAAAGAAGTAGATAAGAAGTTAAGACTGATGCACAGCGATAAATTGCTTGATTGGAGAGCTGAAAATAGCAAACTTTGAAAATTATAGACAAGGAAATCAGGCAAGAGGCATTTGGAAGGGACCATAGTAGTGGTACAAAGTAAGCAGACCTTGTGTTTGTGTAATGCCTAGCTGAGAGTATCACCTCAGAGGAAACCCTTGACAACTCGATAAATCTGTGATCGCCCAGTGGCAGCCACCTAAAGCCTGTGCAGTGAGCATGAGGAGAGTAGCTGTGGTGAAAGGATGATGTGATGCATGGGTACCACAGAACCTCTTTCTACAGTTAATCCACCCAGGTTCTGCCAGTGCTGAATGCCCCACCACCCAGCGAGACCAGAAGCCTACACTGAACCCTCGTTTTGGCAGGTTGGTGGTAGATTGATGATATAATGCATCCACTCTGAAGAAGGAAGTGATGCATTTCTGCCCAGACTTATTCCTACTCTGGATATGAATTTGCCTTTGTTCCTTACCATTAAAATGCTTCCTCAAACATCTAATCTATCTTTGTACAGATGCAACTTGACAGTATTTCACTTTGTGCCATATACCTCTGTGTTCCCCACCCAGTGCTTTTCTGCCACTGTGGCTGAAATGTACTTTGGACTCCCCTGAGCATTCATGAGCACTCTACACACAGTTTCCAGAGAAACGAGGCTCATGAGGCCGGGCCTGAGACAGGATCCGAAGAGTAAGTGTTTTCCCCTTTCTTCTTCCATGAAGACAGTTCTACAATGCATTTCTCAAATCACCTTGGAATGTCCCCAAAAGAGCAAGACAATCCAGAAGAACTAGAGTGATAGTTTGAGTTGATTATTCTTGAATGCACTGTGCAGAGTTTTACAATAAGAAGATATAAGCTCAGGTGGAAACTGGTCAGATTTTCAAGTAGAGATCAGAATGATTAAAATAAGGACTCTATAAAATTGAAA
Source organism: Artibeus jamaicensis (assembly GCF_021234435.1). NCBI lineage: Eukaryota > Metazoa > Chordata > Mammalia > Chiroptera > Phyllostomidae > Artibeus > Artibeus jamaicensis. The sequence continues at coordinate 947,417 of NW_026521859.1, forward strand.
GCTGACTGCTTCTTGATCCCACATAGTAAGAGACAAGATTGAAAAATATGTCCAGTTGTAAAAGGCCTAGTATTTCTGAGTTAAAGAAATTGACTCAACTATGCAGCAAAAATAAGATTAAGGGTACTATATTTTCACTCGAGTCTATTGTTTAGATTAGTTTAATAATTAAATTGGAGAGAGGGACTTGGGGGTGAGACAGTGAGGAAATAAGACAGACTTGGGAAATAAGGCAGGTTTGGGACTAAGTCAAGAAAACACCTTTTTATTATGGATACTGGCACATGTAACTGACTAAAAGGAAATAGATTAGAAACCTAACACATTTTAAAGCCACCAGTGTGCTTGCAAAAAGTGTGTGACTGCTAAACTTCAAAACAAGTTTCAATCCCTCACACTGTGTGAACAGGATGCCTTCTATGAGAACACCATGTTTCCAAGGAGAACTAATTTGGATATGGCTCTGAAAGCGGATGGACAGGGAAGAACTCCCAGAGGGCAAAATCACGGCCCCAGAAAATGGCCCTTCCCAGTTAGCCAAGAAAATCCACACTGCCAGAGAGGCTTCACAACGCCTATCAAGCAGGATCTCATTACTGTGTGCTGCAACTTTCTCACTTTTCCTTATTTTGAATGGGAATCTTTATTGAGGTTTTGTTGTCCCTGTTACAATACATAATGTGTGTGTTTGTGTTCTGTGTGTGTTTGCGTTGGGGAAGATGGCTGGGAGTAACTAATCTCTGTAGTTCATAGGTTACCTGTCTGCTGTAAGGCGCCATAACATCTGCATTGCACATCATCCAAGATCTCGCACAGTCTTAAAATCCAAGTGCAAATATCGAGTAGGTGGGGAGAAAATGGGGTCTAAAGCATAGAAAAGAGCCTTGTCCTAAAATTTGTAAATCAACATAAGGGATAATGATGCTGTGGCCATGGCTGAGATCTTCTAGGGGAACATGGTAAGAGTTAGTCTAGGAGAGAGCCTACGATTGAACCTTATGCAAAACAAGTATGAATTGTCCATTTGGACAAGCCTACAAGGTCAGTCTGACAGGGGTGTCCAACCTTTTGGTATCTCTGCGTCACACTGTAGAAGAACAGTGTTTTGGGCCACATATTAAATACAATGTGACACATAATCACAAAAAAAACCTCATAATGTTTTAAGTAAGTGTATGATTTTGTGTTGGGTCACATTCCCAGCCATCCTGGGCTGCATGCAGCCTGCAGGCTGCAGGTTGGACACCCCCAGACGAAGCATTCAGAGTGAGCAGAGGAATAAGAGCCAGACAGGTAGAACTATCTTGTCTGTATCAAGAAAGAAAAGGTGTTAAACTATTCTTGACTGTGACTTAATATTCCGGAAAGTCAAAGACTTCTTGAATCTCTGACATGGATGTGCTTGGTAACTTGTGGGAAAGCTACTTCTGTGAGCTAGTTCGTACCATGAGGCCATCCTGAAGCGGGCCCTGCGATCAGTGTGTAAAGATGAAGAAACTGAAGGAAGGAACATAGGCAACTCTTCAGGGAAACTTTGCCTGTGAAGGGGAGGAGACAGAATGTGAATTAGCAAGGTTTCTTTTTTTTTTAAATTTTCATATAAATGGAGATCCTTGGGTATATTTTAAAATGAAGAGAGTACTTCCTTATTGCAGAATGACAGAAGTGACACCATAACCAATCGCTTTGCCACAACAAAGTGCTGAACAGGGTTTCCAATGAAATATCCAGATGTGGAAAGTCATTTACTAAAATCTAACATTCATTTTTGTTTAAAGGGAATTGCTGTCTAGGAATAGAGGCAAACTTCTTAACCTGGTACAGAGTGTCTCTAGAATGCCCATGATGAGCACCACACTTATCGATGACATGGGGAAAGAATGCCCTTTAAGACAAGCGTGATCACTCTTACAATTTATATTTAGCATTTTTCTGCAGGTCCTAGATGGAGGGGTGGGGAAGACAAAAAAGAAAGAAAAGGTATAAGCACTGGACAGAGAAACAAAATTCTAATTATTGAAAAGCACATAATTATCTACATAGAAAATTGTTAAATTTTATGAGTATCCAATAATGTCATTATAAAAAAATGAATATAGCAAAGTGAATTAAATTTCCAAAGTTCAAATATAAAGAGTCTAAAATATAATCTTACAAAGATATGATTTATAGTAGCAATTACAATATTTAGTAATATCTAGAATTACAGACAAAGCTACTGAAGAAACTTGTTATTTTTATTGAGAAAATAATAAAAACTAATGGAAAGATACAAAAAAACTTCCTCCATGTATCAGAAAGCTCAATATTGTTTTTTAAAATCAAATGCCTGGCAGCAGGTGAAGGGCAGGGGAATGGAAGGGTGCTGAGTGGGGCCCAGGGCCCAATACAGCGGGGCAGACAGCCGCCTGTCTCAGAAAAGTGGCAGGATGCAGGGACACACATGAGCCAAGGCTCCAACTCCTTCACATATGCTCCACTGGACTTCATTTACAACACACATTTAAAGTCATCAGGAATTTCTGAGCACAGATCGCTGTGTGACTGAACTAGCCACATGGCCATGAAATAGGCCCTGCTGATACCTCGGTCCTGCCTCTGTGTAATGTGATTGTATTAGTTTATTGGGCATCAGTATTTTTATTCTCTCAGTGATTCTTATCTTCAGTAATGGTTGAGAAACACTGCCCTAGATGATGTGACGCATGTGTATATCAGTTATGTTCCATGTGTGTATCAGCATATGGTTACCTCTGAGTTTGGGGAGAAAAGGATGTAATATGGAAGAGCACTTAAACATAAAGACAATGTTCTGTAACTAGAACTGAATGGTCGATACTATTATTCTTCATATTATAAATATCACAATTTATAATATTTTTCTTAAAAATATTATTATAAATACTTTCTTTGGTAAATATTAACCATGGAAAAAATCAATTGAAGTGGCAATGGAAAATATCTAATTGAGGAAGGACGTTTGGCTATTCAAACAGTAGTAAAAAAAAAAAAATCCCCTTTATGTAAGCCAGAAAACGCATAGCAGGGCCAATAACTGAGCCCAAGACTATATATCCCAGGTCATCACTTTGCCATAAGTGAACAGAAACTCAGGATCACTGTAAGGGGTATGCAGATTAGTGATTCTTCACATACCAGTACAAATGTCTGATATGGACAACAAAAGTGACATTTACTGGTACTAAAAAAAGCAGATGTTTTAGGCAAAGCACATAGTTAAGTAAAAAGAAATAGGATATTTCCACCAGACCACTCAAAATATGCTCAGCATTATTTATAGTAAAAATGCAAATTAAAACAATAAAATTTTTCTCACTAAGACTATAATTAAAACAATTTTTTTTAGTTTCTACCCAATTTAAAAATGCAAAAATCCTATGGTCTGGTAATCTCACTGTTCAAAATCTGTTCTACTGAAATGCCAGCTAAAATACACAATAACATGACAACAATGTCTATAATAATAGTCATATTCAACCTAACTGTCCACGTTAATAGATTAACTAAATAAGTTATCACATATATACATACACACACACTATAGGATACCAGGCATACTTAATAAAGAATAAAGCCATCATATATGTGCATACTTGCAAATGTGCCTGCCAAGTATTTATAAGTTAAAAAGCAAGCTTTAAAGCAGTATTTATAGTATTATTACATAAAAAATATGTGTATGTGTGTGTCAGGGTAAGGGGGACATCTATTTGTGTATATACAAGGTATTCAAGATACATATATGAGTATATATGTTTAAAAAGGTTCAAAAGAATGTACATCAACCTTCTGGGCATTGACTCTGTCTAGAGAATGGGATAGAGAGAAGATTTAATGTATTTTTATTTCTATATTCTTTAAATTATGTTTTGGCTCATATCATAAATTGCTATGTCTTCCATTTCCTATAGAATTTAATAGAGATAGGTCATCTCTTCATTTTTATTTTTAAAAGTAATTCTAAAAAAAAAGAATTGAGTGTTCATGGGCAGAATGGGGATATTTCCAAATCTTTTTTAGATGACTAGAGTTGGCATAAAAAAGACAACTTGGAGCAAGGGGTGACAGGTGGACACTCCCGTCAAAAGCTGTACCCCCACCTGTGTACCAACTCCCTCGGTGTAACTGAGAACACAAAGTAATTCTTTAATGTTTTCCACCTCTGTGGTCTTCTCTGTATTAAATAATTTTTCTCTCATCTCTTACCTCTCCATCAGCTCTAGCTGCCACAGATTTGCTCTGTGCTACAAGACACAGAAGAAATGTAAGGTATGTATCCAGAGGTTCGTAGTTAAGGGGACGTTTGTGGCTGACTACACTTTGTTCATGATGCTCCTTTGCCTAAGTCTGGTCCTGCAGGTGAGGTAATCTCATCGGCACATTTTCAAAGCTTAATTCTGTGACCAGAACTAAGAGATTCTGATGGAGAGGGCTTTAGAGGACACTGAGGGGACACAAGCTTGCTGTCTATCTGTCACAGTCAGGAGGACATAGTGGGCTGCAGGGCAGCCAGCCAGGGTTTTAGAGCCTGACTCTGCAGCACTCCAAGTGTAGAACCCTGGGCAAGATGTTTAATCTCTCAGCTTCCTTTATTTCCTGTGTGAAATGGAGAAAGTAGTAGCATCTAGCTCATGGAATTGTTAAGATTAAGAAGGAAAACAGGACCAAATTAAGCAGTCAATAAACTTTATAATTATAGTTATTAAGAGACTCTGATTCTTTGATACATCCATGTAAATTATTTCCAGATGAATTCATGCTCCAAGTAAATGTTCTCCAAACTTCAGAGAGAAACACATTAGTGAGTTATGAAATCTGTTCCTTGGGTAGTAGTCAATGCTGAAAAGAATTAATGAGATAGAATAACAATAATTTTTCTAAAAAAACAGAAGACATTGCACATAAAAAGCTAATGGAAAATTGCTTACTGTGTTTTGAGGTTAAATGCTTGAAAAACAATGCTTCTACGCAAAACAAATGTGCAAACTGAAACCCTTCCCCAGTTGTCCTCTCAATGCTACTCAACTCTGACTCTTTCAGGTAAAGTAAGCAAAAGCTAAAGGGCTTTGGAAGCGTGCAGTAGTGATCTTTTTGATAATGCGTGAGCATGCTGGGGTGATGTGAGAAGTCAGGAGGCAGTGGTTAGAGAGCCAGTTCATTCAGACATGAGCTGGTGCTACTTCCCAAGCGTATGGGGCAGGGAACAGGGATTTTTAGAGCTATCCAGGCCTCAGGATTTGGTTCTTGTTTTTGTTTGAAACTTTTCCTCTTAATTCAAGTACAGAGACTGTGACAGAAGGCTTTTCAGGTTCCTTTAATTCTATACACCTGGTTAATTAAAACCCCTGGTTTTAGTAGGTTATGTTTGAGGAGTAAGTCTTTCTCTGTGAGTGAAGAAAGTTGTTTTGGATTCTTATTTTTCTAAACATTGTGTAGTACATCAATGTTTATGGATTTTTAAATGCCATTTCTACTGTTTCTCTACAAATAGTTTTTGCTCCATACAAGTTATAGTATCTGAGCACCATATAAGTAAAAGATAACAACAATTAAATATATGCATAGCCCATAGACACAGACAGCAATGTGGTGAAGGAAGGCGGGTAGAGGGGGAAAAGGGTAAGAAAATTTGGTACATCTCTCAACAAATCATAGTGTCAACAATAAAAAAAACTTTTAAAGATTTAAAAAATATGGAAGAATTTCATGACTTGGAGTACTTCTTTCCAGCCTTTTCTTGCCTGTAAGGTCTCTTTTGAGAAATTCATTGACAGACCTACAACCAAGATTGCTCTATCCAGCAAAGCTTTCATTTAAAATGGAAGGACAGATAAAGGGCTTCTCAGATAAGATCAAATTCAAGAAGTTCATCATCACCAAGCCCTTATTATATGAAATGTTAAAGGGACTTACCTAAGAAAAAGAAGATAAAAAAGATGAACAGCAAAAGGACAGCAAACTCACAGTTACTAACAACCACACCTAAAACAAAAGCAAACTAAGAGGACAGCTAGATCAGGAGTAGAACCATAGAAATGAAGATCACATGGAGGGTTAGCAACAGGGCAGTGGGAGAAGGAGAAGTGGGGAGAAGGTACAGAAAATAAGTAGCATAGACAGTAGGTATAAAATAGATAGGGGGAGGGCAAGAATAGTATGGAAAATATAGAATCTAAAGAACTTGAGACATGTGGTCATAAACTAAAGGGGGGAATGGTGGGGGAGGGGTTTGCAGGGTGGAGGGGAATGAAGGGGGGAAATAGAACAACTGTAATGGCATAATCAATAAAATATATTTAAAAAAATATGGAAGAAAACCAGGCTTAGAACTACAATTAGGTTGCCAGAATTGGCATTTTAGAGAACTTATACCCAAGGAAAAGAGTTATCAGTAACCTGTAAGATTGACATTTCTATTTTCTGGATACTATTTAGTGTGGAGAAACCACATATAAACAACCATGATAATGTAACTATATATATATATATATATTTGCTTTAAATTATTTTATTTGCTATTTTCTTCTGTAATGTTATGAGCCACTCAACATAATTCCAACAGAATTATTCACCAAATATTAATCAAAGAGGAAAGTTATTTAGAAATTATGACTCAACATATATCATATTATAATTTTTCTTTTTTTATTATGTTTCAGTTGAAATATGTTTATAGAGCTAATTATAAAAATTGTAGAATTCCACAGAGAACTCTGTTTGAATCACAACCATATGCTCTCAGTTGTATGTCTATTACCTAATACACAACAAATCACAATTTTAATCACATTAGTATCTATAAAAATTTGAAAAAAAATAAAAAGATATGTATTTGTGTATAGTTAAATAGATGTATGTATAGGTACAGATATAGATATATACCTAGCTGTGTCTGTCAAATATTTTTCATAAATATAAAGATTTGGTTTGCAATGAAATAATTAAACATCTATTACTTCCTCACAGAAATGGTGTTTGCAGGTTTGGTGGTTACAACTGGGGCCTCTGGGCCAGGGGATGTTTTGAAGTTTGGATGGCTGCATGGACTAACCCTGAAGATGGACAATGGTGAGGACTTAAACTGTACATGATCGCTCCGTTAGGTTCTTTCTACAGGACTCACAAACAACTGCCTGTCAACCACCTGATTACTTTAAGACTCTGGACAAATTATTTAAATTCATAAGCCTCACTTTTCTTCTATCTGAAACTGAACACATAATAACTTTAGAAAATCTGTTTTCCATTGCATCATTACAGCTAAATCAGCAGACATATTAAAGACCAAGGGGAAAAAAACTAAACCCAAGAGTCAATATGTTTAACATAGACAGAGTAGATTTTTAAATGAACAATCCCCTGATGAATCCAACCTGGATGTACACATCTTTGTACAGCCTCCTGTCACAGTGACTCTGAGCTTGGCCACGTTATTTGTCTCTCCAATGAGACTTAAACCAATGTGACAGAGCACACTGTCTGTTTTTAAAGTATATTTTATTGATTATGCTATTACAGTTGTCCCATATTTTTTCTCCCCTTTATTCCCCTCTACCCTGCACCCCTCCTCCCACTTGCATGTACCCCTTAGTTCATGTCCATGGGTCATACATTTAAGTTCTTTGGCTTCTTCATTTTTTATACATATCTTAACCTCCCTCTATTTTGTACCTACCATTTATGCTTGTTATACCCTGTACCTTTTTCCCTATTCTTCTCCCTTTCCCTCCATGCTGATAACCCTCCCTTTCTCCATTTCTGAGTTTCTGTTCCTGTTATAGCTGTTTGCTTAGTTTGTTTTTGTTTTTGTTTCGGTTTAGGTTCAGTTGTTGATAGTTGTGAGTTTGTTGTCATTTTTTGACAACAAACTGTTCATACTTTTGATCATCTTCTTTTTCTTATAATAAGGGCTTGGTGATGATGAACTCCTTTAACTTTACCTTATCTGGGAAGCACTTATCTGCCCTTCCATTCTAAATGATAGGTTTGCTGGATAAAGTAATCTTGGATGTTGGTCCTTGCCTTTCATGATTTCTATTACTCCTTTCCAGCCTCTTCTTGCCTACAAGGTTTTGTTTTTTGTTTTTGTTTTTTTTTTTGAGAAATCAGCTGATAGTTCTATGGGCGCCTTTTTGTAGGTAACTGTCTCTTTTTCTCTTGCTGCTTTTAAGATTCTCTCCTAATCTTTAACCTCGAGTAATGTAATTATGATGTGTCTTGGTATATTCCTCTTTGGGTCTCACTTTATGTGACTCTGAGCTTCCTGGACTTCTTGGAAGTCTATTTCTTTTGCCAGATTGGGGAAGTTTTCCTTCATGGTTTGTTCAAATAAGTTTTCAGTTTATTGCTCTTCTTCTTCTTCTGGCACCCCTATGGTTTAGATGTTAAAATGTTTCAAGTTGTCCCAGAGGTTCCTAAGCCTCTCCTCATTTTTTCCTGAATTCTTTTTTTTTTTTTTTCTGTTCTGGTTGAATGTTTATTTTTCCTTCTGGTCTAAATGGTTGATCTGAGTCCTGGCTTCTTTCCCTTTACCCTTGGTTCCTGTATATTTTTTCTTTATTTCACTTTGTATAGTCTTCACTTTTTCTTCTATTTTGTGACCATTCTCAACCATTTCTGTGAGCATCCTGATTGCCAGTGTTTTAAATTCTGCATCTGATAGGTTGGCTATCTCCTCATCATTTAATTCTTTTCTAGAGTTTTGATCTGTTCTTTTATTTGAGCCATATTTCTTTGTCTTTGTACACTTATTACATTGTAAGGTTGGGAGCCTTAGGTATTCACCAGGGTAGGCAATCCATGTCTCTGTGTTGTAGCGCCGTATGTTGGAGTAGGGTCTGAGAGGGAACAGTGCTGCTTGCTCAGCTCTCGACCAGCTTTCAGTCACTTTCCCTGCTACCCAGAAGCAAATCGGGCCCCTCTGGTGCTGATTCTTGGGTGACAGAACAAACTCTGGATACGTACTTACCCATTAGGGCCCAGCCACTAGAAATGCTGCCTTTACCATGTAAGAGTCCCAGGGTATACTGCTGAAGAGGTTACAGGGAGAAGAACCATGCATCCTAGCCAACAGTGGTTGCTAAACACTATCTCGTACTGTCTATCTCCAGCTGAGCCACCAGATGACTGTAGCTACATGAGTGACCCTCGTTAAAACATATCATCAGAAGAACCACCCAACTGAGCCAAGCCCAGTGTGCAGAACTGTGAGCAAATAAATGATTGTTTCAAGTCCCTATGTTTTGGGTTGGTTAGTTACTTACAGTAGATAACTAATATATTCAGTTCCCCATAGGAAAAGCCTTCAATAGTGCTGATATTGAAATCAATAAATAGGAACTTGAAATGACAGATCATGTAGGATAAAAACATGTACCACTTACAGAAAAATGAGTAAAATACCAAATGTGCAGAACATAGTAGAAAATAATTTTAAAATGTGCAATAGTAAACAAAATTATCTTTCTGAACACATTTTCTGCACTGGATTACTACTTTGTGCTGTACAAACAAAAACAAGAATATATGTATTATATCTAATTTACTGAATATGTATGACTTACTGAAACATGATCTTCTATGAAGCATATGCTGGAAAATCTTGCACAAAGGTTCTTCGCTTTGTGTAATGGACCTACAGGTGCACTGCACTTGAAGGACCGTCCCAAGGGTACCAATGTAAGCTGCTTTGCAGTCATCACTTCCTGAGCAAGTGAAGTCCTCCTTGCCCAACATACTGATGCAAGTCTCATCTTCATAGCACTTTGCAGTCACACGCTGCCAGCATTTGGACTGAAATGTTCGATAGCGCCTCCTAGAAGGAGTCAAGAAATGGAATTAGTCTCTTCCATACTATTTCACATTAATATGAGGTGCTTCCTCACCTAATGAAAGGCTGACATAAAACAAAACGCCTCCTAGATGCCAGTACATAGCTGAAACCTAAGTTCATACATTTAAACATCGCCACAGAGTGTGGAACAAAATGCAGAGAAACCTTGTGAATTACATTTCTCTTTTGATGAAAGACAGAGGCTAAGTTTACAATTCCCTGGATAAATTTTCCTTCATTACTAATTTTGTTTCAATGGCTGATGATTTGCAGTTTGAACTACTTGGAAGATTTATTAGCAGTATTTTCTGATGCAGAATGTGGTTCTGGTTGACTAGCAGTTGCCCATTGTTTCACACCAACCGATTTTAGATAAGACTCTTGACCTTTTGAGCCAATTTTCCCACAGGATGGGAGGTACTACACTTTTTCTTAACATTTTTAAGCAGACTCATTAGAATTTGAAAAATGCTGTGAGATTCTTTGGCAGCAAGAGCTAATAAAACAAAAATTTATGAGTTTATTTAATTGCCAAAATAATCCATTAGAACCACATCCATTCATAAGTTTTCTGACCATGTACTTGATTAGTGCTGTACTAGCTTTGAAAAAGTGTCAATAATGTACAACAATTTTATTCTTGAAACTTTCACAGTAACAGGATATTCTTCTCCACAGAGCCAAGGATATTAATCTTCCTACTTAATATTTATCACCTAAATTTACTTTTCACCCTTTCTCAAATGGGTTTCCATGCAATCTGCACCAAAACCCTCTGCATGTGACACTTGTCATGTGCCTTTGTGTGCACATGGCTCTACTGCTTAACTCCACATACTGCATTCGTGTTTAATGATCCCATGTTTTAAATCCTCTTAGAGGAATCAGCTTTTTCATACATTGGCAAAATTAATTTATACTTAAGGAAATACAATTTTTTTCAGCTTATAATTCTGGGGCCAGAAGAACAAATAGGTTACTTTAATGCAATTACGGGTTATTCATAAGATGTTATATAAGTTTAAGCATTAACAGTATTGATTGTCATTTATGAGTTGAGTGAGAATAAATTTGTACTGAGGTGCCATGTTTTAGAAATATGTGTTTTGCTAAGTTTACGTTGCATGAAGCCCTGAGGCTCAGGTGGTTAAAGCAGCAAGCATCCTGATATGCCCAAGGTTATGGGTTCGATCGCCGGTTAGAGCACATGAATAGCTGGAGCAACAAATTAATATTTCTCTTGCTCTCTCTCACTCTGAAATTAATTTTTAAAACCTTTAAGTTGAGTCATTTATCTATCATGGCAGTTATTTACTCAGAAAACTAGCTGTAAAATTTTGTAAAAGTAATAAATTAATTGATATTTAAATGAATATTAAAATTATATAAATGCTTTGGTATCCTAGTAACTAAATCATTTGAAATAAATTTTTAAATATGGCAAAAAATTATACTATAGAAATTTTATTTTGGGTTTGAAATGTTTAGCTGTATGATGATTCCATATTCTTATTTTCTTGTATTCCACAATTTTCTATTTTGATTTATTGTTCAAAAAATTAAGTGATTAAAAGTAATGTCTTAGATGTAGTTGATTGTTTTGTTTTTATTTTTGCTATGACTTGCAGTTACATTGCAAAATGTAAGAGAATATGGTGTGTATAAATTCTGCACACAGAATGTATTACATTTGCCTTTGTGACCTTATAGCCAAATTTTATCAATGTTTAATGACCACTTAAATGTGTACATTGTAATACTTTGCTTTAAAAAATAATTAGGTTTTTTCTAAGCAAATGTTTTTTTCACTACTTTTGTGAGTTCCTAAACATAAAAATATATTATAATTTTGATATGTTCCTAAACAATTATAATTGGCAAAACATAATCTCATCTCCCAATGTATATCTGTATTCGACACAATTAATTGAAAAATTGTCTTTATATTATTCTTTTCAAATAAATGAAGGAGTTTCAAAACCTATCATGTATTAAAGAATCTGGAACAGGGACAAGTTGTATTTTCAAAACCAACGACTCTCTTTTGCCCCATATGCAGACTCTTTGGCCCCAAAAGAAAGTGATAAAGGGCTTAACAACCTCATTGAAGCAATGGGGTTTTTTTGAAGCCTTTTTTCTCTAGCTGAATTACATTAACAATAATTTAATATATGAGGGCACATCCCCCAAACTAGAGCTATATTCTGGAGGGCAGGCCTCTTACAGTACAGACTTCCCCCACTAGGTGAGTGTTCTAGGAACCCATCTGTATCAGTGTGTACCAGCTGGCGTTGTTGTGAGAGGCTGCACTGAACTTCAGTGAATTTTTTGGGAAAACTCTTTCAACATCTTTGTCCATGTCATAATGGAAAAAAGGTGACTGGTTCTTCCACTATGACAACACATCTGTTCATAATGAGCTGAGTGTTCAGCAGTTTTTGACCAAAAATGGCATTGCCCCCGTGCCCCACCCTCCCTATTCACCTGATGTGTCCCTGAGAGCTTTTTTTGTTTGTTTCCCAGATGAAAAAACGCCTTAAAGGAAACACTTAGCCAGTGTGGAAGAGGTGAAACAAAATACGGAAGAAGCAGAAAGTCATCAGAATCAACCAGCTGAAAAACTGTTTCTAGCTGTGGAAATAGTGCCTCAAGGACTCACAGTCAAGACAGTGGCATAGGCAGACATGGCTCACCTCTTCCGACAATCACATCAAAATTACAACTAAAATATAGAACGATCATCACTCGGAACCATCAGAAATCTATTTGAATGGAAATCTGAGAACTACAGAATTAAAGAAACCATATCCATCCAGACTGGTAAGAGGGCTGCAGACACTACATGTGTGGTTGATAAAAAAATTTAGCAGTGATATCTCAGGAGCAAGCAGGGCCATCTCCAAAACAGGCCCCCAGGCCAGGGTTCCAGTGCCAGGGAGATGAGCTCCCACAACTTATGGCTGCAAAAACTGGTGGGGATTGAGTCAATGGAACAAACTGCTAGAGCCTCAAGCAGTTTCTTAAAGAACCCACACATGGACTCACCTACTCAGACTCACTCCCTCTGAGCTCCAGAGCTGGGGTGACATGAGTGTCATACTGGGAGATGCTGAAGTATATCACATCTGGGCAGCCAGAGGCTGTTTTTTCTTTTCTGAGCTCTCATCTCACAGAGACACAGAGTGGGCAGGCTGGTATCATATCTGAGACTCCATCAACCTGACTAACACTGTTTGACTCACCTTCAAGATCCCTAGAGACTCTGCCCCACCCACCCAAGCTGCTTTTCCATATGAATGGCCTTGCCTCAGGCTTCGCAACTTCCTAAATCTTATCAAACAAGCAACTGCTGGCCTCAGTGAGCTCCAGGCTGGGCACTAGCAGCAACCAGATTAGTTCTACAACTTGGCTTCACCTGGGCATCTCAAAGCCTGGCACAAGCAGCAGCCTTCTCAGATTGCTTTATCTGAGAAAAGCAACTGAATCTAAAAAATAAAAACAAAAACAAACTAAGCAAACAACCAGAATAGGAACAGGATCACAGGTATAGGGATCATTTGAAGGGTTATGACTAGAAGGGAGATAGGGGGCAATGGGGGAAATGGTGTTGGAATCAAGAAGCATATTTTGTAGGAACAAAATAGACAAGGTGAGACTAGGAATAGTATATGAAAGAGGGAAGCCAAAGAACTTAGATGCACCACCCATGGACATAAACTAAGGTGGGGAGATAACTGGAGGAAAGGGGAGTACTAAATGGAAGGGGAAAAAGGGAAAAAATTGAGACAACTGTAACAGCATAATCAATAAAATATACATTAGAAAAGTCTCAATAGGTGTATTTCATCAAGTGGAGATGACTTTGAAGGTGACTGAAGTTTAAACATGAAAGAATAAATACACACTTTTTAATAAATAAAATTTAGGTATTTCCTCATAAATACTGGAAATCTCCCTAAGGCAAGATGTGCATGAGAAAATGACAGGACTCATCTTTTCACCTCGGCTACTAATATTGTATAATATTTCCATTGCTTCCATAAAGTAATCATGAAGGGACTATTTCAAATGACATTGAAGACACAAGTCCTTAGTCTAATCTATGAAAGTTAGAAATTACATAAGAGGAGATGTGTATATGTACATCAACAAATTATAAAAGTTAAGTGCAAGGCATTCAAAAATGGAGGAAAACATATGACAATTTTTGAGTCCTCTTGTGTTCCAGATCCTGCACTGAGCATTTCAGAGAGGTGGTTAAGCCCAGGAGTCCTCATAGAACAAAATTATCAAAAAAATATGCCAGTCAATCTGAGAAGATATTGGTGACAAAGTGAATTTATTTCAAGAGCATGTGCCTCAGAAACCATCATTTGCCATTACAATATTTAATATGATGGGAAACTTAGGTGTATCATGCTTTGAAGGTTGAATGCAAATATTTTAGGATAATGAGGAATTAGGGCCCTCTCAGTGGTATGAGCCAAAGCTGGATGCCCATCCATGCAGACATTGGGTATTTTTATAGGAATTGATTTTTTAAAAAGTGTCCTCTGTATAGTTAAAATGTTGTTTCATTGTTGGTATAGATGGGTAATAGATAGTTGGTAAAATTCTATTTGTAATATAAAAAAGTATACTCAAACATTTTTGTCATTGATGGATTTTAGGAGATATCATTTTATTATAATTAAAATCACTTGTTTGAAATTAAATTATTGTTATTAAATTTAATAAATGTTTTGTTGTCATTGAGCTTAAGATACATCCCAAATATGTTAGAGATGTTAAAATGTATAAAACCTTACATTTTAAATTTGTTGCTGTCCTTCATTTGGTTGTGTGAGGAGGCAAAGTGTATCTACCTATGCCTCCATCTTGGATATAAGACCAGAAAATAGAACTGTATGGAAGTCCAACAACCAAAAAGTTAAAGAAGAAACATTTATTCAGACCAATATGAGAGGCAGAGATGGGCAGCCAGGGTGGAAAGAACTTACAGCAAGGTGGCTGGTGGGCTAGGCAGCCCCACATTTATGTGCAGATAAACTGGGAGCACCAACTGAGGAGTGAGACAGATAGCGCAACCCAGGGTTCCAGTGTGGGGAAAAAAAGACTCAAAACCTCTGATTGAAAAAACCTATGAGGGTTGAGGTGGCAAGAGAAACTCCCAGTCTCACAGGACAGTTCATTCAAGAGACTCACAGGGTCCTAGAACATACACAAACCCACCCACCTGGGAATCAATGCCAGAAGGACCCAATTTGCTTGTAGATAGTGGGGGACATGACTGAAAGATGGCCGAGAGCTGAGCAAGCAGCATTGTTTCCTTTCAGACACTACCCCAACATATGGTGCTACAACACAGAGACCTGGCTTGCTCCACCCTAAGGTTCCACCCCTTACTATGTAACAGGCACTCTGAGACAAAAAATATGGCCCCAATGAAGGACAAATCAAAGTTCCAGAAAAATACAACAAAGCCATGAAGAGACAGCCAGCCCATCAGATGCAGAGTTCAGAACACTGGCAATCAGGATGCTCACAGAAATGGTTGAGTATGGTCACAAAATAGAAGAAAAAGCGAAGGCTATGCAAAGTGAAATGAAGAAAAAAATATACAGGGAACCAACAGTAAAGGGGAAGGAAACCAGAACTCAAATCAACAATTTGGACCAGAAGGAAAAATAAACATTCAACCAGAACAGAAAGAAGAAACAAGAATTCAAAAAAAAAAAGTGAGGAGAGGCTTAGGAACCTCTGGGACAACATGAAATGTTTTAATATCTGAATCATAGGGGTGCCAGAGGAAGAAGAGCAATAAATTAAAAACTTATTTGAACAAATCATGAAGAAAAACTTCCCCATCTGGCAAAAGAAATAGACTTCCAGGAAGTCCAGGAAGCTCAGAGAGTCCCATAAAGTGAGACCCAAGGAGGAACACACCAAGACACATCATAATTACATTACTTGAGGTTAAAGATTAGGAGAGAATCTTAAAAGCAGCAAGAGGAAAAAAAAAGACAGTTACCTACAAAGGTGTTCTCATAAGACTCTCACCTGATTTCTCAAAAGAAAGCTTACAGGCCAGCAGGAGCTGGAAAGAAGTATTCAAAGTCATGAAAGGCAAGGACCTACATCCAAGATCACTCTATCCAGCAAACCTATCATTTAGAGTGGAAGGGCAGATAAAGTGCTTTCCAGACAAGGTAAAGTTACAGAAGTTCAGCATCACTGAGCCCTTATAATATGAAATACTAAAGGGACTTATCTAGGAAAAAGCATATGATCAAAACTATGAACAGTAAAATGACAACAAATTCACTGCTACCAACAACTGAACCTTAAAAAGCAAACAAACTAAATAAACAACTAGAATAGGAGCAGATTCACAGAAATAGAGATCACATGTAAGGTTATCAGTGAGGAGGGAGAAAGAGTAAGGAAAGGTACAGGGAATAAGCAGCATAAATGGTAGGTACAAAATAGACAGGGGCAGGTTAAGAATAGTACGGGAAATGGAGAAGCCAAAGGACTTATATGTATGATCATGGACATGAACTAGGGGGGTGGATGCTGGTGGGAGAGAGGGTGCAGGGCAAAGGGGAATAAAGGGGAGAAAAAATATGGGATAACTGTAATAGCATAATCAATCAAATATATTTAAAAATTACATTTTAGAATTAATGGAATACAGTATTTCACTAAAATGAACTTTGGGGATATTAATGAATTTGGCAAATCTAAGTGGCATTATAAAATATTTTGATAATTAATATTATTTTTAACTCAAGAGAAGTTATTAATAGACCTTAAAATAACTGATAAACATTTACGTGACAGAATCCTCAAAGAAACCTTTCTTAAGGTCTTTGGCCTTTACATGTTTAGTTGAAGCAAAAAAA
Organism: Artibeus jamaicensis; assembly: GCF_021234435.1. Lineage (NCBI taxonomy): Eukaryota > Metazoa > Chordata > Mammalia > Chiroptera > Phyllostomidae > Artibeus > Artibeus jamaicensis. The sequence continues at coordinate 964,175 of NW_026521859.1, forward strand.
ACCATGCCAATATCCCTGCATTCTTAGATCTTTACCCTTTATCTTACTGAATGCACATTAGAAGGAAGCAGCTGTCTTTTTTGACAAGTGTTTACAAGACCTGGAGCTACGTTTTCAAGTAATAATGACTGAGATTAAAGGAGGGAAGAGAGGTGACAGTTATCTTTTGACAAAGGAAAACAGTTTACCAAGAATCAGTGTCTTCAGAAAGTTATCATTAAACCTTTTAGTTTATTTGCCAGTGGTTGAAGCAAGGTGATAAATGTGACAGGTTGAACTATCACATGTTCTGAGCTATCACACACTGAGCTACTCCTTCTCACTAAATGGTTATTTTGATCTTTAAATGAATTTGCTATATAGGGAGTTTTATTCACTTAAATAAAATTAAATAAAATGGCCCCTGATAGAAGATACCAAGCAAATGACTTAATATGAAAAATTACTCAAAAAAGGAGCAAAAGAAAAATTTTAAAAATTATACAATTTAATGCTGGTTATTAAATGAAGCTCCTTCAACATTAACATCAATGTTACAAAATGTTTGACTCATGAAATTTATTTAGTATTCTCATTTTTTTCCTCCATTTCCTTACTCTCGTCCAAAGAGGCCCATTTGACTCTGGATTTTTTTTTTTACCACACAAAACATAAATTCATCCTGATTATACAAGGAAATGTAGTAATGACCGCAGTGAGGAAAAGAAATAGCCAGTGTTGGATCAAAGTTACGGTCCACAGAAGTAGTTTCCTGCAAAAGTACAGTCTACTCTCAACTACCAGCTAAAGCTGATGTTTTAACAAGCAAGCCAGATCATTCATACCTCTGCTCAAAATCCTCTGGTCCTTCTCTATTTGACTACGAGTCAAAACCTAAGTTGTAAGTGTCCCTCAAGGCCCTGTGCGAGATCTAGGCCCAGTCCCCCTGCAGTTAAAGCTCTAACCACTTCTCCTAATGCTCTCCTCCTTGCACTCACTGCCTCCATTGCTTTTTTAACAGGCCACAGGCCTTTGTTACTCAACAATGGCTGGTCTGTTCGGTATCTCTCTTTTGGATATCTCTTAAGAGAGGTTCATTACCTCCCTCACTTCCTCAACTCTGATAAACGCTCTCTGCTGGGACCACCCCATTTACATTGCTACTCTTTCTGCCCACTCACAACTCCCCAGTTACTCTGCTTTGCTACTGTTGCTGTTGCTAATCTCCAGAGCACTCATTATCTCACAATATAATATTCATTTTTGTATTTATTACCCATCTCCTCTATTAGAATATAAGTTCTACAGGGCAGGCATTTTTGTTTCTTGTACTCAGATAAATTTTTTTTTAATAAACAAATAAATGACTAACATTACCCCCCTTAGGTTCAAGAATATAAAGCTAGGAAGAGGAGACTAGGCATTTCTGACATCACAGTTTAGATGTGTGTGGGGGATATCCAGACTGTGGTCAAGCTACTTCTCCTTCCTCATCATCAGTGTAAGGCAGAAAAATTTATTTTGAAGTTTGAAGAGTCACCTTGTCAAAATTCTTTGACATTTAACAACCTTATACGATTATACCAAAAAGCAAATTAAAAAACTGGCATGCAAGATACATTTATTAACCAAATTCCTTATTCATTACTCTAATTTGAATATACAATTTCAGTAATAATATTTCATGGTGACCGAATCCTGACATACTGATTTTTTTTATTCCAAACATGTTCTGCATTTGAATTTCAAAAAGGACACTACATATGTACCACAGATTCGAAAATACGAATTGTCTGGCTTTGTTTACATCATGTTGGATAATGGTGGGAACTCCAGCTAATGTAATGAGATCAAGTGTTAGGACTGGACTGTAACAAATAAGGTGCAGAAATAAGAAAGTAAGGTATGCGTGTTTTTACTCACCTGCATAATTCATCATTTCGGCAGCTGTGAATTACATTGAGGCAAGTCAGGGGTGGAACTATGTTCACTGCACATGGCTTGCTGTGAAGAGCTTCTTTGGACTGCTGACAAGGTATATCAGATGGAGCACAGTCACAAAAAGCCAACATCTGGGCAATATTAAAAGGCATATTTTGATAGAAGAACCGTATGGCGGCTTGGCAGTGTTTCACATCACACAGATTTCCATTTGCTGAGCAAGCTTTAAGGTAAGGGGCCAACTGTGCATTACAGACCACATCCCCTACACACATCTCTGCCACTTCCAAACAGGACCGGATCCCTTTCATTTCTGAAAGCAAATGACATGCCCACGTCATGAAAATGTAAATATAAAGCTGCCCTTTACAGAATCTGCAAAACACTGCGAGATGTCTAGGAACAACATACAACTTTGTAGTAGCATTCTATTTTGGGCAAACATTTCTTTCTTTTTTTAGAGTTCACATGAATTTACTGAGACCTGAATAGCGGACTATTTGAATCATCTTTCATCTCTACTGGATACAAAACGTAGTATGATCCAAAAGAGATGGGAAATGTGCAAGGCCAAAACTGAGCTGAAGGAAAAATCCTTGGGTCCAAGTTTCTCAAATGTAAACAATAAATCTTCAGAAATTTTATTTGAGCTATATACCTTATGATGAGTTCATTGGCTCATATCAAAATGATTCTTATTCTGTTGCACTTTTTATTTGGGGAGTGGAAATCTTGAATAAAGGCTCCACATAATTGTTCACATTCTAGAAAACACAGGCACACGTGAATGCCCACCACACCCATAAACATAATACAGAAACAGTTGGCCTGGACCAACCTAATTTATGTGATCAAAATATCCATAAAATTTAACCAAGATCTAGTCTTTGCTTTTAATTGCAAAGTTTTTCTCAGCATAACATAAATTGATGACCAATGGGCAAATCAGTTGCTTTGATACTTTAGTGGAAGAAATGCAATGATTTTTTTTTGTATTTTGTAATATTGAAACTGTTTAAGAACTGCACAATTTATTTTGCATTGAAATATTTTTAAGAACTCTAGTAACTACATTTTAAATTATATTGTTCAGTATTTACAATGCCGATCAAAATTATAAATGAGAAACATTACCATGATAGGGAAGAGTAGTTAGATTCCACTTGAATTTATTATCCTCTCTCATGTTATCTAGAAGGAAGACAAAGACTTCATTAGTGAACCATTTTCTAAATTTAAGGGGAAAATGCGGACTACATCTATAAGTGAGTAATGAAGCAAAAATACATAGAGGCTCATATAATACTTGTTTAACCCCTGACACTCAAAGTTAGTGAAGTACAGATGAAGAAAAGTAAAACCCAGAAATATCATTCAAGTGAGTTAAACAGCCCTGCTGTGAGGAAAGATTCAGTTACTTGGAGGTTTAAACAAATGCTAATGACTACGCCATGTGCACTGAAGTAAACAAAGAATCTGTCTGGGGAGGCAAAACAGAAGGAATAATGTCTGACAAAAAAAAAAGACAACTCTTCCCAGTAGGGTTGTACACTGAAATGCAATTTGAAGACTGATTTCCACCTCTGATTATTTTAGCTTCTCAGAGTTCTTAGGAATTAAAATTATAGAATTGGAGAATCTTACTGACGGGAGTAAACTTGGTGGCCATGTATTCTAAAATCTTTCATTCAAGAAGCATTGATATCATGTGCCACATCGAAGACACAAATCTGTAGTCCCTTCCCCGGAGCCTCCAAAGCCTGGCAGGGAGTACAGACATACTATACATATGCACACATATACAAACACACAAATATATGTGTATACATATATAAATAATGTCATATGTACGTCATACATGTCATATGTATATATGCCGGTAGACATACATGCACACACACAAGAAAGTGATAGGAGAATAATATGATCAGATTTTTATATTTAAATACAAATTCAATTTTCTCTTTGGTTATTGATTAACATATTGACTTCTGTTATGGCACAAATATCCCTTGTCATATAATTTGTCCCTACTTGAGCTGTCTGTCCAAATTCCTTGGCTGTTCATTTAATGCACATACATGATGGTACAATCACAAGAAAGTTCTTGTTACACCCAAGTGTGTCACAGCCTTTCCAGAATCCTTGCTTTATTTCATCTATTCGCACTATACCGTGTCTCATTTCGCTACTTACTAAGTCTCTGCTGAAAGATCACTGAGCTGGGGCTTCACCTCTTCTAGAGTCCACTCTTCTGGGTCTCCAAGGAAGCCTGGAATGTTCCTTCCTCTCTGCTACTATCCCACATTGAATAAATCCAAATAGGCAAATCCAAAAAAGTCATATAACTTTTGTGACAGACACAAAAGTCTAGGCAGGAACTTCTCTTATAGATTAATGCCTCTGCTTTGGAACTGATTAGTATGGCCGTGCCACTGAATAAAACATATGCAGGAAACTAACATTGAAACATAAATAAGTATCGAATTTACTGACTGTTATGTGCTGGATGTTTGTGACTTTCCAAATTTCATGCATTGAAGTCCTAGCACCCAGTACAGCTGAATGCGGAGATGATATCTCTAAGGAAGTAACTGAGATTAAATGAAGTCATGGGCATGGGAATCTGACCTGAGGGAGTGTTGTCCTAATAAGAAGGAACATTACAGACTTTACTCACTCTCCCCGATCCATGCACACACAACATGGAATGTCGTGGGAGGCCATAGCAAGAAGCCAGGGATGTGACAAGTCAGCAAGAGAGCTCTCACCAGAAACCAACCCTGATGGAACTTGACCAGGAGCCTCCAAAGTTTTGAGATAATAAATTTTTGTTGTTTAGGCTAGCAGCCTGTGGCATCTTGTTACAGCAACCCAACCAAAGTAATATGCTCACTGTATGTGTGATTAGTACCAACTCAACAAGAGTTATTTTTAGCATAGGAAAATTAAGTCTATCTTAGATGCACATTATTTTATATGCTATGAGTAATGTATTATATAAACACTCTGCACATTAAATTCTAATGTCATATGGTACATACATATGTATATGCACATGTATTTTTCCCAGAGGACATTTTAAACAGTAGCTTAATTGCTGAAGAGGAGCTAAAGGACAATACGTCATGAGTATAAATAGAATCATACTAACAACCAGACTTAAATCTGAGTTATAAGATCATATGCATAAAAAATAGTTTCCTCTTATTGATCTACTAATAACAAAATATATGCAAAGTCAGATATCTTCTTACCCTGCTACCACTCTGGTTAAGGACATCATACATTTTCTCTACTGATCTCTTCTAGTCCCATGGTCTTATTTGTCATCTGTAAATAAATAACCCTCCCAATTTATATGTACTGTATAAATCTCATTTCTACATGTCATGCATGGGATTTAGACATCAATTCCATATATAATACTGACTTTTCAATATCTTCACTTCGATACCTAATAAACATTTCACACTCAACACATCCAAACTCACTTCTCATCTCCCCTCTGTCTCCCAACTAAAGCATCTTTTTCCGGTAGTTGTTCTTGTTTTAGTAAATAAAAATATTGGTGACCACATCCTTGTAATACTCCATACAAAAACTTTGGTGTCAACTTTAATTTTTACTTTTTCCCTTGAATTCCCATATGATCCACTAATATTAAAATATATCCAGAACTGACAACTTTTCATAAGGGTTCATCATTCATTACCTTTTTTACTACATTATTATAAAAGCTCCTACCTGGTCTTCCTACTTGGGCCATTCCTCCTTTTCAGTCAGTTGTCAACAACAACAACAGCAACAACAAAACCCAAGAATCATCCTGCTAAACATATATTCTAGACCATAACCGTATCCTGACCAAAATCCTTCAGTGGTTTCCTATATCACTTAGAGTACAGCCAACAGTTTTGAAATGATCCACAACATGCTTCATGATCTTGTCTCCTGTTCTATAGCAGATCTTACCTCCTACTCTTCTCTCCATTGGTCTCTCAACTCTAGCTGGTGGCCTCTTCGCTTTTCTTCTAAATCTGAGTTATAAGATCATATGCATAAAAAATAGTTTCCTCTTTTGACAAACATTATCAAAGTCAGATATCTTCTTACCCTGCTACCACTCTGGTTAAGGACATCATGGCTGTACTCATATTCCCAGCTCAGGACCTTTAATTACATGTTTGTTTTGCCTTAAATGTTCTTTCCCTAGGTATTCATAGGACTCATCCATTGCCACTTTCTATCTTTACTTAAACATTAATTTTTTCAGAGCAACTTTCTGGCCATCCTATTAAAATTACAAAGCCCACTCAGACTTCTTTTTTTATACCTTACCTATATTTAATTTTATCCTTAGCACTTACAGTATTTAAAGTACAAATCTTAAAGTCATTTATCCTGTTAATTTCTTCTTTGTCCCCATATCAGATGCTGATTCTTACTACTAAGATCCCCCCTTTGATGATCTAGGTATAAATTTTCTCAGCTGCTGGGAGTATTTAGGGTACTGGGTCACACTCGTCCTTCTCCTAACACTGCCCTCATCCAAAGAATGTTGCCACGCCCAATGTTACAGACATTCCCAGGGCAAAGCTCATATCTAAGCACTAGACCATTTGAGGGATTCAAAAATCAGCTTCCTTGCCTCAATAGGTGTGATACCTCTGAAAAGCCATTCTAGGTCCAAGGTTCCTATAGAATCAACTAAGTTTGCTGTGACAACTACTGCATTTCCATTTCCTCTACCTAAGCTTGTTTTCCTCACTTCCTTCTTTCTTTTCTTCCCGAGACCTAAGCCTAGTACATTACCTGTGTGCAAGCCTCTGTCTCAACTTAGAGTGGAAGCTCCTAGACAGTAGTGATTTTTGTTTGTTTTATTTACTGCTTTATCCCATCTTAGAGTATGCCTGGAGGAAGGTAGGCACTCAAAAGAAATATGTATTTATTTATTTATTTTTTAGGCAGAGGGAGAGGGAGGGGGAAAGAGAGGGAGAGAAACATCAATGTGTGGTTGTCTCTCTTGCATCCACTACTGGGGACCTGGTCTGCAACCCAGGCATGTGCCCTGAAAATTGAACCAGCAACCCTTTGGCTCACAGGCCAGTGCTCAATCCATTGAGCCACACCAGCCAGGACAAGAAATATTTATTAAATAAGTAAGTAATCATTGCTTACCACTTTTATCTCTATCTTTAATTTTTTTAAATTCCCTAAAAACCAATGAGCTTCTTTGATGAGGGAGAGAGAGTTTCTGTTTTGTTTTGTTTTTGTTTTTGTTTTTGTCTTGCGGCACAGGACCTAGTGCATTGTACATGGCTCTTAAGTATTTGTTCAATGAATGAATAAATTTAACCGTACACTATAACTTTTTAGCATTTGCCTCTTTCCTTATGTGGAGAGCAAGAACAATAAAATGGCATTGGTGCAATTAAGAGAGCATAAAGTATATAAAACAAAGTGGAGTCACTTATGTCAACTAAAATGGCTGTCAGTCAGCCATTACACTTTGGTTCAAGAGGAAAATTACCTAAGTCAGATAAATATATCTGAAGAGGAGACATATCTGCCCACATGGTCAGAGCAGACATATCTGGCAAGGAGACAACACTTGCACATTGCACATGTGGTCAGCGCAGCCATGTCTGCAGGGCGAGACCACCCACAGATAGGCTCCTGGGGAAATTCCACACTTGCCAGCAGGGATGTCAAACAGAACAGCCATGTATCACCCTTAGGCTTCTGAGAAAATTCCACACTTTGCATTAGCGGTGCCAAGACATTTACCGAAAAGACCCAGAAGGGTGGAGTACACCATTTTGAAGGCATTACTGAGGCAGGTTCCAGACCACTGCTGAGACAGCCAACCTTCACACACCATGATGCTGCTCCATGCCACACCGATCTCCCTTGGTATTGCCCACTGGAAGCTCTGCCCTGCTGGACTGAGGACTTCATCTGCTCTGCTGTCCACCTGGTTTGAGATCCTTCCTTTCAAGACCCTGATAAGTCCCTTGCCCACCATGCTGTCTCCTGGACCTGCTGACTGAAACTCTGGGTCTTGGGTTTGTTATCCCCTATTGATTGCTGTGTGTGTTATACTCCTCTTCCATTGTTAGAGTGTGAGTAGGACATTAATGTATGTTGATATTCTACTCTGAGTGAACCTGCATTCAATAAAAGCTGAGCAAATAACATAGTTACTGTGGTTGACTCTTGTCTATTCCTTCATCAGGCAGCTATCTGAGCAGTTGTTTGGCTAACCTATAAGAAAGGCTATATGGAGGGGATGCTGGGAAGATGGCGACGGAGTAAGATGGAGCGGATACTAGCTCCTGTACTCATGGGTGAAAATCCTGGCAGATCTATGGAGAAACAGCACAATAAACCATCGGTTACCCAGCATTTATGAAATTAAAAGACCAGAGACTGTGACCGACGCTGAAACACCAGACGGCGGCAGAGTCAGCTACCGGAGCTGGGTCTCACGCGGCCCCTGTACTGCCGCCAGAGCAACAGGCCTGGGAGCCGGGGCCTCAGGTACGGAAGCCGGACACTCCAAGCCCCTGTGACGGTCCTGGGAGACAGAGGAGCCAGGAACCGGAGCGGGGACACCCTTGTGCCGATGCCATAGCTACTGGCCTGGGCAACGGAAGGGTCAGTTGCAGGAGCTGGGACACCAAAGGCCCCTGTGACGCCGCCATAGAGACAGGCCTGGACCCTGAGGAGCCAACTACGGGAGCCGGGAAGCTCTCAAATCCTGTGTCGCTGCCATAGCGACGATACTAGACGCTGGGGAGCCAGGTACGGAAGCCCGGACTCTCCAAACCCGTGACACAGCAGAGGAGCCAGCTACAGGAGCCGGGAAGCTCTCAAATCCTGGGCTGCTGCCATAGCGACAGGACTGGACACCGGGGAGTCAGGTATGGAAGCCGGGACTCTCCAAACCCCTGTGACGCAGCTGAGGAGCCAGCTACGGGAGCCGGGAAGCTCTCAAATCCTGTGCCGCTGCCATAGTGACGGGACTAGACACCGGGGAGTCAGGTACGGAAGCCGGGACTCTCCAAAGCCCTGTGACGCAGCTGAGGAGCCAGCTACGGGAGCCGGGAAGCTCTCAAATTCTGTGCCGCTGCCATAGCCACAGGACTGGATGCTGGGGAGTCAGGTACGGAAGCCTGGACTCTCCAAACCCCTGAGACAGCCCGGGGTGGCAGAGGATCCCTCTACGGGAACTGGGAGGGTCACAACCCCTGTGCTGCTGCCATAGCGAGGGGATTGGACACTGGGGAATCAGGTACGGGAGTTGGGACTTTCTAAGCCTCTGTGCCACTGCCATAGAGACAGGACTAGACGCCGGGGAGTCAGGTACGGAGCAAGGAAACCAGGACACTCCAAGCCCCTGTGACGGCCCTGGACGGCAGAGAGAGCCAGATACGGGAGCCAGGACATTCCCAGCCTCTGTGCCACTGCCCTAGTAACGGGCCTGGGTGCTTGAGGAGGCGGCTACTAGAGCCGGGACATTCAGCAGTGGTAGGCGAGCAACGCAGAGACCAGTGCGAGGACCAGCGTGAGTGTAGGTGGAGACGAAGAACATCAAGAAACTTCAAGGAGTCTGTACCACTGAACTTCACAAGGAACATACCACAGAAGTTTACACCATAACACCAGTGATTCAGAACAGATCAATTTTGGAAGCAGAGACTAAAGAAGAGTCTCAAACAATGGGAAGACAAAGAAACAATCCCCAAATGAAAGAAAAAGCAGAAACTTCAGAAAGAATGTTAGATGAAATAGACGCTGATCAACTATCAGACAGTGAATTCAAAGCACTGGTTATTACGAAGTTCAAAGAGCTCACAGTGAGCTACCAGAAACTACAGGGGAATTATAATGATCTCTCTGCAAACTACAGCAACATCAAAAAGGAAATGGAAACCATCAGCAAGAGACAAGAGGAAATGAAGAATACAATTTCCGAATTGAAGTACACAGTAGAAAGTTTCCAAAGTAGGATAGATGAAGCGGAGGATAGGATTAGTGAGTTGGAGGACAGGGTAGAAAGCATCTCACAGAAAGAGCAAGAAAATGAAAAGAGGCTCAGAAAGAATGAAGAGGGATTAAGAGAAATGCAAGACAATATGAAACGTAATAATATACGAATAATAGGAATACCAGAAGGAGAAGAAGAACAAGGGATAGAAAACGTATTTGAACGAGTAATGAGAGAAAATTTTCCTAATTTGTTAAGAGAAAAAGTCTCACAAATCCAGGAATCACAGAGAGTCCCAACCAAGAGGAACCCAAGGAGGCCCACCTCAAGACACATCATCATCAAAATGGCAAAATTCCAAGACAAAGAGAGAATCTTAAAGGCAGCAAGGGAGAAAAAAGAAATAACATACAAGGGAGCCCCAATAAGGTTAGCTACCGACTTCTCAATGGAAACACTCCAAGCAAGAAGAGAATGGCAAGAAATATTTCAAGTAATGAGAACCAGAGGCCTACAACCAAGGCTACTTTACCCAGCAAGGCTCTCTATCAAGATAGAAGGCCAAATAAAGAGCTTCCAAGACAAAAGAAGTCTAAAAGAATATGCCTCCACCAAACCAGATCTACAAGAAATACTAAAAGGACTACTTTGAGGGAAGGAAGGATAAGAGGGAGACAGAGAGGAACACAGGTACAAAAATGGCAATGAATAAGTACCTATCAATAATAACCTTAAACGTAAATGGATTAAATTCTCCAATCAAAAGACACAGAATAGCTCAATGGATAAGAAAGCATGACCCACACATATGCTGCCTACAAGAGACTCACCTCAGGACAAAAGACCATCACAGAGTAAAAGTGAAAGGCTGGAAACAAGTGTTCCAAGCAAACGGACAAGAAAAAAAAGCTGGGGTAGCAATTCTCATATCAGACAAAATAGACTTCAAAAAAAAGGCTGTAAAGAGAGACCCAGAAGGTCATTTCATTATACTCAAAGGAAGAATCCACCAAGAAGACATTAACATTGTAAACATATATGCACCAAACATGGGGGCACCCAAATATATCAAGAAAATCTTAGAGGACTTCAAGAAAGATATTGACAGCAACACAATCATAGTAGGGGATTTGAACACCCCACTATCAAAAATGGACAGATCTTCCAAACAAATTATCAAAAAAGATATTGTGGCATTAAACAACACCCTAGATGAAATGGACTTAACTGATATATATAGAGCCCTTCATCCCAAAGAAGCTAAATACACATTCTTTTCAAATGTACATGGAACATTCTCAAAGATAGACCACATGATAGGACACAAAAGGAGCCTCAACAAATTCAAGAAAATTGAAATCATACCAAGCATCTTCTCTGACCACAAGGCACTGAAATTAGAAACCAACCCCAAAGAAAAAAACCCAAAGCACCCAAAAACATGGAGACTGAATGGTATGCTATTAAACAACGAATGGGTCAAGAATGAAATTAGGGAAGAAATCAAAACATTTCTGGAAACAAATGAAAATGATCGCACAACGACCCAAAACTTATGGGACACAGCCAAGGCAGTCCTGAGAGGGAAGTTTATAGCAATACAGGCCTACCTAAAGAATATAGAAACATTTCAAACAAACAACCTAACCCTACGCCTGCAAGAACTTGAGGAACAACAACAAAGACAGCCCAGAGCAAGCAGAAGGAAGGAAATAACCAAGATTAGAGCAGAATTAAATGACATAGAAACTAAAAGCACAATTTTAAGGATCAATGAATCCAGGAGTTGGTTCTTTGAGAAGATAAACAAAATAGACAAGCCTTTAAGTACGCTCATCAAGAAAAGAAGAGAGAGGACACAAATAAACACAATCAGAAATGAAAAAGAAGAGATTACAACTGATACCACAGAAATAGAAAAGATTGTAAGAAATTACTATGAAGAACGGTATGCCAAGAAATTTGAAAACCTAGGGGAAATGGACACATTTCTAGAAAAATACAATCTTCCAAAACTCAGTGAAAAAGAAGCAGAAAATCTAAATACACCAATAACAGCAAAAGAAATTGAAGCAGTAATCAAAAAACTCCCATCACACAAAAGCCCCGGACCAGATGGTTTCACAGGAGAATTCTACAAAGCATTTAAGGAAGAGCTAACCCCTATTCTCCAATCAGACATTCAAAAAATTCAGAAGGATGGAAAACTCCCAAATTCTTTTTATGAAGCCAGCATCATCCTAATTCCAAAACCAGATAGAGACACAACAAAGAAAGAAAACTTCAGGCCAATATCGCTGATGAACATAGATGCTAAAATCCTCAACAAAATATTGGCAAATCGCATCCAACAATATATCAAAAAGATCATACACCATGATCAAGTAGGATTCACCCCAGGAATGCAAGGATGGTTCAATATTCACAAATCAGTAAATGTAATACATCACATAAACAAAAGCAAAGACAAAAATCACATGATCATATCAATAGATGCAGAAAAAGCTTTTGATAAGGTACAACACCCATTTATGATAAAAACACTCAGCAAAGTGGGAATACAAGGAGCATTTCTCAAAATAATAAAGGCCATATATGAGAGACCTACAGCCAATATCATACTCAATGGGAAAAAACTAAAAGCTTTTCCATTAAGATCAGGAACAAGACAAGGTTGTCCACTTTCACCACTTCTATTCAATATAGTATTGGAAGTTTTAGCCACAGCGATCAGGCAAGAAAAGGAAATAAAAGGCATTCAAATAGGAAAGGAGGAAACAAAACTGTCACTGTTTGCAGATGACATGATAGTGTACATGGAAAATCCTATAGACTCTACCCAAAAACTGCTCAAACTAATTGATGAGTTTGGCAAAACAGCTGGTTATAAAGTCAATATCCAGAAATCAAAGGCATTTTTGTATACCAACAGTGAATCAGCAGAAGCAGAAATAAAGAGAAAAATCCCATTTGATATAGCAAAAAGAAAAATAAAATATCTGGGAATAAACCCAACAAAGGAGGTAAAAAACCTGTATGCAGAAAACTACACAGCCCTGAAGAACGAAATCAAGGAAGACACAAACAAATGGAAACATATACCTTGTTCATGGATTGGAAGAATTAACATTATCAAAATGTCCATACTACCCAAAGCAATATACAGATTCAATGCAATACCTATTAAAGTACCAATGGCATATTTCACAGACATAGAACAAACACTTCGAAAATTTATATGGAACCATAAATGAGCTCGAATAGCAGCTGCTCTTTTGAGAAAGAAGAACAAAGTAGGGGGGATCACAATACCTGATATCAAACTGTATTACAAGGCCACTGTAATCAAAACAGCCTGGTACTGGCATAAAAACAGGCACATAGACCAATGGAACAGAACAGAGAGCCCAGAAATCAACCCAACTCTCTACAGTCAATTAATATTCAACAAAGGGGGCAGTAACATAAAATGGAGTAAAGATAGCCTCTTCAACAAATGGTGTTGGGAGAACTGGACAGCTACATGCAAAAAAATGAAACTTGAGCACAGACTTACACCATACACCAAAATAAATTCAAGGTGGATAAAAGACTTAAATGTAAGTCATAATACCATTAAAGTCCTAGAGGAGAACATTGGCAAGAAAATCTCAGATATTTCACGCAGCAACTTCTTTACTGATATGTCCCCTAGAGCAAGGAATGTAAAGGAAAGAATAAACAAATGGGATCTCATCAAAATAAAAAGCTTCTGCATGGCTAAAGAAAACAGTATTAAATTAGCAAGACAACCAACTGTATGGGAAAACATATTTGCCAATGATACCTCAGACAAAGGTTTAATCTCTAAAATATACAAAGAACTTACACGACTCCACTCTAAGAAGACACCCAACCCAATTAGAAAATGGGAAAAGGACTTGAACAAACAATTCTCCAAGGAGGACATACAGAACATTCAGAGACACATGAAGAGATGCTCAATATCATTAGCTATCAGAGAGATGCAAATCAAAACCACAATGAGATACCACTTTACACCAGTCAGGATGGCTATCATAAACAAAGCAACAAACAACAAATGTTGGAGAGGTTGTGGGGAAAAGGGGTCCTTAGTTCACTGTTGGTGGGAGTGCAGACTGGTACAACCATTATGGAAAACAGTATGGATTTTTCTCAGAAAAATAAAAATCGACCTGCCTTTTGACCCAGCAATTCCACTGCTGGGATTATATCCTAAGAATCCTAAAACATCAATATCAAAGAACCTATGTACCACAATGTTCATAGCAGCACAATTTACAATAGCCAAGAGTTGGAAGCAACCTAGGTGCCCATCAGTAAATGAATGGATCCAAAAATTGTGGTACATATACACAATGGAATTCTATGCTGCAGAGAAGAAAGAAGAGAAGCTACTACCCTTTGCAACAACATGGATGGAACTGGAAAGCATTATGCTGAGTGAAATAGGCCAGGTGCTGAAAGACAAATACCATATGATCTCACCTTTAACAGGAAGCTAAACAACAAAACAAACAAGCAAGCAGAAAAAAAAAAAACCCAAAAAACATAGACATTGAAATAGAGAACAAGGGGACAGTGACCAGAGGGGAGAAGGAAGGGAAGTTAAGGGGAAAAGGGGGGAGGGATTTGGAGGAACAAATAGGAAGGACACAGGGACGAGAACTAAGGGGGGGTGGAAATGGGAGGGAGGTGGGGAGCAAGGGCGGGGGAGGCTGGGATGGGAAAAATAGACAAAAAACTGTACTTGAAAAATAACTAAATAAAATTAAAAAAAAATAAACAAAAAAAAACACAAAAAAAAAACAAAAAAAAAAAAGAAAGGCTATATGATGAACAGATGCTTGTGACACTTTACAATCAGTTTTGGACACCGTTATAGAATTAAGTTTTTACATTTAAATTTCCTAGGAGAAACACAGACAGAAATGACAGAACTGGAAAAAGAAATTAATTATTCTTTAGTTAACTTGTATTTGTGATCATCATCAATGATGCTAAATTCTTTTGAATACCCACCAGAAACAATGTTCTGCTGGTTGAATCCATCTTCATAGTCTTCACTGAAGGCTGGAACTTGATTCACCTGAGCATCCTGGATGCAACTGTCTTCAAACAAACTCCTCCAAATTTCAATGCACTCTGCTTTTGAAGTGTCATTGCATTGACAATTCCACAAGATCGTTTCCTGCAGACCTTCTGTTAATGCTGCACACAGGTGGCTTCCATCAAGGGTCTTGCATTGTTCTGATTCCCTCCCACAGGTTTTCTTAACATTCTCATACAACAGAGTGCAATGTTCAGACTCCTGGCAGATTCGTGCTGCTACAACACAGTCACTCGTTTTTTCCACCATTTGTGATGTGTCATTCTGATGGAGCCTTTGTGTGATATTTGATTCTGAAGCCAAATCTGAGGACGGTGCTGATACTTCTATTAATAAAGTAAAATAAATGAAAAAATTAATTCATTTACTTATGACCTTTTAATAAGTTTTCTGAAAAGAATATAGGTACATCTAATATTCTTATATATATGTCATTCCTATATATATGACATTATATATATTGTCAATATCTATAATATTTCAAATACCATTAAATTATTTTCAGAGTGGTATGTCAGCTAATGTTTAATGGTTAAAAATTGATATATAAAACATTTTTAATAGTTTGTGCAACTGTATAATCATAATTTTAAATATATTTGTCCTTTCATTATATTTTGATGATGGTTGGTAAAAATAATATGTAATTTAAAATACATACAAGATAATTCATTATTCCTCTTATTTAACTTTTTATATTTTTTTCTCCTAGAAATGTACCTATACTAACATGTTTCTCAACTTTTTTATTTCCTCTTCTTGTTTTTTTTATTTAATTATTTTTCAAGTACAGTTTTCTGTCTATTTCTCCCATCCCAGCCCACCCCGCCCCATGATCCCCACCTCCCTCCCATTTCCACCCCCCTTAGTTATTGTCCCTGTGTCCTTTATACTTGTTCCTCTAAATCCCTCCCCTTTTTCCCCTTAAATTCTCTCCCCTCTCCCCTCTGGTAGCCGTCCCCTCATTCTCTATTTCAGTGTCTTTGTTTTTATTCTGCTTGCTTGTTTGTTTTGTTGTTTAGCTTCCTGTTAAAGGTGAGATCATATGGTATTTGTCTTTCACCGCCTGGCTTATTTCACTCAGCATAATGCTTTCCAGTTCCATCCATGTTGTTGCAAAGGGTAGTAGATCCTTCTTTCTCTCTGCTGCATAGAATTCCATTGTGTATATGTACCATAATTTTTTGATACATTCATTTACTGACGGGCACCTAGGTTGCTTCTAACTCTTGGCTATTGTTTGGCAAAACAGTGGGTTACAAAGTCAATATCCAGAAATCAAAGGCATTTTTGTTTACCAACAATGAATCAGCAGAAGCAGAAATCAAAGAAAAAATCCCATTCAATATAGCAAAAAGAAAAATAAAATATCTGGGAATAAACCTAACCAAGGAGGTAAAAGATCTGTATGCAGAAAACTACACAACACTGAAGAAAAAAATGAAGGAAGACACACACAAATGGAAACATATACCTTGTTCATGGATTGGAAGAATGAACATCATCAAAATGCCCATACTACCCAAAGCAATTTACAGATTCGGTGCAATACCTATTAAAGTACCAATGGCATATTTCACAGACATAGAACACTTCAAAAATTTATATGGAACCATAAGTGACCCCAAATAGCAGCTGCAATTTTGAGAAAGAAGAACAAAATAGGAGGGATCACAGTACATGATATCAAACTGTATTACAAAGCCACTGTAATCAAAACAGCGTGGTACTGGCATAAAAACAGACATATTATTTCCTCTTAACATTTGTTAGAGAGTTTTCCATAATTCCCCTACTTTCTCATGAAAATTTAATTCTACAAATATATCTGTTTAGGGACTATATGTGTGTGTGTATACACACATACATACATATATATGCATATCTGTGCTTGTTACATAATAATAATTTTAAATGAGCAACATTTTGAAGGGACGTTTTGGAGATATTACATAGACATGGCACATAACCACATGAAAATAGGCTCAATGACATTATTTAAGTGCAAATGAAAACCATAGTGCGGGACCACTAAA
This sequence comes from Artibeus jamaicensis, assembly GCF_021234435.1. Lineage (NCBI taxonomy): Eukaryota > Metazoa > Chordata > Mammalia > Chiroptera > Phyllostomidae > Artibeus > Artibeus jamaicensis. Next base: position 981,255 of record NW_026521859.1, read on the forward strand.
TATGTAATAGAGTGAAAAAAATTAAGTGCTCCGAGAATGTGGAGTGACTAGAAGTTTTATATATTGGTGGTTATCTCAAATATGAAATATTCCATGGAAGATTTTTTATAAAGTTAATCATAAACTTTATCTATGACTCAACAATTTCTCACCCATGAGAACTAAAAACTTACACTTGTACAAATCTTGCCTGTGAATATATATAGCAGCTTTATTTATAATCTCTAAAAACCTGGAAACAATGCAAGTGACTTTCAGTGGTTAACCAAGCTGTGGTCTGCCATACACTGGAATACTACTCCTCAAAAAAGGAAACAAACTTAATATGAAATGATGAATCTCAACTGTGTTATGTTAAACAAAAGGAATCAGGCTCAAAAGGCTACATGTTGTATAATTCCCTTCATATGAAATTCTGAAAAGGGAAAAATTACGGAAGAAAAAATTGTTTAATAAGATCACCATGCGTGATTGGAGGAGCTGGACAGTGGGACCATTCAAGATAGATGAGGGGAGAATCCATCTTATAAGGTGGCAGAAAGTCGATTGTGAAAGAAGTGGTGATAACTCTATGATAAGAGATTCATTCCCAAACCTACCACTTTTCAGTGACACAGTACATAGGGACAGTGAGGATCTGGAAACTGGTTGTTATAGGACTTTGATTTCACATTATCCCTTGGTAAATCTGTATGTACCCTCACAGACATAGGCAGCCTAGTTTGATTACCACTGCTTCAGTGTTAGCCTGGTACCTTGAAAAGGCAAATAAATTAAATGCTCCTAGTCAAAGGCAATTGTAATCCTATAAAAGTGGTTATATTTTGGTGTTCCTTGGGAGACTCTGAGTTTCTTAACAACAGAAATAATAGCTTATTTGTCTTCTATCATTTAGTCTTGTGAAAAGCCATAGTGAGACCCACAGATATATGGTTCGGATGAGTGAATCTATAATTCTAATAAATTATAATTAAATAAAGCTTGAAGTTGTGATTAGAAATTACAGAAATATGTTATGCATATACTGAGATCTACAACTTAAAGAATCTTAAATTATATAGAGAATTAATTGAATTATTATTTTTTAAATATTTTAGTTATTTTTAGAGATAGGGAAAAGGAAGGAGAAAGAGAGGGACAGAGAAACATCAATGTGCGAGAAAAACATTGATCAGTTGCCTCTTGTAAGCACCCTGACTGGAGACCAACCCGGCAACCCAGGCATGTGCCCTGACTGGGAATCGAACTGGTGACCTTTTGCCTTGCAGAATGATGTTCAACTAGCTGAGCCACATCAGTCACGGCTCAAATTATTAAAAAGTTAATAAAATTACATGGATGTGATTAAATTTTCTTTTTTATGACTTTAAATGTGCTCTCTACCAATGTATTACCTGATTCATTGATGCATTTTTTTCCAAGCAGTTTGTTAACAGTGCAATAGAGGTCATCAGTGCAGAGACAAGCTTGAAATTGGAAATTGCTTTCCACTAAGGATTGGATGCCCAGGTTACAGCTTGATGAATCCTTCATCTCACAGGGGTTACCTGAAGTTCACAATCAAACATATTGCACTCTAGATATTAATTTGAATATACTTTTACCCAAAGTACTTTTAACATATTAACCTGAATAATTCATTATTATAGTAAGATTTTCTGGGCTTGCTGCAGGATGTTCATTTAAGTAACTTCTAAGCAAAAATATGTTTTACTGTATTTTTCCTCTACTATTTACTTTCTAAAATATATTTAAATTTTCCATATATTAAAATAGCTTTAGAAAACAGAAAAAAGGAAAAATAATAATAGAATAGCTTTGTCCCCACATATAATGCCAATTTTTGCTCTTCATTAATAAGCAAGGCTGCCCTTATAGGAGGTGACCAGACTGCTCTGTAATCTCAGTTAGTTCTGTTGTCACTTTAGCTACTTCTTTAGCTATTTTGTCTTAACCTGCTATTTTATTTTGCACGTCATACTAATTATAACAAGAGAGGTACAGGTAGCTCTAAAATTAACATGGGAACTGAAGTAGCCTTGACACTTAGAAAACACTCAATAAATATTATTAAATATGAGTCTTTCATAATTACCAATAATTCATTTTCTTTTTAATTTAAAAAGGTGCATTTATCTACCCAACAATTTTTTTTGCAATTTTCTGAATAAAACTACTTGAGATCATTTCATTTGTATATTTAAGAACATTTCTATGTCTGCTTCATGCATGGGATAACTATGCAAATATTGCAATTCACTGCTACTTGTCTACTGAAATAAATAAATATGAGCTAATTAATAACAATGAATGTGATGTTTTAAATTGATGTGTAAGATGTAACAAGGAGTTGCATAATCCAAACAAATAACAGATTGTTTTTTGTCATTATCCCCTATTCTTACTTAAAAATACTGTGTCACTTTCAGCAAATTATGACTTTGCAAATCATTTCCTAAACAATAATAAGAATGGTTGGGTTAGAGAGCTATAACTTTTTTCACCTCTGTAAATTTACTTTGAAAAGATAAAAGATAGGATTATTAAGGAAGAGCTCAATTATTATAAATATCTACTATTCTAAACACTGCAAAAATAATTAAACAAAAAAACAGGAGAAAATCAAATTTTAATACATGTACATGGAGAATTCCAAAGCATAAAAATTCCAAAGACATTGAGCTAAAATGAGCTCAATACATCACTTTGGTTTTTTCACACTTTATTTTTTTTAATGTAATCTTTATTAAGAATGTTTGGATTAGAGAGCTATAGTTTTCTTTGGAAAATGAACACTTCATGTACTTCCTTCATGGGCAGGGAAGAGAATAAAATCTTTCTCCTTTCCGCAGCCTGTGCAATTCCTGGAGCTCTGCTGGCGGGGATGGTAAATGTCAGGTTGCTGCCTCTGAACCCTGCACTCTCCATCTGACATCTTTTGGGAGATAGAAGAAGCATATGCCAATAGGCAAGAGTTATTGACTATACAGAATGTACTCTTCATGAAATGAATGAAGAAATAAAGTGAGTCATAGAGAATATATTTTTATTTGCCCTTTTGGATTTCTTTTATTAAATATTCCAAAAAGTTGATCAGGTTATAGTATATTATAATATTTGATATACACAATGAAAAATTATCATTATGTTAGAATATGATTTTTTTTGAAAAGCTTTTTGTCATAATACTATTAGAACAATGTCCCATTATATAATCAATCATTTTATCTACTTCTAGTAAAGGGAATCTTCCTATAATGCTCTCATTTGATATTCATTCAGCTACTAGATGTACTTAGAATGCATTTTTTTCTTTTAAATAAGTAACAGCGACTCTCTAATCTTTACATTCTCTACCCTTTGGGCCTCCCCTCAAATGTCTGAAATGTAGAACAAGTTAAAAGTAATAATATACTTTAACTTGTTCTTGACACAGTTGGAATGCAAAATTGTGTAAAGTATATATTGTGAGAATATAGAATACATATGACATAAATTCAAATAAATAATTCTTTTGATCACCACAAAGTTTATTTTTCCTATTTTATCATTAACATATTAAAATATAAGCAAAACAACATTTTATTTGAAAAATTGTGGTCATGTTTCTGAGAAGCATATATAGAATTGTAACATTATACATAATGAGATAAGCAAAAAGGTAGACTGAAACCTTGCATAAAGCTGCCCACATTGTCAATGCATTAGGGCCCTTGAGTAGTTGAAGAATACCATTTTGTAACTGGAATTCCCTAATAAGCAAACTGCAGGTGCATAATTCAAATATCACATTTGAGTAACGTATTTAGGGCAAGATGAACTTAGATCTTCAGAAAGTGAAAGATAATATTGAATGCTATTCTTATCTCAGTAAAAAGAAATCATTTAAGTGTATTTTAAACAATGCATTTTACCTGAAACATGGCAGGCATCTTCCATTCTTCTCCATATCTGTTTACATCCATCCTCACCACTCAGGCATTGCTCTCTTAAATATGTGCATTCATTTTCTGAGGACAGCCCCATAGCTTGAATAGCAACAGTAACAGAACAAAAACAATTTTGCAGTATGACAGTATTACAGTCATTTACCTCAAATCTAAGTTATTAATAATAATAAGCATCATTATAGAAAATAAAATGTGACAAGATCATTACAAGACTGGAATGGATCTTAACCTCCCCTGGAGCTTTAGATTTAAATATCTTCTCCATGAAAAAAGATGCTCAATATTGCTAGCTATCAGAGAGATGCAAATTAAAACCACAATGAGATGCCACTTTATACCGGTCAGAATGGCTATCATAAACAAAGCAACAAACAACAAATATTGGAGAGGTAGTAGGTAAAAGGGGTTCCTAGTTCATTGTTGGTATGATTGTAGACTGGTACAACCACTATGGAAAAAAGTATGGAATTTTCTAAGAAACTAAAAATGGATCTGCCTTTTGATCCAGCAATTCCACTGCAGGGATTATATCCTAAGAACCCTAAAATACCAATCAAAAAGTACCTATGCACCCCAATGTTAATAGCAGCACAATTTACAATAGCCAAGAGATGGAAGCAACCTAGGTGTCCGTCAGTAAATGAATGTATCAAAAAATTATGGTGCATATACACAATGGAATTCTATGCAGCAGAAAGAAAGAAGGAACTACTACCCTTTGCAGAAATATGGATGGAACTGGAAAGCATTATGCTGAGTAAAATAAGCCAGGCACTGAAAGACAAATACCATATGATCTCACCTTTAACAGTATGATAAACAACAAAACAAACAAGCAAGCAAAATAAAAATACAGACACTAAAATAGAGAACGGGGTGACAGTGACCAGAGGGGAGAGGGGAGGGAATTTCAGGGGGCAAAGGGGAAGCATTTACAGGAACTAGTACAAAGGACACACGGAAAACAACTAAGAGGGGTGGAAATGGGAGGGAGGTGGGGATCATGGGGTGGGGTGGGCTGGGATGGGAGCGAAAGACAGAAGACTGTACTTGAACAATAATTAAATTAAAAAAATAAAGAAAGAATAATCTATGTTGTTGCAAAGGGTAGTAGCTCCTTCTTTCTTTCTGCATAGAAATTCCATTGTGCTGCATAGAATTCCATTTCTTGCTGCATAGAATTCCATTGTGTAAATGTACCATAGTTTTTTGATCCATTCACTTACTGATGGGTACCTAGGTTGCTTCCAACTCTTGGCTATTGTAAATTGTGCTGCTATGAACATTGGTGTGCATAGGTTCTTTTTGACTGGCGTTTTAGGGTTCTTAGGAGATACTCCTAACAGTGGAATTGCTGGGTCAAAAGCCCAGCGTGAAGGGAGCTGGAAAGCACTATGCTGAGTGAAATAAGCCAGATGGTGAAAGACAAATACCATATGATCTCACCTTTAACAACAAACAAACCTAAACAACAAAACAAACAAACAAGCAAAATATGACCAAAGACACTGAAATACAGAACAGGCTGACAGGGACCAGAAGGGAGAGGGGAGAGAATTTCAGGGGGAAAGGGGAAGGATTCACAGGAACAAGTATAAAGAACACATGGACAAAAACTAAGGTGGGGGCGGGGGGGAATGGGAGGGAGGTGGGGAACACTGTGGGGGGGCTGGGATGGGAGTATAAGACAAAAAACTGTACCTGAACAATAATTAAATAAATGTTAAAAAATAAAAAATAAATAAAAATAAAAATTAAAAAGAATAATCTGCATATGTTCTCTTTTTACTTACTGTCTATTTATTTCTCAATTTATAATTTATTTTTATGACTATTACTCCATTGAAACTGCTATTTAAACTACACTAATTATTTTCATAACATCAAATTTACTAGTTTTAAGACTTTACGTTGCCTACTTTTGTCATTGGGCATTTTGTTATCATTTTGTTCTTCAAACTCACCTTCCCTTTGGTGACACTCTCCTCTAGTTCTCTTGATATTTATTGATTTGACATATTCTGACCAGAATTTCCCCAGGATCCTCTTACTCTTCTGTTAATGTATATTTTTAGCTTAGGTCCTGTCCTCACACTTTTCCCAATCTCATTGTACACATTATCTGTGGATAATTCCACGTTCTCTCATGGTTCAACTAACACCTCTAGACTGATGATTCTCAAATGTATAATTCATTGCCTTATTTTCTAGTATTCCAGTTTTAGATGCTAACTGTTATCCCCATGTAAGTGTTCCCAACACACTTCCAGACTCTAATATCTTTAATATTGTCCTCATAGATATACTCCCTGATGGACCACCCTACTTCCTCAGCAATTCTACTATTCACCTGGGTGCCCAAATTAGAAAACTTGCACTTGTGGTAGACTCCTTTTTACCCTGAATGTCACTCTTCCATATCCATTCTTATATATTTCATTGACTCTCATTTAGAATATTTGACCAACTCATTAGTTAATCAGTCTATCTCCAGTTTTATCTATTCAGAAAGATTCTTTACATGCCCTAAGCTGTCTAACACAATGTCCAGGTGCTGTCATTTCTCTGCTTTATCCTTTGGATAGTCCCTCATACATGACTCACAGGCTTCATCATGTGCAGTCTGGAGGTCCTCAAGCATTTGTGGTTTCCAACTGCTCCAGGCTGTCTTGTATCTCCAAGCCATTTGCTGTATAGTCATTGGCAGGCTCTCCTCCCCTCACTCTGGAATAACCCTTTTTTTGTCCTTTAATATTCAACAAAATAATTACCTCTTTTATGGAATCTTTCCCTTAATTCAATACCCCCCTTTCCACATCCAAATTGAAGGGCAGGGAAGGGCTCTTTCTTTTTTTTTTCCTCCTCTCTCTCTCTTCTTTATTCTTGTTCAAGAACAGTTGTCTACATCTTTCCCCCACCACTTCCCCTCTTCCCAAACATTTCTATCTCCCACTTTTGATCCTGCCCTATTTTTAAATTTTAAATTTTACTTTTTTCTTCTGTTAGCCTGGTTTTCATCCCTCAGTCTTATTATTTCTTCTCCCTCTATCCTCTCAAAATCATTTTTCTTTCCTTTAGACATCTCATAACTTTTTTTCTTTGTTTCCCCTTCTTATTCCCTTTTTACCTGTATTAATCTTTGCCAATTTGTTGTTGATATTGCTGTGGTGGAGGTTTTACTTCAATTGTGCTCCTATTTTTTCACTATTTAAAAAATCTTTTTAAACTTCATAATCTATTTCTCTCATTCCTTATTCAATTTTGCCCACTTCCATCCTTATTAAATTTACAATGTAAATTTTATTTTCTTTCATTCTTCACCTTGTTACTATTTCCTACTTCTATTTCTCTACCCTCTCAAACTCACTTTTTTCTGTTAGTCATCTAATATTCATTTTTTCTTTGTTAATATAGCATTAATCTCTTTCTACCTTTATTAATATTTGCTTATTTGTTGTTGATAGTGTGGTTGTGGGTAGGGGATATTTTTATAGGTATAAGTTTTGTTTCCTCAGTTGTTTTGTTTTGTTCTGGTAACACCTGCACAATAGCATACAATATGGTGGGTGGTATAACTCTTAGCCAGACAGCCAAAGGAAGGACCCACCAAAGAATGACCCAATTATAACCAAAATCTAATTACAATAAGAGAGCCCACATGAATAGTATAAATGGCATCCCAAGAACATCCAGCTCAGGAAATCAAGGAGACTGCACCACTGAGTCCCACAGGTCTCCTACCACTGAAGGCAACCACACAAAGACAGGGAGTAAAAAGTAGATCAGTCTAATATGCAGAAACAAACAAGAATAGTCACCTAAAGTGAGGGGACAAAGAAACAACCCCCAAATGAAAGGAACGGTGGAATTCTTAGAAAGAGTTCTAAATGAAATGGAGGCAAGCAATCTATCATATACAATGTTCAAAATGGTTATAAGAATGTTCAGGAGCTTAGTGAGAACTACAAAAAACTCTTTGGAAACTACAAGTAACTTATTGGGAACTATATCAACATGAAAAATGACATAGAAACCATGAATAAAAATCATGAGGAAATGAGGAATACAATATCTGAAATAAATAATACACTAGCAGAAATTAAAAGTAGGCTAGATGAAGTAGAGGATCGAATCAGCAAGTTGGAGGACAAGGTAGAAAAAAATTCCCACACAGAGTAATGAAACAAAAAAAGACTCAGAAAAAACAAAGATGGTTTAAGGGTTTTGCAGAACATGAAACATGATATTCATATTATAGGGACACCAGAAGGAGAAGAAAAGGAACAATGGATAGAAAACCTGTTTGAAAAAGTAATGACAGAAAAATTCCCTAACATGGTAAGGGAAAAAGTCACACAAATCTAGGAATTACAAAAAGTCCCAGTGAAGATGAATCCACAAAGGCCCACTCCAGGACACACCATAATTAAATTGGCAAAATTTAATGACAAAGAGAGAATCTTAAATGCAGCAAGGGAGAAATGCTAGTAATATACTAGGGGTTCCAATAAGGCTATTAGCTAATTTCTCAACAGAAATACTACAAGCCAGAAAGGAATGGTACAAAATATTACAAGTAATGAAAAGCAAAGGCCAGCAACCAAGACTACTCTATCCAGCAAGGCTCTCAGTTAAAAGGGAAGATGAAATAAGGAGCTTCCCTGACAAAAAAAAAAAAAAAAAAGAAGAGGACAAAGAAGGTCACTAGATAATATGTAAGGGAGTATCCCAAAGAGAGAATATAACCCTTGTAAACACATCTGCACCCAAGATAGGAGTACCTAAATACATCAGGAAAATCTTGGAAGCCTTCAAGAAATATGTCAACAGCAACACAGTCATCACAGGGGATTTTAAATCCCCACTGTCAACAATGGATAGATCCTCCAAACAAAAACTCAGTAAGAATATTATGGCATCGAAAGACACTCTAGATCAAATTGATTTAATTGATACATACATAACATTCACCCCAAAGAAGCAAAATACACATTCTTTTCAAACATTCTTGGAACATTTAAAAAGATATACCACATGACAGGATATAAAACAAACCTCAACAAATCAAAGAGAATTGAAATCATATCAGGCATCTTCTCAGATCATAATGGCTTATAACTAGAAACCATCCTCAAGGAAAAATCTAAAAAACATTCATTCAAATACATGGAGACTGAATAACATGCTATTAAACAATGAATGGGTTAACAATGGGATCAAAAAAGAAACAAAAAAGGATCTAGTACCAAATGAAAATTAACACACAACAACCCAAAACCTTTGGGACACAGTGAAGGCAGTTCTGAAAGGGAAGTTCATAGCAATATATGCCTATCTAAAGAAGATAGAAAAATCTCAAATAAATAACCTAACCATATGTAACAAGAACTAGAAGAACAACAATAATCAAAGCCCACAGAAAGTAGAAGAAATAAAATAATCAAGATCAGAGCAGAAATAAATGATATAGAAATGAAAAAAAAATCAAAAGATCAATGAATCCAGGAGCAGTTCTTTGAAAAGATAAATAAAACTGACACCCATTTAACCAGTCTCATCAAGCAGAAGAGAGACAGGATTCAAATAAATAAAATCAGAAATGAAAGTGGAGCAGTTACAATAGAATAACACAGAAATACAAAGAATTTTAAGAAATATCTATGAACAACTATACACAAAGTAATTAGACAACCTGGGAAAAACAGACAAATTTTTAGAAACATACAATTTTCCAAAACTGAATCAGAAAGAAGCAGAAAGCCTGAACACACCAATAACAACTATTGAAATTAAAGCAGTAATAAAAAATGTATGGCACACAAAAGCCCTGGATTAGATGGCTTCACAGGCCAATTTTATCAAACATTCTGAGAAGAACTAACCCCTATTTTTACAATTTCAAAAATTCTAGAAGAGGGTGGACTCCCAAACTTTATTTACAAGGCCAGTATAGTCCTAACTCCAAAACCAGGTAAAGACACAACAAAGAAAGAAAACTACAGGCCAATATCTCTGGTGAACATAGATGCTAAAATCCTCAAAAAAATATTGACACTCTGGATTCACCAATACATTTTAAAACATCATACACCATGATCAAGTGGGGTGCATCACAGGTATGCAAGGATGGTACAATATTCACAAATCAATAAACATAATACATCACATAAACAAAATGAAGGATAAAATTACATGATCATATCAATAGATGCTGGAAAAGCATTTGACAAGATCCAGCACCCATTCATGATAAAAACTCTCAGCAAAGTGCGAATAGAGAGAACATACCTCAACATAATATAGGCCATCTACAAGAAACCTACAGCCAACATCCTACTCAATGGTCAAAATCTAAAAGCTTCCCCTTAAGGTCAGGAACAAGACAAGGGTGTCTGCTTTCATTACTCTCATTCAACATACTACTGGAAGTTCTAGCCACAACAATTAGACCATAAAAAGAAATAAATGCATCAAAATTGGAAAAGAGGAAGCAAAACTGTCACTATTTGCATACAATATGATAGTATACATAGAAAATCCTATAGTCTCCACGAAAAAACTATTCAACCTCACAAGTGAATTTAGCAAAATAGAGGAATACAAAGTCAATATGCAGAAACTAAAGACATTTTGATACACTAACAATGAAATATCAGAAACAAAAACTAGAAAATAAACCCTCATTTTCTATAGCAACAAGAAAAACATAGTACCTGGGAATAAACTTAATTAACCAAGGAAATAAAAGAACTGTACTTGGAAAACTATAGAACACTGAAGAAAGAAATTGAGGAAGATACAAATAAATGGAAGCATAGACAGTGTTTATGGATTGGAAGAATTAACATCATGAAAATGTCCATATTAGCCAAAGCAATCTATAGATTCAATGCAGTTCCCATTAAAATATCAGTGTCATGTTTCACAGATTTAGAAAAAAATATTTTGAAATTTACATGGAACTGCAAAATACCCAAATAGCCTCAGCAATCTTGAGAAAGAAGAAAATAGAAGGAATCACAATTCCTGATATCAGGCTATACTACAAGGCCACTGTAATCAAAATAGTCTGGTACTGGCATAAGAACAGACACATAGATCAATGGAACAGAATAGAGAGCATAGCAATAAACCCATATCTCTACGGTCAATTAATACTTGACAAAGGGGGAAGAATCATAAAATAGAGTAAAAATAGTCTCTTCAACAAATGATATTAGGCGATCTGGACAGCTACATGCAAAAAAGAAAAAGAAAGAAACTAGATCATCAAGATACACCATATGTCAGAGTAAACTCAAAAGTAACAGAAAACTTGAATGTAAGTCATGACACCATAAAAGCCCTAGAGGAAAACATAGCCAGTAAAATTTCAGATATCCCAAGTAGCAATATTTTTGCCAAAATAATACTAGGACAAGGAAAAAAAAACAAACGAAATTACATGAAATTAATTTTTTTCTGCATAGCTAAAGTAACCATCATCAAAATGAAAAGGGAACCGACTGTATGGAAGAACATATTTGCCAATAATATATTAGGTAAGGGTGTGAGCTCCAAAATATGTAAAGAACTCATTCAACTCAACACCAAGAAGACCAACAATTCAAGTAAAAAATGGCCAAAAGACCTGAATAGACAATTCTCCAAGGAAGACATACAAATATCTCATAGACATATGAAAAGATGCACATCACTAGCCATCAGAAAGATGCAAATTAAAACCACAGGAGATATCACCTCACACCTCTCAGAATGGCCATCATTAATAAACCAACAAACAACAGGTGCTGGTGAGGATGTGGAGAAAAGGAAACCCTAGTGCACTGTTATTGGGAATGCAGACTGGTGCAGCCACTGTAGAAAACAGTATAGAGTTTCCTCAAAAAAATAAAAATAGAACTGTCTTTTGACCCACCAATTCCACTGCTGGGAATATACCCTAAGAATTCTGAAACAACAATGCAAAAGAACTTGTGCATCCCTATATTGTGCTCTGCTATTAAAAAGAGCAGAGCTATTTTCAATAACCAAGTACTGAAAACAGCCTGAGTGCCCATCAGCAAATGAGTGGATCAGAAAAATATGATACATTTACACAATGGAATGCTACACAGCACAAAGAAAGAAAGATACCCTACTTTTCACAACAGCATGGATTAAACTGAAGAATATTATGCTAAGTGAAATAAGCCAGTGGGTGAAAGACAAATACTATATGATGTTACCTCTAAGAGAAACCTAATGAACAAAAATAAACTAACAAACAAAATAGAACCAGAGACATGAAAACATGGAACAGATTGACAGTGATAAGAGGGCAGGGGGCCAGGGATAATGGAAAGGGAAGGGACTAGTCAAAGAATATGTGTGAAGGACCCATGGACATGAACAATGGTGAGGGGATTGACTGTAGAAGTGGGGGCTGGCTGGGCAGAAGAGGGATAATGAAGAAAATGGGACAACTGTAATAGAATGACAATAAATAATTTTTAAATAAAATAAATAAGATGGAGATTATTGCATATTATATTGACTCTCTTAAAATGTAAAAGGCTCATCAAAACCTTAACCACTGTTTTAGTAACTCACTATGTCCCCCATTTCTTTGGACTTTCCCACATCACAAGGCCTATTTAGATAATGTTAAAAAATATTTTCAAGAATGAACTATGGTATGTATTGGTTAAAATAATAAAAAAGTACAATTTTGAACCTATGATTTTTGGAGATTATTTCTCTCCTTCATGTAATTCAGTGTCAAGGTTAATCTATAAATAAAAGTCAAAATCAAGAGGCCATCATTGTCTTTTCAACTTGGGCCATAATGATATTGTAATATATTTTGGATGTTCAGGTAGCAATATTGATTTGGATCATATATTGCTACCTGATCTATAGAAGTTAAACTCTCCTATATTTCCCTTTATAATAAGTATAAATAGTACATTATTATCATTAGAAATAAATACAAGAAGCACCCAACGAGGAACACGCCAAGGCACATCATAATTACATTAGCCAAGATTAAAATGGAGAGAATCCTAGAAGCAGCAAGAGATAAAGAGACACTAACCTACAAAGGAGTTCCCATCAGACTGTCAGCTGATTTCTCAAAAAAAGACCTTCCAGGCAAGAAGGGGCTGGAAAGAAGTATTCCAAGTCATGAAAGGCAAGGACCTACATCCAAGATTGCTCTATCCAGAAGAGCTTTCATTTATAATGGAAGGGCAAATAAAGTGCTTCTCAGATAAGGTCAAGTTCAAGGAGTTCATCATCACCAAGCCCTTATTTTATGAAATGTTAAAGGGGCTTATCTAAGAAAAAGAAGATAAAAAACATGTATAGTAAAATGACAGAAAACTCATTGTCATTTTACCATACACATTTTACAACCACACCTAAAACAAAAACAGAAACAAACTAAACAAGCAACTAGAACAGGAACAGAACCATAGAAATGGAGATCACATGGAGGGTTAGCAACAGGGGAGTGGGAGAAGGAGAAGGGGGGAGAAGGTACAGAAAATAAGTAGCATAGGCGCTAGGTAGAAAATAGGGGGAGGGCAAGAATAGTATGGGAAATGTAGAAGCTGAAGAACTTATGACACATGGACATGAACTAAAGGGGGGGAATGTGGGTGGGAGAGGGTGTGCAGGGTAGAGGGGAATGAAGGGGGAAATGGGACAACTGTAATAGTATAATCAATAAGATATATTTTAAAAAGAAAGTAAGAAATATAAGAAGCACAATATTGGAACATTGAATAACTATTAATTAAACCAAAAAAACCCTGAAATATAAAAAATTCCTTCCCTTTTTGCCTTAATTTCTTTCACTTGATTTATTTTAACTGTCCTTTTGTGTTCAACATAATCTGAAATAACCTTTGTTTTCTTGCCCACAATTATGTTCTTATTCACCAATATTTATTAGCATAGAGTAAGAGAAAAATATACTGGCTTTGGTTTAATGAGTGGATTATTAATATTCAGCTATAATCATAAATATCCCTATTTTCTTAATTCAATTTACAGATTCTACTAAATGCTGAAGAAAATATAATAGCTTCTCCAGTAACACATATGTCAAATAGATCTCACGAATTCTACCTGAGTTGGAATTCTTTTTTACCAGCATCTTACAGTATACTTACACTCCCCAATATAAGAGGGATATGTCCACACTTTATCTCAAGGTCACAAAAACTGACTGAAACGTAAAGTATTTGCTTTGCTGTTGTTTTATTCTACTGACTAACTCCTACCTTTTAAACATTAACACCATAAAATTAGGAGAACTGAATGGTTTAAATTAATCTCATTTTTATTTAACTTCAAATAAAAATAGATAATAATTTGACATTTGACATCTTATAATTTGTAAGTACGTACTAGAATATTTCATTTCTAAAAAGGTTGGAGTATATATGTGAGTTCCATAAAACCTAATAAATAACTCAAAGTAATTGTATTATTCTATCTGATCAAACAGAGGCAACCCAAGTAATAAATGTAATTCTTACATTATGCAATTTCTGTAGTTGTAAATAAATAAAAATAAGTGTACATTTTTTTTGCAAAAGTAATAAACTATGTTAAAATATAAAATTGTAATTGACACTTTATATTATAATCCCTATTAGCTAATTGACAGTTCGGTTGGACAGGAAAGCATTATGGAGAATCGGTGTTATGCATTCAGGGAAACCTGAAGCACAATTCACTTACCCAGGAAAATGAAGACGATCATGCTGTACGACTTGGGCTGTTCTCCTGAAAGAAAGGCAGCTGTATTCTCTCCAACCACCTTCTTAACAGTAATTGTGCAGAATAAGCCCTCAGCTTCTGCCCTTGCTTCCTAAAAGCATTACTGATTCAAGTCATCTTCCTATGTCACCATTTCCTCACCAATCTTTTCTGAGCTGCAAACTTTCCTAATTATGTCCAAATTCAATTATTTTGTTCTGTGTGTGCTGATCTCAAATATTACACTTCCAAAAAAGCCCACAAGCTAGATACTAAAAGTGATACATAGCCTGCACTTCCATGGAAAAGCCCCCCCTGCACAGCTAGAATACTAAACAGTGTAAAAGACTGCCAATGATAACCCAAAATTTTCCTAGACACTTGAGCTTGCTTAGTTTCCACTTTATTAATTAGCCTCAGTAAGGTAATTTTGTGTCTTTTGAGGATATAAAAAAGGAGATAAAGCATCAGAGCTTCCCCAGAAGATGTATGGAGAATTCCAGACCTACTAGTTTGAAACTAGTGTACTTTATCTTGCCAAGTTAGATCTCTAACATGTCCCACAAAACCTAGGATGCTTAAGAGGTGTGCTGCTCCAGCTACCATTTCTCAAAGCCTCCAAACACAGTGAGCATGATGTGGAAATTCTGTTTCCCTGAGAATGTAATCTTCCACATGTGCTCATCACTTGACAACTATTTTTCTCTTAGCTTCGATGAGAAGCATTGCTATTGTCTAGAAGAATATTTATGCCCACCAGAAATTCATATGTTAACATTCTAAACCCAAACGATGACAGGATGAGTAGGCAGCAAGTTTGGGAGATGCTCAAGTTGTGAGTATGAAACCCTCATGAATTGGGTTAGTGCCTTGAAAAGAGGCTCCAGAGAGATTCCTTGTTCCTTCCTTCCACCTTGTGAGGACACAGTGAGAAGGTGCCAGCTGTGAACCTGTAAGAGCACCCTCATGAGAACAATGACTATGCAGGTGCCATGATACTGAACTTCAGTTTCCAGAACCATGAGAACTAAATTTCCATTGTTTTATATGCCTCCCAGTCTATAATATATTGTTATAGCAAATATGTGGTGTCTGGGCTAGATAGGAATTATTTATCTCATCCTTTGATTGTGTTCTTCCCCACAAGAACCCAGAACACATCCTCTCCTATGAGGTATCATGAGACTTCCACTTTTAAGCCCCCTGAGACCTTTCTGTAATGGATGCTTAGAAATATAAAATGCAGGCTGGACAAAAAATCAGGAAAAAATAGGTGTAGATAACCAACTATTGATATGGGAGGAAGCATTTGCATATATACAGTTATACAATGAAAGCATTATTGATTGCAATTGTACATCTTATTTTACACTAGGAGATAAGTTATAGTTTGTCTTCAGAATGCATGGTGAATAAACACAGTCTCTGCAGCCAAAAAAACTGAAGTTGTAATGCTGTTTTTCTCTACAAATGTAGGCAAATGACTTTACATAGGAAGTTACATCAAAATTTACTCCTCTGTAAAAATGAGCTAATTGTATTCTTATAAATATTAAGTACATAGGTAGGATTTATATCACAGAGAACAGTGAGTACCAGTCATATTGTACCCAATCACTTAATTATTATTTAACAAAATAATTATAATGTCATAAAATTAATCAGTTGTTTCCTTTTACAGGCACTGAGTCACAAACTTGTATTATTTTTACAAAGATAATTGTTCTTTTTGATATAAGCCAACTAAAAACAGCTTAAGCCAGAGAGGATTTCGGTGGCTCTGTTGCTTCACAAACTGGTCCCCAAACATCAATGGCAAGGGGAGATCTAAAGGAAGCAGGCCACTCCAGACTGATAGGTGATGGATTTAATAGGCAAGGGAACTTACCTGTGATGACGCTTGTCTTGGGTAACTGAAAGATTAGTAGATCTCTGCATCCGTCTGCCAGAATTGTCAAAGTTTATATAAAAGCCTTTACTGGGTTCAGTCACATATTCAGTCCAGATGGTCTCAACAATACATTATTCTCTTGTGGTTATGTCCTTGAAATAGCTTCCTCTGTGGGAACTGTGAACAGAACTCGCATTCCAGGGACAGGGGAAGGGCTGAGGAGCCTGCAGTTGCCGAGTTCAGCCTGAGGGTCAATGGGCAGTCACGTCCTCTTCTTGACCTCCTCCAACAGGCTCCCATAGTTGAAGAGTACAGGTGTAGAACTGATTTCAGGCATGTTTTAAACCTTGTCTTTTGGGCCTGAGGGTGTTTTCCTCGTCTTGTCTCTGAGCTGCTTTCTTCTTCATTAGCTTCACTCTCAGGCAGCTTTTTTCCTTCAGGAGGAAAACAGTTTTCAAGTCCTGGGGATGCATTCTTTTCTCTTAGAAGGCAGTGTTGGAAGTGTGAGTCTTTCCTTATTAAAATTCCAGAATTGACTTGCCTGAGTTCTACATGTGTCTTGTGCCCATCATTTTCACCAGTCAAAAATGATCCCACTTGCTGTCCAGCATCACAGGTGGAGGTAGAGGCGGCCCTATTCCAGCCACAGGTACTGTTGGGAGAGGAGTACATCACCGAGGACAATCACTGTATTAAAAGAACTCCATGAAAGGATCCTGGGAAGAAGAAAAAGCAAACATACTCAGCAAAGCATGTAAATGGTGAATTTATGTAGAGCTACCACAAGCTAAATAAACCAATGAAACAAAGGAAAAGAATACCAACCAAAATACAATGTCCTGTTCAAGGGAGGTTTTATAACTATGACTTTCTAGAGTAATACCCAGGCCTGAACGTACGACCCTGAGTGAGTGAGGCTGATCTTCACCACACGGGTACAGCTGCTGAGGTCTATCACACAGGTGTAGAAAGCACCTGTTCCGTGGTCCTGTATCTGCTTATCCCAAGATAATTATCAGCTGTATCACCACCTAAATCAGGGGACTTTGGTGTCTCGGTGTGCCAGCAGCGCCTTTTCTCCATCTTGCCATGACTGTTTCAAAGGTCCAATTTTAAAACGATTGCAAAGGGCACTAACCATATTGAAATATATTTATCAAAATATTTTTAAAACAAATTTGTGAGAAAGTAATATATATGCTACTTTACTACAGGTGTAAATGTCAAGATCTTGATGGGTCCAAATAATACTATGGTGATGACAAAAATGCTAATGTGGGATAATTTCCATAAATGTCGTATCATAAAAAACATCTGTAATTTCTATTGGTGACAATGATAGTGCAAGAAGTAGTGAATATCAATCGGAGTTTAGTAAAACAGTACATAATTTTTCCCCAGGAAAATCTGCAGAAAGCTCAAATTAATAAACCTTATTCTAATATCAATGAAAACAGTACTTTTAACTCAATTACTCAAATGAAAACCAGCCATCAAACCAGAGCATTTTAGAGGTGAGAGGTAATAAAAAAATCATCAGTTTCAATAGTTTACAGTGATAATTGGTCTGAGATTTAAATATATGCTTTTAATAGCATGCTAGTAATGAATAAATAAAACAGGAGAAAGTAGAGTTGATTTGGTTGAAATCTGGGTGGGAAGCCCAGCCTCTGTTCAGTAATAGCCTTTGCCATCACCACCCACAGTTGCCAGTGAGCACCCAAAGTTTCCTGGACTCCTATTGAAGCCCACTGAGCTCATTTAGTTTTCCCCATAAAGAATCCATTCCTATAACAGATAAGTGAAATGCATAAGACCTTATACTTTATCACTGGGTAAAAGACACTAGGGTTTTTATTCAGCACATAATTACTACAAAGCCCACTATATGTGACCAAGCCTTCAAGCAAAAACAAAAAAGGGGAATGGTCCCTCATTTCACAGATCAGATCAAACAGGGTGCCAATAAAGTTACATATAAGAAAAAAATTGTTGAAAAACAAAAGTGATAGTAAATCAGTGAGACAGCTATACATTAGAATACATTTTCTTTTGAAATAAAAACAAGGAAACTACTATGTTTAACAATATTTGACTTCATCTAAAACAACCCCTGCATTTATACTGTATTTGTCTACTTAAAATTTCATAAAACATTCATCTGGAGGAGAGAAATAAAATCTAATCAGCTTCTGATTTAGAGTCAACCTAAAATTTACAGTTCTGGAAAGAATGAATGTGTGTGTGTGTGTGTGTGTGTGTGTGTGTGTGTGTGTGTACACACTTATTTCCCTCTAAAACACTGTATAATGTCTTCCTTTACTAGTGTCTTAAAATAACTCTCTGTGTATGTATACACACACACATACATACATACATGGAGAGAGAGTTATTCTAAGATGCTTAGTAGTACAGGAAGACATATTATTTTGCAGGGAAATAAGATGTTCTTATTATCTTTACTGGAGGGCCTCTCTTAGAAAAGAAAAACGAGTTAAACATGATGGTGTATGTAATCACCTTACTATGAACTGCCTGCTGGTATCCTCCCTAAAATTCTGATATGAAGTAGCCATGAATGAGGGGACAGGACAGCCAGGATTGGGAGAAACCAAGAAACACCATGGAGACAGAACCCTAGGGTCTGTTCTGGGACTTCAGAAGGACTAAATTCGCTGAAACACTGAGCAGGGAAAAAAGATAAATAACTGTATTATGGGAAGAATTTTATGCCTTACCAAGATGACTAGTTAAGTCTATCCATAAAGAAAAGGGAGTGTATTAGTGAGTTTTCAAAAGAAAGCAACCAGGCTTGTGTATTGAAAAACTGCTTGAGCAATGAATACTATGGAAGATGTTTTGGAAGCAAAGATAATGACCAGTTTTGAGGCTATTTCAGCATTTTCACAGATGCATTGGAATGATTGAACTAAGTAGTAGTGATAATGGAGAGGAGCTGGTAGATCCTCTCCATTGTAAAAGATATTTACAGGATCTGATGAGCATTTAAGGTGGAGGTGGGATGGAAGAGTCTAGGGTGTATCTATACTTCTGGTTTGTGTAACTGGGTGTTGACTGTTGTAGTTTATTGAGATGCCTGGCTCACAAATCAATGCTCTATGTATGATACAAGGCTATCCACTGAAAAACTTAAAATTAGAGTGAGACAACAGTTTCCACAGTTCATGTGTCACTAGGGAGGATAGGTTGGTTATTTCCAAAAGGATCAAAACAGTTTCACAAGACAGCATCATTGTGGGTTGTTATTGTTGTTTGAGGTCTGGTTCTTACTTTATTAATAGGGTCAAGGATGGATTTGCCCTGTAGGACTTTACTAACATGAAACAAAATAATCGAAATGGAAATGTTAATTAGATTGCCAATTTATTTATTCACAGAAAGAATTTCAATTACTAGATAGTATATTTACTTTAGTTGGGCATGCCAATAGGGGAAAGCTGGTAGGTTCAAGATTTAGATTGAGGAGGATTTGTTCTATAGTTAATTCTGTATAACCTGAATACTTAATGGCTTCAGGTCAGAATGGTCTCAGATATCATTCTTTATGATAATAAGGTAAATGCTGCATTTTTGCTTTCTTTGGGTAAATTAATGTAGTCAAACAAAGCAGCCCGAGCTGCTGTTCCAGCTAAAATTAAACATCTCTCTTTGTGATTGAGTTTTATTGATTTTATAGTTTAAATTTTGGTACATAATCTTTCTTTCAAGCTCTTGAGAAGTATTGAAACCCTAACATACTAATAATATCCTTTGGTCTGACACAGATGATTTAAAGTTTTTATACTGAAACATCATTTATGATTGGGCCAGTCATAAGTCAAATGTATGACATGGATGGTGCTTGTATGCTCCTATTCCTAGCAGAAGACAGCAGTTCTGTAGAACTGCTTTGACTTTTCCGGGAAAATCTGTTAGTTAGTTGGGTCTAATTTTGAAGAATTTATGACACCTCTAAAAACAAAATCAAGACCAACTTCTGTAAAATATTTCTTTAAAGATTTTATTTATTTATCTTTAGACAGAGGGGAAGGAAGGAAGAAAAAGAGGGAGAGAAACATCAATGTATGGCTGCCTCTTATGCTCACCCTACCGGGGGTGTGCCTGCAACCCAGGCATGTGCCCTGAGTGGAAATCAAACGAGCAAACTTTTGGTTCTCAGGCCACCAGCACTCTATACACTGTGACACACAAGCCAGGGCTAGAAAATATTTTTAATGCCTTTAAATTTTGTTTTCTAACTCTGTGCTCTCTGCTTCCCATTTCATGTTAATATTAGAGTCTGAGCACACTCTGATCATCACGTTGGTAAGTTGTTATGTGTCTGCTGATTTGGCCATTTTATTATTAAATGGAGGAAAGATGAGTTATTACCAGATAACCTCAAATCACTATATATTTATATTTAAATTTAATATACCTTCTTTCTTTTGTTATAAAATAGTGTACCCTTTGAAATCAGGTCATCCATGCATGGTGCAAGCTTTGTCCTCCAGAGAAATAAATGATTGGAGGTAGGGAAAACTTCCTGTTAACTTACAGGCTGAACAGTTTTTGTAAGATTAATTCTCCCAGGGAAGTATTGGAAAAAGGATTTGTACATCCCACAGGACAATAACACCCAGGAACACGTTATTGTTAATATTGCTAATGCTACTAGAAACAGATTATACTATTTAAATTACCTTCTTTTGCTTTTCAAGGCAAATTTTGTTTCCATTTCAAAATATTTGGTAATTAAGTATAGCATTTGAAAAACAACTAAAAATGTTTATATTTAAATCACTAAGAGATAGCCATTATTTACCTTTTGGTATATATTTATTTTTTTAAACTTCTTTTTTAGATTTTATTTATTAATTTTTTAGAGAGAGGGGAAGGGAGAGAGAAAGAGAGGGAGAGAAAAATTAATGTGTGGTTGCCTCTCATGCACCCCCTGCTGGGGACCTGGCCCGCAACCCAGGCACGTGCCCTGACTGAGAATGGAACTTGTGACCCCTTGCTTCGCAGGCTGGCACTCAATGCACTGAGCCACACCAGTCAGGGCTGGTGTATTTTCTTTAAATTGTTTCACTTTGTATTTATTAATTACTTTCAAAGCATTATTATCATATTGTATACACATTTGTACAAGAATATTAAAACTGTCCTTTTTTCTAATTGCAAATGTGAAGAAAAAATCACAATAATCCTATGACTTATGGGTAACTAGTGTAAATATTCATTTTTTCTAGTTTTTTTCATACTTACGTACATACATATGTACCCAGTAAACCATTTTCAAATCACTGGGAGCACAGTGTTACTCATAAATTGTAGGTGGAAATAACATGAAAAAGGAGAGTGAAAGTTAGTACCTACTAGGAATTTTCTCAGCTGCTCCCATTAAAATTCTACATTTACTTCTTGAATTTAAGATATTATTTTTTTTAATCAGGCTTTCTAAATCCTAAATGTTAAAACAGGAATAGAAATTCCATGAGTAGCACATAAAATAAACATTTGTTCACTTAATGCCTTTTTTTTCTGTATGTGGAAATTAGTTGTCTTTCATAAGTGTAAAAATAAACCTATAACCATTGTTTAAAATTTGGACAATACAGACAATTATAAATAAGAAAATAAAAATACTTTGTAATTCTACTCCCTGAGACACATCATGCTAAGCTTGAATGTACAACTCTCAAAATTTTCTAGACACATTTATAAACAGACACCATATAGAGTGTAACATTATACTCCACATGCTACCCTATAATTTGGTTCATTCTATTAACAATGTGTTCAAAGTGCCATGTACATATGTCAATATTAACATTGTCATATTTATTTCCACCTAGTATTCTATTATGGTGATATTTTAAGCTTTATTTAGTCTAATATTCATTTATTTATTCAACAAATATTTATTGAGCACCTACTACATTTCAGGCACAACTCCTATTTGGGAGATTGGTAATAAAAGAGACATAGCTCTTGTCTTCATATATTCTAGTTGGAATGTACAAAAGAAAATTAAAAGAAAGAATTTAAAAGAATTTTAAAAGAAAATTAAAAACTAAATAGCATCTATACCAGATATCTATAACTCTAAGAAGGAAAATTAGAATGGGTAAATGAGATATGAAATGCCCAAGTTGTGGGCCAAAGAATTACTATTTTCTATAGATTAAGTAAATAAATGGACAAGACATGACCAGAACAAGTGGGGAGAGATTGCAGGCAGGGGAGGAACAAGTGCAATGCTTTGAAATGGGTAAGTGCTGGGTATGTTCACAGATGAGCTATTAGGCCCCTGTGGCTGGGGTGGAGTGAGCGAAGGGGAGTGATAGGACATGGGGTCAGAGGGGCTATGGAGCCAGATCATACACACAGGCTTACAGTTAGAATGTTGATTTTTTTTTTTTACTTGAGTAACAGAGGAAGCCATTGGAAAGTATTGAGGTCAGTAGTAACAGGGTTTGGTTTACTTTTTTAAAAAAAGTATTACAATTCTGGTTGTTTGGAAAATGGAATAAAGGGAGTTAAGGTGGAAGCAGAAGCATAGTTGGGAGGCTAGTTTACTGCCTTGTAGTGTGTTGGGAGCTGCCCTGCCTGGTTTCAGGAGCTCTAACCCCCCCCCCCCATGGCTAAGGCTGAGTGAGTGACCCTTGGACCATAAGCCACTAAGGAGACAAAGCTTATCTCCCTGGCAGGAGCCCCGCTTCTGCTCCTTTTTTCATAACTGACCCCCAGTGCTTGGTCAGTTAGCCAATGACGGGTAAGATTCCCCAAGGGGGGAAGAACCTAAGACAGACATGATCACGTGGAGGCCCCAGGGAAGGACTTGGGGGGCTATGGAGAAAGGGGGTGATGGACCCTCACACCTTGGCTTTGACAAAGCCTGGATCTTCATTTTTCCTAATTCCTTGGCTGCCTTGCCTCCTCTGCCTGACTTAAGCCTGAAACAATGACAGAGGGTGGTACAGCCCTGTGCTAGAAAGGGTAGGCTCCCCAGGTGATCGGGCCTGAGAAAGGATGTGTAAAATCCTGTGAAGCCTGCTTTGCTAAGAATGCTCTTAGTTAAATGATAAAGGCCCAAGCAGAAAATGGGTTTGTTTCCCAAAGTTTTGTAGCCTTTTAGCCGATATACCCTGACTTAGAAGAAGCCCTAACAGTTCTTTGTATGCTATCTACTGTTTGAAACTTACTGCCTGACAATGATTAATGAGCTGTACCTGTATTCTTGCTCAAATTAAACCCAATAAAAGCCTGTCTAGGCAAGGGTCAGCATGCTCTCCCCTTGAAAGAGTAGCCAGACCATTCTGAGGCACTCCACCCTTGAGGGAGTAGCCATACTGTCCCTTTTCCTCCACAGGACTTGGTATTCCATGTGAATTTGTCTCATATCTCATCCATGACGGCCACAGCCCTGTGAGCCAGTGTCTGTGTCAGTAATGCACTGAAATACAAGGTCAGGAAGATGACAAGAAACTAGGAAGAAATGGCGAATGAAGTCAAAGGCAGACCATAACAGGGCATCCTAGAAGCCAAGTAGAAGAGTTTCAAGGAGAAGGGAACAATCAACAAGCAATTACTCAAGTACAATAAGAACAGAGTATTGAGCTAGCAATGTGGAGATCATTGGTGGTGATAATAAAAGTATTTGAAAACTTTAAGTGCTAAATTTGGAGTGGACTCAGGATAAAATGGAAGTAGAAGAATTTCTGATGATAGAAGTATTTCCCCTTTCAAGGAAATTTGCTGTAGTGAAACAGAGAATTAGGAAAATATCTGGGGAGGGATGTGAGGTCAAGGGAAAAATATTGGAGATATTAAATTATATTTGTTCTACACTTAAAGCATTTTTCCCTGACTGAAAATAAAATTGAAATGAGTTTTTAAGTCACAGCTATAACTTAACTTTGGCCCTTTCCTATAGCCATTCTGTTCCCAAATTAGAAGTATTCACCTGAGGTTAGCTTTCTCCTCCTCCATTGTGGTATCATTTCTAGTTTTTCTTTTTTCTCCATCATCCATATTCTACATCTGTCTGCTGCTTTATGGGAACTATTAATGTGTCATATCACTTTAAACAGATCATCATATTTTTATTCCCCTTTAATTCCTTCCTGGAAGAAACTTTTGTCTCTTTAATGGAATTATCATAAAAATATTTTCCAAAAGCTTTTGTTTTTCCTCTCCTGTTACAGATTTCTAAATAAATTAAACATATCTGTTGATGTAATGTTCATTTCCAAATCATATTTTCCTAAATAGTTCAGTTATTACAAATAGAGCCTGGGAATAATGGTACTTGGACCTGAAGCTGTGCATGTAATCTGACCCTTTGTTCATTACTATGCTTAGAACCAACTTTTCCTTTTGAAAGCTTTTTTCTGCAGAGTACTGTATTATTTTCCCTTTTTAAATTTCCCCCTATTTTTTCTCACTTTGCATTTTAACCATGTTTCAGTTCATCAGGTTTTTTCTACTGCTATGTAAAAAATCACCCCCAAAATTAGTGTCTTAAAACAATAGTAACAATTTACTATAGCTTACTCTTTCTATGAGTCTGGAATTTAAGAGTGGTTTGGCCTCTCGGTTCTGATTCAGGTCTCCATCGATGTTAAAGAGAGATATGTAGGAGGAATGATCTTGAAAGCCTCTTTACCATGTGTCTGATGCCTAAACTTTGAAGCCCTGAACAGCTGGTACTTTTTGAACATAGTCTTTTTTCTCTATATAGTTTCTTCACACAGTCTCTCCAGCACAGTAACTTCAGGGTGCTGAGATTCTTGCATGTCAGTTCAAGGCTCCCATGATGCATGTCCCAAAAGAAAATCAGATGGAAGCCAGTGTTGCCTTTTGTGAGTTAGCCTCTGAAACACTGTGACCAGACTTTCACTGCATTCTATTGGTCCCGAGAATGACACAATCCTACTTAGTCTCAGAGGAAAGGGACATGCCCCTTACCTTCTAAAGGAGAAATGTCATAGTTGCATTATAAAAGCAACACACACAGAACTTGATATATATTGGTCCAGCCATCTCAGAAAGATTATAGTCTGCCACACCTCCCAAGCACACCAAGTCCTTTCCTTTTAAAATCTTGTTTTTCTTATAATTATGTTCTTATACTTCAACATACTCTCTAGTTCTGCAAGATCTTCTTATTCTCTCATTACTCTCCTAACTTTACTGTCTTGCCTCCCATTCTGAAGGCTGTGGTAAGAAATTCCTTTGTAGTCTTCACTATTCTCAGATGTCTTCTATTTGTGATCCTTAAATACATTAAATATGTCAATTCCCAAATCAAATGAACTTTGCCTCTGTACTGCTGAAGATAATAAAAAATTCCATTACTGCTTATTGACATTATTAATATTAGTAGTAATATAAATTTCCCTCCTTAACCAGAGTATGTGACAAAGAGCACTACTAAGTGGTGCTCTTTGTCAATTAATTAAAAATATTTCCCATTCTCTGAATATTTATATATTAATAATGAATGATCAAAAAAGAAATGAAGAAAACAATGCCATTTACAATTGCATAATAAGCCCTAGAAATAAATTCACCCAAGAAGGCAAAAGATCTGTATTAAAAAAATTATAAGACTTTGAAACAGAGAAATTAAAGATGATACAAATAAATGGAAGCATATACCATGCTTATGGATGTGAAGAACTAACATCATTAAAATGACCATACTACCCAAAGCAATCTATAGATTCAATGTAATTTCTATCAAAATGCCAATGATGTTTTTCATAGAATTAGAACAAATAATCCAAAAATTTATATGGAACCACAAAAGGCCCTACATAGCCAAAGTATTCTTGAGAAAGAAGACTAAAGCTGAATGTTTCATTAATACTTGACATCAAACTATACTACAAGACTATAGTAATCACAACAGCATGGTACTGGCCTAGAAACAGACATGTAGAACAATGAAACAGAATACAGAGCCCAGAAATAAACCCACATCTACATGGTCATTAATATTTGACAAAGGAGGCAAGAACATATGATGGATTACAGGCAGTCTATTCAATAAAGGACGTTGAGAATATGGACAGGTATATGCCAAAAAAAAAAGAAAAGAAAAGAAACTGACCTCTTATACCATTATACAAGAATTAACTAAAATGGAATGAAGACTTAATGTAAGACTCATACCCAAAAAACTCCTAGAACAAAACATAGGCAGTAAACTCTCTGATATTTCTCCTACCATTATTTATTATATCTCCTTGGGAAAGAAAACAAAAGCAAAAATAAACAAATGAGACTACATCAAAATGAATTGTTACGCACAGCAAAGGAAACCACCAACAAAACAAAAGCACAACTTACTGAGTAGGGGAGTATATTTGTCAGTGATACATTCCATAATGGGTTAGTATTTAAAATCTATAAAGAACTCATACAACTCAAGACCAGAGAAACAAACAATGCAATTAAAAAACAGGCAGAGGACCTGAATGGACAATCTTCCAAAGAAGATGTACAGATAACCAGGACATTTAGGAAAAGATACTCAATACCACTAATCATCAGAGAAATGTAAATTAAAACCACAGTGAAATATCACCTCACGCCTGTCAGAATGGCCAACATCAAAAAAAACAACAAACAGCAAGTGTTGGTGAAAATGAGGTGAGTCAGTGCAGACTGGTGCAGGCACTGTGGAAAGCAGCCTGGAGCAACCTCAAAAAAAATGAAAACAGAACTGCCTTATAATCAGTAATTCTATTTCTAGATATATATCAGAAGAAACCCAAGACAGTAATTTTAACATGCACCCCTATGTTCATTGCAGCATTGTTTACTGTCGTTAATATATGGAAGCAACCCAAGTGCCCATAAAAGAGTGGATAAAAAGGTAGTGGTACATATATACAATGGAATATCATTCAGCCATATAAAGAATGAAATCTTACCATTTGCAACAGCATAGAAGGACCTAAAGGATAATGGGTAAGTGGCATAAGGAAGTGGCATATAGTCATTCTCATGACTATAAAATCGTCATAATAATGTAAAAGTACAGCATATGGAATATAGTCAATAATATAGTAATAATTATGCATGGTGCTAGGTGAGTACTTGAAATATGGAGGGGGTCATTTTGTAAAGTACATGACTATCTTGCTATTGTGTTGTACACATAAAACTAATAAGAAATGATTTTGAGTGTCAACTACAATTAAAATATAAAATAAAAAATTAAATTAAATATCTTTATATATATATATTCCCCACTTTCAAATACGGCTTTTACAAACATGTACCACTTATCTAAGATTTATGTTTTCAAAACTCTCTCCTATCAACAAAAATGTTGGCCTTCTTTTAACAGAAATTTATTAGTATAATAAATAAATTTTAATGCACTTGAACAATAAAATAATTTTTAAAAAGAAATAATACTCTAATGTTTCCTTTTTATAGATATAGCTATTTTTGTACATTGCTTTTGAAGTGTTCTTTTAAATTTTTGAATATAATTTAAATTTTAATTTTATTCTAAATCAAGTATTATTTAAAAGCACAATTCCTAACTTTTTAAACTAACATGTATTTAGTACACACTGTATGCCAAAAATGGTTCTAAGTGCTTTATTTTACTTCTTCTTTCACATTTTTTATTATTGTTAAAGTACAATTGTCTCCATTTACCCCCCACCACTTCCCCCCATCACCACAGCCATCTCCATGTCCCACCCTGGGTCCTACTCCCCTTTGTTTTTGTCCATGTGTCCTTTATACATGTTCCTGACAACCCTTTCCCCTTTAACCTCATTATCCCCTCCCACTTCCCCTCTGGTTACTGTCAGTTTGTTCTTAATTTCAATGTTTCTATTTATATTTTGCTTGATTGTTTGTATTGCTGATTAGGTTTTACTTATAGGTGAGATCATATGGTATTTGTATTTCACTGCCTGGCTTATTTCACTTAGCATAATGCTCATCAGATCCATTCATGCTGTCACAAAGGATAGGAGCTCCTTTCTTTGTGCTCTGTATTCCATTGTGTAAATGTACCATTGTGTAAATGTACCATAGTTTTTTGATCCACGCTTTTACTGATGAACACTTAGGTTGCTTCCAACACTCAACTATTATAAATTGTGCTTCTATGAACATTGGGGTGCATAGGTTCTTTTGGACTGGTGTTTCGGGGTTCTTAAGGTATAGTCCCAGCAGTGGAATTGCCAGGTCAAAAGATAGTCAATCATTTGATAATCAAAAGAGCCCTGTGTTACAGAAACTAATATTACTATCCCTATGCTATGTTAATTAAAATGAGGTAGAGATAAGATATATAACTTTTAAAATTCTCTATGAGAAAACTAGGCTAACTATACAGTTTTTATCCACAACTATATAATACTCCTTCCATTTATACCAAATGCTATTAGATTATTATTAAATTGGCTGAGATCTCTACCTTTCTAGATTTATTAAGGTTTCCTGAGCAACCAGAAAATTACCAATTTAGGTATTCGAGCTTCTTAAAAATTAATTTATATTCTTATTTTGAATAGTGTAATATGTATTTTAAATACATACACATGGATATTTTAATTTTTGTTTTTATTTGATATATTACTTTCTGCAATGAACACATTAGTGTTGCCTGATAATTTGAATTGTATCATTTTTTATTTTATACTATATTTTGCCAATACTTTTTAGTGAATATAATTGACATATTGTATACATTTAATATGTGCCATGTGCTCATGTGATATATATTCTAATACCATTATCATCATAGTATTAATACCTCTATCATCTCACATAATTATCATTTCTTTTTGTGTGTGAGAATATTTAAGGTCTAGTCTCTTAGCAAATTTAAAGTATGAGATACAGTATGTTTATTGCAATCGCTGTGCTGTGCATTGCATTTCCAGAACTTACTTATCTTCTAATTGCAAGTGTGTAACATTCTGACCATTATTTTCCCAAACTTTCAACCACCTAGTCCCTGGTTACCACCGACATATTCTGTTTCTATGAGACTGGCTTATTTAGATTTCTCATATAAGTGATTCCATACAGTATTTGTCTTTCTCTCTCTGACTTATTTCACTTAGCATAATGCCCTCAAGGTCCATTCATACTTTTACACATGGCAGCATGTCCTTGTTTCTCATGGATGAACAGCATTCCATTATATATATGTATACACGTGTTCTTTATCCTTTCATTCTTTGGTGGACATTTAAATTGTTTGCCTATTTTTTGTTATTTTAAGTAATGCTACAATGATCATGAGAGTACAGATATTCATCTGATATCCTATTTTCTTTTCCTCTGGTCTGTTCAGAAAGTATCCAGCCATGTACTATGAAAAATAGAGACATTTATTGAAGAAGATACAAGATAAAAGGAACATTGTATTTACGACAATGATGCCTCAGCCTCACCAAAGTAGACACTTTGGAACCTCACACAGTTCTCCCAATTGCATCAGCTGCCCCATCATATTTTCCTGAATATCATCGGAAGTCTGAAATTTCTTCACTTTCAAAGGTGATTTTAGATTTGGGAAAGGCCCAAAGTAACAGGATGCCAAATCTGGGCTATAGGGGAGCTGAGTCACCTGGGTAATTTGATGTTCTGGCAAAAACTCTGCACAAGACATGATGCATGAGCCAGTATGTTGTGATAAAGCTGTTGATTACCAGCTGTCCATAGATGCAGTCTTCTGAATCATCAGAATATTTTCCACAGAAAATGGTCAAGTTTAATGCAAAATTTGATGCAGATTCATTGCTCTACTCACTCAGTCATTTTGAATGTGATGGCCACACAGTACAAATGCTCACTCCACAGTATCTACCATTCCCACTGACTAGTATAGTGAAGTTGTTATTGTTCTCACATGTGTATTCCAGTCCACTCTCCTTGGCTTCCAGGTTACATAGATGTCACTCAAACCTTTTCCTTTATATTAACAATGACTGGACTTTTACAGATAGACCTCATATACCCAGAATATGGTAGTTACAGTTTAGTTTTCTGAGGAATCTTTATACTGTGTTTCATAGTCTCTGCACAATTTCCATTTCCACCAACAGTACACAAGAATTCTCTTTGCTTCACATCCTCACCAACTCTTGTTATCTTGTGTTTCCTTGATGAGAGTGTATTTTAATAGATGTGAGGTTATATCTCATAATGGTTTTGATTTGCATTTCTCTGATGACTAGTGATGTTGAACATCTTTCCGTGTACCTGCTGGCTGTTTGGATGTCTTCTTTTGAAAAGTAGGCATTCAGTTCCTCTGCCCATTTAAATCAAATCGTTTGTTTTTTACCAATTGAGTTGTATGAGTTCTTTACATAGTTCAGATATTATTCTCTTATCCAGTATATGTTTTGCAAATATTATCTCTCATTCCATAGTTTGCTTTCTCATTTCTTATTGTTTCTTTTGTTTTTTAAAAGCTTTTACATGCTATATAACCCACTTGTTTATTTTTTGCTTTTGTTTGTTGCTTGTGTTTTTAATATCATATACAAAAACTCATTGCCAAGATTGATGTCAAGCACCTCATTTCCTTGTTTTCTTCTTGGAGTTTTATGGTATCAGGCCTTACACTTAAATATTAAACTCATTTGAGTTAATTTTTATAAGTTATGTAACACAGGAGTCTAATTTTACTTTTCTATATGTGGTTATTCAGTTTTTCCAATACTATTTTTTGAAGAGGCTATCTCCTCCCCACTATGTATTCATGGATCCCTTGTCAAATATTAGTTGACTGTATAAGTATACATTTATGGATGGGCTCTTTGTTTTGTTCCAATTATCTATATGTCTGCTTCTATACTATTATACTACTATATTTTTTTCTTTCTTTAAAATATGTTTTTAAAGGTTTTATTTATCTTTAGAGGAGAAGGGAAGGAGAAAGGGAAGGAAATATCAATGTATGGTTGCCTCTTGTGCGTCCCCTGCTAGGAGCTGGCCTGCAACCCAGGCATGTGCCCTGACTGGGAACTGAACTGTTTTACTCTGGTTCGCAGGCCCATGCTCAATCCACTGAGCTACGCCAGCCAGGGCTACACTACTATCTTGATTATTACAGCAGTGTAATATAGTTTGATATCAGGAATTTTGATGCTTCTGGCTTCTCATTGTTTCTCAAGGATGCTTTGGGTATTCATGATCTTTTGAAGTTTCATAAAAACTCTAGAATTTTTTTCCACTTCTAAGAAAAATGACACTATCGGTCACATTGAACCTATTGATGGCTTTAGATAGTTATGGACATTTTAACAATAACAATTCTGATTATGAACACAATATGGCTTTGCATATTTTTGTGTCTTCAGTTTCATCACAGTCTCATCATTTTCATGGTATAGATCTTTCACTTCCTTGGTTAAATTTAATTTTAATATTTTATTTTTTATGCTATTGTAAATGGGATAGCTTTCTGTACTATTTATTTTTAGATATTTCATTGTTAACACATAGAAACCCAACTGATTTCTGTATGTTGATGTTATATCCTGCACTTTACTGAATTCATTGATTAGTTCCAACAGTTATTTGTGTGTGTGTGTGTTGATCTGTAGGATATTTCATATATAAAGTCACACCATCTGCAAATAAAAACGATTTTACTTCTTCCTTTTCAGTTTGGATGCCTTTTATTTCTTTGTCTTACCTGACTGCTCTGGCTAGGACTTCCAGTCCTATGTTAAATAGGAGTAGTGAGGGGGAACACCTTCATCTGCTTCTTGATCACAGAGGAAAAGCTTTCAACCTTTCACCAATAACTATGATATTGGCTGACTTCTGCTCCTGCCTAGCCACATAACTCTATCACATCTAAGAGACTAGAGGCCTGGGGCACTGAAATGGAATTTTGAATTTCAATTGATAAAAAGGGTGGTCCCTTGAGAAATAGCAGCCCAAATTTAAACTGTACCATTAAAGAGCTCGTAAGACTTGGACTTGAGAAAGATTTTGATGTGAAACACAAGAGCAGAAAATTTGGCCTACTCTTTTCTATATATTCATTAGACATACCCACACTCTCGAATATACACCCACAAACACACACTGGAAGAGAGGGGGAGAGAAGAGAACCTTCAGTGGCCATGCCTGTACACCAAGACCACCTTAAGCAGGGCAGGAGCTAGCAGAGCAGGCTGGTCAAGTTTAGTGGCAGATGCTTGGCTCTAACAGTGGCATGTTGGCTGCAGTTTTGTGCTACTGGGGGCAACATATTGCAGAACAGTGAGGGTCATTTGTTTGGGGTAAAAAAGAAAAAGGACAACTCACAGAGTGAACATCTACCTAACTTTGCCTCACTCATAAATACACACAGAACAGAGCATGTTACCTAGGGAAGAAGGCAGATTTAAAAAAGCATTTTAATCATCTCAGCTACTAGAAGAGCATTACCTCTGTTAACATGGTTGGTGGCTTGGATTCATGGTAAAAAGAATTAGACTTAATGTGACTCCTCTTATTTCCCAAATCTTTATCTACATATTAAATCTAATATGTCTTTTCCAGCCCCATTGCCACTGCCTTGGTTTAGATATGACTATTATTCTTGAAGATGAATAGTTCCATAAAAGCCTACCTAATATCTGAAATTTCAATATCCCACACTCAAATTCCCAGCTACGAGGCTATACTCTCCAGAAACAAAATCTAATCTTATGACTTCTCTCGACAGAATTCCTAAATTGTTCCCTATTATGTAACCTATTCCCTACTCCCTATTATTGTTCCCTATTATGAAATTTGTAACAAGTTTCAAATTTCCTTGAACATTATAAAAAGCTTTATACTATCTACCTCTTCCTACCCATTTAATGCCATTTCTGGTCATGGTCCCCCACTTGCCCTTTAAAGTACATGTCATTCCTGAAGGAGTCATACAGTCCCGCCTGCCTTTCCCACTGTGGATCTGTCCCTTCAGCCCCAAAAGCCATCCTCACTTTTACTTTGAAATTCCAGCAAAGCTTTTTTGCTTCCAGATCTACTTTTCTCTAGGCAGAGCCAAAAGTTATATCCTGTCTAATACCTAACATCTAAAAATTGATATTAGAAATTTTTGTTTATATTCTTCCTCACCAGAGGATTAGTTTGATGTGGGCAAGGATTTAGTTATTTTCATCTGTATTTCCCTCTTATTGTAGTGTTTAGGTAAGTAATAAACATTCAATATTTTATTTTCTTTATGAACAATGTTCATATTGATCCTAACTCTTTTCATAATTCAATGCTGTAAAGCACAATATTGGATAGGTGTTCTCCATTTATTGATTTAGTCAACAAAGATTCACTGAGTGCCTACATCTTAGAAGACACTGTGCTAATCCCAGAGATTGACACACAAGTCTTGTGAATATAGCCCTGCCTTAAAGGCTAATAGGGAATAAAGTAATTAAATAAAAAGACCTAAACTACAATTTATTGACAAGACAGTGGCACTGCAGGATTCTGAAAGATATTTACTAAATTACTGGTTGTTTATATTTCCTAAAACATGTTTACCTTTTTAGCCTTAAGAAAATCATGGACCTGAAACAATGAAACTCCTAGAAGAAAACATGGGCATTAAACTCTTTCATATCTTTCTTAGCAATATCTTTTTGGATCTATCTCCTTGAGCAAGGAAAACAGGGAAAAAAAGACCAAATGGAATTATATAAAACTAAAAAAGTTTTTGCACAATGAATGAAATGATTAACAAAACAAAAATAAACTGTACTAAATGAGAAAATATTTATAAATGATACATTCAATAAGGGATTAATATCCAAATTTTACAAAGAACTCATATAACTCAACACCAAAAAACCTCAATCTAATTAAAAAAATGGACACAGTGTTAGATCTAGACAGTCCTAGAAGGAAGGAAAATCACCAGGTGAGAAAATGGCACCATGGGAAGCTGCCTGCAGACCCTACCCAGGAAGATTAGGGTCTGGGGTCAGCCTATCCAGCATAACAGGATGCAGCTTTCACCCAGCAACCAGCTCTAGCCAATAAGAGTCTTATACCCCAAATGCAGGTTTTTGTGTTTAAAAACCCTGATCTAAGAACAACCGAGCGAGACCCAACCTCCCTCGGTTGGCTTCACTTTCCCTCTTACTCCCCGCTAATAAACCCTTAGCTCACTGTGTCTGTCTGGTTTCTGAGTGACTCCGACCTAACACAGAAGACCTGAATAGACATTTCTTTAAAGCAGACATATAGATGGTCAATAGACATATGAAAATATGCTTAACATCACTGGTCATCAGAGAAATGCAAATTAAAATCCCAGCGAGATAACACCTCACAATGATCAGAATGGCTATCATCAATAAATAAATGAACACGTGTTGGCAAGGATGTGGAGAAAATGAAATCCTCCTGCACTGTTGGGAGGATTGAGGATTGGGACAACCACTGTGGGAAACAGCATGGAGTTTCCTCAAAAAAATAAAA
This sequence comes from Artibeus jamaicensis, assembly GCF_021234435.1. Lineage (NCBI taxonomy): Eukaryota > Metazoa > Chordata > Mammalia > Chiroptera > Phyllostomidae > Artibeus > Artibeus jamaicensis. Next base: position 1,016,325 of record NW_026521859.1, read on the forward strand.
TTAAAGCTGTCACATGACCCAGTGTTTCTACTTCTAATTTGAGAATTAAATAAAATTTGGAATATTAAATAAAATTCCAAATTAAATCTAATTTGGAATAAAAATAAAAATACTAATGAAACACTAATTTGAGAAGATATATGCACCCCTATGTTTATTGTAGCATTACTAATAATAGCCAATAGATGAATGGGTAAAGAAGAGGTAGTATTTGTGCATGTGTCTTTATACACACATATATATGTGTACATATGTGTGTGTGCAAGAAATATTATTCAGCAAGAAATATTATTCAGCATTAAAAATGAAATCTTGCCATTTATGACAATATAGATGGACCTAGGGCATATTATGCTAAGTGAAATAAGTTAGAGAAAGGCAAATATCATATGATCTCATTTACATGTGGAATCTAAAAGAACAAAATAAATGAGTAAGCAAAACAAAACAGGAATAGACCCATAGGTACAGAGAACAAGCTGACAGTTTCCAAAGGGGAGAGGGTGGGGGAAAGGAAAAAAAACAAAATGTAAATATTAAGTCTAATATATACTTACTGGTCAAGAAGTTAATTTGGGCAGGAAATTATTTTGAAGTGAAAAAAAATTAGATTTATTGCATAGTGCTGTGAAAAAAATCATAACTGAGATGTCGTCCATCAGGATTTGAAACCCATTAATAATCAGGAAAGCAGTTAAATGAATTTGACATTTCAAAAATTCTTTCTGACAGATATTTGTAAATACAATGATCACAGAGAGTCCTTGTGGTGTAGAGGGTTACCAAATTCCACCTGTGGGGGTGGGGCCTGAGATATGTAAAGCAGGGACACTAACTCTTCGGTTGTGACAATGTTGAGCCAGTACAATGTCTCCCACAGAAGCCACAGTCAGAGAGACTGAGGACCAAAATCTGCATTTATATCTTATTTACAGTTTTTGTAAGTTCATGTCCTTCCTCTCTTATTAATTAAAAAAATCATTTGCTGAAGTGTTCAAATTTATATGTAGTTCTATAGCTGATTTTAGTTTTGCTTAACATTAATCTCTTTAAATTTTTCTATTATGTTTGTCTTTTGTGCTTTCAAGCACATGTATTTTGTGCTTTCAAGCACATGTTTCAAACAAGATGTATTTGTTTCTAAAATAATTTAGGTCTGTTACAAACATAAAATGCAGGGAACAGTGGCAAATCGGGAAGAACAGAAGTAAAAAACGTGCAGCTTCACATGGATTAGACCATATGTTGGCCATGACCTTCTATATACTTGTTCAGGTGTGAGTGGGCAAGCAACTGATTGGCCTCTAAAGCTTCTGGCAGACAATTATGCAATGTTCTTAAAACGAAAGCAAATATTTGTGGACTAAGTTTAGGCATAAAATTGTCTATTTCTTAAAAGATTTTATTTATTTATAGACAGGGGAAGGGAACGAGAAAGAGAGGGAGGGAAACAGTGATGCTTGGTTACCTCTCACACGCCCCCTACTGGGGACCTGGCCCATAACCCAAGCATGTGCCCTGACTGGGATTTGAACATGCAATGCTTTGATTTGCAGGCTGGTGCTCAATCCACTGAGCAACACCAGCCAGGGCAGAAATTTTTCTTTATATTCTCCTTGATCATATACCTTGGAATGCTATGGACGAGCCTTCCACGCTATTAAGTAAACATAGTGATGTTCTTAGTGCTCTTCTTTGCAATGCTTCTCAGTGAAGGGTGCTATCTTCATACCAAAGTATAGTAAGACATACAAAGTTTATGCATGTTTACTGTACTAAGAAAGAACAAGACAGAGTTCCACTTGGGAATAATTTAAGGACCATTTTCAAAGTAACTGGAGGGAAAAAAAAGACTGCATATCCTGCAGAAAATTCTCAAAGGATATTGTTTCCTGTCTTCAGTTTTAATATGCAAAGGACAATAGTGTGCTCTATAAGTTCTTCTAATTATCTCCAGTTAGTTTCTGAAAGGCCATTTGGAAGTCTATTTATAGTCACATCCAAAGTGATACCATCTGGTGGTGATAGAGTCTTGCTTTGGCTTACAACTTTTTTGTTATCAAATATTGTTAGTTGAAAATGTGTAACTGGAAGATCACCCAGGAATTTTGACAAGAGCCTGAAATAGTTGTGTTAATCAAAAAAGAGCAGAGTCATATAACACGGCTCTCACGAAACTGGTGTTAGGCTGGTATTTTCTGAAAATAAGCAAGCAAACAAGAGCAATGGCTTAAATGAAATTCTGCCTCTTTCAGTCAAAACTGGGAAGAGAGGCATATTCTCCTAAAGATACAATGGAGTTGGGTCTAAAACAGAAAAGTGAGCGACTGACCTCCTAGATTCCCAGGAGTACCTCAGTGGCCAAATGCTTGGACCAGCTGAATTGGAATCCCCGAGTTTCACCCCAGACCAGCTAAAGCAGGGAATTGGGGTGGCGTTGGTGATCTGCATTTTTAACAAGACTCTCAGGGGATTCTGAAGTAGAGATGGGTCGGTGGTTCCTTCCATGAGAGCCTGGCCACCATAATTTCAGTTGGGAAATGAAGTATAATCAAACACTGCAGCCGTTCTACAGTGGCCTAGTAAATCACTCACTGAATGCCAGCATTACGAATCACTATGCTGATCTACATTCCAATTACATAAATACACTTTGTGGTTGAAAAATAAGCACAAACTTAATTGGATGAGGTGTCTTATTGTATGAGTGACCACGATTTACACTAGCTAGAATCTTAGGTCAGGAGCATCAGATTGTACAACTCTTTGTTGGTGGCATTATTGGGGCACACTCATACAATATAATGATATGTATTTAAACTGTTTTTATTTAAAGCTCTTTTTGATGGTAATAATTAGAAAGCTGTTTCAGTTTGTCTGTTTTGGATACTCCTATCAGCAATGTCATTTTGTTTAAGTGTATAAAAACACTGACTATCATTCTATGCTATGTAACAGGGGAAGGGATTATATATTTATCAGACTCAAACATTGTATTAAACCAAATGTTTCAAATATTTTGAGTGGAAGCACTCTCTAATGTGTCGCCCCATTGGAAAAGCTTGGTGGGGGAACATCTTGACACATCCTGACTCTTGAGAAATAGTGGGCCTCAGAACAAATCAAGCATCACCAGCAGGGCTTACCAGAACTCTGAAGAAGACATAGGGGGATGCTTTTGGTTTCTGGAAGGAGTTGCACTGAGGGCTGACTTTCACTTGCATGTAAGTTGTTGACAAGTGATAAGCCTGAAAGAGCCCCCCACATGTATGTAGAGTGTTATTGACTTCTGAACCCCAGATTCCTGCCAATGGGATGAGGGGACTACTGTGTCTTTCCCAATCATCTGAACTACACCATCTCACTCCATTCCAGGAATGTGCAAAATAAATCACCATATGTACACAATTTATGGTCAAGGAAGTAAAGAGAAGTCCCCTTTCAGCAACAGGTGTGTAAAAACTATGGGCTATCATTTAAAATTAAATGATTCTATTGGCAAAACAAAACAAATAAACAAAAACATGGTTTCCAGATGCTTCCTTATAATAATACATCCTAAGAGCCTAGATTAGACTTTCACATGAGGAAAGTGGGCCCTTAGAATTGGTAGAATATAGATGCAAAGAAAGAGACATACTTTGTACAGAGAAAGACAGAGTTTTCTAATAAGTATTTTAATAAATTAAATCAATTCTTAAAAAACAAAGTGTGTGATGGAACACATGGAGAACCAACCTCGTGGAGCAGGAAAATGCAATATTATTAGCTTTATAATGGAATGAATGGAGCTCTGCCAGCCTTTTGCGATGGCCGAGGATGGGAAGGTGAGTCCTACTATTACAACAGCTCTCAGAAGGAGGAATAAAGCCACAGGGTATATAAAGGAAAAGAGTTCTGGCTGAAGATGGATCTGAAATGGATAATTTACTATTTTTTAAAATATGAATAAGTAAGAAAATTATTAATAGTTAAGAAAAAATGAGGTCACTTACTCCTGCTCCCACACACCATTAAAAGCCAACATTAGACAATAAGAAGAGTTTTAAAGGATTGGCAAAGTCAAATGAGGCAAAGTTATATAGTTCTAAAGAGAATTTGTAAATAATGACATTATTTTCAGAACAGCTTCTGGCACAGGAGAAAGAATAATAAGGGCCGATGATAGCGGAGCTGGGGATAAGAAAGTGCTGTGGTTAGTGCCACAGTGCACTTTCCACAGGAGATGCAAGTCTCTGGAGTGCAACCCCATGTAAAAGAAGAGTAGCTGGCCTGGAATCAAATTCAGTAAGGCTTTTATGCCTTGTTTGATGCATTGATGTTTATTTAACACTACAGAACAGAAGGCTCTAGGTAGTATGAGAACTATCAGGATCTTTATCAGGGCGACAAGAATTTTTTTAAGTAGAGATCATACATGGGAACATGTGCAATGCCATCCAATATTCTTGTTTGTCTCTGGGTGGGGAAGAAGGTAAGTCCAGGATGAGACTAGTGAACTGGGATTTAATAAAATGGTAAAAAAAAAAAAAAGAATCCAGGACTCCCACTGGGGTTCAGAAGGAAAGTTGTAGTGGGAACATGAGTGTGATATTAAAGGATGGATAAGCAATTGTTAGTTCAGAATAGACTATTAGGGTTTGCATTTCAGAGAAGGACTTGTTGTCTTAAGTGATAGATAAAAGGTGCAGACTATGAGCTATATTATGTAAAACTATAGGGATGGTTTAATGAAAAACAGTGGAAGTCAAAGACCAAGGAAATAAAAAGTTGGGTTCTGGGTGCATCATCTACATGGACCCAGGGCTGGAGAATCAGACTTCAAGTCAGGCACCGATGTGAGTGAAGGGAAGAGAAGATCAAGAGCCTGGCAGGCCAGCAACAGAGAGAGGTCAATAATGGTCAAGTCCCTCAAAAGGGCCAACTTCTGCTTATGAATAGAGGAGTAGTCATATGGGTTTAGGATTGCTGAAGAGGAGAATTCTGGAGGGTGGCTGGAGAATGGTAATTGGCATTCTCAACATATGGCTTAATTTTGGTACAGGAAAAAAAGTATGAGTGATGTAAACTCTTAGAAAGTAAGCTGTTTTGCTCCCAGTGGGAAGGAAGTTCCAGAAGGCACATGGAAAGAATTAGGAGGAAATGGAACAAAAGAACCAAATGGGGGAAAATGTCATATGTAGATTATCAAGTCATTAATTCAAGAGATATTTACCAAGTCACTTCTATCTGGAAGGGAGGGAGGGAGAAAGGGAAGGAGGAAGGAAGTTGTGTTAGGAAAGAGTCTTTCTAGAATAGCAGAAATATGGAACCCAGGTATTTGTGGACATTAAGGAAGACTAGCCACCAAAATAAAAGTTATAATTTAAGAGAGGGAGTAAACTAGATGAAAAAGGGAACTCTTTAAAAGGCCAGGATATAAACTTAATATACATTGTGGGATATTCTCAAACCAAATAACTGAGTGATATCCATCTACATATCTATCTATCTATTGATCTATCAATCAATGGATTGCAATCAGTTACCTATAACTCAGTTATACACACAAATGTATACACACAAGTATATGTTGGTTATATTCTAAAACAGTCCTATTTTCATTCTTTAATGGCTTTTCTGCATGATCTAGACAAAGCTTCATACACAAGTTCCCTGCCTCATCGCCCTGAACTATATCTAAAGAGAGCTTCTTCATCTATGTTCCTGTGAAAGGGAACATCGCTTCTTTTTGGAGATGCTATTGTTATTAGATCTGCAGTAAATTAAGCTTCATGTTGTCGTGTACTGTTAAGAATTTTCCAGCCTCACAAACATTATGTTTGTACCATCCTCCCTTTGGAAATTATCATATTAACTTAAATGCTATGAAACTAATTACAAATTGCATAACAAACAACAGTTTGTATTTTTTAAATTGAGTAATATCTTTCTGTTATTGCCTAGAGGCTGAGCCTGTGAACAGGAATGGGTGGAATAGATGTTTGTTCCCCAAAGTGGCACAAGCAGTACCTCCTTAGGCATACGTCCATAGGACCTGCTGTGACCTTGGCCTAAGAATCTCAAAACAGGGATAGGTTGACGCATTAAGCTTAGCTGGAGCTTGGAAAGGGAGCTGACACAGACCTAGAAGGCCACTGACATGCAGATATTCCGGGAAGAAAATAGACCACTTTTTCAAAGGTGTGAAATTGTACATTTTTAGTATAAAAATGTTTTTTTTTCCTTTTTCCTTGAGCTCTGCTTCATTTTTGTTCTTACATTAACCGCTTTCCATTGGTTTACCACAGGAGACAAGGAGGACCTAAGACAATAAGTCATACTCATTGGCTGGGGTGGCCGACTGCAGGCTGCAGCAGGCTGTGGAGGCAGGTCGGCCCATGCTTAGCTTGGGGGTAGGACTAGGGGTAGGAAATGTACCTGGAGAGGGAGAAACAGTGAAAGCAGGGCAAGGCCAGAGGTGCTACAAGAAACTTTTCTTTGATACCTGACTTCCCATTCATGGCCATTGATCTAAGTGAAAGTGAAGATGGCTGTCCTCTCTCCAGGGCTGATTGAGGAGGAGGAGTGGTGCGTCTCTAGTCGGTGATAATAGATCACTCAAAGCAAAGCATCCTTCCACTGAAATAGCTAGTGTACCTTGGGATGTTTACTGAGAGCTTCACTTTGTATTTAGAAAAGACACCATCCTCAAATTATAGTTTCTAGGAGTCAAATTAAATTAATTCGAAGTTAATTCAGCTTCATTTTTGATGCAATTCAAAATAAACAGTTCTGCTCTGGCTGGTGTGGCTAAATGAATTGAGTACTGGCCTGCAAACCAGAGGGTTGCAGGTTCGATTCCCAGTCAGGGCACATGCCTGGGTTGCAGGCCAGGTCCCCGGTAGGGGGTGCACAAGAGGCAACTACACACTGACGTTTCTCTCCTCCTCTTTCTCTTTCCCTTCCCCTTGCTCTAAAAATAAATAAATAATTAATTAAAAATATAAATAAACAGTGGTGAATAAAAATAAATATTAAATCAAAATCCTCAGTTGTTGATTCTGTCTTTTCTGAGAATCATTTTGATAAATAAAAAGTAAAAAATATACATTTTTTAAAATTTACCATTAAACTTAAAATAGTGCTAAAAGTTTTACATGTAATCACCCCCCCAAAATTGCTTACTTATGTAAATGCTATACTTACTAGTCTACTAAATTGAAAATCACAAGTCATCATTTTCTTTAAGTCTCTTGACTCAGATAAAAGCTCCAAAATGTAATGCTCTATGTACATATGGCTTTACATAATTTTATGAAATATTTTTGTATTAATCTTAACCCTCTTTATTTTAATCGCTGTTCTTAAAACAAAATTAAAAACCTTGTATATCATGATTATCCTTGGTTATATAAACTTATTGGAAAGATATTTTGGTTATTAAGAACTGTACCACAGGGCTTAATTCAATCCTTAACTGCAGTGATTTGACACTAATTATGAGAGAATATCCAATTCATCTAATCAACAACAACAAGATTTTTCATACGATACAGAGGACAATGTGGATGTGATTATTGAGTTCCGAATGTTTTTTACTTAAAAAAAACCACACAAGGAGCATCCTTCACAGTCATGGGGGTGCTATCACGTTGGATGTGATAAAACTTTGTTCATGGAGACACAGTAAGTCAGGCAGAAGGAACTTGAAGTATGTAAGGCAAGGAAGGGTTCAACAAGCAGTATCGTGCTACACACAAGGCATACAGAAATTGTATAAATACATTTCATGAAACACTTAAAGACACTCTAACTCCAAAGTTGATCAAGAAAATATACGATAATAGAAATACGTGGCAACTGGGAGAGAGCTTTTTGCCTCCTCTTTAATTACGATAGTCTCTAGAAAACAATCTCCTTTGAATTTGGGGAGATAACAGCATTTTTTATGCCTTTGCAGTTCATTTTTTGTGGTACATAAGGTAAGAGAATAGACTTATATTAACAGTATTTTCTCTGTTTACATATCTGCTCTAAAAATTCTATTATTTTGCTTCATGCCATTTGAAAATTAGTTGCACATAACCTAATAAAATTGTCTTTTTTTTTTTACTGATAACCTATAGGAAGTAGAAAAGTCATCTGTTGTAAAATTAACTAGAATTGAAAAGCTTCCTAAATTATGACTACCCAGATTTTTTTGAAGTGCAAGTGAGTACAATTATGATTATATCAAGTGAAACATTCTGTTACACTAGTAATAAAATAATAATAGCCCTCCTCACCATTTGTTTCTCTAAGTATCTTCAGGACTTGTCATTTTGATAGTCCAGGTTTATGTATATTCAAACTATATTTTATGGGCATTTTTACCTGTATCTTCATTAAAGTACATTGGAAATGAAATTCAATATTATTGTGCCTAACACTTTTGAAATTAACCCATCAATGATTTATAACAATTGAAAATATTCAAGAAATATTTAATATTCAAGAAAAGCTCCAAGCCCTGGAGAATTTAGAAGTCATTTTCCTCTGAAACTATAGTCAAATTTTGTCAAGAATAAATAAATTCAACCATGACACTTTTCATGGGCTTGTTGTTCAAAAATAATGAAATTCAAGTGGAATCTATATTAGATAAAATTATTATCTCATATCACTAATAACATATTTCAGTAACATCAATGACATTTTACATTAAATCTTTGAAATATATAAAAATAACACATTCTATGTATAGAATAAAACAGTCAGAACACATTGTTTTTAGAAGAAGTCTTCTCATTTGTGTTATTAGCACATAATGAGGTAAGTAGTTGACCCTTTGTTCCAGAGACCGGCAGGTTTCAGAAACACCTATTTCCTTACCTTTTCCCATTAAGAGGATTTAGATCTAGAGGTCTGAGGATTCCGGCTTGAATGTGTGGAGAGGGATACGCAGAGTCTATTCTCTCTCTACTCCCTCAGTTTCTAATGAGAACTGGTGTTTGTTTGCTTTTCTTCCCAGTTAATATTTCCTCTTAGAAACTGCTTCCTCAAACTTAGCCTTAGTAAGTGTAAATAAAATTGGAAATTTGAAAGTTTTCTGTTAGAAACTCGAGTCATCCAGATAGCCATAAATCACATGCGGGCCTTAAACTCAGTTGTCTCTCACACTGCACTTGTAACTCAGGGACAACCGTTTCATAAACCATCATCTCTTTGAGGTGACACTGAGTGACATTCAGCACTGATCCTCAGCCTCTCCTTTCAGACCTCCAACCAAGACGACAGTAGGGATGATGGCGATCCCTGTTGTCGATGCTTGTGAGGTAAAATACTTTATGTGACACGGCCTGATAAACAGGTGCCAGGTGGTAGTATTTGGAGCAGTGCTTCTCAAATTTGAAGGTGCATCAGAATCACCTGAAGGGCTTGTTGACACACAGATTCCTAGATACCACCCCCAAAGTTTCTGATTCAGCAGATCTGAGATAGGCTGGAAATTTGCATGTCTAATAAAATCTCAGGTGATGCCTACGGTTCAGGAATCTCACTTTGGGAGTCATGGATTTAGAACAAAGTAATTCTGACTTCTGAGTCTGAACTTAGTACACAATCACACAACCCCTGCCTCTCTCGCTCTCTCTCTCTCCTGTTCTCTTTCTTTCAATTTCTCTCATTCTTACATGATAAAGAACTAGATATATTAGGGTCTAAAGGAGTTAGCTCTTACTCTGAGATATTACTTAACTATTAAGGCATATTATCTGAAGATATCATCAAACTATTTAAAGTGCTAGCTTCCATCACAAACCTGAAAATTACAACTCTCCTTTCATGCAGTATGCGGAAAAAGTTCTCAAATGTACAAAGAGGGTAGAGAAGAGAGTTACAATGCTTTGTGTCCATTGCCATTATTTTGCTAACTAGCAATTGAATTTTAATAAACCTCATATGCGAGAGTAGTTTTTGTTTTGAGTAGTAAAAAGCACAAGGTAATCCCCAATTCTAAAGTATAAAACAACTATTGGATCATTCATTTGCTATGACTTCTTTACGAAAGCGATAAGTTGGATAAAAGCAAAAAAAGAACAAGACAATTTTAATCTTCTACGAAAATCTGTCTTAAATATTGTTCTCCAGATCTTATTTCAATTAAAATAAGAACACCTGCCACTATCGTAAGAGAGTAAATTTTCATGAAAATATCTTTTAACTCTGAAGTGAATATTTGAATCAGAAAAAAAAATGCAGAAAAACAAATTTGGACTATTCAGTGCTTTGAACCCCAGAGCTTACATTTGTACAAAATATACTCCACTGCCACTCATTCGTGTGGAGGAAAGCCCAGGTGGAATTCGTCAACATCAGCATTGCCACTATAAATAAATAGAAACAAAAAACCGCCAACCTCCCGGGTGAGGAACAGCACCACCGCCTGCGTCGCTGCTCTGTGGGTGTGGGAACCCGTCCCCCACAATGCTTTGCTGCCGGGCAGGCTCTGTCCCTTCATTTCCCTCAGCAGACCTGAGCTCTGTTAAAGGCACGTTTACATCCACCCCCACTTCATTTCCTAGCACCTAGCACAGCTGGTGCTTTCTGGTAGGTGTTTGATAAATGTTTATAGAATTTAAATAAAGTGAAAATATTTACCATCAAATCTCCATGGCAATACCCTGTCCAGAGGATGCTTTCTGGTGCGTCTTTGATACATGTTATGGGATTTCGATAAATGCAAATGTTTACCATCAAATCTCCATGGCATTAACCTGTGCAATACGGAACCCAGCTGTGATTTAATAGTCCACTGCTCCTTTTCTTCGTAAATCACACTTTTTAACTTAATCCACCAAGGCTGACTACATCATATTCACTGGTTAGAAGAGTATAATAATGTGATTTTATTTTACTTAAATGTTGGAGTCTTAAAGATGAAAATTATTATGTATTTGTAAGTTACTCCAAAATTTGTATTTTAATACTGTGTCTTAATAGCCATATGTTGAGATGAGAAATGGTAAAGTTACAAACCTGAGAAAATCGTGTTACTGAGTGATAAAATTCATGGAAAGTAAAGGTTAATAGCATTTATTTTATATAGATTTGAAAGGTAGCTTTGGAGTTATCTAATATAATATGCTATTTTGTATATAAATATTCTCTGAGATACACATCATAATGACAGCCTTCTGTGATTTTTTAAAACTATAACGTCAACTCTCATGTTTTGTTAATTCAGAGTTAGTAATTGCTACGTATTTTAGTTGCCAAAAGATTATTGGAGAACTTTTGTTGATTTTTAGCAACCAGTTTGAATGTGAGATTGAAATAATTAGAATAGGAAATGCTTAAACATTTAATTAACACAAATCATAATACAGGAAGCTGAAAGTGAAAGAGCCTGAAATAAATTCAGTTGAAGGTTAAATTTCTAAGATATTTAATCAAAAATTGAGAAATTAGTTTAAACTGGCTTTTATTTCCAAAGAGCAATAGGTTTTTCTTTTTTCAAAAATGGGTCCACAAAGTAATTTTAGCTTCAGATCGCTCAGATAATAAAATTTCTGTGTACAGAGATTTAAAAAAAAATGAATAGTTTTACTCAGGTATTCTTGTCATGTGAATAAATATTCTACCAGTTTTGAAGCAGCCCCGCTCCATTGGCTGCTGGGAGTGTGCTTATACTGGTGAGCACGACTTGCTCCGAGAGTTTGGATATGTTATCCAAGTTGCTGATCTGGGTGGTCAGAGACTTTCTGCTCTCTGTGCTCGTGCGCCCCCTGGCGAGCCGATCCTCCTGGCGGTGGTGCACTCCAAGGCAGCAGCAAGAAAATGCAGCTTTAAATTCCTCTCGAAATTTTCCTGGCAAACCAGGGAAATGAAAGGAAAAAGAACTGTGCGTAAATATGTTTTAACAAATCATGAGTGAGGTACAACCGAGTTGCTCCCTTGAGTCAAACTAACAATGAGGTGTCACATTTTGCAAAGATGGGGAAATTAGGAAAAGGAAATTGCGTTAGTGGAAGCATGGTAGACTCTTGAAACAATAAGGTATTTTCATAAAAATAACAAGACTGCTTTTCATGTGTGATATTTGCAGTGTGTTTCATTCCTTTATAGTTAAACCATATATGTTTGTGAATGTGGGTTATTTTTAAGTTGTTAACTACAGTGAACATAATCAGCAGTGGAAGAATACTCAGAAATATTTAATAATTTCAAAAATGATAAAACTTATGCTGTAGACAGCCTGAACTATACAGACATTGCCCATTTTACTTTGGAAAAAAATCCTGTTCTACCAAAACAATCAATTGACAAAATATCTAAGAAATATCTTAAAATATCTACAAAGTCTCTAAAGTTTCATAATCTGCATAGGCAGCACAACAAACTGAAAAAAATTAAGAAATTATTCCTTGTCTTTAAATTACCAACATAAAATTAGAGAGGTATGAAAATAAAACAATTACCCTTTTAAGGGTAAATGGCAGTGTTGGGAATCATAATTCATTTTCTTCGACCTCAGTGACCAAATTGGGTTATTGAATGATCAGTTGGGAAGAGCAAGGTTAAGGGCCAAGACAATAGCAGGGACCCAAGTCCTCAGTGATTATCAGCTGCCTTCCCTAACTCACTCTGAACCACAAACTAGCACTTTGGCTTCGGTACTGGGCTTCTATTTCAAACACTTAGTGCAAGGCCCAGAGCTCTAGTCAAACCTAACGTCTTGGCAGTTGCTTCCCTACTGCTCTCCAAGCTCCAGCTCCACAAGGCGCCTGGTCCCTTCCGACAGCACAGGAGCAGTCCAGCCTGGTTGTCTCAGACTGAACGTGGTCTTTGTTTCGGAGACTGGAATTGGGTGTGGCAGAGGGAGGCAAGAAAAGGGGCAACTGAATACAGAACAAACCACACAAACACCACCTGATGTTCTGAAAGGTGGAATAAAAATAAACGTATAGGGTATGTGCAATGTTTGAAAAATATATTTAAAAAATACCTAATTGACTGCTTGTCTTTTTTATTTTTATAAGCCAGAAGGCCAAAAGGAGAGTTACAAAATATACATGCTTTATTAAATAGGCAATAAATTGCTTATTTTATCATAAATTTATTATATTATATTTGGAGATGGAAATGAAAAAGAAATAGCCAACCACTTTGGGTATAAGACAATGTAAAGATGTAGTTAATTAAAACACAATTCTAAAAGTCAGTCAGGCAAATTGTATATAAAATAATAATTAGTTAAATGATTTTTATCATAATTAAGTATTGATTCATTTAATTAGTTAAATGATTTTTATCATAATTTTGTATTCAGTATTGATTCATAAACAGGTTAAATAACTTATAGATGTGTGTATGTTTGTCATTTGGCTTAGGTGTTATTCAGGAGGAATATCTTTTTATTTATTTAATTATGGTCAGTGAAGAAATCTTTAAAAAAAACCTAAGAGATATTAGCTACAATATTAATGTAAATAGAAAAGTACAAAAAAGTGGAAAGTTTCCAGTTCAATCTCAATTAGGCTACAAGTGTTGGCCAAGGAAAAATGACAGCAAAGCTGTTTTATTTTCAGATAAAGTTATTTTACATTTTCATAAATTAAAGTTTAATGTATGACAAGCAAGATTCTGTGTTATTCAGCTCTCACAATTTTCACTTTCCTTCTACTTCAAAATTTCTTCTAAATGTTATTGGAGAAAAAACCCTCTTCGATAATTTTATCAGATGACTCAGATAGTGTGTTCTGCTCCTAAGGGAACAACCTCAAGACAGATAAGGGAAATTTTTTTATTCTACAGTATCTAAGTTCTTCATCCAGTTCAAGGGTGTTCAAAACTTCTGGTCGTTGGCCCCTCACCCTTGGTTAGAACTGTGATTTATGTAGAAGAAATAGTTGAAAACTTACCACTGAGAAAATTATAAATAATTGGGTTCACAGCACTATTGGCGTATACAAGCCAGTGTGAAAATGTAAACCAGGCATATACAGTCTCCCTGTCTTCCGTGTGGGTAAACATTCCAAATACTCTGTAAGAAAAATAACGATAACAGGAAATCTAGTGTGATTCTGGAGAATACATTTTCAATAATTAAATTCAAAGGTGAACAAAACCCTTGTTAGAAGCTGCCTGAGCCCCGTCTTCCCTGCTGCATTGACCACTGATAGGTTTATGGTACTACAGTGGGTTTAGAAAAACTTCAGCATATGAACAGAAACTCTACAGCACCATCAGTAAATCAAACGTCAAATCAGGTTAAAGAAGAACTCTCCCTTTTCTAAACAGCAAATGCAATAAGAGTTCTTACAGTTAAACATATTTCTGTTTCCCTTTTTCATTTTGTCTCTCAGTACAATAGCACAGGTTTGTGAATATTCCATTGTGTGTGTGGCATTTAAAAAGCATTCCCGAATGGCAGTCTGTAAGAACTTCTTCCTACTTTAATTTGTGCATTGATCAAAGTATTAAATTTCTTCAACTCCAATATTTCCAGGCATGTTGAAATTTGCTTCTGGGACTTTTTTATACCCAGAGAAGAACTGGTTTTCAGTAGGCAAAAACTCTGGTAATTTCTTAAAATTCATGGATTTTAGTGTTTTTATTATTTTTAACTCTGAAAAATATCTCGTTCTGCTATTCTTCATGAAATCTTAAACATTTGGTCCATATTTAGAAATACCCCATCTATCTAATTCTATTCACTAGCCAACAGCAGGTAACTTGCAATTACTCCATATATTTATAGACTGAAGATTATAAGGCATTTCCTGCCAGAATTCTATCATTGACCGTGTAATTTGTGTCCCTGATAGAAATGCATTTCCAGAATAAAGTGATGCTCTATGGAGTGGAACATGAACAAATGGAATTAGTAATGATATGCCTCTCTACTGCAACATAGCTTTGAAATCCTAGTCAAATCAGAGCTGCTTTAAAAAGGTTGATTTGAATTATTCAGGCAATATTTTAAGTGTCTAGAAAAGGCATTGAGAAATTTATTTGATAAGGAAGATAAATATAATATGTAAGGGCAAACACATTTAAAGAAAATATGTGTGGTAAAGAGAAAAACTATTTGGAGGTTATTAATTTATTTTTTTAGTTTGTGGAAAAGAGCAGGACACTCAAAAATTTCAAATATTTTAAATTAAACATGTACTTTCTCCTTAGAAAGCAAATTCCTTTCATTGGAAAGGAAGGTATTTAAGTTGAAAGAATAAGAGAAATATTAGCTAAAGGAAAGTACAAGTGCTGAGATGCAGGAAATACAAACGAACAATCCATAGAGCCATAAGTCTAATTTTCATTGAATTTAGACTAAAATAAAAGTACAAAAAAGAAACAAAAGAAAAGTCCATCTAGTTGCACAGCATATTTACAAAGTTTTTAAGGGCAGAAGATGTCATCTAGCAAAAGACCACAATACCTTTGTAGACGATGGCTGTGGACAAACAAAATTAAGAAGGGAATCATGAATATGATTCAAAAATATGGGGAGTAAAGTCACTCCTTTCCTTGTGAGCCAGTATATGTCTCAAGGACTCAGGCGGTTGACATCATTTACCTTTAAGACTGCATCTATAGTAAATAATATTACTAAACAAAAGTGCATTTTTCACCTTTTTTCCACTGAAAAAGGCATGAAGCAATCAATAAAAGGGCTGAAGAGAATGAGAAATCTTTGCAGCTGAGTCTCCCACCTTTCGTCTGTGAGACTCCAGCCAAAAAATGCTCTCCAGAGTCCCCAGCTGTGAGGAACATGATATTGATTCTGAATCACAGAAAAGTGAGAGCAATGATCCTAGTTTTAGTTCTAATCCTATTATAAACAGAATTAATATTACCTTGGGACCAGCCTATGTGCAATAGTTTTGATGATTCTCAATAAAGTTGGCCGGCCATGAAGTTCAAGTGTACCATTGCCCATGAATCAGCTGTGTTGCATTGGTTAATTGTGTTGACTTAATAGTGTGTCTGCAGTGTAACACATAACACACTTTTCCTGGCTGAAAAATTTTGTACTGATTTTTTATTAATTTTCACCCAGAGCTTGATTCATTGATTTTAGGAAATGTATTTTCTTTCTGTTTAAACATTCAAATCAGAGTATGTGTTGTAGTTTCATTTTTTGTGCATTTGCTCACAAACGTACTTTCAAGTATAAATAGAATGCTAACAAAACATTCTTATCTCTTTTTAATCATTTAGACAGAATTCTGTCACAATTCCCCAAATCTTTGAAAGCAATGTTTTAGAAAACCCATTTGTTCTGATCAAAAGAGAACTCCTTGCTGTAAATGAGGGTTTTTTGTTGTTGTTGAGGATTTTTTTTTGCATTAGGACTTTTTTCTGCAATTAGCTGGAAGAGGTCAGCAGAACATCTGTTTTGTGTCTGCCATTCAACAAAGAATTTACATGAACAAGAGCATTTACAGTCTGAACATCTAAAAGGATTTTTGCCTTACCTGTTGGTAAAAACACCACCAAGTTATCAAGCCTGACAAGCTATCTAGACAAAGGATTTAGGTTTTTCTGTGGCTTAAAAAGAATTCTTAAGAAGCAAGAAATGGCAGATCACTTTGTTTTCAAATAATAGGTGAACTTTACCTCTTTAGCACATTGAGGATGCTAATTGGTAGATAGCAAATTGCAAACACCAAAAGCACAACCATCAGCATCCGGGCTGTTTTTCGTCTGGCTCGGATCTGCTTTATTTCAGCAGCCACAGCACTAAGCCTGGACTTGGTCTGCTGTCCTGGCCCCCGAGGCTGTGGAATAGGCTGCAGAGGCTTCCATTTTCTCTGAACTACAGAAGATGTTCCAGGGATCTGAAAGAAGCAGAGACCCTTTATTGCTATCTGACCAGGAAAGTTCCACTTTGGAGAAGTAATTAAGACACAATAAGGAGAGTGTCCCAGACACCATGCTCTGAGAAGTTTGGAGGGCTTTGAGAGCCTATTTCCTGAACATTTGCTGAATGGAGCATGTTCTTAATACATTCAAGTGCCAAATAGGAGTTTGAATGGAAAAATGTGGAAACATCAAAATATTGTCAAGGTCTCAGGAGAGCTACAAATGGAAAAGATATCTCTTTATAAAAAGAAAAGTTATATATCCAGACAATGGAATATTATTCAGTGCTATAAAGAAATAAGCTATTAAACCATAAAAAAGAAGAACCTTAAAATGCATAAAACTAAGTAAAAGAAGCCAATCTAAAAATGCTACATAGGATGTGAGTCCAACTACATTACATCCTGGAAAAGATAAAACTATGAACACACTAAAATGATCAGTGATGCTGAAGTGGGAAGGGATGAACAGGCAAAGTATAGATGATTTTTAGGACAGTGAAAATACTCCGTATAATCCATAATGATGGGTACATGCCATTAGATATTATACAAAGTATTTGGATACAGTGTCTAAGCCCGTAGAATGTACATCAAGCGTGAACCACAAGGTAAACTAGAGACTGGATGATTACTGTGTGTCCGTGTAGGTTCTGCAAGTGCAGCCACTTTTCTGGGACATGTTGATAATGAGGATGCTGTGCATAGGTGGAGCTGGGGCAAGTAGGAATTCTCTGGTACTTTCTGTTCAATTTTGCTATGAAGCAAAACTGCTCTAAACAAAACAAACAAAAAGCAAAGACAAACTCTTGATTTTAAAATGAGAGAGGCATAAAAACTGGCTTAGAACAGTAAAGGGGTGACAACCATACCATCTTCTTAGGAATTCTGGTTCAGCTCAGATACCCCAGTATGAAAGAAGGAAAACCTAGCAGGTAACTGCAGGGCACCTGAGTGGATTTTTCATATTTCACTACTGCCATCTACTGCCAGGTGGAAAAATAGGACTTCACTACCTTTGGCCTTTTATTAGGTTTTCTGCTTCTCAAGTTTGGCCAATGAAAACTTTTGAATGAAGGGAATAAAAAATTTTTTTAAAAACCTCTGTTGCTTACTATGTATTGCTATGAAGTTGCCCGAGACTAGTATTATGGTCTGGCACTTTAACATGCTCAAACACAAAACACCCCTGTGGTCTTACGTTGACATTTTGAACACCTAAAATATGTTCAGACAGTTACACGGCTTGTACTCTTCCATTCCTCTTCAAAGTTTTTTGATAAAATGAGGCCGTCCCTCTAAGAATAACACTTTCTTAATTATAAGCTCATAGAGATTGGTAGGGTTCAGTGAGCAAAACAATAAAATTCAGCACGTATAATTTTTGAAAAATGAAACTGTGCCAACAAGCACACTATGTGGACGTCTTAGTTCTGTTAAGATCACTCAACTCCTGTTCTGTCTGCGCTGCACACCTGGACAGATTGGGTGCCCCAGTGGCCTCTTCCCAGTGGGTGTTGGGTAGATTCTGTTGCTTTAAACATCACGAGATCCAAGTCTTTTAGATAATCTTTAATTTGAGCACAAAATTTCACTTTGATTTTCACACAGGTGAATTAACATGATGCTTGTTTGGCCATAACTATTTTCTCTTGAAAAGGAGCAAATACAGTTAATGAAAATCTACCCTTAAGCAGAACAAATTAGAAAGTGATTTCTCTTGCAAATCTGTTTGTCCTGTCCTGTAGACTGACAGAGAGGCCCGCGCAGCCTCCTTACCACTGGTTGGCAGGAGACAGGCGCTGAGGATTTTTCCTGCTCTTTGAGTAACTTTTTACATTGATATATTTTTTTAAAAAATTAGGAGAAGCTGCAATGGAAAGTTCCAGAAGACCTTTAGAATGAATAACCATATAACTGTCTGCTAAATGGCCTTGGCCTGTCTTATAAATGATCTCTGAGTGATCATTTAAAATTTAGCAATTGTATTATTGTGTGCTCCCCTGAAGAAGAGATTCAACCATCTGTACTTTATGACTTCTGTAATCATCAGCAACAGGGGTGTCAAACTCATTTCCACCAGGGGCCACGTCAGCCTCCCAGTTGCCTTCAAAGGGCTGAAAGTAATTTTAGGACTGTGTGAATGTAACTACTCCTTAACTAGGGACAAGGAGCTTGGTGCTGCCACCGGGTAGAAACAATGCCAGGCTGGATAAAACAAGGTGGAGGGCTGGATTCAGCCCAAAGGCCTTGTGTTTGCCACCTGTGCCAGGAAGAGAATCTGTCACAGGGAGCATGGCTCTAGTCCTGCAGCCAGGAAAAAGAAAATCATGATAACATCCTTTTAGATGATGATCTTAGTAAGGGTAGGAGACATTTAATCTGCACTTATTTGAGGAGACATACAAGTGATGCCATTGGTCACCTGTCTATACCTATAGAAAGCGTAATATATGCAAAAATCACCGATGTTAACTGCGCACCAGGAACTATGCATAATCTTCAGTAATCATTAATGCTTTTCTAAAGGTAGATTATTATACATTTTACTGTATAGGGAATCAAGTTGGCACTGAGAAGGATTAAATAAAGTAAATAAAATGCCAAGTCTATATCTTGAATAATTAATAAAATGGAATTCGCACTCAGATCTGTCTGACTGCAAAGCTCATCTTTTCCCATCAGGGTGCAAGGTTTGCATTTACAAGCTTCATCACATGTGATATACGAGGTCTATCCAGAAGAAAGTCTAGCCATTATTAACATAACAAGAACAGTTTGTGCAACATCCATGTAACCTAGAAGCCAAGGAGAGTGGACTGGAATGCCCATGCGTGAACAATGATGACTTCACTGTACTAGTCAGTGGGGGTGGTAGATGCCATTGAGTAAGTGTGTGTACTGTGTAGCCATCGCATTGAAAATGACTGCATGAATAGAGTAACAAATCTGCTCAAATTTTGTGTTAAGCTTGAACATTCCCTCTGTGGAAACTATCTGGATGATTCAGAAGGCTGCAGCTATGGGCAAATGGTGATTGGCAGCTTCATCATGAGGATGTGCTCATTTCTGCATCATGTCTCGTGCAGAGTTTTTTGGAAAACATCAAATCACCCAGGTGACTCAGCCCCACTACAGCCCAGATTTGGCACTCTGTAACTTCTGATTTTTCTGAAAACTAACGTCACCTTTGAAAGGGAAGATATTTCAGACATCCATGAGATTCAGGAAAATATGACAGGGAAGCTATTGGCAATTGGGAAAGCTATTTATTAGGTCCCAAGGTGCATACCTTGAAGGGGGCTGAGATGTCATTGTCCTATGTACAATATTTCTTTTATCTTCTATCTTTTTCAGTAGATGTCTCTATTTTTCATTACATGGGTGGATACTTTCTGGACAGACCTTGTCTTTAGTTACTCACTGGTTACTTTAGGGAGTGCTATTTCGGTGTAGTGATGGAAGTTGAATCAGAATGAAGTGGGCTGAAAAATCAGTGGAGGCGGAAGGTGTTGAGAAAAAAGGAGCCAACAAGTAGAAATGTCAGAATTTTAGCTAGAAGGAGGGGGAACAAAGAATTAAGTTGGCAGCTGGAAAGGTATGCTAGTTTGATTGATGCTTTTTCTCAGTATTTACCAAATGCCTGCTCCAGGAAGGCAGGACATTGTATTTCCTGTTTTTTAACTCATCACACACTTTATTATAATAGAGTGCAACTGACACTTGCAGGTGCTGTCTCATATGAAATCACAACCCCCTTATGGTGCTCTGTCTGGCAGGAATGGGGCTAGTTTCTTGTTTCTTACACTGGGTACCATTTGAGGATGACTATGTTAGAAAACTCAGTGATATTTTTCAAAGATTTTTGACTTTTTACTTGTTAGTTGAGATGCACATACCAACTTCCATTATGAAGATCCTAAGTCCTTTCTTTGTCCCACCATTTGTCAACAAGGCTATAGCTTTCCTCACTGACTTATGTTGGCGCCCTTGTAAAGTCCTTTGACAACAAGTATAAGGGTTTATTTGAAGACTTTTAATTCTATTTTATTGACCCATATAATCATCAATATGTAAAAACCTCATTATCTTGATTTCTTTAGCTTTAGAATAAGATTTAAAATTAGGAAATGAGTCCTCCCAATTTGTCTTTTTTTGTTTTTGAAGATTATTTTGGCTATTCTCGGTCTCCTGCATTTTGATGTTAATTTTAGTATCAGCTTGTCAATTAGTGCAAAAAAAAAGACAACTGGGATTTTTGTAGGTATTGTATTTAGATAAATTTGGGGAATTTTTCAATCTTAATAATATTAAGTTTTCCATTTCATGCATATGGACTATTATTTAGTCCTTTAACTAAAAGTTATGGTATTTTTTAGTTTTAAGTTTAGAAGATGCATGTTTCTTTTATTAAAATTATTTCTAAGTAATCTATATTTCTGCTTTTAAATCAAATCATTTGAGCCCTGGCTGGTGTAGCTCAGTGGATTGAGCACGGGCCTGCAAACCAGACAATCGCGGTTCGATTCCCAGTCAGGGCACATGCCTGGGTTGCAAACCAGTTCCCTGCAGGCCACTTCCCAGCAGGGGATGCATGAAAGGCAACCGTACATTGATGTTTCTCTCCCTCTCTCCTTCCCTTCCCCTCTAAAGATAAATAAATAAAATCTTTAAAAAAAAAATAATAAATAAATAAATCAAAT
Source organism: Artibeus jamaicensis (assembly GCF_021234435.1). NCBI lineage: Eukaryota > Metazoa > Chordata > Mammalia > Chiroptera > Phyllostomidae > Artibeus > Artibeus jamaicensis. The sequence continues at coordinate 1,037,857 of NW_026521859.1, forward strand.
CATTTGGTTAATTTTAGTCTTTGGTTTTTCTTTGCCAGTGTATAGAAATAAAATTGATTTTTTTTCTATTGTTCTTTTTTCCTAGTAACTTACTAAACTTGTTTATTAGTTCTAATATATTTATTTGTATGGATTTTTGAATAATTTATATCATAATCTGCATACAAGATCATATAATCTACAAAAATGAGTTTGTTTTTTTACTATACACAAATAAACCTTGTGCCTTTTATGTTTATTATTAATATTATGCCTAGACTAGTTGACCTGGATAAAATCTGGTTTTATTAAATATTGAATAGGAGTGGTAAGAGTAGACATTCTTGTCTTGTTCCTGATCTTAGAGAAATAGCCTTTCACCATTAAGTGTCAAGCTAACTATGAGGTTTTTTAGATGTTCTTTGTCAAATTGAGGAAGTCTCTTTTATTCCTAGTTGTTTAGTACCTTTATCCTAAAAAAAAAGATTTTACTTATTTCTTAGAGAGGGGGAAATAGGGAGAGAGAGATAGAGAGGGACATCAATGTTCAAGAGCAACACTGATAGGTTGCCTTTCACAGGCCCCAACTGGGGACCTGGCCCACAACCCAGGCGTGTGTTCTGACCCAGCATCCAGCCAGCGACCACAAGCCAGGCCAGTGCTTTCATCTTTAAAGAATGTTATATTTGGTCAAATGTTTTTGCTGCAACTATTGAAATGATCACGTGGCTTTCATCTTTTATTCCATTAATACATTGTATTACAGTGTATTTGGTTTGGTATTCTATTAATACATTGTATTACAATGTATTTGGGTTTGATATTCGTGTTGAACCCATATTGCACTGTTGAACTAAATTACATGATGTGGTCATCGTGTATAACCATTTTCATATATTAAGTTTGGTTTGCTAGTGGTTTGTTGTGTATGACACATATATTCATAAGCATATTAGTAGTTTTCTTGTGTTGCTTTCGTCTGGATTTAATATCTGTAATGCTGACCTCAAGGAATGAGCTGGGAGTGTTCCTCCTGTTCTATTTTTTGAAAGAGCTGGTGAAGGTTTGAAGATAACTCTTCTCAGTGTTCGGTAGAATTTAGTGGTGAAGCTAACAGGGCCTTTCTCTGTGGGAAGTTTATTTCTAATTCAATCTTCTCACTTATACTAGGTCTATTCAGTTATTTCTAACTCTGCATTAGTCAGTTTCTGTAGTTTGTGTCTTTTAATGATTTTGTCCATTCCTTTTACATGATCTAATATGTTGGCATGCAATTTTTATATTTTCCTGATGGATAGCATTTCTTTATTCTCTTACTCTTTTTATTTCTATAATGTCTATGATGACTCCCCTCTTTTACTTCTCATTTCAGTGACATAAATCCCCTCTTGTTTCTTAGCTATTTAAGTAAAGGTTTGTCATTACATCTTTTAAAAGAACTAACTTTTAGTTTTATTGAATTTTTATTGTTTTCTTATACTTTATTTTCACTGTAATCTTTTTATTACCCTCCTACTATTTGCTTTAGTATTTAATATTTATAATTGCTAATTTGTAAAGGTAGAATGTTGTTATTGATTTCAAATCTTTATTTTTAATATAGCTATTTAAAACTGTGGATTTCCCTCCAAACACTTCTTTTGCTGCATGTCATAAATTTTGGTTATTGTGTTTTCATTTTCACTCATTTCAAAGTATTTTCCAATTTTTTGTGGCTCAACAAACAACAAGTGTTGAAGAGGACATGGGGGAAGGGAACCCTTGTGCATCATCATTGAGACTGTAAATTGGTGCAGCCACTATGGAAAACAGTATGGACCTTCCTCAAAAAATTAACAATTGAACTACTGTATGACCGAATGGATAAAGAAGATTTGGTACATATACACAGTAGAATATTACTCTGCCATAAAATATAAAATTGTGTCATTAGCCGTGACATGGATGGACCTAGAGGGTATTATGTTAAGTGAAACAAGGCAGAAAGAGAAAAACAAATACTACAGACTAATGCTAACTTTGTTTCCACAACGCATAAAAACTTTAATATAATTCCAGTTTTCCCTCGAATTACATCTTTATACATTATCAGCTGAATCTTCAGAGTTTTGTAATTATTGCTTCATGCTGTTATCTTTTAAGTCAAAGTAGGAAAGTAATTACAAACAAGATTGTGTTATACTCTCTTCCATATTTATATACACAGTCACCTTTACTGATGCCCTTTATTTCTGTGTGTGGACTTGAGATACTTACTGTCTTTTGATTCTCCTACTGTAATTACAATTTTCTGTCTATTTCTTCACACTAGATTGACTTGTCATCACCTTATATTAATTAAGTTCTCTCAGAAGAGTGTTGAACAATAAAGGGAAGTAGAAGAGACTGTGAAAAGTTGAAAAGGGAAGATCTTTCAAAACTGAAAAAACTTATAGAGTTGAAATTTAGTTTCATACTTAAATATCTATTGTAATTCATTTCCATTTCCACATACAGTACCAGACACATAGGTGCTTCATAAATATTTATGGAATAATTAACATGAATCCACATGTTTAACATTAAAGTTGAAATATGAGTGCTGGAACTGGAAAGAATGCTTACAGATGCACACAGTGCCAATTAAACTAAGATTCAGTAGGTCTTAAAAAAAGAGGAGTTTCAGAGAATAGTCTGTAGAATTTCAAGACTGAGTTCTGAATCACACTATCAAAGACAGAATTTAAGTCACTGCTTATAGCAAAGCACTGGATAATTCTATTAATGACGCTTAAAGTTCTTGAGAAAGTCAGAGAAGGGCACACACTTTGCTCACTAATAATCTTACACTTGTTAATTCCAAAGTATGTGACAGGTTTCATGCATCTTTATAATAGAGCTGATAGGCTAGGCCTCTGGTGGATGGCTCAGTTGATTGAGCCTATGGGACTGCTTGCCTTGCCACCGTGTCTACAGACATCAACAGTTGGAGATGGAGAGCTGCTCAAGCCGAATCCCATATAATCACTCATTTGTGGTTAATTTTCTTTATCGTGGCTGCCAGAGTGAACTTGGCTGAACTTTCCATTCTCTACTGCATTACGTTTTGTAAATGCTTCTAGTTTAACAGCCTCAGTATTCTGCCACAAATCTTTTGAACATGTGGCTTGTACCAACCAGGACAATCTATCAAAAGAATGTGGATTATTTCTAGACTTGTAATATGATTTTGAACATATTTTAGAGTTTGGGAAATGGAGAACTAATAAGATTAAATAACACAGAAGTATATTGGTTGGGATTTGGTAGTTGCCCAATTACTCAACAAACATTTTTTAATACTTTATGTACGCAAGGTACCTTGTTAATTGTTAGGGTTGTGATTATGAACAAGACAGATTCAAGTACACCCAAAGAGTTTTAAAGTTATGTCAACCTGTAAATAAATGAATAAAACATAAGCACCTATTTATGTAATGCTCATTAACCAGTAAAAATATAGAACTAGGAAATGCTCTTACACTGAACATCTACATCCAAATCTCCATGTAAATCTAAAATATTTTTAGTATTATATGCTCATTAAATGCTTTTCTCTTCCAAGAATATTTTGAAATTCCAATTTTCCTTTGAGAAATTTTTTTTCTGAGTAACTAGGCAATGGATTCCCCTGTGTTTCTATATCTAAACTATTTTTAGCCCTTTCTGTTATTCTTTTACTCACTTTTTTCTTATAAACTACTTATTAAGCAACTAATATGTAAGAAGTATGTACTAACTGTAAGGATACAAGATGAAGGTTAGAGTGTACTGTCTTCTACTTGTTAGAGTAGGGGAGGTGGACAAATAAGCTCATTATAATGTTATTTTACTGCAGAAGAGATCTATTTAAGAAAGAAGTCATATACCTTAATTCAGCTGATGCTTGTGATTTTAGGAATGCAAGCAGAATTAGTTGAAAGGCTACATAACAGCACATGCTATTCAAGTATTTTATTTAATAAACATTTTCTATGTACCAGACACTTGAATATATCCACCTACTAAATGCAACAACACTGTGATGTAGATGCTGTATAACTGCACTTTAAGGATGATAGAAGAGAGGCACAGAAATGGAAATAATTGATAAAATTCGTGCATCAATTCAGTTGTAGAGTTGGGATTAAACCCATGCAGTCTGGATCTCAAGTCTGTGTTTAGGACTTCTCTGTGCCCTATCATTTCCACTCCCCAGCTTCTAAGAAGACCCCCATCGACCTTTGCCTTGTAGTATTTTTCAGCGAGTAAAGGATAGATCATTCATTCTTCATGGTTAAGCTTAACCACATGACTTGTTTTGACAAATGAAAACTGAGGAGTCCATGCCAGTTCAAAGTAGAAATTTTAAGCAACCTTACATGTTTTTTTTTCCACTTTCTTGCCTTTTCCCCCAGTCCCAGAATGGCATGTTGCAGGAAGTGCTGATTTTTTGGACTGAGTTTTGGAATGAGAGGACAAGTGGGGTGCAGTCTCTCTCCGTCCACCCCCACCAGTGACACAGAGCATGAATGTATCAAACCCACACACTTTGGGTTTCCTTAAAAGCTAAATAGCCTAACAAAAGCTGACTAGTATGATAACAGTTATCAAGAAGTGGGGTACAATAATAACAGAGAGCCTAAAATATTTGGTATTGGTTTCACAGTCAGGTGGAGAGTGTCGAGGAAAACTATCATTAGAATCTGGAAAATACCTGCCTATGTTTTCCAGTGTTACACATTTGTTATTTTAGTTAAAAAATTGGGCAATAGAATGCTAGTAAGTGTTGGCACAGGTTGCGCTTATGAGATTATGAAAGGGCTTCTTTGTAAAAATAGAGAAAAAGGAAGAATTTAGAATGATGAGACATGGAGGGTTGGAAAATGCAACAGTTGCTCATATCCAACCACTAACCGATTATCTGGAAAACTGCTTTGAAAAACAATGGTTAAAGAAGACCTGAATTGAGACTCATCCTCAGACAATGACCAAATAAAAGGTTTGTGAAATTATTTTAAGGAATTAAAGTGGCCCAACAAATTATTTCAGGTGGGTAAAATACATCAGAGCAAACAGATTAAGGGAAGCTGAAAGTGCTGGGAATGGATTTCCAAGCCAGGTAAACTTAAAGTGGTAGCAAAATATTTAGAGACAGAGATGCACATTTGTAAGTAATGTGTCATTTTAATATACAATTTAGCAATAGAAGAGGCTGAGCTGTATCCTTTTTTCTATGCTTTTACAAACCACTGCGTGCGTTTGCTGCCAATATCCCATGAATCAAGGTTTAGCTGAACTGCTAACTACTTTGAATCACATCCTTCTCCCACCACGCTGCCCTGATTCCCTGTGCTTGTGTTTATCAAGGTAATTTTCACTCTGCATCTGACTGTTTTCCTCCTGTAGACTATGAATTCACCAATGCCTACAATTTTTAGCTTTTAATCAAATATGCATGAAAATGAAATATAATAAGTAGTTCGTGAATGAACAACTGAGAGAATTAATACATGAACTGGAGAAAGCAACTTATCTAATAAAGTTTAGTACTCTCAAATTAGCACTATAAACAGTTTCTAAAATACTAAATTTTGCTTGATTCTTTCCCTGTTTCAAAAAACAAAATCTTTTGAAGTTGGAGATCAAACCCATACAATACAAATGTATTACATAAAATCTCATCAAACGTATAATGTTCTTCACTTATAATCTCAGGAAACTAATGAAATTTTATTTGTTATTTCTCATAAAAAGTAAAATTTATAATATTAGTCCCAGATGAAAATCCAGTTAATTAATCAGAGAGATTTAAAATTTAAAATCATTCAGGTAGTTCATAAATTATATTCCCTAAACACTGCTCTAAAAAATGCCTTGACACATGGCCATGGCTAGAGCCTCATTATTTTAGCAACGTACACAATCCTTTGCTAAGCACTCTATGTTGGTTCAATCTACTCTTCAATTTTGTTTTTAAGCACATCCTGAAGAAAGCACAAGGGAATTATTTGAAATACATACCTGTCGGCACCAGAGTTTACGGAATATTTGCAGATAGGCCAACACCATAAGACAGAGGGGGGCCATGTACGTCACCAGAAAGAAGCAAATGTGATATAACTTGGGGTAAATTTCACCTGGAATGAAAATCAAAATAATAAAATCTTATCATTCATAGCTATTTTTAAAGGTGACTTTGTCGGTGCTTTGCTTTCAGAGTATAGATTTACCTTCTATATAATTTCACAGGCACGCACATACAAAAAAGGAAAAATAATTTACAATATTAACTACTTATATTTATTCAGTATATATGTACTAAACGTGAAGTCCTAATTTAATTTAATATGCTCAGAGAGGAATCACAATTAGCTGTTTCTTAATTTGCACTGCCAGAGTCTATGCAGTCAAGTGTTCGTTTAACAGAGGCCTTTTTTTTTGTTTTGATTGCATGTGGCTAATTTACAAGATTAATTTAGTTTGTCCTATACTTGTTTTTACAAGAAGAGACATGACTCAATCAAAACCTAATTACTAATGCTTTTGTTAAAATAGCAAGAGAATGTAATCTTTCTTGATTCCTCCTCATTAGAATACAACTTTCCTAAGAAATGGAAAGCTATTTCCAGATGTACCTTCAAATGTGGAAAAAAAAACCCAAAATAAATACAGCAAACATTTGATAATATTTTTGTTGAGTTACTAGGTCATACACAAAATTAATCTTTAAGTATGTTGTATGTATGTATGTACTTTTAATAACAAAATGAGATTTTAGGGTATTTTAAAGTTTTTAAACCAACATGAGTAATTTCTCTTTTATATCAATCTCACTTATTAGTCATAAGCATCTCTAAGATTATAGCTATTTCTTACTTATCAATAATTATATAAACACAAGTGATACCTGTCACAGAGCACTTTCATTAAAGAGCAGGTAATCAATTAATGGCATTGTGACTCAACATTAATTTTTATTGCTTTTCAAAAATAGTTCCGTCACTGGCTTTTTAAATGCTTCAAAGGATATTTTCTTTACACTGATATGTGGATACATTTCAGTGATGTAGCCACTTTTACTTGAATGTAAAACAAACAGCAGAATATATCCTACATGAATTCTACGGGTATTTTAAGCAAAAATTAAACATAATTCTACCCGAAAGCTAACAAAACAAAGTTTTCTTTTATTTACTTCTAAAAACTACACAAATTATTTTGACTTTGATGTTGGCAATGGATTTGGTTCCATACTCGAGGGCTAATTCTTTCACCTCCATGCACCTATTATTTTCGTTACTTCGGAAAGGGCATTAGAAGCAGGCAGACTCAGTTATGTCATCAGTTGAGATAAGGGCAATTTATTGTATCAGCCAATAATAATTGTGATGATCACTGTACTAATGATAGCATTTATTGAGCATTCATTCAATTCTTACTGAATATATTTTAAATATATGTTTGAGTTGAATATCCTCCCTTTGATTTCAGAGCCTTATCCTCTAGCGTCAGTTGACTTTAATTTAATATTCTCTTTATTCTTCTTTCTAAAACTCTTTCATTTCTCTGACGATGTTTCCCCCACCATAATCTTCAGAGGGGACAGCAAGGTGGGTGTGCTGTTAGAGCCCAACATGTCACTTTTAGCTTCTCTGTGGCCCATGTGGCTCACACCTAGCTCATCAGTTTCTAACTCCCTTTCAAGTTTATCCTACTAAACAGGCCACTTACCTAAAAAGGAATAGAATACCAGCAGCCTTACTGGAGGAATAACAAACAGCCTTTCCCTTTGAAGTGCTACAGCCTGACCAGCATTCAGTGAGCTAGTTTCAAAGGCACCAGAGAGTGACTTCAGCACTTTCCAGGCACCTAAGTGGCTTTGAACTTTTGTTTGTTTTGAAGAGGTATCCATGAGCTTCCCACATAAAAATATGGCTTTGAAGCTTACATACCTGTGAAGCCTGGATGTCTGCAGTAGACTAAGTTGAGTGAATAGAGGAAGGTAGATTTTGATAGTTTTGTTTTGTTTTCTTTTCACTTAACTGCAGCTATGGATACCACCACTGTGATAACAGTTTGAAGTTTTAAACAGATGGGACAGAAAGCTCATTTAGAGGTTAGTATATTTATATAAATAGTCAAAATATGTAATTGGCTGCTAAACGTATATTTTGATAATGAACAGCCACACAGAAAAGTTGATCAAGAGAAATTACACTTTCAGTCTAGGATAGATTGTCTTAATAAAGAGATCATTATAAATAACGGGTAACATGATAGTCTTAAATTCCTCAGAAATATCATTGAAATTTTAAATTGTGCTCCCCCCCAACATAATGGATTTATTTTTGGAACAACAAATAATTGTAATTTGGAACACACCATGGCGATTCAGGTGCATGACCACTAAAACCAAAGAAATGAAACTTTTCTAGAAGGGAAGAGGAACTCGAAAGAACTATGGAAACTGGAGTTCTCTCTGTTGTACTCTACCATCGAGGTAGGGAGCAGAGCTCCCCCTACAGGCCCACTCAATTTGTTTTTTTTTTTAATTGTTCAAGTACAATTGTCTTCATTTTCCCTCAACCACTGATCCCCCCACCCCACCATGCCCACCTTTAACCCTCAATCCTACCCGGCTTTGTTTTTGTCCATGTGTCCTTTATAGTTGTTCCTGGAAACCATTCCCCTTTTTCCCCCCATTATTCCCTCCCATCTCCCCTCTTGTTACTATCAGTTTGTTCTTTATTTCAATGTTTCTGGTTATATTTTGCTTGCTTTTTTGTTGTTGTTTGTTTCTTTGTTTTGATTAGGTGCCACTTACAGTTGAGATCATGTGGTTGAAACTATCTTCATAGTCTCTCTGCACTTTTTGAGCAATGTCTTAAATACATTTTGAAACATTTAAATATAACCTAGAATGCAGCTACATAAAATTTGTTCTACTTAAGGATAATCTAAATTACAAAATATCACTTTAAAGACTGACAACCATTAAAAATTAGTGTTTCCAACTGAACTGATGAATAAGCATATCTGAATAAATTATTGCACATATATCAAACCAACAAAAGGAGTAAATGTGTATATTTATTTTTACTTTGAAGTCAGAGATTAAAGGATAATGTATATTAAACCAAATTTAATTTCCCTCAGATGAGTTAAGGTTCATTTTTGAGCCAACATGTTAATCTAATTACCTAAAAACTATAAACATTTTCTCCTTCATGGTACATCCATCAGGGATTTAACAGACAAATAAAAATAAATTTTTAAATATTTAATTTGGACTGCTTTATCAAAGTTTATGGATCCATTACTGTTTACCTGAGCCTTTAATATATTTTATTATCTTTTCCCTAATGAATATGTTAATAAATGTTCCTATTAATACATATACAAACACACACACACATATATTCAAAAATCTCCTAAGAGACCAGATGCCATAATAAATTTGGCTGTAAAGAAGAGATGCATTATTATTTTTTCAGTCCACTAAAGAACAATTTGGCAATAAAATCTAAAAAGAGGGAGATTGTGAGTTCTCAGAGTCCAGAACAATGTTTGACAAATAGTACATGCTCATTAAACACTGGATCACTGAAAACTGAGATGGCTATATCATTGATTGAGTGCAAAAAGAAAGCTGAATTCTTCCCAGTTGGTTTTGTCCTATGAAGCTATGCATTTATAAACCAAGCAATCAAGAAAGTATAAACATAATTCTGGAAGAATTTTTAAATTTTAAAAGTGTGAATTGATGTGACTGAAGCAAACAATGAACAAATACAAAGACATATTTTAAGGTCATTAAAATATTAATACATTTATTTGTTTTTGAGTGTTAAGTGTGACTGCCAAAAGTTAAGGTGTGAGGTCTTTTCTTTTCTTTTTTTTTCTGAATAGGCCATAAGCAATGACAAATATAATGAGTTTCATAAAATATTACATCCCTCTGGTAATATTTTCAGTGTGACAGAGTTCTCGGTTATTGTGACCAGGAGAGAAATAGCACTTCCCAGACTTCCCCAAATGTGATTCGGCAGATAGGAATCAAATGGCCACACTGTTTACTGGCTCTTTTCACACTGTTATATTAGTTATAAAATGATTATGATAGCACTGTCTGCTTTTATAAATATTCTTTTCATATAACTTAAGATAAAGAGAAGAAAGACAGTTCCCAACAAAGTTTTAAAAATTGTGCTAAATGGTATTCTGACTTTAAAGATCTTTAAGCTTTAGAGAGCTGATGCTGTAAGATATAATTCCTATGATGTTTTAAGATTCTAAGTATCGCATTTGGTCTGAATTGTAACACTTTAAGTTTAACATAAATAGCCTAAATTAACAAAGTTTGTGCTGTGTAAAAATTATTATAAACTAAATGTCTAATGAACAAAATAAAGACCTGCTTTGAATTCTTTTATATTCTTCTTAAAAATATTAGAATAACAATTTTATCTAATATTTGAAAGCTAATATCTTAGATTTTATTGTTTGGTTTGAGGATGATCAAATTCAATTTGGTAACACTTAACTTTAGCCTTTATAATAATTTTAAGTAATTATGGCTAATAGAAAATAACTTTTAGATAGTTTATAAACTCAGCCTAAGTGACTTTTGAAGACAGAGTTTAGATTTTTAGCTACTCAACAATAATTGCTTTGTGGGGGAAAACATCCCTGCTACAGCTAGAAAATAAAAATACTCCAGGTTGAAATGAGCTTTATATATTTATTGCTCAAAGGTAATTAGAAAGTGATGTGGCTATTTACTTAGTCATAACAACTGTCAAGATTCCCTAGTTTCGTAAACTTTTTTTAATGGGAATTAATGTTACTTAATTATTCAGGCCAACATGGGAAAGGAAAAATTTATAAAAGCTGCCTACAGATTTATAAACGAAGCTGCTAAAATACTTTAGTGAAAATATTACTGACACATATTGAATAGTAGGTAGGCATTTTATCTAATACCCATCTCCATAAACCTAAAGAAACCCATTATTTTTAGTTGAAAGCTCAGATTTAGGTATACTTGTTTGCTTCCCAATATTGAGCAAACAATTTATGGGCCAGTTTCATCAAGAATTAACTAAGTCATTATGACCAAGAGAGCTTTAGGCTGTTTCCAAACATACTCCAAATGTAAAGCAATTGCATAAGAAACATATTATAATGGGTCCCCAACCCATTTTCTTCCCAAATACAGTTCATTAGTTGACATAACCCTACATTCCTGAAATTGTCACTTGGGTCCTTCTTTCTTTCTTTTTCCAGTGATGCTGCCCACTGTACTTTTTTTTTTTCTTCCTGGGACACCCTTTTTTCTCTTCCCTGTCTGACGATTCCCTGCTCACCTTTAATGTTTTGCTGGAATGTTAGCTCCCCTGTAAACTCTTGTCCAAATGTTAGAAAATAAGAGTAAATCTCAGCAGCAAAAAGGATATAATATTTTGGGGATAAATATTTATAAAAGATATTTAATGTTTGGGAAAATAGAAAAGGCAAATTGTGATATTTTAGCTATTATAGGACTGTAGATAATGTACAAAATAATCATAGTGTCTTTTAAATTTTATCTTGCTTTAGTGAAAATATATGCCTAATTTTTTAGTTGCTGAATTTTTCTCTTTTTAGTGCTCAGGGTAGAAACTTACATTAATTAAAAGTGTAAATACTTCAAAATATATTAATAAGCAATTTGGGGGTATACTGTTAATTTTAAATACATACTTATTCAGAAGTGGGCTGAATTTTTTCCTTCAAATATCATGCAATAATTATGCAACTAGCGCATGCTGTGCTGAAATGAAGGACTATTTCATGTTCTGTCACCAGTCACTGGGGTCAGGTCTGTGCCATCACCAGGCATTGATGGAAGTATGTCCACTGTCACAGACAAACCTCAAAGGCCATCTCTGAGAGTTTTGGGTCAAGGGAGCATACGACTTCCAGGGTCTTGCTTGTTTAAATTTAACTACTATGCATATCAGAAGGGGAAAAAAAGGATTCATTATATCATTCTTAAAATATATAATAGTGATGCCAGTGATAACTTTTAGCAATTTAATATGTTATAAACAGGGAAAGCAAATGTAGATAATTTGACTCAGAGAAAAGCATGTGTCCTCATATTCAACTGCAATCGAGTTTCCAGGCAGGACAGGTTTTCAAATAAAAAATTCAGTTGTATTTGGAATTCATTAGGGAACTTGACCCTTGAGGCAGTATAATGTTCTACCATCTCATAAAGTGCGAATCATCCCAGAATGCACACGTGGACTCATATACATGAGTCCTTTTTGTTTTAGACAATATAAGAAAAACTAACATAGTCAGATCTGAATTATGGAATAAACTCTTTTCATTTCCTATCTGAAAACTAGAGGGTAATACACAGCAGGACCAAGACAGGTGGAGTTATTCTGTGAAACTACCTTGGGTTTCAACTTAGTTTTCATGTTTTTATGAAACTATGCTAACAAATGCCAACAAAATATACCAGGCCAAAATATACCAGCTTTATGATGGCTATGCAAATACAATTTTCAGTTTGCGGCCGCAATAGAAATATCAGCTCATTTGCCGTAATTGACTCACCTCCCCACTGCTCATCGCACACGGTGAAGAGGATGGTTTTATTGGCTATGGAGGGGAACGTGGCACTGCACTCCATGACGATGGCCTGAGGAATCATTATAATGCAAGAGACAATCCAGATAATGACAATGCTGTTCCGGGCCCGCTTGGCTGTGCTCTTAAACATCAAAGGGTGACAAATGGCGTACCATCGATCCAAGGCGATGCAGCTCAGTGTAAGGACAGACACGGACACTGAGACAGTCTAGGAAAAAGGACACAGTAAAAGAAGCACCTCTATTTAGTGGGTCACTCTTAATATTGTTACCTTAATAGAAAGGTAGTCACAACAAATAAATGTATTTCAACTTGCCAAAAAGCATCTCACACAGTGCTTTCCAGTTAGAAAAAGCTCTGTCGAAATAATATTTACAATGTGTTAAGATAAAACTAGGTTTGTTCTTAAACATGTAAAAGGGACTATGAAAACATTGTAACCTTTTTATGCCAAATGTTTTCATTTATAATCTGGTAGTCTCTGCATGATTACTATTCTTAATACCTTTCCATTGATAGAAGAAATCATCCTCAACCGAAAAAATTAAAACACATAATGTTTAGGTTGAACTGAAAAACTCTCACTTATAGAGCACAATATGACATGTTTTTCTTTTAAACTGTCATATGGGATTTGATTGCAATTGTGTTTAATTGATGTTGTTGAATCATCTCATATTTTCAAGTGATAAACATTATTTGTATATCAGTTTACTTCCAACATGTTGCAACCAACAAAAGTCATTAGTTATGGTAAAAGAAAATTCTGGATCTTTGTACCATAGTTTGCTCATTGCAGGTAAGAGCAACTTACTTCTAAAATGCAAATAAATTTCCCTAGTCAAGGTTTCTATAATTAATGACACCACAAATGGCATTTTAACTAGGACTTAAGAAAATATCAAAGAAACTTGTTTAGCATACCCACCTCCACATGATCAGTTTATACAATTATATTTAAGTTATTCCCCAACACTGGATGAATTGCTGATTCTGATATCACTCTCAAAATCCCATCTTTAAAACAAAGCCTCATTCTCTTTTCTGTTACTTTTCATGACAATTTTTTTCTTTTTTCAGTACTTATAGTACAATTATTTTGCTTAATTAATTCATTTATAATCTGTCTTCTCTACTGGAAAAATCTCTAGAGCAAAAGGAATTGCTACTGTATTTTTTTTTCCTCCACCACCATGTCCTCAGTATTGGGCATAGTGTTTTATGTTCTTAATGAATATTATTTTGCATTAGTAAATAGGTATAAGCCTCAATCTAAAGTAATACAATAGATGCGGTCCAGTCATCCTCCTCTTTTGTTTCTTTTCTAGTTATACTGATCCCACAGTATGCAGAAGGTCAGGAATCTAGGCTTCATACATGAGACCTTCCTTGCTGATGCGCTGACTATAGGAACAGTGAGTGAAAGGGATCTGAGAGCAGAGCATGAGGAAGGGCTCTGGGCCAAGCATCAGGGTGACCTACCGATGTGTATTCTCATTCTCACTCTCTCACCAGCTAGCTGTGCAATGTTGGGTCCCTCACATTACCTTAGGCTTAATGTATATGTGTTGTCATATTTTTTCTTTTAAAAGAGTGAGAGTGACAGGACTTTGCTTCTCTCTGGGGATGGCAGTAACTATGCAACCAGCAACCAGGTTTTTGGGACATTAATCCCATCTCTTTTGATATTGGTAAGTTACTTAATCTTTCTATGCCTCAGTTTTCTCATCTGTGAAATTGCACACTAAAGTGGGGAGAATCAGTTGAGATGTGAAATACCTGGCTTTGGGCTGGCATATGAATGCTGTGTTTGTTGTTACTGGTTATAATTACAACAGTGATAATGATGTGTGAACCATCAGGTTTGTCTCTCTTTCTCAAGCTTGGAGTTTTAGCTTTTAATTGGAACAGATCACATTTCAGTGCAGAACAGTCATAGAAATAGTCAAGTAAAGCTTATTAAACTATGCTAAATTCTTGGGGGTTAATTTCATTTTAAGTATCATCTTAAAGAGCTGAACTCAATCAGGGTAGGCTTAGATTGGTTGATGACTCCTGGAAATTCCTTGGTGCTACCTCAGAGTGCATTCAAATCTATTTCCCAAATCCATCCCCTTCTCCTCCCAACTTCCATTACTTCCTTGCCAATATGACACGCACACAAGGCCCCTCAATATTATTGCTCACTTGGGGGTAGAATTGTTACAATCTTAGATTTGCCCTATTGATCTTTCATAGCCGCTCTGCCACATTCTGTATTTAACCAATAAAGATAGTGTAAGTGTAAAATATTCAACAAGGCTTAGTGATTTATTATTCATGGATTCTAATCAGTGTAGGTAAATTAGATAGACATAGTATGGTTTAAACTATAGAGTCATTATAGGGCTCCCCCCAGTGTTAGATAGTAACCATCAATTCAAAACAGTTCAGTTGAAAGACCACCATCCATTGCTAAGAGTTAGCCAAAGTGCAGTGCCTTCTCTGTTATGTGGCACTGTGAGCGACTACGCGGTACGGCTGATCCAGCAATAGAATCCACTGGACGGACCCTTGGCAATCAGTGACTTAATTTTTACTCTTTGATGACTATATTTGTTGGTGTATAATGCACACTCGCAAACAATTTACACGATTTTCTTGGGGGATATAACATTGCATCTTATCATAAGTGATTACAGTTGAGAGTTATGTTGTTGCTTTTCACATCTAGGAGTGTACTTGTGGATGCTCTTTCATTTAGATTTTGATATTAGCTCAGATCAACCAGACAGTTAATCGTTTGAGAAATGAATCTAGTGGGGATCACGAATGTTGAGAGTGAAGTGAAGTGAGATGATGTGAATTTCTTCTGCTCTCAGGTGTGCCCTGTGTTCAGCACCATGGTGAACTGTCTTTGGAGGAGAATGAGTCTGTTTTATATTTTCATCTAGAAATGATAAATGCACTTCAGAGATCCAAGACAAGCAGAAGTGGGAATTTTGTCCTTTCACAGATGTGGAGGACAGGCACGAACAGACTGGAAGGTGGAAATGTGTGACCGAGAGTGAAGGAGGCTGTCCAACCCCTCAGCAACCACCACCCACGTCTCGGTTGGCTTTTGTTTTTCTTTTTCTGGCATTTCCTGTGCAGAGCATTTTTTGCAGTTTAAAAAGAATCACTTTGAAAAAAGAAGCTAACTGCTCCTATAAGTGGGAGAAAAAAATGACATAGAATTTTCAAAGAATTCATAATAATTATTCAGCAATCTGCCCAATATATTTTAATGGTCTTGAATTTGTACAATTATTAAAGATACAGAAGTTTGATTTTAATTATTTATCAAAGATTTGTAATATTTGTGAGATTTTAGCATTTGCCAAAGTGTTATTGAAATCACTCACAAATCTGAAGGTTGTACTGTAGTATATTCAGAAGAAAAAGAACCTATAAATCATAGAAAATTAGTAAAAGTCCAAAGAATCTTAAATGCATTAGACATTTAGTTTATAGTTACCTGTAAATAAGGGATCACTTTACAGAGGGACTGTCCGAAGAACCAGGTCTCGGTGATGTCCACAACCAGTGTGGCTGGGAGGCAGGTAATGGTCACAAGCATATCAGCCAGAGAAAGGTTCACTATGAAGTAGTTGGTTACTGTCCTCATGTGGTGGTTCTTCCACACTGCCACACAAACTGATTTGCAAAGAAAATGGAATATTAACTATTATGGACTAAATGTTTATGTCCTCTTGACATTCACATTTATAGCCTAACCCTCAACTAGGAAGTGGGCCTTCACCAGACCTAAACCAGCCAGAACCTTGATCTTGAATTTCTCAGCCTCCAGAACTTTGAAAAATTAAATTCTGTTGTTTGTAAGCCAACCAGGTTATGGTATTCTGTTATAGTAGGCCCACACAGAATAAGACAGTAAACCAAATAAACAAACAAAAACAATAGATACTAATGAAGAAATACTATCAAGCTAATTAATACTCCTATAAAGCTCACCCATGAATATTGAAAGGGAAAGGTATTTAAGGTCATGCTGTGTTTTCACTGAATTGGTCAATCTGTATGAATGCTCAATATACGCTTAAAATCAGTTTGTTTACCTAGTAAGACATTTCTCAATGAGTCATAAGGCTGTTTGTTTACTTTCACTTGACTTTGAATTGTGATTCCCAGAAGTCACACAACAACTTTTTTACTCCTTTTTTTGTTTCCTCAGTGTTCACCATGTGCTAGATAACCAAGAAATATTTACTGAATCCAGGTGAATTAGGAGGCAGCTGTTTTCAGTGAACTGTAGTGTTTGCTTCCTCCACACCATTTACCCTTATCTGATCTCAAACTCTGAATTCAAAATGTGAAAAGATGAAGAGGCTTAAAAGACAAAAGTCAATAATTATTCAGCTCCTGTTATTGCCAAATACTGAGCTACATGGTTCATATACTCAGGTCATTTAATCTGGAGAGCAATCCCAGTGGAAGACATCGTTACCTGCATGAGGTAATAGAGACACGGGGAGTTCATCGGACTTGTCCGAGGATCCGTAGGATTAAACAGTGAAGGGCTGGTCTTTCACTACGCTGGTTGCCTTCTTTTGTGAAAATAAAAGACCTATCACAAAGCACATATATATATTCAGAAATGCAATCCTCCACTCTATTACTCTTGATGCCCTCTAAACATCGCCTTAAATCAAACATACTTTTCACTGCTTCCCCAGCTGATTTTCCCTCACTGCCTTTCAGTATATCCTTATGTTCAAGAGCTGTGCTATCTCACTGAGTTTCTCTTTGTGGAAGGAACACTCTGTCCTTGATTCTGATCCCTCCCTCTGTCTGGTGTGCCTGAAGGTTACATAATCACTGGCTTCAGAATTATATGGGTGCAAGCAGTGCTACCACATACATTGATGGGTTGCTTCACTGAAAGGAACTGTGAATTTGCCTAGGGTATCATTAACCTGCCACAGCTGTCTCCCATACACCCAAATGATGCAGTAATGAGTAACCTTATATAGTGAAGAAATAAAGGCACATTTTGTTAAATTTAAGTCATTGAATGAGGATATCTTTTTGGTAATTATGTTTCATTTATGAAGAGTTTCGTACACTAAAAATGCTTTCACTAGCTCCTGAAGCTCAAATGACCCTTCAGGCACCAACAGATGCTAACTTAATCAAATACCTGAATGTCTGAGAATTTAATTTTGAGAAACTTTACATCTGTATGTAACTCCAGCACCCTGGGACCCTAAAACTCAGGTAAGCTTTATTAGGGTGAACTGTGTTTTATTATCTGAAAATGATGCTGCGGGATGATTTGTTTCTTGGAAATACCTGGCACACGCACACTCTCTCATGCACAAATCCACCCCAGCTGGTGACCAGAACATCATGGCTTGTTACAAGAAAATCCACAAAAGCATCGTACTTCTGATACTTGACCAATAAATTGTCCAAATGATACAATTTTGAAACTTAAAAAAAAAGAAGAAGAAAAACAAGACTGAAAAAATAAAGCACCTCTAGTTTGTCTCCTAATTTTCCATGTTTGGAGATGAGAAATGGCAGTAATAATACATTATGTTTAATCAACATGAAAGCAAGTATTTTTTTCAAATGACACTTTCATACTACTTACTATCTGCCATGCACTGTTCTAAGTAATTTATTAACTAGCTTACGAAGTGTAAACTATTAATATTCCTATTTGCAGGTGGGAATAGTACCTCCTCCTAAGGCTAGAAAGGTTATGGAATCTAGGTAAGAGCAGCTAGTTAAGGACTAGAACTTAGATTTATATCTTATGCATCATGCTACGCCTTTATATTATGCTCTTTATTGAAGCAGATGAAAAGGAAGCTGCCAGCATTGATTTGACAGGAACTTTCACAGCAGTTCATATGGAATTTCAGAGTTGAAGATCCTTCATTCTAACTTGCCATTTGATGCAAAGATCACTTCAGTACTGTGCTATCCTGTTTGGACATTTTTAATAGCAGAAAATTCATGACTTGACAAAGACCTTGACTTCATTTTGCCATGCCTTTAACTACTAGCAAGTCCTTGTTTATGTTGAGGTGATGTCTGCTTTCTTTTTCTTTCTGCTCATGTTTTTTTTCAGAATTGTTCCAGGAACTGAAGGACTAAACTGTAACAGGGGCCCAAACAGGGATTTGCAATGGGGTCCAGCACTCAGGGTGTCCAGGAAATACTAGAAAAAATATATCCAAGATGTCCTCACCCCCACAAGCCTGAGCTGGGGGATGGGATACATGAAGCAGGGCCATTGAGTTGTTACAAATAGCAACAGTTTTGCAGATAACCTCTAGAATGGTCATTTAACATATCTATAACCTTTAACTGGTTTCATGGATATGTTAAACAGCTGTGACCTTGCTTTGAGCCAGGGAAATGGGAGTGAAGTAGCTGGGAGGCAACTTTCCATGGTTACAGAGCCTGCCTAAGAGCTTGGAGATGACTGGCTCCACACCACAGGGCCACACTTGGCCTGACTATGCTGGCAGCTGTGGCCAATCACGGGAGAAGTCGGAAATGGTGCTGAAGATTGGCGCTGGGATTTAAACCCAGGCGTGACAGCCATATGGTGTCTTTTTGGGACCACGCGGCTTGGGCAGAGAAGAACCACTGACTTCTATTTCTTTTTCTGAGATAGGGTACCCTGGACTGTGCAAAGGGGGAAGGAAGGACTGTGTGTTTGTGGGTGTTCTAAAGGACTTTGGGATCTCGGTGAAGACATTAAGTCATTACTCTTAAGCCTGTATAACTTTAAATAAATAATTCCTTTCCTTTTCACCAGTCTCTGGCATTGAGAGATGTCTTTCCCTGGCAGCAGGCAAGGCAAACCTAGTACGGGGTGGGGGGCCCCTTGAGCACAAGGTCGGGTCCATTTGGTAAAAGTATATCATTCACCCCCCCTGGGTCTGTTCTGTAACAAAACCTTATTATTTTTTCTGTATTATACCTCTATTAGTTTCCTAGAGCTGCTGTAACAAAACATAACAAATCAGGCCTTTTAAAACAACAAAAATGTATTGTCTCACAGCTTTGGAAGCCAGAACTTCAAAATCAAGGAGTCAGCAGGGCCATGCTCCCTCCCTCAGAAACCTGTAGAAAAATTCTTCTCTCTCTCCTGGCCTCTGGTGCACGGGTGCCAAATCCGGCCCTCCACCTTTTTTTTTATCCAGCCCGGGACCTTGTTTCCACCCGGTGGCAGCGCTGAGGTCTCACTTAACAGTTAAGGAGTAGTTACATTTATACAGTCCTAAAATTACATTCAGCCCTTTGAAGGCAACTGCCAGGCTGGTGTGGCTTCCAGTGAAAATGTTACCGAACAAGAGGTCCCAGGGAGGGGGGGCAATACAATATTTGGCCCACCTAGGGATGCCAAATATTGCTACACAACAGGGGCCCCTCCCAAGGACAGTATACTAATATCTACTGGGCTCTTCTGTCCGCCACTAATTGGAAAGACATCTCTCAATGCCAGAGATTTGTGAAAAGGACGCAAATTGTTTATTTAATGCTATTTAGGCTTAATGCCTCCACTAAAATATCAAAGTCCTTTAGGGTATACACCTACACCCACACAGTGCTCCCTTCTCCCACTGTCCCAACTCCGGTTACCGTAAATCAGGAAAAGAGCACATGTCCCTTTTTCAGGCCGCTGGCACCCTCAGCTGTGTCACTGTGCAAGATCTCGAGTTAATCCAAAGTACTGTGGTACCCTCTCATGGTCCACTGGCAAGAGTCCTTTGTACCCAGTTCCAGTCAAAGTCTCTGTTGCTTTCCAGGCCCCGCGGCCAAAGGGGGCACCCCAAAGCCGCATGGGCCTCTTCTACCAAAGCTGTAGGGGTCCGCACTCCACCAAAAGCATGTGGCTTTCTTCTTCACCTGGCTGCAGGGATCTCCATTCTGGCAAAGCTGCCTGGTTTTCCCTTTCACCTGGGCAGTTATCGCCTCATGTCCTGGAGCCCATCTTTTCCAAGCTCTCTCGCAGACCTTCTCACTCAGGAGCGCAGCCCCTAGTTTCATCCTCAGTCCCAGCCACTCCCTTCTCCTTGGCTCCAAACTTGGCCACAGCTATTTAACATATCTATGAAACCAGTTAAAGGTTATAGATATGTTAAATAATCATTCCAGAGGTTAGCTGCAAAACTATTGCTATGCAAAACAGCTCTCAATGGCCTGGCTCCATTCGTTTCTTCCCCCTGGGGGTGGGGTGGGGTGGTGAGGACATCCTATATGTCTCTCCATTATTCCTATACACTTTGAATTCTGGACACCATTCCAAATCCTTTTTTTGGCCCCCCCCCCTTGGCTGCACCCTGTATCAAAAATGAGTTTGACACCCCTGCTCTGGTGGTTTGCTGGCAACCTTTTGTGTCCCTTAGCTGGCAGATAACTCCAGTTTCTACCTTCATTATCACACAGCCCTCTTTGGTGTCTCCACCCTTGCATGGCTGTCTTCTTATAAGGACACCAGTCCTATTGGATTTGGGGCCCACTCTGCTGTCGTGTGATATCGTGTTAATTATATCTGCAGTGACTTTATTTTCAAAAAAAGTCCCATTCTTAGGTATAGGGTGTTAGCACTTCAATATCGTTTTTTGAGGAGGATGCAGTTTACATCATAATTGTCCTCTGGTCCCTGAAAATTTGTGTTTGTGTTTTTTTTCTATATGCAAAATAAATTTATTTCATCTGAATAATCCCCAAATTCTTTTCTGCAATTTCATTTCTCTTTTCCTTTTTTAAAAATTATTGTTCAAGTACAGTTGTCTCCATTTTCCCACCACCACTTTCACCCACCCTACCCTCAATCCTCCCCCTATTTGGCCTTGGCCATGGGTCCTTTATACATGCTCCTGGATGACCCTTCCCCATCTCTCTCCTGGTATCCCCCTCACCCCTCCCCTCTGGTTACTGTCAGTTTGTTATTTATTTCATTGTCTCTGCTTGTGGAGAAAAGGGAGCCCAGCTACACTATTGGTTGGAATGCAGACTGGTACAGCCACTGTGGAAAACTGTGAAATTTCTTCAAAAAAACTAAAAATAGAACTGTCTTTTGACTGAGCAGTTCCATTGCCGGGATTACGCCCTAAGAATTTGAAAGAACCTATGCACCTCAATGTTCATAGCAACACAATTTATAATAGCCAAGTGCTGGAAGCAACCTAAGTGCACATCAGTAAATGGACAGATAAAAAACTGTGGTATGTATACACAATGGAATACTATGCAGCAGGAAGAAAGGAGGAGCTCCTGTCCTTCACAACAGCATAGATGGAACTGGAGAACATTATGTTAAGTGCATAGGCAAGGCAGTGAAAGAAAAATATATGATCTCACCTATAAGTATAAAGTAATTAATAAAACAAATGAAGAAGCAAAATATAATCCCCAAATTCTTAACCCATTTCAACATTGGCTTCAAATCCAAAATTTCATTTAAATATTACCTAAGTCAAGAATAGGTAAGATTTTGGGTATGGTCCTTTCAGGGACTTGTGGTCCAGTGACAACTAGAAAATAAATTCTCTGTATTTTCAAAATACAGCTGTGGGACAAGCATAGAGTACATGTTCCCATCCTAAAAGTGAGCAATTAGAAGGAAAAAGGGGTCACCTGTCTAAAGCAAATCTGCAACTCAGTAAGGCAAGTCTCATTAGTTTTAAAATTTAGGGATAATTCTCTGGGGCTTAGTGGTCTGCTCTTCTAGCCCAGCAGGGTAGTGTCCCTGCTCTCTGGAGCCTGTAGGGATGTCCTTCCTTGCCTCTTTCTAGCTTCTGGTGGTTTGCCAGCAATCTTTGGTATTCCTTGGCTTGCAACTCTGTGTTTCTATCTTCACACAGCCATCCTGGATTAGCAGTCTAACCTACTTCGGTATGACTTCCTCTTGACTAATTATATTTGCAATGACTCCAGTTCCAAATAAGGATACATTCTGAGGTCCTGGGGGTTAGAAGTTCATGTTATCTTTTTGTAGGGATACAATTCAACCCATAACAGTAGTCATTTATAGTTGATTAAAGATCACACCTATGATCATACCTCAAGTCTTTGCTTACCCAGGCTAAATATCTCCCAAACTATACTGCTCAACTACAGGTTTTATGCCCCACATCACGCTGGTACCTTTAGCCTGAACATATTCAAGATTGTCAGTAATGGCTAAAAATGAGCTATCTATAACTGTGCACATGTTTCCAAGTGCTATCTAACCAGGGCAGCAAAGAACAGGATGATTGCTTTGGTCAACATCTCTCTATGAAGACACCCTGAGATGGTGTTAGCTTCCCTAATAGCCAGGTCATACTTTTTGAGATTATTTATGTGTACAAGTACTAAAAATTTGTTTTCTGTACAGATGTTTCTTTACTTTTGAATCTTGGGGAGAAAAATTAAAAAATCTATAAAGAACACTATCTACACACTTGAAGAAAATTGAATTTGAACTTTATGTCTATAATCATATGGCGCCATTTTTAAATACTTTAAGTATGGTCTTTACATATATACATTTAAATATTAAAAGACTATGATCATGCCAATTTCTCATGACATTGCTTCTTTGAGCTAAATCTCACCATACCCTTCATATATATTAGCGGGACTTTCTCTCTTATCCCTTGGTCTTTTTATTATGAAAATTCCATACATTACCAGTAGAGATCTCAAAATGAGCTACACACAGATCTAGAACTACACACAGATCTTCAAGTACATGTTTTCAATATTTGTGTTGAACAAATATCCATTTATTCATTTATCCACTCATTCGAACTTTTAAAGGTACAAGGTTAATACTACCTTCTCTTGATAGCACATGAGTTGTATGCAATGTTAAATTCACCATCTTTTCCAAAATGTTTGGTTTGGACTATATATTTCTTTGGAATTTAATATCCTTTATTTTTCTCCCCATTGCCTATGTTTGAAATTTCCTGCTTCTGTAATTTTCTTTCTATTCTTACTGTAAATATCCAGCACATTTCAGTAATTATTAGCTATAATAATAATTAGCTATTATAATAAGACTGCAATAATCTTGTAATAGTTCACCTTGCACCCTGCCTATCTGTATTCCTATCCATTTATCCCTTGAGAGAACTCACTTCAGGTGTAGTAACTTACTCATTTCAGTAAGACCTCTCCTTTTCTTCTTCACTGAGTTAAAAAAAAATAGCCATTCCACCATTAAGTTCTCATTGAACTTGTCCCTACCTCTCACAATGTTGCCCATAAATCACTCAGAGCTACAGCAGAAGTTTCATATCTCACTTGGTATAAACATATTCTATGCCAAGGTCATTGCAAGTGTTATTGCTTTGTTTGTATATGACCATGACCATACCCACTTCAACCCTCTTTTCAATGAATGAAATGCTACCAAAACCATCTGAAAGCAATCAAACAAATAAAAAAGTTTGTTTTACAAAATCAATTAGCCTAACACAATATGGCATCTTTCTTCTTTAAAACCATATTGCATGTTGTATTTTTTCTGATCAGGAATCATAATCTAAACTTATAATGAATTATTATGGGTATTTGTTTATTTTTTCATATTTTCTTACTGGAACAAAGGCTCATTATCATTCTGAGCTGGCGCTTCTCTTTCTTTTACATTCTCAGTTTCAATAGCTTTTCCCCCAACACAAACACTGCCTAGAGCATACTTTGCAATGAATAAATATTCATGGCATGATTTGTTCATGAACCTTTAGTGCATGCTGCCATTGCTATGGTACACTTACCCACGAGCTTCTTTAAAAGGAGAGAAAAGCCACACTGGCTGAATAAAGCCTTGGTTTTCTTCATTGGTCTTTGAGTAAAGTCTGACAAATGACAGAGAACTTAGTGGCTTGTCCATTATTCTCTTGCCTCAAGTTCTTCATACACAACATTCTGATGAGCTTTGGTTGGTCCCAAGACATGAACTTGGTCCTACTTCTGAAATCAGTTTTCTGAATGATCATGATCCACCAATATTAAAGTCCATTTGTAGTGAGTTTGCACTTAAAAGTCTGCCCTCATTAACCAGGTGCAAGGGAGGAATAGTTGAGAGCATAAGGGTAAAAGGACAAAACTGAAGGTGAGAATGAAGTCAGTGAAACTCCAGCTCTAACACAAACTTTAATGAAACATGTCTGAGATGCAGAGATGCCAAGAAGGTTAAAGCCTGTTTATCCTTTCTCTCTCTCCCCTATTTGGTTTACCTCCTCTCCGTCTGTGAGAATCTGAAGATCTGTATCTCCTGTCCTTTCTCCGCAGGACTGACAGATGGAAAAGTGGCTCAGGATGCACGGGCACGTCTGCAGCTTGTGATGTATTTAGA
Organism: Artibeus jamaicensis; assembly: GCF_021234435.1. Classification (NCBI taxonomy): domain Eukaryota; kingdom Metazoa; phylum Chordata; class Mammalia; order Chiroptera; family Phyllostomidae; genus Artibeus; species Artibeus jamaicensis. Next base: position 1,062,836 of record NW_026521859.1, read on the forward strand.
AATAACCTTAGCTATCTTCTTGTTATTTTATGGGCAGAAGGTTTAACTGACTTTCAAAGGGGAAAAGGAAATATTAGTTTAAAAATATCTCCGTCATTTTACTCTGCACTTCAACTCTATTTTTACTTAAGTATCTCTCAGACCCACATAAGGGAGCAGTTACTTTCAATTGCAGATCGATACTAGCACTTGGAAAATTTTAATCTGACACTATATGAGGCGGCGTACTGTTAATCTGTTGGTGGTATATGACTTAGTTAAAAACATGTAAACTGCACAGGGGAGATTGCATCTCCTACTAACCATATACTTATATCTTGAAATATCAAGTAATAATCAATTAAGATATGAAGAGGTAATTATAATGGTATACTGTGTGTTACTGAGCATCTTGAAAAAGATTTATTAAAAATATCAATTTTATTTTAAGGATTTTTAAATTGATTTAATTTCTGTGACATTAAAATAAGGTATAGATGTCATACCAAGTGAAATAGGCCAGGCACAAAAGGACGATGATGGTATGATTCTACTTATGTTAAGTACTCAAATTCATTAAGATACAAAGTAAAACGGTAGTTGCCAGGGGCTGAGAGGAGAGGAGAATAAGGGGTTATTTTGTAAGGAAGTCAGAGTTGCTGTTTTACAAGATGAAAAATGCGCTGGAGGTGTGTGGTGTTGGTGGTTGTCCACCAAGGCGAATGTACTTAATGCCACTGAACTGTACCCTTAAAACCTGCTAAAATGATTAGTTTTAAATTACATATATTTTATTACAATTAAAAAATCAATTTCAATGCAGAAGGAGGCTATAAAATGGAGAGTAAAGTTTTGAAACATGATAATGTCCCTCAGTAATTTTCAACACAGAATGTTAATGCCTGGGAGTAACCTTAATTCCTTATTTTATGACGTTTTAAAATTCACAAACCACTAAAATAGTTAAAACACAATTATTAAAAAATACTATATTCCAAATATGAATGACCATGTTATAGAAAATTATGTGTGTGTAAAATTATAGACTATGTGTATAAAAATCATACATATATGACTTTTATATTTGATTTGAATTATTTATGGAATCAAAATATTTAGGTTGTGGTATTATATTTAAGATATACTAGTAAAAGATTGTACACTTAAAAAAATTTAATTTGCAAATATATGCATACAGATTTGTGTGATAATTCTTTGATTGTCATTTGCTATGCTACACTCATATAAAATGATAAATAAACATGTCAGAAAACATCTTTAGAAAAATACTGTAGTTCCACCCTGTGCCACAAAGTGTCAGTGAAGGCCTTTAAAACTGCTTGCCCTGTCCACTCAGGGAAGAGTTCTAAACATCAAAGTAATTTAATATTCTTTATAGTATATAAATGAATCTATTTTTCAAGTGTGATTTTCTAGACCAAATACATTTTTTAAAATGATAAAATGGCAAACATCGTCTCAATTAAATACCAATGAATGAGTTAAGGTGACCTAAAATGATTTGTCTAATGTAAAACAACAAATAGAACAATCAAATACCTGTGGGAAAAAGCCTATCCTTCACTCCCATGAGAAAGCACGTACAAATGAAGTCATCCAGAATCATTTCAGAATATAGATTGAAGAAGTGGGGAAGTTGACTAATAGTCCTAAACAGGCATTACAAACTCTGTGTGAAATCCTAAGGTTTTTTCTCTCTTTTTCTCACCTTCTTTGCACCCCACCACTCTGGCATTGGCTCTCCTTCCCATTTTTAGTATTGCAGCCTTCTCTTCCTGGGCCAACATGCCAATATGCCAAGTGCAGTCTCCTGTTCTCCACCTCCACACCTTGGCAGGATGTCTATACATCTCTCTGTGCTCAGAAGAACAGCAGGCAAATGTGCCACCACTTTTTTTTACAACTCTGACAGGTAGGACACTGCCAAGAACCACATCTGTAGTGTAAAATGTGCCACACAAAAGGTTATGGAATGATAACAGAAAGAGAACTTTTTAGAAAGTTACTGTAGATGCACACACATGTCTAAAATGCATTTCAGTTTTTGTTTCCTCGAGAAAACATAAAAGTCTATGATTTGACAAATATGTGTTCATGGGCACCTGCTCATTACATTAATGTGGCCAGAAATTCTCCTAGAGACTAACTGATGTCACTGTGGTATCGATATCAGTGAGGCGGTGTGGGGAATAATTAAGACTCCACAATTAACAATTCAGCTGGAAAGGGATTTACAAAAACAGTATCTTCACACACAGATGGGCCGGGAGAGACTGTGCATGGAAGAATAAAATTCAAAAAAGATAATTATAGAAATCAAGTCCAAAAAAATTCTTCAGAGAGGAAGAGCATAGTGAGGGGAGTGGGAGACTGGGCGTGGTTCCTCGTAGGGAGAGGCTCCCTCCTGGGCACCAAGGCTTTTCTGCATGGAAGGAGCTGTCAAAGACCAAAACAGCACTGTTACTAATAGGCACTCCTAGTCACGGCTGGTCTGTAGGGAACTTTAGGGGAGTGGAAGGGCTCCAGGGTCTTAGAACCTGCAGTTCCATTGATGGCTACATCTAGTAGCTATGTTTCACTTCTGTAGAATTTGTGTATAGAGGAATACAACTTCCTGGCTACCCATGTCTTTTTACTCTTTATAGGTTAAGTCACTGAAGGTGCCTGTTGGCACTGCAGCCTCTCAGAACCCCATCTGGATCTCTGTGCTCTACTCAGAGCTGTGCAGATACATGGTCAGCCTCATCCTCGGCCCCTTGGCACTAATTAACACTCACAAGCAACCTATGCTTCTCATGACATCTGACTTCTGTTTATCTTCAGCCTGAAATCTGGATACAGTTCTATAATTTTCATTGCTGGATAGTATTTCAGTGTGTGATTATATTACTATTTATCTACTCTACCATCGATGGGCATTCCGGCTGGCTCTAATTCAGGATTATCATAAGCAAGGCTGCAATTAACATCTTTGTCTATGCTTTTTGACAGGCATTCGTATGGGTTTCTGTTCATTATATATGTGAGTGAAACTGCTGTCACAGAGTGTGTGTGTGACCACAATTACCACACAATTGCCAAAGAGTTCCTAACTGCCATTGAAGTCTCAGTTTCTACCCTCACAAGTGAAGGTAAGTGTCTCCAGTCACTATTTTTGCCAGCATTAGGTACTGTCCATCTTTTTCATGCTATCGTTGAACATTTTTATGTTTATTGGCTATTTGGAAATAAAAAAGAACATTAGTCTCCAGGGTATGTGTTATTTTAAAAATCATATTAAAATTTTATAAGCATGTTGATGGCTACTGTAGATATAATTTCTTTTAAAATTAACATGACAGTTCCCTGATTTAAATCTGTACTTGTTTTAAAACTTGGTAGCCTTCAAATTGTTGCAGCTATTTTCCTCTCCTCTTCCTACTGTACTTTGTCAATTTTTGTTTTTTATCATCTAGTATAGTTTATTTTTCCTAAGCTTATGTCATTTTAAAAGAACCTATATTTTATCATTTTTTAAAAGGATTGTATCTATTTATCTTTAGAGGGGAAGGGAAGGAGAGAGGGAAAGAAATATCAATGTATGGTTGCCTCTCGTAGGTCCCCTGCTGGGAACTGGCCTGCAACCCAGGCATTTGCCCTGATTGGGAACCGAACCTGGATCCTCTGGTTCACAGGCTTGCACTCAATCCACTGAGCTAGAACCAGCCAGGGCTATTTTACCATTTTTATTTTCAAAATGCAGGGCCTCTACTCTGAATATAGTAGATATACAATAAATGTTTGCTAAGTGATTGCTTGATTGCATAAAATTTGCATGATTCAGATTTTGTTTTTTACATTAGAAAATTTATCATGACTATCTAATCTTGAAAAAGAAAAAATTCAATATATGTAAACTGCAGAACCTACTTCCACTGCGGCATTTTGTCAGTCTGTTGACACACATCCCCGACACAGTTGGTGTGTAAGAGTGGCATGAGTAAAGACTGGAAACAATGGAATGACCTTTCAGAAAACAGAATGGACCACATTAAATGTGTTTGCACCTATGCTAAGCACTGAAAGTGCTTCCTTTCCTGCTGGGGCACAGGTACATTATAATTATGAAAACTTCAAACTCTGCTACTAACCATTTTGATTTCTGTTTTATAGTAATTCATGATTAATGGACATAAGTGAATCTGCTACTTGCTTAACTTTACTAAATAATTTTAAATCATATTTCATTTCCTAGCTCTGAATATAGTTACAGTAACTGAGTAAGTAGAAGAAAAAATTATTTGTATCTTCCCCAAATATTACTAATTTTAGGCTACCCAGGATTATGACATTTAAATGGTGTTTGATAATGTTGTACAATAACCCTTGTTAAAAAACTGGCTAATAAATTTTGAAAAATGAACTTTTGTCTCCCATGTGGCTATATCTCACTACTCTTAAGTCATAAAACATTGAATTCTTCAAATCACTGCTAAAAGTGTGGAGTGCTATAAAAATAGTGTTTTCTGAAAGAAAAAAAGAAAGCCTGGTTTTTAAATGATCATACCACTTGTATTATAAATATTCTCTTTAAACAAAAGGTAAAGATAATATATTTTAAAGTTTATTTTTTAAGATTTTATTTATTTTTAGTGAGAGGGGAAGGGAAGGAGAAAGAGAGAGAGAAACATTAATGTGTAGTTGTCTCTCATGTGTCCCCTCCTGGGGACCTGGCCTGCAACCCAGGCATGTGCCCTTGACTGGGAATCAAACTGGCAACCCTTTGGTTTGTAGGCCTGTGCTGGATCCACTGAACTAGACCAGCCAGGGCTATTTTGGAGTTTAAAAACCTAATTAAAATTCCAGCTTCAATATCCTTTAGCATTTGGGGAAGTTACTTAATCTCCCTGTGCTTCAGGTTTGACATATATCAGATTAAGATACCTGTACCTGTGTCCACAAATTGTTTTAATGAATATACAAGTACGATACAGCGCTTGTGATATGAATCCACTAAAAATTATATTTTTCAACAGAGTGAAACTTAATAAAATTCTGCACAAGTTATCTTTGCCATTCAAAAACAAAGACATCTAGCACTGGCTATTTTTAAAATTTCACTAAAGATTCTGATCTGTATTTGATAACTAAAATTTGATTTGCAATCAGTGATCAATAAACATTGCATAGTTTTAGGGCTCATGCTGAATAAGGTAAGGTAACATCCTTTTAGACAGCATGTCAGAGAAAATGAGGTCTTTCAATTTCAACTGTATGCAAGGAGAGAAGAAAACAGGAGTGTCCACCTGGCTCTCTCTTCTGGACATCAGGAGCAAGGGCATAAATGGCCACAGCTGCTCTAAACTCACATCCCGTGGGTTCAGTGAGAGCTCCCAAGGAAATAGGAATTGCGTGGTGAATTTTAATAAGTGAATATGTAAAGACTGTATTAATTAATTGCCCATTTGACTAAGTAATATTCATACCCCCGTGAATGGATATGAAAGTGAATTACATGCAAATGAATGTAAATAGTTGCACATTGACAAAGAGGGGGTGCTTTCTGAAGCAACTATTAGTATTGTTAAGCTTCTAATTATATGCTGAGGCCAAATGTTTCCGTTAGAATAGATCTCAGAAATAAAAAAAATAATTTGATATACAAAATTGTGTTTAGGAAAATGGGGCAGGACACATCTGTTCCATGGAAGATGTTAGACAATTAACAGCAATGGAGAAATTAATCATAGTAGGAGGAGCCGGGTGGAGGTGAGAAGATTGTGGGTTTTAATTTGGACATTTAAAATATGATGTGCTTAAGTAACATACATCAGGAAATGCACTGTGCTGTACTGAAATTTAGAGCAATGACAACAAAATGTATGACAGGACATTTACTAAAAGGAGGAATTGTCAAATAGCCCATGTTGGCTTTTCTTTAATTTGTCATTTCACCCTGGTCTTGACGATGTATTCCCTTTAATGGCTGAGTTCATTGCTTTTATTATTTTTATTTAATCATTTTTGGTTAAATAATACTTTATAACAACTGAATCTGCCATATTAAAGTCATACATTTCTAAATTGAAAAGACACAAAATAGATAATTTTTTAGTTTTAAAACAATGGCTTTTACAAATCTTTGCTTTCTTTCCTTTAAACACTGCAGGTAGCATAGTTTAAATTAGAAATCAACAACCCTGACACTTTCAGTTGTTAAAGTAGGTGTTCCTTTTAATTCTGTTCTCCATTAATGCAAACAAGATCCCCTGTATAATATTATAAAGATATTTTATTTTTGCTTCTCTTCTTAAAAAAGAGTATTTGCTATACTTTGAGTGTGGCCGCATGCAAAGGTCAACTATATAGTAAGAAAACCACATGAAAACAAAGAATTTCATGCAATGTCTAATTTTGTTCCATTAACTTTTAAAAAATAATAAACATGGATAATGAAATTTTTGCTGGTCGAAGATTAACAGTACCCTTAATAGAACATCGAAGTCTATATTTATTATTTTAAAAATAAGAAATTGTTATCTATAAACTTTATGCACTTTTGCTTAGTTATTAAAATATGTGTAGATGACTAGTATAAGTAAGACATTGACTGGACCATTTTTTTTTCAGAGCAAAAAAATGTGCCTTTATCTTGGTGCTTACTCATACCTCACCTTGTGAGATATGACACCCTGGTCTGGAAGAGGCATGGGAAAGAGCCTAGAGACATAGATGTTATGGGAGGTGGCAATTACCTGAGCTAATCATGGAACATATTTAATTACCTAATCTTTCTCACTGAGTCACAACCCTCAATAAAAGACTTGGTATATAGAGGTGAAGTAAGTTCTCTATCATTCCAGGCATAAATGCTGAAACTGGGGTAAGGAGGGAGTGGCTGGTTCTGATGTCAGGAAAGTACAGGGACTAATATGTAGAATGGGCTTTGGTCTCTCTGCCTAGAAATGAACTAGAAGGGAAGTCTTTGAAATTTATATACTAATATATGCTATTATGCTGTGCATCCCTATGCTAAGTGATGATAAAATATGTCCTGATATTATCTCTTCAATACTCGCCCCTCCACATCTGTGGACATAAATTCAGGAAAAGTAATGTCATTTCTATAACTCATCTTTTAATTAACACATATTAAACATTTTAAAATTCACTTTCATTGATTAAATCAATTTTATTTACATTCATGCATAAACTCTTCTTTAATTCATATTATACATTTTTAGGAAATTCTCAGGGTTTCTGGATTAGGGAATTACTACTATTGGTCTATGAACTATACTTTGAGTAATGTGGCTCTAAGGACCCTGTCATGCAAAGGTCTTTCTTGTAACTTTGTTATTATTAGTGTTACTAGAACTATTAATACAAATAGCACCCATGAAAACAAAGTATTTATTAAATTTATAGTCAGTGGTCAAATTTTAGTAGTTTATTATCTAGATCTATACTACAAAATTTTAAATGGAATGGAGAGACCTTAAAAAGGTTCCATGTGTTGTAACGTTAAAGAAAGTCATTTTAGAAAAAAGGCAGACATTAAATTGTTCAATCTAAAAAGGTTTAGGAATACAAGTGAACCTGTGTTAGAAAGTTGCTTCCACTTGATCCAGCAAATAGAAGGAGACTCCACAGAAAAATGGAATGTAGATGAGACCCCAGGGCTGGTTGCTACACAAGACAGGGGCATGTTACTCAAAAACATTTGGTTCATGTGAAATGTCTACCAGCATTAGAACTAGTGGCATATTAAGAAAATCACTGTGGTTCCAATGAGACAAAAGGAACATAAAGATTATTATGGCCCTGACTTTTCAACAGTCACAGACTGTAAGATGCAGAAAGTCCTAACATTTCAATCTACATTCCAATCTAAAGATGCTGTGAAACAGCATCACAAACTGCATTTATGTGCTCAGGGTGGCCACACCCTACAATACCATGTATTGACCTTTTACATCTTGATTTTTGCTTGTTAAACTTTATTCTTTCTAAATTAGAACTAAAAATTCATTGTTCTCCAGGTTTTAATATCCTTCTTGGAACATACAAATTTCAAACCTTTTGTCTTCCCCCATTCTTCTTGACCTATTTCCCCTGGTCCTCTCATTATTCATGTTATAAGTCCACATATTCCTTCTGCTGTGATTCTGTTATTCATCACTGTCCTGGTAATTCTCTTACTACTTCAACCATGACTTGTGTGTTTGTTCTGAGTCTTAGCTGACTCCCTCCTCCTGTCTGTTTTCACCATAGTGCCTTAAGCCTGAACAAACCAACCTACTGAATCATCTTTCATACTCTAACCAGTGTGCAAATAACCTTCTGTTTTCTAACTGTCAAGTTGCTGTGTGTTGAATAAGTAATAATTGTTATGATCATATATCTTCTCTGAACTCTCTGTCCAGGATTTTGATATCTTCATTATTTATATTTATCTATACTTCTAAATCACATTTTACTTTTAGTTTAATTCCATTTATCTTTCTTTGTTCTCCTTTCTTGGTTCACAATAGAAATTGACTCATCATTTATAATTCCCCACAATATTTTCATATATATATATGTACGTATATATTATCAATTATGCCATTACAGTTGTCCCATATCCCCCCTTCATTCCCCACCACCCTGCCCACCCCCTCCCAGCCACATTCTTCCCCCTTAGTTTATGTCCATGTGTCATAAGTTCTTTAGCTTCTACATTTCCCACACTACTCTTGCCCTCCCCCTATTTTTTCCTCACTGTTTATTCTACTTATTCTCTGTACTTTCTCTCCCCTTCTCCTCCTCCCACCCCCCTGTTGCTAACTCTCCATGTGATCTCCATTTCTGTAGTTCTGTTCCTATTCTAGTTGTTTGCTTAGTTTGTTTCTGTTTTTGTTTTAGGTGTGGTTGTTAGTAATTGTGAGTTTTCTGTCATTTTACTATACATGTTTTTTATCTTATTTTTCTTAGATAAGTCCCTTTAACATTTCATATATAAGGGCTTGGTGATGATGAACTCCTTTAACTTGACCTTATCTGAGAAGCACTTTATCTGCCCTTCCATTCTAAATGAAAGCTTTTCTGGAGAGAGCAATCTTGGATGGATGTCCTTTCCTTTCATGAGTTGGAATACTTCTATCCAGCCCCTTCTTGCCTGCAAGGTCTCTTTTGAGAAATTCGCTGACAGTCTAATGGGAACTCCTTTGTAGGTGACTGTTTCTTTACCTCTTGCTGCTTCTAGAATCCTCTCCTTCCAAGATTTTAATCTTGGGAAGTGTAATTATGATGTGCTTTGGTGTGTTCCTCCTTGGTCCACCTTTTTAGGGACTCTCTGAGCTTCCTGGACTTCCTGGAAGTCTATTTCCTTTGCCAGATTGGGGAAGTTCTCTTTTATTATTTGTTCAAATAACTTTTCCACTGTTGCTTTTCCTCTTCCCCTTCCCCTTCTGGTACCCCTAAAATTCAGATATTGGAATGTTTAAAGATGTCCTGGAGGTTCCTAAGCCTCTCCTCATTTTTTTTTGCATTCTTGTTTCTTTATTCTTTTCTGTTTGGTTTCTTTCTTCCTTCTGGGCCACTTTATTGATTTGAGTTCCAGTTTTCTTCCCATCACTATTGGTTCCCTCTGCATTTTTCTTAATTTCACTTAGTGTAGCCTTCATTTTTTCATCTAATTTGCGACAAAATCAATCAGTTCTGTGAGTATCCTGATCACCAGTGTTTTGAACTGTGCATCTGATAGGTTGGCTATTTGTTGGTGGCTTAGAATTATTGGCTTTGGGGCTTTGATTTGTTCTTCTGTTTGAACCATTTTTAGTCAGGTTGGGGCTGTTACATATGAGGGGCAGAGCCTTAGGTGTTCACCAGGGTGGGGCAACCCAGTGGCTGGGTTGTGACACTGTATGTGGGGGCAGGGTCAGAGAGGAAACAATAGTGCTTGCAATCTCTCTCAGATTTCAGTCCCCTCTGCCACTCCCCACAAGCAAATTAGGCCTTTCTGGTGCTGGTTCCTGGGTAGGTGGGCTTGTGTACATTCTAGGACCCTGTGTGTCTCTAACAAACTCTCCTGTGAGACTGGGAGTCTCTCCTGGCACCTCAACCCCTGCAAGTTTTTTGAATCGGTGCTTTTAGGCTTTATTTTTCATCAGTGGGCCCTGGGTTGCATGGTCTGTCTCTGCCCATTTTTTGCCTGGATTATCTGCATGCGAATGCGTGACCACGGTCAGCCAACCACTTTGCGAGCCTGACTGTGTTTGCTGGTTTCTTCTTCTCACCTGGGTCTGGAAACCACCATTTTCGCCTGTTGGGAACCCCTCTCTGCTGGCTGCGGACTCTGCCCCTCTTACCAATCTGGATGAATGGTTTGTTGTCAAACATCCCTATGGTTCAATTTTCTGTCTGTTATGGTTGTTTTTGTTTCTAAATCTTTATTGTCCTTAAATTTGGTTGTACGAGGAGGTACAGTATTTCCACCTATGCCTCCATCTTGGCCGGAGGTTCTCCCTCGCAACATTTTTCTTATCAAGTGTAACCAAGAGCATCTGCTTTGAATCAAACACTATACAACATGGAGAAACCGGAGATGATGAAGAACCAGTCCCCAGAATAGTATGCTTTTCATGGGAATAGAAAACTACTGTAGAAACACACGAGGGCAGTGAATAGTCAAATATTTGTTCTGCGTGATTGGCTAGGTATATTGTAAAAGAGAGTTCTTCATGTAGTACCAAATCCCCCACTCAAACACCTATCTTAAAACATTAATGCTTTTTGGAGTGCAGAACACTAGGATGAGATTTTATGTGGTATGCACACAAACACACACATGTTCAAGAAATGGGGGAGAGAAACTGGAGTGGGGCATCACTGGACTCTGATTCAGGTTCCAACACGTAATAGCTCTATGACTTTGGTAAACCTATTTTAATAACCTAATAACAATGGGGATATTAATTTGTACCCCAGAGAATTCATGTAAAAATTAATTACAGTAATGTATGTTGATATCTCCATGAATGTATCTCCAGTAAACAATCAATAAACATTTGCCCACTGAGTGGTATTAAGGATATTACTAGTATATAACTTTGGCTAGTCACTTAACCTCTCTTACACCCTATTTCTAACACCTCAATATAAATAGTGCTGACTTCATAGAATGCTGTTAGGGCTAAGCGATGAGATCCAAGTAACAGAACAATGCCTGGCATCTAATAAAATATCAGTAAATATCAATTATAATGATTCGATTATGCTAATTTTCTATTGTTTTGTAGCACCCATATTTAAAAATTTAAATTCTATCACTTTTGTAAAATAGATGCATTACATTTGAAATAGAATGTTACATTTTTAATGAACAGAAAAGCTTTAGTAATCCCCACATCCTGTTTTCTTGAGTTATTTTATATTGCAAAAATCTGTTGGGATTTGGTATCACACCACGATCTGTACAGTTCAGACGCTGAACATATTCCAGTGAATTTAGGTGTCTTTATATTTTCTTTATGCCATAAGGATATTTTTTCTTTCAGAGTTCATCCTCAACAAATAAAATTTATTTTAGGGCAATTTAATTCATTTTACATTGTAATATAGGCTTAATGAAGACCATGAAGCCACAGAAGGAAAAAGAAAAAGAAAGAGGAGAATAAGAAAGGAGAAAATCAGGAATAATGGAGAAGGCATGAGGACCAGCGCCCTCTAAATATATATCTATTGGTGACATTTGATATCTATTGTCTTTGTAAATCTCCCAAGGATTCCATAACCCAGTGTTTCTGAGCTTAAAAGCACCTTGTTCCCCCTTCCCTTACACACTGAGGCTCCACTGGGGAAGAAGCACAAACCAGCCTAGGCTGTCTTTCTTTCATTGTTGTGGTGGATACCAAATGAACATACTGTTGTCAATGATAAGCATATGAATTAGGATTTACCAAACATATCAAGTACACACAGACCCTCATATAAGGCAAAAAATGTCAAAGACATTGAATAGAAGCTATACCTAACAGGAGTTATACTTAACAGAATTATACTTTGTTTCTGTTGATTAAAAAATTATTGCAATTTGACTATAGTGTAATGTTTAAATGCATTTACAGTTAATTATAACATCATTCTTTGTACATTTGAAAAATGTAAATATATGTATATAGGATTATAATACACTGCATTGCCATTTCCAGGTACTGGAACACCGGTGAATGAATAAATGGGAGTGACTGAGTTGTGCTCACATTTTTTTCCTCTGTGGCTTGTACATGTTCTGGAACATACCATAGTAGAACCTTTCAAGAAGCATTTACTGAGTTATTTCTTTTGGCTACAGAGCTCATACTTACAACAACTCATGCCTTTGGTTCACCATTTGGGACTAGAACACTACTCTTCTACTCGGGATGGTCAATGATTCAACTCATTAATGGTTGAGAATGAGAATGAGGACATTTTTTTTTAATTTAGGCTAAAAAAATAACTACGGAGATTATATGACCATATGCACCATTTTGTAAGTCATGTTTCTGTTTGCATATTTCTATAATAAAGTTGTAGAAAACTTATGTGAGTGCAAGCTAATACTCTACACTAATTGTCTCATTCTAATTCTAACTTTTTTATTCAACAGTATTAATATTTAGATGCCAAAACTATTAAAGAAAACAAAATATTTTTTTAAAATTCTAAATTTAGAGTAAAGAATACAAGATAACTCTAAATCTGAAAAAAAATCTCTCATCATTTAAATAACTGATAAAAAAATTCAAAAACTATAACACAGAAAGGACTAAAGTGATAAAAGATCAATAGGTAACAAATCTAGAGTTAAGTATAAAAACCAGTATAATATAAGTAACAAAAGTAATGATAAATGCATAGAAAAAGAGCCATTCTGACCCTAGTCTACTAACAATGATTTTGCCAGAATGGTTTGTTTCAAAAAGTTAATTAGGATAAAAGAACATCAAACAGAGGAAATTTGTCCCATTTACTGGTCTAAAAATCTCTTCAGGAAGTTTCATAGGTGATGCTGTATTTTTAGTCCATGCTTACAGGATGCTCATAATTCAGAGAAGGCATAAAGAAGGGTTGAATAAGGGCCTATTCACCAAGTTAACTAAATGGACTGTTGTCACAAATGAACCAAATCTACTCACTGAGTGACATCACTTAGATATAGCTCAAAGGATTCCTGGTGCTAATGGAGACTTTAACAAAATGTCAAATACAGTGTCAATAATTTAGGTAAATTAACTAGTAGTTCAAAAAATGAGAAATAAATTGGAAAATGTATTAGAAAAAAACTTTATATATACTCTGCCTCAGTAAAAATTCCCTAAAATAACAATAGAGATATATTAATAAATAAGTAGACTCTACTATTTCTTTTTTTTTTTACAGCATCTCATGTGAACTCAAATTATTGCAGTGACATTTGGCAAAGTCTTTAGCAACTGGTTCTTTTTTTAGTTGTAGTAAAAACCACATAACACAAAATCTATTGTCTTAAAAAAGTTTAATGTACAGTAGATTCAGATATGTGGGACACGTGCTCTGACTCAGTCTTTTCTTGGGGTGAAGCTGGGCTGGGGGTTGTCACATGTTTGTCCCACACTGATCTGGGGGAGGGACTATGGTGAGTGACTACATGATAACCCAAACACTGACATTGTTCTCAGGGGCCCCACCTGGTTCCCTTTCCTACCAGTGCTTCAATTCAGGCAAATCAGAAACAATTCCTGTAGGCAGTCCCTGAAATCTGTATGTCTCAGCCTTCTGTTTTTTCCCAAAGGGACATTAGGATCAGGGAATTTCCTTCCCTTGCTCTGCTGTGAGTCAAGAGGGTGAAATATGCTGAGGGAGTACCACAGATTTTCCTGCCAGTTTTGATATGGCTCATTTTGTGTCTGCTTGAGATGCAGGAGCTTGTTAATTGTTTTCTGAATTTCTCACGAAAGAAATTGGTCCATGTATTGTCATTGAGTTGGCATCTCTTTTGGGTGAAGAAGAGTAAGGCTTCCTATTCTGCCCTCCAGTTGATATATATCATCATCCAATTTCTGGTTCAATTTTAATTCTCCTCAAATTTTTAACAGGTTGCAAGACCCACTGAAAATCATCTACATAATTGTAGTTTGCTTTACATGTTGATAATTTTAAGATGTCACAGGACTGTCACCTTATTGAAACCTGACCTCTACTACAAAGCCAAGAACCCTTTGTTCTCCACAAGGCTCCCCATGCTTATTTTCCCCTTCACTCCATTCTACCTTCTCTAGCTCCCCAACACCTCAGGCCATTACATTCCACACTGGCCATTTCTTATTCCCACCCAAGGTTTGACCTTATCTTGCTGTTTTTTTTCCTTGTCTGCTCTCTCTCTTCCTACTTCTCTTTCCTTTCATGTACTTAAATTTTATTCTCTCCCCTGAAAGGCACCCAGTCAAAATCTGATCCATTCTGAATAGAAAAAGAGATTTACAGTTATGACACCAAGAAAATAGCATAGGAAGTTACCCCACTGAACACATGAACACCCTGGTAGTATCTTTTCTGAGACTTTCAAACTAGGTAACCCCTCGTCAGGTATGAGATGTGTCCAGAAAAAAGTTCAGTCATTGTTAATATAACAAGATTGATTTGTGTGACATTAATATAACCTGGCAGCAAGGAGAGTGGACTAGAATGCACATGTGTGAACAATGACAACTTTACTATACTAGTCAGTGGGGGTGGTAGATGCCACTGAGTGAGCATGTGTACTGTGTGGCCATCACATTCAAAATGACTGAGTGAGTAGAGCAAAAAATCTGCATCAAATTTTGGGTGAAGCTTGAACATTCCTCTGTGGAAGCTATTTGGATGAGTCAGAAGGCCACAGCTATGGGCAACTGGTGATTGGCAGTTTCATCACAACAACATGCCCACTCATGTATCACATCTCATGCAGAGTTTTTTGGCAAAACATAAAATCACCGAAGTGACTCAGCCCACTACAGCCCAGATTTGGCATCCTGGAACTTTTATCTTTTCCCAAAACTAAAATCACCTTTGAAGAGGAAGAGAATTCAGACAACAGATAAGACTAAGAAAAATATGATGGGGCAGCTGATGATGATTAGGAGAACAGTGTGAGGCCCCAAGGTTCCTACTTTGAAGGAGACTGAGGCATCACTGTCCTATGTACAATGCTTCTTGTATCTCGTATCTTCATCAGTAAGTGTTTCCATTTTTCATATTATATGGCTGGATACCTTCAGGACAGACCTCTTATATTTTGATTGGACAAAGGGAAGATTGCACATTTATGATACATTTATTTGTAGAGAAAAACTTAAAGTACAAGGACACTTATTATTTAACCAAAATCCTGGTAAATTCTGTCTCAGTCTAGGTCAGCACTTAATAAACTAAAAAGGACCCAGTTTCTTTCTATTATTCCACTCTGCCACTTCAGCACTATTCGTTCTTTTCAAGTTAGTTGTCAGATGATTAAAAACATCTACCTCCAATCTTGGTATCAGATTTTCTCCGTGCACTGAAGCTGGGAAGAGAAAAAAAAAAAAGGTATCTTCTCCTGATGCTGTTTTTGTTTTCCTTTAGAAATCAAAATCCTTATCAAAATCCCTAAAACTGAATTCCCTTTAAATTTCATGTCTAGAAGTTGCTAACATGTCCACCTCTGTGCCATTCATTGGGAGAGGGAAATAGGACTCACATGGTTTCTTTGGAAAAAGCATGTTTCATCACCAAGCTCAACATAATTGGCACTTGAACAAAGTCGGTAAGGAAAAAGATGAAATGACTTGGGTAAATATCTATGTATCTATGTCCAACCCAGTGTTATTTCCAAACATGTGTGTAGTCTTTAGGGATCAACATTTCTCCAATCACACTGGAACCAAACCTCATACTCAAGATAAAATTTCAGCCTTGGAATGAGGTTCTTGGGAACCTATCATTTTCAGTATTGGCATAGAAATTTGTGAACAAATTCTAGACCTTCAGCATGTTCATGGCATGTCAGTAAAGACAGGTATTTCTCTATGTAAACATTAATTAATTTAACATTTGTTGTTTTGTAGTTGAACACTTATTTATGGAGAGACCCTGTGCTAAGCAGGGGCAAGACAGTGTCATTTCTGCTATAACCCCACTCATGCCTAGTGTAAGATATCATTGAATAAACAATAACAATCAAATAAGCAGGTATCATGACATACAGCCCACTACCTTGGAAGTCACTGAAAGTTTTCAGGGGAAGTGATGTTCAAATTGTTACCTAAAGGAGTGGGAATTGGCCCAAAAGCTCCACATCAAGAATGTTATATGTGCAAAGCCTCAACGTTTGAGTGAAATATTGTATTCAATGATCTTAGGGAAATCCATAAAGATAGAGAACAGAATTGGGAAGAAAAGTCATAAGAGGTTGGGCTAGACTATGAAGGCCTCTTAAAAATACCAAGATACTCAGAATTTATCTCCACTCCAGAGCAGACAGAGACAGGCAACAACATAACCCCTAAATTAAATGAGGTACTAAGAAAAATGGAGATCATAGGGAAAAAAGGTCTGTCTTCTACAAATATTTATGCAATATGCTTTTTCCAGAACCAAGCAGAGTATTAATTGCAGATATTTTAGCAGAAATATGAATTATTATCATTTTATGCTTTGCAAAATACTTGTGAGATTGATGGTCCAGGATATTCACTGTTACAAATTTACTGTACTTGCAAAATATTTATTTATTTTCAATGACCTCATTATCAAATGTAGTGATAAAAAATAAAACAGGCTTCATAATAATCTTAAAAAGTTAAAATCATGCCAATTGATGTCCAAAAGGGCTTTTCAATCCAGAAGAATGTGGCAAAGTCCAGTAGTACTGGTCAAGGTCTTTTTGTTGCATTGAAAAAATCAACTCTAGCTTATGAAAATAAATAGAAAGGGTGCTATAAAGAAACAAGCATGTCTTTCAGAGCTCAGAGTCATGTTTATATCTGGCCAAATAAAGGGACTGTGTTCAGGAAGTAAAAAACCATTAGGGCCATCTCTGTAGATTTCATTCTCATTGCTGTCCTTGCTTAACTATTTTTTTCTCTTCTTTTGCAGTACCTGCAGGCTGGGTTTCTCAGATCTACACAGAAAAAAGTGGAATATATGTACTTGTCTTATTCTAATGGGAGTGATGGCAGAGATTAGCCACAGCTTCTCAGTTCATACTATAAACTTAAAAAACATCTGAGGGCCCCAGGGCAGATATGTAGCTTTTGTTTATTCAGCAAGGGTCAGAATCACATACAGGGTATATCTGCTGGCCATCCAGTCCTATCGTTTTGGAGAGCAGGTGTGCCCAAAGCATGCTAGTTTGAGATAGGAATGACCCAAAAGTTTTAATGCAGCACTAACAAAATAAAGACTCCTCTTATCTAATAATTGTGTTATTAATTGTATTTAGTAATTTAAACTATGTAGCCATACTATATCTATTATCATGCCATCCTAAAAATAACACATTTCTAATAATCCTCCTTCTCTATGCACTTTTAATATTGAAGAAGTTATGCTGTGTTACATACTTTCAAATGGTATCAGTCTGAAAAAGAAGCCAAAGGACATTTTCTGGGCAAACTGTTCCATTCAATGAGGTATTCTATCATCCTTTTTGAAGTAAATCTTGTTGATCAATAAACCTTTTTAAATGATACTTAAATAGCATGTTTTTTAGCCTCTTTTCTTATGTGATTTTTTAATATGTCATTTCTGGTAGCCTAGAGATTAAATCATGTCTTATAAAGCATACTGATAATATAAAGAATATAAGTGTTTATAATTTCCTTGGATGCCTCTACTTTAATGGATTTAAAAGACAGCTTGGATTATTTATCATTATATTAACATATCACAAATGTTAATATGCAAAGAGTTAATTTAGAAAACACATTTATAATAAAAGAATCATAGTAAGATAAAAAAAATGTTCCACTTGCAAATATTTCACAGTACTTTACATTTCCTTTCTGAGAGATGCCTCAGCAGCAGTACCCATATCTGGGTTTTGAGTTAGGTCCAAAAGACATGATTTAAGTAAAAATGTAATTGAAGATAGTTCTTGTATTTATTCTAAGTACTCTTAGATCCATTTCAACTTTAGTAAGTAATGCTTTTGCATGAATGCCAATTTAATGCATAATTTTTTCATTTCATAGCTCATCTAAGACTGATATTGATTAAAACATAGCTTATCATTGAGTCCATCTAAATATACCTATAAAATATTTATTATCACTGGATTCTAGTACACATCTAATCTGGAGGTCCTGGAATGCACATCACACCCACACACTAGGGAAGAATGACAGCAGCTTCAAGTATGAGGTGCAACTTCATCCAAATGCACCAGAACAGAAATCAATAGATGATATGGAAAATGACCTCCAGTTACTTTCCTGGTCCTGTCAAAATATATATTCCTGGACTTCCGCCAAGATGGAGGAGTAGGCGGAAGCACTGCACCTTCTCACACAACCAAGTTTAAAAACAACAAAGTTTTAGCAACAAAAACACAGCCAAACCACAGAAAATTGAACTACACAAAAGTCTGAAAATGACGAACCCTTCAGCCAAACCAGTAAGAGGGGCAGAGTCAGCAGCAGAGTGAGGTTGAGCAGGAAAGATCCACCAGACTGACCTGGGTACGTAACCCAGGTGCGCCAGCAGCCGTGGGCAGATCCCAGGTGTGGAGCAGCGGGCGGACCCACTGAGGGCTGATCGGGGTCACACATTGGCACGCAGATAAACCAGTGAAGGAGTGAGCAGTGAGACTGACCGCTCAGGCCCCAGCAGCAGAAAGTGGCAGAGGGAACCACCGCCATTGTCCCTCTCTGACCCCGCCCCTACATACAGCATCACAAACCAGCACCCTGGGTGGCCCCACCCTGATGAACATCTAAGGCTCCGCTCCTCATACCTAACAGGCATAAACAGATAAAAACATGGCTCAAGAACAACTCAGAGCCCCAGAGCCCATTAATCTAAGCCATGAAGAAATAGCTAAACTTTCAGATGCACAGTTCAAAACACTGGTGATCAGGATGCTCACAGAACTGGTTGATTTTAGTCACAAATTAGAGGAACATATGGAAGCTAAACTAATTGAAATGAAAAGAAATACATAGGAAACCAATAGTAATGGAAAGGAAACTGGAATTCAAATCAAAGGAGTGGACCAGAAGGAGAAAAAAAATGATCAAACACAAAAGGATGAAGAAACAAGAATTCAAAAAAAGGAGGATAGGCTTAGGAACCTTCAGGACATCTTTAAACATTCCAACATTCGAATTATAGGGGTACCAGAAGGGGAATAGGAACAGCCACAAGTGGAAAACTTATTTGAACAAATAATAAAGGAGAACTTCCCCAATCTGGCAAAGGAAATAGACTTCCAGGAAATCCAGGAAGCTCAGAAAGTCCCAAAGAAGTTGGACCCAAGAAGGAACACACCAAGGCATATCATCATTATATTAGCCAAGATTAAAATGGAGAGAATCCTAGAAGCAGCAAGAGATAAGGGGATAGTCACCTACAAAGGAGTTCCCATCAGACTGTCAGCGGATTTCTCAAAAGAGACCTTACAGGCAGGAAGGGGCTGGAAAGAAGTATTCCAAGTCATGAAATCCAAAGACCTCCATCCAAGATTGCTCTATCCAGCAAAGCTTTCACTTAGAATAGAAGGGCAGATAAAATGCTTCTCAGATAAGATCAAATTCAAGGAGTTCATCATCACCAAGCCCTTATTATATGAAATGCTAAAAGGACTTATCTAAGAAAAAGAAGATTAAAAAGATGAACAGTGAAAGGACAGCAAACTCACAGTTATTAAGAACCACACCTAAAACAAAAGCAAATAGGAGGACAGCTGAATCAGGAGCAGAACCATAGAAATGAAGATCACATGGAGGGTTAGCAACAGGGGAGTGGGAGAAGGAGAAGGTACAGAAAATAAGTAGCATAGATGGTAGGTAGAAAATAGATAGGGGGGCAAGAATAGTATGGGAGATATAGAATCTAATGAACTTGAGACACGTGGTCATAAACTAAAGGGGGGGAAATGGTGGGGAAGGGGGTGTGCAGGGTGGAGGAAATAGAACAACTGTAATGGCATAATTAATAAAATATATTTAAAATTTTTTATTTGTTGATTTTAGAGAGATTTATTGTTTTTCTATTTATGCACCCATTGGTTGATTCTTGCATATGCCCTGGCTGGGGATCAAACCCACAACCTTGGTGTATTAGGATGACATACTAACCAACTGAGCTACTCTGCCAGAGTGATGCTGCATTTCTAATAAATTCTCAGAAAATGGCAAGTCTGCAATCTGAGGGTCTCATATGGAGCCATAAGTCCTATATGCTTTGAGAATAGTTCCATATAAATAAACATATGATATCCTTAAAAAATTATATATATATATATATATATATATATATATATCCCTGAGGCTTTAGCTTAATCATCAATTTAGGCAAATTTATAAACAATACCTTCTTAAATGGGGGATTACAGATAAAATTCACAAGTCTGCTTCTTTTGTTAAACAAAAAATAGTTTTTCTTGTTGTTCAATTACAGTTGTCCCCTCCCCCCGATTACTCCCATTTGCCCTACCCATCTCAACTCCCACACTCAATTCTCCCCTCCCCCATAATTGTCTTTGTCCATTAGTCCTTTACACATGTTCCTCGACCATCCTTCCCCTTCTTTGCCCCATTAGTCCTTAAAAAGATCGATTGTTGTGCTTTATTAAGGTAGCAATTCATGGTTGTTCAAAGCTTTTCCAAATAAAAATCTCAAACCATATCGGTGTCATTAAAGTTTAGCTAGATCCACGAAAGAGATATTAAAACAAGACATGTTGGCATGATTTTAAAAGCTAAATCTTTTCTAGGATTACATAGATTACAAACTTTTTTCCCCAATGGCTGAAGTTGTAGCAATTTTTTTCATAAAAACAGATAAATTGACATTTCAACAATGGTCTCTTGCATGAGTTCTCTTGATACCAGATACTTTTAGAGGATAGATAGGATAGATAAAAGCGAGTAGTGCTGTTTTACTGTGGGAATAACCTTTGTGAGTTACCATGTTTGACCTCCCACTCAGGGCAAAAATGTTTAGTAAAATGTCCCTGTTACAGTGAATTGTTTAAATACTTAAAGTGTTTAAGAACTCGAGTCATAACTTCAGCCTATTACACTGTTTGCAATAATTCTTAGGAGTTCTTCCCCAAAGCAAGGTGAATTTTTTCCTTATTGTTTCCACGCTTTGGTCCTAATACAACCCCACAAAAGTATCAGTTTGGTCCTTGTCTCCTACATACTCAATTTAATTGAACATTTAGGTTTTTTTCAAATGGCAAGTTTAAAACAAATCACATCCATATATTCAGACTTGATATGGGAACTATTGAAAAAAGAGAAAAGAATTATTAAACTCATGGAACACTTGAATCCTTAACTTATTAACTTCTACATATGTGAGTTCAAAGCAAAGCAAACCTTCTGTTCTATATATTACATATTTCATAATTGTTTTTATTTTACAAGGTAGAAAAATGCCAGTAAAATAGATTTTTCTTATCTTTTTAGCAAAATGTATTATTTATTGATGATTATAAATTTTTGTATGTAACTGAATGGGTTATTTGAGTTATGGGGTAATTTGGACATTATCTTCAATCTTCCCATTTTATAGGAAAGTAAATCGAGACCAGGAAGGTTAGCATATTTTACATGGTTACACATCAGTTAGTTTTAAAGACAGGAATATAGTGAAGTCTTCTGTCTTCTATACTTTTTTCTCATTGCATAATAAATCCTGAACTTGGAAATTGGCCCTAAGTCAATAACACAAAAAATTGTCCCACTCTAATTGTTCAATTATTTTTCCTTTCTCTGGTATGATCTTTACAAGAGAAACAGGTCATGTTAATTTTTTGAAATTAATTAAATGATAAAATCTGCCTAATATGTAAGTAATGGTGCATATAAAACCTTCCTTGTTTTCCATAAATGTCACATATCTTATTATTGTAGACGTTACTTTTTATCTAGTTAAAATGAACCAAGGACATGAACCTTAATTCTCCACTTATTGACATTTTTAAAGGATTAGTGGTTTTGCAAATCCTGATAGATATTTTCACCATATTCTTTGTAGTCATTTTTCTTTAAAAATAAACCAAATACCTATTAAATTCTTAGTAGTCTCACAGTTTCCAAAACCTCCGGTTTCTCTTTGAAAATTTATATCTTTTCTAATACTTAATTCTAGCTATCTTTTGAACACATAGTTTCATAAAAAAATATAAACATGAGTTTAAATTTTTTTTTAAGGTAAAGGAAATTTCCAGGTATAATCTCAGTCATGAGATCATTTCTTGTTTATAATTATTTTGCAATATTACCTTTTTATAATTATTGCCACTTCTCTAATTTTCAAATATTTTTAATATAAACTCAAATAAAGATTTTAATTTTTATACAAATTAATTGGTAATTTGTATAACTATACCTATACACTTGTACACTTGTATTAAAACTTGTTGAACATAACTTAGTCCTTTCTATTATCAAAATATCTAAAATTTCTTCAATCAATACTTTCCTTTAGTTTTATTAATTTTTCTCAAAGGCATATTAAACACTTATTTAGTCCTCAATCTTAAAAAAAAACAAAGAAAAGAAAGAATGCTTTCAATAAGTGATAAATTAACATTATTTAACACATGTAAAAAGATCATAAAAAGTTTTTTAAATTTTTAAAAATATTTTATTTATTTATTTTTAAAGAGAGGGGAAAAAAGGGAGAGAGGGAGAGAAACATCAGTGCTTGGTTGCCTCTCACACGCCCCCTACTGGGGACCTGGCCCACAACCCAGGTATGTACCCTGACTGGAATTCGAACTGGCGACTCTTTGGTTCACAGGCTGGTGCTCAATCCACTGAGCTACACCAGCCAGGGCAAGATCATAAAAAATCTTAAAAATGAAAGTACAAGCATAATAATAAGTACATGAGAAAACCCACGTTAAGTAAACTATAATAGACTAAGAATAAATACAGTTGTGTGATAGCAGGCAGCCAGAGCAAGGATAAAAATATGAATATGAGTACAAATGGTGATATTTCTCCCCTCTCAAAAACAAACATGTGAACCAACAACAAAAACTCAACAAATCACTCAAGACTATTGTGCCCTTTAAGTACTTCCTACTGCTTGTTTCTTACATTAATTGTAAACATCATTGAATTATTGTCTACATCAATGTCTCTAATTAGTCTCCTATTGTCTCCTGAATTCATTCTGCTTATACTGCCCTACCCTATTACCACACAAAAAGCATTTTCCTTAAGATCATTAATTATCCTCACTGTACTAAACCTGAGTGCCCTTGTTGCATATCTCACTTGACTTATCAGTGCCATGGGACACAGTTTAAGACTGAACTCTTCTTAAAACAATTAACTATCTTGGCTCCCTTAGATTTCTTTTCCACTGGCCATTCTTCTCAGTCTCCTCTTATGTTTCCTTGTTTTCTTAACATTTTAATTAAAGTACTCCACAACTTAGTCCTTCATCTGTACTCACCTAATTAGTGATCTCATCCAGGCTCATTACTAAACACCAAGTACCTGGTGACATTTAAATATACAGAGTCCAGCACAAATAATGACCCCCTCACTTTTTTCAATTATCAACTCTTTTATTACAAAATCATAAGAATGTGATACTCTAACATAACAATATCACACTCAAGCACACCATATGACAATTTAGGTGAAATGTTTAAATTAAAACTACAAATTATTACACTCATATTATTATCCTACCAACCACACTCAAGCAGATATTACTTCTGCTGGGCACTGTATATTTTCAATCTGGGCTTTTCTACCAAATTTGACTCGCACACATTTAAGTACCTACTTTGCTTCTCCACTTGGATATGTCAAATTCAAATAGTTTAAAGTACAATTCCGATATTCTTGAATATGAATATTTGAACTTTCCCAAATTCAGGCTTCCGTTTACTTAGGGCAACAACTTTGGTGACATCATTGAATTCTCTCTTTCTCCCCCACTGTTTCTACTCTTGACCTCAGTCTCAGTTCAGGTTCTTCTAAAATAATTCTAAGAAAAGAATTCAAGTAAATATAGTTTATTTGGAAAGTATTCCCCAGAAACACTGTTGAGAAATAGGGAATTGAAGTTGGAAGGGGAGAACATTAATAAACATAATGTCAGGGAACAACATACTGCTTGCTGTCAGAAACTTGAGCTTAATTAAGAGGGAACCATCATGGTGATACTGCAGTGCACTCATCTCGGCCTCATCCCACCCAGGAGGGAGCGAAAGCTGGGGTATTTATCCACCAACTACTGAGGCATATGTTGAGAGTGCTTCTGGTCTGTGCTTCATGGTACTTTCATTCTATTGGGCATTGTGAGACAATAAACAAAAGCAGTGAGTAAAACATGCACAGCCTTCATGAAAGGGCAGAGAAAAAGGCTTTATGCGAAATGTCACAAAAATTGAAAGTCAGGCTGGAGAGCTAAACACTGAGCAGATACTGCAGAGTCAAAATAGCATCAGATATGTACTCTTGCAGTCTATTTTCAATCCAAGAGAGAGTGATCATGTAAAATGTAAATCAGATCATTCATTCCTTTGTTCAAAACCTTCCAATGGATTCCCATCTCAGTTACAGGCAAAAAAAACCCCAAACCCAAAAACCCTTACGTTCTTACAATGGCTTATAAGTTCTTATCAGAGATCCCTTATAGTCTTCAACTTACTGTTCACTGACTCTTTTCCCTACCACTCTTACATTTCCTCATACTCTAGGGGTACTTCTGCATCATGGCTACTAGCTGCTTCCTCTGCTGGGAATGTTCTTTCCTTCACTGTCTGCATAGGCTATTTCTTC
The DNA here is from genome assembly GCF_021234435.1 of Artibeus jamaicensis. NCBI lineage: Eukaryota > Metazoa > Chordata > Mammalia > Chiroptera > Phyllostomidae > Artibeus > Artibeus jamaicensis. Next base: position 1,087,816 of record NW_026521859.1, read on the forward strand.
CTTCTGAAGATCTTGGCTCAAATGTAATCTTTTTCAATGAGCACATCTCTAACCATCGAATTGTAAAGTGAACCCCATCTATACTCACTAGGCATTCCCTAACTCCCCTCTCATTTTATTTTTTCCATAGCACTTAATTTCATCCAGAATTTTAATGTGCATACTTACTTACTGTGTTTTTTCATTGTCTCTCCATTCCCAATAGAAATGAGTCCCACAAGGAGATGGTTTGTTTTTGCTTGTTCATTTCTGTATCCCCCATACTCCTAACACAAACTACCATGTGATAGGCCCACAAGGGAAAAACAAGAAACAGAAAGCCCAAACCATGACTACAGCATTGAATACCATTGTTTAGTAAGAGATATAGCAAGTAATCAGAAAAAAATTAACTGTTTCTCAAGCACCTAGGTGTATACGTTTTTGTCAAATGAATTTTTATACATAGGATGAAAGAAAAATTTCTATCCTGAGAGGAATTTAATTTTATACACTCATGTATTAGGAGAATATAAAGCTCAGGGCACACAGTTTGTCTCTTTATAGAGTGGATTTTAGAGAGAGATTTTCTAGGGTATCTTGACCTAATTATGTTGGTGTTTCTGATTCTAATTTTGACATAGGAGTAAAATCTGGAGAACTCTAGTAATGCAAGGTGACTTTTCCTTCTAAACTAGTTGTTTTCCCATTGTTAAGGCAATGGAAATACATTTAAAGCAAATTCAATGTTGAGCAAAATATTATGTAGACAAAATCTGAACTGCTGAAGTTCAAACGGGGTGTTATGTATGGGGGGAGATATTGTCTCCCATACCCTCTGTCCCTGCCATATTTTTGATAAGGTTTTATCCAGAGAAATGTCATTTCATGAAAATAGCTCAGCTCCTAACATCATACATGTACATATAAGGCAAAGATGACAAGGGCTAGAATTTTAATTGACTCTTCCTTTAATGGAGCTATCACCTCCAAAAAAAGGACACATCTTGCACTTACGGACATTCAATAAATATTTTCCAGTGGGATTGAGTTTGGTGAACGGGTAAAAGGTGTTAGCAAAAATAGGTGGTGGAAAGAAAAAAAACAGGTCTATGTAGGTACCAAGTATTATTTTCCGCCAGCATAGCTGAAATAGAAATAAATCAACCTTATTTTATCCAGATTATCAAAGGTTTTCTTTAAAATTTAATTAACATATTTGATTTGAAAAATTTTCTCTACTTATTCCCAAATCTGAAATCCTATGGGCCCTCATATACCCTTGAACTTACCTCCACTGTGAATGCAGACACTTTCATTTAATTTGTAAATATTGTTTTATCTCTAGTTCTTTTCTGATATTAGACTCTTAAAATTGTTTCTTAAATAAATGTATTATATACACCTATGGTCTGTTTTGTTGGTCTTTGAAAACTATTCAAAGCCAACAAAAACAGTAATCATATAACAAATCTGAGTGATATAAGGTGTTAATAGATATTTCTGGCTTAATTTTCTAGATACTTGCTATAAAATTCCAGTTTGTGGATCTAAATAACCTGGTAAACTAGATCTACCAACAGTTTCTTGAAATATATAATATTAAATTACCTTCCAGGGAGGTAGGAGGTGAAATGTAACTCTTAAATTTATGTAAAGTCCTTTTAAGCATTATATATATATCACTAATGGATTCATTTATATCTGTGAAAAATTATTTTGAATGGGCTTTTCTTTTGCTACTAATAAATCAATGTCATTAAGCAATAAAAGTAATCATTCATATGCTATATCCACTATTTAATAGTGTTTATAAATGCACAAAAATTACTCCAAATCATGTCATTTTCCCATTATAAATTAGAATTATGTCATTACAATTTACTTTTAGAATTTCACACACGTGTTTTTTAACTGAACATATGTGTACTTTGATGTACCTTCTCTTAGCTTTCTGTTCATGACTGCCTAAATAATTGGATGACCTAAACACTGTGAAGAGAACAGCAAAGTTCCAAGTCTGAATGGAATTTTACTAATTGCATCATTGATACAGCTGGATGGTCATTCTTAGGCTACATATGCTTCTCTGCCTAAAGCATAATAGGACAAATGGCACTAAACAAGACAAAGTCTGAGACATCTGCTCTGTCTGTACCTGAGTATAAGATGTACAGAACTTCAATGGCCAAGAAATGAAGATGGTCATCTTCTAAAATTTTAGAAAACTTACCAAACATGACTCCTTAAGTGTACTCTGATCAGTTCAACTCTCTCTGTGCCCATATAAGCATGTGATGTGGAGGCAAAGAAGGAGGAAATGTAATTCTTATTTATCTAAGCTAAAAAAAATGTAAATGGTACTCAGGCAAGGAAGAATGAGGTGGGATCAATGTTTGCTGAGTGATTCAATCTTTTTAATCTTCTAGGCTCAACTTTTATTTCAAGAATTAAAAACCACAGTTAATTCTAGTTGTGTTAGAATATCTTATAAATTATAGAGAAAAGACTTCAATACTAGAGCAGAAAGACTTCCTTATGAATTTCATATATTTAGATAGGTTCTGTGCTCATAAATTTGACATTGTGGATCGAATCTGACAAGGAAAATTTGCCAGCAGTCAAGTGGGCAGAAAAGAGAGGTAAAACTCCTCTGAAAAACACCATGAGGGGGGGAATAGATATAACTCCAGGATTTTAAAAATGGGTGGAGGGAAGAAACATGTATGAGTCAAAATAAAACATTAGGCTAAAGATGAAAAGTAGGGCATAGTTAAATATTATTTTAAGAAAAAGATGAGAATCTTGGAAAACATTTTGCTTGAATTTTTCCAAAAATGGGAGAACATGGTGACCTCTCTGGAGAAGAGTAAGGATTCATGAATGAGCTAAGATACAGAACAAAAAGTAGATGGATTAAAAATAGTACAATAAGACATGAAATTCAAGGGAAGAACTTAAAAACACACTCGAGGCACTAGAATCTAGAACTAACACTGTGCACAGAAGCATCCCAGGATTCAGTAGAAAAAGAGGATGAGATAAAACTATGTAAGAGAAAATAATAGAATATATATAGATACAGTTTAAGATATGCATGCACTATTACAAAAATAAGCACCAAGAAAATAGAAATATTTTCTAAACATAGACTCAAATCAGAAGGACTGTATTCACAATACAATTTCATATATGATCAATTACCAAGGAGGAAGGAAAACATTTTACTTCTCAAAGAACAAAATGAGTAGGTTTGACTAAAATCATTTCCTCACAGCACTAAGAAGAAACGACATTTGGAAAAATGTGTACAGATTCAGATATTAAAACTTCATTACTAAAGAATTTTATGTTCAATCAATCTTACGTTCACTTGCAAAGCTAACAAAATTATACTGTCTGCCAGAAGAGGGTAATTTATATCCACAAAACCAATAAATACATAAAAAAGCAAGATATCAACTGTGGAAAAACAAAGTATACAAAAGCGTAGTTAAATAGTGTAACCACATATATTATTTGAAAAACACCAAACAATTTGTAAATATGCTTACAAAATTTAACGGAAATGCTGAAAGCTGTTATACACATTTATAGAACATCTAATATATAAAATATATTGAGCCTGTAATTATGGATAAGAAGAACAAAAGTTATATTAAATGTAAAGGCAAAAAATAAAAATTGTAGATTTTAATTTTGAAAATAAGATCAAGAAAATTATAAAGAAATATATGGAATCATGAAAAATTACAAGCAGGGCCGAGTGAGAATGAGCAGCAGACACGTTTCCTAAACAATTGATATATTTAAAAACAACCATTGTAGAATTAAGCTTGCAAGTCCCCCCTTCAAAACCACTAAAAAAGATTTTAGGAAATAAGAAAACAAACAGACAAAAAATATAGTAAAACTGAAAAAAAAACACTTTAAGGATAGAAAATATGTATAGTAAAAGAACACCCAGATTCACGTAAAATTGTTTGCAAAAGGGCCATAAATGATAAACATTTTCATCTTGATTGCTGCAATCACAATGGGTCTTTCAGGTGTAGAAATCAGAGGGTTTGCCTGGACACTGAGTGCAGGGCACAGTTATCTCAGGCACCAAAGACCAACCCTAAACCACTGCTGTACTCATTCACATTCATTGTACAAAATGTAGATTTTTAAAATGCATTCATTCAAGTTCTGAACACACTGAGAGTATGCAGTGAATGAATAATTTCGTTATGGGTTTAGATTTTTGACAGACTGATTAAATCCTTTCCTTATGAATTTTTCATTTCATTCACAGAAACAGAGGAGAAACCTGGAATTTTAATATAATACTTTTCTTACATCATCAATGATCATGAATTGTCTTTTTTGCTAGCTTTAAATTATCTTCTGATTGAATTTTTTTGTTCTTTTTTCAAAATAAAACAAGTGTAATTTTTTTAAATGCTCAAAAGAGACATTGAACATTGTTATCCTTAAACTTGTGATTGTATTTCATGTATACCTTCCCATTGCTTTTTAAAATAATGTACTACTATCAAAATCAATCTAATGCATAAATTTGTATATGTGTGCCTGTGGTTGATAAATTAACAAAAGAAAGGAGATAACTTTACAAACAAAATATTGTATCAAGAGTTAGAAAGAAAACAAAGGCATGAGTCAACTTTTCCTAGCAATCATCTACATAATCCAAGATAGGCCACTATTTACATTCCTGGAAGTATTCGATTCTTTTCTTTCTAAACGTTTTTAGTTAAGTAGTCTCTAAATTTTCAAGATGATGATCCATCCCCACCTTGGTCACATGTTGCATTAAAACCCACAATACCCTCATCCCTAAGAATACAAAGCTGGGTTAGACATAATGAAGGAAAATTCTTTCTCAAAATTTGTAATGGACATTTGTGTTTTGCCATCCAGCATCCATTTCCCTTTGTCCTGTTAACAGTAACATTATTTTTCTTTTGGTGAATCATCCAAGCCTTCCACTCTTCATACGGATACCTCCAGTGGTACCGCTCTCCTCCATTCCTGTAGCTGACAGTGCACATTCTTTAGACCGGCCAAGCAGGTCATAATTTCAATTAAGTCATAATAGTTAAAAATAGCAATTTGGCCCAAGCAAAATCAACTAGGTTCAATCTAAACAAATACTAGGATTTATGCTTGAATGAACAGGAAAAAGGGAGGACTTTTAACCACAGAGTTGGTCCAGGTAAGTTACAGGCCTGGAGTTAATGGCAGCTGTGCTGTCACAGGGAACTTGCAAAGGAAGACAACAGAGAGGATGCTGGAGCAGGAGATGGACCAAAGCCTAACTGAAGTCCTGGGAACTGTGAATCCCTCAGTATCTGTGAAAGGCAGTCTGGAGTTTTCAGTTGCTCGAGTCCATTACTCCTGCCCTTTGTCCCACCTCAAAACACACACCTTTGCTTAATTTTGTTAAGCTAGTTTTTGTGTGTTGTCACTTGCAGAGAAGAAATCTGGATCATACAATAGTTCTAAGACCCTGATTCCACAGTGCTATTTGCTGATTCATTATAAAAATGCAGTGAGCAAAGCCGGAAGAGAGTAAAGCAAAGTAGTGATGCTCAGAACACTAGTGGGTGCTAAATTATGGATTGGGTTTGAAATTATGGTTGGGGTTAGGGCAGGATTTGGGTTAGTTAAAGGTAGGTTTGAGGTTAATGCTACAGTTAAAGAGAGCATTGGGGTTAATTTTAAGATCAGGCTAAGAAATAGGTTTGGGCTTTTAGACTTGAACTTAGAGTTTAAAATAGACCCAAGGTTAATAATGTTAGGACTAGGATTAGCCATGGGTTTGGAGTTACTTTGAAATTTAAGGTTAGTGTTAAAAATGGGTTGTGGGCAGTATTAGGGCCGGGGTAGAGATAAGGATTAGGGTTAGTTTTAGGGTTAGGTTAATTGATAATATGGGATTAGGGTTGTAGGTAGGAGTTGGGTTTTGGTTAAAGTTATATTTCAGGCTAAATTTTGAATTAGGTTTTGGGTTTGATGTAATTTGCAGTTTAGGGTGGGTTTAGAGGTAGGCCTGAGTTTTTTGAAAGGATTAAAGATAGGTTCTGGGTTAGTCACAGGGATCGGGTTATAATTAGAATTAGATTTGGGGTTAGTGTTAGCATTAGTGTAAAAAAGGGGTTAGGACTATTTTTAGGGTTAGAGTTTGAGGCAGACTTAGATTATAATTAATTTGAATTAGAGTTAGGCTTGAGAATAGAGTTAGGGTTTACAAGTGTTAGAGATAGTTTTGGTGCCAAAATTTGAGTTACAATTATAGATAGAATGGAGGTTAGTGTAAGGGTTGGGGGTCAAGACAGTATGTTCAGTTTTGGATCATCAGTTAGAGTTATGTCTGGGCCACATGTGATGTCAGGGTTAGGGTTAGGAGGATGATTGAAATTTATATGATGGTTGGGATCAGAGGTAGGTTCGAGGTAAGAGTTGGTGTTGGGGCAAATTGGAGTTCGGGTTATAAATAAAATTAGAGGTACATTTGAGATTAAGGTTAGGGTTAGGTAAAGTAGTATAAGATAGGTTTGAGGTAAATGTTATGGTTAGAGGCAGGATTAAGAACAGGCTTGGGGTAAGTGTTAGGGTTTGAGTTAGAGCTATGGCTGGGGTGAGTTTTATGGTTAGTTTTAGGATTAAGTTTCAGAGGTAAGGTCGAGTTTCGTTTTATAATTGGTTTTCAGGTCCAAGTTAGCCAACAAATAGGGTTATGGCTATAACCAGAATAAGAATTAGTTGGGGGGTTCTGCTTAGGATTGTTAGTATTGGGGTATAGTTAGGCTTGTAGAAAGGATGTTGGTGTAACACTCTGGTTAGACTGAAAGGCAGATTTAAGACTCCTGAGGGAAAGATGTACCCTTGCAGTCAGGACTCTGGAAGACCACCCAGGCAGCCAGCGTAGGTGTCATCTTTGTCCTCATTAATCTACAGAACAATCTCAGAGCAGAGTAAACTACGTTAAAGAATAAAAGTAGTCAGAGTTCCTCATCTCCTTCTCCATTTGCTTTTGTTTTTATTTTTTTTCTTTCACTCTCATTTCTCTCTCCTTCTTTCTTCTCACTACCTGTCTCATGCCAATTGGTTCCCATTTTAATTGGTGCTTCGCAGGACAAGCATGCAAATCTAATAAATGTGAACAAATAAACCTCGTATACCAGGGCAGGGTTGATCTAACTAGATCTTGGGATTCTAACATTATCATTAGGGTTGTCTCCATCTCTCCATCTCTGCAGGCTGGTTTACATCTTCTAGGAGATACAATTTTCTTCTGAGTGGTAAAAGGGGAGGATCTTAGGCATCTCTAGGTCTGATCATCCATCCCAAGTAGCAAAAAACAGACAAACTAGTGATTTTCATTGGGATCAGATTATTATCCCTTTGCCAAGCACTGTGGTTGGGGGACAGGAAATAATTGGTCCTTTTTCTCTCTGAGTCTAATGAGCTGGGTGGAAGTGGTGGGGGTGGGTGAGGAGAGAGTGGTACTGTGATTGATATTTTCTTTCCTCTCGCCATCATATTTACATGGGATGGCAAGGGCACAATTTCCTAAAGGAAGAGGTCATGGTGCTATGTGAAGACGGGGAGACGTGGTTGTTGGAAAAAGCACCGGGTATCTATTACAGACCCCTATGCTACACTAACATTTGACATATTTGAAATTCAGGCAATTTGAGGACATACCAGACTGTGTGCCTTTTTATCTTCTGCACTCTTTCTATGCCTGCCTTAGCTATTGTGATTCTCTCTGACTTTAACTTAAGCCATTTGTTCTGGTTTTATCTTGAGTTGGTGCCGGGAGCACCTTGGTAAAACTTGCGTCATGCACCATTAAAGTCCTAGAGGAGAACATTGGCAAGAAAATCTCAGATATTCCACGCAGCAACATTTTTACCAATATGTCTCCTAGAGCAAGGAATATAAAGGAAAGAATAAACAAATGGGATCTCATCAAAATAAAAAGCTTCTGCATGGCTAAAGAAAACAGTATTCAATTAAAAAGACAACCAACTGTATGGGAAAACATATTTGCCAATGATACCTCAGACAAAGGTTTAATCTCCAAAATATACAAAGAACTTACACGACTCCACTCTAGGAAGACATCGAACCCAATTAAAAAATGGGAAAAGGACTTGAACAGACACTTCTCTAAAGAGGACATACAGAATATCCAGAGACACATGAAGAGATGCTCAATATCGTTAGCTATCAGAGAGATGCAAATTAAAACCACAATGAGATACCACTTTACACCAGTCAGGATGGCTATAATAGACAAAGCAACAAACAACAAATGTTGGAGAGGTTGTGTGGAAAAGGGGTCCTTAGTTCACTGTTGGTGGGATTGCAGACTGGTACAACCATTATGGAAAACAGTATGGAATTTTCTCAGAAAAATAAAAATTGACCTGCCTTTTGACCCAGCAATTCCACTGCTAGGATTATACCCCAAGAATCCTAAAACATCAATTTCAAAGAACCTATGCACCACAATGTTCATAGCAGCCCAATTTACAATAGCCAAGAGTTGGAAGCAACCTAGGTGCCCATCAGTAAATGAATGGATCAAAAAATTGTGGTACATATACACAATGGAATTCTATGCAGCAGAGAGAAAGAAGGAGCTACTACCTTTTGCAACAACATGGATGGAACTGGAAAGCATTATGCTGAGTGAAATAGGCCAGGCATTGAAGGACAAATACCATATGATCTCACTTTTGACAGGAAGCTAAAGAATAAAACAAACAAGCAAACAGAATAAAAACAAAGACGCTGAAACAGAGAACAAGTGGGCAGCGACCAGAGGGGAGAGGGAAGGGAACTTAAGGGGAAAAAGGGGGAGGGATTTTGAGGAACAAGTATGAAAGACACAGAGATGAGGATTGGGGGGGGGGGAATGGGAGGGAGGGGGGAGACCGGGCGGGGGGGTGGGGTGGGATGGGAGAAATAGATAAAAAAAAATGTACTTGAAAAATAACTAAATAAAATTTAATATTAAAAAAAATAAAATAAAACTTGCGTCATGATACCTTTAGTTAAATACATTTCAAAAGTTTTAAGTCAGTGTTCATTTCAGCATGCTTTTCCTTTTGTTTTATTATTCTGAGGTTGTGTGCCTGTGTGTGATGTTTCCCTCCTGAGGTGTTTTATAATGTGATGTTTCTGTCTTTTAAAAAAGATGTCAATATCCTATTGACTTTTTATTTTATCTTCATTTATGCTTTTGTTCTGTTTTATTACCGGGTACCTTCTTTCTTTCTTTACTTTTATTTCTGCCCTTTAATCTGAAAGTTAATGACTTTGTCATTATTTTCAGTGAGACGCTTATCAGAAAACATGACTAGAGGAAACAATGCATCTCTATGCATTATTGAGTTTTAAATATTTTACATGAATCATTCCATGTTTGTGTCTTCTCTGTCTTCCCATATGATTATGTTTTCACCGGAAGCCACAATTTTGGTTTCATTGAAATTCAAGAGGCCAACATATTTTTTCATTGAGAAAACACCAGATTTAAAAACAGAGAACTATCATTACTAATTTATTGTTTTGGTGTATCAATACTCATACTTCCAGCCCATTCAATGACAAAGAAACATAATTAAATACCAGACTCATGGAAACTAAACATTATGAAGCTGAACAGAACCAAATTTCCCAAAGTAAATCTGAAGTTTATTTCTGACTTTTTTCATCATATATATTATTAAGTTAGACTCTAATATTAATATTTTAAGTCCTATTGTGTTAATAGTGAAGGAAAAAGAACATAATTTGAGATAAGTTAGCATTGCAGATATATTTTCTGATTTGAAATTTGAAAATGAGTATCCATATTTAATTATATAATGAAATCATTTAAAAATTGCACTAAATTATTTGCATTGTCAGATGACACACTTGATATTTTTAAAAGAAAATGGGTTATAATATGAAGTACATATTTAAGATAAAAAAAGAATCCTACTTCATCTACAATTGTTGTTCAAAAATAAAACATTATTCTCCTTTAAAGGGATGTGACAGTTACTTAACATAAATCAGAGTTGGGCAAAAGTATGTTTGCAGTTGTTCATATGGAAAAAGACTTACAGATTATGATGATAATAACACAAGAATAAACCGAGTTTTGCATACTCAGGACTGTAAACCTACTTTTGCCTATCCTTGTATATTTTCCTACTACGATTTTAAATTAAAAAAAACTTACAAATGACCAATGCTTCCAATAATATATTCATCCCAAAGCTACTGAAAATAAGAGAAACCTTGGCCTTTAAGCCAGCAACAGAAACTCTCATTCTAAGATTTGTAATGTTCTACTGTCCGTGATCCTAATCATAAGTTAATAATAGAAATGTCAGAGATACTGTTCTCGTAGATATCTAACTGTGACCAGGAAAAATAAAGGGAATCTAGACAAATGAACAAAATCATTCTTAGGCCACTATTTTCAAACCTGTTATGGAAAAAAAATGTTGCCAAGTGTTACCAGTTTATGCTCCATCGCCAAGGAGGTAACCAGTTGAGAACCAGACTTCAGGCGGCAACGGAAGAGGAAAAGCCACACTCAAGCCAGAATGCACATGCTATTCACATGCATCAGTGGAATTAACTCTGTCCTACGGTGATAAAACTAATGATGCTAACTCTAAAGGACTTATTTCTAAAAAATAAACCTAACAACCAAAGTATTACGTTTGATGAGAAATTTAGAGCTAATGCTACTTTGATCAAGTCTCACAAGGCAACAGGAGGTTAGGATGGGAACAGTGAGAATTTCTCCATAAATTGTGGTTTGCCAGAGAGGTAAATAAACCCCAAGACTTGCGGCTTGGAGTGAAAGAGACAAAATATTCTCTAAAGCACAGACATTTCCCCCCATCTTTCTGAGGATACTAAAAGCTAGAAGTAGCAAAAGCTAGATGCTAAAAGCTAGAAGTAGCAAAAGCTAAAAGCTAGAAGTAGAAGTTTAGCTTGCTTGTGCCCTGCCTTGATAGCATTTTTTTGCATCATCCTTTGTCCCTCCTGCCCTTCACTTCTTTTTTCTTTTTTCAATGTAAGGTTGCCTTTCCTGCGTCCCCTGCTGGGAACTGGCCTGCAGGGAACCACCCTGCAACCCAGGCATGTGCCCTGACTGGGAATCGAACCGTGATTGTCTGGTTCGCAGGCCTGCACTCAAGCCCTTCACTTCTTGATATCCAGAGAGGGCTACAGTGTTAATGTTCCCTTCTCATTCATTAAGCTAATATTATATGTACAATCTTATATTTCAGTACATATAATATTATTCATATCTATTTAATAGTAAATACCACACTATGTTTTTCTGTAATATATTGTACTTCTAGCCTTTCCAGGAGACTATTAATTCCTTGAAAAAAATGATGTCTTTTATTACCTTTGTTCTTGCTGGTGTCATGGAGAGTGCCTGGCAGTAATTAGATGCTCAATGATTGTTTTATTAATAAGTGAGCGAGTGAATGAGTGAGTGAGTGAGTGAATGAATGAATGTTCTTTCATTATTCAGTGTTCACTCACAGTCATTCAACAGTAGCAGGACAGCCATGCCAGGTCCCTGGAGAACATCAGGATTCCGGCTGCAGAAGCTAACATTTTCTCTCAAGAAAACGGCAGCCCACGGCCTTCTGAAGGAATCTGTCCCCAGGGCCTTGTATTCTTCTCCAGAAACTCTCAGTAAATTTTCTTTACTTTTTAAACTTGAGCACAGACCATGTTTTCTTACACTCACACAATGCTAAAAACAGAAATTTAAGCATTTAATTAGAATGTTGAATAGAAAAATGCCCATAAAACTATAATATAAATACTGTTCCTGGGTTATATTCAGAGCATATAGATTAACTTATAATACAGATTCCCCCAAAAAGAAAAAGACAATTAGATTTCGTAAAGAATTAGTTGAACATGTCTTAGTAATCAACATTTATCTTAATCAGTACTCTAAGGAAATAAAAAGTAATAACTTGGGATCCAGTTGGAGGAAAGCTGAAGATAATGGCTTTCTTAATAAATGCCACGGCACATCCTAAATATTTTTTTTAAATGAAAACAGAAACTTTAAATGTGAGTTTCTTGAAATGAGTATAAAGGAGAATGAAATTATCTATAACTAATGCCACTGACCCCTTCAAATACAAGTGAATATACCCAGGATTTTATGTATATGTACAATATATACAAAAGATAGGAAACAATTGAGACTTACATATTCCAAGTCCGTATTGTTACAGTCCATGATAAAAATGTCTCTTCTCTAACCTACTATCACCAAATATATCTCGAGTCTTGTATATCTTTCACAACATTTTCATAATACCCACTCTTTGGAAATTGAATATTTGCAGACTTCAATATACTGAAGAAAAAGGTTGGTAAGCATCTCTCTGCAGCAGATTTAGATGGAGCTTGCTAGAGTCTTAGGTTTCCTCCTGCTTTACACAGGGAGATAAGGCTATTGCAGTGAGAAACTGAATTTCTAAAACCTTAGTGTGGACAAGCCCTTGGAGGAAAGTTTTGATTCTGTGTTTTAATCCATACCCATCCAGCATTTTCATATCTTCAGTATTATTGATAACAAGCTTTTGATGTTCTTATAATTTCATGTAATCCCAGATCTATTCTGTGATTAATAGCTCCTCATATTTATAATTTAATAGATCAGATCCACTAGAACTAAATCAAAACCAGTCTTTCACATACTTTTGTGTGGCTAAACACCTATTCATAACGACACTCGGATTTCTTCTATGACATAAATGATTAACTATATTATTATGCATAGAAATGTATGTGTAGATTTTGCTGAATGATTCAAGGGACACAGTAAAAGGAAGTAAATTTCATCAATCCTGAAACATTGACTTCATATAGAAAATTGTAAATAAAAACATGCAAATTAGTAGTACATTTTGTACTACTCATATTTTCTATTTTTTCTCTAGAATTTTTCTAAATCTCTGTATTACTAATTCTGTAGGCAGTGAATTCTGCTTGTCTTGACAGACTTCTGAAATGTCCTCATTTTGGCAAAGTTGGATAACAAAAACGTGTGTACTGACTGCTATGATAATAAATTGAGCCACTGTGCCCATTGATATAACTCTACTTGAAGTGTTATGTAACTATTATTTCAAAGTTACCAATGAAGTCTTGGGATTCCTACTGGTTTAACCCTGACTTTTTCCTTTAATATCTCCTATTAGTATTTCTGCTGCATTTTCTTGTTTTCTGTCTAATCCTTTTTCAGAGTAGGTCTTTTAATCTTCTCTCCTTGGGTAGCTCGTACAGGCACACTTAAATTTGTGTCAAGTGTAACATAACCTGGCTTTCAAGTTGGCCTCCAAAAGCAGGAGTACCATGTAAAAGGAAGCTGACTTTTACCCTTTTTTTTTTGTGACAGGGATTCTTATACTCAGTGTACTGGGACCCTACCTGGAATGTCAATTCTAGAGTTACCAGCCCCTAAAATCTAACTCAGTAAGTTAGGAATGAACACAAACATTTTTTTTACCGTGTACCCTAATTTTGTGTTTTTGTTTCTTGATGTGTGGCCCAAGATGATTCTTTCCCCAATTTAAGGAAACATATCTGTGATGATTTCATACAGGAGAAAGCCAAGAGTAAAATAATATGTAAGAAAAAATTTCGTATTCACTATGTAGTTCCTTCTATAGTCTTTCATATCGGAGGCCATAACAAGAATATGTAAAAAGATATGGACATATAACCAGATGATTGGATATAACTCACAGGTTTAGTTCATCTGGCTTGACTTAACACTTCTGACTTTATATTCAAATGTTCATGTACATCTCCCTGAATTCTCTTAAAACGTGTAGTACTTTTGATTCTCTTTCCTTCCCCATAGGAAACCAACTCTTCCCCCAGCATCCCATACCTCAATAAATGGCACCAACATCCACTTACTTGTGATGAAAATGTTGACTCATCTATTTTTCTGACACCTGTATGCAATTCATCCGCAAATCCTGTTGGTCCTACTAACAAAAATGTATCTTAAATATTACCACTAGAATGTGTTTCTTAAGGGAAGGAGCCTTGCCTGTTTTCTTTAGCTGTTATAGCCACACAATAGCTATTTTTTTTAACTAATAAATTTTAGTTTGCAAAGAGGGTCTTGCAACTTGATTCACCTATTAACAAATTTATATCTCCTTTATGCTTCTAATTGTTGCAGAACACATTGTCTAAATAATTCTCATGTAAACTGTGTAGATTGCTTGCATAGCCACAAAGAAAAAAAATCTGTGAGTAGCAAACTAAGTGGCATATAGGGAAGCAAACTGTATTTCCTACTGAACAGCTCCACAAGTGTACTCTTATTATATAACTCTTCCTGCCTTGGCAAAATTTGTGTTGACCCCTTTACTCATACCACTTGATTTTCTTTCTGCAGTGCTTGTCTATATTAAGACAATGACAAATAAGACAATCAATATTCTTTCTTTGGACAAAGATGTCTATTAATCATAAGATTGTTTTCTATTCCTCTCCATTCCCTACATTTGATGGGTTGTCAATATCTATCTCCAAAGTGTCTTGTATATTTGTTTAATTTTTTCCATATTCAGTTTCACTGCCTTGGTTTCACCCTTGTAATCACTTGCCTGAAGTCTCAACAGGCTCCTAAGTCACTTCCCCAGTGACCAGTATCTGGTCTCTCATAACTCCCACTTATTACCATTGTCTTATATTAATCTTCCTTTGGGAGCTCTGATATATCAGAGCTTATTTTCAAACAACTCTAGGGATCGAAGACTTTTTACATTGAATCTACCACATTATAACATCACAGGTACCTATCTGTGTGGTGATACTCACAAAATAAAGAAGGCCATAGGAAGAATACAAAGCATCAAAGGAGATTACTTGAAGTTTCTGTTACTTGAAATTACTCAGAAAAGTTCATGGAAATCTACATTTTACATTCAGGAATTCCCTGAATGACATTTTCAGCTTAGTTATTTATATATATGTAAGCAATCATAAATTTACTCTGATTACTTTATCAACTTAGGTATAATTTATTTTCATCATTTGGAACTTTTCAAATTATATTTATATACCAACAATACCTCAAATGCTACTCCCTATGGAAAGGAGTACTTCCTACCCCAACTCAGATCTAACTCTTATGATTCCCTGTTCTAGCACTTAGCGTATGCTTCTTCAATAACTCTCACAGTATGGTCTATTGGTTACATGTCAGCCTCTCCCTCAACATTAGAAATTCTTTGTAGGTAAGAACCATGCTTCATTCACTTCTCTGTTTCCTCCACAGAATGTGATAGAACAGATTGCACATTCTGGGCATTCAATAAATATTTGCTGAATGAAATAAGAAAAGGAAATAACTCCAAATTAGATAAGCCTTTGAAAATCCATGTGTTGGTTCAGGTCGCTTTATATTTTGCGCACCTTTTGCTGCTATAGTTGCACTGAGTTGCTTTTACCTGCATTTGGATGATAAAGGTATATCTACATGACATCGAATCACACCAACAATCAGTAGATACTGCCATTGTGACTGAGCACTCAGAGGAGTCTCATGAACTCCTGTGTATCAACAGAAAAAAATTTATGCCAGGCTTGACTTTTACTGATGCTCCTCTACCCCTCTCTCCAGGTACCTACACCAAGCTACAGACCAACGTGACCATGATGATTAGGCACTGAATCTTCAGACCTTTTCAATTGAGTTTACCCAAAAGATGCACATAAAAATCTGTGCATTTTCCTTAAACTACACACATTCTATTTCTCAACTTGCTGTGCACATTATCATAGTTGCATTGTCCCAGGAGGAATGGAAAGGAGAACAGAGCATTGTATTTATTTAGTATTCAGAAATGGGGAAGCAAAGTGAGAACATGAACAGCTATTCAGAAAAGTGACACAAAAGGAGCTCTTTACTATTAAATGTCACTCACTACCTGGAAAGAAGAGTGAATAATATAGCCCAATCACAGAGGTTGTTGTAGGATTAACTAAAATGTTGAAGAGTTATGTAATTAGGGCAATATAACAACTCTCAAAAGAATAACATGCAAATTCTATTGTAATTTACCTAATTCACAGCAATGAGAAGTTTTGATTAAATTGGTTTAATTAGTCAAGGGTCTCCTAGCAATGCCTCCCTTCTCTGAGCAAGACAGCACTTTAATTTTTAAAAAATTATAATTTTAATGGATATTTCAGGAAACTGGAGTTCAGATTTAGCCAAAAGGATTTTCCCCTTATTCCTCATTAAATAAAGTATCTGAACTATTTGGTTATTACCAACACTGCTCTCATGCTCCATCTGAAAGTAGAGTTTTTTCAATTGTCTGCACTGTCTCATGCACTTATGACTAGAATTGTCATATCACTGGCAATGGGCAGAAAGAGAAAGGATTCTCAAGGCTGAGTCTCTGTGGGCATTCTTGAAACATCCGGGGCTCGCATGAGGGTATGTTTGGCTCTTTTTATTGCAGAAAGTGTGGAGTCCTGGTAACATTCAGCCTCAGCTCTCTTCCTGCATATGGGAGGGGCACAAATGGTCAAATGTTTCCTTGGACTTTTATGAAAACATAAAAGAAAACAACTAAGAATTACTTCAAATCAAAGAGCAAAGAGGGCTTACGTAAGAATTGTGTACATTACATGTTCCCCTCAGTTATCGTAGAATACGTCATGTTATTTGGAAGGATCTTGGTATAACTTCCTTGAGGAGAGAAAAAAACCTGCTGCAGCACAGTTTTAAGTCCCACTTGACAAGAGTCAAATAGTATCTTGGTAATGTTAAGGGAATTTCAGTGCTGGGAAGAGATTTGCAAATAGTCCCCAAAACACTTCTTTAGTAATTATATAATATTCATTTTAAAGAGTGTGTTCCTTAAGATATTGACCAAAACTATCACAAACATAACTCAAATTACTGAGGTTTTATTTGAAAATCATATACAGAAAAAAAGTAAAGCCTGTATTGCCCATTTTAATGTACTCATAATTAAAGCATTTCTCCTGGGGGAAATCTAATACTTTATTTAGTAGCTAAAATTTGCTGCACTATTCTAGACACTGAGGACATATCCGCAAAAAAGAAAAATAAAGGCTCTCTCCTCATGGAGCTTACATGATACTTAAGGGAGACACAGGAAAATGAACAAATAAACCAAGAGTATATTTTCAAAAGTAGTAAGTTCTATGACAAAATAAAATGGAATGGTATCATGGTACATGAGGGGCCTTCATAGAGACCGGGCCTTCATAGAGACCTTGTCAAAAGATGTGACAGGGGACCTGAGAAGGAGCCACCCATGAGAGTGTGAGAGGAGTTAGAAAGTGTGAAGGCTCTAAAGCAGGAATATATTGAGTCTGTTCAAGAGAATGAACTTATGCCACAATGATCAATGAGACCAAGAGGTAGTCCTTCTTACAGGAATGTTAATTCAAGTAATTATGCATCTTTGGTGTATTTATCTTTTTTTTCTTCCAAAAAGCTAGTTCTTTTATTCAGAGGGTAGTTGAAAATAGCTCTTAACTCTAGGAAAGTCAAGGCCTTATACCAGTTTTGGCGTGTTTAAAGTTCAGAAGGTAACTTCTTAATCTTGCATGAAAAAACTTGGGTGGCCCTGACCAATGTGGCTCAGTGAGGGGTGTCATCCTGCACAGTAAAGGGTCACCATTTGATCCCCAGTCAAGGCATATGCCTGGGTTTCAGGTTCAGTCCCCAGTCAGAGCAGTCCCCCAAATGTGTGTGTGTGCACACATACAGGTTTTTATTTACGAGATTTTTAGTTCTTAAAATCTTACTCTTCCATTTCCACTGAGATAATTTGGCTTCCTTTCAGTGATTAGTTGCAAAGTTCATTATGCCTGGGAAAAATAAAACACATAAATCTACACAGTTGGATTATGGACTTTCAGGAATCCATGAGACACCATCACCATCTCTGATGACTTTAAAGAGCAAGGTCTTTCTAGGCTTCCTGTGTCTGAGGGTAAATCAAGCCTAAGCATGTAAATCTCCCAGTAATTACGAAGTCCTTTCTTATACCAGTTAGTGAGATTTGTTAATGTATGTTTTAAAGCCTTCTAAAATTCAGGATTTTTTAATAATAAGTACTGTAATTGGAAATATTCACTTTTAAGCTATTTTATCATAATGAAAAGTTGACTCAGTTTCACCCACTGACGAATGGTTTCATAAGCACTTAAGCATATCTTTGTACAACTATCCAGAAATATTTGCACAATTTGCACATTTTAAGAAAGACAAATTGGCTTCAGAATAGAATTTATAGGCAAAATAGTTCCCTACCAAAGTGGATGACTCATCAAATTCATTCTAAACTGGTGAAATGAATTAGTATAGACAGTACATTTTTGACCCCATTTCTAGAAATATAGCGATAAAATAAAGGCCCCACAATGGTTTCAAGCCATGTCCTTTATAAATTCATTTTAGAGTGTCTCAGTAGGAATAAAAACTCACTGGAAATCTAGAAAAGCATATTATAATTTTTAGTCTCCACTGTATTCCTATTGTCAACTAGGAGTAGCGAATAAAGGTTTCTTAAAAGTATTTATTTTCCATTTTTAATTTTTCTATATAGTTTTATTTTAATTAAAAAATAAATGTACTGGATGTAACATTTATTAATAATGTATAAATTTTTGGTGTAGAACTTTATGATACAACATCTTGATACTCTACTGTGTAAAAGTTTTTTAAGCCAACCACAGTTTTAAAAATTTTGAAATGTTAACAAGTCAACTCGTAGAGAAATGTTTCCTATAATTCCCTCAGGACTCACCTGGGGTCAATGTGGTATCTTCATTGATTATTTGAATGATAAAAATGCCACTTAGAATACATTTTAAATGAGCATCTTTTGAAAATTCTAAGTAGGTTGCAGTAAAAATATATAGGGATTTCATTGAATATATAAAAAAAATCATCCTGACTGCTGTGGCTCAGTGGATTGAACATTGTCCCAAATACCAAAAGTTTGTAGGTTCAATTCCCAGGCAAGGTACATGCCAGCTCAGGCCTGGAAAAGGCAACCAACTGATCAATGTTTCTCTCACACAATGGTGTTTCTCTCACTTTCTTTCTCTCTCCCTTCCCTTCTCTCTAAAAGTAAATAAAATCTTTTTTCAAAAAAGACGATATTAAAAAAAAATTAGATCTCAAATTTTCATCTTTTTAATATTAGTTTGAGGCTAAAAATTATCTAAAAACCAAAATAATAGATGACTGGGAATATAGTAACTTTTTGAAACCTCCAAAAATTTTATTATAAAAATTATTTTAATGAAAACTGTATAGAATATTGGAAAATATTAATAAGGCCATTACATGTAAGATTCTTACATATATCCTTCAGGAAAAATATAAAAATTATTTAAACAGAAATTTCTTCTCAAATTTAAATATTCTGCAACACAAAAAATACCAAGGTTTTTCCTAATTTTAGTCTTTTTCCTTTTCCCTTCCTTTATTTTTCTCTTCATTTTCTCACTTTCTTCTTTTCTTTCTTATACAGCATATAGAAACCTTCATAGAAGTAATTATTTAGATAATTTTTACTGCCTTTTATTATCACTATTTTTTATTGAAGCCAGCTTGACTTAACGAACCCCAACATCAGTGTAAAACCCTCACAAGCCTATCTCCTTTTGGACTTTCTTTACATTAGTCCCAGGATGCTCACGTGAAAAATGCACACCAGTGGCAGCACTCACCTTCAAACCTTTTAAGGCTCCCTTTAAACGCCAGCGTCAAAGCCAGCCAGGATCTTCAGTACGTACACAGGCCTTCCCTAACCCAACCCTTACTAATGTCCAGCCTCATCTCTAGACTCCCCTCGTACTCAGTTACACTTGAGTTACCCAATTGCTTAACATTCTCTTCATAGCCTATGCTATTTCACGCATCTTTGATTTCACTTCATGTTGTTTCCTCCAGTTAGGACATCCTTACCGGATTTTCCTCACCTGTATGACTTGAATTGATGCATTAAAATTCAGTGTATGTGTCATCTCCTCCTGGATCTTCCTCTAATCCCTCGGTTGAAATGAAGTACCCTCTATATACTTTCACTACAGCCTATCACCATCTGCCAGAGCACTTGCCACATTTTATTGAAATAATCTATTAATTTGTTTGTCTCTCCACCTAGAGTGTAGGTTTCATGATTTCTATTACCCTTTCCTCTAGATTCTTAGCACAGTAATCAACTTAGAAAAAGTTTCCCAATATTATAAGTTATTTTTATTGACAGAGATCTAAAGTGTGAAGTGATTATAGTTATCAGTTCATTTTAGCCTTATGCCATTAAGAACATGATTGCTAAATTTTCTTATTCTGAGTCTATGCAAGTTAAAAATGCTTTTAACTATTGTATGGTTTCCAAAGACAAAATTTCTTTATATTTTTCAGCCCCATTTGTAGTTAGGGTGATACAATGTGTTTGGTTTGGGCCAAATGATTAGGGGTACAGTTGACATGTGTAGCTTTTGGGCAAAGGTAGTTAAGTGCCTGTACACTTTTTCTAGTTCACATTTCTGCTATCATGACAACTTAGGAGACTCTATAACAACTTACCCCCAAATTTAAAAAAAATCTTAAAACAACAAACATATTATCTCACAGCTTCTAAAAGGTTAGGGATCAGGGAGAAATTTAGCTAGATTTTTTTTTGTCTGTTATTAAGTGTCAGTTAAGGGTGCTATTGCAGGCATCTCAAGAATCAACCTGGCTGGAAGATTTGCTTTCACGTTCACACATGTGGTTGTTAGAAGGCCACATTTTCTCTATGGCTATTGGATGGATTTTTTAATGTTTTACTATACGAGTTGCTAACAATGAAGCATCTTACTTTCCTCAAAGCGAGAAATCCAAGAGCAAGAGAAAGAGTGGGAACTCAAAGCAGGAGTTGTAATCTTTTATAATGTAATCCCAAAAGTAACAGACTACTCCCTGTGCTATATCTTCTGGTCATGGCCCAACCCTGGCACAGTGTGAAAAGGGGACTACACGTGGGCATGAAGACCCCAAAATGGAGCATCCTAGAGGCTGGTCACCACGGAGGCCACCTGTTAAGGTGGTGCATAAAACATGGGGGACACCTGGACAATGAGTTAGTGGGTAAAACAGACTCCCCAACCCACTTTAGCTATTACATAAGCAAGAAATAAACTTTTGTGATATGAAGCCAGTGAGAATTCAGGGTTTATTTGCTAGTAGGCGTAGTCTAGCTCTTCAGACCAACAGAGCTCTCATAAAGCAATGCCTACAGAAAGAGGTTGTGATGATGGAAAGGACTTCAAGTATTCTGGGGCTCATGAGAGTAACTTCTTATTTTAAATTAAAACATTCGAACTCTTTTATTTTCTTTTTTTGCCAGGTTTGTGAGTTTGGTTAGTGTACATTTGAACACATACTGTTACAAAAACCACGTATCAAAGACATCACAGCTGAGAGCCAGATGAGGGTAGTTAACATCGCTATCCTGGTCTCTTCTATTCAGGAAACCAGCAAACTTCTCCCAGGCTGACACATAACCCCTTCATAGCTGCATCTACTCAAACTTTTTTAAGGTGACTCAAGTACTTGAATTATTTCTTCACTAATTAAGAACTACTTGTTAATATTGTTGTGAAGCATAAATGAGACAACATATATAACGATATCTTCTGAAGAGGAAAATACCATGTAAATATTAAACATTGTTCATGTGTATTTGATATTGAAAGCAGATTACTGGAAATGACTGAATGTTAATAATCACAAAATATTTTAAAGAATAAAGTGCACATTTATTCTAAAGTTTGTTTTTTGTGAGACAACATAACCTATTTTAAATATACATATAAAACATTTACTTTGTTAAGAGATCATCTCTCTTTGAGAACAAAGGTGAAATGAACAAATTCAGTCCCACAAACCACCTATTAAAATACTGGTCATATATGTTGTACATTTCATC
Source organism: Artibeus jamaicensis (assembly GCF_021234435.1). Lineage (NCBI taxonomy): Eukaryota > Metazoa > Chordata > Mammalia > Chiroptera > Phyllostomidae > Artibeus > Artibeus jamaicensis. Next base: position 1,109,853 of record NW_026521859.1, read on the forward strand.
TAGTAGCATCTCAAAGTGGTCTATTGTCAATGTCTAAAGGTAACACCCTTATGCTCTAGGAATGTATTGTGTGATATAAGGATGGACCTATTCAGTCAAATCAAAAGAAACTTATGATCTTTACAAAGTTAACACTAATTAGGAAAAAATAAAATGCATGTATAAGATTGAAAACTTGAAGAGATAGAAAGCAGGCTGACCTGTCAGGGGATATGGGTGCAGGTATGGAGGGATTGAGCAACAAAGAAAATAAAGAACTCATGGACACAGATAACAGTATGGTGATTGCAGGTTGAGGGGGGGTAGTGGGAAGTGGAGGAAGGTGTGGGGGACATATATGGTGTTGAACAGACACTACACTTGGGGTAGCTTTGGGGCAGTAAGTAAACACACATACAGTGTATGGATGATGTGTTGTAGAATAGTGCACCTGAAACATGTATGATTTTTGTTAACCAGTGTCACCCTAAAAAATTCAAGTAAAATAAATAAATTAAGTAAGTTTCAAAAAAGGGGGAAATCTTTAGGTCATGTGAGATAGTGAGTGTTAGACCCTCAGTGTTAAATCATGTCTAAACATAGCATCTTCAATAACAACGTAATCTTTGGCCAAAATTATCTAGCATGTATCCAGTGACTCACCCCCTGACCAGGCAAAAGCATTTTTGGCAGCACCTACTTTACCTTGAAATTTTCTCTTTTGAAGTAACACGAGCCTGACCTTGATCAGTTTATCAGATGAGCTCAGAGGTATAGTCTGTCAGAGAACTGGCGTGGCAGCATGCCAGAACAACTCTGTAAATTGTCTAGAGGGCACACCTAAGTATCATTTCCACTTTCTCTCTGTCTGTGTTTCTCAATCAGAATTAGAAGCAAAGGAGAGAAACAGGATAAAGTAATGGAACACAAATGGGCCATGGAACCTGATAAATTTGTATTTGAAACCTAGTGCTGCTACGTGCTGTATGACTAAACTTTGGAATAAGTTAAAATAGCTCTTTGGATTTTAGTTTTCTTGTTTGTAAAACAAAGCTATTAATTTCCTCCTTAAGAGCTTTTTATGAAACATCGATGAAATAGTTACATTCATTGTGGAGCCTGGCACATACTACTCAATAAATATTCTTCACTTTCCTTTGCCTTGAGGGAAGGAACTCGAGATGAATACCCTCCACTTCACCCACCACATGACATTGACTGACCCCTGCCAGTGAGCCATTAATTAACGGAGCCGACATCACTCATGGTGGGGAATATGTCGGAATGCTGCAAGAAGAAAGATGGAAAGATCTTTTTTCACCAGTGAAATAATACCAGTGGTGGATATTCCTGAAATTTGAGGAGCTGAGTTCAGGGACTTTGGAAAGCTAGTATAGCTGCAGTACCTGGAGATTTGCAAATACATTCTAAACTATTAAGTGATTAAAATCATATATATATCTATAAAATGCACGTCTGTGCACTAATAAAATAAAAAGCCTGGAATACTGCATTTGTGTTTGGATGTCAGACTTGGCCTCTTCTGAAAATTGGTATTATTTACATTATCACACTTTACTCATACTTTTTCAAATATAGAAAGAATCCATTACATTCCAATTATCAGCAGCACATGTTATCTCATTAGTGTCTGTTCATGATAATTGTTTCTATTATATTAAAGACAGACATTTAAAACATTATCACTGAGCTTTTGTGTAACTCAAAAGCATGATTTATTTTACCCAGTAAAACTAAGTGGTTATGATTTTAGTAAAAATGTGGAAGCATCACTTTAATTTTTATTCAGATAAGCATGTTTTGCACTCTGTAACTAAAAACACACATTTAAAGTTTATTGAGTATATTCATATTACCTTTTACAGTGACTATTCTTGACTTCTACAGAGTCCTGGTAGAGATGAGTGATATATTATCTCTATTCTCTTTCTGCATCCTACATAGGAAAGGGTGGGTTTGCACACACCGACAGATCCGAACAGGGCATTAGGAGAACCATCAAAGAAGTGTTTCTTAGGCTGAGGAGTAGTGAGAACCCGTAACCGCCATTTCAGGCATAAGGGCATAGGGCAAAATCAGGGCATAAGATTAGCTGTGTAAAAAGAAATCCTATTATAGTCATTCTTCCTGTCCCATCCACTGGACTTAAGTTAACTGTTATTGGGTAAATCCTTAATAGGCAGCGTGCTTTACCTGAGCTAAACCAACATATTACTTCCAGTGTGCATTTGTGCATATGTGGTTGCTGTTTAAAACATAAACAATGGTAGACCAACCCACCAACAATGCAAATCTCTGTGAATGGGATGCAGTGCAGGCACACGGAAGCTGTGTGTGTGTGAGAGGCAAAAATTATCATGATAGGAATGACTTTCACAGAGAGGTGGGAAAGCAATGTTAAGTAGTCAGTATAAAGGCACAAAGCACCTGTTAGAGCTGGTATGAAAAAGGAGAGTAACATGCGCCAACTCGGTTTTAGTTAGCAAAATACTCAATTGAGAAAAGGCAAGATCAATTTTACTATTTTAGTAAAACACTCAATTCAGCAAAAGGCTAGAGCAGAGGCCATAAAGAGCTAAAGAACCACAGACATGGAGACAGAAGGTGACTGCAAACCACACTGGGAAGAGATTTCCACAGTCAGAATGAAGTCATACAAATCAGCATTTAGTGTTTACTATGAGTCAAGAAAAAATATGCAATATCCACACACATATTTTGTATGTATACATGCATACATGCATACATACAGATATATTTACACATATATACATACATATTCCTCTCTATATATCTACATACAGGATATCTATATATTATATCCTCATCAGATTTCTACAAGGCATGCATTATCAGCCTTAATTTTCAACTGGAAAGAACAGATTTGGAGAGGTTAATAACTTGTTAATGGTCATAAAAGAGGGAAAAAGCATCACTGAACTCATACCATTGGTTGAATATTCTCCTCATTTTTCATATGGAAACAACGACAGGAGAAATAAAAGCATTCCAGGTAAAAATGAAGATATGTCTAAATGCAGAAGTAAGAAAGGCAGAGAATTGCTCACTTCCTCCAAATGTTTAATGTTTGAACTGACTAGAACTTATCTCTCCATCCAGTTTCAACTAAAAAAAAATAACAAAAAGGAAATTAAATATTTTCCTTTGAGTGTCCCCAAGAGCTTTCTCTCCCAAAACACATTAATTTTAAAAACATAATATTGCTCAAAATATACTGGTTAAATAATTGAATGCAGCCACTTGACTTTAGTACAAGATGTACTTAGGAATAGGTTTTGTGGGGCATAATTTTAAAGATATGGGGAAAATACTGTTCCCAAAAAGAACCCTGCCCCACCTTGTCTTCAAGGACTTAAATTTTGTAATTAAACATACATGTACTTTTTTTATTAGAAAAAGTACACTAGTGAAATTCTGTGTAGTGGAGTATTTGCCTTATTTTTAATGACTTTTGTCACTTTTTTTTTCAGGAAACTGCTCTCTATCTCTGGAAAAAAAGCATCTGATAGTGGAGAGGGCATTAATGAAAGAGAGCAACCGTTGAGTAAAGAAAATAAGATGGGGATGACCAAGACTTTGTCATCCTGTTATATGACTTCACAAAAGAACATTGGGGGCAGGGCGACATGCCTTCTAACCAGTACACAACATTTATAAATTCAATAAGACTGAGATTTTCCAAGTATTCAGTTACATGCAAGTGCAAACAGTGAATGGACCCAAAGGGTCAGCGATGACATATACTACCTACAATGTGGTATTTCACCTTCAAACCTAATGTTGCCTCTTTATATTACAAAATAAGGTGATGTCCTATTACTCTCTGCATAGAATTACATACACTAGGGGGAGGAAAAATCAATTCTCAATCTAATCCATTTTGCAAATTTGACAGTGACATCAGAGAGCAGGAAGCTGTCTGTGAGCAATGACACTGCTCATTTATTTAAATGTCAAACTTAACTTCATCAACTTTCAGGGAATATGTCAGCAAAGAATAGGTTTCAGTTCAGCCAGAGACAATTTCAGTGTCATTCAATGCTGAGTAAAATAGCTGTCAGCATCTTGAGAACACAGTGCTTTGAGTAAATATTTCTTTTTAAGCTGAATACAATTGGCCATTTCAGCACTTGGGGCTATGGACAGTGCTCTCTTCCTTTACCTAATGAAATAAATCCTCTTACTGTAGAGGTGTTTCCTTTTCGAGATTAAAGCACTCCCCAGACTAGCAAGCTGGCTGCCCTAAACTAGTCAATTAGGATATAACATGCCTTACAGGTCTGGGCAAAGCTATAATAAAATAGCAGCAAAGAGGAGCAACTTTTATCACAGAGATTAAGCCTGAAATAAAATTAGAGAAGGAAAATCATGATTTGTAGCTCTTCCTGAAAGACATGTCAAAAGTTTACTGTACTGCAATGACAATTCTCTATGACCAGATTTTTGTTGGAGAGAATGACAGATCCATCAACCTCTTGTGCTAATTTATTAGCAGTGAACACAGGTGCAGAAGAGAACAGGAAGTGTGTCTCATAGGCTTGCAGACAATTGAAAGTCAGGAATTTATTCCTTATATATATATATTTTCACTATAGAGTGGAATATCAGTGAAGAATTCTGGATCTGAGGTCACATGAAATGGAACCAAATCTGAATCGTGTTCCTTAATAAGTCCTTTCATTTCTCTAAGCCTTGCTTCTTCTGTCAAACGTGGGTTAGTTTGAGGTTTAAGTGAGAGGGTGTATATGAAGGGGTCTGTCACACATTAGGAACTCAACAGATATTCAATTTGGAATATCAACTTATCATTAAGTGTTGGCATAATGTAGGGAAATGTTGCTACACTAGTGGCCATGTCTTAATAGTTGTAACGCTGAGGATGACAAGAAGAAAGAAAACAAAATAAGCACTATATTAATAGATATATGCTTATAACAAAGGGCCCTAACCATGTGTATTTCCACCTTTGTCCATCTTATTTACATCCCCAAAAGATTCCCTTATGTATACCTTTAAAAATCCAACAAAAAATAATCAAAAATAATACAGGAAGAACAAAACTGAAGTTCTCAGAGAAGTCTTATTCTTCTTATCACATAATATTCTACCAACTTTCCCAGTACACCTCTCCATCAACATATTACCAACTACTCCACTTGTTGAGCTGGTAAGAGACTCCTTTCAGTGCATCCTGAGCAGACTGACATACTTGGGGAGAGAAGCTAAAAATGAGGTGAGTGCTGAAAGCCTGATAAATTCCTTATTATCCTCCACTGACGCTACAAATTCTCTGCTTTGGGCTTCAAAGCCACTCAGCCTCTCACCTGACTCCTCTTTTTCCATTTTTATAGCTGAAAATCAAGAGCACCTTCTCCTAGTCCCCGCTCCCCCCGCCACAGCCCCATCTCCTCCTGTTATTTTCAACAGAGATTCCCTCCACACTGCCCTCTGCATAGGAAGCGCCTCCCACTCTCCATTCATCCAGGTACATGGCTCCTTCCATTCACAATTCATGCTAAGTCCTCCTCTCCCTTGCAAAGCTGTTCTTTTAAGTAGATTCCCAGCTGTCCTAATAAACTCAACCACCTCAGCCACCATATCACCCTTGCATCTACCCCCCAACCCTCAGAAATTGTGCAGAGGTGGGGAGAGGGGAGGTTTACATGCAAACCTAGACAGAGACAAATAGAAAGAGCCTAGCATTAAGCTTGGTCTCATCTTTGGGTTAAAAATCAGTTACAAATATTTCCCAAGCGTGGTAACAAACGTCCTCTGGCGGGGGGGGGGGCAGGATGGTGGTCTAGTGGATGAATGAATAAGTGATGAATGAATGAGTGAATGAATGATTGTCATCTCTTTGACACTTTTCTCAGATGCCCCTCCTTGCTTGCACCCAGCACGGCTCCTGTGTAAGTCAGCTACAGTGCATGAACGAACCCCCTGCTTTTCCTCCGTCTCTACACTCCACCCTTTTATTACCACCTCTGGACAGAGCCTAAACCTCCGCGCCAAAGGGCACTCCACTTCCTCTGAAAATCCTTTGTGACTTCAAAAGCCCAAGCAAGCTCGCTCCTTAGAGGCACAGCTTTGCGCTCTGCCAGCTTTACCTCTCCCCAGACCCCCGAACACCCAGCCACGTTACACAAAAGGATGACTAATTTCCCCACACTCAAAATCCACCTGGAGATCCCCGTCGCTGCCCTTCTGCTGGCTGGCACTTGTAACCCAGGTGCTCGCCTAAGAAACGCGGTCCCCCACTTCTCCCTGCAGAAAAAAAGGAATCACCATTCCAGGGCTCAGTCCTGGTTCCTAAAAATCAAAAAACTTTTTTTTTTTTTTTTTTTTGGTAGAAAACCCCACCCCGAGAACAGCGACCTCTTTGTTTGCGTCCGAGCCGGAGGGAGGGGTCTCCGAGCCTTTGCAGCCTGAGCCGAAGGGGATGTGACAGCCCTCCAGAGGGCTGCTCCGGAGGAGACTCACCCAGGACGTTCCCAATGAGAGCCACCACGAACACGATGATGTACCCGGCGATCAGGACCCACTCATAATCTTTCGGGCGTAGGTATTCCCTCCACAGGTACTGCAGGAATTCCTCGTCTTCATCATAGTCGGTGGGGTTCAAAGAGGGCTCTTGAGTTTTATTCAGCTCCGAAGCAGATGACAAGTTGCAACAAGGGGGTAAGTCCTCCAAATCGGTGCCGGACATCACGGGCTCGAGTCCGGTTTGGCTCAGTGCTGCAAGCTGCTCTTCCCTTTCCCCATGAGCACTGGTGAGTCGCCGTGGGAAAGGCTGCGCGGAGCGGAGAGAAGGGGCTCCAGAGCAGAAAATGACGTGAAAAGTTATCGAGCCAATGCCTCCGGAGTCCTACGCCCGGCAACTTCTGCGGCGCATTCGCTGTCTTCGCAAACGATTGTGCACCCAGGGACCCGGCCCCGGAGCTGCAGCAGTGACACCGAGAGGATGAGACGCTACCTCGGCCTGCGCTCAAGCTCAATTACTTCTCATTCCAGCACTGAGTCCGCAGCCCACAGCCTCCTCCCGCGCTGATGGAGAGCTGAAGTGGGAGGGGAAAAAAAGTAATGAAAATTATTTTAACCTGTTTCTCCGTAGGTTCAACCTTACTCTTTTCTACTTTTTTCTTCTCCACTTCTCACGTGCAGTTTGTATAAACCATACTCGTGTAGGTCTGTGGACATAGCGTGCATGTCAATACATGATTAACACAGGGTTTATTGATGCAATTGTCTCCTTCATGTACATATAAAGGTAATGGGGAGGAGCCACTGTGTTCCTCCAGCAGGGCTGTGCAGAAGTCATTTCAGATAACTGTTTTAACGTTTGTGTTTGGCTTTGCCAATTTAGCAGTTGCTGAGTCTTTAAGGCACCTCTTCCTCTCTCCTTCCCCCAAGCTGGGGCATAAAACGCTATTTAAGATATATTTAGTTGGAATTTGTATTTACAACAGCTTGTCATATGAAATACAGCAGCGAATCCTTAAAGGACACTAAGGGTCATAAATGTGCTCCTGGTTAATGTTGTCAAGCAAAGGAGACATACCAAACAGCCTGAAACAGATCTCAGCAGGATGGAGTGAAAGGAACAGAAGGGCTCCTTCTCTGGTGAATATCACACCCCACTGGTCTTTCTCCTCATTGACTCAGGACTGATATCACCTGTCATTCTCTCATTCACTGATTTGGTCTCTTAAGAAAAGTCTTTTGGGATTTGTCTGGGATTGGCTCAGGATCCTTTTGTTCTCAGTGAGCATGTTTGGAATATTGTATTTGGACTGGGAAGGACCTTGAAATCATAGGCTAACCTTTAGCTAAAAATTAGAAGCCTCCTGATAACATTGATGATGTGTCCCTATCTAATTTGGATGGGACCACCATAATTTATTACCTTCACCCTTATAGGACTGCTGTAAAGTTTAGAAAACTGTTCTTTACATTGAAACAAGGACTAAAACCAACATTTGGTTTTCTGCCTTTAATCCCCAATTCCTAGATTGCACCTTCGTGCTACATAGAATAAATCCCTCACAAGACAATTCTTCACATATTCAAAAAAGCACCACAGTCTCTTCCCTTCCCATTCTTCTTACATTCAATTTTTCTCCACTTATTTTCATTGTTTTTTTAAATGGCAGTATCTCTACAACCTATGGTTGCTCAATCTTTCTTAAATGACTGTCAATACCTTGCATAACATGCAACTAACAGGAAATAGAATAACATGGTGTGGGTCTTGCCAGCACAAAATGTCTATGATTATTCAGACACAAACAATGTTTGTATCTAATTAGTTCTTTCGAAAGTCACAAAACATTGAGGGTTCAGACTGAGCATTTAGTCACCTCCTACCCCAACCCTCAGTCATAATTCTTTACAATTGTTTTATACATTATAATTTATAAAATTATTATAGGCACTTTATTTTAAAACCTCCAGGGGGCTATTATTAGGCTTGTTCACAGATGAGAAAACTGTTTCAAAAGAAATTACATGATTTATCAAAGGTCAAGTGACTAGTCAGCTGCAAAGCCATCCAGTTCTGATCCCAGCTTGGGGCTTCTATTATTCTACAGATGTCATATTTCATAACAAATACTATTGTTGTGTGTACTCATTTTTCCTAGTCCAGTTTGGTTTTTAAAATATACTTTATTGATTATGCTATTGCAGTTGTCTCAATTTTCCCATTTTGCCCCCCTCCACGCAGTACCTCCCATTCCCTCTAGCAATTCCCCCCCCACCTTAGTTCATGTCCATGGGTTGGGCATATAAGTTCTTTGGCTTCTCCATTTCCTATACTGTTCTTAACAGCCCTTGTCTATTTTGTACCTACCAACTTGTACGTATTAATCCTAGTACCTTTCCCTCCTATTTTCTCCTTCCCCGGCCCAACTGATAACTGTCCAAATATCCCCATATCTATGATTCTGTTTCTGTTCTGCTCATTTGCTTGGTTTGTATATTTAGATTCAATTGTTGATAGTTATGAATTTATTGCCATTTTAACATTCATACTTTTGATCTTTTTCTTAAATCAGTCCCTTTAACATTCCATATAATAATGGCTTGTTAATGAACTTAGTTTTAGCTTTACCTTGTCTGGGAAGCACTTTTTCTGCCCTTCTATTCTAAATGATAGCTTTGCTGGATAGAGTAATCTCGGTTGTAAGCCCTTGCTTTTCATCACTTTGAATAACTTCTTGCCAGACTGTTCTAGCCAGCAAAGTTTCTTTTGACCAGCCACCAGTCTTATGACAACTCCTTTATAGGTAACTCTCTCCTTTTCTCTTGCTGCTTTTAAGATTTTCTCTTTAAGCTTTTGACATTTTAATTATGGTGTGTCTTGGTGTGGTCCTCTTCGGGTTGAACTTGTTTTGAGTCTCTCTGTGCTTCCTGGACTTGTATGTCTGGTTTCTCTGCCAAATTAGAGAAGTTTTCTTTTCATTATGTTTTCAAATAAGTATTTAATTTCTTGCTCTTCCTCTTCTCCTTCCGGCACCCATATTATTTGAATATTCATACATTTGAAGATGTCCCAGAGGCTCCTTTGTCTATTCTTATTTTTTGGAGGGGATTATTTTTCTTCTTGCTCTTCTGATTGAATGGTTTTTTTTTCTTCCTTATGTTCCAAATCATTAATTTGATCCTTGGCTTCCTCCCTTCCACTGTTGGTTCCACTGTATGTTTTTCTTTATTTCACTAAATGTGACCTTCATTTCTGCCTGGGTCTTCCTTATGCTGTTATAGTATGCAATGTTGAGCATCCTGATAATCAGTATTTTGAACTCTGCATCTGACATTGCGTATCTCCATTTCTTTTAGTTTTCCTTATGTATGGAGTTTTGTTCTATTGTTTCATCTGTGCCATATTTCTTTGTCTCCTCATTTTTGGCAGCCCCCATGCACTGTCTGTTTGTTTCGCTGTATTAGGTGGAGCTGCTTTGACTCCCTGTCTTAGTAGCATGGCCTGTTGTAGAAACATGCACCAGTAGTTATATGAGATGGAACCTTAGATAATCTCCAGGGCAGAGCAACCTGTGTTGTCACTCTGTGGCTCTGTGAGAGGGAAGGCTAAGAGAGGGGGAAATGCCACTGCCTGGCCTTTGGAGTTTTGTGCGGGAGGAAGCTGTCTCCCAGCACTCACCCTGATGCCTGTCACTTCAACTTCTCCACACTTACCATTGGTGCCCTTCCAGCTCTTGCCCTGGTACTGAATCCCAGAGGGAGTGAGTCTGCAAAAGTCCTAAGTTTGTTGTGAGCCCTTTAAGAGGATACTTCTGAAAATCTTGCAGTTTTGTCTGTGGCCCCAACCCCACTGGGTTTTACAGCCAGATGTTATGGGGACTTATCTTTCTGGCACTGGAACCCTGGGCTGGGTGGTCTAGCGTTGGGCTGTGACCCCTCACTCCTGAGGTGTCCCTACTGATTTTTATCTAGCACACATGGGTGTAGGACGGCCCGTTCCACCACATCTCCATGCCTCTCCATGCCTCTCCATACATCTCCACATTTCTGCCCCTCCTACTTGTTTCAAAGATAAATGTGGCTTCTTTAATTCCTTAGAGTTGGACTTTCATATAGCTTGATTTCTTGATGATTCTGGGTGATATTTGTTGGAGTGTAGTATAATTTTTGCTATAGTTATTCAAGGAGACAAGCCATGTTTATCTATGCCTCCAACTTGACCCCAAATTTGTTCTTAAGAGAAGGAAATAAATAGGCATTTTATTTTTTGACACATATTTATTTAGTGCTCCTGTTACACTCTCAACTGTACAAGTTAATCAAGGTTACTACTTTTATTCATTTTACTTTCCGATGAAGTTAGAAAGAAAACAAATCACCTAATAATTACACAACAAAAATATTAGAAAGGGGTAAGTGCTGTGTTGAAAACCAAACAGGTGAAGTGATGGTGACTGGAGAATCCTGAAGGTAATATTAGAAAAGATGGTTAAAGAGGCCTGTAAAGAAGGGTGTATAAGTAGGATATCCAAATGATGTATGCATATTATTAATGCAATCGTATTAATTTGAGGTTTAACCAGATCTTCTTAAATGCTGACCCTGTTAGCCAAAGCATTAGCTACTTCTCTAGACCTCTTGTCATCAGTACACTTGACAAGCAGGCCCTCTGTAGCTTCTTTCAAGTTCATTGATACAACTCTGCTAACTTTATCATGTGGTATATGTGTCTTTATAATTTATAAACATCTATATTTTCCTCTTCCATGTACTATTCTTTTCAAAACTAGAAATATTGTTGCAACTTCAATGCCAATCTGTATACATTAATGTCTGCAACTTCCTCACCATTGGCAGTTCATAAGTACGGACCCAGTGTGCCATTTACTAAGGACTCAGTGCCCTTAACTTTTATTTTGTGGCACTTCAATGTGTCTATACTTCAGTCTGCTCTTTTTAAGTCTTCTGTCTGCAATTTATCATCACTCTTTACTAAGTGTGTTACATAAGGAGAAGTAAGACTCTTTTCAAGATTTTGTTCTGTCATCTGCTTTGCGTTGTGACAGACCTGGGTTTATCTCAATCCTGAACCTAATCCATTGCCTTCTGTCCATAATTCATCAAGTGATTTATTTCAAATATGTGGTGCTCTAATGCCACAAAAAACCCTACTCAAAACTTCAAATTATTATTCTGTATCTTTTGCTAGTACATTAGAGATGGTAACTATTGCCGTACTCATTCTTTCTGAGATCTTTTGATGTCCTTTGGGACATTTGAAAAGAATTTTTAGTTGTGTAGATATTATTATTCTTGTCAATTTAAAATCTTTCTGCTGGATGTAGGGTAAAGGAATCAGCTCAATATCACAAAACAGTAAAGTTAAGTTCCCAGTTGGTCTGCTGATGACCTCTTAAGGTTGTTATGGGAATTAAATAAATTGACACTTTAGAACTGTGTCTGTTAAGTGATGTGAAAATGTAAAACTATATGCTCTTATGACATGAATATTATTTGCTGTACATACCAATTATCCTACATGCTAAAATATTTTTAAATGTAGCTCGCAATCATCTGAGTAATTCGGTGTAATGACCCAACTTAAATTTTTATTTTAGCTCTCCCACTAACCCGAATATATTGAAAATGACAAAGAAAAATGAAACTCAATACCATTTTTTCCCTTTCAATGGTTGAATTTAGGCTACTTTGAGATTTCAGATTATATGGGCTGTTCCAGATTTTACATTCTTATCCCTGGTATGAGACCATATTTTTACAGTTCTATAATATGGATGACTTTAATGGCTGCACTTCAATAAATAATTTGGAGTATGTTCTATGTGTCCAGGAGTCTAGCTAAGTGCTGGGGCCATAGAGATCAATATAATGTAGTGCAACCTTGGTGATCTCACAGTCCACTGGTGAACTGGGTGGCAGAGTAACTGTGAACTTCTAGTGTAGAGAGATGCACAGTGTCATGAAAAGATTAAAAACACTCAGCCTAGCCTGAAGAAAACCAAAATTGATGGCTCCCTTTCAGAGACAGTCACTCTTGAGCTGACCCTCTTGAAGCAAAGGAGATTACTCATTGGTTAAGGGTCAGGGGGAGCAGAGGGAGCAGAATTTGGTGGAGACTTGGAAGCAGGAGAAAACATGAAGTGTATGGGAAAAGCAGAGTGAGGTGAGCAAGGTCAGGCTGTAGAACAACCTTGAGCAGTAATGTGGAGAATAATTAAAGAAGGGTCATGCAAGAGAGAGGGTTCAAAGTAGTATGCTAATATATTGATTCTGCTGTCAGAAGGAAGGTGGTGGCTGTGGGAATTGAGGGGAGTTGGGTATTATTCAAATATTTAATACTTTTAATAGGCATCATTTAGAATGCAGACATCTTGTTTTATTACTTCCCCGAGGAAGGCTGACTACATGGAAATGGTGTGCAGAGGTTTAGTTTTCTTTCTCTATTTTGAAGGATACATTCAATAAAGAGAGAGAGAGGTGTCCCACTGTTGACTTTCTGTTATTTGAAAAGAAGTTGTTTTTCTTCCTCTTATCTGTCAGAATGAAACTCAAATCAAGCCTGAACACTCTCAGTAATGACTGTACCAAGCTTATTTATTTCCTGAATAAATGCATTAGTTTTCATGGAAATTATCTGACATCTCTAGGCTTCAAATACCACATTTTCTTACAATATAGCATTGAGATAATTTTTCTGGAGAAGTCCCTAAATCATGGGAAGTCTAGAAATCTAGTTTTCAGATAAAAAGAGAGAAAGGGATTTCTGATAACTTGTTATGATCAGGAGTGACTCTTGAATGGGCTGCTGAGAATGAGTAACCTCCTGCCCTAAAAAACACAGAAATTAACAAACTAATTTGTTGCAAGTTATTACAGAACATTTCTTTGTGCTTTTTTTCCTTTCCATTCTTCTTTTACCCCCCCTCTTTTAATCATGTCTTATTTCAGATAAGGTTCTCTCTGTTCCTTCTTGTCTATTATCCTGTATTATAAGATCTGACATTTCTCTCTCGTGGTGCCTTTGTTTAACAATATGAAAAACTCCTGCTCTAATTCTACCTCAAGGTGAGCACAGACAGACACTGTTCCTCTCTTAGTCAGTTTCTTTTTGTCTCATGAAGAACATGGAGAAGTAGGCAAGTAATTTAATTCAGTAAAGCAAATGCCCTTAGGGGTATACCTTGAAAGAATTGGAAGTGCAAGAGAGACATCTACTTTTTCCAAGTGAGGTCAAGAAAACTATCCAGAGGATATATTATTTAATCTCAGAACTAAAGAATGAGAAAGGCATTCAGATTATGAAAGGGCTGGGAGAGGTAGGTGGTACCAGCTGAAGCCAATTTCTTGTTTGGGAGACATGAACAGTCTGCGCTCATGGAGGATTTACATGGGCCAAGCGCTGTATTTAGTCAATGCATGTGATGCACCTTATACATGCATTAACTGAATTGATCTTCACAACTCAAGGTCTTATGAAGTGTATCAACTTTACAGATGAAGAACGTGAGCCATGGAGAGGTTAAAGACCTTGTCCAAGGTCACACTGCTAGAAAGGGCCAGAGTCATTGAGCAGAGCAGTCAGGACTCCATCCCAGATTTTTTTTGGGGGGAGGGAGCATTCTCTATTCTGTTTCCACAATAAAAAAGTCCTCCCAACACCACTCCCCAAAATTAGTATGATCATCTGCTTACTTTATTAGTAGTAAATATATTTCAAATTTTGATTCTTAAAAAGCATGTGTATCTGCCTTTTGACCCAACAATTCCACTGCTAGGATTATATCCTAAGAACCCTGAAACACCAACCTAAAAGAACCTATGCACCCCATTGTTCACAGCAGCACAATTTACAATAGTCAAGTGTTGGAAGCAACCTAGGTGCCCATCAGTAAATGAACAGATCAAAAAACTATGGTACATTTACACAATGGAATTCTACACAGCAGAAAGAAAGAAGGAGCTCCTACCCTCTTTGCAACAGCATAGATAGAACTGGAGAGCATTATGCTAAGTGAAATAAGCCAGTTGGTGATAGACAAATACCATATGATCTCACTTTTAACAGGAATCTGATCAACAAAACAAATAAGCAAGCAAAATATAACCAAAGAAACTGAAATACAGAACAGGCTGACAGTGCCCAGAGGGGAGAGGGGAGGGAATTTCAGGAGAAAGGGGGAAGGGTTTATAGGAACTAGTATAAAGGACACATGAACAAAAATAAGGTGGGCGATTGGAAACAGGAGGGAGGTGGGGAGGGCTGAGGGATGGGCTGGGATGGGAGTAAAAGGCAGAAAACTGTACTTGAACTATTAAAAAATAAATGAAAAAATAAAATAAAAATTCTCATTACATTTTAAGTAATTTTGAAGAGCTGAATCACAGGTGAAATTTTTATATTCAAATTGATGTCTCCCACAAAACAAATCAGTGTCTTTCAGTCCTTTCAGGTGTGATCACTGCTCTGCACTGAAGGGCTAACCATCATCTCACCTCCACATCCTGGAACTCAGCACAGCACTTTGCACAGAGCTATGGGTCAGTCACAGCCACTTTATCAAACCTGAGCTGAATTAAAGGGAGGGGTTCCTTTCCAAAGTTAAATATTTTATGAAAAACTATAAATATGTGCCACCATGGTTTATGGAAAACCATGGAAATTTCTGAATGTATAAGTATATATCATTTCTTACTCCTAAATCTTTAGCCTGGAAAGGACTTCATCTCTTTGTCAAATGTGCTCATCTATTAATTCAGTTCTTCCTGTAACCTAAAAGCTCTTTTTTATTTTTACAACGGCAATTGATTATAATGGAAACATAATATTTAAGTCTTTTATACACCTCAAGTTTATTTTTGTGTGTGGAGTAAGTTGGTGATCGAGTCTCATTTTTTGCATGGAGCTGTCCAGATCTCCCAACACCACTTTTTGAAGAGGTTATTTTTACTCCACTTTATGCCCCTGCATCCTTTGTTGAATATTAATTGACCATAAAGACTTGGGTTTATTTCTGGGCTCTCTGTTCTGTTCCATTGGTCTATGCATTTGTTATTCTGCTAATACCACACTATTTTGATCACTGTGGTCTTGTAATATCAGGTGTTGTGATCTACTACTTGGTTCTTCTTTCTCAAAATTGCTATGGCTATTTGGGATCATTTATGGTTCCATATAAATTTTTGAAATGTTTGTCCTATATCGGTGAAATATTCCATTGGTATTTTAATAGGGATTGCATGGAACCTATATGATCTCATGTATATGTGGAACCTAATCAACAAAACAAATAAGCAAGCAAAATATAACCAGAAATATTGAATTAAAGAACAAACTGACAGTAACCAAGGGTGGGGATAATGGGGGAAATAGGGGAAGGTCCATCAAGGAACATGTATAAAGGACACATGGACAAAGACAAAGGAGGTAGGTTCATGGGTGGGAGGCAGGGATGGGTGGAGTGGGGGGCTGAGGCAGGGAGAAAATGGAGACAACTATAATTGATGAATAAAAAAAATGAAAACATAATAATAGAGCATAGAGAGTAGAAAAAGATAGGTATCAATGAAGTTATCAAGTGAAGGCCATAACTTTTGGGGTGCTTTCCCATTCTCAGCGCACTTTCCTGAGAACTATTACCCTCAACCACCTTGAAGGATGACCTCTCAAGAAGGAAAGTGAAATTGCAATACGTGGCTTCTCAAAGATCAGTCCTTGGCCCCATGAGATCCTATTTTACCCTTGGTTCACTGAGATGACCCTTTCCATAAATACTATTTTTCCTTGAGCTCATTTGACTGCACTTTTCTTGGAAAATAATAATTCTTATTCAGATAACAGAAATGTACCCTTAGCAGTAAGCAGTGGCTTATTCAGACACAATATCTAATTGTTCCTATAAAATAAATGACCTATTTTATTGTATTACTAAAATTAACTTAATTGCATTTCTAAAGACTTTATATTATTTTTAGAGTAGGTTTAGGTTCACAACAAAATTGAGAGGAAAGCATAGAGATGTTCACATATTGCCAGTCTCAGACATGCATAGCCTCTTCCATTAAAAACCCCACCAGAGTGGTACATTTCTAACAACTGATGAACCTATGTTGACATATCATAATCACCCAAAGTCCACAGTTTACCTTAGGGATCACTCTTGGTATTGCAGATTCTATGGATTTGGACAAATGTATAATATGCACCCATAATTAAATTATTATACATAGTATTCACACTGCCCTAAAAATCCCCTGTGCCTCACCTATTTTAGCATTTCCTTCCTCTGAATTCCTGGAAACCACTGATCTTTATACTTTCTCCATAGTTGTTCCTTTTATGGATGCCATATTGTTGGATTTATATACTAAATAGGCTTTTCAGATAGGTGTCTTTCACTTAAGAATATGGCCTTATGTTTCCTCCAAGGCTGATGGCTCATTTCTTTTTTTAGCACTAGAAAGTACTCTATTATCTGGACATACCACAGTTCATATATTTGCTTACTGGAGGACATCTTAGTTGCTTCCAAGTTTTGGCAATTTTGAAGAAAGCTGATGGAAATATTCATGTGCAGGTGTGTGTGTGGACATAAGTTTTCAACTCTTTTGTATAAATGCCAAGCTGCAGGATTGTTGGATTATATAGTGGGACTATGCTCAGTTTTAGAAGAAACCATAAAACTTCCAAAGTGGCTTGTACCATTTTGTATTCCCATAAGTAGTGAATGAGAGTTTCTGTTGTTCCACACCCTCACAAGCTTTAGATGTTATCAGTGTTGCAGAATTTAGCCATTCTAATAGATGTGTAGTGGTATCTCATTTTTTAAATTTGTATTTCATTGGTGACATATGATGTAGAGCATCTTTGTATATACTTCTTTACCATTTCTATATTTTCTTTGATGTTAATGCCTTTGGTCATTTTGAAAAACAGGTTGTATGTTGCCTTATTATTGAGTTTTAAGAGGTTTTTATTGTAGGTTTTGAATAACAGTTTTTTTTCATATTCATCTTTTGCATATATTTTTCCCAGTTTTGGCTTGTCTTCTCCTTCTTTTGAAGGAGTTTTCTTACAGCACTGAAGTAATTAACTTTAATAAAGTTTGGTCTATCAATAACTTATTTTATAGATCACACCTTTGGTATTCTATCTAAGAAGTCAGAGACATATTAAGGTCATCTATATTTTCTATTATGTTATTTTCTAGAAGTTTTATAGTTCCACATTTTATATCTAGGTCTGTGAAAGATTTGAGTTAATTTTTATGAAGAACATAAGGCCTTGTCTAGATTCATGTGTTTTTTTGGCATGTGAATGTCAAGTTGTTCCAGAATCATTTGTTGAAGAGAGTATTTTTTACCATTGTATTCCTTTTGTTCCTTTGCAAAGATCAGTTGACTATACTTATGGGGGTTTATTTTTGGGTTTCTATTTGTCCCATGGGTCTTTCTGTCTATTTCTTTACCAGTACTACACTCTCTTAATTACTGTAGCTTTATAATAAGTCCATAACCATTTAACCATTATAACTATTTTAAAACCCTGTTTTTCCCATTGAATGACCTAGCACCCTTGTTGAAAATCAATTATCCATAATTGATATGTATGTGTGGATGGATTCATCTGGTGGCTCTCAATTCAATTTCATTCATCTATATTTCTATTTCTATACCAGTATAATAATTTTTTGATTACTGTATCTTTGTGGTATAATTAATTGTACTGTTGGTTAAGTACAGTTGTCTACATTTTCTCATCACCACTTCCCCCCACCCCAATTACCCTCACCTCTCACACTCAATCCTTCCCCCCTTTGGCTTTGCCCTTGTTTCATTTATGCATATTCCTTGATGACCCTTCCCCTTCTTTCCCCCATTATTGCCCTCCTCCAAGCCCTTTGGTTACTGTCAGTATATTCTTTATTTTAATATCTCTGGTTATATCTTGCTTGCTTGTTTGTGTTGTTGATTAGGTTCCATTTAGAGGTGAGATAATATGGCATTTGTCTTTCATTGCCTGGCTTATTTCATTTATCATAATGTTCTCCATTTCCATCCATGCTGTCAAAAAAGGTACTATCTCCTTCATTATTTCTGCTGTATAGTATTCCATTGTGTAAATGTACCATAGTTTTTTGATACATTCATGTACTGATGGGCACTTAGGTTGCTTTCAGTAAATCTAAGTTATTGTAAATAACTTGGCTATTGTAAATTGTGCTGCTATGAGCATTAAGGTGCATTGGTTCTGTTGAATTGTTGTTTCAGGATTCTTATGGTATAATCCCAGGAGTGGAATTGCAAGAATGGTACAATATTTTCAAATCAATAAATGTAATCTATCACATAAACAAAAGACAAAAGTCATATGATCATATCAATAGATGCAGAAAATGCATTTGATAAGGCGCAACACCTATTTATGATAAAAACACACAGCAAAGTGGGAGTAGAGGAAGCATTCCTCAATATATATGAAAAACCTACATGTATGAAAAACCTACGGCCAACATCATACTCAACAGGCAAAAACTAAAAGCTTTCCCATTAAGATCAGGAACAAGATAAGGATGTCCGTCCACTTTCACCACTTCTATTCAACATAGTATTGGAAGTCCTAGCCACAGCAATCAGACAAAAAAAATAATAATAAATAAAAGGCATCCAAATTGGAAAAAAGAAAGTAAAACTATCATTGCAAGGATGGCATCATAGTGTACATAGAAAACCCTATGTACTCCACCAAAAACTACTCGACCTAATAACTGAATTTGGGAAAGCAGTAGGATACAAGTCAATATGCAGAATTCAAAGAAATGTTTGTACACCAACAATGAAATATCAGAAACAGAAATCAGGAAAAAACTCCCATTTACTATAACACAAAATTAAATACCTAGAAATAAATATAACCAAGGATGCCAAAGACCTGTACTCAGAAAACTACACAACACTGAAGAAAGAAATCTAGGAAGGCACAAATAAATGGAAACGTATACCGTGTTCATGGATTGGAAGAATTATCATTAAAATGTCTATACTACCCAAAGCAATTCATAGATTCAACACAATCCCACTTTGTGGTATATTTTAAAATTAAGAAGTGTGAGTCCTTGCCCTGGCCAGAGTGTCTCAGCTGGTTGGAGCATCCTTTCAAAACCCAAATTTGCAGGTTTGATTCCAGTCAGGGCACATATCTAGGTTGTGAGTTCGGTCTCCCATCCAGGTGCTTACAATCCCCAGTGTGGAAGCACGTGACCTCCTATCCAGGTGCATCTGTATGGCAACCAATTGATGTTTCTCTCTCTCATCAATGTTTCTCTCTTTTTTCCTCTCCCTAAAAAGCAATAAAAACAAAGTCCTTGGGTGAGGATAAAAAAAGTGTGAGTCCACAAATTTTTTTCTTTCTTTTTAATAGTGTTTTGGTTATTCAGGATTTCTTGAATTTCCATATAAATTTTAGGATCTACTTGTCCATTTCTGAAAAAAGGAGGGGAAGGTGGTTAAAATTTTGATAAGAATTGCATTGAATTTATAGATCAATTTGCACAGTATTATAATAGTAACATTATTAACTCTTTCAATTCAAAAACAAGGTCTTTCAATTTATTTAGGTCTTTAACTACTTTCAACAATATCTTACATTTTTGCATCTGTAAAATTTATATGTCCTTGGTTAAATATTTTTCTGAGCATTTTTCAAATTTCTATTGTAAAATGAGGTTGTTTTGTTAATTCAATTTTCAGGTTGTTCATTGCTAGTGTATAATAATACAACTAATTTTTTCATAATGATGTTATAGCTAGCAATTTTGCAAAAGTCATTATTAACTCTAGCACTTCTGTGTTTGCAGTCCTTGGAGTTTTCTATATTTAAGTTTGTGTCATCTGCCTGAGATAGCTTTAGTTCTTCCTTTTCAATCTGGATGTCTTTTGTTTCCTTTTCTTGCCTAATTTGATAGAACTTCCTGTAAAATGTTGAGTAGAATAAGTAGATCTCCTTGTCCTCTGCCTGATCTTAAGGGGAAAATTTTTATCATTTTATCCTTAAGTATGAGGTTAGCTGTGGATTTTCAAGATGTTCTTTTGTCAAAGTGAGGAAGCTGTTTTATTTCTAGTTTGTTGAGGATTTTTATAATATAAATGGGGAAAAAGGGGGAGGAGGGATTTGGAGGAACAAATAGGAAGGACACAGGGACAAGAACTAAGGGGGGTGGAAATGGGAGGGAGGTGGGGAGCAAGGGGCGGGGGAGGCTGGGATGGGAAAAATAGACAGAAAACTGTACTTGAAAAATAACTAAATAAAATTAATAAAAAATAAAATAAAATAAAATAAAATGAAAAATATATATAAATACTTCAAATTTTTGTTAAAATTTTTAATGTGTGTTGAGATGACCATATGTGGCATTTCCCTCCCTTTTATGCTATTACTAAGGTATATTGTATTTATTGATCAAGTTTCATGAATCTCCTACTCCTGGGATAAATCCCTTTTGTCCATGGTATCTAATTCCTTTAATATATTGCTGGATTCAGTCTGCTAAATTTTGTTGAAACTTGATGCACCTATCTTCAAAAGAGATATGAGTCTGTCTTTTTCTTTCTTGTTTTATCTTTGGATGGCTTTGATATCAGAGTAATACCAGCTTCATAGAGGGTCTCTGGGTTCCGTTTCAGTTTTATTCATTACCAGCTCTTTGAGATAGTCATTCAGTAACTTAATGCTTTAGACTCGCCTCTGAAAAATAACTCCATACAAATCTGTTGTGAAGGTTTAGTAGGATTATTATGTGTGCTTTGTAAAGTGCTAATCACAGTATTTATATCAAATGATAAGAAGTACTGGTGTCAGTGTTAAGAGAAATGGCAGCCAGTGAAGTGGTAGAATTACAAACATATGCACCTTAACAAAGATTATGACATTTTATTTCTCTTGGTCTTTATTATGTCATCTATAGAATGAGTCATCATTTATCTAGTTGTGTTACAATAACCATATTAATAAAAATAATGTAATGCAGGATTTGGACAAAAGTAGGTTTGTAGTTTTCTTATGGAAAATAATACAATAATTAATAAATAACAATACAAGAATGAACTCTGCTTCACACACTCACAATTGTAAACCTATATACTTTCCCCACCCTGTATAATGATATAGCAACAATAATATATTACTAACCTATGTATATTGAGTACATACTGCCTGAAGACATTGGCATATGTTATTTTATCCTTATAACACCCTAATGAAGGTGTTATTATCTTTACTCATTTTCTGGGGATAGTACCTGAAGTTTGGATAACTTTTCCAAGATCACACAGATCAGAAGTCACGGAAATCAGTTAAGTCTGGAACAGAGTTATACCCATAAAGTTTGTCATTTTTCACTCATACAGGAGTTGTTATCTTGTTTATGTAAATAGAAATTAAATTTTATCCAAATTTTATTCCAAAAGTTTTTGTATTTCCTCATTTAACCAATCAATTTAAATTAAAATAAGAATGAGTCAATCTAATTTTTCTATCACTTTGAAAATTAACTTTTTAAAAAGCTTTTGTTGTACAGCTGGGAAGAATTAACATATTCATGTTGAAAATGTCTAACTACCACCCCCACACACCTCTGCGATTCTTAGGCCTTGGCAATTCAGACAAGTGTTTCTGAAATAAAACACTGCTGCATGCATAGAAAACATTTAATGTTAATAGTTGAATATCTTTCCCTGAAGACAACAAAGCCATTATCTAATTATTTTTTGGTTTGTAGTAATGATGTGAATTGGGGTTGATTTAGACATCCTTGACTGACTTTTATCCTATTGTATAAAATATTATTTAAATACAAATTTGTCAATTTGAAAGAGACTCAGAATTGGAGTGTGGTCAATATGTCACCAGCAGAATACAAATGAGTTTACTTATTCTTTTACAAAGTGAGTTAATGGGTATGTGTTGGGGTTGTACCCTGCACTGACATTGACTTGAGTGAGACATCATGACTGGTAATGTTCCTTGGTGCCTCTATCAAAGACTGGGTCTTTACAATCATTTTTTTAATGAAAGACTCTTCAGAATTAAAAAATTTAAAGTTTAGTAAAGTGTAGCATGAAAGTGTTCCAACCTCATCAAATAACCTAAATGATTTCCAAATAGAAGTCTTCAGAAAGCCAAGTGCATTTGTCTTGCTTAAATAATGTAATCCAAACAATTTCTGAAAATGTACAAATTATATATAGCTATAATTAAAGATTCAGGACAGGTAAGTGCCCCCTTTTCTCAGAATATAATTTAAATCTTTTAAACTCATTTTCATCATTAGAATATTTATTAAAACTACATGTATGATTGAGACATTGATGTTATGATACCAAAGTATGAATGATGACTGGCATACTTTATTTAAAAGTTGTGTTCTAATTTATTGTTTAATGATGGCATGTTTGGCTTTGTCAGATGTTTTGATAGATGATCACTTGATCTTTCTTGTATTTATATTTGATGGATAAAGAACAAAAAGCACAGCTAAAATTAATCATAACAGCAATTTTCCTGCCTTATTTTCTACTCTCAATTGTGTCCACTTGCATTTGTTGGTAAGATTCTGAAAAATAGTGGCCACATCTGCAATATTTCAGATAAAGGCCCTTCTGTGTAATAATAAAGCTTGTTGGGTGCCCACATTAGTCTAGATATTAGATGCACTCATGACCTTTTTTGAAATAAAATAAAAATTATGATCAAGCAGATTTGGACTCTTAACATTAAAGTGGGTTTTTTTTCTACAAAATAAATTCTGTATTTGGTTGAAGAAAATAAACCAGAACTTTAGAAGTATTACATACTTAGTAAGAAATGACAGGGAACCAAAGGATTTGAAAGTGGGTAAATTAGGAAAGTTTTCTTTTACAAAGTCCTCCTGTTAAGTTCGCACTGGAGTGATCAGCCAGATAACTGTCCATAGGCTGCAAGTATTCATGCAAATATTTTTGAATAAAAATATTAACTTTCCACACCCCTGACAT
Source organism: Artibeus jamaicensis (assembly GCF_021234435.1). Lineage (NCBI taxonomy): Eukaryota > Metazoa > Chordata > Mammalia > Chiroptera > Phyllostomidae > Artibeus > Artibeus jamaicensis. Next base: position 1,133,403 of record NW_026521859.1, read on the forward strand.
TATCTAACTTTATAAATAAAAAATAAAGTAGGAAAAAGTGTTTCTACTAGAAATGGGCATTTTGTTTTCTTATACTTCAAGTTCCCTGTCAGGGAACTTCAAATCTCTATGGCTTATTTACTACTTGACACAAGTTTGTGCCCTTAAGGCACAAAATCAATCTTATTCTCCCCGTTTCCATGCTCTGGTAACCATTATTTTAGATTTAACATATAAGTGATATCATACAGCATTGTAAACTATGTGCTCAAGGTCTATTCATGTTATTTACTGCAAAGGGCAGGAATCCTCCTTTCTTGTGGATGAATAATATTCCATCACATCTTTTTTATCCCCTCATCTGCTAATGGGCATTTAGGTTGTTTCCATATCTTGGCTATTGTGAATTGTGCTGTAATCAGCATAAGAGACCATATATTTTTCAAAATTCTATTTGTATTTCCTTTGGGCCTATACTCAGATAGTGGAATTGCTGGATCATATGGTAGATTTATTTTTAATGTTTGAGAAGTCTTTATATCATTTTTCATAGTGGTTGGACCAGTTTACATTCCTACTTGTAATCGATATGTGTTTCTTTCTCACTGCATCTTTGACATCACCTGTTTTCTGTTGCCTTCTTACTGACGGCTATGAAGTGATATCTCTTTATGGTTTTGATTTTCCTTTTCTGATGATTAGTAATGTTGAGTATATTTTCATGTGTCTGTCGACCATCTGTATGTTCTTTCTGGAAAAATGTCTATTTAGTTCCTCTGCCCATCTTTAATTGGATTGTCTGTTTTCTTGCTATTGACTTATTTGAGTTCCTTATATATTTTGTATTTTAATCTTTTATCATATATATGGTTTATGAATATTTTCTCCATTCAATAAGTTACATTTCATTTAATTAACTGTTTCTTTTGCTGGGCAGATGCTTTCAAGTTTGATGTAGTCTTGATTTATTGATTTTTTTCTTTTGTAGTTTGGCATCAGTAATTTTTAAAGATTATCTGGTTAGACCAATGTGCAGCAAAATTTGGAACCATAGTCCTAAATTGTCTCAACTCAAACGGTTTTCAAGCTGGCAGCATTGGAATCACCTGGAGCTTGCTAGAAAAGCAGAAACATGGGGGCTAGCCTAGGCCTATTAAATCAGAGTTTATATTAATAGATGCAATAATAATATCTATATAATAGTTATAATCAGGTAATTAATATGCATGATGAAGTTAAAAAAAAACAGACTGAAATTTGAAAGATAAATTAACCAAAATTCCTAAGTAGAAAAATATATACAGAAATTGTTTCAGCAAAAGTACTGGCATCAAAGTTTCTATAATAATAATCATAAGGAGAAATTAAAATATTTAATTTTTTACTAATTTTTATGCTAAGCTAACATTCTGATTTTATTAATCCAACATTAGGTACTTTATTTGCAAGGTTAATTATTCTAACTTCTTTTCATTAAGGTATCTTGCATTTTCCCAAGACTCAATTAGCATTTTTTAACTTAAACTGTCAGTTTTGTTATAGATATGCATCGTGAAAATTAATGTCTGCAAGTCTTTTCACTGCAGTAATAAGAATTTTATAAAATTGTGAAGTTTCATGAAGAAATTATTGCTTTTGCATTGATGCATGTATCCTCAGGTTTTATGACATCTAAACTAGATTTCTTATATTGAATATTGTTACTTTACAAGATAAATATTAAATATAAGCCAATTTCACTCAAATCACAATTATTTTTTATTATTTGATCATTTTCAGGTTAGTAATATTTTCTGCTTGTCTACTATGTAAAAAAATTTTTATAGGGAAGTTTTCATAAAGTCTGTATAATTAATACTGTATATGGTTTATCTTAAAACTTAGGCTCATATAAAGCAAGTATTAACACATCTAAAGGGAGAAATAGATGGAAATTAGTAGAGCATTAAATACCCTATTTTCATCAATGGATAGGTGTTCCAGATAGAAAATCAGTAAGAAAACATTGTACTTAAACACGTTATATTAGGTATACTTAACAGACATTCCACCAGAAAACAGCAGAATACATATTTTTCTCACGTGCATATGTAACTTTGCCCAGGATAGATCATATGTTAAATCACAAAACAAGTCTTAATAAATTAAATGAATTAATATGCTTAATCATATTAAGCATCTTTTCCAAAGATAATATGAAACTGGAAATCAATTACAAGAAGAAAACTGAAAAATTCACAAATATGTGAAGAATAAAAAATGTGCTACTGAAAAACCAATGGGTCAAAGAAGAAATCAAAAGAAAAATTTAACACAAACTCAAGACAAATGAAAATAAAAATAAAGCATACAAAAATTTTGAGATGCACAAAAGCAGTTTTAAGGGGATAGTTCAAAGCAATAATTTCCTGTATTAAGAAACAAGACAGATCTCAAATAAATAAAATACTTTTACACATGAAGGAACTAGAAAAAAAAAAACTGAGCCTAAAGTTAGTAGAAGAAAAAAATTACAAAAAGAGTGAAATAAGTAAAATAGAGACTAAAATATAATAGAAAAAATCAATAAAATTGAGCTAGTTTAAGATAAAGTGGAGAAAACTTTAGCCAGACTCACCACAAAAATAAAAAGCAAGAGAGAATACTCAAGTAAAATCAGATATAAAAAAGGAAGTATTACAACTAATACCACAGATATACAAAAGATCATAAAAAATAAAAAGTATCATATGAACAATTACAGGCCAACAAATTGAACACTCTAAAAGAAATAAATTTTTAGCAAAGTACAAACTACAAAGACTGAATTGTGAAGAACAACAGTATTTGAACAGACCAAAAACAACAGTATTTGAACAGACCAATTGTAAGTAAGAACACCAAATCAGTAACCACATAAGTCCCAACAAACAAAAGTCCAGTACCAGGTGATTTTACAGCTGAGTTCTACCAAATATTTAAAGAATTAATACAGATATTCTTAAATTTAAAAAAAGACCAGGGAACACTTCCAAACTCATGTTATGAGGCTAACTAACATTGCTGTGACAACAAACCAGAAAAGGGCTGTATAAGAAAAGAAAATTATAGACCAATGTCTGTGATAAACAGAAAGAGAAAAAAAACTTAGATTGAAAAACCTATAAATTAAAAAAAAAAACAACATGCTAACTGTAACAGTAGGTAGAAGAACAGAGTGCTATCAGAGAGAGGGAACAATTTCCCTAACAATGGCTATTCTTTTATGGAGGGACTATAATTTACATCACGAATAAAACATGTAGAACTCTTCTGTTATAAGTAAATGGACAGAGAATACACTAATAATGAACTATCAGAAAGGGAAACTAAGAAAATAATACAATTCACAATTGCTTTAAAAAGAATAAAGTACACAGGAATAATTTAAATAACAATGCAAAAGACCTGGACTCAAAATTATAAGGCATTGAAGAACATACAAATAAGTGGTAGCATACACCATGATCATGGATAGAAAGAATTAACATCATTAAAATGTCCATATTACCAAAAGGAATCTATAGATTCAATGTAATTCTTATCAAGATAACAATGGCATCTTTCAGTGAAATATTCCAGAAATCTGTATGAAACCACAAGAGACCCTTGATAGCAACAGCAATCTTGAGAGAGAGGAGTTAAGTTGGAGGAATCACACTACCGTATATCAAACTGTACTACAAGGCTATCATAATTAAACAGCCTGGTGTTGGCATAATACTCAACACCAAAACAACAAAAATCAAAGTTAAAAATGTGCAAAGGACCTGAATATACACTTCTCCAAAAAGGAGGCCAATAGACATTTGGAAAGATGCTCAATGCCACTGATCATCAGAGAAATGCAAATTAAAACTACATTGAGATATCACCTCATACCGTAAGAATGGCTGCCATCAATAAATCAACATATAACAAGGACTAGCAGGGAGGTGAAGAGAGGGGAACACTTTTGCACTGTTGGTGGGAATGCAGACTGGTTGAAACACTGTGGAAAGCAGTATGGAAATACCTCAAAAAAATTAAAAATGGATCTGCCTTTTGATCCAGTGATCCCACCTCTGAGAATATATCTGAAGGAACCCAAAACACCAATTTGAAAGAATATGAATACACCTATGTTCATTGCAGCACTATTTACAATAGCCAAGATATAGAAGTAGCCCAAGTGTGCATCAGTAGATGAGCAGATAAAACAACTATAGGACATTTACACAATGGAATACTATTCAGCTATTAAAAAAATACCCTTTGTAACAGCACGGATGTACTGGGAGAACATTACGCTGAGTAAAATCAGCCAGTCTGAGAAAGACAAATACCGTATTTCACTCATATGTGGAATCTGATGAATAGACTGAAGTAACAAGCACAATAGAGACATATTCGTAGATAGAGAGCAGGATTGATACCTTTGGGAGCAGGGAGGTTAGTGGGTAGAAAGGTTGAGCAAAAAGAAAAAAGGACTCATGGACATGGACAACAGAGTGGTGATTGTGGAGGAGCAGTGGGTTATACAGGGGTTAAATGGTAATGCAAAAATATAGAATGAAAAAAAAATCTTCATGAGAGAAAACAAATTTAAAAAAATAGATATATAGACCAATGGAATAGTATACAGCACAGGTGGCAATCATGAGGCTGCGGGCAGAATCCAGCCCCCCCCCATCTTGTTTTATCCTGCCTGGCACCTTGTTTCTACCCAGCAGCAGCACTGAGCTCTCGCTTAACTATTAAGGAGTAGTTACATTCATACAGTCCTAAAATTACTTTCAGCCCTTTGAAGGCAACTGCGAGGCTGTTGCCTTCACAGCTGATTGGTCCCTGGTGAAAATGAGTTGGACACCCCTGGTCTATAGAGAGAGTCCTGAAATAAACCCGCACCTTTATATTCAATTAATATTTGAGAAAGGAGGCAAAAATATAATTTCTATTAAAAACGTTGTTGGGAATATTGGACAACATGTGCAAGAAATGAAACTAGACTACCTTCTTATGCCATACATAAGAATAAACTCAAATTAAAAACTTAGAAGTTAGACTTGAAACCATAAAAATACCAAAACAAAACATAGGCAATAAAATATCAGACATTTTTTTTCTTTCAGCATTTTAGATATTTTTATTTGGATTTAATATTTATTATATACATTTTTATTATCATTCACTTCCCTTATACAATCCTTCCCCTAGAAGTCACCACACTGTTGTCTATGTCCATGAGTCCTTTTTCCTTTTCTCTCAATCCCTCTACCCTCTAACCTCCACCTACCCACAAACTGTCATTCTGCTCTCCATCTATGAGCCTGTCTCTGTTTTGCTCATTAGTTCAGTTTGTTCGTCAGGTTCCATATGAATGAGATCATATGGTATTTGTCTTTCTCAGACTGGTTTATTTCACTTAACATATTATGATGTTCTCTAGCTTCATCCATACTTCTGCAAAGAGTAAACTTTTCATCTTGTTTATGGCCAAGTAGTATTCCATTGTGTAAATGTCTCATAGTTGTTTTATCCACTCATCTACTGATGGACACTTGGACTGCTTCTATATCTTAGTGACTGTAAATAATGCCAAAATGAACATAGGGGTGCTATGTTTTTTCGAACTACTGTTTTGGTTTCCTTGGGATATATGCCCAGACAGTGGGATCACTGGATCAAAAGGCAGATTCATTCTTAATTTTTTGAGGTATCTCCATACTGCTTTCCACAGTAGCTGCACCAGTCTCCATTTCTACTAACAGTGCAAAAGTGTTCCCCTCTCTCTACATCCTTGTCAGTACTTGTTATTTATTGATTTATTAATGATGACCATTCTGACCAGTGTGAAGTGGTATCTCATTGAGGTTTTAATTTGCATTTCTCTGATGATTAGTAACATTGTCGATTGGCCATTTGTATGTCCTCCTTAAAGAAGTGTATATTCAAGTCCTTTGCCCATTTTTTAATTGGGTTGTTTGTTTTTTTTTGGTGGTGAGTCTTATAAGTACATTACAAATTTTGGATATTAACCCCTTATCAGATGTATCAGTGAATATGCTCTCCCATTCTGTGGGTTGCCTTATTTTGTTGGTGATTTCCTTTGCTGTGCACCAACTTTTTAGCTTGATGTAGTCCTATTTGTTTTTTTTTTTGTTTCCATTGCCTAGGGAGATACATCCCATAAAATATTTGTACGAGCTATGTCCAAGATTTTGCTGACTGTGTTTTCTTCTATGATTTTTATGGTTTCAGGTCTAACACTTAAGTCTTTGATAGTTTGAATTTATTCTTATGCATAGTGTAACAAGGTGGTCTAGTTTCATTTTTCGGCACATATCTGTCCAGTTTCCCCAATCACATTTATTGAATAAACTATTCTTAGCCCGTCATATGTGCTTGCTTCCTCTGTTGAATATTAATTGGCTATAAAGGTGTGGGTTTATTTCTGGCCTCTCTATTCTCTTCCATTGATCTATGTGTCTGTTTTTACGCCAGTGCCATGTTGTGTTGAATACTATGGCCTTGTGGCATACTTTGATATTGGATAGTATGATTTCTCCAACTTAGTTCTTTCTCAGGATTGCTGTTGCTCTGGGGAGCCTTTTGTGGTTCCAAATAGTGTTTTGAAATGTTTGTTCTAGTTGCATGAAATATGCCATTGGAATCTTGATACAAATTGCATTGAATCTACAGATTGCTTTGGGTAGTATGGACATTTTAATGATGTTAATTCTTCCTGTTAATGAACATGGTATGTACTTCCACTTATTTGTACTTTCTTCAATGCTTGTAATTTTCTAAGTACAGACCATTGACATCCATGGTTAGGTTTATTCCTAGGTATTTTATTCTTTTTGAAGCAATTTGAACAAGATTGTTTTCTTAATTTCCCTTTGTTTGGCCATTTTTGGCATATAAAATGTAATTGACTTCTGGATATTAATTGTGTATTTTGCTACTTTGCTGAATTTATTTATCAGATCTTGTAGTTTCTTAGTGGAATCTTTGGGGTTCTCTATGTACAGTATCATGCCATCTGCCAATAAAGACAGTTTTACTTCTTCCTTTCCAATTTAGATGCTCTTTATTTCTTCTTCTTGTCTGATTGCTGTGGCTAGGACTTCCAATACTATGTTGAATTAGAGAGGTGAAAGCGGACATCTCTGTCTTGTTCTTGATCTTAAGGGGAACACTTGTGGCCTTTGCCTGTTGAGTATGGTGATGGCAATTGGTTTGTCATATGTGGTCTATTTATCTTTACGTATGTTACCTCTAGTCTCACTTCGCTGAGAGTTTTGATCATACATAGGTACTGGATTTTACCAAAAGCTTTTTCTGCATCTATTGATATGGTCCTGTGCTTTATATCCTTCATTTTGTTTATGTGGTGAATCACATTTAATGATTTGGAAATGTTGTACCAACCTTACATTCCCAGAATAAATCCCACTTGATCGTGGTATATGATCTTCTTGATGCATTGCTGTATTTAGTTTGCTAATATTTTGTTGAAGATGTTAGCCTCTATGTTTATCAAGGATATTGACCTATAGTTTTCTGGTAGTACCTTTAGCTGTTTTGGAGTTAGGATATGCTGGCATTGTAAAATACATTTGGGAGCCTTCCCTCCTTTTGAATTTTCGAAACATTCTAAGAGGAGAGATCTTAATTCTTGGAATGTTTGGTAAAATTCAACTGTGAAATCATCTGGTCCAGGGATTTTGTTTGTTGGAATTTTTTTGATTACTGCTTCAATTTAATTAGGTGTAATTTGTCTATGCAGATTCTCTGATTGTCCCTAATTTATTTTTGGAAGGATGTATGTTTTGAGGATTTTATCCATTTTGTCCACATTGTCCAGGTTGTTGGTATATAATTGTTCATGATATTTTCTTACAATCATTTGTATTTCTTCAGTGCCAGCTCTTATTTTTCATCTTTCATTTCAGATTTTATTTATTTGGGTCCTTTTTCTTTTTTTCTAGATGAGTCTGATTAAAGGTTTGTCCATCTTGTTTATCTTTTCAGAGAAGGAGCTCTTGGATTCACTGATCTTTTGTTACAGTTTTTAAGACTCTATTTCATTTATTTCTGATCTAGTCTTTATTATTTCTTTTCTTGTACTCACTTTTTGCTTTGTTATTCTTTTTCCAGTTCCTTTAAGTGTAAAGTTAGTTTATATCAGCTTTTTCCTGTTTTTGTTTGTTTGTTTGTTTGGTTGGTTGGTTTTTTTTAGACAGGCCTGTAATACCATGAATTCCCCTCTTAGGATTGCTTTGCCAGTGTCCCACAGATTTTGGATTGTTGTGTCCTCATTTTCATTTGTTTCAAGGTATCTTTTTCTTTCTTTCTTGATCTGATTGTTACCCCATTCATTGTTTAATAACATGTTATTTAGCTTCCATGTCTTTGGGTGTTTCTGTGTTCTTCGTGTAATTAACTTCTAGTTTCATAGCCTTGTGCTCTGAGAAGATGCTTGATATGATTTCAATCTTCTTAAATTTATTGAGGTATTTTGTGTCCTATCATGTGGTCTACCCTAGAAAATGTCCATGTGCACTTGAAAGCTGTGTATATTCTGCTGCTTTGGGGTGAATGCTCTGAAGATATCAATTAAATCCATTTGATCTACTATCTCCTTAAGGCTGCTGTCTCCTTTTTCATTTTCTGCCTGGAAGATTTATCCATTGAAGTCAATAAGGTGTTAAAATTCCCAATTATGATTGTATCTCTGTCTTCTCTTCCTTTATAAATATATAAAGATTTGCTTTATATTCTTAGGTGTTCCTATGTTGGGTGCATAAAGGTATTCTCTTGTTTGATTGTTCTCTTTAAAAATATATAATATCTTTCTTTGTCTCTTACAATAGCCTAGGTTTTAAAGTCCATTTTCCCAGCTATAAATACTGCTACTTCAACTTTTTTAATCTTTTCCATTTGCATGAAATATCATTTTCCCACCTTTTACTTTTAGTGTGTATTTTTCAATCTGAAACGGGTCTCTTGGAGGCAGCGTATATATGGGTCTTGTTTTCTTCTACATTCAAGTAGCCTCTGTCTTTTGGTTGAAGCATTTAAGCCATTTACATTTAAGGTGATTATTGATGGATATGTATGTAGTACATTTTATTGTTAGACTGTTTTCCTCTGTTATTTTCCTCTCTTCTTCTTCTTCCTCTTCTTCTCTTTCTTCTACATGCAAGTCCTTAATGTTTGTTTCAATACTGGTTTGGTTTTAACAGACTCCTTTAGTTTTTTCTTGTCAGGGAAGCTCCTTATTTCTCCTTCAATTTTAAATGATAGCCTTGCTGGGTAAAGTAGTCTAGGTTGTAGTTTCTAGCTTTTCATCACTTTGAATATCTCATGCCACTCCTTTCTAGCCTGAAATGTTTCTGTTGAGTAATCAGATGCCCATCTAATTGGTACTCTCTTGCAGGTAAGTACCTGCTTTTCTCTTAGGCTTTTAGGATTCTTTCCTTGTCTTTAAGCCTTGCAATTTTAATTATGATGTGTCTTGGTCTACCCCTTTTTGGGTCCAGGTTGTTGTGGACTCTCTGAGCTTTCTGGACTTATGTGACTTTTTCTTTCACCAAATTAGGCAAGTTGTTGGTCATTATTTCTTCAAATAAGTTCTTGATCCCTTGCTCCTTCTGGTATTCCCATGATGTGGATATTCTTATGCTCCAAAATGTTTCTTAAGCTCTTCTCAATTTTTAAATTCTTTTTTCCTTTTGTTGCTCTGCCTGGGAGTTTTTTTCTACCTTAACTTCCAAATCACTGATTCTATCCTCTGTCTCATCTAACCAACTATTCATTCTTTGCAGTGTATCATTTATTTCAGATATTGCATTCATTATTTCTGATTGGTCCTTTCTAATGGTTTCTATGTCTGTTTTCATGCTGTTGAGTATCCTTATAATCATTACTTTGAACTCTCTATCTGATAAATTGTTTTTCTCTATTTCATCTAATTCTTCTGGAAAATTCATTTTGTTCTTTCATTTGGGGTCTGTTTCTTTGTTTTCCCATTTTGGCTGCTTTGTATTTTTCACCTTAGTTGTTAAACTAATCAGCTGTTAAGCTGATATGTTAATCTAATCAAGCTGTAATCATCAGTCTGGCCTAAGTACCTCAGGGTGGGGCACAGCAATTCCTGTGGGCAGGGGTGTTGCTTCCCCTCAGGCTGATGCCACTTTGAGAGGAGTGCTCTGCCTAAAGGTAACAGCTCCTACAATATGGGGAATGACTCAGCACAGGTATCCCGGTGGCTGCTCCTTTAGTTTTCTCCCCAGACCCACCAACCCCAGACTCTCCTCAGGCATCTCTAGTCCACTCTGCCCTCCCTTTGCCAGAGCCTAGGGTTAAATGGCTGCAAAGGAAATTTTGTGCTTTGGCTCTTTAAGAGGCTGTCTGCACCTCTAGCCATCTTTCCCTGGCAGACAGAAATGCTGCTGCTTATCTCAGCTGAATGTTATCTCTGGCTCTGGTGCTATAGGCTAGAGAGTCAAGTTTGGGGTTTATACCCCACACTTTTTAGGTGGAACCCCCAGCTGCTGAAATATCCCTTTGAAACTTCAGCTGCCACCCATGGGAGCCTAGCCAGCCCTCTTGCGTCTCTTCTGCACTCCCTACTATTCACATTGTGGTGACGTGATTTCTTCTGTCTGTTGTGGTTATAAGGTCTCTCTCCAGCTAGGGCTCAGTTGATTATTCTGGATGATTTCTCTACATTTTAATTGTAATTCCAGATTGGTCTGGGGAGGAGGTTAGTGTAGCTTTCATTTACTCCTCCACCACCTTGGATCCTTAATCTTGGATATTTCTCATAGCAAAATTTATTCTGATGTATCTCCTTGGGCAAAGAAAATAAATAAATAAATAAACAAATGGGATTACATCAAACTAAAAGCTTTTTACACATCAAAGGATATTATCAACAGAATTAAAAGACAACCCACTAAATAAGAGAACATATTTGCTGATGAATCTGATAAGAGTTTAATATCCAAAATGTATAAAGAACTTATAAAGTGAACACCAAAAAAATCCAATTAAAAATTGACAAATGACCTGAGTAAGGTAATGGAGAGAGAGCAAGAGACACAGTGAGCAAGCTCAGAGAGGTAGACACCAGTTTAAAAAACTGAGAAAATGATATCATGGTGAAGGTAAAGAAAGAAGCTTAGTGTGGTTCTTATATGGAGTGAGAGGAGGTGTGGACAGGGAGTGGGATGGAGGTTGAGTAGGACTGTTTTAAAAGTTTACACATCATATCAGGGAGACAGGCCATTTTCCTGGGCATGTGGAATTGTCAGAGATTGTTACATATAAGCAACATCAAGGACAGTGTTATTTTTAGAAAAGACAGTAGATTTCAAAGTAGAAAGTGGGAGGACAGGTTGAGGGGAAAATATCAAGGAAGACCAAGTAGAACGTTATTACTATAGTCTACATACCAGCATATAAGGACATAAAGTACAATAGATTTCTAATAAAAGGAATGGGAAGGAAGGAACACATTAGAACAGCATTGGGGTAATAAAACCTACGGGACTTAATGGCTTGGAGAATATGAAAGGTAGTGGCCTTGAGATAGGCAACAGATTATACTAGTGGCTTTTCCTTGGGGTAATATCCTCATGAAAATGCTATGTGAGTTTATTTCTGGTATCTTTGTAGATCTTATTATTTTAAGGAGACAATGATCCAGACACTAATCCAGAGCTCACAAAAAAACATGGTTTTACCAACAGAAGTCAGAGTCATAGTGAACAGAAATGGCCATTGATGCTGCATGGCTCATATCAGTCAAAAAATGACAAAAAAAGACATGAGCCTTCAGATCCTATAGTCCAGCAATCTTCAATTGGTATGCTCAGTAGTTTTTAAAACATGTAATGCCTAACTATTTAGCTAGGACACTGACCTCTTTTCCTCTAGACTATCAAATAAAAAAATCACCTGACATAACCATAGCTGTCAGGGGTGAATGAATCAAAACTATACCTATTTTTTTGTCAGATCATCATAAAATATATTTTTGGCATGCTGCAGAATTTTAGTAATTAGTTTATGTGAGCCATGAGGTGTAAAAGGTTGCAAATCACTGTTGTAGACCACCAATGTTTGAAGAACACATGGAAGAAAATGATTCTGCAGAGGATATTGAGAAAGTGATAATGACAGGAAAAAGTCATTTCATAAATAAATATTTATAGGAGAACTAAGAAGAGACATTTGCCAGTCAAGGTCTATTACTGTTTGTTTTTTTCCAAACATGACAAATGAATAATTTGTGAGTTTTATCCCTTTTTGAAGGGCCCAATAATTACATAAAAACAATATAAAAGCCTAGAGAGGATAATAAAAGTTTATAGTTACTAACTCAGTGCTGCTTAACTTGGCTTTAATCCATATTATAGGGCAGTTAGAGTGAGGCTGTTAGGCAAGAAATCTGGTGGCAGGCTATAGTGCTTACTTCCCTCTCAGTCTCATTCCTGCATGCAGTACATGCAGGAAAGTGGGTATCATTGTTCTCAACCTCCCTACAATTATCATGTAAATTAAATGAGATGCTAAAGGTCAAGCATTTAGAAAAAGCTGGCACAAAACACATGCGCTGAATAAATGTAAGCTACTTTTGTAAAGAAAATGTTTCTTTAGCTTGGCTGGGATCCTGCAAGGTTATATTATTCACACAATTCCAAATAAAACAAACAAACAAACAAACAAAACCAAAAAAGAAATAGAAAACATTTTCTAAGCAAGTCAATAAGTTTGTGATAAACCTTTCTTGTTGAATAAGGTTTCTTTCTTTTTTTAACCTTGCTTTAGAAAAGGAGGTAACACTTAGAAATTGTCAAGAGCAGAACCCAAATGGTGGGTCTGTGTGATCCACTGTATTGACATAACTAAAGAACCTAGAGGAAAGCCTTTTATTCTGTCTTCTAAGGAAGAATACAAAATAAAACATGGTAAATAAGGAGGGCAGGGTTCCTATACTACAAATTCTAGAACATACTATATGAAGTTAAGAGACCCAAACCGCCCTGGCTGGGATAGCTCAGTGGATTGAGTGCAGGCCTGAGAACCAAACAACCCCAGTTCGATTCCCAGTAAGGGCACATGCCTGGGTTGCAGGCTGGTTCCAAATGGGGGACGCATGAGAGGCAACCATACATTAATATTTCTCTCCCTTTCTCCTTCCCTTCCCCTCTAAAGATAAATACATAAAATCTTTTAAAAAATAGACCCAAAACCATCAAACTGTATACATTAAAAACCATGCAGTTATTTATATATCAAACCTCAATAAAGCTGTTTAATTAAAAAAGAAAAAGAATTTGGGTGGTTGGGAGTTCCAGCCAAGATGGAGATGTAGGTAAATATGCTTCACTTCCTTGTACAACCAAAAGAAAGATAACAACCCATTTAAAAACAAAAAGCAATCAGAACTGCCAGAAATCAAACTGCATGGAACTTTGACAACCAAGGAGTTAAAGAAGAAACATTCATCCAGACTGATAGGAGGGAAAGAGGCAGGGAGCCAGGGACAGAGAGGATGGGGACAAGATGGCAGCTGGCAGACTAGATGGTCCCATATTTACATGCAGTTATACCAGGAGGAACAACTGGGGGATCTAGACAAACTGCACAACCCAAGGTTCCAGTGCAAGAAACTAAAGCTTCAAAACCTCTGACTATAAAAACCTGTGGGGGTTGTGGTGGTAGGAGACACTCCCAGTCTCACAGGAGATTCTGCTGGAGAGACCCTTAGGTTCCTAGTACATACACAAGCCCATCTACCTGGGAATCAGCACCTGAGATGGCACAATCCACTTGTGGGAAGCTAGGGAAGTGATGGAAAGTGGGGTGAGAGCTGAGCAAGTGAGCAAAGGCATTTGACCTCTTATCTTTTCCCACAAACAGTGCCACAATGCAGCCAGGAGGGTTGCCCCACTGTGATGAATACCTAAGGCTCTGCCCCTTTCAATGTAACAGCTGTGCTAAGATAAAGAAATATGGCCCAAATGAAATTACAGATCAAATCTTCAGAAAAGAACTAAGCAACAAGGAGATAGCCAACCTCTCATATGCAGAGTTCAAAACACTGGTAATCAGGATGCTCATAGAAATGGTTGAGTACAGTTGCAAAATAGAGGAAAAAGTGAAGGCTATGAAAAGTGAAATAAAGAAAAAAATTATACAGGGAACCAACAGTGAAGGGAAGGAAACTGGGGCTCAAATCAACGATTTGGAGTAGAAGGAAGAGATAAACATTCAGCCGGAACAGAATGAAAAAACAAGAATTCAAAAAAAAAATAAGGGAGGCCTTCGAACTTCCAGGACAACTTTAAATGTGAAAACTTATTTAAATAAATAATGAAGGAAAACTTTCCCTATATGGCTTCCAGGAAGCCCAGGAAGCTCAGAGAATCCCAAAGAAGTTGGATTGAAGGAGGAACACACCAAGACACATCATAATTATATTACTCAAGATTAAAATAAGGAGAGAATCTTAGAAGCAGCAAGAGAAAAGGAAACAGTTACCTACAAAAGAGTTTTCATAAGACTCTTACCTGATTTCTCAAAAGAAAGCTTATAGGCCAGAAGGGGCTGGAAAGAAGTATTTAAAATCATGAAAGGCAAGGACCTACATCCAAGATGACTCTGTCCAGCAAATCTATCATTTAGAATGGAAGGGCAGATAAAGTGCTTTCCAGACAAGGTAAAGCTAGGAGTCCAGACAAGGAGTTCATCATCACTGAGCACTTATAATATGAATATTAAAGGGACTTATATAGGAAAAAGAATATGATCAGAACTATGAACAGTATAATGGCAACAAACTCACTGCTACCAACAACTGAACCCAAAAACAAAAACAGAAACTAAGCAAACAACTAGAACAGGAACAGAATCACAGAAATGGAGATCAGTTGGAGGGTTATTAGTGGGGAGGGGGATGGGGGAAGATGGTGAAAAACGTACAGGGAATAAGAAGCATAATTTGTAGGTACAAAATAGACAGGGAGAGGTTAAAAATAGTATAAGAAATAGAAAAGTGAAAGAACTTATATGTACTACCCGCTGACATGAACTAAGGGGGGATATTGGTGGGTGCAGGTTGGAGGGGGAGAAATGGGAGGAAAAAGTGGGACAACTGTAATGGCATAATCAATAAAATATACTTAAAAGAATTTGAGAGATGTGCTTTCAAGCTATTTAGAATGTTCTTCAATTATATGGTAATTGAAAAATATGGGAAACTACTACTCTACTAATTTCAAAAAGTATTTTTAAAGTGGAACATTTTGCTCAATGGTTTTAAACTCCAAGTGATGATCTAAAAATTAGTTTTTACATATGTCATTTTACCTATAGTGCAAGGGCCTCTTTATCTACCTATCAATCTATCAATCAATCTATCTATCTACCTATCTACCTACTTACCTACCTACCACCTACCTCTATTTAATTGTAGTTGTGCACAGGTTCTGAGATGTTATGGTGATAAAAGTATGTACATTTCAAAAATGCTATCTGCTTACCCCAAAATATTCTCTCTGTTGACCAATTTTAATGGGCTTGAAGCACAGGTATTTCCTTGATTAGGAATAATTTGAAGGAGTGAGAATTATAGGTCCAGTAAGATACATAGCAGGAAAAGCATTATTTTATTATTAAATCTCGATGTGCCCATTTTAGTTTGGTGCTACTAGTTTAATTTAAAAGATGCAAAATCAAACACTTGGAGAACCAAGCCACAAAAACAAAATAAAAAGAGTATATATTCATCTTCTATCAACTACTTATATTTTGAGTTTTTTGAAAGTCCTTGACACACACATTTGTGTATGAGAAAATAAACATGCAAGTAATATTTCTTTTAGAAAATTGAATGGTCAGATGAAATGTACTTTAGTAAATGCAATGTTTTTATTAAATATTCTTTAACTAATTACCTTATTAAATGTTTTAAGTTTTGATAAAAATAAATCTCACTGTATAGTTTACTTTATGTACTCTGAAGTCTATCACATCCTGCTTTTATTCCTTAGTTAATTACATTGAACTTTTCTGTCCTTTCTTTGATGATTATAATGTAAAAGTTTCCATCAACATAATATTACAATATAATTCCTCTTTCTTGGTTTTGTGTTTTATAAGTTATTTGGATGTATGTTACATGTTTTTTTGATAGCTTCTACTCGTTTCAGCAAAGGTTTCTCTGTATATATCTCATATTTTCAATCTTCTAAATATGTATGTACAATAGTCAGCACTAATATGTTATCTGTTAAAGTAATGTTTAATTCCTGCTTCATTTTCCAACTGCTGTCTACCGCTGGTTGTTTAGAAATAGATGCTTCAATGGAAATAGATGTTATAGATTTTTAAACATCCAACAGCTTGATCCAAATATCAAATAAACCATTAAACCATTTTACACATCTGACATATATCTTAAAGGAATAAGCCCTTCTGTAGACGTTTTTTTCAAAAGTCATATTCTTTAAAATTAGTATATAGGGTTAGACAAAAGTAAGTTTAGAGTGGTTGGTATGGAAAATGATACCCTAGCCCTGGCTGGTGTAGCTCAGTGGATTGAGCATGGGCCTGCGAACCAAAAGATTGTGGTTCAATTCCCAGTCAGGGCACATGCCTGGGTTGCAGACCAGTTCCCACGGTCAACCATACATTGATATTTCTCTTCCTCTCTCTTTCCCTTCCCCTCTAAAAATAAATAAATAAAATCTTTTTAAAAAAGAAAATGATACCCTAATTAAGAAATAATAAGACAAGAATGAACTTTGTTTTGTGTACTGATAACTGTAAGCCTCCCTTTGCTCACCCTGTATTGACTGCATTTGGACCACAATATGGCATCATGGACAGAGAATTAACCTGGAATTCAGGAGTACTTTCTTCTCCTGACTTCACTTTCTATACTTAGGTAATTTACTTTGCTTTTCTGGTTTTCTCATCTAGAAAGTGAGAGCCTTAGCTGTTTCTGGCACATGTTTGTGACACAGTGCCCTTCACTAGCTAAGTCACCAATAAATGTTTTTTTAATGAATTAGAATGCATTACAAATCTTGTGAGGGAAGGAGCAGAAATTCCAGCCCAGGTACAGTCATCCCTTCAAACCCTCCTTTCTTTCATGTCCCTAATATCCATCAGGGCAGCTATGCCTGTATCTGATATAAAATATGAAATCCCTAGTGAGTATACATTTGTAAGACTGTACTAACATATTTTTCATGGGCAACTATAGTTCAGTAGAAAAGACTGGAGTGAAAGTTTAATGACATGCGTCAGTTTTCTGGTTTTACTGCTTACTTCTGTATATGTGCTTCAATCTAATCTGTGTGCCTGTTTTTTAAAAACAGACAATGCACTACAAGCATTTTATAAAATCTAAATCTCCACGAATACTAGTTGTGATTGCAACTAGGTTTCGTGATGTTATCTACAAAAGACTTGATGGGAGGGAAGAACAACATTTAAAAAATGTCTTTCTTTTCCTTCCTTTCTCCCCTGAAATGAAAGCATTTTGATTGTGGGGTCATCTCCTGGGAAACCGTGACACTATCAGAGTGAGGAGAGCTTGGGAAAGGGACTGAATCAAATCACGAGGAAACAATTAGTCAGATGCAGAGGAGGGACACCCTAGTAGACTAGACCTCTTCAAAAACAGGCTGGAACTCCTTAACCAGTCATTTTAACTATTTGGGAGGCCTTAATATTTTCAATGTAGTGGAAGGGCAGGTAAAATGGAGAGTGGACGAATAAGATGAAAGGAAAGATGGGGAGATGGTAGAAACACCCTGTTGGTTCTCTAGTCATTCGTAAAAGAGTCAGATGAGATTGAATTTTTCAAAATCAGGGGCAACATTTTATAAGCTTCGTTGTTTTCCTGGAGTGGAGGTCGGGATGCCCAGGCATAGACAGACGTCTGAGCGTTCAGAATGCAACTATGATTTCCATACAGGCCATTAAACCACCATGACTCCTGTTACAATGTCAACAGTGACATTTCACAGAGGTACTTTTTAGAAGTTACCCCATCTGATTTTAGTATTTCAAATGGTCAATTTTGTGCCTCCCAAATTTCAAGAAAAGACTCCCCTTCTAAAAAGAAAAAAGGTATTACATGATCATCTTCCAATTCCACTTACTTTTCGTGGGGTACTAGGTAGCAAGATTTCATTAAGTTTAGAATAATGCTGGGTTTCTCTTTTACCTGTTCTAAAAAAAAAAAAAAGTTCTTTGCTGAAAATTAAATCAAGTCCAAAATTACACAAAATAATGCCCAACACTTGAAGAGCACCATGCTTTGAAGTTTATGGTTTACCCAGTGCTTTTATTACCCATTATCTCTTTGATACTGTCACCTTTGATACATACAGAGTGAAAGTTGGTACCATTTTATTTTAATGGTATACGGAACTGAGAATTTAAAGACTTTAGAACTTGTTAACTTCCTCAAGTAGTATTAAATAAGTAACTACACAGAGTCACAAAGTTCAGCTGTGTAAAAACTGGGCTTCTTGAGCTTTCAGGCTAAACTGACACATTAATCTGCTTCTTAAATAATAATCATTAATGTCTTTGATAGAAGAAGGTAGGCTTGTGGTTTGCAGCAGTTGTCCCCAAGCTGGCATCCCCACTTGCACACTAATCCTCTTTAGTCTTCAGGCTATGACCAGGGCAGTCCTTAGAACACGAATTTAGTCAGTCTCTCTTTCGTATCCCCAAAACCTGCCATCATACCTCAGAGTGAACCCTAAGTTCCCACTCTGACCTATGAGGCCCTGCAAGGTCTAGTTTCAAGGACCTAGCTTTCACTTCCTCATGCCAAGGTGGCCAGCCACATTCTCAAGGCACCAAAAGCACTCTGACCTTGGGCTTTTTTGTGGGACACTCTTCTTCCAGACACAAATGCAATTTGTTCTTCCAAATTCGCACTTCCAATTTTGTATGACCGGTTGATTTGGGTCTCTGCTTACATGCAACTCTTCAGAGAGGCCTTCTGTCTCTAAAGAATCCCCACACATAAACTCACTTTCTATCTTCTTGCCTGCTATCCTCTTACCTACTTCCAGCACCTGGAACAGTGCCTAGAAAAAAAAGTCTCAAATGTATGTTGAAGGAATGAACAAATGAATGAGTGAATGGACAAATCCAGTTGACGGAAACCAGATCTAGCAAGGGTCAGCTTTGCCCATCACAGCCTGTCCATATGAAAATGTGCAAGAGATATGAGAACCATCTGCTTCTGGAAAGCACATTATTTCCAGAAAATATCAAATAATCTGGTTGTTCGGGCAATTTAAAATGGCACATATTAAAATTTCAGTTCTAGAAAAAAAGTGAAAGTGATTATTTATACTTCAGAAGAAATGAGTTCATATAAAGCAGTATTTATAACCTCAAAACACAATTTTTCAATAACTGTTCTTCAATCCATTAGCACAGTGGACTAAACTAAACTAAACTAAACTAAATACAGTGGACTGAACTAAAATACTAGCACCACGGTAGCATGGACATGTTGCTTTGCAACAATGGACACATTTTATCTAGTAAAAAATTTAATCTTAATGGATTAGTAGTTTCTTTATTTATTTGATTAAGTTTTTCATTTATTTGATCCAGTTCACCTCTACAGTTTAAACTGCAGGATCCTGCCACACACATTTTGTTTAAAGAACTCATGTTACCTGCTGGAGATAGAAATATGTAACCTACCTCTTCCTTAAAATGAATTAATCTCATCATATTGATCATATGGAATATATTTATAGATGAATGTTTAAGGCCAAAATAACTTTAATTATTTCATCTTTTCAGCATGCTTGAAAACCTAAAGCCTCTTTTTTTCCCCACATGAATTTTCACTGGCTATGTAAAATGAAAAATTTTTTAAATGGTTCAAAAAATGATCATTGTTTCTAGCCATAAAATGTCTTGTACCTGCATAGATAAAGGAAGAACAGAATAGTCCATGTTTAGAATATAAGCAATAAGAACTAAGAAAGAAAGAAACTTGGGAGCAGAAAGTTTCTCTGCTCACACTTTTAATGGTCAGGACCTGGTTGTTACATGTCATAGAATTTATTTATTTTATTTCCTTTAAATCAACCCAACAACTTTTGAATAACTACTGAGTTTTATTTTAGTGCTTTACAGTCTAGAGAATGCTTTCATAAAAGATATCCCATTGATTTCTCACAATCACCCTGTAAGACAAGTATTAATGTTTATATCTTTTTTTAATATCAACCAGCCTGAAGCTCAATGAATGGCACAATCAAAAACCAAAGCAAGAACATTTGATTGCACAGTTCACCCTTTTTCTATTAAATCATGCTGTTTCTTTGATTTCTAAGATATAAAATTGTTCTGGTCATTTATCTAGCTACTCTCTCAAGCTTCCTGAATTCAGAGCAATATAGAATGATAACTTTCTTAGTATCATACGTTATAATTGCCCAATACTTCTAGCTACAAAATGTGTCATGGCTCTACCTAAAACTGAAGTAATAATACAGATCTTGGGAGTTTTAACGTTTCGCTATCAGGAAAATTATTATAGTTAATAAGCAAACCTGCTTCTACAGGTTTATTCCCTCTCTCTCTTTTGGTATTAAGTTGGACCCACCTACAAGTTCAGTTCCTAAACAAGGATCGACAGTAATCTCAGGATCACCCAAACTTCTGTTTTCATGGAGTGGAAAGCAGGTTTTAGCAAGCTGCCTTTCAGGCTCTTGGCACTTTAAATGTGGCTAACATACATGACCTGTTTTGAATTTAAATACATTTTATTCCTTGATTCTGTCATTGGTAGAAATAAAAATTAATTGCAGAAAACTCCCATTTGGAAAGTTATTCCATAATGTTTTAATGCTCATTTTCACACGTGAATATTATTCATCTAGGGTCACCGTGGCAGAAGACTCCTATTGCTTACTGACATCCAAGTCTCCACTGCTTTGTGGACAACTGGAGGCTGACGGTTTTCACCATGTGACTATTTCTGAATAATGGTGAGAAATGGTGAAGCAGTTCATTGCTAGTAGGAGACCCTTCAGTGCACTTTTCCTTTGCTCCAGCAACGGAGCAGACATCAAGTTTCCGACAGTGTAGCTCCAAGGTAGAAAAGCTGCATCAGCCAGGGTCCCCTGGAGCAGAACAACCTGCCAAACCATGTGGGCCACATAAGCAAGAGTGAGAAAGGAAGCTTTTGAGGGTAAGCTACTGAGGCTTGGGATTGTTTTGTTGCTGCCTATCCTAATTAAAAATCCTAAGGCTAATAGTCAAAGGAGCCTAAGAACTTGGTTGGATAACATCCAACTTAATAGCTTTGTTTATTTGGGTAAATCACTTAAAATTATTGAGTTTCATATTCTTCCTTTCTAAAATAAAAATGATTTAAAAATCTTTCTATCTACTTAAAAAAGTGACTAGGAAAATCAAATTGCCTGGTGTAGGTTGAGTCGCTCTATAATTCATATTCATAAATGAGCTGACATGTTTTTAATTACTTTGCAGTTACAATTTTTTGACCACGAAATTTCTCTCGCCACTCTCCTACATTCTGTCCCCCTGGAAAACGTAGACAGGAAGACCAAAGTTAGAGTGTGGGACTGTGAGCAGGAGGCCATTCTTCTTTTTTTTTTAATCCATTATTATAATCATACTGTGGCTCTGGTAATTAAAATCAAGATTCCTTAGAATCGAGTATTCCAGACTCAGTTCAAAGTTTATGACAATCAGCAGTTTTGAGTTTGTCTGTATGTTTTTCCTCTTTAACTAGCTTCGAGCACCAGTGAACTGACACTCCCTTACATATTTTTTTCTGCACAATGTGGAGTACAAAGTAAACTATGTGTGAAGAGAGCATCAGATAATTTCTTATTGTTCCTTTGATTCTTAAACCCAATTGCACATTCTAACAAAGGGAAAAAAACCAGCAAAACTAGTACATACTGATAGTATATACCTTTTTTTATTGGTTGAATTGGCATGACTGAGAAGAGAAACAGGCACAAAATTAACTTTGCACATTTTGAGCTATGGCGTTTGACCATGTTTTGTCTTTCCAGCATAAGAGATGATGACTCTTTAAGATCTCATCCAATAGCCTCTCCATGGAAAAAACAAAGATAGTGCCATCATCAGAAAGAGAGCAGCGGGGAGGGGAAAGAGAGGTCTAGACAGTGGTTAAAAGTAGGTTTTCTAAAGCCAGTCTAAACTCTAGTTTCACAACTCATGGAGTTACCTTGAGCATGTAACTACTTTATATCTCAGATTTTTTTAAATTTTAAAGTGGCCATAATAACAGCACATAACTTACACAGTTGTTTTGAAAATTAATGAGATAACATATGTAAAGTGTATAGAATAAGACTGCAGACATAGTGAACACTATAAGTAAGGCTTACTTACTCCTGTCTCCTTTTAGTTGAACTCTAAGCCCTTCTAACACAAGGAGTTGGATGTTCTAAAAGCTGGGGACAGTTTGTGGAAAGAGAGAGGAATGAGTTTCTGAGCAACTTTCATAAATACATTATAGCTATAAAAGAGAAGTAAAGATGCTGTTATAAGCATTTCATGATTTCATGATCAACTACAGGTCTATAGAAACACAGTTGTGATTCTTTCCAAAGAACACCATGTTTAAGTCAATCAGTCATGGTTTATATCTAAACTGAGATCTTATTTTCCACAAAATCATCTCTTTCCTTATTTCTTATAAAAAGTCTGTGTGTTTTTTCTGGACACTTGAACATAAGACCTCTGTGTCATTTTTTGATTTGGTCTATCTCCCACTTTAAAACCCAGCCAGTGGCCCAAAACTTGTCAGATATCTTCACTGTTGCCTTTTGCACCCCCTTTTTGTCATCATTGTACAAATTCAGGCCTTCACCACTGCTCTGGGCTTCCTTCCCAGTACACTCTTAGCCACCAGTGAGCCTCTCCATACCCTTGCTAAGGCCAACAGAAGAGCTGGCTTTTATGTTTTACATCCAAGGATATAGATTTCAGAAAATAGTCATTTGGGTTCACGTCTACTACTAGAATTACTAAATTAGTTCAGAAAGAAATTATTGAAGTAATTAAGTGGCAGTTTTATTCCTAATATGAGAAGCAACATGTAAATTTAAAAAAACAGCAATGCCCCATTTATATAAATGAGGATTAAATGAACACACATGTATACACTTATAAAATGGGGTATTGCTGGCCTGGCTGGTGTGGTTCAGTGGATTGAGTGCTGACCTGCAAACCAAAGAGTCAGCAGTTGGATTCCCAGTCAGGGCACGTGCCTGGGATGTAGGTTATGTCCCCAGTAGTGGGGTCATGCTAGAGGCAACCACACATTGATATTTCTCTCTCTCTCTTTCTTCCTCCCTTCCTCTCTCTCTAAAAACAAATAAATAAATATAAAAATGAAAGGGGTCATGGTGTATGCATATGTACTTAAATTGTTTGTTTTCTCCTAGAAACTAAAATAATCTTCACCAACATACAGATATCCATACTAGCATGAAAATAGATGTTAGCAGTGAGTTCAGATCCAATAAGAAATTCCTAACTTTCTGATTACTATGCAAGAATTGAAGAAAGCTTTGAAATGAATATCACATTTTCACTTTGGACATTATTTTTATTTCTGACTTGATGCATACTCATTCTGAATTTAATAAGAGCCTACACTGAGTGTGTATACACACACATACACACACACTTATGGAAAGAAAGCAAGTAGGAGGAAGATGCTTGTCAGCATCAATTTTGTATGCATGAAAATGCATGAGGGAAGGGACTGAAACATAGGAGCAAAGAGACAGGAAATGTCAAGCTCGATAGGTTATGCTGAGGGAAAAATTTACTCTAAAAATAAGTCCCACCATTTAACCTACTGATGTTAATTTGACCATATTCAACATGCACATTGTATCTGTTAGTGATTAAATTAGATTGTTATTCTACTAAACTATGACTTCTGTTGCTCAATGGAGCTGAATATTTCAAGTCTCTTAATCTCTGGTTGTCACTCATGTGGGTTTCTAAAGAACTGTTTGAATATAATTGCACAACACACTAATTTGTCCCCTATTCTTGCCCTAAAGTCTCCTGAGACTTAAAATATTTGGCCACAATGGAGCTGCATCATCGAGGTAAAAAGCTATTTTCTCCCAAAGGGATGATTCACAAAAAGCATGCCACCCAAACATAAAGCAACACACCTCCAAACTGTCTTTTCTTTCTCATCGTGATGTGTAAGTCACACAGAAATGAGAGGTAAATGGAGTTGGTTTGCAGCAGGACTCCATTGTCCCTCCCCTCCCACATGCACGAGAGCTGACTCGTCTGTAACAGGCATCCTACTGGAGTGCTCATCTTTGAATATCAGTTCATATCCCAGTGACAGTCCCTCTGCTTCCATGTTCTTGATACCAGATCACGTAACATCTCTGTTATTAACTGACTACAGGAACCGCATGGGCAGTGCCATTACTCTTTCCTGTGCCCATAGCACATATAGATAATCAATAACTACATTCTTTCCCACTTACTCCAGACATCTTTAGAATTATATCATTGCACTCTAGGTAGTCTTCAGCAGTCAGTCAGCACTAAAACCTGCTCACCACTCCTAGGTTACTTATTCCCATTGGAAATATTTGTATTGAAAAAAAAAAGAACTCAGGAGACATCATAATGGATCTCTGTTTTTATGAGTATTCCTTATTAAGTTAACAAATTATATATATATATATATATATGTTTATTTATTATATGGAATTATCCTTATGACAGTCATTGACTTTTGTATATGTTTACTAAAAAATACTGTGAAATGAAAATGCTATATGGATGACTGTTAATTTTATTAAAGAGACATCTATCTAAGCTTTATAATAAGCTACGGATACACACGCAAGTTATACTATTTAGTTTGCAGAAAACGCTGGCTGAGACTATGGATTTAAGGCAACATTCTTTTCTTTATGCTCCCCAAATGCATTGTATTTAGCTTGATGATAATAACACTTGCCACAGTTTTGTAATTGCTCCCTTTCCTATTTCACTGACCACCCCTTGGAAGCAGAAGCTCCTCACTTCTCTTTGTATCCTTAGCACCCTGTAGAGAGCTTTTCCACACACTATTGGCATGGCAAATGATCTTGGGGTAAATGGCTGATTGAATGATAAGAGGTTTTATTTTTTTAATGTGGTTTTATAATACTCTGCTGGCATGAGATTAATTCTATTCTTAACACATCCAAAGCATTTTAATTTTCTTATCCTGATGAAATTTTGCACAACAACTATTTTCAAATTTATATTTTACCTTAAGTAAATTCTCTCCTTTCTGCTTGTTGAATTATTAAATTCACTGACCTAAGTGTTAATTTTTTAAATGAATTGTTTAATGTTACTAATGAATTTAAATTGTGACATTAATATTTAAAAGCTACAATGATTAAAATCATATAAGTAATCCAATTGGCTTAGGAAATGGTAAAAGTGTAATAGTCACACAAGAATGTCAATTTGGGAGTATCTTTGAAGGAGTTCAAAACTGATTTTAAGCAAATTAAGACACTGTTGGACCTTCTGAGAAACATTTGGAATTTGAATTTTTTAAATAAACTACATGCCCACTTTTCTTCACAATCCCAATACATTATCACAGCAGGAAAAAATCTGAAAAGTCAGAAATTTATAAAAGGTCAATTACTATGTCCTTTTTATCGATAATAATAATAACAAACATAAAATCACTCATAGTCTACCCTTAAAGATGTGGACTTATTGACATTATCAAAGCAAAGATATTTTTAAAGATCTTATTTATTTATTTTTAGAGACAGGGGAAGGGAGGGAGAGAGAGAGAGACAAAAACACCAATGTGAGAGAGAAACTTAAATCAGTTGCCTCTCGTATACATCCCAGCTGGGGACCAAGCCCACAACCTGGGCATGTGCCCTGACCCAGAATCTAACTGGCAGCCTGCCACCTCATGGGACAAAGCCCCAACCAACTGAGCCACGCTATTCAGGGCAAAGTAAAGATTTTTAATTCCAGAAATGGTGACATACATTAGGTATATTTGAAGTTGTTCCTAAACCTTATTGATTAATGGTATGGTGTTGGTTTTTTCAAGTTAACCTCATTTTTCTGAATCCTTAGTTTAAACTCACCACTTGGAATCTTACTTTGTGTTTTGGAATTGAGCTAGGACTGGTCCTTTCCAGTTTCCCTTTGGTACCCAAATTTGTTGAATCTTGATGGTTATGATTCATGAATCTTAAGAAGATCCCTTTTATACATGAAGATCTGTCCAAGTCAGAAATCCAGTCTTTGAGGAAATAACTGAGCTGGTATATTAAACAGAGTATATTTTAAAACTTACAAAATGTTCAAGTGTTTCTTTTGGTTGGAGGATTCTAGGTAATTTAATTTTTTTCCTTTTGCTTAACAATATTTTCTATATCTGATGAAATGAATTTTCTTAATTGTACAGTAAAAATAAAAATTAATAAAACTTATGGAGATAAAAATGAAATCTTAGCACTAAACATTTAGAATAGTACTACTAAGAGTTGTGTACATATTCTACAACAGACACTTAATCCAATTATTTCATACAACATACTGATGAAGTGAATACTATTTGTTGAAGAGCAGTATTTACAAGTTGTTTCTTTATATCTGTGTATTGTGGTAGTGGATTGATAATGAAAGGGAAAATATGCATATATATCATATAGAAAAATTTTGGGGTATGAGGGAACATTGAATCTTTAAGGATGAGGCTGGATATATAAACGCTAGGCCAAGGTCTATAGACTCTGTTAAGAATGTTTGTCTTCATTATAAGAAGAATGAGATGTCATTGAAATATTGTAAGCAGAGGATTGAAACCATTAGGTTTACACTTTCAAAGTATCATTCCAGCTATAGTGTGAGAAATGAACAGAAGGGGGAGAAGAATGGATGAAGATCTCCAGCCCAGGTGGTAGATGATGATGGCTTTGAAAGAAACATAAATGAGTCCAGGGATATATTAGAGATGATATTCATAGAATCCAGTGGACTGATGCTTTTAGGAAATAAAGGAGGAGAAAATAAAAAGAAGATCCCAAGTCTCCTCCTGGGATAAATAGCTACATGGCAGTGACATTCACCACACTGGTACACTGGATGGGGATAGTAATTGGGAGCAAAGTTTACAAATTACATTAGCCAAACTTCCTTTGTGCTGCCTTTGGGATTCACAAGTAAAGAGGACATGTAGATGGTTAGATATAGAGATCCATGACTTAGAAAAGTGTCTTGTATTAGAGATCAAAGTTTTGAGGTTAGCAGGTGTACATCCTCTGACACAAATGAGGGTCAGACAAGGTAAGAGATTAAACCTTACTTGAGTTCAACTCCACTGACGCCTAAAATAGGCTTTAAGACATTAGTATGGGTTATTCAAGTGAAGACACATTGTTGCGAAATTCACTGTGGTAGGTCCAGGAAAACACTTGCAGGTTGGTGTTAGTAAAATACAAGGTGAGAAAAAGGAATTTAAGTAAATGTGCATAAGTGGATTAATCAGTTAGAGAGAAATTGCTGTCAAAGACAACTTGCAGAGAAGTTGGAATGCCATTTTACAGAAGCAGAACAATTGAAGAATGTTGGCTAAGAAGATGCACAGCCAGATTTGTATTTTACATAGAACTTATTGACTCGAGCCTAGAAGATGAAGTTAAGAGCAAAAAGACTGGAATGAGAAAAACCTGATGTTTGTGGCATTTGTCTGGACTAAGTGATGAGAGAAGAGGTAATTGGAATACACAGAAGCCACACTGAAAAATATTTAGGAAATACGATACTGCATTGAAGGGTATGGAGAGTGACAAGGAAAGGACTGTAGCGTGACTTTTGGGTTTCCAGGTTTGACAACTAAGCAGATTATACTACCATTTATGGAGGCTGGCATATCTGGAGAGGAGTTCCCATTCCACACATGTTGGTTTTTAGGTGAGGATGGACCAATCAAGTGGACATGATTAATCAACAGTTTGATACATGAGTGAGAAAACTTAGAATGTGGTTTGGGCTGGAGAGAAATATCTGAGTCACCATCGTACAAGCAGTTGTCCAAAGCAGGAAAGTTAATGAATTGCATAATTAGCATAAATAAAACAGCAGGTCCAAGACAATTTACTAGGGAACATAGATTTTTTAAGGCGAAGGGCTGGGAAAGAGAAGGCCGAAATAAAAACAAGACAAAGCAAAGATGGAGGTTGAAGAGAACCATAAGAAAGCAACATTTTCAGGGGTGTCAGGGGGGGAATGTCAGATACAGAAGGAAGCCCTGGATCTGAAAGCATGATGTGTTAGGCAGACTTGCATCTCTCTGATCTGTTTTGGATGTTTCCAATTTATTTATGATGTTATTCTATTAAATCAATAGTAGGAATTTCTAGTATTCCATAGTGGTGTAGAGACTAGCCACACCTCTCCCTCCTTCTGAATACAACTTTAGAAAAAAATCCATAAAAAGCAAAAAAAATCAAAGCATACTCTCTGGGTAATCCACAAAGGAAAGAGAAATAGGCAGATTGAGGAGGGGAGTCAAAATCTGGAGGAGGGATTGGCAATGAGGTAATTTCCCCATTGTCTGTACTCCTGCTGCTAATGACAAGGGCAGGCACTAGCCACCCAGAGGCAGCATGGTGGCTAAAACCTCAGGAGAAACTTCACTGTCTACAGAGAGAAGCCAGGAAATAGACCCCGGTGAATGGAGAGTGTATAGAGAATGATTATGACACACTGAATTTCTCTTTAGTTGAGAAGAGCACTTATCTGACATTCAGGAAACCCAATGCTGATCCCTGAGTCACTAATTTAGATCTGTTTGATTCATTCTCTTTGAGCATGGTTGCTATCCTGTGAGAAAACAGCTATCACGGCAACTTTCCTTTTAAGTTTTCAGAACTGTGATAAATATCAAATATAGTGATACACTGAAGAGTGCTCTAAAAGACCATGAATTGGTACCTAACTATAAATTAGTACTATTACTCATATTTAAATTTCTGTTAGTTTATAATCTGACATTTTTACAATATGGGTCCAGATCCCAGACAGCAGATGAACAGTGTCCAAGTTCAGATAGTTATCATGACTCAGCTTATCTCAGTGCATTTAATGTGATTGTTATTTGATCAGCTGACATCATACTGAAATGTGGTGTTTTTTCTTGATTCTATCCTTCATATGCAATTGGAGATGTAGTGCCTTAGCCCTTGTCGGTCAGATGTGTTATTAAAGCCCATTGTCTCATGAGAAAGTAAAACCCCTTTAGCAATGATGAAAATCTGCTTTCTATGGCCTGTGACTTCTTCACACTTTGCTTTTTCCATATAATTGTATTTCTGAGAAGTTTATGAACTGACTTAATCACTTGGAACTCCTATCATTTAGACTGTTAGTACCTTTCATTACTATGACCTTTGAGTAGTGGTTTCTGAATCAGAGCCACTAGAATAAGAGCTTGATTTTTTTCTTTTGATAGTACTATTTGGAATAATTATTCTTTTTTGATATAATGATTTGGAATCAGATATCCAGGTCTAATTGAATGCCTCACTATGAATTCCTTTCGGATCAGTTGTATTCTGTGTATTTCAAAGGACATAATTTTAATAGTAACCACACACTAATGGTTCTCTGCTCCCTTCTTCCTACTCTTTCCCCTTGTCTTCTCTCTTCCTCCTTCTCCTTTGTTTCTTCTTTTCCTGTTCCTCCCCCTCTCTTTTGCTCCTTCTCCACTCTTCCTCTTCCTCCCTCCCTTTTTTCTATTTGCTCTTTCTCCATAGAGGCATTATAGCCCCTTTTAATGTTTTAAAATAAAAGACCACCTATTAAAGAACATTTATTTCCTGTAATTAAATTTAAACATATCAAAGAATTTTCAGAATTTGCAAACTCAAAATTAGTAGGATTCAAAGGGAAACTAATTTGCATTAAGAAAATACCTTCAATCAATATGTACCAGTGAACTATATAATCTCTTCCATTTGTTTCACTGACATTCCGTAAAAATAAAAGAACCTCTGAATATATTCAATAGATTCTGGAGGAGAAAAGTTACTCAATCTTTATGTGTTATTCCATTTCTCTTCAAAATCAGTAAAGTTCTATTACCACAGCAGAAATATATTGATAATATTTTTCTACAAATTAAAAAATTGAAATTCATCTCAAGACAAAAAACTATAAGCCACTTTAAATAGAATATTAGCTTGGATTTAAAAGATCTCAAATACCTGAGACATTTAGAAGCTCTATGGAAAATAGACATAGGTAATTTAATACATCACACATATGTACCTCATCAATCAATATAAATGTGAAATAAATGTTTAAAAAATCAAAAATATAAATGTACATATGTAAATTTGAACTTAGAGTAATACTTTGGATCAATATTCATTTATTATTTATGTTTCATCTTCTCTTGTTTTAGTTATTATTTTTTTCCAATTAACCAAATCGACATGTAAATTGGTTGACATGTCAATTCCCTCCCATTTAACTTAACAAAGATTATTGAATAACAATAACCCCAACAAAAATGTTAGCTACCATTTTAGAGAATATGCCTGGCTTAGTGCCTAACAATTCATACACCATGCACACACACACACACACAATTTCATCAACACAATAAACTTGATGTCACTATATTTATGCTACAAGTAACTAAGCTGAGGTTGGAAATTGATTAAATTGCACAATTTTTTGTAATTACTGTATCATGGTGGGATTTGGATACTGGCCAATCTGATCATTCTTTTAAACAAAAAACTACCTACTTTGTATTAGGAGCTAAGAAAATAGAAATGATGAACATCCAGATTCTGTGCTCAGGCCATTCATAGACAAAATTGAACAGGTGGGTTGAGGATTCATAAGCTAATAAAATCAGTATAGTATAAAATGTAAATGCAATATAGGTGTATTTACACTACGAGGTATAGAGCTAGAAGGGAGAAATGAATACACTAGTGTAGTAAACCTTGGATCTGTCAGCTTTTGGAAACTCTCAGTCACAGCTTTGCTTTCTGCCATTTGGTTATAGTCCTGAGACCTTGGCCTACACATGTCTAATTTGTATGACTATACATCTCTGAGAAATGCAGCACTGTCCTTGGAAGATAAGGGCCTTGTGGCTGTGTAAGCCTTACTGCTCCCTGCCCTCTTGCTCATTAATCATCAACATGGGTTGGGCCCCGGCACTCCGCGCTCCCACTGGGATAAGTATCTTCCACTCACTGCAGAGTGGGCCTGGGTTCCTGTATTCCACAGTCAGCCCTGGTAAAGCAATTTTATAGACCCAAGTGTGAAGATAGCAGCTCTCCTTCATTGGAATGTTCTTCATAATATTACTATTTTACCATCATTACTTGCAGATTTTGGGTAAATAATTATAAATTATTTTAAAGATGTTTTTTATCAACAAAGCCAGTTGTAATTTTTTTTTATATCAATCCCCTCCTCTTTATGCATGGGGTGGGTGGGTGTTGTGAAAAAGTTGATTGAACTGTAAAATGTTTAGATAATCTGGCTTGTCAGCATTTCATAGAGGTATTGTCACTTGGGGTATAGTAAAGTCCAAGTGAACAAAGTTCTCCTAAGGAGGGAGAGCTGTTAAGAGCGTCAGAGAACATAACTAATATGAAGTCACCAGAGGAGAAAAGAAGGGATTCACAAATGTGCAAGCAAGTCCCTCTAGTTCACAGACCTAGGTTATTTTGTCAAGCAATTTTTCAAAAATGTGGCCTTCAGAATAAAATTCTCAAAATGCAGTTTGACTGTCATACAGTGGTTTGATGTCATGTAGCAATTTTACTCAAATCGTATTTTTAAATGCAATTATACTTAGTTTCATCTCTCCTCATCATGGATTTCTTGACAATAATACACATATTAACGTCAATCTTTTTTTTCCCATTTTTGTTTTAGTATTAGTGTTTATGTTTTAGGTAAAATTATCTAAAATCATGTTCTCAACTAAATATATGATTAAGTAATTTAATTATAAAAATCTAAATGTAGATTTAACATAAATGGAAATGCACAAACATCATAAGGGATATTCAGGAAAACCCATGGAGAGCTGCAACAGCCATGGCATTTTTTCAGAGGCCAATCATGTGCATGATAAAAAGATGAAATGCTCATCTGAGTATGTGGCTGTAAAAATCGGCAGTAAATTTAGAAAGTCAAGGACATACCAAAGTGGATATTTAAAATATTGTTCTCATTGTGGAGTTTAAACTCACATAAAACTTGATATCTTAATGGAGAAACCTGACACAATGGTAAAACTTTGTTGAACTCTCTCTTGCAATAATACAATACTAGTACAGGGGTTTATTTTTTAAAGTAGGTCTTTTCAGATAGACTCCTAAGGGGGAAAAGAAGAGAGACAGAGAGTGTGAAAGAAAAGGGAAGTAGTGTATAGTACCTATGTTATGATAACTCTTGAAAATAAAAAGGAGGCATAAATATATTCATGTCATTTGTGTACATATGCATCTATCTTTATGTTTCTTACGTATCAAAAGAGACATAGAAGGAAAGAAACAGCTTCATGTTCATATATGTATAGAATATCTCAGAAGAAGCTAGTGTCAGTAGTTGCCTTGGTGAGATAACTGGATGGGAAAAAGACTTTTTTGGTAACATATATTCTCTTACAGTGTTTGAACATTTTAGCATGCATGCTAATTTCCATCTCAAAACAATGGTAAGAAATAAAACCATAGAAACTGTGAAAATAATGAAATTTTGAAGATAAACCATCAGAAATATTTTTGCACCTACAAACAAGACATCTGCACTGAAAGCAAGCTAATGACAAGTGTAAGGAAACCGGTGATCCATGAGGTGTGGAGGGGCTCTCTCCGGTCATTTGCAGGATCCCCTGGGGGAAAACACTAGCATAATAAAATGTACTTTGATGACTCCTTAAGCTGTGCAGTTAAATCTGTTTTGAACTAAAAAGAAAAAAACTGAATATCTGTTTAGTAACCAGACTAAGCACAGAAACTCTTACTGCCTTAATGAATGGTACTAGCAATGAGGACATCTAGATAAGCATGAATGGTATGTGTGAGCTAACAGTAGAATGAATTTAACACAGTGCTTTGTTGGACCTTGTTTGATATATTTATCATGATGATGTCTGAGAAAAATAACTTAGAAAATGCTTGACAGTTAGCAATTTAATTAATTGCAATTAATGTTAAATCAAAATATTTAATAAATTACCATACAGAAATCAGAATATTCCTTGAACAGTCTCTAAAACATGTAGTTGTTCAATAGATGTTTGCTGAATCGATTTTTTTAACAAACAAGAAGTATCTCATAAATGAATTAAAGTATGTTTCTTGATTGTTCAAACACCATTTCCTGAAAATACATCATTCAATGTGTTCACCTATTGATTTTTTTCAGTAAGTCAAAAGGAATTGTTAGGCCAATAATTTTCTTTATAAATAATGAGCTCTTTTGTAATTACATAAGCAGTAACCTTGAGATCTCATTCTGCTATGGCTCTGCAGGAGAAAGTGCTGGTAAAATTTTAAACTCAAGGTTGAATCGTTACATGGCTTTATGGAGAAACATAAAGCAAAAAAGTAAGGGCTGTATGAGGTAAGTCCATGACATTTTTTTCTTTCTCTTTTTTAATAGTTTATTTTTATTGAATTTTCCATTACTATTTACCCCCCTTATACCCTTTTCCACCTCCACCCGACCCCCCACAATCACCACACCGTTGTCCATGTCCGTGAGTCCTTTTTCCTTTTTGCTCAATCCCTCCACCGCCTAACCTCCTCTCCCCTCCCCCATTGCTTTCATCCTGCTATCTGTGAGTCTGTCTCTGCTTTGCTTCTTAGTTCAGTTTCTTAGTTCAGTTTGCTCATTAGATTCTACGTATGAGTGAAATCATATGGTGTAATTCCTTTTCTGACTGGCTTATTTCACCAGACACTTCAAGAATGAGGAGCGACCCAGAGTTGACAATCAAGGCAGATATTTCTGTGGTACTGAATTTTCATCAATACTACATAGACGCTATCATAATTTTCTCTTTTCTTTTAAAAAATCTATATGTAATAAGATCATGAGTGAAAATGACACTTTAGATTTAGAACTAGAATGTTCTTTGAGTGCTATAAATAATTTGTTTTAATTTACACATTTAAAAAACAGGATAATTGCTAATCTGGCATGCTGAGAAAAATATTTGGGCTGGGATTTCCTTATGTCAATAAGAAAGTTAACTGTTCACTCTAACACCCTTTTACTCTGTCATGTGCACATGACTGTGACCATACTTTCGACAGAAGGGTATTTTTAATGAAATTTTCAACAGTAGCCTAAAACACTGCTGTACTCCATTGTTCGGTACAGGCCATCTGGACACTTCTCTTAAGCGATTATTATGATATATTCATAAATCAGTGAAACTATTGTATAATTTGAATCTATACATTTATATGCATCAAAATTCTTAAAATACTATGGTATCAAGACAGATAATAGAAATTTCCAAAAGGCAATGTGTTTTGTGATGATAAAACATCAGTACATAGATGCTACCTGATTCTTACCGGGGGTTACACAGTGTGCTAGGAAGTGTGCTAGGTATTTTGCACATGACATTCCATTGAAACTTCAGAGCAACTTATTATTTAGCAAGTGCCCTTTTCCTCCTAATTAGATAAGAGCAACACTATGTATTACATACTATTTTATCACCAAATCTATTAGCAACTTGTCTAAGACGGTAAGTGATAAAGTCAAATTTGAACCCAAAGTGTTTGAATACCTGTTTGAACCACCATAAACCCTATAACACTGTAAACTCCTAAGACAGGTACAAAACTGTTTTGCTTTTGTGGTAAATTAAGATAGTACTTTGTTTATAAAGAAGTCCTTGGCAGCATTCCTAAGCACTTTTGGTTTGGCGCTGCCCAATTGAAATGAATTGTTTCTCAAAAAACCTTTAAAATTTTTTAACATACCTTGGATTCTGTTTTAACATCTCTGGTATCAGAAGAGGGTACCAAAGGAGACTCCTGACTGCCTTCTACCAGGAACAAGTAGCTGGCCCTGGAGGTGGTGAGTAAGTCCCTGTGGAATCCTAGCTCCTCAGTTGTGTTACGTGCTTCCAGACTTGGTGCATTTCTTTTCCCAGAGTGGGTCCAGAAACTGGCCAGAGTTGGACCACATCTGGGGTTGGACTAGGTTCAACTTAGAAACCGGACTGGGACCAGTATGAGGCCTCGGGTGAGTACAATTCTGTTTTAAGGTTGAACAAGTGAGTAATTCTTACCTAAGATATTCTCGAGTTACAGTATTCTCCACAGTGGAGAACTTGAAACCATCTTACATAAGCTCACCCATTTATGAAGTGTCCTAGAGAAAAAGGGGTCTCAGACAGGGACTCATTACAAAGGGCAGAGAGAAAGCTACTCTTCCTCCTTTATACTTTCTGGAGACCAGTATGAGTCCTGCTGGGACATCCCACTTACTCTGGAGATGGCAGGCACATCATGGGAAAACCAGCAGGAGCCCATGGAGAGTAAGAATTCTTACCCAAGTCAGTTCTCCCAGACCTCTGTCTACAGTACCTGGCTAAGGGAGGAAAAAGAAGAAAAAATTTCATGTTGCCCCTTCTTTTCCAAATTCAGATTGGCAGGGAAAAAAAAAACCCAATGATTATCATTTTGCTCTCCTGTGTGTAGCTATTGTCTTCTTGTTTGCTTCATTTTGTGTCCTGAGAATGTGGCTTGACAACTGTCAAGCTAAAGTCCCTTAAATATGGTCGGACAGAAATGTGGATTGGGCCCTGTGTCTGGCTACATATAGCTGGACAGAGGTGTGGGTTGCAGCGAGGGTGCTAATGACTGTTGCCAGCTGTCAGGGGAATTGTCTAGGTCTCTCCTTTGATTATCTTTGGGAGTGGCTCTGGATCCTCAAAGGGCAGTATCATTTTAACTCCCTTTGGATATCCCTCTTGTGTGTACAAGATTGTTCAATCTGACCAGCAAGATTTACTATTTGTCCTGACTGAAATTTATGAGTTCAAAGGGAATATTTTGTAAGTAGCTCTATGGTCAGAAGTGGCCAAACTGGAAGCTGATATTCAAAGTCTTAAAAGAAAACATTTTACAACCCTTCTCCCCTAAGCTAAAATGAAACTATGCATTCAGAGGGAACGAAATACATTCTAAAGCCATCATGGAAAGGTTTTACTAAAACATCCCAAAAAACTATAACTTTTAAATCTAGAAAACAGGAATTGTTCTCCTGGATTTAAAAAGCAAATTGAGGATTATGTAGCTGGATGACCTGGTCAGAATCTTGGTGCCATTCAGGATGCAACCCAGTTTTTTGATAAATTCAAAACAATTTCTCTACTTGTCTTCCAAATTGAGTCTGTACAATAATAGAAATGTGGCTCTAGAAATAATTCAGATCCTGCCTGTCCTTTTTTCCAATGTTCAAGCCTCTCCATTTCATCTCAAAGGCTTGAAGATATTATAAAAAGATCTCGATTCAGAAAACAAAAGCCCTTCTTTCTTAAAAAAATGATTTATTTATTTTTTAATCTTTGTTATATTTTGCCATTACCATTTAGGTCCCGTAAAAACCCCTTCCCCTAGCAATCACCACACAGTTGTCCAGCTACATGAGTCCTTTTTACTTTTTGCCCAATCCCTCCCTCCCCCCAAACTTTCCCCCTGACTAGCTGTCATGTGATTCTGCTTTCCATCTATGAGTCTGTCCCCATTTTCCTTGTTAGTTCAGTTTGTTCATTAGATTCCACATATGAGTGAAATCATAGAGTGTTTGTCTTTCTCTGACTGGCTTATTTCACTTAGCATACATAATGTTCTCCAGGCCCATCCATACTGTCGTAAAAGTTGCCTTTTCTTCCTTATTTATGGCAGAGTAGAATTCCATTGTGTAAATGTCCCACAGTTGTCTACTAATGGACACTGGGCTGCATCCATATCTTGGTCATTGTAAATAATGCTGCAATGAGCATAGGGATGCTAGTGTTTTGGATTCCCTCAGATATATTCCCAGAAGTGGGATCACTGGATCAAAAGGCAAATCTATTTATAATTTTTTGATATGTTTCCATACTGCCTTCCATAGTAGCTGTACCAGTCTGTATTCCCAGCAACCATGCAAAAGGGTTCCCCCTCTCCACATCCTTGCCAACACTTATTGTTTGTTGATTTATTGATGATATCCATTGTGACAGGTGTGAGATGATATCTCACTGTGGTTTTAATTTGCATTTCTCAGATGATTAATGACATTGAGCGTCTTTTCATGTATCTATTGGCCATCTGCATGTCCTTTTTGGAGAAGTGTCTATTCAGAACCTTTGCCCATTTTTTAGTGCTTTATACATTTTGGATATTAACCTCTTATTGGATATATTATATATATATATTTCTTCCATTGTGTGGGTTTTTTATTTTGTTGATGATTTTCTTTGCAATAAAATTGAAGAAGGTACAATTAATTAGAAGCACACATTGTGTTTGTGGGAAGGAAGAATTAACATCACTAAAATGTTTATATTACCCAAAGCAATCTATAGATTCCACTCAATTCCTATCAAGATTACAATTACATATTTCACAAATATCTCAAAAAATTATTTGGAACTACAAAAGGCTCTGCATGGCAACAGAAATCCTGAGAAAGAAGAACTAAGTTGGAGGAATCATGCTACCTAATATCAAACTGTACTACGAGGCCATAATAATAAAAATAAGTATGGTAGTAGCCTAAAAACAGACAAATAGATCAATGGAACAGAATAGAGAGCCCAGAAATAAACTCACAACTTCATAGTCAATTAATATTTGATAGAGAAAGCCAGCACATACAATGGGCTAAAGATAGTTTACTCCATAAATGGTGTTGGAAAAATTGAACAGATACATGCAATAAAATAAAACTAGACCACTTCTTGCACAACACACAAGAATAATTTCAAAATGGATAAAAGACTTAAATGTTAGACCTGAGACCATAAAAAATCATAAGGAAAAATTGCAGAATCTTAGACATTGCTCATAGAGAAGCCCTTCTTGAAGAAACTTACATCCTTTTTCCGAGGCTTTAAGATGTAACTGTTCTACCTGGTTTTTTCTAGGAAGCCAGAACCATCCCTTGAACTGCAAACTTCAGGGAGGTAAGTCTCATAGGACAAAACTTGAATGCACTATAAACTGTAGAAAATTTGTGGAAAAAGAATCTTAGAGACAGAGTTTTATGTGTTCTCAAGCTGAGTATAAATTTGAATAAATTTCGTTTTTAAAGAATGAGTCTTAATATCAAAAATACATTGGTGCAAAATTGAAATTGGTTTACTTCTCTGTTAAAAAAACAGAGTTTTCTTGAACTGTTGGTCTTGACAAGAAAGAATTATGACAGTTTTGTTTTGTTTGTTTTTTGTGTAATCCATCCAGAAAATAAAGATTTTGTATCTTACACACACACACACACATACTATATATATATTAAATATATAAATATATATATATATGTGAAGTTTCTGATAACTTTTAGATTATAAAACAAAACTGGGTAAAAATTTCAGAACTTTTGGAAAAACTGGCTTTAAGCAGAACATGAATTAATAATATGAGATTAAACAAACTGATGAGGATGATTATAATTTTTTACAACTTTTTATTTTTCTGCAGGTTTTTTTCTTCAGATTTAAGGAAAACTTTTTTCTCTTTTCTCTTAGGTCTACCTCTACAGACATAATTAAAAAATTTACTTTTCCTACCTATCTGATCCCTCCAGAACTCAGAAACTTATGCGTGTTCTTATTTTCATGGCAATACAGTTACTTTCATAAGTTCAGTAAGAACTGGTTTTCTTTGTAACAGGACATAACTGGGAAAATTAGTTACATTACCAAGGCTTTCACTGGAATGTCATATTTGACAATATGCATAGAATCAGATATGAACAGACAGTTTTAAGAAGCTAAGGGTTAATTTTACGTAGTCAATAAAAACTCCTTGGAAAAATTAGTATGGCATCTTGTTTAAAGGGTTCCCAGCAGCCTTACCAGGTAAGGGACCGCCAGGAACCTCAGGATATTGAGCAGCTCTCAAGAAGAGATGAATTCACCCACACTTACAATTCTTAAAGTTTCCTAGTGAGTTAGTTCTTGGCTTTGATTCTTAGCCTAGAGAGCTTTTCAAAGTCCAATAAAACATTCCTATGAAAAATTCTAGCAAAGCAGATTTAAAAAGGGCCTATATGGTCAATCACTATTCTTCGTGCACTTATGTAAACAATGAGGCTATGCTTAATGAGACTAAATTTATTTTGCAAACAAATTAGCTTTACTGTGATTTATTAAAATAGAAATCAGGGTGACTGTAGAAAATTATAACACAATCTTGATAACCCTGTGGATACCAAACTCTAATTCTGTTCATTGTCTTTAAGGTTCTGTTATATATTTGCAAGCTAAATAGGATCCTAAATTCTTCTAGTTACCTCAAACACTTGTCTACAAATCTCCAGATTAATGTTTCCAATTTTTTCCCACCCTCTGATTTGGAGTCAGTAAGAAACAAAACAAACAAACAAACCTGTCTTGGGAAGTTTCCTTGGAAGGAACTGTATCAGTTTCTCCTTACTGCCCAGGCAGCCACCAACCTTCAGACACTTGAATCTTGGGTACACATTCTCCAATTACAAAGGGCTTCCCCAGACTTTTGGAACTGCATACTCAGTAGATATGTAAAATTAAAACTGACTAGAGAAGTTCCTCCCCAGAAGCAGGTGGCATCTTGAGGTGGAAGTTCTCCCAATATCATGGATCAAGACCTCCATCTCCAATATGAAACGTTTATTCCTTCCGCTTTTCCTGAGGATTTTTGTTTGTTAGTGCATGGAAAGACAATGTTCCTAAACTCTAGCAACTATTGCTGAATCTGCTGCTAAGCCCATAGCTGCATAATAAGACTCTCTGAGCTTTCTTGCTAAGGTGGTTTTAGATAATAGAATTGCTTTAGATTAACTATTGGCTAAAAAAGAGGAGACTGTCTCATAGCAAGTATCTCCTGTTGTACCTTGATCAACAGCTCTGGCACTGTAGCAAATATAGGGAATTAACAAACAGGCCATATGGCTACAACAGGTTGATCTCCCTCTGGTACATTGTTCAATATCAACTGTTTTGGTTCATGGGGCCCTGATTAAGGAATGTACTGCTGTCTCTTGGTATTATCCTCCTGATAGTTATTATTATAGTCTCCCTTATGTTCTATGTCTTTTTAAAGGTTGTAAATACATGTCTATAGCCACTAGCAGTACATCAGATGGTCTCACTGCACTTAGGAAGATAGAAATAAGATGAAGAGCAGAAACAATTCTTCTGTGAACCTGTCATCATAACCTATGTGTTTCACAATAAAACAAGAACAACTTAACCCTGGTGCCTGAGAGTGGTGCTGGTACAAATTCTAGGCTAATCTCTCATGTATGGAAAATGACCAAAGGGGAAAATTGTTCAATTAATTAAATAAAGGAGCCTTTAGACTGATGTGGTTCTAATGCCCTGTGATGTATGTAAGCAAACCCAAATCTGAAGCCTATAAATGTCTTAAGGTTACAAAATCAAATCAAAGGTCACTAAAGACAACCAATCATGAACAGCCAATTAGTGTTTTTACTACAGTCAATGAATAATTTCCTTCCTTTAGCCTTTTCTCTATAGAAGTCTCTCCCTGAGCGCCTGACTGTGGAGTATTCCTAACCTCTTTTTCTTTTGCTGCTCCCTGATTCCAATGATATTGGTTCAAATAAACTCTTTAAATTAAGAAGAAGGATGAAGAGGAGGAGGAAGAAAAGGAGAATAAGAAGAAGTTGCTCCTATATTGTCAAGTAGGTTATAGAATATTACAAATTTTGTGATGAAACTTGAAACTTTAAAGAAATTTTGAGGGATATCTATTCTTCAGTCTAGTATTTGAATAAAAGGATTTAGAAGCACTGCTAGTGGTGTAATTATTACTATTACTTACCTTCCACCCTGACGCATCCCAAATTTGAGGGAGAGTATCAAAACACACAAAAACTGTCCCTACCCCACAAAACTGTACCTTAGTCTGCTACATGAATCCAGAGTTCATGAACCCGTGAACCCATGAACCCTGACCTACACTTGAAAGAGAGTGTAAATTATCTAAGAATATTTAATAACTACATACAATGATACAATTATGCCTAAATATGACCTTCAAATGAAGAG
The DNA here is from genome assembly GCF_021234435.1 of Artibeus jamaicensis. Lineage (NCBI taxonomy): Eukaryota > Metazoa > Chordata > Mammalia > Chiroptera > Phyllostomidae > Artibeus > Artibeus jamaicensis. Next base: position 1,174,792 of record NW_026521859.1, read on the forward strand.
AGACAGCCATTCTTCCCTCAAATGTATGCCTTTCAGATTATCATTAATATATAAAAATAAAATGCCATTTGTTAAAAGATTTTATTTATTGATTTTTATAAAGAAGGGATAGGAGGGAGAAAGAGAGGAGAGAAACATCAATGTGGGGTTGCTTCTTGTGTGCCCCCTACTGGGGACCTGGCCTGCAACCCAGGCATGTGCCCTGACTGGGAAGTGAACCAGCAATTTTTTCATTCACAGGCTAGCACTCAAACCACTGACTCACACTAGCTAGGGCTAAAATGCCATTTTTAAACACACAAACCATATAGCTTTTTTAGCCCCCCTTTCTATGAAAAAACAAATTTGCTTAATAAAGGTGGTTTTTTTTCCTTGAGAACATGCTGTAATTGGTTTCAGCTTAAATATAAACGCAATAGCCTACCTCATATACCATGGAATTTGCATTTTGAGACAATTAAAGAAAGCACACCAAATGTATATGGCAGATCAACACAGAGCATACATATCAAAGCTGTTTCTAAAATTGTTCCAAAAACATAACAAATAAATATCTCAGACCTTTAGGTTGTGGAATAGATGCCATTTGAGATCGTATACAAAGGCTTAGAAAAATCCCTAAAAACTGCAATATATTCTCATACTTCAAAGGACAAGAAAAAAGCATGTAAATGGTTTTGTTTTCCTTTGTTCTTGCCTTCTTGAGTTGTGAGATAGGAACACCCTGAGTCCCATCAGGAGCCATGGCTGCAAACACTGAACTAGTGGCCGCACCACAGAACTGTAAAAAATGGCTTTCTCCTCAGTGGCAGACAGCTTAACTGTTCCCCAAAGTTTACATGAAGCCTATGCAAATAGCTTATTTAGACCACACAGTGCTGGCTTTAAAAAGAACAAACAAACAAACATTTAAAACCAACATTTAAAATGCAAACATTTCTGAATTTTCAGATTCTCTCAGCAAATCCCGCAATCTGGAAACCAATCAGCCAATGCCTGGAGCTGCATAGCAACTGACTCTCCTAGCTTCCATCGTAATCTTCACTCCTTCCCCCAGCCCAGTTTTCTTCTTCCTAGTTCCTGCCTGTTCCTCGAAAGCATTTGAGCTTACACCCCTTACTTTCACCCAAGTTCCACCCTCTAATTTTCATATTTTGTGCATGGCACACCTATTTCCAAAGTTTAAGCTCAAGTACTTTTTCAGTTATCTGTATTTATCCCATCTTTATCCATTATTTTCGTCTCTGTCAGTCACAGATTCTGCATGTTCATAAGACATTCTACTGTTCACCTTATTCAGGACCTACGACAGCAGGCCAACTGCTATAAACAGATACTTAGCTTAACTCCTGACTCTCCTCTGTCCCAAAATGTAAGCCATTATTAAGTCATTTACCTAAATTTGCTCACTTTTTACTTACATATGTATACCTACTAATGCTGTCAGGATATTATGTGGCTTACTCTTCCTACCAAAACACATTTGGAGTCTCTAAGTACCTTATTACGGATAAAAATGGTGGAGCAAGCCGAAGTCATTTTTACCCACTTCACCAAATGACTGTTTTGGGAAAATTTGTGGCTTTACATTCTGGCCCTCTACAAGCAATGACCTATCTCTACTCCAAAGGTCCTTTACCACTGGCTATCAGATGACACAATGCTAGTTCTCTCTCCTCAGCTTCTACTTTCCATCCCCTAGGTCTTTGTCCCCAAATAGATCATGAACTCTCAGTGGTAAGGGTTACATTTTCTTCTACATATTCAGCTATGTAATGGGCAGAACATGAATTTTTACTATGCCCAGTACATGGGCATTCTTGAAATGAAGTGAATTGAATTATATAAATCATAACTACTGCTTCCTTGTCTAATTTTTCATCAGAATAAAGAACCTTTGAACAAAGAGAAGGAAGCAGCAATAGAGAGAGTGGGGTATTGGAACACACTTAAGTTTTGAAGTAAGACATTCAGGCAAACCAAAATTTGGATCCCTACCACTGCCTAGGAGCTGTGAAACCAGAATCAAATGTTTTAATCTCAGAATTCTACAGTCCTTGGTTATAGGCTGAAATTAATGATTCAGAATAATCACATCAATCTTCCAAAGGTGTCTCAAGAATGAAGTAGGTTCATCTATTTAACATGTCACTTAGTTTGCCTGCGGAGAGACAGCACTGGATACACATTGAGCACCTTATATTATTAGAATTGTATTTTAGAAAAGGAAGCCAAGGTAAAATCTTTCACATAGTTAAAATTCATCACATAGCTAGATTCCACATGCAAAAAAGTAAAACGTCTTAGACAGAGAATGGGCTAACCACCATAAGAATGATAGACAATAAATTATGACTGATTCAAAAATATTTCTGTATCTGTCAGTGCCAAGCACCATGCTGGATAGTGGGGATATTGCAGTGAGCAAGACTAGATATGTTCCTAAACTCATAGGATAGATAATCTGACAAGTGACACAGAGACATGCATTTAGGAAACAATAACGAGTGTCATGAGTGATATGAGGAAGGAATGTGCAAGGCCATCACAGCATGTGTCTGGAGAATCTAACACAGCAAGAAAGGGCTTCTGTGCTACTTAATTTTTGTGTCAACTTGACCAAGCTAAGGATGCTCCCATGATTTCTAGATGTGTCTCTGAAGGTGTTTCCAGAAAAAATTAGCACTTGAATCAGCAGATTGAGCAAAGGGGACTGCTTTTGCCAATGCTGTGAACATCATCCAGCACAGTGAGGGCCTGAATAGAACAAAAAGGAGTAGAAAGAATACATCTGAAATAAAGAACAGGCTGACAGTGTCCGGAGGGGAGAGGGGAGGGAATTTTAGGGGAAAAGGGGAAGGCTTTACAGGAACAAGTATGAAAGACACATGGACAACAACTAGGGGGGGTGGAAAATGGGAGGGAGGGGGAGGGCTGGGATGGGGGTAAAAGACAGAAAACTGTACTTGAGCAACAATTAAAATTTAAAAAAAAAGAATACATTTGCTCTTTCTGCTTAAGCCAGACCGTCTCTCTTTTGCTGCCCTCAGACATCAGAACTCCTGGCTCTTAAACTCTTTGACTTGGACTGGGACTCACACTGACCCCTTCTTCTTGGGCCTTCACATTTGGACTAGAACTATACCACTGGCTTTCCTGGGCCTCCAGTTTGCAGATGGAGATGGTGGGACTTTTTAGCCTTCATAACGCTGAGAGCCAATCCCTCAAAATAAAACTCATTTTATACATCCATGTATATTCTGTTGGTTTTGCTTCTCTCAAGAACCCTGGCTAATACAACTTCTCTGAGAAAGTGTTTTTTATTCCAAGACCTGAAAATCAGTAAGTGTTGACTGGGCTAAGGGAAAGGGGGGTGAGGGCAGGGAAGTAGGTTGTAGAGTTGACATGGAAACAGAAGAGTGAGATGGATTTAGAAGATTCTTGAAACTGTGCACTAAGATGCTTGGTAGAAAACTGTGCCACAGAGATAAGACCAACATGTCCAACTGGAGGAGTTGCATATAGAAAAGCTGGAGAGGCAGAGGCTACACCATAAGAGCCTTATAAACACATTCAGGATTTTGGATGTGATTGTTAAGGGTAATAGGAATCCATCGAAGGACTTCATATATGGGAATAAAGGGATCATACTGACTTTTGTTTTTGTCTTTGGGGTTTTTTTAATTGTTTTTATTTTGAGATAACTGTCATGATAAAAATCACTTCTTTGGGGGGGGGTGAACAGAGAGGAAAACAACTGGATGTGAGAAGATGGGTATGGAGGATAGCAGATCCAGACACAGTGAGAATTTGTCATGTCATCCTGCCTCTCCTTGGAGGACCCCCACAGCCCTGTCCTCATCTCGGTGCTGTGCTGGCACTAACACTGCTCTCCCTGTCCTAGGGTTAGATGTCCATAGTGGCCACCTCCCTCATCACTGTTTGTCTCGGAGTGAATAAGAGGCCAAAAGAGGGAAAACCATACTTTTTTTGAGAGACTGATATGGATATCGAGGGGAAAAAATGGTCTCTCCTTCTCGGGGAAAGCCAATGCTAAGGATCATGTAACTCTGAGACCCTGGGTCATCTTTGCTGTAGCACAGAAAGCTCATGCTTAAAGAACAGACCTGCAGAAAGTGGAGCTAAGTGGTCAGTGGGAACTACAAAGTTCTGACTGTTAGGCTGAGACATCTTGGATGATGTCCACACTCATCTTGGTGGTTCAGACCAGCATGGTGGTAAAGAGAATGAAGAAAAGAATACTTTTCTATAAAACTGACATTCAAAGAAGTAAGTATAAAGCCATCCTTGCCATTTAGTTAAAATAGCTATACTCAAATTTAAAATACAGCACACAAGTGAGAGTACTTAGCTGTGTAAGATATTCAGTGCATGCTTTTTAATATAATCCGATGAAGAATGAGAAATGAAAAGAAGAATATTGGTATTGACTTATTTTATTGCCAAAATTCTGACATAAACATGGTATAAAAGTGTCTAGGCTGAATTTTCCAAAACACAATGGTGTTCACAATTTTACTTTCTATTTTCCTATCTTTCAGTACAGCTCAGAAGCAGTGCATGGCCCAGGCAGCAGGGCCCACCGGCACTGCAGGATCCACTGTCTACGAAGGCAATTCCGAGGCAGGCTGCTGCACGGCTCTGGCCTTTGCTGGGTTTGGCAAGTGCTCTCTCTTAGTTCTGAAATGATAAACTCAGTGAGCCCATGCAGTAACAAGTTACACTCCTGAGTGGTGCCAGTATCCAAACCACACGACCTCCAGAGAACTTTTTCCAAGGAACACAGAATGGTTTTAAAATAGACTCAGCCAGGGCCTAGAGTAAGGTAATTTTATCAACAGCAATCTGTGCTTGCTTTAATACATTTCCACAAGACTGATCACATGGGAAAGGGACCAAATTGCACCTAACCGTGTCAATAGAAACTACCTAAATTTTCTTTTGCTTTAGGACTTGATAGAAGGACAACACATGAGCACGTGGTTTATCGGATTAAGTCCCGCAGCCCACATGGTCACTTACTGAAATCCTAATAGAATTTTTCTAAAAAGTCGTGATTACTTACAAGCACGGCCTTTGCTTTGTCAATGTGCTCTCGAACCCCATACATTTACGCTCTCATCTTCTCACCTGGGGAAACCCTCGCTCCCTGCAGTTTCTATGACTCTGGCTTTCCTGGTTCTCATCTACTATCGATACTTCATTTTTCAATTTCTTTTGCCTTCTGATTCTGTGAGTCACAGGAGACTACTCAAAGCTACAGACAACTCATTCCCTACATCTAGTGCTCCCTGACTGTGGTTTAGGTTCCTATTTTTCACTGTGAAAAACAAACCTCCTGAATACAAATGTGTTCAGCAGGTTAAACACAAAATCCTCAAACTAAAAAAAAAAAAAAAAATCAATTTTCTTTCTAAACATGCCTTCTAATATGTTTCTTCAAATATAGTGAAGCTTGAACAAAACATCATTTGAATATTTTATTTTTACAAATGTGTTTAAATTAATTTCTCATTAAAAAGCTATAGTCATTCTTTTCTCATCCATAATAAACTATATTTTAGAAAAAAGAAAAAGTGCACCTGTTATTTTCCTCAACATTATTTTTCCTGACTTAATGATTTCTATTGTTATAATGACTTTTGCATTATAGCAAAAATATTAATGTACCAAAAAGATTAACTTGATTTTTCAAAAGTTGATTTCCAGTAACCTACACAATTTATTTTCCTCTGCATTTAAGTGGCAGGTGCTCATCCACCTGTATCCACTTACTATGCACTGCTTTGTATCTGGATGAGGAAAACTGATATTAATTGCTGTCTTCTGTGCTACTCTGAGGCAGTCATTTAAAATGAACTGCCTTTTTCAATCCTCGTGATGACATCATGAGGTAGCTATACCAGTGCTGCTGTTAGTACTTGAATCGGGTCAATGTAATCTGAAACCTACTCTATTTTCACTATGCCAAACTGACGTCCCAAAACATAGGACATTTTCCAGGCAATGTGTATGTTTTCTCTTTTAAGAGGGTCACTGTGTTGATGAAATTTTGGAAATATATGTTGATGATCATTCTAATCTCATAGTTTCTCATTTTTGCAATAGCATCTATGGGGCCAGGATTGAGCACTCCAACCTGCTTAAACAAACAAACTCGTGAAATACATAAAGTATGGATTACATATTTTTAATCTCCATATATGACATACAATGCCAAATTTATAAAAAGCCCACGTTGCAGATGTAAAATAATAGTCCAATTTCTTCTATGTTTTAATAAAAAAAATAACACTTTAATGAGGTAAAAAACACAAAACGTCACAAGCTGATTTAAAAATAAATAAACAAACATTGTGTGGGTCTTGAATCATCCATTTTAAACTGTATCATTAATTCTCCATTGTAAATACAATGAATTTCTTATTACACCCCTTCCTAATTTGTCATTCTTTCTCTCCAATAGGTAAAATATAAGCTATAAGAGTATAATTTAAAATATAATTTAAAGTTACAAAGATAATCGAAATGAGGACTTAAATTATATGTTGTAAATCCCCATGTTTGTTATCTTTATAACTTTAAATTATAACCTTACAGCTCTATTTTATTTCACCAGTTTTAGTCAGTAATTTTACAGTTCTCCTGTGAAGGAGGAGCACCTCATCTACATTTTTCTCTTCCTGTTTTTTTCTTCTGTGGCATTTCGTTCTACACTTATACTTTCGATAACCAAGGTCGCAAACTTGTACATTCTGTTCTACACTCGGACATAAATCACTCTGCTCATCCATCGGTTGTTTCTAACTGTGGAAAACTAAAAAGATAATTTGAATTTTGCTCAGTCTGAACCTAGGTTTGATAGTAAATATGAAAATGGGCACAACTGTACTTGAACAATAATAAAGAAGGAAAGTAATAATAAAATTTGAAGGGAGCTCATATAGTAGCAAACACTCTTTCCAAATTCCCTCCCTGAAGTTACTGCCCAGTGTCCTTAATAAGGGACAGCTATGCACTGCTTGGCATAAGCAGAGTAGCTATTCTGTGGGTTTTGTTCTCTTTGTTTACCCAACAAATTTAATTACAAAACCTCCATTTGGAGATATCTCACTTAGAAACCATTCAGTTTCCCTTGAGAACAAAGATATAGCTGGATTAGAATAGATGCTTTGCCTATCTCATCTCTAAAATCTAGGTAATTTATGATTTGAGATATATGACATAGGGTCACCAAGGTGACTGACCATGGCCTTTCTGAAATAACAAAGAAATAAGCCCTTGGAAGCAAATAGATGAGAACATGTTCCCACAACTGGGACATGGGGATACTGTGTTTAATAACAGTGCTAATAATCTGGTAGCTAAATGACCGTGACTCATATGATATTCTTCCAAGAGATACCAAAAGTCAAGGCTAGAGGGGCCTTAGTCCTCCTAGCCCCAGAGGCAGCATGATACCAAATCCTGAAGAAATGAAGAGGTTGTAGCATACAAAAGAAGCTTGTGACCTTATAAGGCAGCTCTATTAACATATTCCCTGATGTAGATGAAACAGTTTCTGTCCCTCATTGCCCATTCTTACATGAGCACAAGTAGATACACTGTTCACTTGAAAGAGGGCATGAACCTTGTTAATTTCTCAAAATCAGGAAACACAATTACCTTCACTTTCTGCATGTGTCAACCATTTATGTCAATCAGAAAAGATTACCCAATAAAGACAAAATGAATCATAACTTAAGGTCTATATTTAGCTTGACTTTTCTCATCTGTTCTACACAATGCGGCATGTGGCACAATGATAATCTCACATTTGCCCTGATATGAAACGGATATGTCAACAATCAAGGAAAATAACTCAAAGAAGCAAACAAAAACTGTATATATCTATACAGCAGAACCTCAAAAATGTTGATGTGTTATAACACTGATGAGAAAAATAATCCTTTCCTTTCTGGGGCCACTGTCTGCATGGGGTTTGCATGACCTCCCATGTCAGTGTGGGTCTTCTCCAGGGACTCCAGTTTCCTCCTACGGCCCAAAGATGTGTGCATGAGGTGAAGTGAGATGCCTCAATTGCTCTAGTCTAAGAGAATGTGGGTGTGGATGTGAGCGTGCCCTGTGATGAAAGGGCATCCTGTCCAGGGTGGAGTCCCACCTTTCACCCTAAGTTGGCAGAAAGTCTCAGGCCATCTGCAACCTTGAGGTGGAATAAACAGGTTGGGAAATATCTTACTTTTTATTAAACTTACACTTATTTCAATGTATTTCAGTATTTACTATTAGAGGTGTTTGGGTCTTCATTTAGAAGTTTGGGGATATCTTTGTGACCAGAAATATTCTGTAAGAACCTCAACCTTCCTGATATCAATTAGCCTATGGTAAAATTGGTTTCTTTATGTCATTTTGCCTAAAGTTGTAACTTCCAAACACTTATTGATGGCATTGAGGATTCACTGTACCTCTATCTCTATCCTTATTTCTATTTTATCTCTATATCTTTATATCTAATCTTTTCATCTATATCTATCCTCACAACCACAGACCTTAAAAACAAAAATCTTCCAACTATGTGAATAAAATGACAGAGAACACAAAAATTTGTGGTTGCCTCTCAAAATCTCAATAGGATAGAGCTTTCTTAGAAAAAAGCAAACAGTTGTTGAGAAACTCCACTAATAATATTTTAATTTAAAATAAAAGGACATATAACAAATAATCCATAGGAAAAATGAGTAAGTTGCCTGCTTTTAGAATGTATTACCAGTAGGAATAAAGAAGGATAAGAAAAGGTGGTAAGCCTTTAATTTGCAATTCTACTGAAATGATTTTTCAATTTAGCATGTAAATTAGATAAAATGATGGCTATAAATTGGGTGGGGAAACAACAACAACAAAAAAAGAAAAGTAGGAGATTAGCTCCAAAATTGATGAATAAAGTACAAACTTAAAGACTTGCAACTTATAAGTCACAAGTTCACTGCAAGTTTATTATCTGGGGGAACTGTTGACAGATAAAATGAAATGTGGCAATAGGGAAGCAAGAAGTGAACTTCAAGGCAAAAAATGTGGTACGGTTAAAGAGAAAGTGTCTCAGGACTGATGAGCAAATTAACAGCTAATCCACATCATACCTCTGACCATTATTATATAAGTCTAGAAAACTAAAACTTCCAAACAGAATCTCTTTTATATTTTACTAATTATTAATAGAAACATCTGATGTAAAATAAAAGCTTAACAACTATTCCCTTCAATTCTCCAAAAAAGTACAAAAAAAGTAATAGAATATGACAAGAAGCAGATGAATATATTTTAGTAAAAAAACTTACTGAAGGAAACAGAAGTTTAAGTAAACTCAATAAATAAAAGAAGATATGACAAAACAGCTATAGAATTTGAAAAAGGTACAATAGAAATTAAAAAGAGAAATCCAGGAGAGAGTCTACAATAGAGACATTAGGGTCGTCTTACTTTGAGCTATGATAGGATAATGGGAAGTAAACTTATTTTATGATTTAAAAAAACAGGAAACTAGATAAAAATTATGAAATAATAGTTTTCATTTATTGGATAAAAACCAGTGCAGAAATCTAATTTCTAAGAGAAGAAAAAAGGAAGTCCTGCAATCACTCTAACTCTGCCTGAAAGCAAACTTCACACTGCAAACCATGTTGGTATCACTAAGTAAAGCAGAAAGAAATTAAATCTCTCCCAGGGATCAGGGAGTCTGAGGCAGCTGGAAGTTGGAGGACTGAATTCCAGATTAAAAGAAGTTAGACAAAAAAAAAAAGAGGCCCCCAAATCTTTATGGAATCCCACGGATTTCTTGCTTTATCAAAAGATGTACCTGTGTGGGTTCAACTTTGTGAGGTCAGCAAACGGCTACCAGTGATCTTTTAGGTGAATGATTCCTACAGTTTACAAGGAACAGAAAACATTTGAATTTCTACATCCAGACTAAAGAGATTCTGCTGAACACTCAGGACACATCTTATTAGAACATCTAACCTATCCCTACTACATGGGCTACTCTAGATTCACTTGAAACAAAACTTTGAAATAATATACAAAAGGATCAAACTGAATAGCAAATAATTTAACTGTCAGATCAAAAACTAACTTGCTTGAAAATAAAACACAGACACACGCTCAAGAGCATAAAATCTGTAACATCCAGTATCCGATCAAAACTAATATGCATATCGATAAACATGAAAATGTGGCCCATACACAGGAGAAAAGTTGTCTAATAGAAATAGACATAAAAATGACTTACATGATTAGATTAAAAAATAAGGATGTTAGTACAGCTATTATAACTATGTTCAAGTATGAAAAGGAAAATTTGAACATGGTGAGAATAAAAATGAGATATAAAATATTTAAAAAGTAGCATAGACAGTAGGTAGAAAATAGATGGGGGGAGGCAAGAATAGTATGGGAAATATAGAATCTAAAGAACTTGAGACACGTGGTCATAAACTAAAGGGGGGAATGGTGGGGATGTGCAGGAGGAGGGGAATGAAGGGGGAAATGGGACAACTGTAATGGCATAATCAATAAAATATATTAAAAAAAAACTAAGATGTAGTCATGGCATAAATGTGAAAAATATGACTTTTAAAGATGAAAAACATATCTAAAACAAAAATCCACTGTGCGAGATCAACAAAGGATAAAAAATTACAGAGAAGAAAAAGTCAGGAAACTTGAAAACATAGTAACAAACAAAGAAAAAGTATACAATATACAAACATTAATCTTAAAAAAGGATATAAGGGGACTAAATGGTAATAAAAATATATAATAAAATCTTTAAATAAATAAAAAAGATGGAATAGATTTACTACTATCAATAAAGTAGATTTAATAAATAAGACTATTATCAGGAATAAGAAGAGAAGTTTAATAATCACAACAATATAAAGTCATGAACTAAATAGGGGGAATGGTAGGGGTGGGGGGTGCAGGGTAGAGGGGAATGAAGGGGGGAATAGAAAAACTGTAATAGCATAATCAATAAAATAAAAATTAAAAAAAATTTTAAAAAGACAGATTTCCAGCAAGAGTAAATGGAGAAAAAGTAAAATTTACAAATAAATAAATCAATAAAATGGAAAAAAAGAAATAATCAGAAACGTCTATGTATCTGAAAACACGGCTTTAAAATATACTAGGAAACAAATGACAGAGCAGAAAGAAGAAATACACAGACAAAAAGCAGTTCGAGTATCTCATTACTCTTGTCTCAGTAACTTAGAATATAAGTAGAGAGAAATTCATTAAGCATATAAAGACCTTAGCAATCCCTTCACCCAACTTGACCCAAATGACATTTATAGAAAAGTCCTTTGTACATAGTGCTCTATTTCACACGGGATAGTCACCAAGTCATACTATATGCTAGGCCATAAAAGAAGTCTTAGTAAATTTAGCAACAGTCACAATTTTATTGAATATATATCCAAACTCAATAAAACTAAATGAAAACCAATAGCACAAAACTGTCTGGAAAAAAACCCAGAAATACCCAAAGTATATGGACATGAAACAGTATCCTACAAATGGGTTAAAAAGGATATGTAAAAAATGAGTTAAGAAAGAAATCATAATAAAATATAGAAAATATTTAACTAAATATAAATAAAAACAAAAACTGTGGTATGCAGCTCAAGCAGTTTTTGAGCAGAAATTTATAGTTTTAAATTATATTAGGAAGAAGAAAAGTCAAACATTCATTCAACTTCAATATTGAGACCCAGAAAATGAAGAATAAATCAAATACAAAACGTGAAGAAGTGAGTAAATAATAAAGATAAGAAATAAGAGCAGGAATCAATGGAATGGAAAATGAAAAACACTGCAGCAAATGAATGAAACTGAAGGCTCTCCTTTGAAAAAACATAAAGTTCATAGACTGCTAGATACATTGATCATTTAAAAAGGAAAATAGAAGCATGGATTGTCAATGTAATAAAAGAAAGAAGAAATACTACTAAACATTGTAATGTGAAGGATCGAACAAAAAAGTAAAGAAAGAAGTCACGGACATGAACAACAGTGTAGTGACTGCTGTGCAGGGTGGAGGGGGTGAGGGCTGTGCAGAGGGGTGGGGGGGGCGGATGGTGATGGAAGGCGACTTGGCTTGGGGTGTGAACACACAATACAGTATGCAGATGATGTGTTGTAGAATTGTGTATCAGAAATCTTTGTAATTCTGTTAACAGGAATTACTCAAATAAACTCAATTAAAAAATAAAATATTATGACTAACTTTGTGCCAATAAATCTTACAACTAAAATTAAATGGACTAATTCTGTGAAAGATACAAACTACCAAATTATTACACAAAAAATAGAAAATCTTAATGTATCTACACCAATTAAAATAATTCAATTCATGAAATATCTTCCTACAATGAAGTAGTGTCAGATTGACTCACCAGGGAATTCTTTTAGGTATTTAAGAAAAATATCATGCTGACTTCCTATAAACTCTTTCATTGAAAGACAGAAAAGGAACACTTCCCAACACTTTTTACCAGGCCAGTATTACCCTGATAACAAAACCAGGCAAAGATATTACAAGAAAAAAAATATATATGCTAAAACACTGAAATTTTGTTTCTTTTTTTAAGATTGTGGAAAAGGCAAGGAGTTATGTATTCTCACCATTTGATTCAAAATTTAGTAGAAAATCTAGCCTATATCGCAAACCAAAAAAAAAAAAAAAAAAACCAAACAGTAAAACACATACAAATTGGAAAGACAGAACTAAAATCTCTATTTAGATATAAGGGCTTTTCTATATATATAGAAAATTTTAATAAATAAAAGGAAATACAGAAATTAATATGTGAGTTTAAAAATGTTAAGTGATTTAAGGTCAATGTACAAAATTGATTGTATATATATATCAGTAATAGTAACTGAAAATTAAATTTAAAATAACATAATCTAGAATATATGCATACTCATAAAAATTTAGGAAAGTTTTAACAAAATACATGTAATTATTATCTGCTGAAAACAACAAAAATAAAGGAGACCTAAATGAATAAAGAGATATACCATGTTTATGGGTCAAACACTTCAAGTTCATTGTTAATAACCTCTATAGATTCAGCATAAAAGCCTATTCAAAATGAAAGCAGTTTTTTTTCCCCATAGACAAGCCTATTCTAAAATATATAAAAAATATAAAGGTCCTAGAAAAGCAATAACATTTTTTAAAAAGAAGAACCAAGTTGGTAGACTTGAACTACTGGATTTCAAGATGGCCCATTACAGTAACCGAAACAAGATAAAATGGCACATGAATATTAAAAACCAATAGAAAAGAACAGAGTTTCTATAAATGCTACTATACCTATATATATGGTCAATTAATTTTGAGCAAAGATGTGAAGGTGAGTCTATATAAAATGATAGTGTTCAAAAAATGATACTGGAATAACAATTTCCAAATGAAAAATTTTGAACAATCTTTACCTGAAACCATATAAAAAATACATATTCTAAGTAGATTATAGCCATATACATTGAAACTTTAAAAAGCCAATATTTTATTTTATTTTTTAAGATTTTATTTATTTATCTTTAGAGAGGAAGGGAAGAAGAGAGGGAAACATCAATGTATGGTTGTCTCTAGTGCGTCCCCTGCTGGGAACTGGCCTGCAGGAAACCGGCCTGCAACCCAGGCATGTGCCCTGACTGGGAATCGAACCGCGATTGTCTGGCTCACAGGCCCGCGCTCAATCCACTGAGCTACACCAGCTAGGGCTTAAAAAGTCAATATTTTATAAAAATACATAGAATATCTTTTCAAATTCAGTGTGGGCAAAAATTTGTGAAATTAGATAAACACTTATTATATGACTCAGCAATTTCACCTCTAGATTTTTACCCAAAAGGAATGAGAACATATGTTCACATAGGACTTGATTACAAATGTTTATAAAAGCTTTAATTATAATAGCCAAAAACTAAGATATATTTAAAAGCGTAATACAGCAATAAAATGGAATATAGTAGTGAATATCAGAGAATGAACTTCTGATAGACAACGCGGATGAGGCACAATAACAGCTCACTGAGTGAAAGAAGTCAGACAGAGAACAGAATGACTTTGTGTGATTCCATCCAACTCTGGGGAACAAAATCCAATGCAGAGCAATAGAAATTAGTACCAGGGGAAGGACGGGTATTAAAGAATGACAATTGATTAACAAGTAGCAATAGAAAAAATTCATTGATGGAAATGTCCTATATCTTGACGGTGGCGGTTAGATGGGTTTATATATTTGTTAAAACCCATTCAACATAAACTGTTTGTATTATTGTATCTAATTATACATTAGTAAACTTCAATTTAAAACAAAACATTATTAGGAGTAACTAAGCACATAAAATACAGAATTTTATCTCATTTTAAACTATCCAGGAGTTTACCAAGAATCATTTCACTAGAACAGAAGATCCTCTTATGACGTGTGCACTGACCAGCAGTGCCTGCAGTGTCGTGGATGAGACGAGACAAATTCACATGGGACTACCGAGTCCTGTGGAGAAAAAGGGCCAGTAAGGCTACTCCCTCAAGCGGGAGAGCCTCAGAACAGCCTTGCCACCCTCTCAAGGGGAGAGAGGCATGGAGCAGCCGGGCAGCTCTCTCTCAAAGGGAGAGAGAGTGCACTGATCGTTGCTTAGATGGCCTTTTAGTGGGTTTTTTGCACAGGAGTTCAGGTACAACTTATTAATCATTGTCAGGCAGTGAACAGTAGATAGTATACAAAGAACTATTAGGGTTCTTCTAAATCAGGGTCTGTCAGGTAAAAGGCTACAGAACTTTGGGAACATAAACTCTTTTTCTGCTCGGGCCCTTATCATCTAACTAAAAGCATTCTAAACAAAGCAGGTCTCACAGGGTTTCACGTATTCCTTCTCAGGCCTAATTACCCAGGGAGCCCGCCATTCCCAGCACAAGGCTGCACCACCCTCTGTCATTGTTTCCAGGCTGAAGTCAGGCAGAGAAGGCAGAGGAGGCAGATAACCAAGGAATTCTCAGAGACTTCTGGTGGCAGACAGACTGAGGACTCAGGCTTCATCAAAGCCAGGGACGAGGGTCCATCACTCTCTTTCTCCATAGCCCCCCGAGTCCTTCCCTGGGGCCTCCACGTGATCATGCCTGTCTTAGGTGGTTCCCCCCTTGGGGAATCTTACTCGTCATTGGCTAACTCATCAAGCATTAGAGGCCAGTTATGGAAAAAGGAGCAGAAGCTGCACTCCTGCCAGGGAGATAAGCTTTGTCTCCTTAGTGGCTTATGGTCCAAAGGTCACTACTCAGCCTTCCATGGTGGGTTACAGCTCCTGAAATCAGGCAGGGCGGTTCTCAACACTCCTATGCTCATATCACACAGGAAGTTACAAGGGATTTAGGAGCCCCAGGAACCAGAGGCAGAGACCACTATATGTACTTTTCCATCTGTTCACATTCATGTTAAGAATTCTTACTACAAAAAAAGGGACACAAGGAAACTTTTGGAGTTGGTGGATTTGTTTATAACCTTGACTCACACCAGTGTTTATTAATATGTCCAAACTTATCAAATTATATCCATTATTTATGTAAAGTTTTTGTATGCCAATTGTATCTCAATAAACCTGGGGAAAAGAGAACAGAACAATGTTTTCCTAGCAAAAGTGTACAATAAGTGAGTAATAGGAAAATATACAAAGTGAGAAGTATTACACAAAAGGCAAGCATTATTATTAATTTGTATTAGTTTTAGAAACTAATTTACTAAATTCATATGCCATTTTATTTGGGGGAAAGATTTTAATTAAGAGGTGCTTTGCTTTAAAGTTTTGAACTATTTTGTCCCCATGTTATTAAAATTCTCTATTTTTTTCTCACGTGCCATTTAAATGTAATACTGAATTAGTCTCTAGGCATAAACATTTAAATAAGTGTCTGGCCACTACCTAATTCTTTTGTCTCAAAACATTTGATATTAGTTAAGTTCATCTTCTTATTTCCCCATTGCATTTGGAATAATGATATTAGATAATATAAATTTTATAATGAGAAATAAAGCCACAGGGGCGTAAGAGCCGCCAAAAAGTAGTTATACCAAAACTGTTTACCATCAAAAGCATGTTTTTCTGTCATTTTATTTTCTTTACTCTGCTTTTAATTCCTGTGTATTTGTAACTTTTTCTGATTCAGCCATGATTGTCAGTCCTCTGAGGTCCTTTTATCCACATTCATTACCTGTGGACCGAGTCTTCCCACCAACCAACAAGTTGTGCAAAACTGAGATGACAGAAAGCATCTCAGGTCCTAGGATTCTAGGGTCTAATTTTCTAGAGTCTCTTATGTGCTTTGTTGCTTTATGTATTTTTGGAAGAAGGTGGTAAATAAGTACACACATTCAAAAACTATACTCATTGATTGCCTAATAATTTTTTATGCATTTAATAACTATTAACTGAGTGTATGTATATGCTTGGCACTGCTTCAAGTAGTCAGATAGTTTGGTACAGTGAAGTAAATATGACTCTCTTGTCCTCAGAATTTATAGGCTAATAAATGTAGTTTAAACACAGTCTTCTTTGTATATTTGTACCAGTAATTTTTCTAAATTGGCAACTTGCCCTGGAGACCTCATTGAACTCTTTAAACTTGACTCCCAGAGCTGACCATTTCTGAGGACTGGCCCAAATGTGTACTGTGTCCATCTACATGCTAAGGAAAAAAAGAGA
This sequence comes from Artibeus jamaicensis, assembly GCF_021234435.1. NCBI lineage: Eukaryota > Metazoa > Chordata > Mammalia > Chiroptera > Phyllostomidae > Artibeus > Artibeus jamaicensis. The sequence continues at coordinate 1,191,580 of NW_026521859.1, forward strand.
ATATCAAAAATTTATTTCACTATTGGGTTGGCCAAAAAACTCACTTGTTTCCTCATAAGTAGCATTTAGTTGTCCTTCACTTCATTCAAAATAATTTTGTTACATTTTATTATGACAGCTGTCATATCAGCATTCAAAATAAATTTATCAAAATTGGTAAATTTTTGCATAGCCACTTTAATATTGAAGATGGAAGAAAATAAGTAACATTTTCAGCATACTATGTTTTATGATTTCAAGAAAGGTAAAAATGCAACTGAAACACACACAAAAAGATTTGTGCAGTGTGTAGATAAGGGGCTGTGACTGATTGAATGTGTCGAAAGTGGTGTGTGAAGTTTCATGCTGGAGATTTCTCCCTGGGCAATGCTCCATGGTCATGCAGACCAGTTGAGGTTGATAGCGATCAAATTGAGACATGAATTGAGAACAATCAGTATTATACCACTTGACAGAGAGTCAAGATACTCAAAATATCCAAATCAATAAAGTTACCAATGAAAATGAATAATATGTTTTGTTTTGTTTTGTTTTTGCAGAAGAAACTAAATGGACTTTTTGGCCAACTCATAAAATGCAACCTCTATAAAAAAGAAAGACAAAAATCAGTATTTTATAGAACAAGGACAATGCAGCCATGACCTATGAGCTAGAGAATCTCTCAAATTCTGTGATCCACCACAGTGCCCCATTCATCATGTAAAAAGAAGAATAAAACTCTCTCCATAGCTGTCTTTTTTCTTCAGGTGTAAGCTTTGGCAGACTTTGCCTTTTAAGGAATTTTTCTATTTCATCTAGACTTTCAACTTAGTAGGCATAGAGTTCTTCACGGTATCCCTTTATCATTCTCTCAATGCCAAAGGGACCCATAATAATGTCCTTTCATTTCTGGCAGGTATAATGTGTGTCAACTCTATTTTCTTAACTTGGCTAGAGATATATCAGTTTTATCAACACACCCTTGGTTTCATTTATTTGCTCTATTGATTTCCTATTTCCAATTGTATTGATTTCTGTTCTAATTTTTATTGCTCTTCTTCTGCTTACTTCATTTTTAATTGGCTTTTATTTTTCTAGTTTATTAAGTCAGAGGTAACATTAATGGTTTTTATAACCTTCCAGTTGTCTAATATATGAGTTCAATATAATAAATTTCAATCTAAGCATGGTGTTAACTGCACTTCACAATTTTGATAAGCTGTGTTTTCATTTTTATTTAGTTTAAAATACTGTTTACTTTTTGATCAGGTATTTTGGGGGGTCCCTGTGTCATTAGAAGCATGTTCTTTAATCTCCAAGTATTTTGTGATTTTCTAGCTTTTTTTTTATTATTAATTCCTAGTTTAGTTCCACTGTGGTCTAAAAGCACACATTAGTGCCTGGCTGGTGTAGCTCAGTGGAACAGGCATAGGCTTGTGAATCAAAGGATCACAGTTTGATTCCTAGTCAGGGTACATGCCTGGGTTGCAGGCCAGGTCCCCAGCAAGGGACATTTGAGAGGCAACCACACAGTGATATTTTTCTCCTACTCTTTCTCCTTCCCTTCTCCTATCTCTAAAAATAAATAAATAAAATTTTTAAAAAATAAAATAAAAGCACACATTAGTAATATCTACTCTTTTATTTTATTTTATTTTTTAATATTAAATTTTATTTAGTTACTTTTCAAGTACATTTTTTTTATCTATTTCTCCCATCCCACCCCTGGCCCCCAAATTGGTCTATTTTGGTGAACATTCCATGTGAGCTTCAGAAAAATGTACATTATCCTGTTAGTGGATAAAGTAGTTAATAAGTGTCGATTATATCCTGTTGATTGATAGTATCATTTTGTTCAACTGTTTTCTAACTGATATTCTGCCTGCTGGATTTGTCTCTGAGAGAGGGGTATTGAAATCTTGAACTCTGATGTGGATTTGTCTAGTATTCCTTGCAGTTCTTGGTTTTTGCCTCATAAAGTTTGACACTCTATTGTTTCTGCCTCATAAAGTTTGACACTCTATTGTTTTTGCCTCATATAGTTTGACACTCTATTGCATAAACACTAAGAACTGTTATGTCTTCTTGGAGATTTGACCCTTCTGTCATTATGTAATGTCCTCTTCCTGTTTGGATCCTTGATAACTTTCCACACTTTGAAGTTCACTCTGTCTGAAATTAATACAGCTACTCCTACTTTCTTTTGCTTAGTATTAGCACGGTATATGTTTCTCCGTGCATTAACTTCTAATATATAAGTGTCTTTATATTTAAAATGAGTTTCTTGGCGATAATATATAGTTGGGTCATTTTTTATGTACTCTGATAATCTGCCTTTTAATTGGTGTACTTAGACTATTGACATTCAAGGTGATTACTGATATAGTTGGACTAATATTAACCATATTTGTTACTGTTTTCTGTAGCCCTTGTTTGTTATTTCTACTTCTGTCTTCCACTCTTTTTCTGCCTTTTTTGTTTCAATTCAGCAATTTATTTGATTCACTTTATCTCCTTTCTTAGCATATTAGTTATACCACTTTAAACTTTTTTTCCAGTGGTTGCCCTAAAGTTTACAATATACAGTTACAACCAATCCAAGCTCACTTCCAGCTAATACTACATTGCTTCTCAGGTAGAGTGAGTGCCTTAAAACAAGAAATGTTTCTAATTCTAACTTCAGTTCTTTGTATCATGCTATCATTCCTTTCACTTATATATAAAACACATGTGTGTATATATATGAGTTGAATATATTTTACTATTATTATTTTGAACAAGTTATTATCTGTTAGATCAATAAGAATAAAAATAATAGTTTTCTTGTACCTTCACTTATTCCTTCTTCAATATCCTTCCTTTCTGTGTGTACATTTGAGTTTTTCACCTATATCATTTTCCTTCTCCCTAAAGATCATCTTTTAATATTTCTTCTAAAGCATGTCTCCTGGCAACACATTTCCTCCGAGTTTTGCTTCTCTGAGAAAGTATTTCTTCTTCACCTTCCAAGGATACTTTGACAAGGTACAGAATTCCAGGTCAGTGTTGTTTGCTTATTTTTCTTCTTTATTGTTGTTGTTCAACTACAGTTGTCCCCACTTTCCCCCAACCCTTCTCCCCCCCCACCCCTGCCTCCCACATTCAATCACTTTGAATGTTTTACATAAGTATCTTCTTGCTTGCATGGCTTCTGAGAATTGGGATATCATTATGATTGTTGCTCTTCTCTAGATAAAGTATTTTTTATTCCTCTGGTCTTATCAATATTTTTTATCTTTGAATCTGTAATTTAAATATGCAATGGCTGAGCATAGTGTCTTGGACATTTTTCCTAGGTGGTGTTCTCTGAGCTTCCTTTGCGTGTGTCTTAAGGTCCGATACTAAAATGAAAAAATTCTCAGTTATCATTGTTTCCATTTTTTCCTTCCCCTTTTTGTCTTCTACTTCTGATATTCCCCTGTACAAATGTTATACCTCCTGTAGTTTTCCCAGTGTTTGAATGTGGTTCCTCATTTTTTTAGTCAGTGTTGTCTTTGCTTTTTTTGGTTTTTGAGGTTCTTCCGTCATGCCAGTTATAGTACTTTTGATCTCTAGCGTTTTCCTTTGACTCTTTCTTAGAATTTCCATTTCTCTACTTACATTGCCCTTCAGTTCTTGACTATTGTCTACTTGATCCATTTGAGCTCTTAGCATATTAATCAAAATTGTTTTAAATTTGGGTCTAATTACTGCAATATCTATGCTAAATCTTAGTCTGGTTCTGATGCTTGCTCTGTCTCTTCAAACTGTGTTTTGTCTTTTGTTTTGCCTTGTAATTTTTTAAACAAAGGACAATGCATTTATAAGCACAGAAACAATATTACAAGGTAGCGGGAACTCAGGCCTGGTGATTCTGGGCTGAGGATAGGGTAGAGGAAATTCACTAATCATATAGTCAGTTCCTGATAAATAGAAATGCACTCAAGTCAGCACTGTGATGAAATATTCTTTTATAATCATTGTGAAAAGAGGAATCAACTTCTCTGAATAGACACATTCAGCTTTCATTCTTCTGCTGCCCTCTCCCTAAGACCCAGCTCCAAATAATTCTACTCTAAGCTTTCCTTCCATTCGCCAAAATGCTTGCTAACTACCCTTGTGATTCCCTTTTTGCTTCTAAGTCAGTAACAATGGTCTACAACAGTGCTATTATTCTTATCTCAATGTTTAAGGCCAAGAAAACATGAAGTATTGAGAAATGAGGAATAAGGATTAGAAAGCATGGTGAGTAAGGTACGTATAAGCATGCATATGTGACTCATGGCAAGTGCATTATTATATTTAATGACACATGCTTAAAAATAAGCTCTGCTATGATCTGCTATTAAATAGGAGACATTTCTCTCAAATGTTGTCATCAACTATGTTTATTAAAATACTGCCTGGTCCTGGCCAGGTGGCACAATTGGTTGGAACATTATCCCATGTACCAAAAGGTTGCAGGTTTGATTCCTGGTCAGAGAACATACCTAGGATGTGGGTTCTATCCCTGGTCAGGGCACATACAGAAGGCAACAGACTGATATTTCTCTCTCTCTCTCCCCCCCCCCTCCGTCTTTCTCTGTTTCTAAAACGCAATAAATATATACTTGGGTGAGGATATAAATAAGCAAATAAACTACGGCCTAAATATTACATGATGCATAATTTGCTTATATTTACATGTCCTATATAATATAAAACAAAAAGCAATTAAGTAATTAATAGAAACTCAAAGTGTTAAAATAACTTCTATCTCAATCTAACCAAAGTGTGGGTATAACTACCATGTGATAGAAAAATTATATGTGATATCCAAATCTTGATGTTTGCCTGATTATCCTTTAGATATTGATCGTTATTATAATTTTGACAAATCAGATATTTACTTTATTTAAAATTCTTACTGTGGATTTCCCATCATTTCAATTAGTTTAGCCTTCATATGTTCCTCTAATTTGTGACTAAAATCAACCAGTTCTGTGAGCATCCTGATCACCAGTGTTTTCAACTGTGCATCTGAAAGTTTGGCTATTTTTTCATCGCTTAGATTTATTGGCCCTGGGGCTCTGAGTTGTTCTTGAGCCATGTTTTGGTCTGTTCGTGCCTGTTACATATGAGGAGAAGAGCCTCAAGTGTTCACCAGGGCGGGGTCACCCAGGATGCTGGTTTGTGATGCTGTATGTGGGGGCAGTGTCAATAGTAATGGAAAGGAAACTGAGACTCAGATCAAAGGAGTGAACCAGAAGGAGGGAAAAAATAACCAAACAGAAAACAATGAAGAAACAAGAATGCAAAAAAAGGAGGAGAGGCTTAGGAACTTTCAGGACATCTTTAAATGCTCCAACATCCGAATTACAGGGGTGCCAGAAGGGGAAGAGGAACAGCCACCAGTGGAAAACTTATTTGAATAAATAATAAAGGAGAACTTCCCCAATCTGGCAAAGGAAATAGACTTCCAGGAAATCCAGGAAACTCAGAGAGTCCCAAAGAAGTTGGACCCAAGAAGGAACACACCAAGGCACATCATAATTACATTAGCCAAGATTAAAATGAAGGAGAGAATCCTAGAAGCAGCAAGAGATTAAGAGGACTGTTACCTACAAAGGAGTTCCCATAAGACTGTCAGTGGATATCTCAAAAGAGACCTTACAGGCAAGAAGGGGCCGGAAAGAAGTATTCCAAGTCATGAAATCCAGAGACCTATATCCAAGATTGATCTATCCAGCAAAGCTTTCATTTAGAATGGAAGGACAGATAAAGTGCTTCTCAGATAAGATCAAATTCAAGGAGTTCATCATCACCAAGCCCTTATTATATGAAATGTTAAAGGGACTCACCTAAGAAAAAGAAGATTAAAAAGATGAACAGTGAAAGGACAGCAAACTCACAGTTATTAACAACCACACCTAAAACAAATGCAAACTAAGAGGACAGCTAGATCTGGAGCAGAACCATAGAAATGAAGATCACATGGAGGGTTAGCAATAGGGGAGTGGGAGAAGGAGAAGGGGGGAGAAGGCACAGAAAATAAGTAGCATAGACGGTAGGTAGAAAACAGATAGGGGGAGGGCAAGAATTGTATGGGAAATATAGAATCTAAAGAACTTGAGACCCATGAACATGAACTAAAGGGGGGGAATGGTGGGGGAGGGGTGTGCAGCGTGGAGGGAAATGAAAGGGGGAATCGAACTGTAATGGCATAATCAATAAAATATATTTAAAAAAATTCTTACTGTGGAAAAATAGTAATTGTTCAAATATTACTGAAACAATAATAAAATTTTTCTTTGTAAAGGAAAAATAACCAAATGTAACAATCTTGGAACTTAATATACTAAAGAAAAATGAGGTCATTCTACAAGAGCAGATGATGGAGTTTTTCTGAGATAAAAAATTATTCTTATTATATTTTTTATTATAAATAAATTATCACTTTCAATGTAACATTGTACTTCAGAAAAATACAGAATATTTATGGAAACTTGCATCAAAATTTTGTGGAGGTAGAATTAAAGATTCGAGTTTCTCATCAGTTTGTGGTGTTAGAACATGACTTTACACTTGAGTCAAAAGGCCTGCTTGGATCTGGAGGGGATCCTTTCATGTCCACTGAATTATAGGCAGTACTACCTTCAAAACTAAACTTCTGTTCCTATGCCATGGGTAAAAACAGGGAAAAGATATCTTCTATCCATAATTACCCACAGGGAATGGCCTTTACCAACCCTTTTTGACTTCTCCAGAAACTCTCTTTTCTCTCCTTATTTGTTGCCAGAAATTTCACATTTTGAAACAAAGAATATACACAACTAAATTCCATAAGGTAATTTGGACCTGCCCATGAATAGGATATTATCTCAAATGCAGTTTTTCTGTATTCATTATTTTTTACATAAACTTAAAGTAGTACAGTATATCCCCAGGACTGGAGAAATAAACATAGGTTTTGAAGAACTAAGCACATTTTTACATAAACAATAAGTTGTCTTTTTTCTGTAATGGTGGTTCTCAAAGCATGTTTTAGGGATTCGTTTTCTCCAAGGCCACAAGGTCAAACATAACAATAAGAGAGATGGTATGTTTCCTACTCTCATAACTCTCCTGAGTATACAGTGTTGTTTACCTGAAGCAACATCATGTGTAGCATTTCAAAAGATGACATGATGAAGCAGATATGAAAACTTAACCCTTTTCTTTTAAGCCAGACATTTAAGAGATTTGTAAATGGGTAAAACAATTCCATTCTTCTTACTCAAGTTATTTTTTAAGATATTATTTATTTATTTTCAGAAAGAGAGGAAGGGAGGCAGAAAGACAGGGAGAGAAACATCGATGTGCTAGAGAGACATCCACCAGTTGCCTCTCGCGTGCCCCCCAGCCTGGGACCTGACCCATTATCCAGACATGTGCCCTGACTGGGACTTAAACCAGTGACCTTCCGCTTTGCAGGACAATGCCTGACCAACTGAGCCACACTGTTCAGGCTTCCCTCAAGTTTTTACTTGTAAAATACAGTTATTGTTCCTAAAAATATAATATTTGTATAAATATGCAATTAATGTTTTATTGTTTTTTTAGCTACATACATGCATAAATATTTTTTAAGTATTACAATTTCCATTACGGTAATTATCAATAGATTTAACACATATAAACAAAGGTTCCCTGGAGCTCTTGATGACCTTTAACACTAGAAGTCATCTGGAGAACAAAAAGCTTGGAAAGTGCTCCCACAGCACCTTGACTTCTTAGATGTGAGCTGGCTCATCTGTTCTACTTTAACCCTTGAAGTTTAGGTAACATGTTCAAATCTTCTCCCAATAGTTTAAGGAGCACATTTACTCTATAAAAGCCTCAGGTCCACTCATTTGGCTCTGGATTAATGTACTTTGGTCACCTACCTGACTTATGATACACCTAGATACACTTTCTGTTAGGCACCTGCATTTTAAGTGTCAGAACTTTAAAAGTCTGTTCACATTCCTAAACCACAGTGTATTCTCTGCAAAGCTCCCAGACTAGTTACATTTCAGTGTAAAACTGTCCTGTCTCTCCTTTGGCCCCCACTGCTTGGTGCCAAATCCTAACCGTGTACTGTGATCAAGAGACCCCTGCATGCTCCGGTCCCCACGGCCTCTTTCTCATCCTGTTCCACCGCTCTAACCATCAGTTACTTCTCCAACCCTGCTGGCTTCCTTGTTGTTCCCCAAACATGCCAGGATTTGCCACCATATCAGGACCTTTGTTCCTGCTGCCTTGTCTCTAGAACCGTTTCCCAAGACAGCCGTATGCCTGGCTCCTCACTCCCTCAAGTCTTGATTCAAAACGCACCTCCTCAGGGAGCCCTACCTCACCTACCCTTACATTTTAACCTCCCATGTACTTCATGTTCCCTTTCTTACTTTATTCATCCTCCTTGTTAGAAGTTATCTGTCATCTCCATCTAACATGAGATATATTTTCATTTATTTTGTTTATTGTTTAGATAAATTCCACATTATCAGAGATTTCTATGTGTTTTGTTCATAGCTATTTAATAATCTCTACTGTCTGTTCTTTATTATTGCTATTTGTTATTATTAAGAAACTAAATCCCACGAAAGTGAATGGAAGGAATGAGGCTGTTTGTGACCACCAGGTGGCAGCACAAATAGAAGGAGGTGGAGGCACCCGGGAGGAAGGACACCATCGGTGGGAAGAGAACAGAATTCTTGAAGACAAAAGTTCCCAGTCTCTGGGACCTGCACTTGGACTGAGGAGACACTGTGGGGTGGGGGGAGGTTCACTGGAGTGCAGAGGAAGAAGGGAGGAATGCCACAGAGAGCCCGAGGGCCCAAGCCAGAGAGGGCGTTGGGTGGCCTTTCAGCACTTAAAAGATCGTGTCTTGGAGCAGAAATTACAGAAATAATGAACGTTCAAAGAATTATAATCCATTCATGTGCCAAAGAGTAAAAATGCTTTCAGGATGGCTCCATTCAGAAACTCAAGGGCTCACAAATCATAAAGGAAATAAAAAAAAAGTGAGTGACAGCCATGGGGGTGGGACATATAAATTCCTAGTCTCAAGTTATGGGGAAAAAGAAAATAGAATCTAAACATGAAACGAAGCCAGAGTGAAAGGAAATGCACATTACGTCAGTCAGTGGTTATCTGGCAGTGTCTGAACACTGATCTGAACTCCTTTCCTGCCTCTTCTGGTCCTGGGAACCACCACCTTGCTATTTTGAGTGGATCCTTATAGCTGGAGCCCTAGAAAATCCTGACTTGTCCTTCTCAGCTTCCTTCAGCCTGTACATCCCAGAAGCCTCTTCTACTTTCCCACACCAAAGGCTACTTGGGTCGGCCATGTGCCTCTGTTACCTTTAGTTACTTTTCTACCATGTTCCTTCCCTCCTTCCTTTCCAATGACTGTATCATATTCCTCTGCCCTCTCTCAGTAAAGTTGTTTCTCTTTTCAAAGTCCTTGAATAACTTAGTCACTTGCATGAAGTCCAAACAGTCCCTAGTAGGATCCTAAAATATGAACACTTTTCTCCTTACATTATATATTTCTGTTATCAGCACTACAACTTGTTTAAAATTTAAAGGCAATTACATATGTAAAGTGCTAAGGACCCCAGATTTATGTTTTAACATCAATGCCTCTGAGATCCTGGTAGAGCATTAATTTTCTACTGGTGAGTCATGAATATTTTTTGCTGTGTTTTTAATCATTTTTTTATTATTTTATTGTTGTTCAAGTACAGTTGTCTCCATTTTTGCCCCACCTCAGCCATCCCTACCTCCCTACTCTGATTCCACCCTCCTTGGTTTTGTCCATGTATTCTTTATAGTTGTTCCTCAAAACCCTTGCCCCCTTTGCCCCCATTATTCCCTTTCACCTCCCCTCTGGTTAGGGGGGAGGTGAAAAATGAAATTGTTCTTAATTTCAATGTCTCTGATTATATTTTCATTGCTTGTTTATTTTTGTTGATTAGGTTCCACTTAAAGGTGAGATCATATGGTATTTGTCTTTCACCATCTGGCTTATTTTACTTAGTGTAATGCTCTCCAGTTCCATCCATGTTGTCCCAAAGGGTACGATCTCCTTCTTTCTTTCTGTTGCATAGTATTCCAGTGTGTAAATGTGCCACAAATATTTTTAAAACACGCAATGCCTGATGATTTAGTCAGGGGCACTGACCTCTTTTCCCTTAGATTGTCCAATAAAAAAATGATAATAACCAACACAACAATAGCCATCCAGTATGAATGAATCAAAGTTATACCAATTTTTGTTGTTGATTGGCAAAAAATACCTTTGTGGTAAGCTGCAGAATTTTAATAATTAACTTACATGTGCCATGAGATGAATAAGGTTGAAAATTGCTGTATAGAGGTATATAACCCAGATTCATTTCCACCCTTAGAGAATCTGATACTGCTTTCATTATCTCCCCTCTGGCATGAAACACCTGATATTTATAGCAATGCCTTTTTTTTAGCCATACAAACTACCTTTAACTGAGGATTTTGATCTTTGTTCTATGGAACATTGGGTTCTCAGTAGCATTTCCAGATTGGGAATTGGACTATTAAACCTTTGTCTGTTACCCCTCTCCAATGTCACCTTTCAGACTGCTTTTCAGCATGAAAGATTTCTGCCACCTGTCCTCCAGCCTGCTGCCAAGTTGGAAATTCTAGGTGTTGCTTTTTGTCTGACTCTCCCTCGTCTGACCATTGACAGTTTTCATGGGCTGACTTGCAGCATTCAGCCAAAGCCATGACGGCAACCTCCTCAAACATGGTTTGAACCGAACATTACAAGTACAAATGTAACTAAAAAGCCAGTGACCAACTTTGAGTGCTTGTCAAATTAAATGCCTATGCATTTGTCTTTGACGAATAGCTTTGACCTTGGGTATAATCACTGCCAAACCACCTACAAGAACAGAGGAAATTAAACCACACACATACATACACACACACTTTCTTAAAGGTGCTGAAGGGGTTTAATTTTTTTTCAAGCTGTTCTTGGGGGCCCTTTACACATTATTTGTCTCCACATTTATTCCTCTATTGAACTTGTGGTACATCTTGTGTTGGTTCTTGGCAAAGATATAATTCTCTGTAATTTAAAATTTTATCCCATAAATAGCTTATAAGTTTTACTAAAATTTAGTCTCTTCATCTCTGTTTCCCATATGACAATATCGTTTCCATGATGTCATATGACAGTTCATTAACTTGAGCTTCACTATTGAATATATTACTTGTAGCCACTCTTTTTGGATTATTCCACTCTATTATGCTTAGAGCCTCTGTTGTCACTGTTCCTCCCCACAGGAGAAGTACGGTAAATTCAAGGTCCCATTAGCCTACCTTAGATGCCAGAGAACAGACTGGCATCTCCAGGAATTCATTATCTAACACTTCATCCAGTCATTTGGTGCTGAGCATGGCACACAAGAGCAATGGCAAAACGCTGTTGGGAGGGTAATACAGTGTCCTATGTCCATATGGTAGGCTGAACAGAAGCATTACTTTGTGACTATAAAATAGAAAAGCTTCAGAAAAAATACTTTAAGGATACTTTCCTAAATTACAAATATATTTTGCTTCAAATATTTAACTTTTCTACATGACCAATGAATGACAACTTTTGATCCAGGTGCTGAAAGAGAATGTGGGAGGATTTGAAGACAAATATCATGTGAGCAAATCACTAAGGGAAAATATGCTAGAAAACTAATGGGTTTCCTCAAGTCATCTTAAATGTTCACAATGGGACAAAGCAGACACACTTTAGGAAAAAAAACAAATATGAAGAGCACTCATACTACTCATCTGATTCTTGACAATAAAAAATATTTTGAGCAGCAACAAGTTCAAAATGATAGCACTCAGCTAGTCATAGTTGCTAAATACACTAAAGGAAGCTTTATCTACACATGTGAAAATCACCAACAAAGAACCAGATACATATTTTTATGTTTCTCCACTGGATTTAGGGAAAGTTCAACATAAAAAGGAACAAAGTAAGAAAACAAGAAAGGAGTTATTTGCTTTTAAAGCCCAAAGACCTAAACAGAGGGAAGGGCACATTTCAGAGAGATATAACACTGCATCTCAGAAACATAGTCACTTGAAGAGCAGCTTTCAGATGCTGAACAACTGGCAAAAGGAAGATTTGAAAAGCAAGCAGCAAGACATTCATCTACTTTGAATGCCTTAAGAGAGAATATTCCAAAAGAGATCTCTATGAAAAAGGGGATCATTCTAAATTGGAACCAAAATGGATCAAACTTTGGTAGAACTGGGAAGAGTTAGAATAACAAAGTAAAACAACTGTGTATTTTTGGGGGGTGGGACAATCAAAATATTGAATTCGATATCTGACATAAAATGTTAAATAAATAGTTGTTGAATGGAGGAAGGAGAAAGAAAATAGGTAGGTACCAAGAAAGTATCTCCTCCAATAATGCACAATCATTCTATAAAACCACTGGCAGTTTAAGAAGTTACTGGGCCCAACTCCCAAACTTTCTGGAGAAGAGAAATATAGAATAGAAAATAGAAAATAAAAATGGAAGCTGTTTTGATTATTTCTTTGTAACCACAACGGATACAGAAAGAGCCCTGTACAAAGAAACACTTAACTTTTATTAAGTTCAAAGATCAAGGTGTTCCCTTGGACAAGGCTGAAGACTGCAGTCCCCAGCATTTGGATTCAGGCTGCAGTCCTTGCTTTTGGATGGAACCTGGGGGTGCGGCACAGTTGCCTGCTTTCAGCCAGGTTTGAACAGAGTGGCCACTTGGGTCAGGTCAAAGTAGACAAAGCGCTTCGCTTTTTCTGTCATTTGTAGTTCAAGTTTCTTCCCAGGATTCAGAGCCAAGTGAGGTTGTGTTGTGTATCTATCTTGTCAAACTCCTTCTTACTAAGAAAGGAAGGAACAGAGGGAGGGAGAGGAATTTCACTTTATCAGATTTTTCTAGCATTTCAGTCTTTGAATGGATTAATTAAAGCAGAATGGGATTGGGAAATGAAGATGAGGAAACCAGTTAGAATCTGGTTAAATTTCTCAGGAGTTTGTGGTAATGCTTGGGGTGTCCAACAAATCTACTTAAAACCTTTTTTTTTCACTTATGAATTTTTGTTAGTGCTTGTGTATTTAATGGGTGACCCAAGACAACTCTTCTTCTTCCAGTGTGGCCCAGAGAGGCCAAAAGGTTAGACACCCCTGCTACATGGTTTATTTGATCTAGATCCTCTGAGAATACCCCATAAGGCCTAAAGGGGACTTTGTGCTGATATACCTAGAGCATGTGAGGAACCCGTACAGGAATTCTGGACCGTATCAGGCCAAAAGCTAGTCCAGTTGTCTTCATGTCTCCCTGCCTGTCTCAACTAGTAATGGTACTGGTTACCTGTTCCCTGGTCCCTAACTTGAGTTTATGGGAAGTAAAGCTAAGGTATATTTAGAAAATTTATCCTTTCTTACCTTTGAACACATCTCTAGGTGAAAAATAATGTAAATTTTGCTTATTATCTATTTTAATAGTATAAGGGTATCCTAGTGACTAATTTAAAATTATTTTGTAATGTTAAAGAATGCAAAAGGCAGATAAATTCTTTATACAACTCTCTGTAAGGTATAGTACTTTTGTTAACACTTTAATCTGAAATTTTGAACAACTCATCTAACATTTCTAACATTTCTTGAATTCTCACCTCTTAAATCTATTTGTTGTTACAACAAAAACATACTAAAGATAAATGGAGTATTCATTCTGCATGCTTTGCTAGTTATTCCTGAAGTGGGGAGAATGGTCATGTTCAGCCAGAGCTCTGCATTCTAGACAACACTCACTTAGGAGCTGCTGTGAGGTCCACCAAACTTACAGAGCTCACTTGAACTGAGCTGGCTTGTTCCTTGGCTTTTTTCTGGGAACTGTGATCTCATCCCTCCATACTTTCTATGGCATAAACCTACAGACCTATGAACGCAAAGGTCTTAATTCTCTTTTATGAATGGTAATGGCAGAAATGGCAGAAATTAGTTCTGATCAAAATGCACTTAAGCTACTTCTGGGGGTTTCTTAGGTATTTTTCTTACATGAGCTCAGAAATAAGCCCCATAGGATTCCGTCACCATTTTCACATCTTGCTGCTATGATGGCAACATTGTTTCTACTGGCCAAAGGTCTATTCTTACTGGTCACCATCACCAAGACTTGACTAGCACCCAAGGGACCCACGAGCTCCTTTACCTGAGCAAATTCCTGTCTCACATGCTGACCTCCTTCCACAGCCAGGAGGAATTCACCACCATCACCAATGACATTAGGTCTCTCATCTCCTGATACCTGGACAATAAACTACTCAGCTAAAGGCATTAAATTTTTTCCCGCTTTTTTACTTGACTCTCAGTGTTTAAATCCTGCTACCTTATTCCTGCTCCATGACTAACCTCCTCCCAGTAAGAGTAAAAGTAAAAACATTTGTTCTCTTTAGGGGAGCGCTGTCTGCCTTCCACAGCCAAGTGGATGGGACCTGGTCCTTTGGACATGGTCAACTTTGTATGTTTCTTTTACTTATTTTTTTATCTGATGCCTATAAAGAAAACAACCACTCTTCCTTTACCCTCTCCCTCTTCAAATATCAGTTATATAATTCATGAGCCCATATAAAATCCACTGAAAACCCAAATGTCAATTGTTCAAAAAAAATCTCTTCATTTTAAAAGAATAAACTAAAACAATACCTACCGGGTTTGAATATTTAAGTCTAAGGATATGTATGTGTACATAGAATATATATCTCACTAAGGGTATATATACACATTCATATACAAATATTCACAAATACATAAAAATATACATATACATATGTATATATTCTTAGATATTTTATATATATATATATATATATATGATTAAAATGTACTTAGTTATTACTCTGGGAGCTCACTTGAACTGAGCTGGCTTGTTCCTTGGCTTTTTTTTGGGAACTGTGATCTCATCCCTCCATACTTTCTATGGCACAAATGGAGCTCCCATTTGTGTTCAGTTACCCTCTGTAACTTTCTGACACTTCCCCCCAAATCACTGTTTTTCTCCTCCAAAATATATGTAACCCCTGAAGACACTTCAAAAGTATCAGAAAAAAACCTTCAATTTTTTAAAAATAATACAAATGGTCTTCTTGACTTGTCAGGATTTATGCTATCAAAATATGGTTTAGGCACAGCGCCCCCGCCACGTCCAGTGGGGCCAGCGTGAACGCCTTGCAGCGCCTGGTGGAGCAGCTTAAGCCGCAGGCCTGGGGAAAAGATCAAGGTCCCTCAGGCGGCTGCAACAGTACTGCAGGCAAAATGCCCGCAAGGACGCCCTGCTGGTCGGCATTCCAGTGGGAAACAAGCCCTTCTAGGAGCCCAGATCCTGTACTTTACTCTGAACACTGGAAAGAAGTGGGCCAAGGAATGCCCTCAGGTGATGACTGCCTGCCTCCAAGTCTCGGGAAAGCATTTTTCCCTAACCAAATCACTTTTAGGTATTCGGACCTTTTTGGTGGCCTGATCCTATCACCAGAATTCTACGGAAATTGATGAATTTCAACTCAAATAAAGAAACTGGGTGAAGAAATAGACTTTTAGATAATAATGGCCCAGTTTGTTTGGTGAAGTGCTTTACACTTAAGACAAAACACTTCCCACCAAATATACAAAAACGCACCTCTTTCACAAGGAAATTACTAGTGTTTCTATACCTGGAATATTATGTATGTTTTATTTACTGGATGTTTACATTTTGGAAAGGAAACCATTATTGTTTATTTAAAAATTCAATATTTGGAATTTTGTTGTCCCTAAGATTTTTATGCCATAACAAAATTTGTCCTTTTCTCATGAATTTACAATTTCTAAATGAAGATGAGCTAGTGTAAAATTGTGGAAAGAATAGGTTTTATTAATCAAATTATATCCCGATTTTTGTGAGAAGACTGTTTTATTTTTAACACTAAATATGGAAGCCATTTCTTAGCACACTTGTTGGGAAGATCAATGTGCCACGTATGGGACCTCCCCATTCTGTGGGTGACACCCAGCTCTTCCTAAGTTCCGCTGGAGGTGTGGCTGTGCTTTAAAAACAACAGCACACTATTTCATGTTTTTAAAAAACATTTCAAATGTGCCTTACAGGACATTGCCAGTGATTGAAAGCAAGGTAATGTGAACATTTCACAACCTAAATGAATTCTTAATGTCATGTTTCACTTTGATGATGTGCCTTTGGTTTAATTTGAGACACTTTCAAAAGGATACTTTGTGTTTGTGATCATCTTTGAAGAGCCTGGGAATAAAATTTCTGCTTACCTCATCATTTTCTACAAAAATATTTTTTAACAATCAATATAGCAAAGTACAAGTAATAAGAAAAAATATATGTACATATATATAGTATATTACAAGCTATTAACATTAATGCTATTTAGACTTCCTCAAATCTCTCCACATTTCTAGAACCCGCATTTTATGACCACCTGTGCTGAGAGCACTGACACCTTCACCGAAAACGGGAGCTACGACCCAGAGCTGATGATGCCCTGCCCTGCAAATGTGACATACTGACCTCTCTCTTCATATTACTGCTGAGGGCGTTAAAGAAACTCACACCTAAAATAACTTACAAATCATAATATAATCTAAAAATAAAACATTGTTATTACTACTAGAAGATTTTCTGCGCTATAAGCCATGAAAGGAATGCGTTCTCACTTTTTAGCACTCCGTATAATTAGACAGTCTTGACACTTTGGTTATAATTTTAACCATGAATGTCGGTTCTTTTTTTTTTTTAATAATTTTTTTAAAGATTTTATTTATTTATCTTTAGAGGGGAAGGGAAGGAGAGAGGGAGAGAAACATCAATGTATGGTTGCCTTTCATGCATCCCCTGCTGGGAACTGGCCTGCAGGGAACCGCCCTGCAACCCGGGTATGTGCCCTGACTGGGAATTGAACCGCGATTGTCTGGTTTGCAGGCCCGCACTCAATCCACTGAGCTACACCAGCCAGGGCTGAATGTCGAGGCGATTCTCAGTTATCACTGGCCTTTCCATATCTACTGTAGTAATTTCTCTGTCCATCACAAGTGCTTAACTCAGAGGCAGAACTGTACCCTTTTCTTAGCTCTCCCCTCCCCAGCCATGTCCCAGGAGGACTGCAGCTGTCTGGGGACTTGGGGAAGAACACAAATGAGACCACCAGTGACTGACCCACATGCATGGGAACAAGTCAGCCACACCTGGGTGTGCCAGTTAAAATCAAGATTTGTTATTGTATTTATTTTTTAAATGATCAAATATATATAAATGATTGCAATCTACCTTGACTTAATATTTAGCCTTATATTATTAGTGTTTAAGATTTTTAAACAATCATTTTAATGAATCTAGATGTGAGAATAATAAGATCTCTACACATTATAAGAGTTATCAAGAACTTACCATCTGAAAGCCTTGATATAAGTGCTTTATATATGTTAACTGACTTAACCCATCAAAATATCATAAGAATATAATTTTACCACTAATTTTTAAAGATGAAAAGTAAAAGGCAATAATATGTACATATTTTATTTAAGGTCATATAGCTGACAGAGGAAAACTTGGGCTTCAAACTTCTACTCATTCAAATTATCCCATGGTCTACTAAACTATACTACTTTTTTTTTTTTCATAGAAACTGACTTTTGAAGGGAAACAGTCATCCATCTGACCAAGGTCCTCTCCATATTCTCAAAACCTCCATTGGAAACTTCAGAGAGAAAAGAAGAGGCTATTGACCTATATACACACTGTCCAATACATCTCCAAATATCCGCTGCCATCCCATCATCTTCTCACTGCAACATTTCCACAGTGTTTTTGAAATAAAGCAAATCTATGCATATGAATAGCTGCATCATTTGTGTTAGAAATGGTCAATAAAACCTGGTGATTTTCATTACCTGAGAGAAAACAGCATTAAAAGTGGAGCCACAGACAATTGAAAGGAACATATGAATAAATTGAAGAGTGTGGCCAAAGACAAAGGATGTGAAAGCTGACAGTTACCTCAAAGAATATCACAGAACATGACAGGCTATGGTATAAATTAATATTTTAAGTAAAAACTTAGAAGGATGAGTCATTTTATCCAGTGCTGGATTTCCAGATACAAAATATAATTAACTGAAAAGTGACTCCCTATTGTTCAGAAAGCCATAAAGCCACCATGTGAGAAAACCTATTAATGAACTTGAACTTGGACACCAAGAATAGACTCAGCACTGAATCACACCAGTGCACCAGAGAAAATGAAAAGCACTGATTCAGAGAGAGGCCTAAATGCCAGTGATATTCTGGTACATTTCTTGTTTGGGTTTGCACGAAATTACACAGAATTTTAAACAGTTATATTATGCATGGTTTTGCAGCAATATTGTTTCCATAGTGGGAGTAAAAATTAGGCTTGTGTGGGGTCGTGTCAGCAAAGAAAGACTTGATTACTTGTTGGGGGCTGGGAAAGCCTACCAGCCGCCACCCCTCCCCCCCCCGGCAGAGAAAGCCCCCTATACTCTTCCTCCCCCTCCCATAACTCCCTCCAAAATAATTACTATCAAATCTTTTCTCCATCCCTCCCTTCCTTAAGCCCCCGGGCCGAGGCAATTACTCTTTCAGTGATTACAGCAATCTCGGTGGCCAGCTGCACTGAGTTGATTGGTCTCTGGGATACCCCGAATCTCCCTTTGGTCAATACTTATCAACCCTGTTGGACACTGGAAACCTTTCAGGAGACTTACATTTCAATGCCTAGGCTATATCCAAGAACAATGAAAACAAAATCTCTGAGTTTGGGACCCATAAATCAGTGTTTTTGTTTTTAGGCTATTAAGGTTGGAAACCGTTTCTGTGTCACTGTTTCTCAAACTTCAGTTTGCATCAGAATCACCTACGGGGTTTGTTAAACTGCAGACCAATGGGCCATGAGCCCCAGAGTTTCTGTCTCAGAACAGGGTTAGGACCCCAGATAATATATTTTCAACAAGTGCTGTGAGGATGTTGCTACTACTGCTGGTTGAGTGACCTGAAATAAGGATGTCACTTTTGATATTGGAGAACTAGAGCTACTACTGGAACTACACTGAAGGTGAAATGGACTTGCTCCTGGGCTAGCCTAACTTTTTTACCTAAGGGCTTTGGGAGTCTTGCAAAGTGTGGGACTTAGGTATGCAGTGTGTTCACACTATGGCTAAACCTCAGCCTTCTTCGTATCCTATCTGCACTTGTGACTGGCTAGCTTCTTGTGAGACTGATCTTCCAAACTTAATGTCAACTCAGTGACATCTACATCATGGTCATATCCTATTGAAAATTGCCACCAATACAGCTCAACAAAACTGTGCCTCTCCATGACCTTGTAGTGTCATGATGAGGCAGAAGGTTTAACTTTAGAGCTTTAGAGAAGCTCGGCCTAAAAAAACACTGATTGCCTTTCTTCTATTTGCCACCCTCCATCCCTCAGCAAAAGAGCTATAGCTACCTTCCAAAAACTTATCAAGAAAGAAGATATTTAATCTGTTCTTTCAGAGACTCTGTTCTATGGCTTTTAAAACACTAACTCGTTTTGGCTTTTATTTTCTAGTCAAGTTAAAAATGATGGAGAGTAAAAATGCACTATTACCTGATAAGGTCTGTCTTTATGAAAATAGGAATAATTATTTTCATAATCAGAATATTTCCTCCTTGGATTGACTTTTACAAATGATTTTTGGTATTTAAAATATGCCCAAGACTTTCTAGAATACAAACCTATTTCTTGTCATTTTTAAAATCTTTTGCATCTTTTACTGTTCTATATTTTGGTTTCTTAGAGAATGAATCAAGAATAAATTTAAAATCCAGTCCATGAAAATCTACTTTTAAAAAGACATAAACTAGATTCTCCATTGGATTAGATATGTTAAAAGACTTATATAAAATCTGGATAAATAACCCTGGTTGGAGTGGCTCTGTGCTGACCTGTGACCTGAAAGGCAGCCAGTTCAGTTCCTGGTCAGGGCACATGCCTGGGTTGGGGCCAGGTTCCCTGTTAGGGGTTTGTGAGGGGCAACTGATTGATGTATCTACACATCAGTGTTTCTTTCCCTCTTCCTCTCTTCCTCCATTCCCTTCTCTCTAAAAATAAATAAATAAAATATTAAAAAATAAAAGACCTTGTATTCCATTAGCCTGCCATAATGTGGTTTGAAGCCTGGTTTTTCTTTCTCCTCCAAACTCATGCATTCACAATTCTTCACTGTTAGTTCTCCATCTCAGTTATGCACTGGAAGTGTATAGAGAGCTTTTTGAAATGTTGATGTCCACTGCTCTATCCTCACGTACCCCTTGACCCTATTAAGTTAGAACCTGGATAAATAGCATGCATGTGCTCCTCAGATTTCTAGGGAGATGATTTCCTCTGGACCTGGGCAAAAGTTAAATTCAAAGACAAAACTACAAACACAGCAACAGGTACATATTTTTTTTTTGCCTATTTTACATCCTTTTATTAGAAGAGGCTGTTTCTTCCTATTTTCTTTTCAAAATAGAAGAAAATAAGAGAATTAATCATTTATTTTTTTCAGTCTTTGGTAGAAATAAAATGCCTGAATAAGCTAAAATATAGTCTTATTGACTAAGTAAAACTTTTTCTCTCCAGGACTTTTCACTCTGTTGACAGGAATGTTATTTCTCATAACAACATGGATATGAACTTTTAACACTACTTAAATTAATTAGTAACATCTGAAGTCAAAGAAGAAATTTTTAGTATGACTACAAAGAGGCTATGACTTTGGGATATTGTGACGAAAGAATTATGCAATAAATTCCAAAGTTGAGTTAGTGTATTTCTTTCTTATGAGTGAAAAATAATTTGAAGAAGCATTCTAAGATTTGCTTTTTTAGATAGAGACAATTTCTATTCAGTATTCATTTCCTTTTTGATAATTGAATGTATCCTTATTTATCAGTTGTATGTTGAATTCTATTTTTTATGTTTTAAGAGGTTTTGAATATGAACAAGTAACAATGGAGGATCAAAGCACCAGCATCATAAATAGTGCTTAAATTTATTTAGAAAGAATCTAAAAGGACAAGGAACTAGAGAGGTACACAAATCATGGAACTCTCCAGTGAAAGATTTTGCAATTTCTAATGTAATTTTATTCCAATATCTAATTAATCATTCAGTCCTTTGAATGTTGTCTCCAAAGATAGCTCAGTGCATTATTTACCTCTACCAACATTTCCCCCATGCAATTACTTTTTTATGATATGTCTGCAGCCTTCTGACTGAACTCCTCCTATTTACTCTCCACACAAGGAGCCTTCCTAAAGTGCTATTTTGCTCTGCTTAAAATCCTCATGACAGTCTCTTACTGTCCTTAGCAAGAAATCCAAAAAGAACAAATAAGATCTTTTTCCCTGTCTCTGTAATTTTACTTCAAAGAACCAGTGCGCCCAGTCACTAAGCTCCAGCCACCCCATCCTTTTCTCAGTCCCTAACTTCTTTCAGAACTCTTTTCTAAGAGCGCTCTTTCTCCCACTGTTTGCATAGAGGGCTTCCTCTTATCATTCTAATCAAATCAAGTATCCTCTCTGGCATTTCTTGACCATGCCATCTATCTAAGTTATTCTCTTTTATATTGTATAAACCACTTTAGTATTTTTATAGTCTTTCATGCAATTGTTTTTCATATCAGCAATTGCATTTGTATTATTTGGTCTTAGAAATCACACTCCTAATACCATTACTATGGTAAAGCTCATTATAAATTTTAATCATGTTTTGTCATTGCCTTAAAATATTTTGATTGAAGTTATTGGAATCACATTGGTTAATAAAGTTATATAGGTTTCAGGTGTAAAGTTCTCTAATAGATCAATTGTATATTGTGCTGTGTGTTCACCACCCAAAGTCTAACCTCCTTCTATCACCCTTTATCTCCCCTATACCTCCTTCCACCTGTCACCATCACCCCTTCCCTCTGGTAATTACAATACTGATGTATGTGTTTATGAGGTTTTTTATTTGTTTGTTTTCCCTAATCCCTTCACCTATTTCTCCCAGCCCTCAATCCTACCTTGACGGCTGTCAATCAGTTCCCTGTGCCTCTGAGTTTGTTTCTATTGTGTTTATTGTTTTTATTAGATTCCATGTATAAGTAAAACTATATGATATTTGTCATTCTCTGATTGACTAATTTCACTTAGCATAAAACCCTGTAGGTCTATTCATGCTGTAGCAAAAAATAAGATTTTCTTCTTTTTTTTAGAGCTGTGTAGTATTCCACTGTGTAAATGTATCACAGCTTTTTTATCCATTCATCGGCTGATGGGCACTTGGGCTGCTTTCAAATCATGGCTACCATAAATAGTGCTGCTATGAACATAAAGGTATATATATTCTTTCAAATCAGTGTTTTGAGCTTGTTTAAATATCTTCTCAAAAGTGGAATCATGGGGTCAGTATTAAAAATATCCATTTTTAATATTTTGAGGAAACTCCAGTTTTGCACAGTGGCTTCACCAGTCTGCATTTTCACCGCCAGTGCACAAGTGACAAGTGTTCCTTTCTCTCCACATCCTCACCAGCTCTTGTTGCTTATTGATTTACTGATGATGGCTATACTGAAAGGTGTGAGGTGATATCTCAATGTGGTTTGAATTTGCATTTTTCTGACAATTAGTAACATTGAGCATCTTTTCATATGTCCATTGGCTATCTTATGTCCTCCATGGAGAAGTGTCTGTTCAGGTCCTTTGCCCATTTATTCTTGGTGTGAGTTTTAAGTAAATTTTTATTATTAACTCTTATCAGATGTATCAGTGGCAAGTATGTTCTCCATTCGGTGGGTTGTCTTTTCATTTTGTTGATGGTTTCCCTTGCTGTGCAAAAACTTTTAATTTTTTTCTTTTGATTCCCTTGCCTGAGGTTCTATATCAGAAAGACATATTATTATTGTCTCCTTCATTACATTTTAAGCTCCATTAGGCAGGTAGGATGCCTATTTGTTTGGCCTATTTTTCTCCAATAGCACAGTGCCGGGCCTAAGAGAGTCATTATAAAAACATGTTGAACAAAAGGGTAAATTTGAAGATAAGTTAATAACACCTACCACATAGCCTCATTCCCTGCTTAAATACAAGCAAGTCCTTGGTTTGTATCCTTCCCTTGACTTACTTATAACCTCTATAGAAAAAAGAATTAAAAATAAATGAAAGAACAGCTAATTTTTACCAGCCAAAAATTGTATTAACCCACAACACATCATTCAGACTGGTATTCAGATGTCCTGAATAACTGTTCAATGTAACATACAGTAAAATCATGCCATTAGATAATGTTTGTATTGTTTTGAAAATCTATCTCTAAAATAATGTCTTTATGTTTTGATATAGAATACTAATCAGTTTCACTAGTAATTTAATTTATGGAAACAATTCTTCAGTTGAAATTATTTAATACAATATCCTATGTTTTAAAGAAATACATTATGGTATTAAGTGAAAAATCTAAACAGGTCTGTGAAAAAGTTATTGCCTTACGGTATTCAAAATGTTAGAGGTATAGTTTTAGATAATTTTATGGTTAGAGTTGCTGTTCTGCACATAAATGTATCACAGCACATTGTCAGTAGTATTTAAAGAGATTTCCGAGAACAACAGAGAACTTCACAAGGTGCTAGGGGAGATCACTTCCATTAAACTTTGTGCATTAACACTGAAGACTTAGAAACAAAATTTAATACTTTATTTATTCTAAAAAAATCTAATAAGAAGATTTAATTTGCCTTCTTCTGTAATTTTCCAGGCACACATATATACACAAAAAAGAATTCATTTCATTTACACTGATTTCGATCAAACTTTTACCTCCTCCCCAATTGCATCGGTACCACTCTGGGTGGGGTCACCGTCTTCCAGACAGCTACGAAAACAATGCACTCTTCTCAGTCCTCAACCTACTGCACCTCTCCCAAGTATTTGAAATGACTAATTGCTCATCTGCATAAAAAATGATTTCTTGGCTTGATTTCCAGGACATTATACTTTCTTCATTTTATAACTGATCATTTTTCATTTACTTTTGCCCATACTCTTCTGTTTGTCTTATTTTGTCCCCTACCTATGAAAGCAGGATTTATGAGGAATTGTTTTTTGGATCCTTTCTGCTCTTAACATGCAATCACTTTATTGGTCATTTCACGTAGTTTAATTCCCTTAAATACCACCTATGTGACAATAACTCCTGTCTCCTTGGCTTATGGGTAGTGGTGTTCTCCCTGCCTTTCCACATGGTCGTCTATCACTGAGTCCTAATTTCTTCCTCTTAGAAGGAAACCAATCACTTGGGATTAGAGTCTACCCTAAAGACCTTACTTTAACTCAGCTACTTCTTTACAGACCTTATCTGCAAATATAATCACAACCTGAGGCTCTGGGAGTTAATGCTTCAATGTACAAATTTTGAGGGGACACAATTCAACCCATAACAATGTCCAAAATTGAATTATTTAAATTCTCCCACAAGCCTGTTTTTCTACCAAGGAGGAGGTGGCAATGTCATCCTTCTTGTTGCTGTAATCAAAAACTGTGGAATTGTCCCTAATTCTTCTTTCTCTCTTATCTCCTTATCTAATCCCATTGGCTCCAATAGCAAAATAGATCCAGAATCCAATCTTTTCTATCTCTACTACTAACATGAAGACCAAGCTAATATTATCTCTTGCCTTATTTCAATAATTTTTCTCCCTTTCTTTCTCTTTTTCTCTTTCTCTTTTCAATGGCTTCTTAACTGGCCAAGTCCATCCTCCTATACTCTATATACAAGACAGCTAGAGTGACACCTTTAAAATCAAGTCAGATCATACCACTTTTCTTCTAAAAATTTCCTAGTGTCTCACTTGTCACCTTGAGTAACATCAAATCTTTTTTAAAGGTTTTATTTATTTATTTTTAGAGAGAGGGGGAGAGAGGGAGAAAAACATCAATGTGTGGTTGCCTTTTGTGCGCCCCTTACTGGGGACCTGGCTTGAAACCCAGGCATGTGCCCTGACTGGGAATCAAACCAGGGACCCTTTGTTTTGCAGGCTGGAGTGCAATCCACTGAGCTACTCCAGCCAGGGCAACATCGAGTCTTTAAAATGGCACTAAAGCCCTCCATGACACAGCCCTCTTGCCTCTCTTACATTATTTCCCAGCCCACTCATTTTCACTCACATAGTTTCAGCCACACTAAACCACCTGTCACTTTAAAATTCCAGATACTTTCCTGCCTCAGGCTTCACAAAGTCTCCATGCAAAGACCATCAGCTAAACCTGTTGATCACATGTAGCTGGATTTATTAAACTCACTGCATGTCATGGAGTATATAGTCTTGGCAGAGTTTCAGAAGTATCTAAAAAGGGCAAGGCAGGGATTCAGAGGCTGAGATTAGCCACAGCTTGGTGTTAGAGAAAGTCAGAGACTGGTGAGAATTCGTAAACTAGGCAAGTTGCTCAGCAAGTCAATAGGCTTTGGAAACCTCGAGTCCTGTCAAGTCAACTTGTCTATGATTTTATCTTGGAAAATATGAGCCTGAAGTAGTTGATGTTCAATCAGAACTGAATTTTGTGTTACATGTCAGTTTCACCGTGTTCTTGGTTCACAGGTTAGTAGAAATTGTGCGCTGTGGTTTCTTTTTCATTCCTAGGTCTTTGTATCACCTTTTCCTTCTTGTAGCAAACTTCTCCACTCTCTCCCTCATCCACGGGATTTTCTCAGACGTCGCCTTCTCACTGTGGACTATCTTGACCACCCCATTTAAAACCCAACTCTCCCCACCATCTCCCAAATTCATCTTATTCTACTCATTTTTTCCAGTAGCATTTACCACCTTAGTAAATGTAACAATTTTATCCTATTACTATGTTTATGGTCTATCTATGCACATTATGATATAAGCCAGTGAAAAACTTTTAAATCTTTGTTCATTTTTATCTCAAGCAATTAAACGCAACATGATACAAAGAGGTGCTTAATACATGCATAGAATGAATAAATGAATGAATGAGTGAACAAATGAATGAAACCTCCTTGGTGCTCTTTAAGAGACTTATAACACAGTTCCTACAAAGTGATTAAAGGGAGAGGGACTGACATAAACTCTCCAAATTTACAAGACTGGCATTTAAACTGGTATTCTGACATTAAATGCAAAAAAATGGACACACTGAACTATCAACTTCATATATGTTATGTGATATGGGAGTCTAGAAAAGACAACTATAATATTTAGTAACAGAATAGAGATGATCAATGGTTGCCTGAGGCTGGAACTGGCAATGTGGTATGACAGAGAGGGGTCACATGGGAATCTTCTGGGGTGATGGAAAGGTTATATATCTTGATTGTGGTACCAATTATAAGGGTACATATATAATTCAGGACTCATCAAATTCTATACTTAAAACAAGTGAGTGCATTTTATTGTATAAAAATTATATCTCCATAAAGTTGATTTAAATTTTTAAAAAGTCCTGGCTGGTTTGGCTCAGTGGATTGAGCACTGCACTGTGAAGCAAGGGCTCACTGGTTCCATTCCCAGTCGGGGCACATACCTGGGTTGCAGGCCTGGTCCCCAGTGAGGGGTTCATGAGAGGCAAACACACACTGATGTTTCTCTCCCTCTCTTTCTCCCTCCCTTGCCTTCTCCATAAAAATAAATAAATAAAGTCTTAAAAACAACTCAGATCTTTAATACTTATGTCCAGCTCCTTGCTACTCCTTTGGCCGGCTCACATCAGACACTCACACTGTGCCCTAGCGGGTAGCTCAGCTGATTGGAGTATCATTACCTGTGTGTCAACATTGCTGGTTCAGTTTGGTCAGGGCACACACACAAGGGATGACCAATGAATGCACGGATAGGTGGACCAGTAAGATGATGTTTCTGTCTCTCCCTCTTCCTCTCTCACTAAAATCTATAAATAAAAATTTACCGAAAGACATGCATACTATATATCTTATGTGAATTTCTCAGCGAACCTGATTTCTTTTAGTCCTAGAAATTAAGCAAACAGGTGAAATTTTTTATTTTCATTTCCTGCAGAAAACCCAGTAATCCATTGTTCAGCATGGTAGGGTACAGTAAATATTAATTCATGAACAGGTAGCTCGTTTCCTTTTTGGACTTGAGTTCATATCTAACTTGGTTGAGTATAATATTTCTTAAGCCTCTTCAGCATCATATCATCTGTCTCCATCCAACAGATAGTTCATTTTCACTTTTGAGAAAGTTTCATTCTCTAAACATGACATTTCCCTGACATGAATTCTCATTTTCCAGACAACTTGATGTTTCTGCACATGTCCTAATTTTAGTAACCAAAAATATAGACAATGCTGAAAGTGCATGAACCTATGTTGTGGTCATAGCCCCAACCAGTCATCCTAGGTGGCGATGTAGATAAACCAGCCTCTGACTATGCCCTTCCTCACTCTGGCCTGTGCCCCTGTTTTCTTTCCAACACAAAACGAGTTTACCCCTGTAAAAAAGCTGCGTTTGTAAAACTGCCTTTGGTGTGACCTGCTTGTGGTCGCTCCATTTCATCTTTGCAGTAATGGCTGCTGAGTGAGATAGCCTGTTTCATACTTTCCCCTCATGCATACGTCAAGTTGCAGAAATCTTTGGCGGCATTCACTGCCTCCTTGATGACAAGACAACTGCCTCACAGGACTCCACTGTTAGTGATGCTGCCATTCTCCTGTGTTTTCAGTGATGCGAAAGAGCTGAGAGTAACAAGCCAATGAAGCAGTGTGACACGCATTTGAAATCAGTCATGTACTTCTACACAGATTGGCCTGGAACTGGCTGTCTTCTGCTCACCCTGCAGCCTGATCTTAATTCAACTTTTTGATCCTCAGTTGGCACATTCTGAGAGGCAGTATGGACTGAGGAGCTAGGAAGACAAAATTCAAATTCTGACTCTCTTCCTTACCATCCTGAGCAGATGGAGAAAACCGATTTAGACTTCAGTTTCACCTTGCAGTGGGGATTCAAGTAAGAGCGATAAAGAGGGCTGCTAACGAGCACAGGCCTGAGATCAAAATGCCACATAACTTTGTATTAACTATGTGACCTGAGCTATGGCAAGACTTCTTCCAAGCTCAAGTTTCTTCATAAACAAAATGGTGACAAAATGGAGGTCTTTTTTCATATTTACACTTTTGAATATTCTAGGCTATTGATTTCTTGTACTATTTTGTTCTCAGAAATTTCACTTTTGAAATGAATACATCTATATATTTTTATTCACTCACTTCAGGTTTTATTACCACTATTTTTCTTATTTTGTGTGTGTGTGTTTTGCTTAGTTTTAGTTTTTAGAATGTCCTAAAAAGGATACTAAATTCTTTATGCTTATCTGTCCTCTAAGAAAGCAGACAAGGTTATGAATGTAGAAGACCCCTAGACTTTACAACTCTGCGAGGTAACAGATTTTCTTAAAGCCCTCCACCATAAGCATCTGTAAATGTAGACATCAGAAAACTGTTTGATGCAGGGGAAACAGGCGTGCAAGTCTGTGATGACTGAGAAAAGAGAAACCTGTGCGTTTAGTTCACAATCAGCCTGTCTCTCTCTGGGGACAGTTTCCTGACTGCAGGTCAGAGCACAAGCAAACACTGTCACAGGTACAGACAGTGTGTGGGAATGGCAGAAGCAGTTGGCACTTGTAGAGTAACACTCAGAAAGAAGATTCATGTTGACAAGAAACCTTAAAAGTTCATGTATCGTCAGTTCCATTGCTGTGAGAGAGAGAGAGAGATTGCAGACACACAGGGTGAGACAACCTCAGGCTGCCGAACAGTTCACAGTGGAACAGAGGCATCCTAACGATGACAGGTTTAGGGGAAATACACTGGTGCAGGATGTTGGCATCCTGGCCCTGCCAGAATAGAGATATCTTCAAAACCCTCAGTAACATCCATGGCATTCAGCTTGAACACCAGAAAGTGTGGCCTTAGGAGTCAGGACTATGCCGTAGAAGAAAACCATGACAAAACCCAAATTAAGGTGATTTTTAAAACTACTTAATTGAAGTATGAATGACATACAGAAAATTCTGTATGTATTTATTCAGTTCAATGAGCCATGAGGCCTACTTATATTTAAAGGTCTGAAGGTAGATTCAGAATAGAAGACCAAAAGAACAAGGTCATCATACAGTCCCAAGGAGGGAAGCAAGGAGAATGTGGTGTCCCTGAGGGAAAGAGAAAAAAAATTAATCAAAAAAGAGTGGTAAATTATGCTTTAGGGAGATCAGTTAAGATGAAGATTGACAATTAACTAAACACTGACGAATTTTAACAGAACAGTTTCAATGGAGAGTTGAGGAGAAAGCCTGCTCCTAGTGGGATAGAGAGAAAGTGGGAAGCTCCAATGAAACGTGGGAGCTAACTGCACACATTTATTTTCTCTCACAGGCCAAAGTCCATAGCAGTGGCAAATGACATACAAATAAACTGTTAATTCATAAGGACAGAGAAAAATGGGAGAAGGAATGTAAGAAGAGAATTCAAAAAATACTGGGAAGGGAGAAGGTGGGCAAGCCGATTGTACCTGACTTAAGACCAGTGGTGCTCACCTTATTATTGCTCTGAGGAATGCCAGTGTTTTCTTTTAATTGCTGATGTCCATTAAATAAGATACTACTAAACAATTTTTCACATTGGGGAACCTATAAAATCAATAACATATTGTATCATTATGTATTACCTATGATACCAAAAAGCTGAAACCACCCAAAATGTCTATTAATAGGAAATAGTCAATAACTGGTGCATACATCCCCCCCAAAATTAGGATGATTTTTGAAAAGCAAAATAGATCTGTATTTACTGCCATGATGAAATATCCACTCTGTTAAATAAAAAGAGCTAGCTACAAATAAGAGAATATCTTGAGTAAGAAAAACAAAGCAAAATAAGTCTTATACATATATATTTATGTGTATATAAATGTGTATGAAAATAGCAGTATTTTCAGAGGGTAATCAAACAAACTTATGAAAAAATCAATTAGTTTGGGTGGGTTTAGGGACCAAATACAATCAATTTCTAGTTTAATTCTTATAAATTTCAATGCTAGTTTACTATTACAGAAAGTGTGCATTATTTTTTTAATTAAAAATATCTAAGCTAGAGAAGTTAATGGAAAGAGAAAAGAAAAAGAGACAGAGAGATATCCAAGCATGAATTAGTAGCAAAGCCAGAATGAGAATGTGGCCTCCCTGGGCTTTGTTCTTTGCATCTGCCTGAGGACCTTCTCTCAATGGACAAGGAGAAAAATCAAATCAACCACAGGAGCCTAGGTCCAAATATAGCCCTGTCATTTAGATGTCTGTATTGAACGAAAGAAAAACAATAGTTTATGTAAGCATGTAGGTGAAGTGATCATGTCAAAAATGACAGATGAGTGTGGACTTCCAGAAATAACAACAGTAACAAATAAACTTTTTTAAATGGAGAAAATACAGGCAATAATTACGTATTGAAAACTCCTTTTGAAAGCACATGCAGAACAAAGAGGCAAATATAAAAAGCCAGTTTACAGGACAGGAAATGCAGATGAAGGCCAAGACTGACACATGGGGGACTGATGATGGAGAGGCTGGAGAAACTTCAGAGAGGGAAAATGATGGCAAGAGCTAGAAAGAAAATTTTAGATTAAAGCAACTCAGTGAATGAAGAAAATGAGAAAGAAGCATGAAAGGGGATTAATTTATCTGAAACGTTTTTATAAATATGCAATACAGACTGATAAAAGCTAGAGAATTAAGAGAGTAAAAGTTCTTGCCACAACCTCACGGAATAATCTGGTCCAGCTAAAGTTGATCAGAAGGCCATTTTGATAAAGTGTCTTGACTTCCTCACATTTGTTTTCTAAAGTGAGCTCTAAGATATTTTTTATGCCAACACTATATCTTCATCCTATTCAGTTACCAGCTTCTAGAAATACTCGTAATTGTAATAGGTGCTCATTAATTGTCAAAGATGAACTGGTTTTTATTTTACTCCAGACTCCCATTATATTAATTTGCATATTCCCATTTTTAAAAGGAAAAATATGTAAAAGCCTAAGATGCAACTTTGTAGGAATAAATTCAGGAAACAAACCTGTTGTAAGGCAGACAATATTTGGAATGTTTTGGAAAATCTAGAACTTTATAGAATTTAAATATTTCCTCACTCTATCAGTTCTTTTTTATCATTCACACCTCCAGCTTCATTTTTTCAAAAGTTTTCAGACCAGTGGAATATGTCTTCTTCTTAGGGATTTTCTTTTTCTCTCTCACACTCATAAATCTCAGAGTTTTGCACACTTTATTGAAGTACTAAGATTAAATAATTTCCTTTGTTAATAGAATTAGAGTGTAATCTCCCTTACTTGCAAGTGCTAATATACCCTCTTCCTTTAAAAATTTATAAATGTGTGGGTGTATATGTATGTGTGTGTGTGTGTGTGTGTGTGTATATATATATATATATATATATATATATAATACAACTATGAAAAACAAAACATTATCTATCCCCCTTTGGGACATGGATACACCCTCTTTAAACTTTGCCTCTTTCAATGGGACTAGACCTCTGAACAATAGCTCTGTTGGGACTTAGTTTTCTCTGCAGAGTCCACTTTACCTATGAAACTGAGAAACCAATGAGTAATCTCTGAGTCAAGAGTATCTAGCTCAACCTTCAAAATGCTATATTCTGCAATGCTGAAAAAATATGTTTCTGCTTATTTAAAGCCACCTACAACAGGGAGACAAAGAGACAATTAATGTCTCAAAGGAAATCTTTCCAAAAACGTCATAAACACAATCTGTTACCAGATTCAGTCTAAATATTTCTTACCTGACTGAAAACTGGTCGAGAGAGTAACCCAAACCACATTAGAACTTAGACAATATGTTCTATAAAATTAGGATAATTTACTAACAGTGTAAAGATTCATAGAAATAACATGAAAATAAACATGATCTGTCAGGGACATGATTAATGGAGAAAATAAAATGTGTGTAAATCCCCATTTCCAGGCAAAGTTAAGTGCATATTTTTGAAAAGATAACAAATTGAAAATAAAGAGAAACATTTTCTAAACTTTCACATAAAATTAAAGTAAATTATATCTGTTCTATAGCCCACATGCCAAAAGATAGAAAATAATAAAGGGTAAAAATAGTATTTACAACATAAAAATAAAGTGAAAAAAAGATACCTTGTAGTTGCTGTCAATTATACTATAGCTTACACTTTATGGGTGCAAAATGATCTCACTATTCAATATGAGATATCTACAAGAACAAATTGCCAATTATAATTTATAAATATTAACATAAATCTTGCATAAATTGAAAGATATACCCCACTGGACCATAAGCTTCATAACTGCAAAAATTATTTCCAGACTTCCGCCAAGATGGAGGCATAGGTGGATGTTCCGGGCCTTCTCACACAACCAAGTTTATAGACAACTAAATATTAGCAACAGAAAACACAGCCTAACACGGAAAATTGAACTTTTTGGAAGTCCGTTAACAACAAATTCTTCAGCCTGACCAGTAAAGGGGCGAAACCAGCGGCTGGTGAAGCGGGATTGCACAGGTCTGGGTCAGCCTGACTCAGGCGGGGAATCCAGACGCGGAATCCAGGTGCAGGGTTGGACCTAGTGAGCGACCCAGCGAGCGACCGCGGGGGAGACAGCGGGGGAGCGGTGCTGCGTGTTGACTGTGGTAGCGCATTTGTGAGCGGGAGGACAGGCGAGGGAGTGAGCGGTTGGACCAGGGCCCCGCTGGTCCCCGCGGCAAGTGGAAGTGGAGGGCGCCGCCATTTCCCTGCCCTGACCCCACCTCCACATACAGCGTCATAACCCAGCGACTCTGAGTGGCCCGGCCCAGGTGAACCACCTAAGACGCTAATCCTCACCCAGCTGTGAGAAACAGCAGAGGGGTTGCCATTTCTCCGCTCTGACCACGCCCCCACATACAGCGTCACAACCCAGCGACCTGGGAGTCCAAGGCACCTCTTCTCACACTTAAAGGGCCAGAACAGACCAAAAATGTCGCAAGAATATCTCAAAGCCCCAGAGCCCATAGATCTAAGCGATGAAGAAATAGCAAAACTCTCAGACGCACAGTTTAAAACACTGGTCATCAGGATCCTCACAGAACTGGTTGATTATACCGACAAATTAGACAAATATATGAAGGCGAAACTAATTGAAATGAATGGAATTGCACAGGACACCAATAGCAATGAAAAGGAAACTGGGACTCAAATCAATGGAGTGGACCAGAAGAAAGCAAATAATGGCCAAACAGAAAAGAGTCAAGAAGCAAGAATTCAAAGAAATGAGGAGAGGCTTAGGAACCTCCAGGACATCTTTAAATGCTCCAACATCCGAATTATAGGGGTACCAGAAGGGGGAAAGGCACAGCCACCAGTGGAAAACTTATTTGAACAAATAATAAAGGAGAATTTCCCCAATCTGGCAAAGGAAATAGACTTCCAGGAAATCCAGGAAGCTCAGAGAGTCCCAGAGAAGTTGGACCCAAGAAGGAACACACCAAGGCACATCATAATTACATTAGCCAAAATTAAAATGAAGGAGAGAATCCTAGAGGCAGCAAGAGCTAAGGGGACAGTCACCTACAAAGGAGTCCCCATCAGACTGTCAGCGGATTTCTCAAAAGAGACCTTACAGGCAAGAACGGGCTGGAAAGAAGTATTCCAAGTCATAAACTCCAAAGACCTACAACCAAGATTGCTCTATCCAGCAAAACTTTCATTTAGAATGGAAGGACAGACAAGGTGCTTCTCAGATAAGATCAAATTCAAGGAGTTCATCATCACCAAGCTCTTATTATATGAAATGTTAAAGGAACTTATCTAAGAAAAAAGAAGTTAAAGAAACATGAACAGTGAAAGGACAACAAACTCACAGTTATTAACAATCACACCTAAAACAAAAGCAAACTAAAAGGACAGCTAGATCAGGAGTGGAAACATAGAAATGAAGATCTCAAGGAGGGTTAGCAACAGGGGAGTGGGAGGAGGAGAAGGGGGGAGAAGATACAGAAAATAAGTAGCATAGACAGTAGATAGAAAATAGATGGGGGGGCAAGAATAGCATGGGAAATATAGAATCTAAAGGAATTGAGACACATGGACATAAACTAAAGGGGGGTAACGGTGGGGATGGGGGGGTAGGGTGGAGGGGAATGAAGGGGGGAATAGAACAACTGTAACAGCATAATCAATAAAAAAATTAAAATTAAAAAAAATTATTTCCATAATGTTAATCAATGTGTTTTTATGCACACTTATACAATGTATTGATGAAAATGTATTTTATTAATGAATAAACCAATTAATGAGCAAAAATCAGAAGAAGGCAATCTTATCAAAATTTAAAATGTGTATATCTACTCAAAAAGATGTATCTTAGAAGATAATTAAATGATTATAAATTTTATCTGGACTCATCCGTATGAACAAATAGGTAAGAATGCTAAAATGTACCAAGGAAGAATAATAATGAGACACTTGACCTATCACATATTAAAATACATAACTTTATAACATTACAATGACATCTGTCATGGTAGCAATATAAAAATAGGCAAATAATAGACCAAATGGAAAAACACCCACATGCACACGTGTACACACACATACGTGTAATTCCATGGCTACTCCTTACATTCCTCTCAGATACTAGTCTATGTAAAGAGAATAAATTGAATCAGGTAATTTTTTTAGAGAGATAAAATACAAGTGATCTTTAACTGATTGAAATCATATTAATACTAAAAACAATGTAAAGGATAGAAGACATTACAGAGGAAATTGACTGCTTCTTATTAAAGAATCACAAATTTAAAAGATGAGTAATTAAATTAAAACCATATTCATATCAAATATAAAATAAATATTAATATCTTTAATAAAGATCTTGTGAAAAATTTCAAAGTTGCATAAAATTATGAAGTTGGTGATTTGTTTTTATATAAACACTAAAAGTATGATTCAAAAAGAAAAACTGATTAAAAAGTCTGAATAGTCGCCTCAACAAATAAACAGATGGCAAATAAACATATGAAGACATGAACAAAATTTTTCACAATTTGGGAAGTGGAAATTAAAGCAAGATACCAACACACACTTCTCAGAATTGCTAAGATCCAAAACCCTGACTGGCATGGGTTTTGAATTAAAGCTCTCATTCGTTGATGGTGGAAATGCAAAATTCCATAGCCAATTGGAAGACAGTTTGGCAGATTCTTTCAAAACTAAAAATAGTCTCACAATAAGATCAAGCAGTTGCACTATGAGGCATGTTACCCAACTAATAAGAAAACACATATCTCTGCAACACCTGCATGTGAATACTTACAACAGCTTTCTTCATAACCACTCAAAATTGGAGTTAACAAAAATTTTCTTTAGATGCAAATGGATGAACTATTACATCTATACAAGAGAATATCATTCAGTGATAAAAAGTAATGAGCTATTATGCTATGAATAGACATGGCTGAATCTCAGATGCATATTGCTCAATGAATAAGTGTAGAAATGGGTAGATCTGCATAATTCCATGTGTGTGACAAACTGAAAAGGATGAAATTATGGTAATGCTAATGATAACTTGATTAGAGGTTCCAGAGATTTGGGGTGAATTCAATAAGTGAAGCACGGGGTATTTCTAGAGTAGGGAAATTATTTCGTATAAGACTGTAATGCATGACACACGACACTATGCATGTGTCTAAACCAATGGAAATTGGCACAGAATGGCACAGAATGTACCTTAAGGTATGTAAAAATCATAAATAACAATAATTCAGGAGGTCTCCTGAAATCCATAATAAAATGCAGACTGTAACAAATAATCTAGTTGTATTAAAAAATGCAAAAATAACCTCATTGAATGAAATTGGGGGAAAGTTGTTGATCTAAGTAACTGAAAATAAATGGAGTCTGTGGGACTAAAGGTAAAAAATAAAATGATATACAGCTCTGTACTCTGATATAGTTGTTTCTTATGGGGTTGCAGGTTAACATCTCTGATACTGCTATACATGTATACCATAAATGAATAATTATCTAAATGGATGATGGGAACCATCAGAGGAGAAATTTATAGATAAGTATGAGGAGGTTTGTCTTTGGAAAAGACAATAATTTTAGGAAAATTAGATGGCAGCAGAAAATAAGGAAGACCAAATATAAGATGGATTGACTCCATAAAAGAATCCGTAAGACTGCCAGAGCAGAACACGGCTGTTGATGGTAGGACATTACAAACATCACCCACTCACAGGGTCTCCTAGAGTCAGAGCTGACTCAATGCACATAATCACACAAGGATGAAAGTTAGAATGAGCCATGTGGTGATGCATTAGAGTTAAAGATCTCACTGTGAGCTCCTATTTAGCTTAACATGAATATAGATAAATCCATATAGAAGTGTTCGTAGATATGCCTTTACAAAAAAATTAGTATACATACATATATTTTTTGCTCCCTTATCTGGAGAGACTAGAAGCATGCTTCTCTAGTAGTAATGAGCATATCCAGGGTCCAGATATTTTTTTTTCTAATACAATCTCCAAAAAAAGAAATAAGAGTTCTTTGGAGAAATTGCTAAATCTGGAGTTGAGTAAGGGAAAAAAAGAAGTCTAGAGCAATTTTAGTGCCAGAACAGAAGGAAGTAGCACACACACACATACACACACGTGAAACAATGAATTGTGTACTGCAAAGGTGCACAGTGGCTCACTAAAGAAGATCTCAAGGGACAAAGCTGGAACCATTTGAGAAATAAAATAAAGTAATATTAAGTTAAAATCCAAACAATAGAACAAATATCCATGAGTTCATAGTCATAAATTATTGCCTGAATAACTAAATGGGGGAGAATAAACAAAGGCCCCTTGTAGAAGAATTCCAAGTACTTCTGTAGACTCCCTGTCCTCATGGCAGTGGAGCATAACCCCCATTCCTTTAGTGTGGCCTGTGCACATTAGTTCCTTTCCAAAGAACACAGTATGGAAGGGAGTTCAAAACATTAACTCTGTAGAGACTAAATATGACAAACACTACCTCAGTCTTAGATTAAGGTCACCATCAATACAAAGAAATCATTGACAGCATTTATCATCGAAGCCAAGTGTTAAGAATCAACTCTGTGAAGTTCTTTCTTAAAACCTTTAACTCTGGTCCAATCACAGGAGAAGCATCAGACAAATCCCAGTAGAGAGCTGTTCCACGTTAACACACACAGTACTGTTCGAAACCGAAATTTTCATTGCCATCGAAAGCAAGGAGAGTCTGGAAAACTCTCATTGCCACAAGAACTTAAGGCATGACAAATAAATGTAGTTGTGATATGCTGGATAAGATTCTAGAACAAAAAGAGAACATCAGGTAAAAAGTAAGGAAATCTGAGTAAAATATAGACGCTAGCTAAAACTACTGATGCAGTATTGGTAAGTTAATTATAGCACATGTAGTACAGTAATGTAATATCTTGGCAACAGAGGAAACTGTGTGGAAGAGGGTGCATATGGAGACTCTGTACTAAATTCAGAAGGTAAAAGAGGAAATGGAGAATCACATTTTTACAGGACCTGTGGGCATTTTAAGGAGTTCGGCTTTTCCTCCAACAAATATGAAAGCTTTTAGAGGGTTTCAAGTTGAAGGATGATATAATCAGATGGATAATTAAAAAAAACTACTCTACCTGTTGTGTCAGGAAAATACTGTTAGGCGTGGCAGCTGTGAGGAAAGCAGAATGGTTAGAAAGCTGTCAGAATATCCTGCTGAGAAATCAGGATGCCAAGAGGAGCCTGATGGACGCTGTGCACTGTGTGAGAGGAAGTGAGAAGCCAAAGTTCTTGGCCTGACTCAGATAGAAAGATGGAGTTGCCATCGGCCAGTGTAGGAGAGCCCCAAGGTGAAGATTTTGAAGGGAATATGAGACATTAATTAGAGCTATTAATGCTGCAAGTGTCAAGTAGATAGAGGGATATGAAGTTTAAAATACAGGGAAGATCTCCAGGGGGAGATATTAATTTAGGAGTACTTGATGTATGCATGGTACAATCAGGTGAAGTCAGACACAGCGTACTCATATTGAGTACAAAACCTATGGTGTTTTTGGTAACTATTAATCTACCTTGAATTTAGAAAACATACATCTGACTGAAATAAAGGTATGGATCATAATTGTTCCTCAAACAAAATTGGTTCAATAATACGCTTGTTTTTTATTTTTCTTTTACCATTTTAGTTACGTGAGAAAGTTCCTAGCTTCACTGAACACTAAAACAGCTTTATCTCCAGGACTCTAATTCTATATTAAGGTATTGACATAATTTCTGAGAATCCAATTTTCTTCTTCAGTTTTTACCAATGCAGAGGAAAGTTTTAAAAGGTATAATATATTTTAGAGAAATAACGTCAACATTTGACTTCTACTTTCATATGAACAAGAAGGCAAACTACTGATGATTAACCAGGGACTGTACACACTATTTTTAGGTAACTACACATATCATTTATAGGTTAGCCAATATTCAATTTTTTATTAAATATTTTTGTGTATTTAGAAAATTATCTTTCTTGTTTTGCTGATTATATGTGAGATTTAGTTACAATCCTGCAAGACATAAAAGTGGATTTTTCATGTAAATATGTCATTGAAAATAATAGAAAACACATAAAAAGTGATTTTTTAAAAAGTATACAGCAGTTGCTCTAGCTGTTGTGGCTCAGTGGACTGAGCACCAGCCTGCAGACCAAAGGGCCGCTGGTTTGATTCCTAGTCAGGGCACATGCCTGGGTTGTGGGCCACATCCCCAGTGGTGGGTATGGGAGAGGCATCCGCACATTGATGCTTCTCCCCCTTCCTTTCTCCCACCCTTCCTCTCTCTATAAATAAATAAATAAACATTCTTTTAAAAACAGCAGAATAAAAAATACAATGCTTTGGGATTTTTTCAGGCAATAAACATCATCAAAAATATGTTGCTGGTTAAAATGCAGCATATTTTTCAATGTATTAACATCTGATTAGTGATTAAAGCATAAAGGAAGTGAGAGTCACTCCCACTCTCTATCAATCTATGGCTATCCCAGACCCTCAGACAAGTATCACCAAGAGACAGTTAGTTAATTTGCTATATGATTGAATGTTACTCTATTTAAAATCAACATAAAATATTTATTTAAATAGGTTTATTTAAACTTTTAATATAGTTAAATAAGTTAAATATAAGGGATCTAAATAAATGCTTTATATTTATTAGATCTTCATTCTGTTTATAGTATATATTTAAATAAATACTTTATGTAATATATATATAATTTAAATATTTATTTTAATAAATATAAATATTTACGTATTTAAATAGTAATCCTAATATTAAGACTGAGTTGTAAATGGCACAGTAAATGATTTGAGGGTAGAATCTTGAAAATATTGGGTTGGCCCAAAAGCTTGTTTCGTTTTTTCCATAAAATAAAAGACAGATTTTTTTATTATCATCAATAACTATTGATTTGGATATTCTGATTAGGTCAGCTATCTCACACAAGGTATAACAATGATCTCAGTTCATGTCTCGATTTGATCACCATCGACTCCAACTGGTCTACCTGACTGTGGAGCAACGTCCAGTGACAAATCTCTAGCATGAAATTTCATAAACCACTTTTGACACGTTTGATCAGTCATAGCAACTTCTCTATATACTGCACAACTTTTTTGTGTGTTTTAGTTGCTTTTTTACCTTTCTTGAAATAATAAGATAATATACCAAGAATGTTGCATGTTTTCTTCCATCTTCAACATTAAAATGGCTAACAAAAATTCCCCAGTTTTAATGTTTTTTAATGCACGCTGATATGACAGCTGTCACAATACAATCTAACAAAATTGTTTCAAATAAAGTCAAAGATAACTAAGCGCTATCACAGCCGCCATATAGAAAAACCAATAGAACAAAAGCCAGATTTTCTTCGGTGGTGACTACCTTCAATATAGAATGTTCTTTCAGTGAATATAATAAATATATACTCACATTGACACTTTAGGCAAAAGCCTTGTCAAGTCTAATATTTATGAAATACTAAATGCCCTTTTCAGTATTTATTTCAGTACTAATAAAAATTGTACAAAATAAGTTTGCATCCAGGTCATGATATGGAGTACAATAAAGCACATGGTTGTTAATGACAACATTTCATGCTGGAAAAAAAAGGACAGAGCTTCTACGGTCACGTCTGCTTGTATGTTGGTTGGGCTGGAGGGTCAGCTAGAGATGTATGTGGATGTTATCTAGCAAACATTTGTCTACCTTCATTCATTATCTTACACTGATTAAATTTCTTCTTACTCAAGAGATACAAGGAACAATTTCTTAAGGAGCAGTGTACTTGTTTATTCATTCCATCTGCTGTCTTATGACCTCACTGGCTCACTTAGCAACCTCAAGCAAAATACTGAGTTGAGACCCTCCACTGGGACTGGAAATGGTACAGCTCAGACGTAACGGAGGATGATGAGGCTAAGAATGTCTTTTATATGCATTCTTTTTAAATCACCATTGGCCACCCTCTCTGTCTCTTGTTCTACTCCACCACTGACTTGGTTCTTAGTGTTCATTAATAGATTGTATCAGGTGTCAATTTACTATAGTAGATTACAATCTATATATAGGTTTTCCTGTTAAGCTGGAATAGTTCCAGAGGAATGTATTCCTTCTCATACAACTCTGCCAATGACACAAGATTGTCTGACTAGAGAAATACTAAGGACTTCCAGTTGGCTTATGATTTTATTAAAGAAACAGTAGAAGCCAAATATGAATAAATTACAGAAAATCATGAACATAGCATGGCCTAAAATTTCTGAAATTCAATAATAGAAGCTTTGTAAAACACCAGTCTGCCTGGTGTCAGTGAAAGCTTATAACGCAACCAGAAGGCTGCTATGCATTCCAAATACTGCTGTGCCTGCCTCAGGCAAGGTACAATATAAATAGCCTTGGTACTAGAATTGAAAACTTCACTATACAGACTCATAGTGGAGAGCAGGATGACAGCTAGTGGGGTGGGAAGTTAGGCGATGCAGGGACAGAGCAAAAAGGAAAAAGGACCGATGGACATGGACAACGGTGTGGGGATTGCTAGGGGGAGAGGTATAAAGAGACTAAATGGTAATCGGAAAAATACAATCAAGATTAAATTAAAAAATAAAAGAGGTTGTGGAAAGAAACTTTACTATAAACACAGGATTTAGGGAAAACTAAAACCCATGCTGTGTGTTTTCCGCTGATCATTGCTAAACACACTTGTACCTTTACTTGAAAACTTTATGACATCGTGAATGTGATGCTTGCCTTTAATATTCTACAGGCACTGCTAACATTCTAATAGCTATCAACAGCTGCTCCAAATCCATTCATCCTCAGCTCAGAAAGCTATTCCATCAACTTTTGAAAATTCTGAGACCCTGTGCTCCAGCATAATCTCCATAAATAAACTTGATCTGAGCACATGCTCTGCAAAGGCACATGCTCTGTATGAATTCGAGCCACATCGAAGACAAGCTAACAGTGTGAAATACTACGCTAATAATATTTGATTTATCCTCTTTGAGAGTGATCAGAGTTTTTTTGAGCCTGTAATGCTTTATTTCACACTATAAAAATGTGATATGCATTTCATGAGACAATTTCTCTAACAGGACTTGCACGTGACATCCACCTAGTTGAGAATGGATATCAAGATATTTTAAAGGTTAAATAGGGAAACAAACACATAAGTAACCAAATTTTATTTCCAGAAAACCTAAATTCAT
The DNA here is from genome assembly GCF_021234435.1 of Artibeus jamaicensis. Lineage (NCBI taxonomy): Eukaryota > Metazoa > Chordata > Mammalia > Chiroptera > Phyllostomidae > Artibeus > Artibeus jamaicensis. The sequence continues at coordinate 1,233,564 of NW_026521859.1, forward strand.
ACGTTAACTCATACGAATAACCAACTTTTATATGTTCATTGAGAATATTACACTGACAATAAATGCTTTAGTAATACATTGGTCAACAAAGATGTGTTAAGTTCCAAGTTTTTCTAGAAAGAAATGTTATTTCAATAATGTGGGTTCTTTTTTTTAAACTGTCAGTTATATCAACTGATGTATATGACATTCTGGCTTATAAGGACACACCAATGCGTAAAATGCCCTGGTCCTGAAAGACCTGTCTTTTTGTCATTGCTGGCAGCAATCACCAAACACCTCTGCTTCTTAAGTATGGGCTACAGAACCTTTCCACAAGAAAAAGTACTCGTAAAAATATTAATAATAATTAGCCCTGGCTGGTGTGGCTCAGTGGATTGAGTGCTGGCCTGTGAACCAGAGTGCTGCTGGTTCAATTCCCAGTCAGGGCACATGCCTGGGTTGCAGGCCAGGTCCCCAGTAGGGGTCACGCAAAAGGCAAGCACACATTGATATTTCTTTCCCTCTCTTTCTCCTTCCTTTCTCCTCTTTCTAAAATTAAATAAAATCTTAAAAAATATTAAGAATAATTAACAAAGTATACTATTTTGTGGCTCCTGCTACTTCCCTCCCTGATATTTTGCAAGAATAAAGACTCATTCTAAAATCATTAGTACAGCTCTATATATACTTTCCCAGTTTATCTTTATATTAATATATTTCTTAGACACATTACTAGATTGCAAATTTCTAATGATCAGGGCCCTCTTTAACACCTAAAATACTTTTTAGAATTTATCTCTTTTTTCTTCCATTTTCACTGCCAAGAATTCAGCTTCCCTTCAATATTTCTGCCTTTCAAATAACGTTCACATTCCCAGTTACTTGGTTCACTTTGTACATCTAGTAGATCACAATGCAAGAGAAATTACTTGCTGCAAATCACAAATTTAAAAATTTCACTCTTCTATTGAAGCAGCTTCAATTATTTTCCCAATACTCCTTAAAGGAACTTCTTAGTATGACATATGATCTTTTGCCAGTTGGTAGTTTATTTCTGAGTTTCAGTTCTAAATGTTTCTCAACCTCTACTTTACCCATGCCAAAGAATCCATCACTCCCCAACAGCTGCTAGAATAATGTTATGAATATATCAACCCTCATAAATACTGTGCATGAACAAGGTGTGGCTCTGTTCTACTTCTTTTTTTCCTTTTTAAATTGTTGTGCAATGACAGTTGTCCCCATTCCGCACCCCTCCCCCCGTGCTATCTACCCCCACATCTCTGTTCTACTTCTACCCCCACGATCATCTTTATTGTAGCAACAAAGATTATGTTGGGGCAGGATTGGACTTGAATGGAATGGGTATATGTAACAGCACCAGGATTAATTGTATTTTTAATTTGTGGTGTTCTTTCATTACTTAATTTGTAGTCGTTCTTTCACTAAATATAACTTTGTTACCTATTAACAATTTGAGTGTTAAATGTATACTAAATGTATACATTTAGTATACTAGTGCTGAACACTAAATGTATACTAAAATATTAGCATACATAATGGCCAGCATTCTGCTCCTCTATTCAAGCACTGGGCACATTTCACAGTTAATTTTACCAAAAATAATTTAAAAAATAAGTTTAAGTCACTCTGTAATGTAGGGTACTAGGAGGGGGATGTCACATATTATAGCTGGAAAATTATATAAAATAAATGAAGTTGAAGATTAATGTTAGACTTTATTATGTTTAGATCTTTATAAGATACATAATTTCATTTTTATAAGATTGATAAAATAAAACATATTTTAAAATAATAAATATTGACTTTAATAAATTTGAGTTAGGTAGTTTAGGCCTTAGGCTTTCCATAAGCTTATATTCAGTATCTCTGATATTTTAAGGACTTTTATAATATAGGAACAGAGAGATGAGTGTATTTCTAATGTTTTAATGACTTCACTAGATGATGGAAATAGAGATATATTAAGCATGATCCTTGCTCCCACTAAAGTTGAAATTTAGGAAAAAGAAAAAGAAATGTAGGCAAATACACATAAGTCAAAGACTGGAACATTTAGGCCATGCTATTTAATCTCACTTTCCCTAATTCATGACATTAAAAAGAGAGAGAAAGAGAAAATGAAAGAGAGAGCAAATAAGGACAAAAAAGAAATGATGTACACTATTACAACTATTATTTAATATTTTGGTCAAGTTTTAGCCAACACATTTTAGAGGTCAATTATCTCTAATTCTTCATGATATTATTTTATATGTAAACTACTTAAAAAGAATGAATGGTAAATCTACTGAAACAAAAAAGAAATTAATAAAGTAGTGGAATTTTAAGTGATATTGAAATTGATAAATTTCTTATAGAAACAAGAATGAAATAGGTAATATAACTTATAATAACCATAAGGAAAATAAAATATTGAGACATGCAAAGTAAAACCTTAAAATATTCCTGTAAGGAACAAAATCACATATGAACAAATGGATATGTATTCCAGTTATTAATTCCCAGATAGGACAGTTCAACATCACAAACATGTCAGCTTTCTGATATTAGTTTGGAATATAATTCAATTGCAATGAAATACTGAGATTTACACTCCCTCTGGAGATTAATAAATATTAAAAAGCTAATGTGGAAATATAATAAATATTAAAAATACATAAAGAGTCCAAATTATTAAAAGAACATGGCACCAATAGATGTAGACAGCAAATACAACAGCATAGTATCAAAAAAAGGAAACCCAAGAACACATGAAAATGTTTACATTAAAAAATAAAGGTATCTCACTTAGTAGAGTAAGCATAGACTTTTTTTTTTTTTCATTTAAAATGCTTTAACCTGGCTGGTGTAGCTCAGTGGATTGAGCATGGGCCTGAGAACCAGAGTATCGCGGTTCGATTCCCAGTCAGGGCACATGCCTGGGTTGCAGGCCAGTTCCCAGCAGAGAACTCACGAGAGGCAACCATACATTGATGTTTCTCTCCCTCTCCTCTTCCCTTCCCCTCTAAAGATAAATAAAATCTTTAAAAATGCTTTAATTGTCCTCACTATAGCATTAACATATTTGAAGAAATACAAACACACAGATGCACTTCTTGCATACCTATAAAAATCCACTCCAATTAATGTATGTACCCTCTTGGTTGAAATTACAATAAAACAAGTTCAAATTAAGCAACAAATAATTTGATAACACCAGGAAGGGTAAAAAGCAGATCCACTATTGCTAACAGTTACTACTCTTTAAGTTTTTAAAACAATTCATGGACCAGTTTTAAAATAGTTTAACAATCAGAAAAAATGGAGCAGGTGAGAGTCTGTACATATGCACCCTCTGCACACAGTTCCCTTAATTAACACGTGCTCACAACACAACTAATGAACCAATGTTGATGTTATTAAGTAATGTCCACAGTTCACTAGATTTCCTTAGTTTCTACCTGATGTCTTTTTCTTTTAACCTAGTGTATTCCAGGAGCCCATGCCATTACATTTAATAATTAGATCTCCTTGAGCTTTTCTCAACTGTGATAGTTTCTCAACCATCTTTGTTTCCCATGACCCTAATGGTCTGGGTCAGATATATTTCAAAATGTGCAGAGATGCAAAGGTTAATTCCATCTGACTTACATCACAGTGTACTCAGTGGGTTACATGCCAAGAACAGAAAATGCATACACACCTCATATTCTCATTTTTTCTAGTGATAATTATATTGTTATTTTGAAATCATTATGTGCATATTATATGATAAAAGAAAAAAATTATGTTAATAGTAAAGTATGCCATTCTGAAAGTTATTAGACACTATTGTTAATTATGACTTGGCAATATCAACACAACCTCAGTGTTTTTTACCTTTTTAAAAAATGTATATTTCAGAATTTCAGCTTCTGATTATGATGGACCAACGGTAATTGTATTCATCCTCCCACTTTTTAAAAAATATATATTTTATTGATTATGCCATTACAGTTGTTCTATTCCCCCCTTCATTCCCTTCCACCCTGCACACCCCCTCCCCCACCGTTCCCCCACCTTTTAGTTTATGACCACTTCTTAAACAGCTAGAAAAGTGGGTATAATGCAGGAAACCAGTATCTGGACAGCAAGACACAGGGGGCTGTGATTCCTGAGGGAAAGGAGGCAAAGAGATGAGCAATGAGCCCAGAGATGACGTCCTGGAGGCAGTTTCCCAGGCCACAGTGCAGAGCCCGGGGAACCTGAACAGCTGGACAGTATCACTGAATTGAGGACACAGAAATTCAATTTCATGAAGACCAAATATTAAGAATTTATTAGGTAGAATAACAGAAAAGAGAGCAGCATGAAGAAGAGTTTCAATGATGGCAGTGTGTTCTCCAGGTTCTTTGCTGTGGTGATATTCTGCATATGCATGAGAAGCTACACAAGGCGATGCAAAGAACCACCCAAAATCAGTGAGATAAAACCATACTGGGAACAGCAATGCTAAGTGAGGGCTTCAAAGTGGGGAAATAAATAAAAATGATGTTAGGAACTAGGAAGTCACTCTGATATGGAGGGAAACATGGAGATTGTTAAGGGCAGACAGGTAGCAAATTGCTGCTACCATGCACACAGATCTGTCTGACTCCAAAGTTCTTACTTTTAACATGTTGTTCTAGGCATCAATTTGGAAAATCAGTTAGGACACCAGAGAAATATAAGACTTTTATTCTGAGGTAAGGCTGTGAATTATTTAGTTTTTTAATGCCTTATGGAATTCACTCACCAGCACAAACAATGGTTTATTCTTATACCCTGGGTCAAATCTGAACTCAGCCAGTAGATTAAAGCCTATACTTACCTCACCTACTCAACAGCACTCCTCCCTCCCCTGGGATGTCTTTCTCTAGGCCTTCCTAGAACATCTTAGCTCATCACCAAATGGGCCTTTGCAATGTGGCAATAAATGCTCTTCCCTTCCAAGAACAAAGCCCGGTTTCTTCTAGTGCAGCTATGACTCATCCCATTCAGAATTTCCTGACTGACTAATGAATGGTGTTCCACACTCATCTTCCCTTTCCCTTTCTTTTATCTCTCTCAGCCTTTCTGAAGATCGTCTGTATCTCACCCTCAGAAAATCCACTCCTTTTTAGTTATTTATTCAGTTTTTTATTCTATCTATATTCACTGAGTATCTATTTGATGGCTGGTAGTGATGTAGATTGAACAGCGGTAATCAAGAGAATGAGGTCCCTTTCCTTGTGTTCTGATCAGAACACATTGTACTTTAGTTCAGATGTGGGGAAAGCCGCATGTGGATGGAGTACTTGAACTGATGAATAGCAAAAGCCAACCTGTGCAAAGAAAAAATGGAAACAATGTATTTCATATGTCAATTATAAAGGCATTAAACAAAGGAGGACTTGGCACATTTGAGATACTCTATGGCTGGAGATCTCTATGGCTGGAACATATTTGGGGGGGGTGGAAATGATGGTAGAAGATGAAGTTGGAGATCAAAGCAATAGTAAGGAGTTTTTATTTGATTGCAGTGTGAGTCAATGGAGGACTTTTTAAAAAAGAAGCAGGATGATCTAATTTCTCTTTTAAAAAGATCACTCTGTTTGCTAAGTAGAAAAGGCTTCTCTGGGTGCAAAAAATGGAAGAAAGACCCCAAGGGACAGGGGTCCAGGGAAACAATAAATATTGAGAGAACAGACACATGGGCAATGTATGTTGAAGGAATGCGCAACATCCCCTGCTGCTGAATTGGGTATGACCTGAGTTTTTGAGCAACTGGTTGGATAAATAGGCAAATTAGCAGCTTGGACAAAAGGCTGAGGAATAAATAGGTGGGGGCCAACAATAAAACCAGAAATCAACTGTGAAAGGTTTGACATGCCTGTCAGACATTCAGAGAGGAAATAGGTAGTAGGATGTAAAACTGTAGAATTCAGAAGAGTAGCCAAGGCTAGAGAAATAAATGCAGGAAACACCAGCAACTGGGTGGCAATTTTAGCCATGGGAACTATTGCTGAGAAGGAAGGAATACAGTGATTCCAGCAGAGGGTCCAGAAGATAGAATTTCTCCATTTTCTCAGTTTTAGTATTTTAATTTTCATTTATTTTCACTTTTTTTCAAAGGCCCATGCATGATATGCAGTAATGGTTAATTTTGTCTCATGTATTAATATCTATACAACAACTACTCTGTAAACTCCTCAAGGGAAGTAATCTGTACACATTGACATTTGTACTGCCCACTGAGTCTTGTTTTAATAAAAATCTCACCTAGAATAGAAATAAAGTGAACTGAAATAAGGAGCCAGGAGGATCAGAGAATGTTTGAATCATTTAATGTGAGCATTTTTCACTTATATTTTTAAACCCAATTGAAAAAATAATAGGTTTTGCATTACTAAGATGTCACTGCTTCTGCTCAGTATAAAACAAAACATTTTCCTTAATTTGAAGCACTCTTCTCAGTTTCATACAATGACATTTACATAAGTTCTGTCATAAAAATCTTTACTTGACTCTGTTTTTACTCTCAATATTACTATTTCACCATTTTCATGAGAACTTGGGACAAGGCCATATTAAGACTATTGGAATGCCCCTAGAAGTAGCCCCTGAGCTAAGATTTGAGTGGAACAACTTTACTTGAAAGGCACTCTCAAGAAATATAGGGGAAGAGGAAATTAAGGTGGGAAAGGAAAAAACAGATTAAATACTGTATTACCAAGAAAACTATTATTGGGGGTGATTAGAGCTTGGTCTTTCTGGAGAGAGCTCCTGTTGACTGGCTTCTACCAGGACAGTCAGGAGTCCTATCCCTTGATTCAGTGCTGGACACAGACTGAGTCAGCTCCTCTGCCAAGCAGAGCCCACAGACAATACTGGATACGGGAAGTTGGAAACTGGGGGTTTGTGGCTGCCGAGGTTAAGTGTCGGGGGGTATATATGGGGAACTGAGTATATTTGCTACAATGATATATTATAGAAAAGGGCATAAATCTCATTAAATAACATTTTAAAGAGTCGACTGATTTTAGCATACTAAAAGTTCTCTTTGCAACTTTGCAAAGAGCTTTGATGTGTCTTTGGTGTGAGACAGTTGTTCTTTAAAAATAAACAGTAGTGGGTTCCCACAAGTGATATTTTGAAGCCTCTTTACACAAATAATAAGGGAGACAGGGATGGAGACAGTGAGAATGTTTGCAGTTATGAAATTATACCTGAGATTTGAGTTTAAAATAAAAAAGGAAGGCAAAGCATGGCTAGCATGTATCTGATCATTTCTTCATTTTGAGATGTAGAGATGTACGAGGAGTCATGTATAGAAAAAAATAAATTGGAGAAAACAATGTGGTAGAGGAAGGAAAATTGAAGAGGATTTCCATGTATTTATTTATGAGAGGGTAGGAAAAAAGTCATGCTCTAAATTACAAATTAAAATAATTTACTTTTTTTACACACATGGTCTTTTGTTCGATCTCTGACTTTTGATTTACAGAACTCGTTTCCAGGCACCCAACTGTGTTACATGGATCTTCCCGGGAATGACCGATGACCCCCATAAAAGGGACCTTCCACAGACCCCAGGATTCTGATCAGCTGCCTCATTTATTTTAGACATCTCTCTCTTGTAATGCCATGAACAATTTTCAACAATGGACTTTAGAAACCACAAAGAATTGTATGTAAGAAAACACTATTGGTTTCAGTTTAGGACTTTTGTGTAACAATTACTCAAACACACATGTAGATACATTGAATTACCACATGTGAAGTCTTGACTAATCACTAATCCTTCCACAGTAAAGGACTAGCAAGTTCTTTCCTCACAGACATTTAGACAAAAATTTCAGACTTGATGCTGGCTCATTACTTTCTGTAACCTGTGGTATAAAGTTTGGGGGTTTCGTAGAGATTATTGCCCACCTGATGGCTTAGGCTCCTAGATTTTTTGTGTATAATTCTTGGTATCACATTCATTTTCACCACCAAATGATCTCTGCTGTTACTGATGACACACAGCCTTCACGGAACATGATCTGTGAACAGTTTGGGTTATGTTGTTCTAGGCTGACTTCAGTTTCCTAGTGCCCTTTGTTTAGTCTTTGAACCTAGTTTCTGCTTCAGTCAGCTACCACACTATTGTTTTGTGCCACATCTTTTATTTATCGTCATGTTGACCAATTCAGCTGCCGTGATTACAAGACTCAATGTACACACTAAATTCCCACATTGTGTACTCAGTACTGACTTATTTTTTCTGGTATATCCAACTCCTGAATTATTGATATTATTATGACCATTATCAACATGAAGTCACCAGCTCTAGCTCAGTAACAAGTACCCACTGTGCTTATTACAGAACAGACAGGGGGTGCTGAATGATATGAAAGACCCCCCACTTTTTCTCTGGTGATTCCTCCTCCATACTAGGTTCATTTTGCCCATTTCCAGAGAAAAGACATCTCTGAATGCCAGAGATTGGTGAAAAGGAAAGAAATTATTATTTATTTAAAAGTTATACCAACTAAAGATCTTTAGAATACCCACAAACATACAGTCCTTCCTTCTCCCACTGCCTGGTCTGGGGTACTGTACCTCAGGAAAGTAGAAGTCCATGATTCAGGCTCCTGAAACCATCCACATGGCAAAAATAGAGCACTTCCAAAGCCAGGTGGTCCTGACTCTCACCCAAGCCTTGTGGTCCCCAAAAAGACACCAAATGGCTGTTGTACCTGGGTTTAAATCCCAGTGCCAATCTTCCTCTGCAGTTCCATTTCTGGCTCCTCCCACAATTCGCCACAGCTGCCAGCATTCCAGGCAGGTATGGCCCTGTGGTGTGGAACCAATTACCTCCAAGCTCTTTTGGACCCCATCACAAATCCTTATTTGGAGCCTCTCACTTGGCTGCACCATGTTAAAAATCCCTCCTTTCAGTTATATAACCCCTTTATAATCATATAAAAAACAATGGATGAAGGTCTCATATTCCTGTTACTATTCCAGCTGGACATGGATGTTGTCCTACATACCCTTGGGTCAAGAGGTGCCCTGAAAGTGGGGGGTGTTCAACATGGGAGTCCTTCCTGTAAGGAGAAGGACCTTACAGAATCCAGGTGAGTTGACTGTCATCAGGAAATTGCAGGATTGGTGTCCAAAGGCTGGCATTACTGGACAGTTGGCATTCTAATTGTATTCTGGAGATAAAGAATGGCTTATCTGGAGGAAGGTATGCAAGGCATGCTACACCTATCCAAAACCCTTATGGACCACTGTCCCTAACTCAGGCTGAGGGGAATATATTAGGATTTCCCTCCTTTCAGATTTCTGGGCCATTTCTGTCCAAGCCTTTGGGACAGAAAATGGAAACTCAGTTCTAAAGTGAATCCCACAGACCACCCCAACCCAACCACTTAGTTCGGTCAAACCATTGAGTCTCAGGGGGCAATGATGAGGTGGGCTCTTTAAATGAGGCCTATATTGCAACCAATCACTCAGGTAATGAAGTCCTAGACATACACCCTATGAAAATAGAAGGAAGAACACACAGGTTAATTCACACAATCTCCAAACCAGTCTCTGTGCCTGTGAGACTGTCTGTTGGGAAGACATCCAGTTGCAAGGCCCTTGCTGCAATGACATCTAACAGTGGCAATTTGACAGGTCCTTTGTGCCTGTAAATTGAACATCGTTGGCCATATTACCAACCCAGTTTCAACTTTCAAATGAAAACAAACTTTCAAGACAGTTAGCTGAATCGTTCTGATGTCCAATACTTAGCACTGTGATTTTCCTTGAACCATGATTTTTCTCCCCAAGAAAAATGTTATTATAGGGACTACGTTGAGTCCAGCTTTTAATTTTGCCTGTTTGTTTGCATAAACACATGAAGAGCAGCCTGGATCACGTATCATCTTTAAGTCCTCTTTGCTGGAACTTACACAAGGAACCTTAAGATTGACTTCTCAGTCCGCCCCTCAGGGCACAGAAGCAGAGCCACACATCTGCCATCTGGCTTTGCCTGTACCAGTTGTCTCACTCAAATCCTTGAGTCTTCCATCGTGCCTACAGGTTCCTCTTTAGCCATCTTTCAGGAAAGCAACCTGGGTTCCTTCCCTGGAAAAACTGTCATGAACCACACAATCAACCAATGTACCAGGCTTTTTCTCATGGGCTTTGCTTTCCCTGCTGTCCTTATATTGGGGATGTTATCTTCACCATCAAGGAGGATCTATTTTCATTGTCCCTGTCATTTTTGATAGTTGGACACAACGTCCAGCAGGCTGACCCAAGAAACAGTTATGCACTTTTCTCCATGAGACTTTTTTCTACTCTCTCCAAACTTTCCTCTTTGCTACATTTGACTGACAGAGAATAATTCTGAGCCTTTGCACACATACATAAAACTGGGCTCCACTGGGAGAGAAATAAAAAGAGATACTAACAAAACTTTTAATTTTCAATTCTCTACCTCTGTATCTTAACTTTTCACTACGTATGGGTATAGTGCATGGGTTTCTTAGAATTAAACTGTTTACTTCTGTTTCAAATATAGGTTTCTAGAAAAATGTTCTAAAGGTGAGAAAAAAAAGTCAGAGTGTTTGCAGTGCACCTGATCCTTTGTTTGACTTCTGCAAGCAAGCAGCTGGAAACTTCCTTACCCTGTGTTTTCACCTCAGAGGCTGGAACGCGTGCTAAGGGGCGGTGCACTCAGGCTGGAGCTCAGGTTCCAGTAGTTTCTTTGAAACTCTCAGAAAACCTTTAGAAAAAGACTAATACCTAAATCAAACTTCTGAATATATGCCCAGAGGCAATAGAAGTTGAGAATTGGAATTTTGCCAGTTGGTAAATAGTATTAAAAAATGTGAGGATATCTGCAGTCAAATTACATTCACATAGCAAACTTCCAAAATTTAGTTTGAGAAGGAGGGTTTTGATTTCCTTTACCTAAGGCTAAAAAGTATACACAGTAGCATATAACTATGAAGATCCTTATTTGGAACAGTATGAAATATAGATTATGCAATCCAGGATACACTGTATTGGAGGTGACCATTTACGTTCACACTAATGAGTTATTGGGGGATTAGGGAAAGTGGGCTACAGGGCAGAGTGAAAACCATCTGGAGTCCTCATATTTAAACTGACATTTAATCAGCAAAGGTGATAATTCTTTTATGCATAAAACAAAAACTACTGAGTTATGAACTTACTAAGAAACTCAGGGGGTAAAAATTTTGAGACAATGTAGATATTCTAATTTCAGATGATTTCTCAACCTTTTTTTAGCTTGGAATTTGCTTTTGAAATTATGAAAACAAACAAAAGAGAAGGAAGAAAGAGGAAGGAAGGAAGGAAATCAACCTGGATATTCCTTCACAGCTCCTGATTCTCAAAGCTATTTTGCACTGCTCTTTAATACTTTCCAATGTCATGATAATGCTTCCACTCTCAACCCCTCCTAACATTGTAAATATTGGTCAAAGAGAAAGAAAACATTAAGCAATTGCTGATACCTCACAATTGCTGCCTGTAGCTTTCTGATTTTTTAAACAGAAATAGTAAATATTGATTCAGAATAATGTTTTCAATATCTCTTTACATAGTCTCTAAGTTTTGCCTCTCTTCTTTTATAGTATTATTACTTTTTAAAAAATATATTTTATTGCTTATGCCATTAAAGTTGTTCTATTTCTCCCCTTCATTCCCCTCCACCCTGCACACCCCCTCCCCCACCATTCCCCTCTTTAGTTTATGACCACGTGTCTCAAGCTCTTTAGATTCTATATTTCTCATATTATTCTTGCCCTCCCCCTATCTATTTTCTACCTACCATCTATGCTACTTATTTTCTGTACCTTCTTCCCCCTTCTCCTTCTCCCACTCCCCTGTTGCTAACCCTCCATGAGATCTTCATTTCTATGGTTCTGCTCCTGATCTAGCTGTCCTCTTAGTTTGCTTTTGTTTTAGGTGTGGTTGTTAATAACTATGAGTTCGCTGTCCTTTCACTATTCATCTTCTTTATCTTCTTTTTCTTAGGTGAGTCCCTTTAACATTTCATGTAATAAGGGCTTGGTGATGATGAACTCCTTGAATTTGATCTTATCTGAGAAGCACTTTTTCTGTCCTTTCATTCTAAATGAAAGCTTTGCTGGATAGAGCAATCTTGGATGTAGATCTTTGGATTTCATGACTTGGAATACTTCTTTCCAACCCCTTCTTGCCTGGAAGGTCTCTTCTGAGAAATCAGCTGACAGCCTGATGGAACTCCTTTGTAGGTGACTGTCCCCTTATCTCTTGCTGCTTCTAGGATTCTCTCCTTCATTATAATCTTGGCTAATATAATTATGATGTGCCTTGGTGTGTTCCTTCTTGGGTCCAACTTCTTTGGGACTCTCTGAGCTTTCTGGATTTCCTGAAAGTCTATTTCCTTTGCCAGATTGGGGAAGTTCTCCTTTATTATTTGTTCAAATAAGTTTTCCACTGGTGGCTGTTCCTCTTCCCCTTCTGCCACCCCTATAGTTCGAATGCTGGAATGTTTAAAGATGTCCTGAATGTTCCTAAGCCTCTCCTAATTTTTTTGAATTCGTGTTTCTTCATCCTTTTTTGTTTGGTCATTTTTGTCCTCCTTCTGGTCCACTCCTTTGATTTGAGTCTCAGTTTCCTTTCCATCACTATTGGTTTCCTGTGCTTTTCCCTTCATTTCAATTAGTTTAGCCTTCATATGTTCCTCTAATTTGTGACTAAAGTCAACCAGTCCTGTGAGCATCCTAATCACCAGTGTTTTGAACTGTGCATCTGAAAGTTTGGCTATTTCTTCATAACTTGGATTTATTGGCTCTGGGGATCTGAGTTGTTCTTGAGCCATGTTTTGGTCTGTTCATGCCTGTTACATATGAGGAGTGGAGCCTTAGTTGTTCACCAAGGCAGGGCTACCCAGGTCGCTGGTTTGTGATGCTGTATGTGGGGGCAGGGTCAGAGAGGGACAATGGTGGTTCCCTCTGCCGCTTCCTGCTGCTGGGGCCTGTGTGGTCCATCTCACTGCTCGCTCCTTCACCAGTTTATCTGTGCACAAATGTGTGATCACAGTCAGCCCTCAGTGGGTCCACCCACTACTCCACACCTGGGATCTGCCACGGCTGCTGGCGCACCTGGGTTGCAAGCCCAGGTCAGTCTGGTGGATCTTTCCTGCCCAACTCTGCTCTGCTGCTGGCTCTGCCCCTTTCACCGGTCTGGCTGAAGGGTTCGTTGTTTTCAGACTTCGATATAGTTCAATTTTCTGTGGTTTGGCTACATTTTGGTTGCTAAAACTTTGTTGTTTTTAAACTTGGTTGTGTGAGAAGGCTCAGTGCTTCCACCTATGCCTCCATCTTGGCGGAAGTCCAAAAATATAGTAGTATTACTTTTTAAAAAATTTCTTTCTTAACCTACCTGTGAATCAGTGACTGTATAACTCACTACTAGATTACTTCAACAAACTTTTTTTCTGCTCAGTTATTCATCTTTTGAATATAATCCATATATTAGATCCATTATTTCAAAAATATTAGTTTAACCCTGTTATCTCAATGACCTTTTTTACTTGGGATTTTTTAACTCTAGTACTACAGATTAATACATTAATTTTCTTACCTTCTAGTCTCAATTTGGATTGAGAGTGCTTCATTGTGCTACTCTCAATGGTAATATTAGATTCCATTAACTCAAGTCCTCAGTCTTTCTACAATGGATTAGATTCATTTTTAGCTCTAAATTTGTGCTTATATTGTTTACTTCCCACAAGAAATGCTCCCTCTGCACTGTTTCAGCAAACCTTATTATTCTTTAAGGTCAATTAAAATTTCCATGCTATGCAAAGTTTTATCTACCCACTCTCATCCTCATGTCATCTCTAGGTTTCCACTCCATAAACATTTAATCGTATATTTTTTATTAGTGTTAGAATGATTCACTCATACATTCCCTCTTTCCTATCTGACCAGATGGTCTATGTTCTCAGTTTTATTTTTCTAACTCTAACAGCATCCCTTCACAAAATAGTCAATAGAAATTTTATGAATGAAACAAAATGGAAAATGATAAAAGCAGTACCAAGTAATTTAATATAATGGAAACACATTTTGTTTTCAGTTGAAATTCATTACTGATGTCATGAAAGTTAGTATAAAGATCTCACTTTAGCTCTGGCTGCTGTGGCTCAGTGGGTTGAGTGCCATCCTGTGAAGCAAAGGGTCACTGGTTTCATTCCTAGTCAGGGCATATGCCTGGGTTGCAGGCCAGGTCCCCAGTAGGGGGTGCACACAAGGCATCCACACATTGATATTTCTCTCCCTCTCTTCCTCCCTCCTTTCTCCTCTAAAAATAAATAAATAAAATATTTTTAAAAAAAGATCTCACTTCATAACAAGGCACTAAATGAAAGGTTGGGAATGCTGAAAGTGGGTTTCATTTGCATTAAAATTCACATGGTTTGTAATCATACTGACCTGGGTTTCAATCTTAGCTTTCTCAATTGTTGACTAAGGACTGAGAGAAGATTGTTTAAGAGAATTTTCATTAAAATCTCAGGATAATATACACATCATTGGATTGTTTGAGGAATAAATGAAAGTATACATTCAAAACATAGAGCACAAAGGCAAACCCTGAGGAGGGCTCAAGAAGTGGTTGCTATTCTCATTTTTGGTGGTGGTTGGGATGGTGTTATCTACATTTTAGTTCAACAAATATATCATTTCATGCCCTGGCTGATGTAGCTCAGTGGATTGAGCATGGGCCTGTGAACCAAAGAATCATGGTTTGATTCCCAGTCAAGGGCACATGCCTGGTTGCAGGCCAGTTCCCAGCAGGGGATGCACGAGAGGCAACCATACATTGATATTTCTCTCCCTCTCTCCTTTCCTTCCCCTCGAAAGATAAATAAAATAAAATCTTTAACAAAAGAAAGAAATAGATCATTTCATGTACAATCTAATCTGTGGGAACAAACAGACCTCAACACTTCATGATTCAATCATGATAGAAAGTTGCTTTGCTTTCAAGCATGCAAGTCTAGGAGTAGGTATGTGTTCCATGAATTTATTTAAGGACCCATATACCTTGCGACCTGTTACTCTGTCATGACCAAGGATACTGAACTTTTTCTTCAAAGTCAAATCTCCCTCACTTTCTCATCTGAATCCTAGCCTAGGAGAAGAAAACAGGGTAAAGGGCAGGCACCTACAAGTTTCTTTTATTGAATTTATTGGGATGAGAATGGTTAATAAAATTATCTAACATTATTTTAAAAGGCAGGTTTCAGGTAGACAATTCTGCAACTAATCACCTGTACACTGTTTTGTGTCCATCACCCAAAGTCAAGTCTCCATTCACCACCATTTATCATTGCTATCCTGCTATATCTTCCTCCACCTCCCTCCACCCCCAGTCCCTCTGGCAATCGCCACACTGTTTTCTGTGCCCGTGAATTCTTTCTCTCTCTTTTTCCCCCTCATTCCATCACCCTTTGACAGCTGTCAGCCTGCTCTCTATCTATGAGTCTGTCACTATTTTGCTTGGTAGTTCATTTTGTTCATTAGATTCCGCATGTGAGTGAAATCATATGGTACTTGTCTTTCTCTGACTGGCTTATTCCCCTTAGCATAATGCTCTCCAAGTCCATCCATGCTGTCCCAAACGGTATAATTTTCTTCATTTTTTGGTAGAGTAGCATATTCCACTGTGGACACCTGCATTTTTTTAAGCATTTAAAGCAGAAATTGCACATATAACTTCTGTCCAGATGTCATTGCCTAATCGCCTAGTTGCATGTCCATGTTTCGCTGCTAGAAAGCCAGGAATTGTCATCTATAATTGAACTCCCTATACCTGCCAGGGGTCGAGGAAAGAACTCTCCAACTGGGAAACTGGAGGATCATAGCAACTGACTATGGGTATGAGCTGCCAACAGCCTTCTTTATTTTCTGCTTCCTTCCATAGATTAGGGTTCTCAACCTACCCCTAGAAAATGAAGTTGCATGTGGTGGCACTTCTGAAACATTAAAATACCTGTGCGTATTCATTTTCTTTCACTTAATTCTCCAAGGACACTGGTAAACTTTAGATCATAAATTTTCAAAGCCAGAGGTGGGAGGTGGGGGTGAGACTGCTTATTACTTCAACAACAGAACCCTAGGGCAGGCTGAGCCTGCGACGATGACAAAACCCTTGCTGACCATGTTCACAGTAAAGAAAAGGCTTACGGTGTGATCCAACATATGCATCCATTTATATTACCTGCAAAATACAGTTTGTTTTCTGTATTTAAAAATAATAGACACGGCATTTGACTTTATGACCCACAACTTAAAAATATGGACTTGGTCCATATGAGTCTATTAAATATGTTGGAATTGATCACCCTTCTCTAAGCATAAAAATTGTCCTTACTTGAGTAAAGACTTTTCTTAACCCATGATTACAAAAATGAACAAAAAAAAGTAAAAAATAGTTCAGGATAGAATTGTTTGGGACCCTGATGTTAAATGGACATGCTAACCTAAATGAATCAGAAATTCCAGTTTCAGTAAGTCACATACACTAGTAAGTATGATCCTTTACTAAGTACTTAGTATGTTTCAGGACTTTACATATTTCCCTGATGCAATATGGTAGAGAGATTAGGAACATTAACCACCAAAAGTAGATGCCTGAGTAAAAATTTTTATACCACTTTTTAGCAGGTTATTTAACTTATCTTTGTCTTACTTCCTCATCACAAAATGACAATAGCAATAACACCCACCATCTGGAATTATTCTAAAAATTAAACTACTGGAAAGGTCTTATAATCTTTCAGCAAATATTAGCAAACTTAATTCATTCAACTATTCTATGGTGAATGTTTGGTGTGTAGGCATAATGATGGTAGTTAACTAAACAGAAACAAATATTTTGGCCTTTATGAAGCTTATATTTTAATATCATCTTATTTCAAATCTAAAAAGTAGGTCTCCTTACTCTCATTTTACACATGAGGAAATGTTACCAGACTAAAGAGGTTCTTTTGCCCATGTGCATCAATGCTCAATAAAACATAAACAGGGGTTTGTAGCAAAGAAAGGAAGGGTTTACTAATTGAGGAATTGGCAACACACTGAGTCACAGGTGAGCTAAGGCTCGAAGAACTGAGTCCCTGATGGCTTCTAGGGGATGGGTTACAAAGGGGAAAAATATTCATCATGGTGACTAAGGGAGTCAGGGTCATGGTCAGGGAGTGGTCTCTACTGATTGGTTTGTACCAGGGTGGGGATAGGTGATCATTGCCACTGGTCCTGAGGTCAGCCATGGTGTGTCACTGTCTGGTTTCACAAGGATGTGGTCAGTGGGGGTCATTTTTGAGCTGAAACACAACTGAGGCCTAGATGTTATCTCTAGTTTAACTAAAATTTTATCCCTGTGTTCAACAAACCCTAGACTTTGTTCCTAAGATGAATTGATGCTGATTAGTACCTCACTGACCTGAGGAGAAGGAGGCAGGTGAGTCAGATGCTGAATGAGACCAGTCTGAATTAAAAGGAAAGAAATAAGAAAAGAACATATTACAGAAACAAAGTTTCTGTGCAGTTACACATGGAGATCTGAGGCTGTGTCTATGTGGCAATGAGGTGTGTCACAAAGGAGTTACATTCAAGGTCTCTGAAAATAATAACATCAAAACCTGAAAGTGCTTTACCTCTCACTGGTTGTGGGTACAGTGTGTGGGACTCACCTCTTGCCAGGTGCAGAGTAGTGACTCAAGAGAAGTTTGTTGTACATATAGCATGGTAGGTAGTAGCCAGAGTTAATCTGGTCTCCGTGTGACTTTTGGCTTTAACAGCCCTTGTTTACTTGATTAGCTGTTTGGATGAATCATATCACAGCTCTGAACTCAGTTTCTGTAGTTTCATAAAAACTTCACTTCCTTAATATCACCTTTTCCCCTTTGATTCAAATTGGCCTCATCTAGCACCTACTACTTCCTCCTACTTCCTTGCCTCCTACTTCCCTGCATATCTACTCCATTAATCATTAAGCCCTCAGGACAGCGGGGTCCTGCTTGCATCCTCTTAGGAACAAAGCCTCATGTCTGCTGACCGCAGAGGCAGAGTTTCAATCTCACTAGATGTGGATGAAAAGGAGCCACATACTAAACCTGACAAACTCAGAGGAGGTTTGCCTGATGGCCTTACAAACCCCAAGACCTAAGTAACCACACAGTATGGTCTGAAGCTAAAACTTTCTAACACAAAGCAGGTCATGATGGGCAGTCCAAGGCTAAAATCTTCCCTGACAAGTCAATCTTTACCTTAATAGAGCCCATCTGTTGCTTCTCGCATCTATAACAACACAAAAAGATCAGACTTCCTTTTTCCAGACCCCTCAAAGCAAAGTACAGGTGCCCACCAGAGTGGAGACCACATCCCCTCATTGTTATTGTTATCTTGCTAATTAATTGTCGACTGTTAATTATCCTATACCCATCTATGTAAAAAGAAGTATGAGTCTATCATTTAACGTTTTAGGCAAATCTAGAGGTTTCCTTGCTTTGTTTTCTCCCAAATCTTTAATCTATCACCAATGAATTTTATGTAACCCCCTCCTTATACCTCCTCTTTTGATTGTGATGTATAAAATAAGATGCAAAACTTCCATTTTCTGGAACATTTTCTTAATCTATTGAGTTTTTGCTTCCTGGCAATTGTCATCATTTTGGCTCAAATAAACTCACAAAATTTCTTACAGATTTGGACATTTCCTACACTAACATGGAGAAAACATCTAGGCCTCAGTCATGTTTCAGCTTTGGAATGATCACATCGACCACAGCCCTGCAAAATCAGACAAAATGACACCATGACTGACACCAGGAACAGAGGCAATGATCACTTACCCCCACCCCAGTGCCAACCAGTCAGTAGAGGTCATGACCCTGACTCCCTTACTCACCACAGTGAATGATTTTCCCCCCACATACCCCACCCAGCCCTTGCTGTCATGCCCTGCATTGTCCTCTCCCCTTGAGGGTGGGCTTGATTCCAATGAACAGAACATGACAAAGTGCTGGGATGTCACCCCCATAGTTAAGCAACTTTATTTAACAAAGTACAGATATTTTATGGAGGTAATTAAGATCTCTTGAGTTCAACAGAAGAGATGTTATCCTGGCGGGCATAAAATAATCAGGTGAGCCTTTTTAAGGAAGGACTTGGCCTTTCCTGAAGAAAGACATTCTTTTGCAGGTCACGAGGAAGTAAGCTCCATGTCTTAGAGGGCCTGGAAGAGGCCAACATTGAGGGAGTGCAACTGGCCTTTAGGACCAGTGTGCCAACAGTGGCTGAGGGTCAACAAAAAAACATGATTATCAGCTCTATAATCACACACACACACAAAAAACCCCTAAATCTGCTGATAACCACATGAGCTTGAAAATGGATCCTGAGAATGAAACACAGCCCAGGCAACACCTGCCTGCAGCCTGGCAACACTCTGAGATGAGGGTCCAGTGCAGCCATGCTTGGACTCTTGACCAGCAGAAAGTACAAGATCATAAACTAATGATGTTTTAAGCATCTAAGTCTGTGGATCTGTGGTCATTTGTCAGGTAGCCACAGAAAATTAGTACACTTAAATATGCATTTTCAGATTGCATCATGACATTGTAACAGATAGATTACTGGTACATTATTAAATTTTTCTATGTAAATCTCAGTCTAAATTTGTAACTCTTTGGTAATAGTTTAACAAAGTTGACACATGAAGTGCAATGCACATCTGTGATGTTTTTGCTCTATTAAATTTATGACACCCTATTTTAAAAATCATAACTCAACTGTCCATTGCTTGCAGTCTTGATGTGACTATCAGTCTATGTCCCCAGTCCTTCCCTGACCAGAGGGTTGTAACATGAAATAACAAGATTCTTTCTGAATTTGAATCTTAAAAAGATTGGCAGGAAAACAAAGAAAAAATAAATGGGATTATAGCAAACTAAAAAGTTTCTTCACAGCAAAAGAAACCACCAGCAAAATAAAAAAGGAACCTACTATATGGAAGAACATATTCTCCAATGACACATCTGATAAGGGAGTAATTTCCGAAGTATATAAACAACCTATACAACTCAACACCAAGAAGACAAAAAAATCCAAGTAAAAAATAGGCACAGGACCTAAATAGACACTTCTATAAAAAGAACATATGAATGGCCTATTGACATGAAAAAATGTACAGCATCACTAATCATCAGAGAAATGTACATTAAAACCATAATGGGATATCACCTCACACTTGTCAGAATGGCCACCATCAATAAATCAACAAATAGCAAATGCTGGCGAGAATGTGGAGAAAGGGGACCGCTTTTGCACTATTGGTTAGGAACGCAGACTGGTGCAGCTGCTGTGGGAAAGATCATGGAGTTTCCCCTCAAAAAATTATGTGTGGAACTGCCATTTGACCCAGCAATTCCACTTTTGGAAATATATCCTAAGAATTCCAAAGTCTAGTCAGAAAGAATACATGCACCTTTATGTTCACAGTAGTCTTATTTACAATAGCCAAGACCTGGAAGCAGCCCAAGTGCCCACCAGTAGATGAGTGGATAAAAAAGCTGTGGGACATTCACACAATGGGATACTATGCAATAGTAAAAAAGAAGGAACTTTTACCTTTTTCAACAGTATGAGTGGACCTGGAGACTATTATGCTAAGTAAAATAAGCCAGTCAGAGAAAGACAAATATCATATGATCTCACTCACATGTGGAATCTAATGAACAAAATAAACTGATAAAAAATTGGACCAGCGTTATGCATACATGGAACTGACTGACAGATCTCAGAGCAGGGGATGAGGGTGGGGGCAGGGCATGGGAGACTGTTCTGTGTGGTGTGGGAAATGTAGCCCAGCCCCCACTCGGAAAGGCCAGTGGAAAGTGAGGTGTGGCACACAGGACGCATGCCCACAAATAGGTTCTCCCATGGGGAATCGGGCCCGCATTATACCTAGGCTACTTTGAGACTTGCTTTTTGCTAAAACTCTCTCACCCTGAATTGAGGCAGAAAACATTTACTGCATATCTTTAAAGTAACTTCCTAAAATCTATGCTAAACCTCCAAGGATGAGTGTAACCAGTTCAACCACTTTTCCTCTTACATTTGCAAATACCCTTCTTTTTTGCTGTAATTAGCAACCCTCTCCTTTGTTTTCTGTAAAAGGTAACCACCTAAAGTGAACCTATGCATAGTAAATGAGGACCATCCTCAATATAATGTGCCCAAAAGAGCAATAAAAGCCTGTCCAGGCAAGGGACAGGGATGACCCTCTCTTTCACTGAGAGAGCAGCTGTGTCATCTTTTTCGTTCCACAGAATTTCTGTAGTTGATGTGAATTTGTCTCGTCTCATCCATAACACTGTGGACACTGTGGACACTATGGATGCCTGCAGGGACCAGTGTCTGTCTGCATCAGCAGGGGACAGAAGAGATTAGCCAAACAATGCATACAAAGACACATAGCCCATGAACACTGACTACAGTGTACTGAAGGCCAGGAGTGTGGTGGAGAAAGCTGAGCTGTGGAGGGGGCAAAGGAGAAAATGGGGTCTATCTGTAGTAATGTCAACAATGACAAAAAAAAAACAATGGCACTGAAAATCAATGGATCTGATTCATATTTATGGTGACATCCTGACAAGACTTTGTGCAGTTCCCTCCCTAACTAGATTCCCTGTGCTGTTTCAGGTCTTCTCTTAGGCCTCATTATTCAACTCTTTCTTGGATTTCAGGAGTTAAATGGGTATCCTATCTATCTATCATCATCATATATCTATCTATCCATCCACCTATCTCTTTATTATCTACTACCTGTCATCATTCCAAACACATAATCACTCCTCATTTTTTGTGGATTTCACTTTTGTGAATTTGCCTATCCTCTAAAATTTATATGCAACTCCAAAATCAACACTCCCCAAACTTCTGTCATTCACACACAAGTACAGAATGTTGAATGCTCCAAATAGCTCGACACTCCTACTTTCAGATGAGATTGAACAGGCAACCCTCCTTCTTCTTGTTTAGCTGTCATACTATAAACAAGTCTTGTTTTCACAGTCTGAGTGTCATGTTGTTGCATTTTTGTGCTTTTTGGTGATGACTAGCTGTTTAAAATGACTTTCACCATTAGTCTGAGGTGGTATCTAGTATTCCTAAACACGAGAAGGCTGTGATATGTCTTATGGAGAAGGCACGAGCTTTGTTCAGGCATGAGCTATAGTGCTACTGGCTCTGAGTTCAGTGTTAATGAATTTATTATATAGATTTTCCAGAAAAAAGAAGAAAAAAATGCTGTTCTGTATACAAGATTTCTCCACAAAGTGCTCCAGTAACATCTATCATGTGTGGTAAAACTATAGAAAAGATGGAAATTGATTAAATTTGTGGATCCATGAGATAATTAAGAATTAAGAAAAAGCAAAGTGGTCAGCACTGTGTGAGGCTGAAAGCCAAAGAAATTTATGATCACATTACCCAGAGTCAGGAAAATGTTAAACCCTTCTCAGCTAGTGCTGGCCAGCTCACACATTTCAAAAGGTGACAACTGCCTGAGAAATGCAACACTAGGCAGGCAAGACAATTAAAAATACTTGTAATACTTGTCCAGGAAAGGATCATGTGGAACAGCATGTTTTCAACAGTCAGGAGACTAGCTTGTTTTCTAAGGACACTGGTACACTGACCTGTATAAAGAAAATGGCACTTCAGTTGACAAAAAATTTAACATCACTGCCATAAGTACACAGAATGAACTCTGTATCTGCATATATATTTTACATGTATCATATATATACATATATACATGTATATGCATATATGCATGTATATACACATATATTTATATAAATATATGCCCAATTTTTACACACATACACCCACACACCAGTCTTTGTGTTGCTGGTAACTACAGAATCGTGTGAATACACTGGACCAAAGGGTGAACTTTATACTCTTAATATAGTTTTTCAAAAACAGTCTTTTAGAAATGAAGGAGGAATATTTTCCCAAACAAATAAAAGCTAAGGAAGTATATCACCAACAGATCTGCCTTACAAGCAATGCTAAGAGTTCTTCTACCTGCAAGGATACTATAAACAAGGCAAAAACACAGGAATACATAACACTTATCAGTAAAGTTAAATATGCAAAGTCAGAATCCCCTAACATTGTAATGGAGGTGGATGTTTCATCTCTAGTACAAAAGTTAAAAAATATTAAATATAACTATAACTTGTGTTCAACTTCTTATGTTAGGAAGCTGGAAGTCACCAATATATCTTAAAATAAGTAGATGCTGAACAGATTGAAAAGTCAGTAATTCTACTTGGATTCATAAAACAGGGGAGGACATAGGACAATCTGCTGCCCCAAGTTTGGAGAGACAGACAGACAAACATGAGGAGTCAGGGCTGACCAGGGCTGGGGTAGGAAAACCTGAACTGTAATTCATTAATAGTTGGAGGCTCAGTGTGAACAACTCTAAGCACTAAAACATCCAGGGGAACCAATTATGGGAGGGATACCACAAGATTCTAAGATTTACCTCCAGGAACTCAAACATTAATAGTAACTATCACTAAAAAAAAAAAAAAAACCTCAGACTTCCAGCAGTCAATTTGAGGGGGATCAATTTGAAATTCACGGAGCACTCAGTTCTTTTCTTATCTTGGAAGACTAGATAACAAAAGCCCAAACCGCTGGGGTCTGGAAGCATACCTGATCTGGGTAAGAAAAATGCCTTCAACCCTAGCCAGCTCAAGACTTAGAAGTGGGAGTAAGGAAATAACCAAATCCGTACACTCCAGCCATCCTGTGTCCCCTAGTGAGAGTAAAAAATGGACAAACATGAACTTCACATTCCAGAGATATAGGCTCACTAAAAGCCTGGGACCTGATCATAGGGCTAGTTCTATAGAACCCTCCCCTACACCTCCACACCACATTACTAAAGAGCAAAGTTTTCCTAGTACATCATGTACTCTATCAAAAAAAAAAAAAAAGTGGGGGGACTTCCACCAAACTGGAGGCATAGGTGGAAGCTCTGTGCCTTCTCACACAACCAGGTTTAAAAACAACAAAATTTTAGCAACAAAAACGCAACCAAAACACGGAAAATTGAACTACACAGAAGTCTGACAACAACAAACCCTTCAGCCAAACCAGTAAGAGGGGCAGAGCCAGCAGGAGAGCAGGGTCAGGCAGGAAAGATCCACCTGACTGACCTGGCACTCGACCCAGGTGCGCAGGCATCCGTGGGTGGATCCCAGGTGTGGAGAAGTGGGCGGACCCACTGAGGGTACAAGGCCAGTGAGGGCTGATTGCAGTCACACATTTGAGCGCAGATAAACCGGTGAAGGAGCAAGCAGTGAGACAGACAGTGCAGGCCCCAGCAGCAGAAAGTGGCAGAGGGGACCGCCACTGTCCCTCTCTGACCCCGCCCCCATATACAGCATCACAAACCAGAGACCTGGGTAGCTCTGCCCTGGTGAACAACTAAGGCTCCACTCCTCATACATAACAGGCACAAACAGATCAAAACATGGCTCAAGAACAACTCAGAGCCCCAGAGCTCATAAATATAAGCCATGAAGAAATAGCCAAACTTTCAGATGCACAGTTCAAAACAGTGGACATCAGATGCTCACAGAACTGGTTGATTTCAGTCACAAATTAGAGGAACATATGAAGGCTAAACTAATTGAAATGAAGGGAAATACACAGGAAACCAGTAGTAATGGAAAGGAAACTGAGACTCAAATCAAAGGAGTAGACCAGAATGAGGAAAAAAATGACCAAACAGAAAAGGATGAAGAAACCAGAATTCAAAAAAATGAGGAGAGGCTTAGGAACCTTCAGGACATCTTTAAATGTTCCAACATCCAAATTATAGGGGTACCAGAAGGGGAAGAGGAACAGCCAGCAGTGGAAAACTTATTTGAACAAATAATAAAGGAGAACTTCCCCAATCTGGCAAAGGAAATAGACTTCCAGGAAGCTCAGAGAGTCCCAAAGAAGTTGGACCCAAGAAGGAACACACCAAGGCACATCATAATTACATTAGCCAAGATAAGGGGACAGTCACCTACAAAGGAGTTCCCATCAGACTGTCAGCTGATTTCTCAAAAAAGATCTTGCAGGCAAGAAGGGGCTGGAAAGAAGTATTCCAAGTCATGAAAACCAAAGACCTACAACCAAGATTGCTCTATCCAGCAAAGCTTTCATTTTTGAATGGAAGGATAGATAAAGTGCTTCTCAGATAAGATCAAATTAAAGGAGTTCATCATCACCACGCCCTTATTATATGAAATGTTAAAGGGACTTATCTAAGATAAAGAATATGAACAGTGAAAGGACAGCAAACTCATAGTTATTAACAACCACAGCTAAAACAAAAGCAAACTAAGAGGACAGCTAGATCAGGAGCAGAACCATAGAAATGAAGATCTCATGGAGGGTTAGCAACAGGGGAGTGGGAGAAGGAGAAGGGGGGAGAAGGTACAGAGAATAAGTAGCATAGATGGTAGGTAGAAAATAGATAGGGGGAGGGTAAGAATAGTATGGGAGATATAGAATCCAAAGAACTTGAGACACGTGTTCATAAACTAAAGGGGGGGGGAGGGGTGTGCAGGGTGGAGGGGAATGAAGGGGGGAAATAGAACAACTGTAATGGCATAATTAATAAAATATTTTTTAAAAAAGAAGGTATGTCAAAAGCAAAAAAATAGAGACAGAGCAACCATCAGAATAAGACATGATAAGATTATTAGACCAAGAATTTAAAACAATTATGATTCATATGCTACAGTTCCTAATGAATAAAGTACACAGCACACAGAATAAATGAGCAATGTTAAATAAGGAGATGGAAATGCTAAGAAAGAACAAAAAAATGCTGGTGATACAAAACACTGTAACAGAAGTAAAGAATGCTTCTGATAGGCTTATTAGCAGACTGGATGCAGCTAAGAAATAAGTCTCTGAGCTATAGGATATATCAGTAGAATCCTAGAAAACTGAAAAGGAAAAAAGACTGAAAAAGCAAAATGGAATATCCAAGGACTGTGGGGCAACTACAAAGAGTAAAATATAATGGGAATACCAAAGGAGGAAAAGAGATAGGAAATACTTGAATCAATAAACAATAAGTACTGGGAATTTGCCCAAATTAACATCAGAAATCACGCCATAGATCTGGGAAGCACTGAGAACACCAGGCAGGATAAGTTTCAACAAAACTATGCCTCAGCATGTCATTTCCTAATTAGAGAAAATCAAAGACAAATAAAAATCCTGCAAAAGCCAGAAAGGGGAAAGAAAAACTTGTCTACAGAGGAACAAAGGTGAGACTTGCATTGGTTTCTCCTGAGAAATCATGTGTACATGAAGAGAGTGAAGTGACCTATTTAAGGAACTCAGAGAAAAGAAAAAAACCTAGAGTCCTATCCTTCGCCAAATTATCCTTCAAAACGAAAGGAGAAATAAAGACTTTCTCAAATAAAATGTGAGGAAATGTGTTGCCAATAGCCCTGCCATAGAACAATTGTTTCAAAAAGTTCTTAAAAGAAAAATGATGAAGATGGTGAACCAATAGCTATATAAGGAATGAATATTAATAAATGCAACTTACTGCATTTATTGATAAAAAATGAAAAAAGTTATTTTTATTATTCTTTATTGACCTAAAGGATAAAAGTTCTTCAGAATAAAAATAGCAAAATGTAATTAGGTATGCTTATGCATATACTATATATGCACATATACTTTTAATGACCACAATGCTAAAAATTATGGTAGAAAACCATTAGGATTATTTTGCTATTATAAAGTACTCACACTCTCCATGGAGCAGTGTGGTGTCATTTGATAGTGGACTTGGGTTAGTGGTAAAGGAATGCTGTAAACACTATGGCAACTACTACAAAAAGTTTTAGAAGACATATAATTGATACTCAAACAAAGAAGAGAAAACTGATTCATATAAGTTCCTAAATTAAAATCAAATGGGAAAAAAGTAAAAGACAAAATTAGGGGGAAAGACAAAGATAACAAGTAGAAAACAGTAACAGCCATGACAGATATTTTAAAAATTTGTCAATAACAACTTTCAATATAAATGATAAATGCATCAATTAAAAGACATATTATCAGAACTGATTAAATACATAACCAAGCTATATGTTGTCTATTAGAAACACCCCTTCAATAAAAAGACACACACAGATTAGAAATAAATGCATGGAGAAAAATATACCATCCTAACACTAATTTAAAGAAATAAGGAGTAGCTGCATTAATTTTGGAAAGAGCAGACTTCAAAGTACTGTGAATCATAAAGGATAAAGTAGAGCATTACACAGTGATAAAGGGGTTAATTCTACAGGAAGATCTAACAAATCTTAATGTACATGCACTCACAACATAGCATGAAACTACACATAGCAAAATCTGATAGATTTATATAGATAAACAAATGAATCTATTATTGCTGAGGGAACTTAAGAGTTAAACATTTTTAGCTTTAATTTATAGTTAATAGGCTTCATGATTAATGCATGTAGAAAGCTGTCGTTCCAGGAACTGGAATGCATGACTATATCTACTCTGATTCCAGGAGGAGTACAAGTAAGCCATTCTACTCCAGAGAGAAAATAACTAGGCATAGATAAAGCATCACTAGTCAGGCCCTGGCTGGTGGGGCTCAGTGGACTGAGTGCCAACCTGCAAAGCGAGGAGTCACTTGTCTGGTTCCCAATCAGGGCACATGCCTGGGTTGCAGGGCAGGTTCCTGGTTGGCAGTACATGAGAGGAAACCACACACTGATGTTTCTCTCCTTCTCTTTCCCCCTCCCTACCCCTATCTCTATAAATAAATAAATAAAGTCCTTTAAAAATTTTAAAAAAGAATCAGTAATCAGCAGATGAAGGGATGTTAGGAAGATTGCTGAACTGCAACTTTTACTGATTAAAATTTTTTCCTACATTTCAAACCCCTGATGTACTTTTTCCCTAAATTCCAAACTCCTTACCTACCCTTTTCTTCTCCTTATAAAAAAGTTGGCCTGGGATGAGATGTTCAGATGGTTTTTAGGGTACGTAGTCCATCATCTTCTGAGATCACCAGCATTTGAATAAAGCATCCATAAAGATTTAATTATCTCTGCTTCTTCGTGCTGGTAGTGACCGGCAGCACAGACACTGACTTCCAGTTTCACTAGACCAGTTGGAGACTTTGACACCCCTCATAAAGAGAGATCCAGTAGGAAGAAAATCAGTAAGGGCATAGTTGAACTCAATGATATCACTGATCGATTGACTATAATTGATATCTGTAGATACTTCATTAAACAACAGCAGAATACATATCATTCTTTTTTTTCTCATTTCATTCATTCATCTCCCCCCCCCCAGTAAAAATATTTTGCATTATAATTTCCCCTTCAGTGGAATACACCTACAGTCATTTTGTAGATATTTAGCCTCTTTGGCTGGTACAGAATTTCTTCTTGCATAAGTTTCAGTGTGCTTCATATTTGGTGCTTTTGAAGCAGTTATATAGGAAAAGAAATTCATTTAAATTTATGTCTACCATTTACTTTAAATCTTTGTGTTTAATTTTCTACATCTCTAAATTTCATGTTAATTTAAACATTCATTCTTTTCTACCCTTTTCAACTTTCTCTTTTTTTAATTTTTTAAAATATATTTTATTAATTATGCCATTACAGTTGTTCTATTTCCCCCCTTCATTCCCCTCCACCCTGCACACCCCTCTCCCACCATTTCTCCCCTTTAGTTTATGACCACGTGTCTCAAGTTCTTTAGATTCTATATCTCCCATACTATTCTTGCCCTCCCCCTTATCTATTTTCTAACCACCATCTATGCTACTTATTCTCTGTAGCTTCTTCCCCCTTCTTCTCCCACTCCCCTGTTGCTAACCCTCCATGAGATCTTCATTGGTTCTGCTCCTGATCTAGCTGTCCTCTTAGTTTGCTTTTGTTTTAGCTGTGGTTGTTAATAACTATGAGTTTGCTGTCCTTTCACTGTTCATCTTCTTTATCTTCTTTTTCTTCGGTAAGTCCCTTTAACATTTCATATAATAAGGGTTTGGTAATGATGAACTCCTTTAATTTGATCTTATTTGAGGAGCACTTTATCTGCCCTTCCATTCTAAATAAAAGCTTTGCTGGATAGATCAATCTTGGATGTAGGTCTCTGGATTTCATGACCTGGAATACTTCTTTCCAACCCCTTCTTGCCTATAAGGTCTCTTGAGAAATCCGCTGACGGTCTGATGGGAAGTCCTTTGTAGGGGACTGTCCCCTTATCTCTTGATGCTTCTAGTATTCTCTCCTTCATTTTAATCTTGGCTAATGTAATTATGATGTACCTTGGTGTGTTTCTTCTTGGGTCCAACTACTTTGGGACTCTCTGAGCTTCCTGGATTTCCTGGAAGTCTATTTCCTTTGCCAGATTGGGGAAGTTCTCTTTTATTATCTGTTCAAATAAGTTTTCCACTGGTGGCTGTTCCTCTTCCCCTCTGGTACCTCTATAATTCGGATGTTGGAACATTTAAAGAAGTCCTGAAGGTTCCTAAGCCTCTCCTTCTTTTTTTTGAATTCTTGTTTATTCATCCTTTTTTGTTTGGTCATTTTTGTCCTCCTTCTGGTCCACTCCTTTGATTTGAGTCTCAGTTTCCTTTCCATCACTATTGGTTTCTTGTGCATTTCCCTTCATTTCAATTAGTTTAGCCTTCATATGTTCCTCTAATTTGTGACTGAAATCAACCAGTTCTGTGAGCATCTGATGTCCACTGTTTTGAACTGTGCATCTGAAAGTTTGGCTATTTCTTCATGGCTTAGATTTATGGGCTCTGGGGCTCTGAGTTGTTCTTGAGCCATGTTTTGATCTGTTTGTACCTGTTATGTATGAGGAGTGGAGCCTTAGTTGTTCACCAGGGCAGAGCTACCCAGGTCTCTGGTTTGTGATGCTGTATATGGGGGCAGGGTCAGAGAGGGACAATGGCGGTTCCCTCTGCCACTTTCTGCTGCTGGGGCCTGCACTGTCTGTCTCACTGCTTGCTCCTTCACCGGTTTATCTGCGCTTGAATGTGTGACTGCAATCAGCCCTCACTGGTTCCAAGGCCTTGTGCCCTCAGTGGGTCCGCCCACTTCTCCACACCTGGGATCCACCCGCACATGCCTGCGCACCTGGGTCTCGCACCAGGTCAGTCAGGTGGATCTTTCCTGCCTGCCCCTGCTCTGCTGCTGGCTCTGCCCCTCTTACTGGTTTGGCTGAAGGGTTCGTTGTTGTCAGACTTCCATGTAGTTCAATTTTCTGTTTTTTGGCTGTGTTTTTGTTGCTAAAACTTTATTGTTTTTAAACTTGGTTGTGTGAGAAGACACAGTGCTTCCACCTATGCCTCCATCTTGGCAGAAGTCCCCAGAATACATATCATTCTTAAGCTCACATGGAACATTCACCAAGATAGACCATGTTCAGGGCCATAAAACAAACTTTAAAAATTTTAAATATAAATTTATAAAAGAATATAAATTATGAAACACCTGCTTTAGACAACTATGAAACTAAACCAGAAATCAATAACAGAAAAATTACTGGAAAATCCCTAAATACTTTAAGATTAAACAACACAATTCTGAATAAAACGTGGATCAAGGAAAAATCTCAAGAGAAATTTTAAAATATTTTAAACTAAATGAAAACTAAAACACAACTTATCAAAATTTGTGGGATACAGCAAAAGTGGTACTTACAGGGAAATTCATAACAATAAATGCATACATTAGGAAAAAAGATATCTAAAATGAATCATTTAAATTTCCAACTTAGAAAGCTAGAAAATTTAGAGAAAGTCAATCCAACTTACATAAAGACGAGATAATAATTATAGTAAATATTGATGAAATTGAAAATAGGAAAGCAATAGGGGAAATCAATGAAAACCAAGGCTTGTTCTTTGAAAAGATCAATAGAATTGGTAAGTCAGTAACCAGGCTAGGTAAAATAAATAAATGAAAGAAGGGGTACACAAATTATTTAGATATAAAATAGGAAATGTTTTATAACTAAATCTACAAATCCCATGTACAGTAAAAGGACAATAAAGAAATACTCTAAATAAGTCTGTGCTTATAAATTTGACATCTCAGATGCCTTGAACAGATTTTTTTTGTGAGATACATGTCAAAACTCATACAAGAGAAACTTGATAATTTAAATAGACATATATTAATTAAAGAAAGATACTTAATAATTAAAAACCTTCCAAGACTCAAAGGACCATTCCCAGAGAGACTCACCAGTAGAGGCCCCTAAACATTTAAGAAAAAAGTATGCCAATTTTCTATAATGTCTTTCAGAGGTTAGAAGCAGGAGGAATACAGTCTCCACTAATCACTCACTTGAGTCTGTTCTGATATTCATTCCATTTGAGGAATTTTATTTAACAAATTTTACACATCCAAAGTTTCTTATTGGCTTTTTTCCTGTGTACTAAATCTTCTCTTCACCATTTTGAGAATAGTAATCTATCCTACAGTCTTGTTCTTTGTCCTCAAGTCATACAATTTCATTAGGTGTTAGTTCTATTCCTTGAGACCCACACCCCCCCTTTCCATAAGATTGTCTTTCTTACATGACTGGAAGGTTTTCCTTGTGTGCTCATTCTACTATGCATACTGGTGAGGGGCAGGACGATGTAGGAGGAACTTATTAAAGAACTAATCTGGTCACAGGGTTTCCACTTTCCTCCTGGGTGTCTCCAACTACTGAAGGACTTACCATGCCTCTCTGGACCATATCCCAAATCTCACTGTGACTACCTGACCATAAAGACCTCTACTTGGCTTTTAGCTGGGGGGATGGAGTAGAGAGTTCCATGCTTTCTGGGGCGGGCCTACCCCAGGACTCTTGATTCTTATCTGTTGACTCATAGTCCTTCATCTATAACACAGGCATCTCATCTAGGCTTGAAATACCTCCTCCTCTCTCTCTACCCATTCTCCTCCCACCCCGTGGTCCATATCAACCCCCACATCATGAGTTCTTTGTATATTGCTTTTGATTTAATCTGATTTGATTGTCTGCCATCTTTCAGTGATTGATTTCTGGTCCACTTATAAAATGGCTTTTCTGTTTTTAATTACATTATGCATTTAAAAAATGCTGTTAAAAGTGGGAGTGCAACAAATGAAAAAGCTTCTGCACAGCACAGGAAACCATCAACAAAAAAGAAAAGGCAAACTACCAAATGGGAGAAAGTATCTGCAAATTATATATATGATAAAGGTTTAATATTCAAAAGATATAAAGAACTCATACAACTCAATGGCAAAAAACCCTGATTTTTAAAATTGGGCAGAGATTGGAAGACATTTTTCCAAAGAACATGAGATGTTACCTCACAACAGTTAAATGGCTATTATTAAAGAATGGCTAACATTAAAAAGAAAAAATGTGAGAAATAACCAGGGTTGGTAAAGATGTGGAGAAAGGAACCTTTGTGCACTGCTGTTGGGACTGTAACTTGGTACAGCCACTGTGGAAAATATATGAAGTTTCCTTAAGAAATTAAAAATCTAAAGAGAGAAGATGGCGGCTGGTAAGAGGGAGAAGATTCCACTTCCCCCTACAAAAGAGAGAAAAACCTGGCTGATCTTTGGAGGAATACAGCAGACAGCCAACAGTACCACAGCATATATGAATAGGACATCAAAATTCATAGCAGACACTGAAAAACCAGATGTCTTTTTTTTTAATACCCACAAATAACACAAAAAACCTGGAACTGTGAAAAGACCAGAGCTGGACCCAGAGGAGGCATCCCAACAGCTGAGACAGAGAGACAAATTTTACTCTGCTATTACAGAGAACCTGCAATATATTGCATATTTGTACTATTATTTTTTCATTACGCTTACATCTTTTATTTGAATAATATTTTTGTATTCCTCTTCTTTCTGTTTAGTCTTCTTTGCTTGGCTGGTTACATTGTATCATCTGACAGGTTTCCCCTGTTCTGTCCTTTACTTCACCTGTGTTCCATTAGCACAATGCTGAAGGTCTGATACTCCCTATTCTTGGTATCTAGATCTCATAGATTCTGTCATACGATTGTTGCTCTAATATTATTGTAAATAATAGCTGTTCCATGCTATTGTTAATACTACACAACATACCTTAGCCCACTTCCCAGTTTCCTGAACTACAATACTGTAGTGGTTAACTCTATTCTCTCACACACTACACCTATTTACTACCCTTTATTCTCACCTTACCTTAGAATCTGACCTCCAACAACATCACTACTTTCTAGATCCAACTCACAATCCCCCCCCAACAAGAGTCTTATCTTTCCATACTTTCTAAAAAGTGACTAGTTGGATGGAATATCACAGTTAACACTATAAATAGCCAAAGAATCTCCTATCTCTTCTCTATTGGCTGCCACTGAAAATAGCATAGAATACTTTCTTGCTGTCTTAAACCATTTTGCCTTACCCCTCCAACTGATCACAAAAAAGAGTAGGTGGAAGAGGTGAACAACAGGATACCCAAAGGAGACTGCACCACTGAATCTCACAGGTATTCTACCACAGACGTTCACACCATAAACCTAGGGAATCAGAACAGATCAATTTAAGAAGATGAGGCTAACAAAAAGAATCTCACAAACAATGGGAATATAAAGAACCAATCCCCAAAAGAAAGAAAAGGAGAAAGCCTCAGAAATAATGCTAAATGAAATAGAGGCAACTCAACTATCAGATATTGAGTTCAAAGCAATGGTTATTAGGAAGCTCCATGAGCTCATAAAGAATTATCAGAAACTACAGGGAAATTACAAAGAACTCTCTGCAAACTACATCAACACGAAAAAGGAAATAGAAACTATCAACAAGGGCCAAGAAAAAATGAAGAATACAATATGTGAACTGAAGAACACAGTAGAAGCAATAAAAAGCAGGATAGGTAAAGCAGAAGATCAGATCAGTGAGCTGAAGGACAAAGTAGAAAAAAGCTTCCAGAAAGAGCAAAAAAAGGAAAAGAGGCTCAGAAAGAATGAAGAGGGATTAAGAGAAATACAAGACAATATGAAACAGAACAATATTCAAATAATAGGCATAACAGAAGAAGAGCAAGGGATAGAAAACCTATTTGAAAAAGTAATGATTAAAAATGTCCCTAATTTGATGAAAAAAATGTCACACAAATCCAGGAAACACAGTGAGTCCCAATCAAGAGGAACCCAAAGAGGCCCACTTCAAGATACATCATCATTCAAATGGCAAAATTCCAAGACAAAGAGAGAATCTTAGAGACAGCAAAGGAGAAGAAGGAAATAACATACAAGGGAGCCCTGATAAGGTTAGCGACTGACTTCTCAATGGAAACACTCCAAGCAAGAAGAGAATGGCAAGAAATATTCCAAGTAATGAGAACCAGAGGCCTACAACCAAGGCTACTTTACCCAGCAAGGCTCTCAATCAAAACAGAAGGCCAAATAAAAGCTTCCAAGACAAAAGAAGTCTAAAAGAATATGCCTCCACCAAATCAGTCCTACAAGAAATATATATGCACCCAATGTAGGAGCACCCAAATGCATAAAGAAAATCTTAGAGGACTTCAAGCAAGATATTGACAGCAACAGAATTATAGTAGTGGATTTTAACACCCCACTGTCAAAAATGGACAGATCTTCCAAACAAAATAACAACAAAGATATTATGGAATTAAACAAAAGCCTAGATGAAGTGGACTTAACTGATATATAGAGAGCCCTTCATCCCCCCCAAATAATTACATATTCTTCTCAAATGCACATGAACATTTTCAAAGATAGAACACAGAATAGAACACAAAACAAGTCTCAACAAATTCAAGAAAATTGAAATTATACCAAGTATCTTCTCTGACCACAAGGGACTGAAACTAGAAACCAACCCCAAGGGAACAAACCCAAAACGCTCAAAATCATGGAGATTAAATAGCATGCTATTAAATAATAAATGGGTCAAGAATGAAATTAGAGAAGAAATCAAAAAATTTCTGGAAACAGGAGAGAAAGGAAGATGGCGATGGAGTAGGATGGAGGGGATTCTAGTTCCCGTACTCCTGGGTGAAAATCCTGGCAGATCTATAGAGAAGCAGCACACTAATCCATTGGTTATCCAGCATTTGTGCAACTAAAAGAACAGAGAATGTGACGGATGCTGAAACACCAGAAAGCGGCAGGTCAGTGGGGTCTCGGGGACTGGAGTAAAGAAAAACAGTGGCAGGGGCCGGCGCCCCCGGCCAGGGGGCCAGAGATCTCGGTCTGAGATCAACACCAGAGGTGTTTGCCACAGGAGCCTGGGCACCCAGCGGCCCCAGTGGCCACCAGCACAGGCCAGCAGCTCTCCCGCTCCCCGTATAAGCAAAACTGGACAACACTGGGCAGAGACCTGTCTGCTTGCCTGCTTGCATTGTCAGGGAGGGTTACAAAGACACAGGGCCCTCTTCAACTGCAGACTCTGTGATCGCAAGCCTGGGAGAATTGAGAAACACATTGGCCTCACTGGTCTGGTTGGGGAGTGAGCTGGACTGAGAGGCAGGCTGTCTGGAGAGTTCTGTTTTTTTTTAAAGTGGACTGAGGTATTCTCCTGCCAGGGCAGCTTGGCTTGCTTCCCACCTGGCCTTGCAGCGAGCCAGGGGGAAAGCAGAGGCCTCTGAGCCACCGCCACAGGACTGGGAAGTGCCCTGCCGGTTTTTTGGGTCCCAGACGGGCCCAACAGGCACACATGCAGGTGAGGAGGCTTCTGGGTTCCCGCAACAGGGCTGGGAGGCACCTTGCTGGTTTCTTGGATCTCAGACAGCGTGGTGGGAGCAACCAGGTGCAGAAGCCTCTGAGTCCCCGACACAGGACTGGGAAGGACCCTACCAGAACCCGTGGGTCCGAAGCAGCTTGGCAAGTGTGCAGGTGCCCACACCCCAATCTCATAGCCTGGCTGGTGCGTGCATTTGTGCCAGCATCCCAGCCCACTGAGAGATCCTGCTGCAACCAGAAAAACCAGTCTGGACAGTTTGAAACCAACAAGAGAAGGGTTTCTCTGTTGTTGTTGTTATTGTTCTGTCTGTTTGTTGTTGTTGTTGTTTGTTTGTTTGTTTTTGGGGGGTTCCCCCCTTTTTTTAGTAACTTTTTTGTGCATTTGTTTAGTAATCTTATATATTTTTTAATTTCATTACTGCTTTATCTTTCTATACTTTGTTCCTCTCCTTTCTTTTTCCTGTTTTAGTCCTTCTTCCTTTCCTCTTAAACTCATCGCTTCCGCCTCCCTTCTCCTGCCTTTTGGTTTGTTTGTTTGTTGCTTTGTTTTCTTTTACCCACAAGAGACACAAACAACTAGGAACTGTGAAAGGTCCAGAATGGGACGCAAAGAGGGGGCATCTCAACTAGAGACAGAGACAAATTTCACTTTCCTATAGCAGAGAAGCCACGAGGTGTTGCATATTTTTTTCATTGTTCTCACTTCTTTTATATTTTAATAGTATCTCTGTATTTGTCCTTTTTCTGTATAGGCTTCTCAGTCTTGAGTAGTTATATTGTATTATTAGACAGGCTCCCCCTGTTCTTTCCTCCACAGCGCTTTGCTAATCCTCTATACTCCAAGCCACTTGTTTTCCTTTAGCACACTACCTAAAGCTCTATACCCCCTACTCAGACAGATCACACAGGAGTGCTGCTCTAATATTAGTGTAAATAATAGCTGATCTATACAACAGTAAATACTTCACAATACATCTCCCGGATCTTAGCCCATTGTACAGGTCCCTGAATTCTATTACTGTAGTGATTAACTCTATTTACTCACACACTACACCTATTTACTTTTCCTTACACTCACTTTACCTTAAAATCTGACCATCTGAAACCTCACTGCTTTCTAGTTCCAACTAACAAGCCTTCCCTCCCCAATAAGAGGCTTATCTTTTGTCCATCCTTTCATAAAAGTGGCAAGTTGGGTTGAAGAATATGGTTAACACTATATATAGCCTAAAGATCGTCTATCTCCTCTCTACTGGCTGTGACTGTAACTATCATAAAAAATTCTTCTGCTGCCATAAACCATTTTGCCTCCACCTCCAACTGATTACACATACATGATAAAAGGAGTAGGCGGAAATGGAGAACATCAAGATACCTGAAGGAGTCTGCACCACTAAAATTCACAGGTATTATACCACAGAGGTTCACAACATAAACCCAGGGAGTCAGAACAGATGAATTTTAGAAGCTGAGGCTAACAAGAGTCTTACAAACAATGGGAAGACAAAGAAACAATCCCCAAATGAAAGAAAAAGAAGAGGCTTCAGAAAGAATGTTAGATGAAATAGAGGCTAATCAACTATCAGATAGCGAATTCAAAGCACTGTAACCAGTGCTTTCTCATGAAGTCCAAAGAGCTCACAATGAGCTACCAAAAACTCCAGGGAAGCTACAATGATCTCACTGCAATCTATATCAACATGAAAAAAGAAATAGAAACTATCAGCAAGGGGCAAGAGGAAATGAAGAATACAATTTGCAAATTGAAGAACACAGTAGAAAGTTTCAAGGGTAGAATTGATGAGGCAGAGGATAGAATTAGTGAGTTGGAGGACAAAGTAGAAAGCATCTCACAGAAAGAGCAAGAAAATGAAAAGAGGCTCAGAAAGAATGAAGAGGGATTAAGAGAAATGCAAGACAATATGAAACGTAATAATATCCGAATAATAGAAATATCAAAAGGAGAAGAAGAAGAACAAGGGATAGAAAACGTATTTGAAAGAGTAATGAGAGAAAATTTCCCTAATTTGATGCGAGAAAAAGTCACACAAATCCAGGAATCACAGAGAGTCCCAATCAAGAGGAACCCAAGGAGGCCCACTTCAAGACACATCATCATCAAAATGGCAAAATTCCAAGACAAAGAGAGAATCTTAAAGGCAGCAAAGGAGAAAAAAGAAGTAACATACGAAGAAGCCCCAATAAGGTTATCAATGGACTTCTCAATGGAAACACTCCAAGCAAGAAGAGAATGGCAAGAAATATTCCAAGTAATGAGAACCAGAGGCCTACAACCAAGGCTACTTTACCCAGCAAGGCTCTCAATCAAAACAGAAGGCCAAATAAAAGCTTCCAAGACAAAAGAAGTCTAAAAGAATATGCCTCCACCAAATCAGTCCTACAAGAAATACTAAAAGGACTGCTTTAAGGAAACGAAGGAAAAGTGAGAGACAGAGAGGAACACAGGTACAAAAATGGCAACGAATAAGTACCTATCAATAATAACCTTAAACGTAAATGGATTAAATGCCCCAATCAAAAGACACAGAATAGCTGAATGGATAAGAAAGCATGACCCTCACATATGCTGCCTACAAAAGACACACCTCAAGACAAAAGACCATCACAGACTACAAGTGAAAGGCTGGAAATAAATTTACCAAGCAAACGGACAAGAAAAAAAAGCTGGGGTAGCAATTCTCATATCAGACAAAATAGACTTCAAAAAGAGGGCCATAAAGAGAGACCCAGAAGGTCACTTTATAATACTCAAGGGAAGAATCCACCAAGAAGACATTAACATTGTAAATATATATGCACCAAACATAGGAGCACCCAAACACATAAAGAAAAATCTTAGAGGACTTCAAGAAAGATATTGATATCAACACAATTATAGTAGGGGATTTTAACACCCCTCTATCAAAAATGGACAGATCTTCCAAACAGAATATCAACAAAGATATTGTGGCATTAAACAACACCCTAGATGAAATGGACTTAACTGATATACATAGAGCCCTTCATCCCAAAGAAGCTAAATACACATTCTTTTCAAATGCACATGGAAGATTTTCAAAAATAGACCACATGATAGGACACAAAATGAGCCTCAACAAATTCAAGAAAATGGAAATCATACCAAGCATTTTCTCTGACCACAAGGGACTAAAATTGGAAACCAACCCCAGAGGAAAAAACCCAAAGCACGCAAAATTATGGAGACTGAATGGTATGTTATTAAACAATGAATGGGTCAAGAATGAAATTAGGGAAGAAATCAAAACATTTCTGGAAACAAATGAAAACGAACTCACAACAACCCAAAAGCTATGGGACACAGCGAAGGCAGTCCTGACAGGGAAGTTTATAGCAATACAGGCCTACCTAGAGAAGATAGAAACATTTCAAACAAACAACCTAACCCTATGCCTGCAAGAACTCGAGGAACAACAACAAAGACAGCCCAGAGCAAGCAGAAGGAAGGAAATAACCAAGATCAGAGAATAACTTAATGACACAGAGACTAAAAGCAGAATCCTAAGGATCAATGAATCCAGAAGTTGGTTCTTTGAAAAGATAAACAAAATAGACAAGCCATTAAGTAGGCTCATCAAGAAAAGAAGAGAGAGGACACAAATAAACACAATCAGAAATGAAAGAGGAGAGATTCCACAGAAATAGAAGGGATTGTAAGAAATTACTATGAAGAACTGTATGCCAAGAAATTTGAAAACCTAGGGGAAATGGACACATTTCTAGAAAAATATAATCTTCCAAAACTTAATGAAAAAGAAACAGAAAATCTGAACACACCAATAACAGCAAAAGAAATTGAAGCCGTAATCGAAAAACTCCCATCTCACAAAAGCCCTGGACCAGATGGTTTCACAGGAGAATTCTACAAAGCATTTAAGGAAGAGCTAACCCCTATTCTCCACAGACTATTCCAAAAAATCCAAAAGGATGGAAAACTCCCAAATTCTTTTTATGAAGCCAGCATCATCCTAATTCCAAAAGCAGATAGAAACACAACAAAGAAAGAGAACTTCAGGCCAATATCACTGATGAACATAGATGCTAAAATTCTCAACAAAATATTGGCAAATCGCATCCAACAATACATTAAGAAGATCATACACCATGACCAAGTGGGATTCATCCCAGGGATGCAAGGATGGTTCAACATTCACAAATCAGTAAATGTAATACATCACATAAACAAAAGCAAAGACAAGAACCACATGATCGTATCAATAGATGCAGAAAAAGCTTTCGATAAGGTGCAACACCCACTTATGATAAAAACGCTCAGCAAAGTGGGAATAGAGGGAACATTCCTCAATATAATAAAGGCCATATATGAGAGACCTACAGCCAATATCATACTCAATGGGCAAAAATTAAAAGCTTTTCCACTAAGATCAAGAACAAGACAAAAATGTCCACTTTCACCACTTCTATTCAATATAGTTTTGGAAGTTTTGGCCACAGTGATCAGGCAAGGAAAGGAAATAAAAGGCATCCAAATAGGAAAGGAGGAAGCAAAACTGTCACTGTTTGCAGACAACATGATAGTGTACATGGAAAATTCTATAGACTCTACCCAAAAACTGCTCAAACTAATTAATGAATTTGGCAAAAACAGTAGGATACAAAGTCAATATCCAGAAATCAAAGGCATTTTTGTATACTAACAATGAATCAGCAGAAGCAGAAATCAAGAAAAAAATCCCATTCGATATAGCAAAAAGAAAAATAAAATATCTGGGAATAAACCTAACCAAAAAGGTAAAAGACCTGTATGCAGAAAACTACACAGCACTGAAGAAATCAGGGAAGACACAAACAAATGGAAACATATACCTTGTTCATAGATTGGAAGAATTAACATCATCAAAATGTCCATACTACCCAAAGCGATTTACAGATTCAATGCAATACCTATTAAAGTACCAATGGCATATTTCACAGACATAGAACAAACACTTCAAAAATTATATGGAACCATAAATGACCCTGAATAGCAGCTGTACTTTTGAGAAAGAAGAACAAAGTAGGAGGGATCACAATACCTGATATCAAACTGTATTACAAGGCCAGTGTAATCAAAACAGCCTGGTACTGGCATAAAAACAGGCACATAGACCAATGAAACAGAACAGAGAGCCCAGAAATCAACCCAACTCTCTACAGTCAATTAATATTCGACAAAGGGGGCAGTAACATAAAATGGAGTAAAAATAGCCTCTTCAACAAATGGTGTTGGGAGAACTTGACAGCTACGTGCAAAAAAATGAAACTTGAGCACAAACTTACACCATACACTAAAATAAATTCAGGGTAGGTAAAAGACTTAAATATTAGCCGTGACACCATTAAAGTCCTAGAGGAGAACATCGGCAAGAAAATCTCAGATATTTCATGCAGCAACATTTTTACCGATATGTCCCCTAGAGCAAGGAATATAAAGGAAAGAATAAACAAATGGGATCTCATCAAAATAAAAAGCTTCTGCATGGCTAAAGAAAACAGTATTAAATTAAAAAGACAACCAACTGTATGAGAAAACATATTTGCCAATGATACCTCAGACAAAGTTTTAATCTCCAAAATATACAAAGAACTTACACGACTCCACTCTAAGAAGACATCTAACCCAATTAAAAAATGGGCAAAGGACTTGAACAGACACTTCTCCAAGGAGGACATACAGAATATCCAGAGACACATGAAGAGATGCTCAATATTGTTAGCTATCAGAGAGATGCAAATTAAAACCACAATGAGATATTACCACTTTACACTGGTCAGGATGGCTATCATAAACAAAGCAACAAACAACAAATGTTGGAGAGGTTGTGGGGAAAAGGGGTCCTTAGTTCACTGTTGGTGGGATTGCAGACTGGTACAACCATTATGGAAAACAGTATGGAATTTTCTCAGAAAAATAAAAATCGACCTGCTTTTGACCCAGCAATTCCACTGCTAGGATTATATCCTAAGAATCCTAAAACATCAATTTCAAAGAACCTATCCACCACAATGTTCATAGCAACACAATTTACAATAGCCAAGAGTTGGAAGTAACCTAGGTGCCAGTCAGTAAATGAATGGATCAAAAAATTGTGGTACATATTCACAATGGAATTCTATGCAGCAGAGAGAAAGAAGGAGCTACTACCCTTTGCAACAACATGGATGGAACTGGAAAGCATTATGCTGAGTGAAATAGGCCAGGCATTGAAAGACAAATACCATATGATCTCACCTTTGACAGGAACCTAAACAACAAAACAAACAAACAAGAAAAATATGACCAAAGACACTGAAATACAGAACAGGCTGACAGGGACCAGAGGGGAGAGGGGAGAGAATTTCAGGGGAAAAGAGGAAGGATTCACAGGAACAAGTATAAAGGACACATGGACAAAAACTAAGGGGGTGGAAATGGGAGGGAGGTGGGGAGCACTGTGGGGGGTGGGCTGGGATGGGAGTATAAGGCAGAAAACTGTACTTGAACAGTAATTAAATAAATTTTAAAAAAGAAAACAATCAAACAAGCAAAATATAACCAAAGACACTGAAATAGAGAACAGGCTGACAGTGTCCAGAGGGGAGAAGGGAGGGAATTTCAGGGGAAAAGGGGAAGGGCTTACAGGAACAAGTATACAGGACACATGGACAAAAACTAGGGGGGTATAAATGGGGGGGGGAGGAGGGCTGGGTGGGTGGGCTGGGATGGGAGTAAAAGACAGAACACTGTTCTTGAACAACAATTAAAATAAAAAAAATAAAAGTAAAAAAAGAAATAAAAATTGAACTACCATATGATTTAATAATTCTTCTTTTGGGTATTTATTCTAAGAAAATGAAAACACTAACTTTAAAAGATATATGCAAACCCATGCTCATTACAGCATTATTAACAAGAGACAAGACATGGAAGCAACTAAGTGTCTACTGATGAATGAATGGGTAAAGACTTATGACTCTCTCTCTCTCTCTCTCTCACACACACACACACACACAGAGTTGAATACTGTTTATTCATAAAAAAAAGAAAAATCATGCCATTTTCAACAACATGAATGGACCTTGAGGGCATTATTCTAAGTGAAGTAAGTCAGACAGAAAAAGGCAGTCAAGTGTATCATATCACTTATATACGTAATCTAAACACAAACAAAAATAAAAAAATTGAGCTCATGGATATAGAGAATATGATTAGTTGTTACCAGATGTGGGGAGAAGAGGAGAGTATGAAAGGGGATAAAATGTAAAAATTCCCTGTTATAAAATAAATGTAATAGAGGTATAATATACAATATGAGAACTATTGCTAACAGTACATTATTGTGTATTTGAAAGTTGCTAAGAGGATCAATCTTAAAAGTTTCCATTCCAAGGGGGAAAAATTGTAACTATGTATAGTAGTGGATATCTACTAGACTTATTGTAGTGACCATTTTACAATATATACAAACATCAAATTATTATGTTTTACACCTGAAACTAATATAAGGTTACATGCTAATTACACTTAAGTACAAAAATAGGCTGTGGAGCATTCAATCAGTTGTCTAGAGTATGTACTTAGTCAAGCATCTTAAGTTAATCCTGAAACAACTCCCTAAGTTTAAAACCATGGGAAGAAATCACCAATAAAATCAGCCTTAGACTTGACTTTTAAAAAATACATGAAACTGCTCTGCATAAAAACATGAATATAAAGGAAGCAATCCAAGGACAATAAATAGAACAAAAAATTTATACAAACCTGTAAGAAAAATGTTGAAGTTCCAATAGATAAGTAGAAATGTGTATAAACTGGGAATATAAATTACAAAAATAGAAATGAATAAAAATAAAAATAGAACCTCAGTAGTAAATATAAATTTAAAACTCAGACACTGTTTTACATTTGCCAAATTCATAATAAATACATTTTAATGAGAATATTTAATGCTAGCAAGGATGTTGTGAAATAAACATTACCATACAAGGCGGGATGCAAATAAACCAAAATTTATTTATAAAAATATTTGTACTTATTTTTACATGTGTAATCTTCAGTCACCTTCAAAGTACTCTTTATTGGATAGAGCACACCTTGGAGACTTTTTTCCACTGCTCAGAACAGTTTTTGAGTTTGTCAATTTTGATGTCTGTTAGTACTTGTCCAATTTTTTGTTTTATCTCTTCCCACACTGGCCAAACATTTCCCTTTGTGAACTTTATCTGGGAAAACAAAAGAAAGTCCTTCGGGGCAATATTAGGTGAATAGGATTAGTGGTGCATGGGAGTCATGCCATTTTTTTGGTCAAAAACTGCTAAACAGTCAGCACAGTGTGGGCAGGTGTGCTGGTAAATCATCCATCATGAAATGGGCAAATGCACTGAAAGAGTCTTCAAAAAAATTCACTGAATCTGAATGGAACCTCTCACAACACCACCAGCTGGTACACTGATACAGATGGGTTCCTAGAACACTCACCTAGTGGGAGAAGCTTGTACAGGCCCATCCTCCAGAAGATAATTTCATTTTGGGGGGGTCCCTACTTGTACACTGCTAGTGATTATTGGAATGATCTATTTGCCAATGCTTTTGAAATACCTTTAAGTTTTAACCACTTGATCTAGATGTGTGACTATTTCTTTAAAATACATTTAAATAAGGATGCTATTTTATACCAGACTATAAAGGAATAAAAGAGAGTGTAATGTTAGAAAAACAGTTAAATTGTATGGTAG
Organism: Artibeus jamaicensis; assembly: GCF_021234435.1. NCBI lineage: Eukaryota > Metazoa > Chordata > Mammalia > Chiroptera > Phyllostomidae > Artibeus > Artibeus jamaicensis. The sequence goes on from NW_026521859.1 coordinate 1,278,213, forward strand.
TTCAAGCACACTATAGACTATCAGGTAAGCATTAAAATGGACATTTATGAAGACATTTTTATGGGGACATGCTAGCGGGGGTCTGGGTGAAAGAAGGTGAAGGGATTAGTCAAAGGACACATATGCATAACCCACACACTGCAGTGTGGTGATGGGCAAGGGAAGAGGGGGCGGAGGGGTGGGAGGAGGCGGGCCAAGAGGAGAGTAAGGAGACATCTGTGTTAGTGTCAGCAATAAAAATAAAGGGGAAAATAAAGGGCAGCAAACTATGTATACAGTTTATTCTCAACCTAAAAATATACATGTGAATAAACCAGAAACTAAAAGGAAATATGTAGAAATATCAAAAATTGTATGTAATTAGTGGATTCACTTTCAATTTTAACTTTTGGGGGTATTTCCCAAGGCATCTGTAATAAGAAAGTAATCCTTTGATGGACTGTGACAGCAATAATTAATCGCCCAGCAAATACTTTATTTTTCATAATCCTTCCCTTTTATTTCATGTCTGACAAGTTTTCCTCAGTCTGCTAGCTATCTAGGGCTGCCTGAATCAAGCACCAATAACCTGGAGGCTTAAAAGAACAGAAATGTTTTGTATCACAGTCCCAGAGGCTAGAAGTCCAAACCAGGGTATTAGCAGATCTATGATGCTCTTGAAGCCTGCAGGGGAGAATCCTCTTCCCTGTCCTGACATCTGGCGGGGTCCAGCAACTCTTGGTGCCCCCTGGCCTATGCCAGAACTCCAGTCTCTGCAACCACCTCCGTGTGGCTTTCTCCCCGTGTCCTCCTCACCTCCTCTTGCTTCCGTGAACGCCGGTCTCTGTGTGAAATTTCTCCTTCTCATGACACTGGTCGCATTGGATTAGAGCTCACCCTGATGAATTCATTTTAACTTATCTCTGTAAGGACTCTGGTCTCAAACAACGGCACATCCTAAAACATATGTTAGGACTTCAACAAATGTCCTTTCCAGAAGGGACAAAATTCAACTCATAATACTGCTGCTGGTCAAGGTGCCTTGACCATGCTGCTATGGTGCCTTGCCTATTCTTGTCTTCAAGGAGATGATTTCTGAACTCTGAAAATCCCTCTTAATCCTCTCAGTGATCAGTACATGCTGCATGAGGATGCCATTGATGAGCAGCTTCTTCTCCATTACTTGGCAATTTCTTTATGGGAAAAGGCTGGGTTTAGGGAGGGGTTAATGCCCAGCAATGGCTTATGGGACCAGACACTAGCAACAGACAGGAAGATATTTCCAGCACCTCAGTAACCATATCATATAGGAAAAGTGATAAATGACCTCACCTAAAGCAGGGGGCACAGAATCGAGAAACTGTCATCACCCTGGCTCACTGGGGATAACTAAGGCAGAAAAGATTCAGGATTACTGAAGACAGGCAGAAATGCCATGCTACATGATATGCTTAGTGGCCCTTTAAATTGCTTCCTTAATGTAATACTGTGATATTTTCCTTAGAGAAACTTCTCTTGAAAGCAGTGGTAACTGTTTCACAGCAGAAAATTATACACAAAACTAAAGCCAGTTTCCTTGCTTTTTTTCCCCAAAGTCCTCATTCAAAATATAAATTAAGGTGATCTTCGTAATTCTGAGTAAAATACGTGAAGGTACCAATTAAGTACTCAAATGATGCTAAGGGTTACTTATTCATCAAATGGGTTATGCATCCAGTCCTCAAAGTAAATCTTGTTTTACTTAATTTTGAAGACAGTTGGGGAAAATCTGGAAACAGTTAATATTTTTGGCTCCCCTAGTCCCTATTCTTTGGGCAGTCCATATAAAGGATAATAGTGTTCTGGTATGCCTGATGAATTGTATTCAGGGGAGATTTTTTATTTTAAAGTGACTTTGAGTCCAGTGTCAGCATATATTATTTAGATCTATATATTAAATTACATAATGATTTATTCGACTTCGTTCCCACATTGAAGTTGTACAGGCTGCATGATGTTACGTCCAAAGGCAGACTTGCAGAACTGATTCCAGAGACAGCCCTTCTGCAGAATCAGCCCTAAGCCATTATCTCAGTGCGATTCTGTGGCACCACACTGGGAAAAAATGTCATTTTTTTTTTAGCAACAGTAATTTCTTTGGTCCTGTCCATTTAGGCTCACTACAGCAGAACAAGTGACTTTGACAAAGTAAAGATTACCCAAAGCCGCACCCAAATTACAGACATGTGCCCCGCCTCTGGGAAGCTGGGTCACCCAAAGAGGGGGCTTCTGTTAGAAATTCCCTCTATTCAAAGTGAAGGACTATTCCATGATGCAAGACCACTGTATTAGAACATTTTCTTCTGGTTGTTAGTCTGAGTGAAATGAAGATTTATAACAAAAAATATTTAGATATAAGTAAAATTCAAACAAAATGTATCTCAAATAGATGGTCTCTGAAATTTATACACAGGCAGTTATTAAGGGTATAAGGCAAATATCAGTTCTGCATTTTTCAAAGACATTGTTTTGTTTGTTTTTCTTCCCTGATCCATATATACCTCAGTCTATAATACCAAATCCAGAGAAATGCTACAAAATTGCAAACACATGACATGCAGGCCTAAGTTTATCATACCACCTAAGGGGTTTGTTGGCAAATTAGCCGGGCATCTGCTGATCTATAGGCCCAGCTTTCTCCAAAATTATTTTTCTGGTATACATTACTCCCCACATCTTGGATTTCTCAGTGCTTGATCATTATCGGGAAATTTCAGAATGCAGAATTTCATTTTATTTTTATCAAAGAGAAAATCTCCCTAAAAGTTGTTGGCAGTTTCTTTCTTGGGATAGAAATATCAAATCCTAAATTTTTCTAAGTTTCACCAGAATTCACTCTCCAGTTATGACTGCAAAATAAAGTAAATTACTATGTATCTTTTGTCTCGGTAAAGACCTGTGGCTCAGGTGTGGTATTGCTTGAGATTCATGAACCACCACAGAGGTTGGGGCCCCACCTGCCAAGCCATTTACTCAGCAAGCGTGGGAGAGCCAGGACGAGGGGCTGCAGACGTGAATAAAAGAGCTGGCTCTAAGAACTGAGCCAAACCCTAGAGCCAGAAGTATTTCTTCTTAGAGCCCTGGTTATTTGAATAGAGAAATAAATATAATTTGTTTTCTACTGCAGCGCATACCAGTTACATTTAAAATAATAGTATTTCCTTGCATTTTTGTAGATGACTCCTGTATAGTAGTTTTATTTCTTCAAACAGATTATTATACTCCTGAGAATAAGAATCATACTTTCCAAATGTTCTTGCATTCTATGATAGTGTTGTTCATTGCAGTAATCTAAGTATATTAAACACCTGATATGTGTTTTTTGACTAAATGATATTTTATCTTTATATAACTTGATGGTTCATGATGTGCTCTCTCTCTCTCATACACACACACAAACTATTTAACAGCTTGGCAGAGAGTCCGATGTGTCAAAAAATTGTCTCTGTGAAACTTCAGGAAATAAGAAATTAGTTCATGGGTAAAGCCTCATAGCTAATAATTAGGAGGACCAAATTCAAAGCTTACAAAAATCTACATATATTACTATTCCAGTGACTACCATTGGTGGCGATCTGATAGCCCTTGAGCCAAATTTCAGGCACAGATTTCTTTTGCCCATTTTGATTCACCACCAGAGGAAACACTTTTTCTCCAGTGGACCACATCACTCACCACTGGAGGCTGAGCAACACCTGGTGCCCTTCATAGACTTACACTACTTGCCCGACCCCTAAGGACCTGATATCCTAAACTTCACCATAAACCATGCATCATGGAAGTCTTCTGTACGTGCTTTGGGACTTTGGGTTAAAAGAGAACTCATTAAGGGTTAGTTAGAATGAAGCCAAGTAAGAAGGCTGGGATCCTAACGTACAAATAACTCTCAAAAAGGCATTGTCGTGGGAGGTCCTCGTAGAATCTCTTTGAGGACCAAGACCTCTGTCTTGTAGTGACCTCTTTCTTTCTTATAGAATACAAAGGAATTGCAAACTGTGAGTTTTGTTTTTACACAAACAAAAAGTCTCTTAGTACCCCTTTTCAAAACAAAGGTAGCAAATAAAACATAAAATAAAAATAATTATGTAAGTCTCCATTTCTGCTTTTATAAACCTGTTTTTAAAAATAGGGTGCATTTACATGGTTTATCATATTTTTAGGAATTTGAAAGTAACTTGCTCTTTAGCGATATAAATCAAAGAAGTTACAACTGAGAATCACCAAGGGTTCGCAAAACTTTCCAGGTGAAGGGAATGGAAGAAGTTAGGATAAATTCACACTTTAGAAAGAGCGCCCCACTGGCCCCACAGGTCACACCTGGCCACAGCTACAAAGTCCAAGCACTGTTCTATCTTTCTGTCTTCCATTACTGCAAGAACACCATCAGCCCAGGTTCAGAATTTACTGGACAAGTAACAAGTCTCAATTCAGGTCAAAGTTGGAAGTACTACTATGACAGATTCATGTTGCCTAGCATCATATTTAATAGTAATGAAAGGACAGGATATCCCTTTTGACTATTATGTATCTCTAATTTTCCTGATCTCTCTCTCTCTCTTTGCCTGAGGATATGTTTCTTGATTTTAGAGAGAGATAGGGAGAGAGAGGGGGTGAGGAAGGAAAAGAGAGAGGGAAGAGGGAGATGGAGAGAGGGAAGGAGAGAGGGAAGAGAGAGAGAAAGAGAGAGAGAAACATTAATCAGGTGCCTCTCATATGTGCTCTGACTGGGAATTGAACCTGCAACCTTTTGGTGTATGGGAGGACGCTCCAACCAAGTGAGTCACATGGCCAGGGCAACATACCCCTCTCTTCATGCTCTTAAAAGAATCACATAAATATCAAGCTCAGAGAAGAGAATCATTTTTAATCTTGATAGATCTTAGAAGAGGATTAATATTCTGATTCATACTGAGGGACTTTTAATCACTGAATTGCCTAAAATGGCATAACTTTTATTAAAAGTCTATTCTCCTTTGTCCATTTTCTCTAATTCCCATGTCATTTTTCAAGACATGATGAGAAGGGTCTATAAATTCCTTAAAGAGTTCTTCAGATATAACATATTTCATGTGGAAAACTATGGGCCATTTACACAATAAAATACAAATACTACCTGGCTATAAAAAAGAAGAAAATTTTACCATTTGCGACAGCATGGTTGGACCTGGAGAACATTACACTAAGTGAAATAAACCACTCAGAGAAAGACAAATATCATATGATTTCACTCATATGTGGAATCTAACGAACAAACTGAACTAACAAGCAAACCAGACACAGACCCATGGATGGAGAGCAGGCTGACAGCTATGGGGGCAGGGGGAAGTTGGGGGTGGAGGGATTGAGCAAAAAGGAAATAGGACTCATGGACATGGACAACTGTGTGGTGATTGTGATGGGGAGGGAGGTATAAGGGAAGTGAATGATCATGGAAAAAATACAATATAAATTTTTAAAAGTTTAACGGGAAAGAAAGAAAGTAGGATGCTACTTACTCTTCCAATGTATTGGTAGTAGTTAGCTATAGAGGTTAGTTAAGAAGGGCTGTGAGTCTATACTGGGCTCAGAAAGAATTTTTAGATTAATTTCTGTGAAACATTTTCCATAGGTTTCACAGAAAAGTGAAGATGGGAGGGCCAGGCATTTGCCTTGGTCACTCTGATTATCTATCATCCATGTAGGCCACGTGTTTAACTCAGGTGGATATCACTCAGGCTTGTTAGAATCTCAGTAAGAAGCGAAGTTAAGGGCTTCACCAGCTCTAATACAAGGCTAACAGCTGACCCTTATTTAGCGGGTGCTCAAGAATTCACCTGCAGCATGCAAAGGGAGAAAAGGGGACTGACCCTAAGCCAGATCCATACTACCAGGCCTGATTTGGTAACTACAGCCCAGCAAGTCAAATTCCAACTGAGAAAACTGCTGAAGTCTGGGCAAACGACCTTGCTGGGCATCTGGTTGGCTGACCTTGTTTTTATCCCCCCAAGAAGTGACTTATGTAGGGGACAGGACATGGTACTTGGGCAGCATGAAAGATCAGTCAGTCAGAGCTAAGCCTAGCAGGGGAATGGGCTGTGAAGAAGGAACTGAGATTAAAGTGGGAAAAAAAGACACTGGGGAAATCTGGCCAGGCGGAGGAAGGATGTTTGCAGTCAAGTGCATTGAGCACGCTGCATTGTGCTGAGGGTACAAGGCCGTTCTGCAGAGTCCCTTGCCTGTCTCCCACCAGCTCTGTCTCCTGCCTCTTGCTGGACTGCAGAATTGGCCTCCTGCCTTGGGTGCCAGCAGGTCAGTCTGAGCTGCTTGAGAGCAGCATGTTGGCAGCACTGAGAGAATATAGGCTTTTCTTAGTTGACCATAGGATGTGACCATGGGATGTGTGTGCAGGCCTGCACCTGCAGTAGCTGTTTTGGCAGGACCCTCACTTTCAACTGTGGTAGAAGAGGTTCGAAACAAACATTTTACCTCCATATTTAATTCCACTCAGTACAACCTCCCCTACCCATGCCGATATACAATTATCCTCACCAAAACCATGCTGACTGTTTAGTTTTTCCTGACTATGCTTTTAAAGAGAGCAGTTTGTAGACAACAGATCCAATACAAGAAACAGCCAAATGTTTCGAACACATTTCATGGGAAAGAGGGCTTTTAACATATTTGTTGAAATCATTTTCATGAATCTATTTCTTAGAAGATTGTGCCTGTTTTGTAATTCTTTTCCAACACGATTGGAACAATTCCAATGAAAGAAGTGATGTAATGTGGATGTTAATCTCTAAGGGAAAGTAGATACACTTTGTTGTCAAATAAGGCATGAGAGAAAGAGACTCAACTAAGATGCAACTGAGGAGGCTCCTGACCTCCGCCCCCACCACGAGACACACTGAGTGTACACACAGCCATTTCCTCTGGGAGAGATCAGAAACCAGCTGAGCAGCTCCTACACATCAAACGAATGAGAAAATAAGCACATTCAAAGGGTACGGGAGGCTGAGACACACTCTGGCCATAAACCCCACCAGGTCTCAGCACCAAACAATTAGTGGAAGACCCTCAACTCCCAGATTCTGCACAAGGAGCAAAGGCTTTGAACTCCATTATCTAAGTGTCCCAACTTTTAATACTCCCACTGGAAGGCCGGGCTCCCAGAACACCTAGCTGTGAAGGCCAATGAGGCGAGTGTCCTTGAGACCCACAAGAGTACAGCAAATAAAGAAGCAGTTCTTAATAGGCGCACAAGCACAGGCCCCACATCTATCCCCTCAGGGCTCAGGGCTCAGAGAACAAGCAAATCCAAAACAGCCCACCCCCCCAGGTCCTTCCTAGAAAAAGGTTAACCTGCATACTTAAAAGCTGCTCCTAGAGGCCAGGTAATGCCTCAGGCATTTGGAGCTGGCTCTGATCCTCCCCAGAGATCAGGGAAGCTAAGAGCCACCTCTCTCCCTCCTTTCCCAAGTTGCCAGTAACATTCTGGAAGGAGCTTTACAAACAGCGGCATCCCAGATTTAAGGGCTGTTGCCTAAGGGATGGACCCCCAGACTACCAGCGCTGATAACCAACTGGAATGTATTCCCCAAATCACACAGGACTAACTGCAGCTAACAAAGAAGCAGTACTTACAGAGTGCACCAAACGCCTTCCACAGGTGTCCTCCCAGGGCTCAGCACAGAGGGAGCAGGTAAAAATTCCCAGTCTTCTCCTGAAAGGGGTTCATCTACATACTTGAGAAACTGCTGCTTGAGGGCCAGGGCTCTGATTTAGCAGGCAGCTAGGGGCTGGCTGGCATCCTCCCCAGTGACCGGAAGCCAGTGGACAGCTCTCCCCACTCCTACCTTCAGACCACTTCAGTGACAAAGCCCAGGCACCTGGAAGGGGCATGTATGAACACATGGCAGCCCAGCTTTTGTGACTGCCACCTGAGGGGTGGGGTCCCCAGATGACTTGCCCACCTTCCCACCTCTCCCCCACCACACACTTGGACCTAGCACTAAGAGACAAAAACACCCATCTCCCAGTTTCTACCTGATAGGAGATTAACTACGTACTTTCTCAGTTGCTGCCTGAGAGTCCAGCTGCTAATCAGCCTGCAATCAACACTATTTATTGTACAAGCATGGGTTGTGTTCTATACACCAACTATCAGAGAGAGAGAAACTAAGAAAACAATCCCATTGCCAATAGCAACAAAAAGAATAAAATACTTAGGGATAAGTTTAATCAAGGAGGTAAAAGACAGTAGATCTTAAGTGTTCTTACATACACAAAATGTAAATATGTGAGGTAATGTGTGTGTTAATTAACTGAATGGGGAAATCTTCAAAATGTAATAATATATCCAATTATCTCATTGTATGCCTTAAATATCTTACTATGTTATTTGTCAATTATGCCTCAATAAAGCTGAAAAAATAAAATGTGGGAGGAAAGAAAATTATGGGGGGGTAACTGCTCAAAATTGTCAGTTACTGTAGTTAGTATAAATGTTCCTAAAAATTAAGCTGTATGAACATCACCTGAAAATCTCTGGTGAGCCACATAGCAGTTTGAGAATGGCAGATGTTTTACATTTAGAAAATTACCATAGGTGGGATAGTTTTCCTGATTGAGTCTTAACAACTTAATTAGGAATACTGATACAAACTATATTCTGCAAAAAATTATAAACATTACTTTAAAAGGTGTATTATAATTTCAATTATTCTATATTTCAAAGAAACAATTGTCTCTGTTTTAGGAAATCAAGTTGTTTTCTTTAAAAATAAATATGAAATTTCCCAATGAGTAAAATGTTCTCAGTGTTTCTAGTAATGAAATACGGTTTGTGTGTGTGTACATTCATCTGTGCCATTCAAAATATGAAAACTATGTCCTGACACATTTTTTAATTTTCTGGAAAAATTGTGTGGCAAAATATGTAGCTACTAAAAGATATATTACATCTAAAAGAGAGGGCTATGTTAATTCAACCTACTGAAATACATTTCTAACAATTAAGTATTTCCAAAAAAAAGCATTCAAACAAATGATGTGCACATCACCAGTACTAAGATAGTTGTTAATTTTTTTTAATTTATTTTTTAAAGATTTTATTTATTTATCTTTAGAGGGGAAAGGAAGGAGAGAGGGAGAGAACTGGCCTGCAACCCGGGCATGTGCCCTGACTGGGAATCGAACCGTGGTTGCTTGGTTCCCAGGCCCGCGCTCAATCCACTGAGCTACACCAGCCAGGGCAGATAGTTGTTAATTTTGTATTACCGCAAGTACGGGAATTTATTTAATCATTTGAAAAGAATGTTTTTTAAACCATTACTATGAATTCAGACATATGATTTTGAACAAAATATAATTGAATATCCTTTCCTTTGAATACAGTGCAAGCCTGGGCTTCTTTGTAGTATTTCAAAGTCAACTTTAACAAAGCATCTGGAAGGAAGTTAGACATAAGGCTGCCTTGAATTTAGAAAGTAGTTTTCTTCCCAGGAAATCAAAATAACGTGCATTTATTCTTTCACGATGCTTGTCAGCCTGCCAGTCTTCATTGTGCTCTCTTCCGCGTTAAAATGTGCCTGGCAGAATGAGCACCAACTCCTGCCTTTTAACCAACAGCTGAGCAGAACCAAGAGTCTGATTTACTTTTAGACACAAGAAGCATACAGCCATATATGTACAGGATTGTGTTTGTAGGAATCTTGTCCAAGTAGTCACCTTGGAAAGATAAACATTCCATGAAGTTGCTACTGCATCAGACATATTTGGAAAACCAGTGGTGGTGCCTTCAGAACCTGTTCCTGGGCACAGTTACTGCCACACAGCCCTCTGTAAGCACATTCTATTTTCATTAAAGCCATATGCAACTCACCTTCACTGTTCCTCTTATTGTTTCCATTAACTTACCTGATGATGCCGATTTTGTCACCAGTGTATATGTGTCCAAAGAATGAGACACCAAAACTAGCCCCTGCCCTTCATAGATCAGTTCAATAAAATTAATGTTGATAAACATTTAGCTAACACTTTCTAAAAATGTCCTGAAAGCCAGAAACTATCCTAGGCCTTTTATTTGCATAATTCCAATGAATTCTCAACACAACCTGTAGAAAAACTTTTTAAATGAGATCTTGGGAGATTGTATAATTTGCCTATAGCCACAGCTACTGAAATGATCCCTATAGGCAAGTTCAAATTGCCCATTTCTAAGTCATTTATGACCAAGACAAGAAATACATGGGTAACTGACACAAACACACCATTAGCAATGCACGGAGTGACAAAGAAAGATTTATAGTCTAAATATTAAAGAATTTTCTATTGAGTAGTCATGCTCTCTATTTGTCAGTCAAGTGGGCTTGCACCGGGGAGGACTGCATGCAAAAGAAGGACTTCACCTTGGACTCGGGCTGATTCAGGTTTTGTGGTGTGTGGAGCATGTTTAATCTGGGGAGTCCTCTTTAAGGGAAATATAAAAGTAAGAATAAAACATAAACGTTCATATTTATTGGGAAAGAAAAAATCTCAAAGAATTTCAAGAATTAAACCATCAAGTACCACATTAATATTAGCAAAATTCTATGCCGGTCAATACATTATATTGTATAATTTTTGGTGCATGTTCTTTGTTTTTTCCAATGGCAATGATTTTATAGTATAATTTTTTAAAAAAGAAAATAGACAAGTAATATTCAACTTCTTTTCTAGCATGGCTGATGGAAAGTTGGGTGTGTTTAAAAAACATTGATTCAAAGTCTCTATGTTACTTTTTTTAACTGATAATGCCACATCTGTTTAGAAAGTGTTTCTTGCCTGGAGGAAGTCACCAGAGAACTGCAATGGCAGTTGCTGGTCCAGCTTGGCTCTTTTCTCTTTTTCCACTCCAGCCCTCACCAGGCTGTGGGTGTGCAGAGCATGGTTTAGCCATGAGTTCTGGTCATGGTAACCTCTGAGCAATGAGCAATGATCAATGAAGCAGACTCTGAATTAATTCCTGTTTCTTTAAGTCAAAGATGGGGTCCAATACTTGATGAGGTCTACCCAGCACAGGTCTAACTGTGGGTAGCCTATTATAGCCTATCGTCAGCATCAGGACCACCATCATGGGATGGAGGGTGGTATCCGTGGTGGGAAGCGCACCACGCTCCCAGCACCTCTCCACATCTTCTGTGGAGAGGGCACTGAGCCGCGCTTCATTATCTTCCTGAGAAAGTTGCCTCTGACTATAATACTTTACATATTTATAGAGAAGTGGGCAATGGCAAGTGACAGCTCATGGATTATACAACTGTGAAAGTTTCCTAACCAGGGAAATGACATGTTATAAAATTAGAAAGTCCAGGTAGTGCTGAATACCAGCACTGCATCTGTCTGGAGACCTTGGGTCCTTCCTTTGAAGCAGCTCAGTCGGCTAGCCAACTTTCTGATAGGTTATTAAAACTTCCACAGGGACGGAGCCAGCAGGGGCATTTGGGAAAAAAATTTAAACTCTCCACAATGCTAATAAAGAGAAGGACCTTTAGGTCCAACTAGACCTTGTTGGACACCACCACTTAACTATTTCTATAAGATGGGAGTAATGCATATTGTTGACCATTGAGTAAGATATTATATGTGCAAATGAGAGGCAGCTGCTTGACTTATATATGTTTAATGTTAAAATCCTACCATGTCTCCTGAGCCAATCAAGACCAACATTCATGACCAGTGGAGCAAATTTTATTGCTATAAACTGGGCAGACAGGGGGCCATGCTGAGCACTGGTAACTAAATATACATGGAATCATAGCCTACATCAGTCTCTGTCCTCTTTGCCTAATATTACCTTTTTGAGTTTAGCATCTTGACCACAGTAGATTGAATCTTTGCTCTAAATCTCTGCTCAGTTGACTAGTTCCGAATGTATTCATAATGAGGAGACTTTGAATTGATGACTTACTGACATATACACTTCTTGACTCGAGTGACCCCTGCTATCTTGTTCAACCCACTAAATTGGTTTTTCTTCAGCATTGCTGCTGGCCTGCCTGAAACCTAGAATTACCCAAGCCCTGTGGCACTGAGGGGCTGAATCATTTGATTTCATCTAATGCTTTCATGCTTCTCTTTCCTGCTGGCTCAAGCTGCTTAGTTCTCAGCAAGTAGGAGGGTCTAATCCAGTTTCTTAAGACACTTCCCAAAGAGGTACACAAAATCATTCTGAATAACACCATGCTTGAAAAATATGTATTAACTCCTACAATGATGAGTCTATAAACCACGTATATTTGAATAAAAAGTGCAAAAATCAAAATAATGCTGAGAACTTCACCTTCATTATCTCTCTTATTCAGAACTGCCTAAGGGTCCTACTAAAATTATGACCATTTTATAGATCAGGGTTTGTCACAGTGTGGCCAATGGGTCTGGGCTGTCACCTCTTTTTGTGTGGCCTATCAACTATGGACAGCTTTTCAATTATTAAGTGGTTGAAACATAATCAAAGAAAGAATAATACTTTTTAACATAGAGAAATTATATAAAATTTAAACTGCATATTCTTAAGTGAAGTTTTACTAGAACATGGCCACATCCATTTACTTATATTCTGTCTATGGATGAGTTTGCTCTACAAGGCAGAGCAGAGAATTAGCAGCAGAGACTCTGTGGCTGGCAATGCCAAATGTATTTACCATCTGACCCTTAATTGAAAAACTCTGTTGACCCCATTTATAAATAATGGAGCTAAAAATCAGAAAGTTCAGTAACTTACTCTGGTCTCCCCTATAAATAGGTGGTGAAACCGAGAAAAAAATCTGGGTCCGATTGACTCAAGAGATCGTACTTAACAACTATATACTGTGGCTACAATTCTGGTTGTTAGTGAAATTTAGTGAATCTCACACACACAGGAAGTACTCACACTTTCATGACTCTGCAGTCGTCTTTTCTGTCCTGCCCATTGCAGACAGGTTTGGCAGAAGGTGACTCCTGCCACTTCTGTAAAATGGCGTGCTGCTGAATTTATAGGGAGAGCATTTAGTTTTACTGACATCTGCATGGTGCAGTAAAGTTCCGGTCCTATTTCAAGTGGGATGATTGTCAAGGCCCATATTATAAACACTTCTACTTCTAACCTGACTTCAAAAGCACAGCACATATGCTAGGCTTTTGGAATTGGATGAAAGGTATGGGATCAGGCCCAAAAGATAATTACAAGTGATTATTCAAATTATACATTCACTTAATTGCCAGTAAAGAGAAAAAAATAATCCCTCCCTGGTTTCAGAAGCCAGATATAGTGGCAAGGGATTCAGTCCATTAAATAAATGAAAAATAATTCTATTATATAAATCATTATCTAAGAGCAACATCTTTATATCCAACGATCATTTTTTAAATTTTTTCTATTGTATTTTTTCATTACCATTTATCCCCCTTATATCCTCCTCCCCCCAGCAATCACCACACTGTTGTCCAACATTTATTTTAAGATCAGCTTTTAATATAAATATTAAAAATGCATTTATAATATTTTATTTGTATCTTAACTGTTAAATTTTAGATCTAATGATTTTAAATAATTATATAGTCCGCTTTCATTTTGTTTTTTTTCATTCCTATGGCACATTATGCTAATTTTCAAGGATGTTACTATTTAACATATTAGAACACAATATTAGGCACATAAGGATTAAGGGACACTGTTTTTTAATATGTTCAGAGCTGCATACACTACACAGACTATCGCTGCATAGACTGCCAAGTGACGACGTAATAGTATTGTGATGCAACACTGACTTACGAATTAAAGTCAAAATGGTATTATCATGTGCTACCCTCATCATGGACTAACAAAGGTATTAGGATCTTTGAATGGAAACAATCTGCATTTGTGATATGCTGTCCACTCTAAAAGGCTTCATCCTCCAATTACTGGTATGTTGGACCTTAGAATAACTAGTTTTGTGCCTTAGCTTGAAAGGTAAATGGCACATCTTAAAAGAGCACAGCTTTTGTAGAACTATTGCTTACTTTAGTGGAAAAGTAAAAGAGGTAAGGTATTATTGTTTTTAATTCTACATAAACATGGACATAAGTATTAGAAAATTACAAAGGGTAAAATACTTGCTAAAAATTAAGTCTGGCCTTCCTATCTCCATTTTCATTTATAAGGAGCTTAGAAGTTGTCACTCAATAGTAACAACAGGTAAAAAGTTACACAGACTGAAAAATCTGTAACTGTGGAGTCTGTAAGAGAGGAACAGGAACACTGGTAAAACCAGTGCCCTGAGAACTGGAGACACACACGTGAAAACTGGGAGTCAAGGCTTACTGAGGAGTGGCTACAAGCAGAAACTGCTTTGGGGACAAGTGCCCGAAGTAGGAACACCCACTGAAACTGAAGTATTGCTGGAGTCTCAATGTGAACAACTCTGAGAGTAAGAACTCCAGGGTGACACAGTCAGAGGGGGGACCCCACTATCGGGAATTAACTGAGGAAGTCAGCCAGATTCCCACAAGGACAGTAGAAAAGAAACCATTTTGAAATACATCAAAACACTCTGTCTTAATAAGGCCTGCCCTCAGGAGAGATGAGTTAACCAGAGCCTGACTAGATGAGGTATTATCAGAGCCTAAAAAAAGTAAGGAAAATACCTCAATACAGGCCACTTAGCCATCTTGTTCTACCACAGTGGGGGTGGGGAGAAAAAAACTGAGAAACACTTGTTCTCTAAACAAGTTCTCTAAAGCTCTCTAAAAATCTGAGACCTAATCATAGGACCATAGAATCCTTTCTCTTTCTCTGCCACCCTTCAACACTGCATCACCAAAGGGTAATTTATAACAATTTCTTTTACCCAGTTAATTGTGTTCCCTATTTTAAAAACAAATCAAAACAAGACAAAACAAAACAATGAATACCAGAAAACAAAAAAAACAACACAAAAGATTGAGTAAGCATCATTACTAGACATGGCAGGAATGTTGGAATTATCAGACCGAGCATACTGAACAACTCTAATTAATATACTAAGGGATCTAATGGATAGAGTACACAGTAGGCAAGAAGACAGGGGCAATGTAAACAGGAAGATGGGAATCCTAAGAAGGAACCAAAAGAAATGCTATCATTCTGGCGAGAGATGTCGATAATGAGAATACACATGTGTGGTGAGCAGGAATATCAGAAAATTCTCTTCACTCTCCTCTTACTTTTGTTTAACAAACTTAAAGGTGCTCTAAAAATTAGTCTTTAAATAAGAAGATTAAAACAATAAGATATCCCAAAACTGTTTTTTTACTTTTAGTTCTTTAAGTAATTTTCTGGACAAACATTGCTTCTAAATTAAACTATTTTCACATATACAGTAAGTAGAGTTTGTGAATGTTCATCTGGTTATGTTTCTTTCATCTTGTGAGTGATCTTAGTATTTTGTCTGCCGCCTCTGGTTGAACTTGTGGTATTTTATTATTGCTATTTATTTACTTGAGTCACTCTTGCTGGACTCATCATATTATATACACCCTTTGAAGACAGGTGTTGAATCTTAAAAAATATCTTCATTTTCTAATATAAAGGATTAATGAAAAATCACTGACTTAAATGGCATGAAATATTTAATTATAAAAATGAACATTATAAGGACAGATGTATGCTTTTGTTGGACATACACAGAGAAGCTATTATGTGCCATAACATTTCCTGTGTCAAACTAATGAAAAAATCTGTTCACTGTGAACATCTGATTGTCTTTGATTTTTTTTGCAAAGATGAAAATTAGGCAAAAAGAAAGTGGGGAGGAATATTTCTTTTAGCAGAAAGTGGATAAGGAAAAGGGGAACTTCAGAGGGTAGTAAGAGTAGACCTGAAAAGAACTTGCAACTCCCAAGGCAAGGATGGTACAAGATAGAATGTTAGAGCACTGGAGGGTATCCAATCTGCACATATTTTCAGCATCACTTTCCTTCTGGTACAATCACAGCAGCCAAGAATGTTCTCTCTTTTCCCATCGCTGATACTTATGAAACATTCAGTACACGCTGAATGCTGTTCTAGGAACCATAATATTTTGTATTCTAAGTGCCTCGAATTAATTTTGCTGAGGTGAATAGATAAATATGATTCTTTATTCTAATCTGTGATAATAAATCTGGTCCGAACTTTGTGGTTAAGACACTAATGGGCATACAGTGTGTTTTGAACCATAGTCAATTAATTCAATGAACAATGAATCAGTTCTAACTATTTGTTTTTCTTTAATGGGCTTTGAAATTTAATTGTCTTAATTTGAATTCTATTTCTACCATTTACTCTCTCCTTATATCCTTTGAGGCTATTAAGAAAAATCTGTAAACTCCAGTTTCCTCTTATGTGAATGGGAGTAGCAGTAAAACTTAACCCATAAAATTTCTGTGAGGATCACTTGAAACAATGCATAAGCTCTCAGTAAATACTGTCATAATTAGTGCTGATCTATTGTGCAGCTGTTCCTACTATAGCTCTCTTGACCCCTGGGGCAGACATTTTTAAATGGATCATTAATGCTGATAAAGTTTAAATTTATTAACTGGACTTCAATAAGATAATATTTGTCCTTTCAGGATGCTTTATATAAAAATAACTCCCCCAAGTCTGAGAGTCCTTAGTTTTTTCTTCCCATACTTAACAAAGCACAGAATCATCAATCGTGCTTTGATGATTCCTTAGCATTTTTCTTTCTTTTTTTTAATCTAGCTTTATATAATAAGAAGTATTAAAGCAGTGGTCCCCAATCCTTTTGGCACCAGGAACTGATTTTGTGGGAGGTGCTAGGGAAATGGGGGCACAGGAAGCAGAACCCAGGTGAGCTTTGCTAGTGGTCTAGTAGGGTTGGAGACCCCTGTATTAAAGTATATTTCTTGTAACTCATTAGTTATTTAAATGTAAACAGAATCTAAATTTTAGTAGAATTTAAATTTAAAATATAGAATATAAATCAATGGTATTTTATTTTTAGAATTCTAGTAGTTAAGTCCTTACTTGACCCTACTATAAAAAGAGAGTCCTCCTGAATTACACCCTTTCCTGTGTTCCACTCTGAGTGTGAACATCCACACTCTCATTGTACTGGCCTTTCTAGTAGTAATCACATTGACTGTTCTTTAGCTTTGTGACTACAAAAAATGTTTAGTATCGGGACTTCCGCCAAGACGGAGGCGTAGGTGGAAACACTTTGTGTCCTCGCACAACCAAATCTAAAAACAACAAAGTTTTAATAATAATAAACACAACCAAACCACACAGAAAATCGACAATATGGAGTCTGAAAATAACAAAACGCTCAGCTAAACCGGTGAGAGGAGCAAAGCCAGCAGCAGAGTGGATCAGGCAAAAAAGATCCCCCAACTCGGGCAGTGCACAGGCAGCCCAGGGTAAGGATCTCAGGTGCAGGCTAGCTACGGGCGGACACAGGAAAGAGGCGCAGCTGGCTGTCTGTGGTCGGTCGCACATTTGCGCGCAGATAAACCAGTGAAGAGGCAAGCATTTAGACCTCACGGAGAAGGGCAGTGGGCTCTTGCATTTGTGCTCAGATAAACAGGCGGGGGCGAGCAGTGAGGCAGACTGGGCAAGGGGAGAGGACTGCCATTGCTCCCTCTCTGACCCTGCCCCCCACATACAGCATCACAAACCAGCGACCTGGGTGGCCCCGCCCTGGGGAACAATTAAAGCTCCTCTCCTCAGATGTAACAGGCACAAACAGATCAAAACATGGCTCAAGAACAACTCAGAGCCCCAGAACCAATAAATCTAAGTGATAAAGAAATAGTCAAACTTTCAGATGCACAGTTCAAAACACTGGTGATCAGGATGCTCACAGAACTGGTCGATTTTAGTGACAAATTAGAGGAACATATGAAGGCTAAACTAATTGAAATGAATGGAAATGCACAGGAAACCAAAATAATGGAAAGGAAACTGGGACTCAAATCAAGGGAGCAGATTAGAAGGAAGGAAAAAATAACCAAACAGAAAAATATGAAGAAATAAGAATTCAAAAAAATGAGGAGAGGCTTAGGAACCCCCAGAACATCTTTAAATGCTCCAACATACAAATTATAGGAGTACCAGAAGGGGAAACCTTATTTGAACAAATAATAAAAAGAGAACTTCCCCATTCTGGCAAAAAAATAGATTTCCAGGAAACCCAGGAAGCTCAGAGAGTCCCAAAGAAGTTGGACCCAAGAAGGAACACACCAAGGCACATAATTACATTACCCAGGATTAAAATGAAGGAGAGAATCCTAGAAGCAGCAAGAGATAAGGGGACAGTCACCTACAAAGGAGTTCCCATCAGACTGTCAGCGGATTTCTCAGAAGAGACCTTACAGGCAAGAAGGGGCTGGAAAGAAGTATTCCAACTCATGAAATCTAAAGACCTACACCCAAGATTGATCTATCCAGCAAAGCTTTCATTTAGAATGGAAGGACAGATAAAGTGCTTCTCAGATAAGGTCAAGTTAAAGGAGTTCATCATCACCAAGCCCTTATTATATGAAATGTTAAAGGGACTTATCTGAGAAAAAGAAAATAAAAAAGATGAACAGTGAAAGAACGGCAAACTCACAGTTATCAACAACCACACCTAAAACAAAAGCAAACTAAGAGGATAGCTAGATCAGGAGCAGAACCATAGAAATGAAGATCACATGGAAGGTTAGGAACAGGGGAGTGGGAAGAGGAGAAGGGGGGAGAAGGTACAGAAAATAAGTAGCACAGACAGTAGATAGAAAATAGATAGGGCGAGGGTAAGAATAGTAGGGGAAATATAGAATCTAAAGAACTCAAGACACGTGTTCATGAACTAAAGGGGGGAGTGGTGGAGGAGGGGGTGTGCAGGGTGGAGGGGAACGGAGGGGGAAAATAGAACAAATGTAATGGCATAATCAATAAAATAAAAATATATATTAAAAAAAAGTTTAATGTCATAGACTCTCCAGGAAACCAAAGCCACTCCTTAGTATATACTTTGTGCAGCCTGTCTTTTTGACTTTTTAAAAATTGAATGACATTCTGTGTTTTAAAATACTTTTAAAAATTGCCAAGGTCATTGTTAATCTTATTTTCATGGCACACACCAGGGTCTCCTGAGATGGTGCCATGTAGACAGACAAAAGCCTTTTTGTATTGCAGCATTCAGCTTAATGACCAAATCGAATATTCTCCAGTCACACTGAACTGCCTTTTTACACAGTGACACTTTAAGTCTCAAATCTATTTAAACTTATCAAATAAATGTATTTAAGTAATGCAAAACTGAGTACCACTAAGTTCTTGATTTTAACAGGTCATCTAAACATCTAAAAAGTGACAGCCGACAGTTTTTAGATGATTTAATAGATATTCATGTGTAGTACTGCATTTAAGAATCAAAAGGCTTGCCCTGACAGGTGCGGCTCAGTGGGTTGGGTGTCATCCTGCAAATTGGAAGGTGTCCCGTTCGATTCCCTTTCAGGACGCATACCTGGGTTGCAGGCCAGGTCCCTCGTTGGGGGTGTTCAAGAGACAGCTGATCGATGTTTCCCTGGCACATTGATGTTTCTCTCCCTCCTTTTTCCTCTCTTTCTAAAAATAAATAAGTACAATTAAAAAACATTAAAAAAATAATTAGCTCTATGTCTTCATGTGATCTTGATTATATCACATCACCTCTATGAACTTTATTTTCTTTATCTGTTAAATGGGAATAAGCTCATGTGGCTCAGAATTGTTACAGGAATTAAAGTATATTTTCTATTGGAATCTAAAAAGCTTTGTATAATATTATCATAATAATTATTAATTCTGGCTATGTAGGAGGAGAACCAGGAAAAAAAAGAAACAAAAGTCTTGATAAAGATCAATATATAGACTTAAACATTCTGTTAAACTTTATTTCTATACTTGCTCTTCTGTGTTCGCATATTTCAATAATGTGGGAGACAGTGATGTAGCTAGGTAATTTAATAGTATGCATATTGAATTAAAATCCCAACTCACCCTCCCTTGGTCTTATAGGGAGATATATGAGAAATAATATCCAGGTTCAAGAAAGAAAATAATCTGTTAAGTGTTTGAAAAAAATGGACCTCCAAATAGTTTTTGCTGATTATACATTACTATAAGACAAAAACTTGCATAAATTTAGATGAGTCAATATGGAGCCTGATTTAGAAAAGTTTGTATCTCATCTATAATCTATAATTTAGTGTGTATAAAATTCAGGCTTGGTTACCACACATTAAACACATATTTTGTCATTAACCAAGCTGAGGGATATTGCTCCTGAGTTAGATGGTTTCTCAGAATCCCAATCATGAGGAAAGACAACTTGAAACTCACTTCCCAAGTTCATTAAACATTAAGAAATCCCACAGTCTCTTCAACCATTGTTTTTAGTATTCCAATAAGAGTCCAGGAGATTCTCTCATTTCTGGCTGATGAACAGCTGTCACCCCCGCATGTCACCGGGAGGTTGTGCTGGAATCATTTCTGTGCACTCTCCAGCTCCCCAGCACCCCCTATTCTGTACAGTCTCTGACTTCTGGCTTTATACTTCTTGGAACTCACACAGACACATTTTAAGCTAGCTAACATTAAATATATATTTGCCCTCATGTACTTAACAGTTTTAATTCCTAGCATTTGTAAAGCAACCTCTTTGTCAGACTTTGGGTTCACTGGAGAGAAATCAGAATTTAAGTTATTACTACCTTTAGCTAGGTTTTAAAAAATTCAGTGCAATGCTTAAAAAATGGTAAAGCTACTGTGCTAATATTTACCTTGTGGCCTTCTTTCAAGGGGACTCAAATGACAAGGTAGATGTCTTTAATATTTACTTACTCCTACGAGTACAAAATGTAATTTTGATTAAATATGAAGGAAAACGAGCACAAAGAAGTTCAGTTTCAAAAAGTGGCTTGTTAGAAGAGAGAAGTAACATTGAGCTTTTTACTTGCACTAGGCTCTTTCACCTTTTATTTAATTTTATTTTAAAACAAGGTCTTCTTCCACCTTACCAGTATTAGAATTCAAACTATATCTCTCATGTTTTTCCTCTGGAAATCAAGTGAATTTAGCACTTACAGTCTCATCCCTGTGCCAAGTACTGTGAATGCACTTGATATAACATATATTTTAAAAGTTTGAATCACATAAAACACATTTAAAATTTTTTTTGCAAAGCTCAATAAATTTTTATGCCTGATTTAGTGAAATACATAATATAATTTTTAAAAACCAATATTATATTCTGCTTGGGGAAGAAAAATAAGAAATCAAAGTACTTTAGACTCCTCATTTACAGAAATACATCTAATTCTGAGCTTTATGGTAGACCCTTGTGAACTAGAATGCTTATTGTAATTTAATTAGTTTATAACTTAGCCTTAACAGTTAACTAAACTAAAATTTTGGTAGTTCATAAAATACAAAAATAAAAAAGAACATTCTTTCTAAAATGTAGTTTGTTAAATCTAATTGACTCTGTATGATGATTGAGACACATAAAGATGGTTAACAATATACTTATTATAGCTAGAGACACAATGTGGTAGTATCAGGATATGCTCTGAAATTTGTTTTCTAGAATAAATTCCTGATTGAAATTTCTTATTTTTTGTTTTATTTGGGGGGCTTGCTGATTCCCCCTCCCACCCTCATTTACCTCTTCCTAAGAAAAGTGAAACAGTGGAGATCATCCTGTCAAATTTATTTTCTAAATTTTGTCACAAATGTTTTGTGCTTTGCTGTGGATGTTATAAATACAACCTGTATTTCCTAGGCCACTCCAACTCAGTAAGAATAACGGAATAGTAAATTCCCATCTACATCTATTGTGGTGAGATTTTAGCAACCCCTAATTTCTGCTATTTATGTTCTCTGAGTTCCTAGATGTATTTACCCTCTGGGCTACTTCATGGCATCTGTTATTTACTGCCCTGACCCATTGTGGTAATACTGCTAGTTGCCTTCCACACCAAAAGTGGTCTATGTGCTAATTGTTGCCTAGAAACGATTTTGCAGTTATTGCTACAACCCTTTAACATTAGCACAGAGGTTGCTATAGAAAACCAGAGGCTGTATACTGAACGCCAAGGTGAGGGTGGCCATGAAACAAGCCCTGACGCCTGCCTTGCTCTTTCTAAACACCATCCAGGGGTACGTTAGAGCAGCCATTTCCCCCTTACAATCTCATATATTCGACCTACATTGGCTGACATTCTAAATGACTAACACAAATCACCACTTTCTTCCCGAGTATGCCAATTGCCTTCAAACTCAACTTGAACAGCTCTACTCTGTTCCCTTTAGGACGAATTCTTCATAAGGGGTTTTCTTTTCTCCAAAAAAAGAAAGTATCCTCAGGAGATCAGCTCTTCTGGACCTATAATGATGTCTAAATTCTAGGGTGAATGTGGCTGATATTTAAACTATAAACTCCTGCTTCATTAACCCATTCATCATTCCTTTTGTAAAAATACCTATTCAAACAGCTATAAAGTGCATATTTTAATGCATAGATATTAAAAGAATATATATATTTTCCAATTCCAGTCAAGGAAATGACTGAATTCACACATAGAATGTTTACCGGGCATCTCTATGCACACATTATTTTGCTGTGCACCAGGAGTACATCAAAGCACAGTTTGGATAAGTATCATACACATGTTTTTTTCTGGATGTTAATTTTTTTCCCATTAGCATTTAGGCCTCTAATACCCTCCTCCCACCCACCCCCACACACGCAATAGTGTGTGTGAACAATAGTCAACACATTATTGTTCATGCCCATGAGTCCTTTTTCCTTTTTGCTCAATGCTACCACCCCCGAAAACTATCCGCCCCCCCCGCACTAGCTGTCATCAGCTCTCCATCTATGAGTCAGTCTCTGTTTTGTTTGTTAGTTGAGTTTGTTCACTAGATTCCACATATGAATGAAATTATATGGTATTCGTCTTTCTCTGACTGGCTTATTTCACTTAGCATGATGTTCTCCAGCTCCAACAATACTATTTCAAAAGGTAAATTTATTATCTTTACATCTGAGTAGAATTCCATTGTGTAAATGTCCCATAGTTGTTTTATCCATGCATCTATTGATGGGCACTTGGGCTGCTCCCATAACTTGGCAATTGTAAATAACACTGCAATGAACATAGGGGTGCTTATGTTTTTTCAAATTAGTGTTTGGAGTTCCCTTGACATATTCTCAGAAGTGAGATTGCTGAGTCAAAAGGCAGATCAATTTTTAATTTTTCAAGCTATTTTCATAATGCTTTCCAGAGTTGTTGCATCAATCTGCATTTTCACCAACAGAGCAAAAGGGATTGATTCCCTTTCTCCACATCTTCGCCTGCACCTGTTTGCTGATTTATTGACGATAGCCATTCTCACAGGTGTGAAATGGTATCTCATTGTGGTTTTTATTTGCATTTCTCTGATGATTAGTGATGTTGAGCATATTTTCATGTCTGTTGGCCATCTGTATGTTCACTTTGGAGAAGTGTCTATTTAGGTCTTTTGCCCATTTTTTAATTGGGTTGTTTGGTATTGAGTTTTGTAAGTACTGTATAAGTTTTGGATATTAACCCTTTATTAGTTGTATTGATGAATATAATCTCTCATTCTGTGGGTTGTCTTTTTATTTTGTTGATGATTTCCTTTGCTCTGCAAAAACTTTTTACTTTGGTATAGTACCATTTGTTTATTTTTTTCTTTTGTTTCTCTTGCCCGGGGAGATATACCCAATAAAACATTGCTACAAGTAATGCCAGAGATTTTGATGCATGTGTTTTCTTTTGCAATTTTTATGGTTTCAGGTCTAACATTTCACCTTTGTTCCACTATGAATGTATTCTTGTGTGTGATGTAAGAAGGTGGTCTAGTTTTATTTTTCTGCACATATTTGTCCAGTTTTCCCAACACCATTTATCAAATAAACTATCTTTAGCCCATTGTATGTGCTTGCTTCCTCTGTCAAAAATTAACTCACTGTAAATGTGTGTGTTTATTTCTAGCCTCTCTATTCTGTTCCACTGATCTATGTGCCTGTTTTTATGCCAGTACCTTGCTGTTTTGATTACTATTGCCTTGTGGTATAGTTTGATATTAGATCGTGTGATTCCTCCAACTTTGTTCTTTTTCAGGATCTCTGTTGCTATGTGGGGCATTTGTAGTTCCATGTAAGTTTTTGAAATATTTGTTCTAGATGTGGGAAATACAACATAGGAATCTTGACAGGAATTGTATTGAATCTATAATTTGCTTTGGGTCAAAATGGACATTTTAATGATGTTAATTCTTCCTATCCATGAACACAGTATGTGTTTCCACTTATTTGTATCTTCTTCAGTTTCTTATAATTTTCCATGTACAGGCCTTTTAAATCCTTAGTTTGGTTTATCTGAGGTATTCTATTGTTTTTGTAGCAACTGTGACTGGGATTGTTTTCTTAACTTCATTTTCTGTTAGTTCATTATTGGCATATAAAAATGCAACTAATGTCTGGGTATTAATTTTGTATCCTGATACTTTGCTGAATTCATTTATCAGTTCTAGAAGTTTATTGGTGGAAATTTTGGGGTCCTCTATATAGAGTATCACATCACCTGCAAATAAAGATGATTTTACTTCTTCCTTTCTGATTTGGATGCCTTTTATTTCTTCTTCTTTTCTGATTGCTGTGGCCAGGACTTCCTGCACTATGCAGTATAAGAGAGGTGATAGCAGACATCCTGTCTTGTTCACCATCTAAGGGGAACACTTGCAGTTTGTGCACATCATGATGCTGGCAGTGGTTTTGTCATATATGTCCTTTACGATATTTAGGAATGCTCCCTCTATTCCCACTTTGCTGAGAAACTTTATCATAAATGGGTGCTAGATTATATCAAGTGCTTTTTCTGCATCTATTGATATGATCACGTGGTTTTTATCCTTCATTTTGTTCATGCGGTAAATCACATTTATTGATTTGCAAATGCTGTACCAACCTTACATTCCCAGAATAAATCCCATTTGATCATGGTATATGATTTTTTTGATATATTGCTGTATTTGGTGTGGTAAAATTTTGTTGAGAATTTTAGAGTCTATGTTCATCAGGGATATTGGGTTAAATTTGTCTTTTCTTTTTTTGTGGTGTCTTTATCTGTTTTTGGAATTAGGATAATGCTGGCCTTGTAAAGTGAATATGGGAGCCTTCCTTCCTCTCGATTTTTGTGAAATAGTTTGAGAGGAGAGTTATATGTTCTTCTTAGAATGTTTGGTAAAATTCACCTGTGAACCCATCCAGTCCAGAACTTTTCTTGGTGGGAGATTTTTTGATTACTGCACAATTTCATTAGGTGTAATCTGTCTATACAGATTCTCTGATTCTTCCTCATTTATTTTTGGAACATTGGATATTTCAATGAATGTATACATTTCATCTAGTCTGTCCATTTTGTTGGCATATAGTTGTTCATAATATTTTCTTATAATCATTTGTATTTCTTTGGTATTAGTTTCTTTTCTTTCATTTCTCCTTTGTCATTTCTGATTTTATTTATTTGGGTCCTCTGCCTTTTTTCCTAGATGATTATGGTTAAAGGCTTGTCAATCTTGGTTACTACTCAAAGAACCAGCTCTTGGGTTCATTGATCTTCTGTATCATTTTTCTTAGACTTTATTTCATTTATTTCTGTACTTATCTTTATTATTTCCTTTCTTCTACTCATTTTGGGCTTTGTTTATTTTTCTTTTTCAAGTTCCTGTAAGTATAAAGTTAGATTGTTTATTTGAGCATTTTCTTGCTTTTTTGAGATAGGCCTGTAATGCTGTGAATTACCCTCTTAGAATTGCTTTCCCTGTGTCCCACAGATTTTGGATTGTTGTATCTTCATTTTCATTTATTTCAAGGTATCTTTTGATTTCTTCCCTCTTCTCACTGTTGACCCATTCATTGATTAATATCATATTATTTAGCTTCCATATCTCTGTGTGTTTTTCAGTGGTCTTTTTGTGATTGATTTCTAGTTTCATGGATGAGGCTTGATATGATTTCAATCTTCTCAAATTTACTGAGACTTGTTTAGTGTCCTAACATGTGGTCTATCCTAGAAAATGTTCCATGTGCACTTACATAGTATGCATATTCTTGGGGTTAATTGCTCTGAAGATATCAGATCTATTTAATCTAGAGTGTCATTTAAGGCCACTGTCTCCTTGTTGATTTTCATCTGGAAAACTGACCCATTGCAGTCAATGGGGTGTTAAAATCCCAGACTATGACTGTACTTTTGTCAGTGTCTCCCTTTATACCTATCAAGATTTGCTTTGCATAATTAGGTGCTCCTATGTTTTGTGTGTAAATGTTTACTAGCAACATATCATCTTGTTTGATTTTTCCCTTTATTACTATAGTGTCCTTCTTTGTCTCTTACTCTAGCCTTGGTTTTGAAGTATGTTTTGTTGGATATAAGTACTGCTAACCCAGCTTTTTTTTTCATTTGCATGAAATAATTTTTTTTCCATTTCTTTACTTTTAGTCTGTATGTATCTCTTTTCTGAGGTGGGTCTCTTAGAGGCAGCATATACATGGGTCTTTTTTCCTCATCCATTCAGCTACCTTATATATTTTGTTTGGAGCATTTAAGCCATTTACATTTAAGGTGATTATTGACACGTGCATATGCCATTTTATTGTTAGACTATTTTTTCTTTCTCTTTTTCTTTTCCTTTTTAAGGGCTTTAACATATCTTGCAGTTTTGCTTTGGTGTTTACAAACTCCTTCAGCTTTGTATGGTCTGGGAAATTCCTTATCTCTCTTTCTATTTTAATGATAGCCTTGCTGGATAAAGTAGCCTTGGTTGTAGGTCCTTGTTTTTCATCACCTTGAATATTTCACACCATTCCCCCCTAGACTGAAATGTCTCTGTTGAGAAATCATATGCCAGTCTAATTGGTGTTCCTTTGTATTTAAGTACCACCTTTTCTCTTGTAGCTTTTAGGATCTCTTCTTGTTTTGAGCCTTGCCATTTTAATGATGGTATGTCCCAGTTGTAGGCCTCTTTGGGTCAAACTTGTTTGGGACTCTCTGAGCTTCCTGGATTTACCTTCACCAAATTAGGGAAGTTTTCAGTCATTATTTTTTCAAATAGTGCTCACTCTCTTCTTCTGGTATTTCCATGATGTGGATGTTGTTAAGCTTCATGTTGTGTATAATGTTTCTTAAGCTCTTCTCAATTTAAAAAAAATATTTTATTTCTTGTTGCTGCTATGCTTGCATATTTTTTCTACCTTGTCTTCCAAAATCATTGATATAATCCTCTCCTTCATCTAATGTACTGTTTACTCCTTCCTGTGTATTATTAATTTCAGATATTTCATTCTTTATTTCTGAGTGGTTCTTTTTTATAGTTTATATTTATTTTTCATGCTGTTGAGTATCCTTATGATTACTATAAACTCTCTGATAAATTGCTTGCCTCTATTTTATGTAATTATTCTTTTGGAGAATTTTCTTGTTTTTCTTTTGGGGTCCTTTTTTTTTGTCTTCCCATTTTGGCTGCTTCTTTGTATTTGTTTCTCTGTATTAGGTAGATCTGCAAAGACTCCAGAGCAGACCTTTGTCAGGTGCTGCTTGTGAGTAGGCCCTGTGCAACCTGTTTGGGGATACCAGTGATCCATAGCACATGGTTCTCAGTGCTGGGCCTGTTTGTGTGTCGAATGAACCAGGCTGAGCACCAAGGCTGGCTTTTATCAGCACTAGGCCTGCAGGAAGGTCAGCTAAAGTCTCAGAGCTCTCAGAGATCAGCCTTAGTTGTTAAACCTAATCAATAATATAGCCTCAAGCTGTACTCAGCAGACTAGCTTAAGTTCCGCAGGGTGTGGCAGAGTAATTCCTGCAGATGGGGCTATTGTTTCCACTCCAGCTGGTGCCACTGGGAGGGGAGTGCTCTGCCTGAGAAAGATGGCTTCTGAAGTATGGGGAATGACTCGGCACAGGGATCCTGGTGGCTGTTCCTTCGGTTTTCTCCCCAGAGCCACCACTCTAGACCACCCATGCATCTCTAGCCCACTCTTTCCTCTGTGCTGGAACCCAGGGTAAGTGGCTGCGAATTAATTTTGTGTCTGCCCTTTAATAGCCTCTATGTATCTCCTACCATCTCTCCCTGGCAGACAAAAATTCTGCTGCTTTTCACAGCTGGATGTTATCAGGATTCCTTTCCTGTCTTTGGTGCTGTAGGCTGGAGCTTGGGCTAAACCCCATATTCTCAGAAGGAACTCTATGGCCCTTGAAATATCCCTTTGAAATTTCGGATACCACCCATGGTAGCTCAGCCAGCCCTCTTGCGCCTCCTCCACACTCTGTACTTGTCACATTGAGGTGAAGTGGTTACTTCTATATGTCCTTGGTTATAAGGCTTCTCTGCAGCTAGTGTTCGGTGGGTTATTGAGGATGACTTCTCTACAATATAGTTTTAATTTCAGATTTGTCCTGGGAGAAGGTTAGTGTAGCTTCCACTCACTTCTCAGTGACATCTTGCTTCTCAGCATATATATGCTTGTTGTTAGTTTGGGCTAGTCTTAAAACACATGAAACTTGTACAACCCCTGATTATTCAAGACATTCTTTTTATTTTTTATTTTTTACTTACTCAAAAGTTTACCATAACCTACATAAATGCAACAGCAGTTCCTAGTATGAGTGTTAAATACGTAAATAATCTGTTGAAACAGATTATTAGGAGAAAATGTCCAATTTGATGTTATGCTTTTCTTTGTTAAGAGTTTTCTCATATATATTCTTTGCTTCTGCTTCCCACTGCTTTCAGCTCAGGCAATGCCACCTCGCCTGATTCTTTTCTCCAGGCAGGTACACATTTACTCCTTTTAATGCACTTCGGTGTTTATCTAGTCCAATTACCTCCAGATGGTCTTTGACTACTTAAATCAACTGAGCCTATTCACAAATTTCCTTTACGATGGCCACAAAAAGTAAAACCTTATCTATTTCCCTTACTATTCCATTGAACTAGCTTTTTCTTACACATCAGCATTTATAGTAAATAAGAAGTAAAATAAAAAGTTTTCACTTTAAATTATACTTACCCACTTGAAAATCACATTTACTTTTACAAAGATGGTATTAAATTTCTAAAACACAGTGTTTCAACTGTATCTTAATCTGTGATATAAATTATATTTTTCTAAGGAAAATACATTTTAAGGTTTTTCTTTCAGACTTTAGCTTATTTAATGTCACTAATTGATCTAACATAAATGTTCCTTTAGAATATTTTACTCACACTAAATGCTACAAAGTCATACAGGTCCATTACTAATTTTTAAATGAAATAAACTCCCTATTTTTCAAAGTCACAAGTTATTTAAAATAACTACTATATTGCAGTTGAAATAGAAATAAAGAGAATGTGTGTATATAATATTGTTAAGGAAAAATATTGTCACAATATCAAATGTGGATAAATTATTATATAAAATATAATTGCTGATCAAAATAAATCTAAAAGTGTTTAAGACCTGGTTTCAAAATTCATGGAGAAATATGCCCTGAGTGGTGTGGCTCTGTTGACTGGGAGTCATTCTGCAAAGCAAAATATCGCCAATTCAATTCTTGATCAGGGCTCATGCCTGGGTTGTGGGTTCAGTCCCAGGTTGGGGCTTACATGAAATGCAACCGATTAACATTTCCCTCTTTCATCGATGTTTCTTTCCCTCTCTTTCTTCCTTCCCACCCCTCTCTGTAAAAAGAAGTATAATAAAACCATTTAAAATTATGGAGACATATTTAAAAATGTATAAAATCTATATTCATAATATAATAATGGAAAATATAAGCTTATGTGAAAATCCATGGTATGAAGATAAAAAATAAACACCTTACAATATATTGATGTTTGTACAAAATTATTTAATATTCATTTATTAGATTTAAAAACAAAAGTTAATTTGGAAGAATATTTCTCTGCTAACATTGTTTGCATATTAAAAATTGACTATTTGGTTTATAATTCTGTCCTTTTTTACTTTAAATATTCTAGAACCAAATTGAATATTATGATAAACTTTAAAAAACAGCAGCACACATGGTTAACATGAAATAATGATCCTCCTTTATACCCCTTAGCCATAGGCACATTAAGAATCAACAGATATTCATAAAAGTCAAATACCTGTGAAATAATAGTTGACTAACCAGATAATCTTGAGAAAGGTTCCAGTTGGATGTAGTCAGAGTTCAAACTTCTTCCTGCTTGTCTAGATCACACTGAATGTCATCTTCATTGAAAAGGATATTTGCTTGCCTAAGTGAGACGACCACCATGTACCACATACCCATACTGTAGCACACCATGTCAGAACTGTGGCTAAACCCTATCGTTATAACAGAGGGACATTAATGTGTTCAGGATACAGGCACTTACACTATTCTGAAACTATCTGTGAAAAACTCTGAAATCACACCTATTTTCTTGAGTTTCTGCTTACAAACTAATATACTATGTAGAGAGTAAAAATTACCTTATCAAACTTTAATGTGAAAGTACACTTACATGACATTATCTTTCCACCAATATAATTTGGGGGAAAAAATTACATTGCTTGAAATAAATACATCCATGAAGTTTGGAGTGTCTGTTTATAACTCAAACTCTGAGTAATTACTTGAAGCACTGTGCGCTCATTCAGCCTTAACCTTGAGGAGTTGCTGAGCCACAGAAACTTTGAAAACTTACTCTATGCACAGATTCTTATATCTAGACATTTCTGAAGAAAAAACTAAAAGGAAAATAAAAATGTCAAAGAATAAATCTGCAGTGCAAAAGCCTAAGCTGCCCATAACAAATACATAAAATAAAGCATCCAATAATTTCCAATTTCACTAGGAGGAACTCAACTATTAAAGCTGTTTCCAGAAAAGATGGCAGTTGCTGTACGAAAAAGCAACAAGCTCTTGCTTCTTATTAAACGTGATTTACAAAGTAGTCTTTTTGTAATTTCAGCTTTATAGTGCTCTAAATTTTCAGAATTTGCATTTTCAGAGCTTCCTAATGACAATCAGGAATTGTCCTTTATATCTGAAAAGATGCCCCAACTAACAGTAACAAAGAACAGGTGTTACATTAAAGTCCATCTGGTTTGGTTAACTGTGGGTTCTGCCTTTCTTAGATGCATAATGAGGACTATGGTCCAGAATGACAGAAGTCAGTTTTTCTTAGAGCAAAATTAAAAATCTCTTACTTCTAATGTTTTAAAATAACCTGGTACTATCTATGAAGATACTAGAATTTCTAGATGACTCTAAAATCAACCCACTAACAATCAGAAATAACTTTTTTTAATTGCAACTGAATACCATTTCTTATTACAAAAAAATACACATTTCAAAGTTTTTGTTTGTTTATTTGTAAATATCCCTGGCTACCTTTCCTGTGAAAAATGACTCTTACCCTCTAAAAGTTTTATTTTTTAAGCTATTAATTTATTGCAAATGGTGCAGAATTTTCAATCTATTACACTCAGTTTACCAAAACAATAAAATCGTATGTTGCAGTACTTGGGAATTCCCTAGGTTTCAACGAGAGGTTTAAAACCTACTTTTGTGAATGAGGTGAAACTGAATAGTACATTCTGAATTTGTGTTTACAAAGTGCTGTTGCTCTCCAGTTCCTGTTATATTTTTGCAGTTTTTAAAGGGAGAGCAAACAAGAGTGAAGACTTTCAAAGGAGGTTCCTCAAGTCCAGAGGAATAGGAGGCCAGTAAGGGACGGTGTGGTACGGCATTAAAAACACAGGCTTTTGTGTTTAAACCCATTCTACCAATTCAGACTTGTGTAACTCTTGGAAACTTATCTAACTTCTTTGTGGTTTAGTTTCCTTATTTTTTTTAAAAAAGGGTTACTTACTTCACAGACTTACTGTGAATATTCATCTAGATTATATATTTAACGTTAAATTCCATTCACTGCCTAGCTTCCTACCCTCATGGGCATTTTTTTTCTAGTACAGAAGCAGGTTAGAACTCTGATGGTTCCTCTTCCTTTTCTGTCATTGTCACAGGTCAACTAGGAGAGGATCAAAATGACTGTCTAGCAATTAAAGCTGGCCTGCTAGGTTACATTCAGAAACCAACCTCAATTAAATTCCTTAATCCCACCTACTATGGCCATTTTAAGCTTTATGTGTCTTTGTTGTCTAGTAGAATTCAACTAAACCCTTTTTGGTTGAATGCTGTTTGGGTCAGGAAATATAAACATTTTTTCTCATTCAATTTCTAATAGTTTGGGCAAGGCAGAAGTTGAACACATTTGGAAGGTAATGTTATGCGGCGGATGTTACAGACACCTTAGTAACTTTACTTATTAGTTACGTGACTTGGAGCATCATGTGTCTGAATTTTAATGTCTCAGTTGTCACCTTAATCATTAACTATAAATAATGAGGGCAGTGGTACCCACAAAATGTTGCTGAGGTCACTTTAGATTCAGGCTCAAGACTTGGTCTAGGGTAAGTACTCAATATATGTTTACTTTTCCCAACTGTCTTGTTTTCCCCCATCATATTTCTTATCATGGTTTTATGGAAAATTATTTAAATGACATAGATATTTTAATACCACCATTTTAATGTAACAGATAATATCTGAATAAATCTTGCATTTTTAAAATACTATCCCATACAGCAACTTAGAAGGTGTGAAATATAAAGTGTTGTAGAAACACTTCCCCCTTCTCAAGTGGTTTACTGTTTCTTTAATTTTGTTCTTTGTGGATGAAGTAAAGCCAACTTAAAGTTTCTGTAATGGATATGGAACTCTTATTTCATTACTCTCAGAAAGGCACAGGGTAGCTTACGATCTGAGTACCCTCATGAAATCAAGATCTAGGAAATCTTAAACTCTTCAACTAGGGCCCCTGCTCATGGAAGAACAGATGAGAGCCCCACTTCTCACATCCATCACTGCACCCCGGTCAGTCAGTCACACTGTATTTGGCACAGCACACACAAAAGAGCAAAGACTTTTGCAATCAAAACACCTAAGCATTGTCATACCAAACTTAAGATAAAAATGTACACAGAAATTTACGTTCTCTAAAATACTTTATATTAGAAAAAGGGTAGGAGTAATTCAGGCTTTCCGATTCCCGCTGGCTTGCTGTAAGTTCGAAGGTAGAAAGGAGCAAGGCCGGCAGCCGACTGGTGAGGGATGTACAGGCTCCCTGGGGAAGTGGGAGGAAGCACATCCTGGATGGGTCGGGAAAGAAGGAGGACAAACTCCCATGATGCCCTTGTACCACCTGAGGCCCATACTTTGCCAGCACCCTCAGACAAAATTTTTTTAAAATGTATGCTGAGCTATGTAGTGTAAATTTTACTATGCCACCCAACCTGTTATATATGCTCCACAGGAAAAGTAATAAAACATTAATAAAATATAACAAGTTATCCTATAAAATTTAAAGGCCATTTAAAACCAAAAAGCCTCTTTCTTATTTTCTCATAACCTAAAGTTATGGAAACGCTATAAAGATGTGTTATAAAGGGCCACTGATAGTATTAGGATACTTTTATAAAAAAGACTTTAAATGAAAGAAAAAGCTGTGGAATAAAATGGTTAAAATCCATATACCATCTTGCCATTAAGGTTTTTTTTTTAAGATTTGTCTTCAGTCTGAAGAAAACAATTTAATTATATTTTTTACCATTACCATTTAAAAATGATGTGTTTATAGAGCCATTCCATTAGTATAATTAAGCACAATTAACTTTATCACACAGAGCAATAACTTTACTGTACATAGTAAGTTGGTAAAAATATACATCATACCCCAAATTTTACCCCTACAGAAATCTATTGGCATGTTACAAAAACTGTCCACAATGTTCTTTAGGCAAATATTTATAGCCACATTCATTTTGTATTTGAATACCTATCTGCAACTATAGTATCTCATTTATTTTTGTGTATGAAGTTTCCAAACTTCTGCATAAACCCTCGAAATTTGTTCTCATTTGGCTGATATGTGTGATAAACATTAGTGTTGTAATTCAGCATTGGGCTGGACCTGCCATAACTATTGCCCATAGTTGAGGATTTTATTTCTGGGCGGTGTATATTGGCATTTGGCATGTTGCTGGTTGGCTGAATAGAATTCTCAATCTTACAAAATGGCTCAAAACGACTATAAATGCGCCGGTCAGTTGACTGAGTCCTCACAAGCTCACTGGGCTTTGGCCTTGATACTGGTTTCCTTCCAGGGGCAGCAACAGTACGAATCTCCTTTGAATCTCGGTATTGGATCTGTTCTGTGTTAAATCTTGGGGCAGACGCATCCCCTGCCCTGTCTAAGAACTTGTTTTCAGCTGGACCTGGAGAAGGTATTTCATTACTTTCATTGGATGCAGAACTTATCCCCTGAGATGAGCTGACTGTTACATCTTCCTTACTCTTGTGGATGCTGCCTTGGGAGTTTGTGGAGGAAGTATGCTTTCTTCTAGGAGATGAATCAACTTTTGGTTCTGACTTCCTTGGGTTTTGATTCTCTTCAGCCTCAGAAGCTAAAGTGTCAGAACTACTACACATCCTATAAAAGGGAGATGTTTTACTTTTGGATAGAGTTTCTTTCTTTTCTGGGGTAAGGCTAAGTAAGGACCTCAACTTCTGAGACCCCTTTTTCAAAAAGCTTGGGGAACCCTTAACTTCTTTCTTTGAAGTGAGTTCTTTGTTAGGTTCCTCTTTATTCACGTCAAGCAAAGCAGCAATGGAAACCGACTTGGTAGTTGTGCCACTTGAAGGTTCTCCCTGGACCACCTCCTCCTGCTCTTCTATGCTATTGGTTACGTTGTGCATGCTTTTAGAGCTTTTCAGCAAATCCTCTTTGGGTTTTTCTGGCTGTCTGATTCGATTCCTGGTAAGTGTGCTATATACATAATGCTTACTATTTCCATGATCTAAATTGGCTTTTGAGTAGTCAAAGAATGGGAAACTTCGTCTTTTAAGCATATTCTCATTTTGCTGATTCTTTAGATTTTCTGTCTGCTTGTTTACACACAGATTTGTATATAAGTAGTTGTTTGACTCAGCATGGCCACCTGTAGTTTGGTTTAAGACTTCCGAGTGGTTTTCAGGAACCTGCGAGGGGTGCATTTTTGGCGTCTCTGACTGTGACGGTAGCTTGGGGATTGGTTCTGGCAAAGGTTTGTCCGTCGAATGCTCTACACTTTTAGGGGTATCTGGGACCTCTCTGGGTATGTCACTTCCCTGGGAACCAATGATAGTTGAATTTGAGGAGCCAGTTGCAGAACTATTAACTTCCTGCTGCTCAGGTAAAGTTGGTTTAAACACAAGAGAGGGGCGAAGCCGTGAGTGCGTATAAAGTGCATTGGCTTTCAAATTCTCGGAACTATCATAGCTCTCAAGCCGGTCACCTAGAGCTGATCCATTAGAATCAGGTGCAGCTTCTGAATGATCATTTAAGTAGGATTCAATTCTCCAGTTTCGCAAGAATGACTTTGTCGTGTTTTCCAGGGTTGGCATTCGTTGTTGCAGGAAACGAACATGATTATCTGTCCCATTAAAAGACCTTCGCACATTTGAATTCCTTTCTGCAAAATGTGTTGTCTTCCTCTGGGCAAGCCAGTTTCCAAAGCTCTGGGGAGGCGTGTTATGGTGGCTCGCATAGCCTCCCCGTGACGAGGATGCCAAACTATCTGTAGACTTTTTCCAGTTACCAGGAGGAGGATTGATGGTTCGATTCACAGCCCTGTTCAGCAACAGGTACGGGGCTGTTTCTGGCTGCTCCCCAGCATAACTATGCCTCTTCCAATTTTCATTCTGACTGGGCTGATACTGACGGATTGTATTTGGCCCATTAAAGTTTGGAACAAAAGGAGGTTTGTATCCATGATTTCTTATGCTATATTTGTCATGTTCATTCCGGGCGTATATGCCTCTGTTTTTGAAGTAAGTAGGATCTAGTTTATGAGTGTTGTCTTGTCTACCAAGAAAATTTCTTTGGCTGGAAACAGAAGCTAATGAAGAGACCGAACGCTGGTAAGTGCCGTTCTCCCACAGCGCTTTGCCACGCTTCCCCCGGGCTGACTCTTCCTGAGCGAATGAGCTGGGGACACACGATCTGGCATAGAGCGTCCTGAATTCTTCGTCAAAGGACTCAACCAGCTGTCCTGTGATGATCTGAACCATGCTGAGGTGAGCTTTTTCAAACGACCACATGTAGCTGAAAAAAATCAAAATTGGGAAATCGTATGTTTGCTGAGTTAAAAGATTAGTGACAATATATATAGTTCTACTAAGAAAAGTGTGTCATTTATTGCGGACAGGAGTTTTTTTTCCTTGACTGCCATCATTGAAAACAGCTCCAATCATTACATGCTTGTAACACAGATATGTTGCCCCACTCCCATATTCATACTTTAAATAACAAATCAACTCAAGTCCTGGGTTTGGATTCACCACAATTCCTTACACTACTTATGAGAAGTCCAAGGAAAAGCCGCATTGCACTTTGTACCTCTTCCTAGTAAGAATTTGCAGAGTGAAAAAAATGCATCCTGGCAGGGTTCAGGCAAGCTGTCACCACAGGAAAAGCTGAGAGCACTGGCTCCTGCTGAGCTCTCTAGTCTCATGAGCTTGGGCCTCCGTTTCCTCACGTCCAAAATGAAGACATGAACGCCATAACTGCAACATTTCCTTACAGTTCCAACATGTTACAGTGCACGACAGCTCTGTACATATATTTTTACTCTGTGACTTCCTCAATGAATGTAATTTAGGGTGCTGGGAGTTGTGCGCAGAGAGAGGATTTGTGGGCAGCAGCCTAGGTAAGGAGACGGTGTACTCGATGTACACAGATTTGGTCAATTTAATCCTCACAGACCATGCCAGTCAGAATGCCAATTAAGATCTTTTAATACAGGTACAATTTCTAGGAAAATAAATCTGTAACTAGTTTACAGCACTTTATGGAACTTCCTATCTTTTTCAGAGTTTAGAGCTAACAGTTATCTTGAAATTTCATGTAAGATTTTGAATCTGATGTTTGAAAATCTGAATAGTTAAACATACAGAGTCATTGAGCTGATAAAGAAAAAAATCACTAATATGTTATGTATCAAATAATGTACATGATACAAGAGGTTGTAGTACAATAAAAGGGATATAAACACATTCTCCACAATGAAGGAGTTTATTCTTTACACAAGGGAGACAATAATAAAGGCAGATGAAGATACTCTTTAAATGTTCAGAGTAATAATTTAAAATATATAAAGTAGTATCAACAGCAGTTTGCAACTTAATTTTTCTGATATGCTTAATTTTATCTAGAATACTTACTGAATGGATGGCATGAACAGGATATTTACTAGGTACTTTGTATTTACAGTTGTGTCAGCCACCAGCCTGACTTAAAAGCTATGGTTCAAAAGTTAATTATTAAAGACATTTCAATCAAACTGAAGATGTGAGTATAAAGTATGTTAGAAACCTTAAGAAATGAAAAGTCAGCTATCAAATATGAAAAATCCCCCAAGAAAGTGAGATTTTAGTAATCTTTTGATAGAAACCAGATAACCTTGAAGTTCAGACATGAAATAAAAGTATGGGAGGACAATTTGTGTGAAAGAAGAAACATAGAAAAAGGAAGCAATAATGGCCATGCATCATAGAAAACTGAAATCAACTTATATTTAACTGCATTAAAAAAACCCAATATATGAGATAGATGAACCTTGAAAGCAAAGCAGTTTGTGTAAAATCTGATCCCAAGTCTGAATAAAGTATAATAAAAGGAGATGTTTGGAGAATACTTTTTTTTCACAACTACTTGTAGTATAGACTTGAAATATGAGGGATTTCATTTACTATGATGAATAAAGTAGTTGGAATAAGGTGATATGACACAAAATCAGAGCAGAAATTGGAATAATGAGTAAAATGATTGAGCCAGTAACAAGAAGAAAGAATATCTGTACGTCATAAAGAATATGCATAGGTTACAAAATAAGATTACCTCCAGGTATGGAACTTAGGAATCTGAGAAGATAATGGTACTAGTGAGTGTGCGGGAATGGGAAAAGGTTCTAGGCATTGGTAAATCAGACCATAATATTGTAATAGAATTTCAGGTAATAGAAAGAGATTGGATTGGAAATATTTAATTTAGAGGTTATTCTCTGAAACCACTAACCACTCCTAGAGATACAAGGATGACTTATACCAACACTAAAGGATCTTCCTGTATTATTTCCAGGATCCCAGCCAATCACTGTTGTGTGAACTCAGCTGTTGATAAGCATGTCACACACAGTTTCTAGTAAGTTCTTTACTCACTCATTCTCAAATATAAAGACACTGCAGAGGATTGGCAGATGTTACAATAAAGTTTAGATTACTTATAAAAGCTTAAAAGCAAAACTGAAAGCAAACCAAGCAAACACAAAAAAGGTACCCAGAGAAGGAAACAGAAAATGCACAAATAAGAATATGTATAAACACACACATGCTTAATATCTTCAAAGAAATAAAGAAAAAACCTAATAAATCTATGAAACATGATACAGGATGCTATAAAATATGTTAAGTAGCAGATATTCAACATATTTGATAGCAAAATTTTAAAAGAAAGATATAACAGAAATGTTGAAAGATGTAATTGAGAAAATCCCCCTGTTAGTAAAATGTCCCCAGCCCTGGATGGAAAACTGTAGGAAAAATAATACAATGGGAGCAGAAATTCAGTTAATAAAAATTCCAGGGACAGACAACGAAAATAATTGAGAAGAAATTATCAAAGAATAAATGAGAAAACTTCTCAGAAATGAAAGGTCCAAGTATTAGAATTGCCCTGAACAACAAGAGGAAAAAAGTCCTAGACCTAGAAGCATCATAATAAATTTGAGAATAGCATGATAAAGGGAAAACCTAGACACTTCCAGAAAGAAAAGTTATATGAAGAAACCTGGAATAACAACTGTTTGAGACTTCTTAAATAGCAATTTGAATGCAGGACAATGCCTTCCAAATTTGGAGTAAAATGGTTCAATTTAAGAGTTTTGTCCTCTGTTAAACCATAAATCATCTAAAATTATAAATTTTTGGACTTTAAAAATCCCATGATGATAGAAATTCTTCTTGATCAAACTTGGGAGGAAAACCATGACTTGGAAACAAAAATGAGTTAAAAATGGGATTGAAAAGGGGATTTTAAAAACCGTAGCTCAAACTCCGAGGAATATAGAAAATGCCGGATCCCAGCTGAGCTCCAGGTGAAAGACCTGTTGGTCCAGACTGGACACCATGGACCATTGGTAGCAACTGAGCATTGGGGAAAGTTTTTATGTACTAAGGAAATCAATAGTAAACTTGAAAAAAAAATAGCAATAGTTAAACAGAAAACAAAGACAATGACTAAAACCAAAATGAAATGATCATTATTGACTTTGTTATGAAGAAGGAAACAATCATAAATCACTGCATTGCTCATTGATGATCAATTCTGAGACAACTTTAGTAATGTAAACTCATATTTCTCACTTAAGCAAAAAATTGTGATAAAACCATATTGGGTGAGTGGGGACCAGGTGGGCGAGTGGATCAGTGGTTACAATATGTAACTCCTCAACTCCCATAATATAAAATCAAAAGATCGTATTTCTAAAAGTGATAAATCAAGAAACAGCACTGTAATCACATTATGTAAGACAATAAAATACTTATCAGAAGAACTAGCTAAAAAAATAAATAGTATCTGGCAGTCAGGAATTAGGAGTACATTGA
Organism: Artibeus jamaicensis; assembly: GCF_021234435.1. Taxonomy (NCBI): domain Eukaryota; kingdom Metazoa; phylum Chordata; class Mammalia; order Chiroptera; family Phyllostomidae; genus Artibeus; species Artibeus jamaicensis. Next base: position 1,318,032 of record NW_026521859.1, read on the forward strand.
GATGGAGTATATAAGACATGCTTTGTATTGGATATCTTTTAGTAATACTTGATTTTTAAAATATGTGCATATATTTACTTGGATAAAAATAAAAATAATTATTTTACATTATGTTTTCAAACATTTTATTTATTTATTTTTAGAGAGAGTTAAAAAGAGAGAAAAAGAGAGGAAGGGAAACATCAATGTGCTGTTGCCTCTTACATGCCCCCTACTGGGGGCCTGGCCTGCAACCTAGGCGTGTGCCCTGACTGGGAACTGAACTGGTGATACTTTCATTCACAGGCCAGCACTCGATCCACTGAGCAACACCAGCCAGAGCTATTTTATGTTATTTTTCAACCACAGTTTATGTTCAATACCATTCCGTGCCAGTTTCAAATGTGCAGCAAAGTGGCCAGTAAACCACGCAGTCTACATAGTGGTCCCCTCAGCTGCTCCAAACACCCACGGGGCCCCATACCCAATTCTACTGACATTATTCACTATCTTCCCCACACTGCAAACTGCATCTCAGTGGCCATTCTGCAACTACCAATGTGCCTTCTCCCTTTTCACCTAGCCCCCAACCTGCTTCCCCTCTGAGAGCTGTCATTCTGTTCTCTGTGTCATAACTTACTATCCCACCTCCTCCAAACACACTGTCATGTGTTAGTCTTGAAGTTGGGAATGTAGTTATCAACTCACATGTTAAAAAGTGATTCAAGAACTCTGAGTTTTCTGGTTGAGGGTAATAACATGAAGGCCATGGTGCGAGAATAGTGACTAGTTTTTGCATGGATTTCTGAATGTGATGATATTCAAGGCCAAGTAGAATGGCACATTAGAGCCAATAACTTCAGTGAGACCTATCTTTTGAAAGTAACTTTTGTAAGCATCACAATACTTAAAGAAAAACATTTATAAAATTCTGTCAATCAATTTTGTGGACAATATTAAATATCTTCCAGACACACACATGACAATTTTAAATGAGGGTATCCAATTCAAAATCTGATTGACACACACTGATAAAAAGTATATAAGTATTTTAAAATCTTATCAGTGTTAGTGTTGTGATATGGCAAAACATGTTTTGTTGATAAAACCCTCATCAGGATGAGTGGGCTGTCACACAGCTGTGACTGTGGTGAGTACAGACACCAAGACTGTCTGGAAATGCTGAGAGTTCAAAATACAAAGACATTTTATAGCAAGAAATTTTGAAATAAAGAAGAGGGCATTTTGAATTTGCCTATGAGGAAAACAATGACAATTACAGAATGTGAGGGACAAGAGATGGTTTTAGACAAAAGGAAATACAATTTTAGCCAGTTTCTGTGAAGACTGGTTCATAACTATTGCACCAGTTAAATATTGTTAATAGGAGAGGTTCATGATAGTTAGTGAGAAAAAACAAAAGTGACAAGAGCTGACAACCATTATTTTTAAAGAACTATATGTAAACTATATATGAAATCACAAAGAGAGTTGTTAGATAAGAGTTTTTGAATCTGTGGTCCTCAGCATTCACTATGATGACGATAACTAACAAAGCCATTCTATAAGTCAAGTGAACTTCCAACTTTAATTAAAATTTCAATTAAAAGGTATCTAAAAGTGATCTAAACTCATATATGCACAAATAACAAGTCTTTAAAAGGGCTCGTTAATTTTAAGCACTAGTTGTAATTTCTGCTTTATGTTTTCCTTTAGAACTCCAAAGTACATTTTCAAAAAAAATTGCTTAGAAAAGGGAAAGTTAGAAGATTAAGTTTTTTTTTTTTTAAGGCTTAAAATCAGAGTTCACATTAGAGGCTTTGGATGCATGACTCTAATTCTCATAACAACAAGGTGGTTCTACCATTACCCTCCTTTCACAGAAGAGTGAGCAAAGGTGCAACCGAGTCTAGTAACTTGCCCGCCACCTTCCATTTTAACATGGTGTCTCCTTCTTGTTAGATGTTTTAAGTTCCTAAAGTTCCCTCTCACATTGTCCTGTTAACATCCACAGGTCTCCTGGCTTCCTCCTACAGTCTTTAATAATGTGTCCACTCTGCCCTGGTGACCTGGCAGTGCATATACGCTTGTTGGTGCTTTCATCTGCCTGTTGATGTAGCCTCACTGCGTATCCCATTCTGGAACGATGCCTGAAGTTTATAAGATAATATTAGGGCAGGACTGACACTCCGGAGCCAGCAGGATCTGGACTGTGTTGCCAGGCCTGGGTTGTCTGTGGCTCCTACCTGTGAGGTTTTAGACAAGTCTCTAAAATTACTGGGACTTCAATTTCATCATTTATAAAATACAGATGAAAACAATAGCCTTGCAAATAAGTTGTAAGGACAGGGCTGAAATGTGTAAAAGAGCTAAGCTAGGGGAGAGTAGATAAATGGCCAGTGGAAGCCTTGAAGCATTCCAGAGAGTAGAATGCTCTGAGTAGGTCTGAGTCACCTGTCTAGTGTCCGCCATGACGTTTTTCACAGTCGGACTCCTAAATGCATTTTGGTAGTACTACAGTGACTACATGATAATTATCATATTTTTAATAGTACTGAAACAAGAAGTCTGTTTGACAGTTTCTTCAAAAATGATAAACAGCTTCTATTTTTATGAACTATTGTTATTAAGTCCATATTATGTGCTGTTTTCATGAGGAAAAAACACTTTTTGTATTGTAGACCTATATGGAAACTGAGATATTAGTCAACCTCCTCATTTGTTGGGTGAAGAACTTGAAGCCCAAGAAGTTTTGTGATTTGCCCATGGTCTTCATGTTCTTTAGAGGTACAGCCAGAACTGAAACCCAAGTCTCTAAGTTTCCATGCAACAGTTCTGTTTTTTATTTTTAAGAAATAACTAAACAGGTTACATTAAAATTTGAAACTAATAATTTCTATAAATGATTGATAATACTGCAGGTAAATAGCAGCTGTTGGGAGGATGTGATGAATAGGGAACCCTCACTACTGATAAAAGTGCAGATTGGTACAGCCACTATGGAAAATAGTATGGAGGTTCCTCAAAAAATTAAAAACAGAACCAACATATGATCTATAAATGCCACTTCTGGATATTTATCTGAAGAAAACAAACACTAACTCAAAAAGACATGACTATCCCTCTGTTCACTGCATTGCCTATTATTTATAATAGCCAAATATGGGAGCAACCTAAATGTCCCTCAACAGGTGAATGGATAAAGATGTGATATACTCTTCACCCATAAAAAAGAATGGAATCTTGCCATTTGCCAACAACCTGGATGGACTTGAACTCATTATGCAAAGTGAAATTAAGTCAAACAGAGATAGTCAAACACAGTATGATTTCCCTTATATGTAAAAAAACAATAACAAAAAAACAAAGAGACAAATTTATAGATGCAGAGCACAGAGCGGTGGTTGCCAGAAGTCAGGGGGAAGGGTATGGGATGAATGAAATAGGTGAAGAGTGTCAAAAAGTACGAACTTCCAGTTACAAATAAATAAGTGCTGGAGATGTAATGTACGTAATGTACAGTATGGTGACTGTAGTTTATAATACTATATTGCATATGTAAAAGTTGCTAAGAAAGTAATCTTGAAAGCCCACATCAAAGGAAAAAAAGATATTTGTGTAACCATGTGTGGTGATATTAACGACTTATTATGGTGATCATTTAGCGTTATATACAAACATTAAACCACTACACCTGAAACTAATATAAAATTATATGTCAATTATAACTCGATTAAAAATAGAACTGAACAAATTACATTAAAATGTAATACTAATAAGTTCTATAAAAGATGACTAATGTGAGAGGCAAACACAATAATCTTACCTGTAAGAACCATACATAACTTTCTGGCAGTCAATTAACAAAAATTTCTGTTCCAATTTCCCATAAAATTTGGCTCCTGTTTTTGAAAGGTATTCTTGGCCTTTTACTGTTCGGACTCGAATATTCTAGAAATATATGTAAACAAAACATAAAAATTAAGGCTAGGAGGAAAATGTCTTGAAAAGTAAAATACATGCTAATATAAAATCTTAGTACAAAAAGGGATACTTGAAATAATTTTTAAATATATAAACAAAAATAGTGAAAAGCAAATTTTAAAACATCACACAAAACAAGTTCTCTAGGAAAACAGTAACTTAAAATATGATGATATTACCTTACATTTGTACATGTTATAAATCACTTAAAGTACTACTGCAAGATCCTTTCGGATTATTGATTCATCATGTCACAATAACTAAAATTAAAACGCATCTGCCTTTTAAAAAGTCAAGTGTAACTGAAATCACTATACCAAATGATTGTGATAACAATATCTGCTGAATGACAAAACTACTGGAGTTGGTGGTTTCAAGGTTGCACATGCAAAACGGATGCATTAATTACAACTGGTAGCCAAAGTATGTTCAGAAGCTCAAGGGTCTCACTATCAAGAAAGGCACAATGTAAATTTGTTATGCAGATGTGTGTTTTCAGTTACATTTGAAAAAAGTACAAATGGACACTTTGTGATCAATCATTATTCTATCTTAAATTTTATACACATATTTTTAAAATTTTACTTTTAGAGTAATATAGATTAACATGTTTTAAATTTGACTGAGACAAAAAATAGTACACAAACTAAAAAAAATACCTGAGGAAAAAACACAGAACTCTTACCCTGAGACGTTGAACTTGACAACCCTGTTTTTCGGTCATATTTAAGAAATGATTCAAGTTGGATTCATCGAGCAAAATGTATACGGATATTCCTCGAGTTGATGCCTCCACTATTTCTTTGAAAATGTCCACATCTGTAAACATGTCCATCACTAAAGCAATGACCTATTAAAGATAAGAATATCAAACAATTTTAGATATCCAATAGGGAAAGATCTATAAATGGATGCTTTCAGTAACAGTTGGATAAAATAGAAAATAAAATACATAATACACACAAATGTATGCACAAATATAGAAGATAAAAGATAAAAAAGTAAGTTGAAAATAAACAAATGCCTTTATACAGTTACAAAACACTAATTTCACACTAGCTTTAAGTCCAAAGGAGCCTGAATTTCAGTACAATGTTGAGTGATGGGACCATGTGAATCGTGGATTACAAGGTTGCCTACAAGGTAGATGGTGGGCGTAGGTAGATGGAAGGTGGAAAGCAGTACTCTGAATTTACATGGGAAACATTCCCAAGGAAAAGCAAGATTTCTGGAACTAGTTGTTAAGAATTAAAGTCTTAGAGATCTGCGACAGAGAAAACAATTCTTCTAGAAATAGAAATATAACTAAGAAAGGGCCTAAGATGAGGAAGGATATAAAAAGACTTGAAGACCAGAAAATTAAATACATGTACCTAAAATAAGCGTAGGAAATAGAGTAAGAAAAAGAAAAAAAAAGGACAAAATTGGACCATAATTAAGAAGGCAGAGGCAGAGAGGAATATCCAAGAACAGGCACATAACACTGAGAGAGTCTAAGTTAATTGTTGGGACAAGAACTATTACTGACTCTGTGGAGCAATGGGAGTGAAATAATCTTAAAAGGGAAAAATCATTTTATTGACCACCTACTGTGTGTCAGACCAGAATGACCAAATCCCAGTCCTTTGTGAAACTTCCAGTGGGGGAAGACACCATGATTACCTGACATACGTAATAAACAGACAAATTATATGATAAGCTATAAGATAATTTTATTAGGAAAAATATAGTAGGATAAAGGGGAACATGGGCCCTTGGTAATTGAGGACAGTTTTTTTAAAAGATTTTATTTATTTATTTTTAGAGAGGGGAAGTAAGGGAGAAAGAGAGGGAGAAAAACATCAATGTGTGGTTGCCTCTCACACCCCCTGCTACTGGGGACCTGCCCGCATCTCAGGCATGTGCCCTGACTGGGAATCGAACAGGTGACCCTTGGCTTTGCAGGCTGGCACTCAATCCACTGAGCCATACCAGGTAGGGCTGAGGATGGGTTTGAAGGGTTTCTGGTCTCTTTGAGAAAGTATTATTTGAGCAACGACATGGAAGGAATTGAGGAAGTCATGAACGTGGGTATCGTGAGGAATTATGTTCTAGGCAGAAGAAACCAGCAGTGCAAAAGGCCCTTTGTCAGGAGCATTTCAGGCACATTCAAGAAATAGGAAGGGGACAATAAAAATGAAATGAGAAAAGGAGAGAGTAATTGCTCTAGCGACTGTGTTAACAACAGACTAACAGGTTTTAAGGGTCAGAGCCAGAGTGGAAGAGGCGAGGACCTTTAGAACTACTGAAGCAACTCAAGTCAGAGGTGCTGGTCCTGGTCCTAGCTCCTATCAGTGATAAAAAGAAAGAGACAGATACTGGACATCTCTGAGCCAAAATGGCCTCTGGATAAATTAAACATGGGATGTGAGAGAAAAATGATAAAAAGAAGATGACTCAAATTTTTAGCCTCGCCAACCTGAAGAACCAAACTGTCCTCAACTGAAATAGTGAAGAGTGCAGCTACATACATTTTAGGTAGAAGGTTAAAAAGGCAAGTTGAGTTTGAGGTGCCTAGATATCCAAGTGAAACACTGAGTAGAGACGTGCAGGCCAGAGATGTCAATTGAGTGTCCATGGCGTAGAGATGACAATTAAATACAAGTCACCAAAAAGACTGGATAAGCAGAAAAGACAAAGGACTGAGCCCTGGGCAACAAGAAGAGGTACCAGCAAAGGAGACTAAGAAAACAAAGAGAAGGTAGCAATCTTGGAAGTCAAGGTAACACACTGTGTCAAGAAGGAGGGTATGCTCAAGAGTCTCAAACCCTACTACAATGCCAAGAAGCATGAGGGTTATTGTATAAATTCATTGGGTTTAGTACTATACACGTTATTGACAAGTTCCATGAGTATAGTTTTAGTGGAGTGGTAAAAGCAAATGGTTTATTAGAAGAGGGTAGGAGGGAACAAGAGGAACAGAAATAAGTACTCTTTTTGAGTAATTTGGCTACAACAAAAATCAGAAAAATGGAGAGGAAGGTAAAGCCGAGTCAAGAGAAGTTGTATTTTTTCTTTTGTTTTAGGCAAGAGAATTAACAGCATGCCTATATGCCAATGAAAGGTTCCAACAGAGGTTGAAAATTAATGATGCAAGAGATGGTAGGAGATTGGGTGAGGAAGTAGAGAATTTCTGGAGCAATGTTTTGAGTAGGCAATAAAAGACAATATCTAGTAAAAAAGTAAAGCCATTAGAGCACAGAAAACACAGACCAATAAAAGAGCATCTGTACTACCAAGCCAGAAGGCCAAGTATAAGTGTGCAGATGCTGCCGGAAAAGCCAATGGGGATGATGGTACTACGGTGAAGTTCCTTTCTGAATGCTTCAATTTTCTCAGTGAACTGGCAAGACCTTCAACTGAGAAGATAGTGAATTACAGAAGACGTGTCAAAGGTATGAAGAAAAGGGGCATTAAGGAGTCACCTAGGATGGCTGGGAAGGGAATGAACTATAGAAATATGGTATGATTTCAGGGCAGCACCAGCACTTACCAGGATATAAATTTAAAATGAGACTAGTCGGTGTGGTTGTGAGTTATTCTCAACTTCGTTCAGTTGCGAAGGTACAAGCACAGAACAGGCAGCATTTCATTTAACTGTGGATGCAGTTCTGGCCATGAGAGTAGAACAAAGCAGGCGGAGGAAGTGGAATTAAAGGCGCATGTGAAATGGAGGTAGAGCGAGGAAAAGAGGATGTCGCCAACAAGAGGGATGTGAAATGAGAATGGAATTAATGCATCTGAGGTCTTGCTGGGGTTAAGGGATGGTTAGATATTAAGGAATTGTTAATTTGTTATGCTTACTGTAATATAATAATAAAGAAAATAAGGTAAGATGTCATTTTTATATATATAATATGCAAAAAGATGTTGTCTTATATTTACCTCACATTAAAAGAGATGAGACAAAATTGGCAGTGAACTGATCATTGTTGAAATTGGTTGAGGGTACATGAGAATTCTCTTTACTATTCTTCCTACTTTTGAAAACTTCCATAGCGCAAACTTAAAAATAACTAAAGTAATATTTGATATTAGCAGGTACCAGAGAGAGTAAGTCAGAAATACAAGTACAAGTGGTAGTCGGACGGGGTACAGGAAATAGGTTACGTAAGATGTGCAGTCATGGGCCATGACACTGGAAACAAATACAACTGAAAGTCAATGGGTGAGAACTGCAGGACAAACTCACCGGAGGAGAGAAGGCCAATGGACTGGCCTTTAGAAAGAGCTCTTATGTGTATATCGAAATTGCCAGGAAATGAGACAGAAATGATATTAAAAAGAGCAATAGAGACCAAAAATCATCAAGAAACAAGAGGAAATGGAATGACCTGAAAGTAGCCACAGGGCAACAACTGCCAGGGTAATGCAGGGTCATAACGGAGGCCCGGCAGAAGTAGGGCCCGCTTTTGTGTGCTTGGTGGGGTGATGATATGGGTGTAATAACAGTTTTCATGTGAACACTTCATCTTCAATGTCCTTTGGTGTGCTGGCGTGTGATATTGTTATGTTACAGAATTACATGCTTATGATTTTGAAATAAGAAGGGCCATTACTTGTGCTGGAGCCTGCTGTGTGTTAGAAGATGAGCAAAATCATGGATAATGTATGAAATCATTTTATTTACTCTAATAAGATATAAAACAAAACACTGAACCATGCATAAATGATACAGGTTGATGACATTCTTCCAACGGCCTGTGAAACATACTTGAATTAGATTCTCTAGGAAGAACAATTTCAGTCACATCTAGTGGCCTCTCATGGTTCTCTTGTCACTTAGAAATGGTACGAGATGCCAGATGATGGGAGAAGCTAGCGGTGACAACTTCACTCATGCCTTGTGAATATCCTTTATAGTATCAAATATTGGAAAAACAATCACATTCACAATGACTAATTGAGTTTACTCAGCATTAATGAGTGGTGTGATGACATATGGGCACTGAGATGTAGAAAATGTCCATATTAAAAACTTATTGTACAAAATAAGTCTTAGAAATATATGTCTGGAGCAGTCTGGCACCAATTACTTTTTTTAACTTGAAAGGAATTTTTAAAATAAGGAAACATTATTATGAAACATAGTATTCTTTAAGACATTATCAGCATATCTAAAGACTTTATTTTCAATGTGTCAGAATGCTTCCTGTAACAAATTACTGGAAACCAGAAAGAAGAAAAACACATTACTAGAATAAATAAAGGTTTTTGTGTGCAAAAAGTAATTGAAGTCACTCAGCCCATGGACGACGCTGGCACACCAGAGGTAGAACAAATGAGAGTCTCTCTTGCATGACAGGCAAAACAGTGGGTCAGAATCCAGGAGACTAGATGAGACCTCTTTGATAAGCTTATCTGATGTCAACTGAGTCTGGTAGCTTATCAGGACATCTGGTGACCTGCACCATCACTTGATATGTTGAGAAATTATATAAAGTCTCCAGAAAATTCAGTTGTGCCGAAAGAGGTAAAATAAAATGTAGTGCTTTTTAAAATTAGTGGTGGGGCACATTTCTGGAAAGGAGTAAATAATTATCGATGAGGTATGCCAAACCTATCTGAAGGTATTATATCCTCAGTTATCTAAATTATACTGTGCTTTAGAAATTACTGTAGTGGCTATATGTAATCAAAGAAATATATACCCGATTAGGATAAGGCTTTTCAAAAAATACATCACTTGATTTTATAAGTCAATACAGAAACCAGTTATGTTAAATGGTATTTAACAAACTACCATGACATTGTCTACCATTTAAATTCTTCTCTTGCTTCTAATTAATTCCTGTTTTATTCTTGCTTTATAAATTGAAAAAGTAAATAAAAAACACCTTCATCAGCAACATGAGAATTAGAAATGTTAGAAAGACACCATAAATTATTTTTCGGCTTTGAGTGACACTTCACCTCTTTCAGGAGGTTCAGAGATGCTGACTCAGCATATGTTGGTTTTTCACGTATCTTTCCCACTGTAGTGAATTCTCCTGAAGTGACCAACACAGTGGAGGTCACACTGAATTAAAATAATATAAAAGTGCCAACAATAGAACTATGATAAGTAAAAACTGTATTCATGACACAATTTAAGAACATTCAGAAGAATACATAATTGCTTGTTAAGTAATATATTATAATAATTCAGAAAACAACTGTTCTATACATAATGGGTGCTATGGGCGGGGGACGTGGCAGAATGAAACAGACTGACAGGGTTTAATGGAAAAGCCTTAAATAACGAGTAAAGTTTACTTTTAGCCATCCAAGCTGGAAAACTAGAACTGAAAATGATAGTGATCTTTGAACACATGTATTTACTAAGCTAAACATAAACTTATACTTATGAATATGGAACAAATTTAGGATTTATACAGATTATGAAGGATCTTAAAACCGTGATACATGCTGAGATTTGATAGAGAGAACAGTATAAACCTTATAAAAGAAAATATCTGGTCAAAAATAGTACCTTGTAAAAAACGTGTCTCGTAGCAACATTTCATATTAAAATATCTAAATTTTATTGAGTCATATTGACTGATAAAGATTATGAGGCCTCCATTTATTATTTTTATTGTAATGTTCATATGTATGAATTCACTGAAACACCAAAAACAAAACAAGGTAGAAACCAGTGATAGAAAGATGAAAAGTAAAGAATTGAGAAATTTATGGCAGTTTTGATAGAAAATGTTCATCAAAACATTGACATTGAATACACGTATTTCCTTAGAAAATATACCTTGCTACCTATGAGACTTTAATTTTGAACCTTGTATTGTTTATTCCTTTGTAACTTATTACAATTGAAAGTTATTAGTAATGTGCTTCTATATGACCTACATACTGAGAAAAATGTAAGTATTCCTTGGGTTAATGTTCTGTAGTGACAGAATGGTCATTATCACCCTCAAAATGGAAAAATTAAATATCATACCTTTCCTGCTTCAAAATTTTAAGCACTGTTTGAAAGGATTCAGATTCCCTTGGTAATTGCCTACACAGACACAGGAGGATTCACTTTTTCTAACAGAAGAAAATCCAATGAGGGCAGCTAGATCAGGAGCAGAACCATAGAAATGAAGATCACATAGAGGGTTAGCAACAGGGGAGTGGGAGAAGGAGAAGGGGGGAGAAGGTACAGAAAATAAGTAGCATAGACAGTAGGTAGAAAATAGATAGGGGGGAGGGTAAGAATAGTATGGGAAATATAGAATCTAAAGAACTTGAGACACGTGGACATAAACTAAAGAGGGGGATGGTGGGGGAGGGGGTGTGCAGGGTGGAGGGGAATGAAGGGGGGAAACAGAACAACTGTAATGGCATAATCAATAAAATATATTCAAAAAACAGTGGCACTCTATAATAACTGTATTTATAATAAAATTCAACAAAACTAAAAAAAACTTTAAGAACTGAGTAAATCAGGGAAATGATCAATATAGGAAATATATATTTCTGAGTCTATAAAGCCTTTCAAAAGCAATGTGCTAAATGGATTCCAGAAAAAAAAATGAGAGGTTGGTATTACAAACAAGTGCCTTTGGTCCTTATCCTCCTGCAGCCTATGCAAAAGTATCTTTGTGTGTGAAATTTTATACTACATATACAGTATTTATAAATATCTAAGTATTCATAAATATAAATACTATATACATTATATCTCCAGTACAGTATTATTTAGTAAGTTACAGATTTACATACATTATAAATGCCTTCATTTATGTAGATAGTTAAGTATCTATTAGCACAGACTAATTGCTATACCTATATATCAGCTGGTTTGGTTTGTCATAAATTAAGTAATCTTGGGGAAGTCACTGAAATAAATATGAGTCCCAGTGGCCTCTATTACATGTTAAATAATCTAGAGGAGGTCTTGCATATATCAAGTTCTAAAATTCTATGTTTTAATCTCAATTATCCAAAAATTAAATTAAAATGTTCATTGCACTTAGCTTGTGAAAATCACACCAAACATGACTTGGTGAAAGTGAAAAAAAATTGGGTGTTGTAATAAAAGTCAATAGGAGATGTAAAGGAAAATGTTTTGGCTCTGCTATGGCTACAGTGTATATCTGTAGAATTAATATGTTTGACAACTCATATGGGAAACTGCATAAATTACTTCCCAGATTTTTTACATTGTATTATATGATTGAAAGTAATTATACAGCACCTTATAGACTAAATGCGTGTGTCCTCTCAAAATTCAAATGTTGACATTCTAATACTCAGTGGGATGATATTTGGAGCTAGGGACTTTGGGGGTGATTAGGTCATAAGGGTGACGCCCCCATGAAGAGGATTAGTGCCCTTCTAACAGAGGCCACAGAGAGCTCTTACCCCTTCCACTGCTTCACCAGAGTGAGAAGACAGCTGTCTATGAGCCACGAAAGGGGTCCCCACCATACACTAAATCTGCTAGTGCCTGGGTCTTGGGCTCCAGAACAGTGAGAAACAAATGTCTGCTGTTTAAGCCACCCAGTCTACGGTATTTTTTTTTCTTATGAGAGAGTAAGCGAATGAGAGATGTGAGAGAAACAATGATCAGTACCCTCCTGAACACACCCCGACTGGGGACCAAAACTTCAACTTAGGTATGTGCCCTAACCTGGGATTGAACTTGTGACCTTTCAGTCTATGTGACGATGCTCCAACCAACTGAGCAACACCAGCTAGGGTGAGTCTATTGTATTTTTGTTATAGCAGCCCAAGCAGAGTAAGACAACCATAAAAATAAATTAAGTTTTTTATCTCTGTCATATTTAAGGAAAGCCTTAAATAAACTTAAAATTCAAAGGTAGTATTTCATTTTTATATATAAAGAAGACCTAAACCATGTACTAAAAAGTTGTATTCTTTATTAAAAAAGAACATCCATTTATCGATCCATCCATTGAGGGTCTTTTTGTTTTTGTTTTTTTGCACGACTGTAGGACTCGAGCATTTTTAAGCATACAGAAGTTTGGTAGACACCAACAAAATACAATGGGAAAGAGGTGATTTAGTTGGTGGCATATCTCAGTGGTCAGAAAGGAACTGAATGAGCACACCAGGAAGAGTTTGCCGTACAATTACTTCTGTTACACAACTGTGCTAAGGCAACAGGGAAGCAAATAATGGATGATAATTAAAAGAAACACTTTGGTGTGGGTAGGGTATGGTGAGAGCAGGAAGGGAAACAAATTAGTAGGATGTTACTGGGTGCCCTTAACATACTTTTCATTGTTGGAGGTCAAGTTTTTCTATGGGTATATGGGCAGTGAGGGTTCAGACTGTACGGTTGGATGAACATGAAAAAGACTCAGATTAGCTGCTCTGAGCAATACAATATTAAGTTAATGTGGAATTAAAAGAGTTTTGCATTAATACAGTAAGAGTCCATTTGAGGTTGAAAAATGTAACTTTGAAGTTGACATTTTAGCAAGTTTTTGAGGTATTGTTCAGCAATGTTTGACAACTGTAAAAAAAGACTTATGTAACAACCAATAAAATTTCAATACTGACTGGATATTTAGTTATTATTTTCCTAGGTCTGATCATCTGCTTTTTAAAAAAAAAACCCTTAATTTTCAAAGAATCATATTGAAACCATTACAGAAGAGATGATATGATGCATATGCTTTTCTTTAACTTAACTGGTGACTTGGAGGAAATAAAACTGACCACAAGTTGATATTAATTGAAACAGCGCAGTGGGTGCATGAGGAGTCATTGTATTATTCTCTCTTCTTTTACGTTTGAAAACTTCTATAACAAAATAAATATTCAAGACATTTTCTAGACTTTCATTCCATCTCTTATGACTTTTTCTTCTCACTTTTTTTTCTATGTTTATCCTTGCAAGTCACGTATCATTCTTACTAATTTTCTCTTTTATTTTTGTACTCATGCTTTCTAAATCATTTTTTTAGTGTTTCCTGGTCTTCTACAAATATGTGTCCCTACATACCTATTTGAATCTGGGATCTGCCACTTTCTAGCTGGGTAACGTAAGACAGGGAAATTGACCTCCTTGAGTCACATTTCTCATCTATAAAATCAAGTATATAACAACTAACCCATAGAATTGTTGGGAAAATTGAGATGATATATATCAAGCTCTCAATGAGTGGCACATTGTAAAGCAGTGATAAGCATTATAAGCATATGGCAAGAGGTTATTAAATAATTCCTATTATTAATTAATATGTTGGTGATAATATGGCTTGAAGAATAAAGATTTCATTATATTTCAACAAAACTTTATAGACCCTAATTTAAAGAAAAGATGAGTGAGGTGTTTTGACATTTCTCAAGCCATTAATTTATAATGCTGGCCATAACCAAATATTTCCCAACAATTAAAACTGAAGAGAACTTTCTATTTCTGCTTTAAGAGTCTGCATTCTTTTTTTAATATTTTATTTAGTTATTTTTCAAGTACAGTTTTTTGTCTATTTCTCCCATCCCAGCCTCCCCTGCCCCGTGCTCCCCACCTCGCTCCCATTTTCACCCCCCTTAGATCTCATCCTGTGTCCTTCCTATTTGTTCCTCCAAATCCCTCCCCCCTTTTCCCCTTAACTTCCCTTCCTTCTCCCCTCTGGTCACTGTCCCCTTGTTCTCTATTTCAGTATCTTTGGTTTTTTTTTTTTTTCTGCTTGCTTGCTTTGTTTTGTTGTTTAGCTTCCTGTTAAAGGTGAGATCATATGGTATTTGTCTTTCAACCCCTGGCCTATTTCACTCAGCATAATGCTTTCCAGTTCCATCCATGTTGTTAAGAGTTTGCATTCTTTACTTGGACAATAATTCTTTCATTTTAATGTCAACTATAAATAATTAATCTGACATAAAAACACACTTCATTGCAAAAATACCACAAATCCTGTTTATTCAATAGTAATTTCTACTTAATTAAGAACCCTAAATATAAAGGAGTTACATTAAATCATGAACTAGTGTGATACCATTTTGCATTTCTTATGACTTGTTCCTATGTCTTCACCCTATAGTCAAATCATGAATATTTAATCTCCTGTTGATTTAACTCTACCACTCTTTTGTTGCTGTTTTGGAAAATTTTCATATGAATAGCTTCTGTAAATTGTGCATTGTTTTTCACTTTGATGCCTGAAAGTTGAAAGACAGCATAGTCTTTAGCACATCAAAAAGTATGCTAAAAGCTAAGAGATACAGGAAATAATTTTCAGTGAAACATAAAGCTAAATGGATACATTCTTAGCCACATTACTTAGACTATTTCCTGAATAACCCCTCCCCTCAAACACCTGCAGTTCCTTAAGTTTTTAAACACCTAATGATAGTCATTTTATACAGATAAACAATATCATAGACACAGAATGACAAATGTTTTCCAGTTATGCCACAGTATTAAGACACAGATTTAATATTTTAGTAGCAGCTATTTTATTTTCAGGTCTTCAATGCCATGGTTAAAGTGTCATTAAATTCTTCATTTCCTCTGCTGGAAAAAAATTATAAAATATAATTTATTTACCATATCTTGCTATGTATAATGTGTACGTTTTTGCCCGAATTTTTGACTGAAAAATAAGGATGCTCATTATACATGGGTATAAAGATTACATACCGTGGGTATAATAATCCCATGTATAATGCGTACAAAAACGTGGCTGCACATTATTCACAGCAAAATACGGTCCTTTCCTAGAGCAAGTTTGTAAGAAGGAACTTCTCAGTATCCTGAGTAGAAAGTCTGTTTCTGATGATTACATATTTTACATCTGAAAGTAGAGGTTTTGAGATTGCTTTTATTAAAGCTGAAATAACCACATTTAGATAAACTGGTTTTATTAAGTTAAACCCAATTTTTTATCTGTAAAATGAAAGACATCCCATGTCTTTATATATCAGCTGATTGATATTCTTCATAAATGTGACTTGAAAAATAAAATATGTTCCGTATAAATATATCCTCAAGCAGCAAGTTAAGCTGAAAATGTAGGGAAAAGGGAAGTTAATGGTTAAAGAAAAGAAAGAGAATGAAGATAAAAATTAGGAAAAAACTCTATAAAAATTGTCTTAAAAGTAATACATTCAATTTGGTAACTATACCAAATTTATAAAATGGCATTATAAAACTCATTTAAACTCAAAGTATTTCCAAAGGCTGAATAATGTCATCTTTTATGTGTAAGGGCAAAAATAATATGAAACAGGTACTTTCATTCTAACAAAATTCAAGTTGGAGTTTCAAAAACAATATGAAACAGGTACTTTCATTCTAACAAAATTCAAGTTGGAGTTTCAATTTGGACAAGGTAAATATTTCTTTAAAACAATTTTAATATGTCCATAATTTAGGTTTCTGGAGTCTTCCTAGTTAGAATGAATGGATCAAAAGACAAAATTACACCAGACAGACCTTAAAACATTCAGATAATCACAGCAGAAGAAAACGTTATCCAAATCATAAAAATGTAGAGTAGTTCAATAGGAGAGTTAATCCAAGCTTTTACTATTGGGCTCATCAAATGCAACTGTAAGCTAAATGATAAAGATCCCAAGTAATTTGTCCTCAGAGAGGAGCGTAGAAAAGGGTTATGCAATTACTCTTATAATTTAAATATCTGATAAGATGTAACATTTTTTTAACCTTTTTACTTTCTTTTTGTTAAATTAACATTTTCAGTAATATATTAAGTTTCAAATTAAATAATAATTATAGGCATCTAGAAAAGACTTTCAAACCCTCTTCTTCAGATATGCTACTTATCCAGTTAAAAGATCATCTCGCTGTTTTGGTTTTTTTAGACTTGATGTTTGCCCTGTTTTTACATTACACTCAAACTTCAAGTGAAATTTAGAAGCAGTTCTTTCAATTCTAGCAACTGAATAAAAAAGTGGTCAGCAACATTCTTATGACATAAAAATATTTACCAAGTACTTTTCTATTATGAACACACACAGTGTTTATCAGTCTTTTTACCTCCACACCCAGAAGAAAACTTACCCCCCCAAAAAAACCAACGAAGAAAAGAAAAATGGCAATAATCAAGGACAATGGCATTTTCCTTTCATCTGAGAGAGAGAGAAGAGAGAGATTTGTTGTTCAACGTATTTATGCATTCATTGGTCGATTTCTTGTATGTGCCCTTACTAAAAATCAAACCTGCAATCTTGTATTAGGACGATGCTCTAAACAACTGAGATATCTGGCCAGGGCCGGTATATGCATATGTATATTTTTTAACTGAGATGTCACATTTATATGATATTATATGCTGTATATTTGTCATTATAGAATATATCTACTCCTATTATAAAGTCTGTTATACCATCATGCTTGGGAAAGCTACTTCTCCAAAGCAGAGTGAAGAAGACAATCTGGATACCAAAAGACTAGCTGGAAATTTGCTACAAAAGCCCAGAAACCTAATTGGCAAGGGAGACGATATCCCTCAGTGTTCTGGCAGGAAAAAAGAATTTCCTTAAAAGTTCTCAATGCTGAGAAATTTATGAAAAGACTGTTTACAGAAATTGAGCATGGTTAACAGAATCAGTGAGGGAAACAGAACACTGGCACTGAAGCGAGAGGAAAAACAAATACACAGAAAATGAACTTCTTCCAGGATTCACTCTCTTGCTGGTGCCTCCCACTGGGAACCTCCCGGGCCAGGAAAAAGGGCAGCAAGAAACGCCAGGTGATACAGCCTATGGCAACAGCCTCTGAAAATGGAAGGAAGAGCAGAGGAGGGTGGAGAATAGGTCTGGTAGGAATGAGAATAAAAAATAATGAGCTCAGGAATATAGAAGCGGCCAGATTTCAAAGATATTCAGGAACTAGGTGGCAAAAATAAAATGTGACATCAATTTGATATATGGTATATGAGGAAAATGTACTTTGGATAACTCCCCTATTGCTGGATGGGGTGACTGGATGGCTGGTGTTACCAATGTCCAGGTGGATGGGAGTTTGAGTCTGGCTTTGATGTGTTTTAGCCTTTATGATCCAGCTGTGTGGAAACCCATACCTGCTGCTGGTTTTCGGGTTCTAGGACTCAGGGGAAAGTTTCTGGCCTCCAATTTCACAGATTTCTGTTCTATCTTTCAGGCTATTTAAAAATAATTCATAGAATCAAGTGTAAATTCTTTACAATGACATTTAATGTCTATCAGGGTCTACATAACTTCTCTTCAAATTTCTTATATTCTACATATTCCATGAATCCAGCTCTGAAGGCCATGCCATTTCACCATCTTTTATAACATCCTCACAGTTCCTTTAAAATCCCCATCTTCTGTCTCTGAAAATCCAATTCCTCTGTCTAGGCTCAGCCTACGCAAAGGCCCCTTTCACAAAGCCTTTGCCAATTCCCTGAGTCTAAATGAACTGCACCCTAATTTATGTTGCATCTACATACTTTATTTATACTTAAGCCACAGCAGTTATTTAGTCTTGTTGCTTAGGTACTACTTTCAAGAGTAATAACTTATGTAAGGGTGGGAAGTAGTTCAGTCACTTTGTGACTCAGTCATTCCCATTCAACTTACTAATATAATTCAGTAAAATTCATCAAATTATTTATTGGTGGTTCTCCAAAGCATAGTGGGGTTATTTTCAAATAGTAAACAAGCAAATATTTACATTTCTTATTTTCAACTCTTCAAAATTCTGGTGATTTACTAAATAAAGTACTTTCTCAGAAATCTCTCATGGTACTTTTTATTTAAACCTTAAGAGTTCTGAAAAAGAGGTGTGTTGAAGCATATGGCTTATTGTTATAACTTTGTTACTGGGCTTTTGGTTCTTGGAATTTTATGCATCTATACTGATATGCAGTATTATATACCACCAACATCAGCAACTGAAAGCTAAAGATCATAGAAAATGAAGTATTTATATAAGTTTATACAGTGAGTGATGAAACTCTGACTATAGCTAATTTTCTTCTAGTTTAGTATTCTATTTTCAAGCCATATGACTTAATTCCCCTGCCTGAGAATGTGTATGTATTCCTGGAAGACTTCCAGGACATGGTGGCTATTTCTTTTTGCAGAATCTACCATATTTTTCAGACTATAAGGTGCACCTTCCACCCAAATTTGGGAGGAAATTGGGGTGCGTCTTATAGTCCGAATGTAGCTTGCCTGGCTCGCTATGGGGAGGGGGTGGGGGGCAGCGGCCTGTGTTATTTCTGTTACTAAATATTTTACCACATATTTTGCTTCAAAAATTTTTTTCCTATTTTATTCCTCTAAAACCTTGGTGCACCCTATGGTCTGGTGTATCTCATAGTCCTAAAAATATGGTAACTTGATTCCAGGT
The DNA here is from genome assembly GCF_021234435.1 of Artibeus jamaicensis. Lineage (NCBI taxonomy): Eukaryota > Metazoa > Chordata > Mammalia > Chiroptera > Phyllostomidae > Artibeus > Artibeus jamaicensis. The sequence goes on from NW_026521859.1 coordinate 1,337,329, forward strand.
ATGTGGTTAATAGTTCATTGGCAATGAGAGGCAAAAATAGTTTGATGCAGACCCATTCTTGAAATATAACTCCCTATGATCTGAGTCTTATGTCTCAAAGTTCTGACAGTCTTCGTGATATTGCCATTGGGTTAAGAGTAGTCAATTCTACTTTTCCTCTATAGTCTCTTTAGAGCCATTCTGAAGCCATCCTAGGAGAATCTTAGTCTCAGAGGCTCTATTTCAAATGCATCAAAACTCATTAAAGATTTCCAATATATGCATACATGATAAAAGAAATGGAAAGTATGAGTACAACTTTTTCTAAAAAAACACAATTGAAAACAGGTTGTTTGAAAAATGCTTCTCATGAATTTAAAAATGAAAAGTCAAGTAATAAGAATACATCATATGTTTACCAATGCTAAAATTCACAGAATATATAAATAAGACAGATTTAGGGGTGTTTTAAAAATTTTTTCTCCTTGGTGTAGAACTATACATTAGGAATATTTCTCAAAATGGAAGAACCTTACATAGGAGTCAGAACCCCAACAGTGTAAATAGAATGGATCATTAAAAAAATTAGTTTCTAAAAATGATATGGAGAAAAAAGAAGGCAGTATGAGGGAATAAGGAGTTTGAAGATGAATGAAATCAATGAATATAGCTTCTATTAGCAGAATATTTTTTACACAGCATGTCTGTCATCATCTATCTGCTTGGTCTTTCTTTTTTCTCATGAAATCCCAAGGTGGCAGAGATCTGGCACAAATGAGGTAGCAACAGCTGCCTTGTATTTCACAAGCATCAAGTCCACTTATTTTTTTCCCCCTCTAAATTGTGGTAAAGGAGAGCCTTAAATAAATAATGGTATTTTAAAACCCTTGAGTGGATTTTCTTTCATAGCAGGTTCTTTCATAGTGGGTTCCATCACATCTATTCAATGTAGTTCTTTGACAAAAAACATATGGCAACTTTCTCAAGCTTAATGTATAACATTTATGGCATTAGGTCACTTTTGAAGCCATTATACAAATGTGTTAGCATTAGAAATTGAGGTTCCTGTAAACCCTAATACATTCTCTGAAAATTGGTCAGCACTATAATAGTGTGTAACTGTAATCCTGCATAGAATGGAAGAGATTCATTCACTGAGCAAAGAATTGAATTTGATCAATTCTGACCTCTGGGGTGCTTTTAAACTTTGAAATTCTACATTCTATGAAAAAAAAAAACTTCACAAAGCATTGCCTGTGAAAATAGTATCAAGACTTTCTCTTGTACCTCTTTCTCTACCTCCTGTGTCTCGTGACATCAGGAGGCTCCTTATGTTGCAAGCTAATGAGATGTTCGACACAGAAGTTGAAAGGAAAGATCAAATGAGCATGAGAAGAAGGAACTGAAGAGATACAGCACTGAGCTATGAGAATGGGTGCTAACATTACTCAAAAATGTCACTCAGACTGAAATTTGTTACTTTTATATTTCAGCTACATTTAGCAAAGCGTTGGACTTGTTTTGGTTGTTTTCCATGGAAACATTTTCAAACAATTGAGATCAGTAAATAAAAGCATACTACCTACGAAAAAAAGTAACACATTCTCAAGTAACATTTGACTGAACAAAATGATGATAGGAAAAATGATATAGGGTAATCTTCTTCAGTTTAATTAAAAATTTGATAAGACTGCCCTGCCTAGTGGTTCAGTTGGTTGGAGCACCTTCCTGGACACCAAAAGGCCGTGGACTCCATTCCTGGTCAGGGCACATACCTAGAACGCAGGTTTGACCCCCAGTTCGGGTGCATATGGGAGGCAACCAATTAATGTTTCTCTCTCACATCAGTGATTCTCTCTCTGGCATAAAAACAAACATATAGATCAAGGAACAGAACAGAAAGCCCATAAATAACCCACACCTTTATGTTCAATTAATAATATTTGACAAAGGAGGAAAAATGTATGATGGGGTAAAGAATGTCTACTCAATAAATAGTATTGGGAAAATTGGACAGGTAACATGCAGAAATGAAACTAGACCACCTTCTTACACCACAGAGAATAAAATAAAATGGATTAAAGACTCGCATGTTAGGCTCAAAACCATAAATATCCTAAAAGAAAACATAAACAGTAAAACGTTGGACATTTCTTACAGCAATATTTTTTTCTGACGACTGCCTCAGGTAAGGGAAACAAACAAAATAAAAGACAAAAAAATAGGACTTCATCAAACTAAAAATTCTCACACAGCAAACAAAACCATCAACAAAATGAAAAGAAAACCCATTGAATGGGAGAACACTATTTGTCAATAGGGTTTAATATCCAAAATTTATAAAGAACATATAAAATTCAATACCAAACAAACAATTCAATTCAAAATGGGCAAAGGACCTGGACAATTCTCCAAAGAGGACATACAGGTGGCCAACGGACATATGATAAGATGCTCAATGCCACTAATCATCAAAGAAATGCAAATTAAAACCACAATGAAATGTCACGTCACACCTGTCAGAATGGCCACCATCAATAAATGCACAAACAAGTGCTGGTGAGGATGTAACAGGGGTGTCCAGCCTGCGGCCTGCCAGCTGCATGCAGCCCTACCCAAAATCATCAATTTACTTAAAACATTATGAGATTTCTTTTGTAATTACGTGTCACAATGTATTTAGCGTGTGGCCAAAGACAACTCCTCTTACAGTGTGGCCCAGAGACGCCAAAAGGTTGGACATTCCTGAGAGAAAAGGGAACCCTCATTAACTGTCGGTGGGAATGCAGATTCGTACAGCCACTGCAGAAAGCAGTACAGAGTTACCTCAAAAATTAAAAATGGAACTGCCTCATGATCTAGTGATTCCACTTCTGGGAATACATCCAAAGAAACCTAAAACACTAATTCAAAAGAACATAAGCACCCCTATAATCATTGCAATGTTATTTACAATTTGGGGGGTGACTATTCCCACAAGTCCCCCCATCCGCCATGGATGAAAGTAAACACTACCAAGATGTGATCTGCTTGGGGAGGAGAGGTGGCCGGTTTCTCAGAGGAAACTAAGGCCCTGAGCCCTCTCCTCCAGGGGCTTTTACTGGGCTGTAATGCACAGGAGTACAGGGCATCAAGGATCAAACAGTAGATAACATTTCAAAGAAATCTGAGGGCTTCAGAGTCTGAGTCAGAGACTGCCAGGAAGAGAGTTTTTAGAGTTTCCTGCTCAGACCCTTAACATATGAAAAAAAGCACTCTTAGCAGAGCAGATTTCACAGGTTTTTCAGGAAGTCTTTGTGATGCCAGATTTTCCCCCCTGGGATCCACTCTGGCAAGGCAAGGAGCTGCGCCTCTCCCCATCAGGGATTTAGGCTTAAGAGCCAGGAAGCGCTTCTCCCAGAGGACATGGGGACTCGGGCTATGTCAAAGCTGGGGGGTGAGAGTCCATTGCTCACTCTTTGTTGCAGCTCCCCCGAGTCCTTCCATATGGCCTCCCAAGTGATTGAGTCTGGCCTAGGTTGCCACTCTCTGAGGGGTCGTACCCACCATGGACATCGAACAAGCTTTGGGGGCAGGGGAAGAAGCAGAAGCAGTGCTTGCTGCCAGAGACAAGCTTTGTCTCCTGTGGCCCACATTCCGGAGGTCACTCGCTCATCCTTAGCCATGGGAGTAGTTATAATTCCTGAAACCAGGCAGAGTGGTCCACAACGTACAATTGCAAAGATTTAGAAGCAGCCCAAGTGTCCATTAGTAGATGAATGGATAAAACAGCTATGGGACATTTACACAATAGAATATTACTTGACCCCGCCCCCCCCAAAAAAGGGAAATCTTACCCTTTGCAATGGTATGAATGGACCTAGACAGCATTATGCTATGTGAAATAAGCTAGCCAGAGAAAGACAAACACCATATGATTTCACTTATATATGGACTCTAATAAACAAAACAAACTAACAACAATGGAACAGGGAAAGATTTACAGATACAGAGAATAGACTGACAGCTGTCAGAAGGGAAGGGGATTGTGGGGCTGGATTAATACGTAAAGGGAGTCAGTAAACAAACAAACAAACCTCACAGCCTCATAGACACGGACAACAGTATGGTGATTACCGGAGGATAAGGCGGCAAGGGCAGTAGAAGAGGGTAAAGGGGGGACAAATGGTGATAGAAGGGTGGTGAACACACAGTACCGTGTACAGATGATATACACAGGAAACTGCTATTTTATTAACCAACATCACCCCAAAAATTTCAATAAAAAATTAAATTAAATTAAAAAACAGCAAGGTAAAATCAACAAACATTTTTTTAAATAGAATGTAGGTTCTCCATCAAGATAGAACATGATGTTCAGTTGAAATAAAAGATTCAGACTCTCAATTTAGACCTTTCAGCACAATCACACATTCCCTGATAGCTTCATATTGGAGTGTGAGACGGAACCTGTTTCTTGAAGAGTAGATTCCTGGCACCTGGTCGGCATAAAGGCAGCTATGAGAGGTGCCGATGGAGCCAACACTGATTTCAACCTGCTCCGCAGCCCTGAATTTCTCTGCAGCACACAACTGCTCCCTGCTTACACTAAGTCCTTTTCTCCACCTCTGCCTCTTACCGTGAGTGGAGGCAGAGAAGACTTTCCAGGGCAGCAAGGTGTCAGCAGACTGCCTGCCGCCTCTCCTCATGTCTGCTTTTTCTAGTCCTGCCTTCCACCAGGGCTGCTGCCTCTGGGAGTCATTTCCATGCCTTGCCAGAACGCCCTTCCTTCCCTTTATGTGTAATCAATCCCCTCCTCTCTCTCTCCTGCTCTCTCTTCTTTTATCTTCCTCCCCTCTTAGTCCCTCTTTTTTTCCTCCTCTTTACTTCTCTTACTGGATCTTTTTTTCCTTTACTTCTGTTAATGTTTGGCTTCTCCACAAAGTTAGCTTTTGCCTCCAGCTGCCATTCTGCCAACTTTGGCTTCTGTGAGTTTTGTGTAACCAGAAATAGACCCTGGTTCTTACTATTTCTTGGCCTCAGTGCTAGTGGTAATTTCATCTGCTGACTCAGTCTCTGAATCTCTCAGTGTAATGTCTTAACACTCAGAATCTTTTCAGCCCACCCCATAACAAACACTAATGACTGGAATGGACAGAGGTGGGATCATATCTATCTGTTTATTTTTTATTTAAAGAATAATGTTCTGAGCTCTCATTCTCTGTCAGACCCTGTGAGAGGTATTAAATTGAGGTCGGGGGAGGGGTGTTTATCTTAAACTATCTTAGAAAGGAGTGGGAACACAATAATCTAGGTTAGAACAATATTTAACTTCTGGACAATTGTACTTGTAGGTAGAAATGGTAATATCTGTAAATTCACTGAACAGGGCACGTTAAGACTTTTGGAAGATAATTCTACTCACTGCTTTTGAACAAGTTTTGTTGCTCAGGCATCAACATTCCCTAATACCATTAAGTATCTCAGAAGACCAACTACTGTGTAGAGCAACAAGGAACATGTATAAAGGACACATGGAAAAAGCCAAAGAGGGGTAGGATCAAGAGTGGGAGGTGGGGATGGCTGAGGTGGGGGGAGTAGTGGGGAGAAACTGGAGACAACTGAACTTGAACAATAATTTTTTTAAAAGAGGAAAAAAAATGGGGCAATGCATTTCCATAATGAAAAATAGAAAACTGGATTCTATGGAGAAATTAGTTTCTAACAAAAAAAAAAGAAATGCTCTTCGCTTATAATTTAAAAAAAAACAACAATGACACCAATTGAACACTGAACACTATGTAAACAAAGACTTTAAACTATTTGTGATTAATTATCTTAGGAAAGTTAACATGAGAAGCAACTAACTTAGCCAAATGGGTGGGACAACATGATGGGTGCCCAGGACAAAACGCAGCCTAACACAGAACCCTCCTCCCAGTCACACTGAGCACGGAAGGGCTGACACCAGTTCCTCGGTGGGGAGGGGCTGGGAAGTGATACTAGAACCTACTCTATACACAAACAACCGAGAAGCATGCTGAGCAGTGAGTCTATTATTTGCCAGGAAAATGAAATGTGAGTGTACAAAAAATCAGAGAACAGAGCAAAAAGTGCATTATTGTTATGCAATAGGATAAAATAGTATGCCCCCAGCATATCTTAAGGGGGGGGAAGCATACCAGTGAAAAGAAATGGAGGGGGGAAAAATAGTGAACAAGAAACATTCAAGATGCTTTTCAATAAAGATGATTTCAGAGAACAGTTAATAACAATGTATTACATGTATAGAGTTAGACAATAAGAAAATAAAGACAAATCTCCCAATAGAAAAATAATTAAAGTCAAAACACATGACCAGTAAACATATGAGAAGTACAAGACTTCAATGACAGACAGGATTACAAATTCAACTATCATGTTTTATCTATCATTGCATCATAAATTGAAGTGACCAAGAACACTCAAAGTTGGCAAGTGGTGAGAGAAAACACGTATTCATATGAAATCTCAGCCATAGAAATTGAGACAACTGTCCTAGATGACAACTGGTGATGTTCCTTGCAGTTAATAGGTGACCAAACCACACCCTTTACCACAGCAGGCTAATTCTCTGGACTTATCCTATGGGAAACATCACTCAAATGTGGAGATATATGTACTTGGACATTCAATACCACACACTCTATAGTTACATACATATGTAGGCAACCTAAATATTCCATAAATAATAGCACATTACAATTATAGTACATTCATATAATGGGGAAAAAGTGGTGAAAACAAACCAAGTTCAAAGTAGTATGCAGGATATAAACCCATTTGTTAAAATATAAAGAATATGTACATAGAAAAAATCTATACCAGAATTAGTTCCAGATATTTTTATTGTCTCCTATCTACCTTGTGTTGTATTAATATTATTATGCTTAGTTCTATTTTATTACCAAAGTGTATTTATTTAAATATTTATGAAATTAAACTATGTAAATTTCACCTTACATATTGGGAGTTCAATCATTCTGAACAAATCACTTTGTTTTATCCCAAAGTCTGAAGTTAAAGAGCCCTTCAGGATACTTGTGAATAGAGCAAACACAGTAACCAGCACTCCTTGAAAAAATATGCCTTAATGAGACTTATTTTTGAGTGAAATACGGGGCATATGTATATAAGATTTTAGACATCACCATTAGAATACTAGAAATAAAATAAGAAGACCGACCTGACATACAAAATGAGGGAAGGTTGCCTAGAATTCTACAGTCTTTTTCATCTTAGGCCTGTGAACCCTGGTGAGGGGTGGGGAGGTGGGAAGACACCTACTAAGAAGAGATCCTAGTGGCTAACCATTCTCAAATTAAAAAGGCAGAGCTGAGCATCTTTCTGTACAGGGGCCTCTCATGCAAACTGCACATTACAAAGAAGCCTCTGTACTGAAAATACCTGCCTTTGAACTAACCTGCCTGCCTGCCTGCCTGAGTCATCTGAACCAGCCCATATAAAGGTTTAGAATCGTAATTCAACCCATAGAATTGAGGCTTTCCTCTTCCAATCAGAGCTGTGCACACTGACCAACCAGAGCATCTACATTCTGACCCATCAAGACAGTGCCTTTTCGGCCAATTAATCAAGGATTTGGCATCCTTATTTGCAGGAGGAGAGAGCAATCAGGAGCTGTCCCTATAAGGCAGCTTCCCTTTAGTTAAGAGAACACACTTTCCCCTGGAGACTACATTTCCCTGGCTAGAGCTGAAACAACAGAGAAGTCTGGCAGGAATAGAGCAGAGCAGACCAGCATGGAGTGGAGCCGAGTGAAGGAGCTCGAACAGAGCAGAGCCATCAGGCCAGAGAGGCGTTTGGCCCCAGGGCTGCCTGGCCCCAGAGCTGTTCTACCACCACGCTGATTTGACAGCTGTGCTGTATCACTGCACTGAATAAAGTTTCTTCACCGCACCCCAAATTCAGCACTCTTACTGGTGTTAAATTGGCGCCAAAGATCATCAGTTCACAGGACACACACAAATATGTTGGAAATTGTCAAACACAAGCTAACTATAATGATTAAGAAGGACGTGTGAGCCTCCCCAATAACCAAGGCATATTGATTAGAATTCTCAAAAAGACCATGACCACAGTAGGGCTGAAGACTGAAATCATGAGAGACATAGCCAATTCCTACTCACAGTCTCAAATATGGAGAAATTCTACACAGCTGATCTTAGACTTGTGAAATTTCTACCTCTGAAAGTCGGTAGAATCAAAATAATAAATGCATAATCCTAGAATGACTAAACTTGAATTCACAATCTATAAAGTCACAAATGCCTCTGAAATAGAGCATGGGAGAGCATTTGGGGGCACAGTCTCCCATTTCTGGAATCACCATCGTGGAACAAAATGACTGTCCTCTTACAGCACGCAGTTTGATGTCAATGTCAGAGACAAGCAAAGATACAGTAAGCCATGCTTGACCCAATAATGCAACCTCCTTGCCATGGGTTAGACGAGGAAACAAAACAACTGTGCTCCAAGTGATTCAGACAAAAGATGGCAAATTCCCATATTATGATGAAAATAAGGTCAGTCTTACCCTCCCCTAAGGAGAAAGCCCCCTGGATGAGAAGAGCAGCAGACCCCTCTAAAGACTTGAAAAAGGAGACAAGGAGGGACTCGTGGAAGGAAATGCAGTCTGTCAAATTACTACTGTCCAGACAAACGACACAGCTATCACTAAACAACATCAGCCTGTGAAAGTGCTTAATTACTGTAAGTTACTTCTTTAAAACTCTGGTTAATACAAATTATCTAAATGGAAAATACTGACTTCTCTTCAAAGTCATTCCGAGGTAAAACTTAGTACCTCAACAACATGGCTTCAACCAGCAGCTGCTGTTTCTTTTGTTTCAGTATTAAAGGAATGAGTAAAGGAAACAATGCTATTTTTCTAAGAACCTATATAAGTTATTTGATTAATTTTTCATATTGTGAGTCTGTGATGTTATACATTCTTTCACATGACAGGAAATACTTTACAATAATGGTTTCTGGGGATAAGACAGTCTATAGCAGACTCTGCCCACATTTGTTTCAAGCTAACAATACACGTACTTTACAATGGTGAGCAGGACTCTAAACCTGACAGGACTTCACTTACTCCAGTGCTGTATTGATCTAGGTATTTGCCAGACTCCCCGGTCCCATTGGTGTTTCTGGTCTAGGAGAAAGTGCTAAATGTATTAAGAGGAGAACAAAAGAATGTAAGGAGAATAGCCTAAAAAGCAGGATCAGTATAGACTGTATTCTTTGTCCTATTTAATACTCAGGCGTTTTGTTTTTAGATTGTTCAAGAATCCTGGTTTGGCTAGATACACAGATAGACTCCCAGTCCTTTCTGCAGGTGTCAACAATAGCTTCTGCTGCCAGCAACTCAGCAAAGCTGGCTAAAGTCAAAGAACAGTCAGTCATGTTCTACTGAGTACATGTAAATCTTGACCTCCGACTGCTCTTTAATGTCTGAAACCCAGGGCTGCTCTGCAGTTGAGCACACTGATCTTAGTAGGTAGTTACGTGTGTGAATGTAGTTAGTCCCCCGTGGTCCTGCACCCGCGCTTCCCAGCCATTCTTACTAAATTGCATGGGTGGTCTAGCACGCTCCTCGGTTTGGGCATCTCTAATCTTTTTCTCCAATTTCCCCACATCTTTCACTTTCTTATTAAAGGAACTTTTATGAGGTATGAAGTGACTGTATAGTCACTTCAGCCTTCACAAGTGAAGCATTTTATTTGTTTACATGTATATTTGTTGCATGTATATGTATGTTTGTCGAAGTGTCCTTTTTTCTTCCCTCGGTCACCAACGTTTACTTAATTAGCAGCAAAGACGGAATCTGTGGCATCAAAATTATTATAAATGCTTTGAATATATAAGAATATAAAAGACATTATATTTTTGGCATTTCTGAAACATGAAACAGAAATCACATCCACTGCAGACTTGTTTTTTCAATACTGCTCTCATTTTTTCCGCCTCAATATGCATTAAGAACGCCACATCACGGTCAAACAAATGCTTTCTTTGCACAGGGTGATTCTTGCTGGAGCCAGGGAGAAGGAGCTGTCTGCCAGGGTGCTCCCAGAGATCCTGGTAATACTGCCGCCCCGGAGGGATGAGGCTGCGGGCGCCTCGTTCTCTTCCCATTGCTGAACAGCAATGATCTAAAGACAGATTAAGTTCTTTGTTCTTGCTCCCTAGCCTGTGCTTTGCATTTACATGGAGATACTAAAAGACAAAAGCTCCACCATTAAGCTAAGGTATGGTATAATAATTACTCCATTAATAACTTCATATACATTTCCACAAAATCTTAGTCAATTATAGGTGTGATACTGCATTTTGTAATCATATATCATAGGATAACTATTGTACCTGTTTCATATATCAAGTTTTGGTTTGTTGGTTTTAACCTGAATCATTTAATCTCATTATGCTGACAAAGTGTACTCTAGGCCATAGGGCCCCCTACCCCAACGTATCTTCAGTCACCGAAATGTGAGAGAACATTTGAGCAGCCTTCAAACTGGCAATTTCCACTAGCTTTCGAACAAAACACTGATGACCGAAGAGCCAAGTAAAGAGAGCGAGATGATGAAGTTTGGCAAAAGATAAAATGTGCATCTTGAACCAGGCAGAGTGGCTGCATTTCCCCCTACACCCTAAAATCTCAGTACAAAATTATCCTTGATGGTGATTTTTAAAATGATTAAAAGAGAAACGTTTGGGAAAACCTTAAACCTATTCTCTCGTGGATGCAGATGCTGTATGTAATGTCTGTTTAAACTATAATAATAAGGCTTCCTAGTTTCTGCTGAATCAATTTATAACACTAATTGGGATTTCATGACCAACTGCAACTCACATTTTCTATTTTCCATTTTTATTTAAAAGAAGACTAGGCATTGACCATGTGCTAGCATCTTAAAATGTGTAAGGAAGCTCCTGTCTCAAGGACCTCCACGCCTGGCTGGAGGAACCGGGGCAGAAACGAGATGCGGGTCGCAGCACGCCTGTCACGAAGATGTGCACGAAGCATGGAAGGCGATGCCGAACAACGCGGGGAGTGTGGGGAATGTTTAGCAGTGAAGACGCGTTAATTAAAACTTGAAGGTTAAGAAGAAATCAGCAGGGAGGAACACTGCAGGAGAACAGAGAGATAAGAGGTTCCCAAAACAGCCTGGGCAAGAGACCATGCAAGCCTGCAGTAGAGCAGATGGTGACAGAGAGTCAACTTGCTGTTTGTTGTGACAGATTCACAATGTCTTGATACAAATGTGAATGGGGGTATGGAAAGGTATGTGGGAGAGGAAGAAGTTAGAAAAATGATTTCAAAGTTACAACTCTGAACCCACAGTAAGATGGTGATACCATGATCCTAGTCAGAAAATATAATAAGTGCAACGTCTGACTGGGAAGAAGGGGTCAAGATAAAGAGTTCGGTTGGGTAAATACTAAATGTGGCATACAGGAAACACTCGGGTGGAAATATCCAGAAGACAGTGACTGTGAAATGGTGATAGGAAACCTTCACTCTTCCAGGCCTTTGTCTGAATCCTCACTAAGTAACAAATGACCTCCAAAGATCGACATTGCCATGGCTGAGTCTCTGCAAAGTGTGGAGAACACCAGAGTTGGCTCCACACCAAACGGAGCTGATGTAAAAGTCTCCCAAGGAATCCGCTCATTCCTGCACTGCTTCGGGGTACAAAGAGAATTCTTTTTCTGAGCCACAATAACATCAGACAGCAGTGATAGGCAGTTTCAAATATGCCAGAAGCTTGTTTATCTCAGGCATTAATTAACGGGGGATATATATTATGCTTGGTACTTAGAAACCCTATATAAGCAAAAATTTTTAAACACCCAAAGAGAAAAGAAGAAAATAATATTGTCCACTCTAAGAAAGGCCAATCTGAGTAGAAGAAGGAAAGAAGAAATGTGTTATATGGAACCAAGGTATACATGTAATACTTATGATTTTGGGATGTCTGATGTGGGGACCCAGGGCAGGCTATCCCTAAATAACCCACAATAATATAATGATTATTTCTAATTAAAAATCACTTAAGTAGCAGCCAGAGGAGTTGCCTGACTCTCCTGTCTCTCTAAACGCAGGAGGTATAATTTCAAGGTGTCCTCCTTGCTCTAAAAGGGCTAAGGAGTAATCAGGTAAGGAGGAGACAGCCTTGTCTCCAATAGGGAACCCAGAGCTCAGAAGCTTCAGCAAACAAACCCCTGTTACTTTTACTAATTTACTGCTGTAAACCTACATTCCATATAAATTCCTTACTAAGTACACCAAAACCTATTCTCCTTTGCCTTTCAAATCTCCAGAGACTCATTGTTTCTTTATGTGAAGGACACAGAAACAGCCTGTTCTACTTCTCTTACAGAAAATTATTCTTTTAATTTCCCTGTGTGCACATAATAAAAATGGGATTTTCTCCTGTTATTCTTCCTTGTGAGAATTTTACTAGTAGCCTGGACATAACTCATAGAAGGTAAAAGGGGGATTCCATCTCCCCAATACTGGTAATGCAGAGTACAAATGTATAATTCAGATATTTTCCTTATTCAAGTGTTCTCTTTGGCCCAAATAATTGATTGTCATAGTTGCTTATGCAATAATTATAACACTCAAATTCCTTAAACCTTAAGATGACTAAATTACTACAAGTAGTACTTCTATTTTATACACGTCTAATCCCTCCCTGCTCGCCAAAAGCATCGCTGCCTGTGAACTGGCATATGAATTACTTAATTCTTCTCCTGCTAGATAACTCAGTGTTACTGTGTGTCTTTGTTACTGCCACATTGTCCTACAAGTCCAGGGGGGAAAAAAAGAATGACTAAGCAGTCCCAGAACATAAATCTACTGAACAAAATCTTAAAACACTTTGACCTGAATTTGACAGCTAATCTAAGAGTTGGGTTTTGTGTGTTCTTTTGTCTTTTTCCAGAGGCAGTTTTTCAGATGGAAATTGTTATTAGGTTCCTATCAAAAGTTTTGAGAACATATTCTTAGATCTCTGTACCTATATTCTATTAGTAGAAAATACAGTGATAGGTAAGTAAATGTTAAATTTTAGCCTCATGTAAGGGCTTTCCTATGTATAGCATTTAAACTATTCAGAATATATAACAAGGCAGGCAAGCCTTTCATTATCAGCAAGAAGATTATAAATATTATTTCAGATCAATCTTGGTACCCATGGGTGGTTTCCATACTATCCAGATGTTGCTGTTTCCATGGGGTCACGTGGTGGGTTACTGCCACACCAGGAGAGCAGCGGTTGGGCTGGTAAATCTGTCCCAAGTCTGTTGGGAAGTAGTAAGTAGCCTGAAAGATCTCAGAGAGAGGACACAAGAAGCAATGTAGTAATGCTGAACCGGAAAATAATAATGAAAGTAATAATAATAACAACAACAAAGAAGACTCAAGAGGAGGACATACGCGGACAACTTCTAGAAACTGTCAGGATGGTGTCAGCTGTATTTCCATGATATCCTGCATTCCTGTTGTTTTGCACATGACCTCATATGACCTCTAGGAACCTAGATTTGACTATGATATTCAACTATGTTTTATTTTGAACCAATTGATTTTTGTTAAAGAAGTTCTTTCCAAGGATTGTGAACGTGTAAACTCAAATATCTGAAGTTTTTTCTGATAGTTGTGGAAATGTGACTTTAAGCACCAAAATATTTCTTATTATTTTTATTCTACCACTTTTAAATGGAAAACATTCTTAAATATAGAATATCTTCCCTGACTTCTCAAGCACTACTGAATATAAATTAAATCTAGCATTAATTAAATGTACTCTAGACATCAAACATTTTAAAGGCTATTGACAGTGGCAATTGCTGCTTTGTATGCTGATGGCATACTTTTGTATACTTCTGTTTTTCTTGTGCTATCAGGATGTCAAGCTAACACTTCCATTTCTCTTTGGTATGGCTCCTTGTATTCTAACCTAATACTTGGAATCTGATCTGCTTTGGGACAGAAGGTCAGGAAGATTATTTTAATTGCGTGAAAAATAACAATGAATGGACTCTGGGGTGAATCCCAGAGGCTTGTTGCACCAAAAGGCTGTAATTTTTTGCCACGTCTATTTTGGCTGTCCTGGAGCTAGTTTATTCCTTGGTTTTCTGCATCATTCTAGATGGATGCTATGAACAGGCAGCCAGCTCTGAGAAGGCAGCACACTGGGTGTTTACTTTTAGTTTAAGCAACTGATAAAGTAGTTTAACCAACGTCTTTTTAAACCTATGACATGCTATTGGGTATTGGTTTCAGGACTCATTTTTTTCCTAATTTAGTTGAAACTGCTTTCAACAGAAACAACACAAAGTAAAAAACTATAAAGATGAACCTCATATGTTTATTTTCAGAATTTTGATGCCTTGATATGAAAGCGTGTTAAAACTAGCTGATGCAACTGCATTTGAATACCTACTGTTTGTGAAAGTACAAGGTACAAGCAGACGCACAAATTGACATATTTACCTATGGATATAAAATGACATATACTTTAAAAAGAAATGTACAGGCCCCAATAAAGTACAGCAAAGTATAATAGAATTTTACACAAGACTAAAATGATAGGCTGAAGGGACTTGGCATGGTATTGAATCTATCCCTTCATCTTCCCAAGAACATATCTGCTGCAGTCTAACCAAAATGAGCTCTCTAGCTTAACAGTGACCACTTCTCCGGGATCGTTTTGTAATGCTTATACTCACTGATTCAGATTTTGGATGTTAAAGTTATATTGTTTTCCCACATCCCTTCTGAATGGCTGAGTTCACAAGAATAAAGTATTTGTCAACACCCTGACGATAACCCAGCGACTTAGGTTCTGGTCTCAGATCTACCAGGTATGAATTGCTACACTCAGTCAATTTATAGTCAAATTATCTACCAGGTATGAATTGCTACACTCAGTCAAGTTATAGCCAAATTATTTAATTTCTTGGAATTCTAGTTGCCTTATCTGAAAAGTGGTAAAATAAAATATACCTTAGAGTGGTTTCAAGACCCAAATAAAATACACATTTAGACCTGTAGCATCATACTGAGTACACGGTGAAAGCTAAGCAGTAGAGTTCGATGAAATTCAAAGTCAGGCAGTCTGGATCCAGAGTTGATGCTCATAATGACTGACCTGAGCAGCCACATACGTCTGCATATCCTGAAGTTTCTTTCTACAAGGTATGCTATCACGCGTGTCCCTGCTTATTTCTAATGGCCGAACAAAGCCATTCTCCATTAGAGGCCTACATTCCAAAGGCCTGTTACCCTTTCTAATATGTCATCTACTGAAAAGTCGAGGGACAGGATGTGTGTTTTTAGTCAAAAACAAAAACATGAAGTTAAACATCAGATGGTTGAGGACAAACTCATATAGACTTCCATTTCTTAGCATCTCTAAGATGACACACATCTTAATTAAAATCTCTGGGGGTTTGTTCTCTCAAATATAACACACCTGTGCAAACTAGATTGTATTTGTACATTTGGGGGCACATGTGTATTTTTTTACTGACAGATACCACACCACATATGTTAAGTTACAGAAGGTAAATTATATTTGCCCAATTTATCTATGAGACTGTCATCTTTAAACAACTATGGGACATTTACACAATGGAATACTACTCAGCTGTAAAAAAAAAGAAAATTTTACCCTTTCTGACAGCATTGGTGGACCTGGAGAACATTACACTAAGTGAAATAAACCAGTCAGAGAAAGACAAATGCCATATGATTTCACTCATATGTGGAATCTAACGAACAAACTGAACAAGGAAAATGGGGACAGACTCATAGGTGGAGAGCAGGATGAGAGCTAAGGGGGGCGGGGGGTGGGGGTGGAGGGGTTGAGCAAAAAGGAAAAAGGACTCATGGACAGGGACAACAGTGTGGCAATTGCTGGGGGAGGGTGGTATAATGGAACTAAATGGTAATGGAAAAATATAATAAATATTAAATAAAAAATAAAACAAAATAAAAATATCAAGATATTCATCAGAATCCAAATAGACCGCATGTATCATTTGATCACTACCCTATCAGAGAGGAAGGAAGGAAGAAGGAAGGAAGGAAGGAAGGGAGGAAGGAAGGAAGGAAGGGAGGAAGGAAGGAAGGAAGGAAGGAAGGAAGGAAGGAAGAAAGGAAGGAAGGAAGGAAGGAGGGAAGGAAGGAAATGCTTCTAGAATTTGGAGTTTGCAAATCCATGGCCAATCCACTGCTTGTTGAATTTAGACATGGAACACTTGGGAGAGCCACCTAAATCAATGGCTACCACACCACAGGCACTGAAGGTCATTGGCTACATGTCCTATAGCATTTATCTGATTAAAGTGCAAAGATACACTGTTAAATACCAGCCTAAATGAAACTCTTGTCCCTCACCCTTAAATTAACCCTTTACAGAAGAATGTGAACATCCAAATGAAAAAGAACAGCTTTCTTCTTAGAATAATTAAAGAGTACTGTTCTCTGACCACCATGAAACATACCAAATTCAGGTTAAAATAAGGGGACAAGAAACCAATTATATTTCAGCACTTACAACACTTAAAGTAATTAGAATGTCAAATGACTTCCAAAATGGAGAAGTAGGAGGACTGTAGAAGTTAAACATTGAGACCTCACACATATACACATGTACTATAAAGTACTCTTTGAAGATTCCTTTTATATTCTCTGCACACGAATATTATCAGGGAGAATCATTGGGTCTAAACTTTAGAAGCTTTTAATAAAAAGAATACCTTTCCATCTACATCACTTTGTTCAGTAGGCCTTCATACCTGAACAAATTGGCTCAGTCTGTAACACGATTCAGTAGAATTATAATACCTTAACTGGTTTATGACTGTTGGATATATATAACTGGAAATGTGAGACAAGATGCTGAGAACGTCTTTGAAGACCCACAAGGTGATAGTAAATATTCATATATAAAACTTATTCTTGTTAAATCCTCACCCAAGAATATATTTATTGATTTTAGAGGGAGAGGAAGGAAGGGAGAGAGAGGGGGACAGGGAGAAACATCGATTTGAGAAAGAAAAACTAGTAGGTTGCCTCCCGCATGTGGCCCGGCTGCAGACTGAACTTGCAGCCTAGGTATGTTCTCTGACTGGGAATCAAGCCTGCAACCTTTTTGGTGTGTGGGACAACACTCCAACCAACTGAGCAACACCAGCCAGGGTGACAACTCTTTTTGATGTAAAGTGTCAAGTTACTGAACTGATATTAGAAGTTTGGTTTGTATTTTAAGCTCCAATGTATTTACATAGTTTATCAAACAGTTTACACTTGTAAAACTTTGCAGTAATACACCAAATTATAAAGTGTATTAGTAACTGCAATACAAATAGACTGTGTCAGAGAACATGTTGATGGCATAAATCAAGACAATTCTCAGGAGTAGCCTCATCTCACTAGTAGAGATCAGGCTTCCTCTTATTAGTTATCTGTTGCTGTGTAGCAAATTATCCCCCCCAATTTTCGTGACTTAAGACAACAAATATTTATTGTCTCATAGTTTATACAGTTGAAGAATTTGAGAGTAGCTTACTGGGTAGTTCTGACTGAAGGCTGCAGGGACCTGAGTTGGCTGGGAAGGAGCAGCTGCTTCCAAGATGGTTCACTCACTTAACTATTGTAAGAAGACTTTATTGGGTTGGCCAAAAAGTTTGTTTTTTTCATATGTAGGCTCTTAGTTGCCTTTAATTCATTCAAAAACAATTTTGTTACATTGTATTGTAGCAGCTGCCATGTCAGTGTGCACTTAAAAAAAAACCATCAAAAAGGGCTGTCTTATGCACTGGAAAACGTTTAGCAGCACCTCTGGCCTCTCCCCACTAGAAGCCAATAGTGAGAGACAGCCAACATACTCAAAATAGATCAATAAAGTTATTGGTGTAAATGGAAAATGTGTCTTTTATTTTACGGAAAAAAAACCCACAGACTTTTAGGCCAACCCATGGGCCTCCATTTAAACGACCGTGTGAACTCATGACACAGCAGCTAGCTTCCCCCAGAATAAGTCATGAAAAGAGAGCAAGACGTCTGTTACAACCTGCTCACACCCACACTCCCGCCATCTTCCATTCATTGGAAGAAGTCACTACATCCAGTCCACACACAACAGGAAGTGACTTCACATGCACCTTTTAGAAGGAGGACCTTTGAAGAGTTATGGACACATTTTAAAGTCAGCATATGTAACATTAACATCTGGTGCCCCAAAATATATGCAGTATTAGTAGAGACAGAGAAGAATATTTCTGGAAGATGGAAGGGAAAAAGCAAGGATTTAAAGGTAGAAAAGAATAGTATATCAAACCTAGAAAGCCAGATGCTGGATTTGGTCAGTGCTTCTGTCACACTTGTGCAATGCAACTACATAAATGCATATAATTAGAAAAGAATGACAAGGTCATTGATCATCTGGCAAGTGGCTGTGACTGTAGGAATACTGGAGAAAGCAGAAGTATGTAGCAATGAGTTAAAGGGACTGATGCAATTAACCTGGAAAGTAGAAAACAGAACAGTGGCGGCAGCAATGGGGAGAAATAAGAGGAGGGAGATGTGGCAGAAGCCCAAAACTGCTTGCTGACAAAGCTGGAGGTATAAGAGGGGACAGGGACGAATCACATGTGATTCTAAGATACTGTGGCCTTGGTATCTAAGAAAGAACAATGTCTTTAACAAAGTGAGGAGGCAGGAGAAATGGTTTAGTGAGCTTCATAAACTTCTTGCTGCTATTTTGGACATACTGCATTTGAAGGTCCACTGGGCTGTACAGGTAAAGACAGTGGACTGTCAGAATTAAAAGCCAGTGTGCAGAAGACCAGAGCTGTAACAGCAGAAGTAGCTGAAGTTGTCGAAGTGGAAAGCAGCACTAAAGAATACAATGTGGAAAGAGAACAAATCCAAGAATAGAAAATCTTTTAAGCATTCACTTGCAGGAGATGGCAATAGAGTTGCCAAAGGATATTAAGAAATAATATAAGCACAGGGAAAGAATGGAGAGAAATACACAGAAACCAATGGTAAGAGAGTTAAAGAAGAACACTGCACAGAGAAGCAGAAGGAACTGCGGGTTAGGAGAAGGTCACGGGCACATCTTAACCATGTGGACAACAGTGGACTGTGGGGCACCAGGACAGAAGAGCGGAGGAAAAATCCAGACTGCAGGGTTGGGAGAAAAGAGAGATAAAGAAGGAGAGACACAGGAGAAATTTTCTTAAGGAAGCACGATGGTTAAAAAGTAAGAGATAAAGCATGGTGGCAAGAAATGATAGTGGGATGGAGGCAAGCAACACTCTAGAGGGGGGTCTATTGGAAAGTAGAAGGGAAACAATTAGGAATATAAACTTAAAGTATAAAAATGAAAGTAATAGCAAGCAAAATAAAAACAAATACACTGAAACAGAGAACAGGGGGACAGCGACCAGAGGGGAGAGGGGAGGAAATTTAAGGGGAAAAAAATGAGAGGGATTTAGAGGAACAAGTATAAAGGACACAGGGACAATAACTAAGGGGGGTGGAAATGGGAGGGAGGTGGGGTGCATGGGAGAGGGGTGGGCTGGGCTGGGAGAAATAAACAGAAAACTGTACATGAAAATAACTAAATAAAAATTTTAAAAAATGAAAGTAATAGGATTGCAGGGGGGTGCAGGGGCATCAAGATCAGAGATTTTTTCCCCTCTGAAAAACCACTGGAAGATAGGGTAGCTGAAATTAGGTTCTTAAAGAAGAAAGGCTAGAAGTTAAAAGGGTATCAGCTGGAAAGTCCTCAGTAAGGAAGGGTCAGGAGTTATCCAGGGAAGGCCCTTGGCATTGGAGAATAAAGATATTCAGCCCAGTTTGAAATGTGAAGCCCTATGATAAACACGTATAATTTTAAACATTGTTCTTATTACTGTTTTTTCACAATAACATGATTACATAAGTTGAATACTGTTACACAGGAAACGGTGATATATACAGCAGTTTTTTCAGCAGTGATGAAAAAAAGAAATTGGGCATTTTCTACTTCTGGGCATGAGGAGAGGATTCCACTTGTAAATGGATGAGTGTATTCTGTGGCTCACTTTCTGAAGTGCTATCTTTAAGTAATTGTTTGAGCTCTGTCAGATTCTTGGGTCTCACCCTTGCAAATAAGGCCATGTGGATATACACATTAATCTGAAACTAAGCTTTGAGAAATCTGTGACCTTGAGGTCCAGGAATTTTGTTGCTGTGAAACTATGTAAATGAATCCTAAAAGCTCTGTTAATTGAATAAAAATCCATATAATTTTACAAAAAATAAAAAGGCAACTGGTATGACAAGTTTTTTGTTTGTTTGTTTGGAATGAGCTGAATCATTTTCAAATTGGATTATTAACTGAAATGAACTGTTTGAAATGTAACTCAGGGAAAAATATGTTCATGTACTTGGCTCAATGAATACATTTATTTTTTTTAATGTGACAAGTAATTTTGAAAACAGATGAAATGAACATATACTGAAAAAATTAATGTTACACTCTCCCAAATGTACATTTTTCTAGAATATAAATGTGAAAAATATAATGCTTTTTGGTTTTATTTGGAGTTGCTCATTTTCATCTGCATGTTTTGAGTAGATTGTGGCATTACATATAGTTCTGTTTAAAAAATAAGTTTAACAGAAATAGTTAAAATATAAAAGTTATATATGCATACATACATATACAAAGTTTACATATAAACTTAACAACTAAATTATATTTGTATATAATATTTAGATCATTTTAATGCTATCTTAATTTTTTAAGGCTTTAAACCTAGGAGCCCCCAAACCCTATTACATTTCCCATAGAGTTAAAATGTGTGTGTGTTTCAAGATCTTGGAGGTCTCCTTGTAAGATTTGAAACATGATAAACTGAAAAGTCTGTACATATATCCTCATATGTATACATGAACATCTATCCTTATATAGACAGAATATAATACACAAATATAATACAGATAGAACAATAAACATATTCTTAGATGAATACTACTTTAAGTAATATTTTAAACACAAAAATTTTTCTTTATAGTTTAGATAGGCAAAACTGGATTGGAATAGTTATTGAAATAGCAAGTTTCATGATGTGTTATATAAAGCATGAGAGAGAAAAATAAAATCCAAGGTGATTTCCATCCATAAAAATGTTGGAAATGCTCAAAATAAGAGTAAAATAAAAATAGCCTTTAACTGATTCACTGAATGAGCTATATCTATATTTTAGTACTAGACATAAATTTTAAACAATTTTCTCTAAACATTAATATAGTGACAACTTATTTCCTTCTACTTGTAACTCCTTTAATAGATACCTAATATGTGCAATTTTCTTAAATTCACATGTAGATTTTATGATATTTAATCATAGTAATAAAATAAAAGGGTCTCCTCTAATATAAGTCTATGATAGTTTGTTTTAGACCAACTCTCCTACTAGAAACACTAAAGGGCAGGAGAAGAAAAATTAAGGCAGCTAGGATCCGTGGGGCCAAATTCATAAAGAAGAAGCAAAGAGGTAATCCAAGCTTTTCTTGCCACTTTTCACCTAACATTTTCTTCAGATTTGCCAACTCACAGAGCAAGAAGGCTGCACAGTGAACTGTGGTCAACAGTCTTCAGCAATCTCAGAGAGATAAAGACAACAAAAATTGGAGTCCAGTCCAACAATACAAAAAGGACTTGAAGACCTTTAATCACAGAGAAAAAAGAATCACAATAAAGTGAACTCCAGATTCTGTGCAGTTAACTAACTTGTACACATTTGCCGAGTCCTAAATTGTCACGGAGTAAAAGGAGAAGAGAAACCAAGTAAGAGAAAGTTAACATAAGTGTAAAAAAGCTTAAGAAAGCTTTTTACTAATATTGGAAGATAAAGTTTGCAGTTCACATTATCCCCAAAAAAGGCTCCAGTAAAAACGTTCAGTGTTTAAAAGAAACCCCAGTAGAGTTCCCTTAGAAGTGAGTGAAAACTGGAGATAGCGCACTAGTCTGACAGACTACATCTCAGCCTCGTAACATCTGAATCCCTGTATGGAATAAGGTGATCTACCCTCTCTTTAACTGTGAACCCAAAGGGAGGAAAAAGCTAAATCCTCTATAAAAGAGATTACCTCTGCAACTTTTCATACTAAATATCCATTATTCAATCAAAAATTCCAAAATTTTTAGCTGCCAGACTTAATGACCAAACACCACGAGAAAAACAACAACAGACAACAGAATAGACCTATAGGTGATCAGATACTGGTGCTATCAATATATGCTTAAAATAACTGTTATTGAGGCATTCAAGATTTATATAATTGAAAAATACCAATTTAATAACAAATAATACACAGATTAAGAAAGAATTAATGGCTTGGCCTGGCTGTGTTGCTCAATGAGTTGAGTGCCAGCCTATGAACTGAAAGGTTGCCAGTTTTGATTCCTGGTCAGATCATGTGCCTGGGTTGCAGGCCAGGTCACTGACTGGGGCATGTGAGAGGCAATTGACTGATGTTTCTCTCACACATATATGTTTCTTTCCCTCTCTCTCCCTCCCTTTTCCTGTCTCTAAAAAGTAAAATAAAACGTTAAAAAAAACCAAATTAATGATTTAAAGATAGCTATATAGAAAATATCCAAAATTAAGTACAGTGAGAAAATTATGGAAAGCACAAAAATGAATATGAACTATACAAATTACATTTAAATAAACAAACAAAGGCACAATACATGGTGACAGAAGATGATCTGACCGTGGGTGGTAGCACACAGTGCAATGTACAGATCACGTGTCACAGAAATGTCCACTTGAAACCTGTGTGATCTTATTAACAAAGTCACCCCGATAATTTAATTAAAAATCCCAAAGATTTATATCATATATGTAATTAGAATTCCTAGGAGAAAAGAAGGTCTAGAATAAGTTGGGAGCAATATGTAAAACACAAATAAAATGCTAACTGAGATATTTCCAAGGAGAGCAGATAGACTCTAACATACAGACTCAAGAAGCTCTGCTATGGTCAGAAGCAAAAAGAAAAAACTGAAAAGTAATTACTCACACAGTTACATCATATTAGTGCTTCATGAAAAGGATGTGTGAAAGCAAACATAAAAAGACATCTATTATCTTTAAATTATCAACAAAATGGCCAGCTGACTTTACAATTGAAAGGATACTAAAAAAAAATCCACAGCAAAAACCCCAGGCCTTATGACAGAACGAAGACTATGCCTCACTTAAAATCAAAGGACAGCAGCATGAAGTGACAACAGCACAGAGGGCGGCTAATCCAAGTCCAATAAGGGAACTGATCAGAACTCAACCAAACATGTAGCATTTAACAGATTTTAAAGAATGAGTGGAAGGCATAGAATATGAGCAGGGATGCTCCAGGGTACGGGGATGGCCATGTACAAAATTAAAAAAAAATAGGTTGCCAGGGAACTCCTGGAGAATTCAGTAACACCAGAGTATAAGGTGGCTGGAAGCAAGCGGAAGAAGCTAAAACACAAAGGTGAGAGGATGCACGCAGAGCCTCTTTGAATGTGAAGAGCAACATAGATATCATGCTTATTGAGCTGGACTGTATCTGGTGGATAACCAGGAATCAAATGTAACAGTAATCTACACAAAAGTGTTGTGGGAATTCAGTTGATTTGCATGGTACCAGCAGGGAATGGTCCATCAGAGGTCATGCTGATGGTGAAGTGCTCTGTCCTGTCTGGGCCCTCCGCCTGGGCTCCAACACCAGCCTTGCCATCTCCGACTTCTAAACCAGAGTTTCAATTATTTAACCTCTTTGGTCTACAGCATTTAAAGGAAACAATAGAGGTACCTATCTTAGAGAGGGGTTGTGAACATGCAAGTTAACACATAAAAAGTGCTTCGCACGCTGTCTAGCACACACCACTCAGTAAATGTTAGACATTTTTAATGTCATTAACAGATTCAGTTCTGCTTCCCAAGTAGAAAAGTGACATGATGAGAAAGAGTCTTGGAATGGAAACTTGAGAGGCCTGAATACTATTTGACTTGCTAGATACTAATCAGTTGGGTGATTGAGACTTCTGGACTTTCTCAATTTCCAACTGCCCATCTGTAAAAAGATCACATGGCCACAGCACCAGATTTTTTAGTTATTTACTCTTCTTCCATAATGGCTCCAGAATTTCAAAGGCTTGAATATGACTTCTATGACTGAAACTTTTTTTTCCATGATGGTGGATTTTCCAGGAGCACCTATTGGGTTGACATTTAGCCAAATGGCAATGAGTTTGCTTTTCAAATTGATTGACTCATTTAAAATATTCATTTGCATTCTTGGGGGGGGATTAAAATGTAATTAATAGAAATTAATCCTGTCCAAAGGGAAATTTTGGTTTGTTAAAGAACATGTGAATGTACTGATGTTTCTGCTTTTAAATCTTCAAGAGTCAACTATTGAGGGTTAATGATTACACAAAAACAGTTATGGGGCTGTCTCCATTTCCACAGGAAGATTGCCACCATGGCCACATTGTATTAGCACTGGTATACCAGGGGCTGGGAGGAGGGGCAGGGGGAGGCTGCAGGGGTCTGCCCTGCCTGCATGAGGGTCTGCCCTGGTGAGGAGGAGCATATCATCACTGATATTATGCACAATTTTCAGCACATGATTTTATAAAAAGCAGACTGCATTTTGGTCCACCTTAGTATTTTTTTAAATTTCCTTAGAGACTATGAGCTTCTTTACTACCTGCACCCAGAACAGATAGTAGCTTCCACTGCTGCCCCTTTTATTATCCCTTTGCTTATCAGCAGAGAAAATTAATTGCTTTACAATGGGAAAAATCCTAAGTGAAAAAGAAGTAGGACACACATTCTTATACATAACCTCAGGGGTGATCTCAGTATATTACACATGTATATTTTATTTCAGAGGTCTGGATAAGGTATTATATATGCCCACACACAAACATATGCACATATACGTCTCTATCCATCTATTTATCTACCAAGGAAGAAAATGTCTAAATTCTATTTTCTTAAGCCTTCCCTGTATTTTTTCATATCTTCTTTAAGGAATATATATATACTCTCACAATAAAAATATGTAAACCTTTACTACATACATTTGTTGAACCAATAAGTTGAACTAGTGAACAAACACAATTGTTTGCCAATAAATATTTCAAAGATACTTCCTCTATATCAAATTTTCTGTATTTTGAAACTTCAAACAATGTCTGTACAATGCTCTGAAACCTAAAGAGTTAAAAGGTGGGGGAAAATCCAGATCCTGTCTGATACACAGGTCACTCACATAAACGTTACACCCACAGTATTTCATCTGTCTCTCCCATAAATCTTTCAGCATGCCTTCCAAACATCAGACTATAAACCACTTGAAGTGTTTTTTTTCCATTTGTATGACCTAACAAAGTGCTCTGTACATAGCAGATATTCAATAAGTATACATAGAATTAAATTAGGTATACATAGCTGAAACATTTTATACAGAAATGTTATTGTCTTAACATTTATTTAAGATATCCCCTCTATAAAAATGCCAAGCTCTCCACCATACATCTCCTACTTCTCAAAATTTATTCACCCAAAATGATCTATGAAAGAACTGATCACCCAAGTAATAATTTTCCAGTTCCTGATTGTCTTTTGTACACCAGACCCAACATATGGGAGTTACCTCATGATTGCCGATGGGAGGTTCTACTTCTCAGGAGGTTATACAATCTGTTTTATCAGGTCCTGGGTTACCATCCGGTCTGTCTTCTTCTTATCTCACACTCTGTATTTACCCACCCCTTCATATCTGAATCTTATCTAAATTACTTTTAATGCCATATTTCACCTACACCCTCAGAATCAGGACTGGCCTCCAAGTCTAGTCACCCTATGTTTAGATTCCATTGTGAACCCTAATCTCTACTTAGACATTTCTGTAGGTCTTGGTGGCTGGGCTTATACTGACCAACCACGCCACAGTTGCGGTGAACATGATAAAGCCTCTATAAACTTGGCCTCTGCGCCTCTTTCCTAATCCAATCCTCTGATGACTTGGACACCAACCTCGATGACAACGCCATCCTTCCATTTGCTCAAGCCCAAATTTCTGGAGTAATCCTATCTTTTCAACTTATTTCATATCCCACATTTTTCTGCCTTTAAAATATATCCCAAATCTAATCTAAATATCTAAGATACCACCAACTCACACTTGAATTATTTTAATAGCCTCTGATAGTCTTAAGCTTCTATAGTCAATTTTCAGAACTGCAGCCACTGTATCCTTTAAAAACACAGCACATTTGAAAAATAGATTATGTCTCTCTTTTTCTCAAAATTCGCTAACAGCTCCCCATTTCACACAGAGCATAAGCCAAGGTTCTTATAATGGCCCATGAGGACCTCCATGTTAACTCTTTAGACTCACCTACCCAGCTCCCCTTTGCTTTCTCGGGTCCTTACTCTTCCTCTAACAAACAAGGAGCCATATTCCTGCCCTAAAGCTTACTACACACACATACACACACACAGAGACATACATGCCATACATTAGATAGTCTGTCTAGTCCATGCTGCCAACAAATAGATATATGGCTCATTCCCTCTTTCCTCAATTCTTGACTCCAAGGCCACTTTCTTGATGAGGTCTACTCAGAGAATTGTATCTAAAATTAACCCCCACCACCAATCTCAATCCTACCCAAACCGTATTTACGATTTGTGTTGTTTTTCTCCATGGAAATTCTGACTATTAAACTTATTATCTCTCTCCCCATTTGTATGGAAGCTCCATTCAAAGCTATGGTTTCTTGGGTATTTTATTCTCTTATATATTCCAAGAATTTAGAACAGTACCTTATATAGAATGGGCATTAAATAAATATTTGCTGAGTAAATGAATATCCTGGCATACTTTTCACCTATAAGGCTAGCCAAAACCTGACTGGTCCCCCTCACAGTTGAACCCAGCAGAGGCCAAAACATAACTTCATTGTCTGACTGTCCCTGTCTTACTTTTTTGAATTTTCCCTACATTTGAACTCAGAGAACCCATTTATTCCCCATGCCTCCTGATCTAGTCTGCATTCTAGACACTAAACTTCACCTACTGATCATAACCTCCTCTCGGTTCCAAGTACGCCACTTCTGACTTCTGGTTGCAACCCCATAACGTCCTTGTACGTGGCCCATTTAGGGACTAATACTTCCACATCACCAACTGCTCTCAATCCTAGAGCCTCTCAACTAGGTCTTCCAGTACCTCTATTTAGGAATATGCAGTCATTATTACTTTCTAATTATGATCTTGTTGGATCATTACCACTGACTAGAGCCATACCTATCACAAGAAAGCAAATTATTTATTCTTCTGTAAAATATGAATAATAAAAGTATGTATTTCACAGGGTGGTTATGAAGGTCAATAAGGTAACATATGAAGAGTGCTTACCACAGTATGTGACACACAAGTGCTCAATAATTATTACCTGTTACTCCTTACTAGATAATACAATATCAATTCATGACACAAAATCAGAAGCCAGTCCCACTCCCGATGATAAAAGCAAATCAATTTTTTCACAATTTGGTAAGTGACTAGTTAGGAGACCTGAATAATTGATGTAAACACATATGCCACACGATGCATCTGTGGCAACTGAAGAAGAGCAGGCAGAATGCTTAAAATACAGAAATGTCATTCAGGCATTATAGCCCTCGTCATCGCAAAAAGGCTCCCATAGCTAAACTTCATTGTATTTTACATCTCATAAGAACAGATAAAGAAAGCTATATGTCCTTATTCTTATGAAAGTTAACTTTCAGTGAGATACCTCACTGTATACCTGAGGTCCTAAGTTTATTATCATACTCAGCTGCAAACTGCATTTTATTTATAACATTTTAAATAAGAACTTCCACAGAGTCAAGGTGCCTTCCCTTCCTCCTCGCTTTTCTCACTCCCTGCTGGAATGCCACTTGCCCCCTTTTCCTCAGCAGGGTTATTTTCCTGGCTTTGCCCTGGAGGCATTAAAGTTTGCAGGAGAGCTAAATCCTATCCCTGTGAAATTCGGGTGTAATTTAGACATTAGGAAAACTCAGTATTTTATGAGCAGAATGTTTCATGATGGCAATTAGCTTTGTCATCCCAACAAACTGCTAAAGGTGTCTTGTTTGAAACATATGACACAATTCAATTCGTAACTAAATAAATGGTGGTTTTTACTTTAATCTTGTGACAGGAGGGGAAATGAATAAGCAGAAATCATCGAAAAAATAAGCATTCCATTTCAGAGGTCTGAGAACCGGCAGAACTCAATTTTCTCCCATGGTCAGTAACAGCCCCCCAGAGTTTAGTAGCAACACTGTACACACCACATGCCGTTCTTACAGGGATGGCTCCTCACAGCTTAATTTAGACAAAAATAATCAAAGAGAATCAGAGAGCAGAGGAAATGGTTTTAAAACATTTCTCTTAATCGGATGAAATGATATGCACTCTAAAAAAGCTCATTTAAAAATTTTCCCAGCAATCAATAAAGGCATTTTTTTAAGTCCATGAAAGATTTCTTTAAGATTCTATTTATTTATCTTTAGAGGGGAAGGGAAGAAGGGAAGGAGCGACATATCAATGTATGGTTGCCTCTCGTGAGTCCCCTGCGAGAACTGGCCTGCAACCCAGGCATGTGCCCTGGCTGGGAATCGAACCACAATCATGTGGTTCGCAGGCCTGCGCTCAATCCACTGAGCTACACCAGCCAGAGTTTAAAGGCATATTTTAATACTATCAAGGCAGCATCTCTGGTAAATATTGTCCCTAATAGTAATTCTAATTTCTATTTGTAAGGCTAAAGTCTTTCCTGAGATGTGAATTTTCAAATGAAATTCTGTTAAAAATAAAAATCATGATGATCTTTAGCTTTTACCCGATAATCCGCTGATGAAATATCTGAAACTCCTAAATTCCAGATGACTTTAGTGTGCAAGCAAGTTAAAGATCTCATTTAACAATTTCGTTTTTCACACCCTTGAGATTTTTTTGCATCAACAAAGCATGAAATAGCATCTCTATCAAGAAATTAGTTCTTTTAATTACTGTAGGCCTTAAATAATATTGCCACCTTTTGAATTATGTCAGAAATATTTAATAAGCAATATTTTATAAGCTCAGAGTTATTTAAGCCAAATTTTGACAATAAATGGTGGGTCTGTAATAAACATGAACTTTAAAATTTTGCAAAATCCTATTGTTCTTTTTCATAAATATAAAACCCTTATATAATATCTTTATTTTAAAAGTTAATAAAATTAGCACTTTAAAAATTTTAGATGAAAGTGGGAAGTTATATATGTTTTTATTTATATATATTTTATAATATACAGAATCATATACTACATGGTTCTATAGACCATGACCTTCCTCCTTTAGCATTTCATCAGAGCTTTGTAGTTTTCTAGATCTTTAGAACTTTAGGTAAGAAAGTATGGTTTATAATTTTTTTTCATAATTACCTGCTTTCCATAAAAGAGAATATCGTTTTAGCACATTTGGAATATACTAATGAAATACAGGATCTCGCACAAATAACACCCCTTTTGTTTATTACGAAATCTTTTATTTCAAAATCATAAGCATGTAATTCTGTAACATAACACCACGCTGAAGCACACAATGTGGCTTGTTAGGTTAAACGTTCAAATTAAAACTATAAATTATTATGCCAATATTATTACCCTACCAACCACACTCAAGCAGGCATTACTTCTGTCAGATCCTGTATGTATCTAAGTTGTCTTCCCAGGACTTATTTTCATATGTTCCTATGTCGAATCAATATTTTCCCATTTTGAACCTTCTAAGGAACAACATCAGGAAAACGCTGCATTGCTCTCCAACTAATGCAGTGTATATAATCATTATGATACTTCAGAAATGCATTTAAGTATTTTCACAAATAGTCATTTCACAATCAGCTAACCTAGATGGCATACCTAGTAAGATGCTATCTTGTTAGATACTGAGCTTTTACAGAAAAAAAATGCTCAATCACAGTGATACAAAAATACTAACAGATGGATATTTTTAACAAAATAAAGCTCTGCAGCAGTGTAGTAAGAGCAAGAGGTGCAGGAGGAGGAGCTGTCATCACAACACAGCATGTAGGGTATTTAATGCGTGGTAGGCGTCATGTTAGATACGTCATCTACTTCTTTCCATTCCCACAAGTATCCAATAAATATTAGAATCTCCATCTTACAGATGCCAAAAATGAAGTTCAGAGAAACTGAATGTGATGTTTAATATGAACAACTGTTTGAGTTGGATTCAACTTGCCCCTGACTCTAAGATTCAGAGCTTTCATAGCATCCCATGAATCTTCTTTTAAAAGAGCATCATTTTAATTCTGCAATAAAAAAAAAAGAGGAAGAGACTGTGGCTTTGTTATCAAATCAATCAAGGATGCCCCAAACTCTATATTAATGAAGTTAAAGAGTCCCTATATGCTATCTTCTTTCCTCTCTCCTCTCCCTTAAGTAACTATTAAAAATTATGTATTTGGTAGTATCATGGTTATTGGTAGTAGGAGAGTAGGTGTGTGAATGAACTGAGCAGGATATGGAATGTGTTATCTCCCAGTGGAGCACCAGAAGTCAGGCATAGCAAGAGTATTCCTGTAGACAGCAGGAGTTACACAGCCAGGTGAGTGCAGTTTTAACAACATCTCTCTCTCATTGTCCTCTTTCTCTCGTATACACACAAATACATATGTATTAACAAACAATGCATTACAGTCAGAGAAGTGTTCAAATTAATATCAAAGGATAGTAATGTCATTAAATCTGACTAAGCAGTAGGTGTTTCCAGGCAGAAACTAATGTTGACTCAAATTCAGATAATAAAAGTACTTACAGTATGGGGAGGGGGGAAGAGAGGAAATGCCACAAAAATGGGAACATTATGACAGGGACGATCTCAGTCTAAAAAAAGGCACTGATGAATACCTAAGTATCATTTACCTGGCAAGATATAGTTGCAAAGTAATACAGACGGAAATGACACATGATGACACAATAAAATTTGTAAATGGATTAATTCAGCAAGGAGTATAACACTGAAATAATCTTGAGTTCATAAGCACTATCAAAGATTTAGATAGGAACATTAGATTTAAAAAACAAACACTAAAAGGCTTTGTTTCATTTATCTCACTCAATGAATGAAAATACCTGGGAAGGTACAACAACTTGTTGAATCCATACTTAGTGTGGATCCCTAGTGATCAGACCTCTAGTCCAGTACTATTTCTGTAATACCAGTCAAACCCAGGAAACTCTCCATCATCTGCTCACCTTCCCAGGCTCAGACCCGGGGCAGGCTGGTAGTTAATGTATCTCTGTATTACTAATAACTCCCTGGGCCATAACAGACACACCCAACAGCAGTGACTCAGGGAGGAACCAAGACCTGAACTCAGGAGATGCAGTGGAGAGCACCTCAGGAATTACTCTGCCCTCATTTTCACTTGACTTTTGCTTATACATCTTCTTCACTCAATATTTCACAAGAGTAAGATGTACATCTTACAGAAGCAGTTAGCCTAGAATTAGGAAACAGGCAAATAGTATTCTGGTTAACCATTTACATATTCAAAACTATCAAAAGTTGTAACTTATGGATATCTAGCACTGAGTGACTAGAAAAAAATTACTTTAATCAAAGATGACTTTTTTAAAGTAATTAGAGAGGATACTTTCATGAGAGGCAGTCATGGTAATTACAAATACATGCATCTATCACTGGGAACGCCCCTTGAAAGGCCAATAATTACCTGGGAAAGTCTTGCTAGATACAATCAGACTTTACAAAGTTAACCCAACTGTATTTATGTCAACCGCACAGTGAAAAATAGAAAGAGGACAGAAAAAGTGCCCTTAAATAAAAATGTGGCCATAGTAGGGCATATGTAAGATGTTACCAGCACTTGGATTTTCCCAAAAGAAAATTTCTCAGATAACAATATAAACACACACACAAAAGAAAAAAAGAAAGAGAAAAAGGGGGAAAAGCAAGCAAAGGAAAAAAAATACCCTCTAAACAACGTCTAGGTGATAACTGGCAAAAATAAAATGAATCAATAAAAACAAATGTATGGATTTCTAAAGTAAACAAATCCATGAATTTCTACTGTAAAGATTGTATTATTTAAGATAGACACTGTGACGACTGAGAAACAGAGCCTCATTTAAACTGGAGTTGGGAGGGCCTGCGGGGGAGCCCTCACTACCTCTGGTTGTCAAATCCCATCTCCAGCAGGAAGGAGTCTGTTTACAACTCCTGCAGCAGGAAGGAGGATCTCCTCCTCACCCAGCAACCATTCAGCCAATGCAAAACTGTCGTAACTCAGCCAGTGAAAAGCCACTACAGGGCAAAATTCTCATTATCCTCTAATGGACTCTCTTTATCACAACCCCTCTGAATCCCCCCTTTTCTCTATTAAAAAAATGTTTGCCTCCTTTGTTCTCTGGACTTGTGCATGGGCTGCATTAATTCACATGTCCCATTGCTATTCATGTTTGTTCCTGACTAAACTTATTTTTGTAGAGAGAAAGATCTAGCTATTTGTTTAAGGCCAACAAATCAAAATGCATATAAGTTAGTGAAATTCAAAACCAAAATATTTCCAGGAAAGATAAACAAGGTATAATACCATTTTTATTTATTTTCTCCAGGGACTGGAAGGCTAACTTGGTGATTATGATTAGACTTCAGATGTTTGGATTGCTAAGAAAATTGCTTCTGGATTTTTTTCATTTTAAGATTTTTCAATAATACGAGATTTATATTCACAAGTACCATATCTCCATTGCAAAAAGAACAGTGGAAATGAATTTAAATTTTTCCGAGATGGCAGGATGAGGTCAAAAGAGTATAGGAAACAGAACTCAAAGAACTTATATGTATAACCCACAGACATGACTAAAGTAGGGGGGAAATTATAGGGTTAGGGGGTACAGGGTAGAGAGGGGATAAAGGGGAAAAATTGGGAAAACTGTAATAGCAAAATCAATAAAATATACTTTAAACAATAAAAATTAAAAAGAAGCACAAATAAAATTTCCAAGATGGCTTTCTGGGTACTGTTTGATGGTTTCTAGCCCTGCTTGTTTGGCCTCATATTTCCATAGAGTTTCATAATAATAATTACCAAAAATAATCCCTGAGAAGTTTGGAGGCATAAAACTTTCTTCTACCCATTAAAATATACATTACTCACATGCTTTCTGGGAAAAAAAGAAAAGGTCGTCCTATTTATAATGCTATGACAATTCATTGAGAGTTGCTAATAAAGGGAACTTGTCCTCCAAAAACAGTTCAAAAACAGAAAGTTCACCCAATAACTAATAGGCTTTCATTGATTTTGAGGATTATAAGAAACTGACTTATCTGCTGAATAAATGATAGTCATGAAAATCATGCTTAATATTTAAAAAGTGTCTGACAAGCTTTTATTTCATAATAATATTTGCTCTTACTTTAAAAGTTCTCACAGGACTCTGGTATTGGCTAAATAATATAAAATCTTGTAAAAGATTTTCATTTCTGGAGTGCTGGATCCTTCAAAAATCTTTAAGTAAACAGTGACATATGAAGAACATTTCCAGTATACTTCAGAAATACATATTCAATGCATATACATAGCTCATTGGACCTCAATGTTTGTTACAGCTGGGGAGAAACTAACAGATTCTTCAATGCTTTGGGGAAAAAACACTTGTTACCTGTTATGATTTATATTCAGTTGCAACATATGCAATTTACAAGGCTCAAATAGCTCTCTTTCTTTGAATTCATCTTGGATATGTATCTACAAATTGAACAAAGGTAAAAATTCCTCTTTCTTATTTTATGTCACTTTGATTTTGTGTACCAAAGCAGAACATTACACTACTCTTTCACCATATGGACTTCAACTTCCTCAGCTCCTCAATGCATGTGGGAGTTCCCAGGAGACAAAGAACAGGCGGAGAGTATTACTTGTAGAGTCTCTCTGAATAAATAGCTGCCACGTTAAAAAGAAAAAAATATAACAAATGGCCACGACTAACATTCAGTTTCCAATTAGTGCTAGTACAAGAACTGATGATACCTCCTGAATTTCATTTTGCATCACAGAAATGCAATGCCCATAGGAAACTAGCTGTGGTGTAGGCTGACGATTTCATACTGATAAGCTTACTGTAATAATATTAATCTTCACTAATGCATTTTTTAATTGTCAGTTAATGACACAGTGGTTCAAAAACGTATCCTGTCCCCAAACCAAAATTAGCAAATTTTGGTACTTGGTATTTGTTATTTTACCTTTACAAGGGCTCGTATATATTGTTGACTTTTGTTCTGTTGTTTTACAAAATACAATTGTGTAATTTATTCACAAAGTATAGGATAGTCCAGTTTTAAAAATACTCATTGTTTCAGTCAGGAAATTGAACTGACAGCTCAATCCATTCAATAAAACTTTGGACACCTACGACATGCCTGATTCTATGGCTAATTTTTAAAAACTGAAATAGATTAGTGCTTTCTATAACGTAATCCTATAAGGAGTTAACAACACTTAAAAGTCAGGTTATTTGAGCTCAAGAGGTTTAAGGGGGAAAAAACACCTTACTTTTGCAAAGCTGACCTTTGATATTAGCCTCAGGACATTGTGTCCCCCTAATATGACTGTGAGGTTTTTAGTAGCTTGTCTTAACAATCTGTCTTGTCACTGTAGATTCCAAGGATCTTGCATTTCTGTACTCCATGAATACAAGCTTCTCAAGCATTTCTTATTGATATGAAAGAAAGCAACTCCACCTATGTGTGCACCCTAAGGTCCCTTTTAGATTTAAACTTCTACATTGCATAGTATCCATAGTTAAGAAATAGATACTTTATAGTTAAAAATCATAACTTTTCATTCATACATTTTAAAACTCTAGGTTGAGTTCAATAAACAGCCTAGGAAATTCTGTTATAGTCTCCGAAGTGCCTATCATGGCCCTAAGTATATAGATAAGTCTCAGTAACTTTTACTTAATTGATTAAATAAAATGTTAACATGAGCTCTACAACAAAATTTCTGAGATTTATAACCCAACATAAATATTTAATAAAGCATACTGAGGCCCCCAAATGGGAAGTAACTGAAGACCTTCCTTCAGAATTTTATATTATTATGCCTGATTTTATATTGTTTTCACATGACTCAGGAAATAAATAAGTAAATCTATGACTTATTCAATAGCATAAACTATATCCAGAGCAAAAATTAGGCTCAGTCTTGTTAAGAACAAAGAAAAGCTCAGCGGATTTACCAGTAACATATTTTCTTTCAGAGATTAAGGAAAATTTAAGTGCTTTGAATTTATAAATATGTCAAATTATCTCATTCATTGTCCATACACCCTAGCCTTCAGGGACATGAGGTCTCTTGTGTGAATGTATACTATATTATCAAGAGAATGAAATCTCCGCCATTAGCAGCAACTTCAGAACTCTCAAATAGCTGCAAGATATGAAAAGTACAATCCTCCTATATATCCATGTGTATATTTCTTGAAAATATTAGGGATGGTTGATACATATAAAGATTATGTTAATATACATATGTTATACTATTATGATGCTTTTCCATGTTTCGATTTTTTGTTTAAAAATAGAAAAATTATTACCTTTCTGGCTTCTTTTATCATTTTCCGAATAGTTTCCTTAATTGTAAGTAGTTGTGCTCTTGGTGGATGAAAGAGGAGGTCTATATGGGTGCCCCCTAAGAGTCCGGGCATCACGTATGGCCAGCCTAAGTCAAGGTCTGGAGCTTCCACATCAGACTCAATGGGCCAGTAAGTCCCTGAGGATGAGGTATCGTCACAGGAATTATCAGTGCCATGTACTGTACTTTGTGCAATTTTCTGGACATTTTTCAAAATATAATTAATTTCTTCCTCAGCTAGAAAGTCTGATACTCGCTCCTTGGCAAGAAATTCGTGGTATGCTTCTAACCCATGTTCAATGAGCGTATCAATGGCTACCCGGTACCATTCCTTGTAGTGAGGCTCAATGTAATTGTCTGATTTACACTCATCATTCAGTGAGGACAGCATTGATGAGGTCTCCATGCTTGCGAGTATTTGACAGTACCACTTTCAAATGTCCATCTGTGCAGCAACAAGAAGTATCTGGGTGTTTGAAAAAAGGAAAATTAAGATCAGTTAGAATTCAGTAATCAAATGGGTTATAATTCATGTCAACCATTATTTTTACATTTACTCATTTCCACTCCTGCAGATCAGTATGGCATACATTTCATATCAAAAGTAGCATTAATTTCACCATAATTAAAAAACTACCACAAATAGATTTCCTTTTCACGGACTATATTAGTGGATTTGCCATTTCCGAGGCCTCCACTTTCAGCTTCTCATCTAAGGAAACACACCTTTCTTCTCTGACACCCAGGAAGTCTATCCTTCCTGACTTTAATCTGATACTACACATGGTGGTATTAGTTCCTATAAGCCTATTCGATTTGGGTTTTAAAATATTTAAAAAATAGAATTAGAATGCAATCAGTACGTGGCCAGCCACTGACATTAGTCTTTACTGAGTACCTTTTATGCATATAATCACATACTGATGAAATATAAGAAGCACAAAACACTTGCTTTATAGGAATGTATTAATTAGCTGAAGAGGCACAGTGCACACACACACAGCTGTTTATTACCACTTTAAACAAAGCGTTTTTTGCCAAGGGCCAAATGAGCACCGCCAGTTACCTAGGTTTTCAGATAAAAGCAAGTAGAAATCAATTTGGAATATAGGTGTGATAGAGATCCCCGTGCAGGAGGTGGGCTTCAGCCGAACCTGGGGTGCCGAGTGAGAACACAATCAAGTAGCAAGAATGAACATTTTCATTCCACGCAAGAATGAAAAACAAACAAAAGCACAAAACAGGTATGAGCTTGTACATTCAGGCCTTGTGAAAAAACCTGGTCTGCCAGAAAGCAGGTTCCTTTTAGTAAGAGTAGGAGATAACGCTGAATAGACACAATGGAGCCGGGTGTGGAAGGACACAGGAGATTTTTGTGATTCAGCAAAACCTGTGTTTGAAACAATTAGCCTGGCACTATCAGGGGAATGGAGGACAGACAAACAGCTAGGACAGTCTTTCAGCATTCAAATACCCAGTGAAGAAGTGACAAGTGTATTCCAGAGACGGTTCAAAGCAAGAACTGAAATTTGATGGCTTGACAGCATACAGGTGAAGAAATTTAAGACATTAAGATAATTAGGGATCTCTCTGTGGAATCGAAATCTGCCTATTCAAGCTCACACCCCATCCTTCACAATGCCTCACAATGTTATTCATTCAATCACTCACCGTGTGAGATATTGGATTGGACTTTATCTCAATCAAATAAGGGACTTCCAGTCTTTTGAAATCATGATCTCCACTGTGTGGATTCAAATGAAGTACAACTCTATGATGTGCTACAAGCACTAAAGGACCAATTTAACAACAAAAACAAAAAAAGTCTTTGTCAGTGGCCTGGCTCTCATTTAAAATGTCCCACTTAACAGCCTTTTCAGAAATAAGGCCTACCAAAATTCAAATCCAATTTGGGAGGGTAGCTCAGGAACTATTACCATTTATTTACTCCTTAGCTCTAATAATGTAATAAGAGCTACTAATCATACAGAGAGGTTGAAAAGGAATGGACAATAGGGATACAAGTTCTGCTGGGCAGGAAAGGACCAAGAAAAAAAAAAAATCCAGCATATACTAAGCAGAGCCGAGGAGCAAAATAAAGGGTCTACTTTCCTATTTTATTGATAATAATCCTGCCCCCAGGTCTAAACTCAGAATTTTCAATGACACAATCTAAAACTACAGAAAGCCTAAGATTAAATCTGATATAATAAAGACAGAACATGTGTATGCTACTGATGTGTAGTGTGTAGAGGACAGGGGCACGGCTAAACATACTTTAGCATACCGGACAGCACCCACGTTAAGGAATTATCTGGCCCAAAATATCATGAGTGCCAAGGCTGAGAAGTCTTCACCTTTCTCACTTCATATGCATGGTATCATACTACTAATGAATGACCTTTTCACTGTTATTAAAGTTCTCTTTTATATGTTATACTCATTTGTAACAAAGAAAAAAAAGGTTTTCATCACTTAACATAATTCATTTCATTAAAGTACCCTTCCCTAAGGTTTAGTAAGGTGTAATTTTCATTGGGTAATTCCAGCATCTGGTGACCACATGAAAATCACATCTACTATTTGTAGCTGTTAAAAATGGTAGTTAACTGCTGGTTGTTCAAAAAGAAATCTTCTTTCATTAGCACTTATTTATTACCTTTTAAAATTTTACTTTTGGCTCTGGCTGGTGTGGCTCTGTGGATTGAGCACAGGCCTGCAAACCCAGGGGTCGACAGTTTGATTCCAAGTTGGGGCACATACCTGGGTTGCAAGCCAGGTCTCCAGTGGGGGGCATGCAAGAAGCAACCCCACATTGATATTTGTCTCCCTCTCTCACCCTTTTTTCCCCTGTGTTTAAAAGTAAATAAATGACAAAAATTGTGGTACATATACACAATGGAATTCTATGCAGCAGAGAGAAAGAAGGAGCTACTACCCTTTGCCACAGCATGGATGGAACTGGAGAGCATTATGCTGAGTGAAATAGGCCAGGTGTTGAAGACAAATACCATATGATCGCACCTTTAACAGGAAGCTAAACAACAAAACAAACAAGCAAGCAGAATAAAAACAAAAGACACTGAAATAGAGAACAGGGGGACAGTGACCAGAGGGGAGAGGGGAGGGAATTTAAGGGGAAAAAAGGGGAGGGATTTCGAGGAACAAGTATGAAGGACACAAGGACAAGAACTAAGGGGGATGGAAATGAGAGGGAGGTGGGGAGCACGGGGCGGGTTGGGCTGGGATGGGAGAAATAGAAAACTGTACTTGAAATAAAATTAAATAAATAAATAAATGTAAATAAAATTTAAAAAATAAAATAAAAGTAAATAAATAAAATCTTTAAAAATAATTAACCATGGAATTTTCATAAAATGTGATAGTATAAACCTATTACCTATTTGGAAGTTAAATGCTAGAGTACTTTTAAAAACTGTATTCTTTTCTGAGCTTCATCTATACTTAGCTATTGTAAAAAATTCTTTCTTGAACTATGGGTGACCCGAGAAATCACAGAGATCAAGAGAACTATGAAAGCAAAATAAACCCACAAAGACATACTTGAAAAGTTAATCACAAAAGAAACAACAATTGAAGATGAGAAAAAATATGAAACACTAGAACTTACCAAACAGCAATGCCAGATACAACCAAACAATATAAAAAAATACGATAGAAAAAATGCAATAGCCTTGAACACGAAAGTTGAGACAGCATGTACAAGGATTAAAATAAGAAATAAATACACTTGACATTGTTCTCCTGAAGAAGGAATACTCTAACCACTGTCTAGAGATATGCATTTATCACAAGGGCTGTTTGGGGGAAGAAACAATCTACAAAGAAATTTTAAGGTAGAACAAGGTAATGGCACTTGCGTGAATGGCCACTGCAATAAAATAACACCTGTATTTAGACACGGACTTAATACTGAAGTCTCAAGCATTCAATCACTGAACATCTGAAAGGCTTAACTGAGGCTAAAATACTATTATGGGTAGATCTCTATAAATATAAAAGCTCATTATTTTATTAATAACCATTAAACATGCCCAGAATGGATATTAACATAGGTAGGGTTGATGAGTAGAGAAAAAAATAAAATTTCCCTGTGAGGTGAATGCTGAACAACTGCTAGGCTCAACTGCTAGTTAAGTGACTCATTCCAGAAAAATAGCCTCATGTAATAGCAGACTCACATCTGTGCCTCATAACCATTACAAATTGCAGTTGATACTGATTGTTTAGTGTCCTGTTGGGGAAGTATAATTTCCAAATGTTAAATACATAAATACAAAGGATATAAAACAAGGTGTAAAAATTATATTTCAAAAACAGTTTGGCAGTTTCATGTATAAAACTAAATATGCAAGTGACTTATGGTACCACAATCTCACTCTTGGGATTTATCCCAGAGAAATGAAAACTTATCTTCGCATAAAAACTGTCTATTAACGTTCATAGTGGCTTCATTCATAATAGCCCCAACTGGAAACAACCTGTGTCCTTCCACAGGTGAATATTAAACTGTTGTACACTCATACTATGGAATACTAATCACCAATAACATGGACAAACTACCGATGCACGTTATAATATAAATGACCGTCCAGAGAATTATGCTGAGTGAAAAAAAATCAATCCCCAAAGATTACATGCTGCATGATTCCAGTTATATGGTATTTTTGAAATGACAAAGAAGTGGAGATCTGATTAGTAGTGGCCAGGGTTTGCCTCCATGAGTCATTCTAAGGAAGGTGTGTGGAAGGAGCGAGGATAAGTGTCTCTAAAAGGGCCACAGGAGCGATTTTTTTGTGGTGATGGAAATGTTGTATATCTTGACAGTATTGATGTCAGTGTATTGGATGAGATAAAATATTATAGTTTTCCAATATGTTACTAGCAGGGAAAACTGAGAAAAAGATACAAAGAATCCCTCTGAATTATTTCTCTCAACTGCCAGTGTATTGACAATAATCTCAAAATAGAAAAATATAATTTAAAAATCATACTGATGAGCAATCTCATGTGTCTTGAATAGGAAAAAAAACAAGTAGAAGAGAGAGTGTCAGCTTATTTGTAGGGTCAGACTGCCAGGTTCAAAACCAGTTGGCCCAATTATGGTGAAGCTGTTGGACAGGTAAGCTGTGTCCAAAGCCTTAGTTAGGTCTTGTGTAGAAAGGAGAGAGAATACAGTAGTCCTCACCATACTGAGTCACTGTAAGAAATAAATGAGGTAAAAGCACTTAAGGTACTTAGCTTTTAACATTATTATTATTATTTTACATTTAAACAACTTGTTCATGTAAAATTGCTGTAAAGATACAAAAAATATGATCACAAAAGTTTTTTAAGATGCAATAAAAGATTGTCATTCACTATTTCAGCAACTGAAGTATATATAACAGCCAAAACTGCTGTCAATTTGTTTATGACTTCTGACTGAGATTTACTGAAAAGACTTCTGAAATAAGTCAATGAAAATGTTTCAAAGAGAAATTGCAAGGTTCTTAAATCACAAATAGTCTGACGTTATAATTACTGTACTTAGTTAATGTGCGAGTAGAAGACCCAAAGACAAGACTTTGATAGGATCCTATGATCCTTAGAAATGTTAAAGGGACTTATCTAAGAAAAAGAAGTTAAAAAAAACATGAACAGTGAAAGGACAGCAAACTCACAGTTATTAACAACCACACCTAAAACAAAAGCAAACTGAAAGGACAGCTAGATCAGGAGTGGAAACATAGAAATGAAGATCACATGGAGGGTTAGCAACAGGGGAGTGGGAGGAGGAGAAGGGGGCAGAAGGTACAGAAAATAAGTAGCATAGATGGTAGATAGAAAATAGATGGGGGGCAAGAATAGTATGGGAAATATAGCCTATCTAAAGAACTTGAGACACATGGTCATAAACTAAAGGGGGGGTAATGGTGGGGACGGGGGGGTAGGGTGGAGGGGAATGAAGGGGGGAATAGAACAACTGTAATGGCATAATCAATAAAAATAAATAAAATTAAATTTAAAAAAAGAAGAAAGGATCATAGTCGCTAATATCTCTGAGGTCCCTTTTCCAAATTCTATCTCAGGCTATTTCTATTCAACTACTGTACAGTGTTTTGGGTTGAACTTTGTTGGCCAATAAGATATGTTCAAGCACAAACCCTCAACCCCAGTAACTGTAATCTTATTGGGAAATTGGGTCTTCTCTGTACATGTAATTAAATTAAGATAAGGACATATTCAATTAGAGTGGGACCCAATCCAATATGACTGGTGTCTTTATAAGGAGAGAGTTGACACAGACAAATGCAAAGGGTTGAATGTAAGTGATTAGCGAGGTGGAGAATGGAACTCTTAAGGGTTGTTGACAACATCAGAGCTAAGAGAAAAGCATGGAACACATTCTTCCCTAGAGTCATCAAGGAAAACACAGTCCTGATGACACCTTGGTTCAGGACGATGTACTGCTAGCCTCTAGAATTATGAGAGAATAAATGCTGTTCATTTTTTTTGTTAATTTTGTTGTTTTAATTTGTTATAGAAGCACAATGAAGCTACTATAAATACACATAAAGATGGCCTTTATTTTTAAATTTAGCATTTGAAAATAAAGGAACTTATTAAAAAATTAATTTGCCATTAAGAAATTATTTCAAGTACTTTTTCTAGCTTATGTGATAACATAAAACTAGTTCTCTGACATAATTTTAATCTTGAGTAAATTTTATTAAAGAACATTTTACTGTCTTTTAAATATTAACAAAAATCTCAAATTGATCTTTTTTGGGGTAACTGATCGTATGATGTTTATTAAAATGTCTACCTACAGAATATGAGAAAATATTTCATAAAAGATTGTTTCAGAACCTGTGTCATAAAATCATAATCTCTGGTCCACGACAGTTGAAAATCATGTATCTCTTTATTCTTCAAAATTTTCACTGCCAAGATTGTGTTCATTTTGAATTTGATTGCCATAAATTTAAGATGACAATTAAAACATTCAAGAGCTACTATTAAATTAAAAATTCACTCTAACACTCAAGCCATCAAGTACAATTTGATATCAAATTTGGCATTTAAACTTATTAAAAAATTCTAAGCTGGCTTCATAATGACATAAAAAACAACAGCCCCATGGCACAGATTACATTTGTCCAAAATATAATTTAATAATTTAGTGCTCAAATTAATTTTGTAAGTATCAAATTAAAATTGCATTTCCTTATACCTAAACATTTCTTTATTTTCTTAAGATCTTTTAATTGGGGGTGAGGTGATGCTATATCACTTGCCCACCAAAATAATTTCAGGGTTTCTTTATACTGGCTCTTATTCAATATATTTGTCAACTACAGTCTAAACTATAATACAGATATAAGAATATAAAGTACTCCTATGTAGAGAGATATATATGGATAGATAGATAGATACATATATCTATCTATATATATTAATGATATTAAGACATTATCATTCACTATCATTTGGAAGCACTGATGAATTTCTGTAGAGAAATTCATAGAAAAAAACAATAAACCCTTTACTTAGAGCATATACTCAACAGTCAAATTGCAGAGGAACAGTCTATCCATGGGTTAAGATGCAGGTGAAATTAAAGCAAAATACTCTTTTACCAACACCCAAACTACAAATTACATTCTATCACAATATTCGCATTCCAAAGCTCAAATAATGGCGCAGTACCTGCGCTGTGCCAAAGAGCTCCATCTCATCCTGGCTCTGATCAATGTCTGTAATAGGAGTTAACTGAGATAAAGGCCCTCAACTTTGTATCAGCCATAAAAACTGCTAGCACATCATTAATAAAATAGGAAGGAGTTTCATTCACTACTAAGGCTCCTTTTTCTCTTGCTTCCTTACTGACTACCTCTTTTCTGTATGTATTCAAGCAGAATACATATTTTCGACAGAATCCTATATTGTGCTATAAATTGGGTTTGGAGGCACCCCTTGCTTCAAAACTTCTAAGCTGATATTTATTTTGCCTGCTGAAAAGATCTGTGATACCCACAAACTTGCTAACTTTGCTTGGAAGAAGGGAGGTGGTTAGGAAAGTGCTTCTTGCTTTGGTGGGACAAGAAACTGCCTACATCCCCCTTCCCAGTTTCTTCAGCGTCAGTCTTCACAGGTTAGCTGAATTTTTTTATGTTGAATAAACACTATTTCTAATGCAAAAACAAACAAACAAAAAACTCAAGAAACCCAAAAGCCACCTCTAGTGCTTATAATAGCATGGAAAAATGCTCACTATGATGCTATGTGAATGACAAGCAGGCTACCAAAACTACAAAGAACAAAATTATGATTAAAGAAACTCATCCAAAAACAAAAAGAAAAACATATACTTAAAAATAAGTGGTTGTCTTTGAGTGGTGA
Source organism: Artibeus jamaicensis (assembly GCF_021234435.1). Taxonomy (NCBI): domain Eukaryota; kingdom Metazoa; phylum Chordata; class Mammalia; order Chiroptera; family Phyllostomidae; genus Artibeus; species Artibeus jamaicensis. The sequence continues at coordinate 1,381,560 of NW_026521859.1, forward strand.
TTCTATGGCTCTCTTACATTTGCTAAAAAACATATTTACCAATGGTTTACCAATAAACCTGTAGAGTTTTGCATTGGACAAAAAGAAAAGTTTTAAAAGAAAGAAATACCCTAATAGTTTTTATTTTTCACTTTAGAATATCTCCCTTTTTCTTCATGTATTACATTGACTGACAGATCATTCAAAACCCTGCATATAAAATAGTTTAATATTAATAATTCTTACAGAGAAACACATGAACAAGTACAGAACATCTAGAAACTAAAGTTATATGGTTAAGGGACCATAAAGGAAAAAATAAAAATGAGGTCTCAGTAAGTGACTCACTGATCCAGTGTCATCTCTGTTAGAGACCAGGACTAGAGCCTCTGCAAGCAGTTCCCGCAGCAATTCCTGCAGGTCACCACTTCCCCTGCATTAAATGCATCCTTCTCTCCCTTCTTCACTGTGATGGCAGAGATTGACTCTTAGCACAATGATTAATTATTAACATAATTGTTAAATAAACAGCTGTCAGAGGACTTAGGGGTGCAGGGTGGGAAGGGTGGAGAGACTGAGCCAAAAAGAAAAAACTCATGGACACAGACAACAACAGTAAGGTGATTACCAGAGGGACGCGGAGGAGGGGGCGGTAGAAGAGGGTGTAGGGGGACAAATGGTGATGGAAGGAGACCTGACTTGGGGTGGTGAACACACAATAATACAGTGCACAGAAGATGTGTTATAGCATTGTGCACCTGAAATTTGTATAATTTTGTTAACCAGTGTCACCCCAGTAAGTTCGATAAAAAGGAAAAATAAAATTGAAAAAATAAACAACACACTGCCTTAACAACAATGTAGCAGCACGAGAGTGGATCCAAGCATGATAGGCCCCCAAAATGCTGAAGTGTCAACTCTCAGAAAATGATACAACCCACACAGAACCTTCCAGGGTTGAGGCACATTTCTGTTTACCAAAATGGAGATTAGAATTTTGATAATACAAAATATTACCCATTTGTAAGTACAAACCCACTGAGTACCATAAAAGTAATTAGATAAATGCAGAGATCTTGGTCAAAAAATAAAAATACTAATTTCAAATGAGCACTTTGCCAGAAGAATAGATATGTTATTGTCATTTGGGGATTCTCCCAAAGCCTTGTGTTTGAAATGTTTAATCATGTTAAAGTTATTCTGAACACAGTGCATTGAAATTAAGTTTCATAAAGTTCTAAGTCTTGTGCTTTTCAAAAGTGATAAAGGCAATAAAGCATGACTCATTTCTCTTATGTTTTGGGGTTTCAGTTCTCTTATTATGTGAACTTATTTCAGGAGAAAAAATTAAGTGGGTGTTTAAATGAATTATGAGTAAAGATGCTAATCATTAAGGTGAAATTAGAGTAAACTGAATATTCCAGAGCAGCCCTGAGAAGTTTAGAAGTATTTTACAACTTGATAAAACAGAGCTGTGTGAGACTTAAATTTTTCAAATAAATCATCCAGATCCATACCCAAATTTTGGTTTAAATATATATATATCACCCTGACTGCTGCAGCACAGTTGACTGGGTGTCCTCCTGCAAGCAAAAGGTTGCGGGTTAGATATCCTGGTCAGGGCACGTGTGGCTTCAGTTGTGGGTTAGGTCCCCTGTCCCGGTTTGTGCTGGGCAACTGATCAATGTTTCTCTTTCACATAAATGTTCCTCTCCCTCTCCTTCTCCCTCCCTTCCCCTGTCTCTAAAAACAAATAAATGAAATATATTTTTTAAGAAATATGTATATCTACTCTAAAGACAGGTAAAACTTGCAACAGGATATTTTTTTTAAAGAATGCTAAAGGGCTAGGGGAAATGACTTTTATTTTCTTAATCTTTATTGTATTTTTTTTACGTCACCTTTAAGGCTCCTTATTCCCCCTCTCCACAACCACACTGGTGTCCACATGCATGAGTACTTTTTCTTTTTTGCTCAGTCCCTTCTCAGCTGTCATCCTGCTCTCCATCTATGAGTGAGTCCCCATTTTCCTTGGTACCTCAGTTTGTTCATTAGATTCCCCATATGAGTGAAGTTCCTTCAAATGCCTTAAAAGTTTCTTGTTTTCCTGTTGTCCAGGCTTGAACTTGGGAGCTTTACTCACCTCTATTGTGAAGATTAATAAATAGAAATCTCATTTAAAAATGGATTTGAGCCCTGGCCAGTGTGGCTCAGTTGGTTGAAGCATCCTCCCAAAGAAAGGCCACAGGCTCCATTCCTGGTCAGGGCACATACCCAGGTTGTTGGTTTGATCCACAGCCCACGGTTGTGACCTGTCCCCAGTATGGATGCCTATAAGAAGGCAACTAATCAATGTTTGTCTCTCACATTGATGTGTTTCTCTCTCTCTCTCTTCTACTCTCCCTTCTCCTCACTCTAAAAGCAATAAAAGAAATGTCCTCGAGTGAGGGTTAAAAAACAAAAAGATTCAAGAGGCTAGAAGAGAGAACTCTCATGCATGTGTCTCATAAGACCCCACAGGAAGCCATGTACCGACTTTGCATCTCCAATAGGAAGTGATAGTACTTTACGACTACTACTTGCCCGGAATCAGCCCAGCCAATGAAACGTCACTACACTTTTAACTTTCAGTTTCCTCCCATGGACTCTTTCTTTACAACAGTTCTTCCCAAGTCCATTAAAGAGGATTCTCCCTTCTGGGACTGTGCTTGGTTTGCTATTAGACTGCATGTCCTGAATTGCAATTCTCTGTTGAACCCAAATAAACCCATTTTACTGGAGAATTATTTGGTTATTTGTTTAAGAATAATCCTGTGTCAATACTCTCCCCAGGATATCTCAACATGTCTTACTTCAGGAAGTAACATGTATCCAGAGATGAATCGCAAATCTCCAGATGTGACTGGTCCCCTAGGTTCCAGATTCATATGTTCAACTGGTTTCCTGGGCACCTTCCCTGGATATCTGACAGGTTTTCTTGCTTTACTCTTAACACACCCAAGTTAATTTCTGTAAAAGGATCTTTGCACTAGTTGTTCCATCTGCCTGGAATGCTCCTTATTTTCATTCCTAACTTAGTCCCATGGCACCTCCTTACAGAGGCCTTTTAGGCGACCCATTTTAAAAAGAACCTACCCTCTCTGCCATGCTTAATTCTATCAGCTGGCTTTATTTAACTTATAGCACTTGTCATTATGTAAAATAATAAAGGTCTCTGTTTACTTGCCACTGCCTGTATCCCCCTCACTAGAATGGAAGCTCCTCATAGGCCACCATGCTATTATAATATTAACTTGTCAGTGCCCCTCTCATTGAACCATGCCAAGACACATCAGAATTAAAATGCCAAAGGTTAAAGATAAAGAGAGAATCTTAAAAGCAGCAAGAGGAAAGCAGAGAGTTACCTACAAAGGAGTTCCCATAGACTATCAGCTGATTTCTCAAACAAAATTTTTTGCAGGCAAGATGAGACTAGCAAGAAGTACTCAAAGTGATGAAAAGCAAGGACCTACAACCTCAATTACTTTATCCAGCAAAGCTATCATTTAGAATGGAAGGGCAGACAAAGTTTTTCCCAGACAAGGTAAAGCTAAAGGAGTTCATCATCACTAAGCCATTATTATATGAAATGTTAAAGGGACTTAAGAAAAAGAAGATCAAAACTATGAACATTAAGAAGGCAACAAATTCACAACTATTAACAACTGAATCTGGGGGGGAAAAAAACTAAGAAAACAACCAGAACAGGAACAGAAGCATAAATATAGAGATCATTTGGAGGGTTATCAGCTGGGAAGGGGAGGGAGAAGGATGGGCAAAGCTGCAGAGATTTAGAAGCATAAATGGTAGGTACGAAATAGACAGGAGGAGGTTAAGAGTAGCACAGCATCAGAGAAGCCAAAGAACTTATGTGCACCATCCATGGACATGAACTAAGGGTGGGGACTGCTGGAGGGAAAGGGGGTACTGGCCAGAGGGGCGCCAACGGGGAAAATTGAGACAACTGTACTAGCATAATGAATAAAATATACTTAAAAATAAAAAAGTAAAATACCTATCATTAAAAAATACAATAAAATAAATCTTGGTATGCATTCACATTTACAGAGGGGCAGGTTATATAGGAAAACTTAATAAATATATGCTCCAATATGAACTATTAAAGTGGCTTTCTGAGTATATATAACAAAACACTGTGGTTCATCTATGAAAAAGTGGAAGTTTGCAAACTAAATGCCTTAAGAAAATGTGTTTTGCTTAGGTGTGTTAGGAACAGCTATCAAAAGTCAGGTGTTAAAATATTTCATGGCCAAAAAATAACCAATCTCGGGCTGTTAAAAAGTAGAGGTTTAAAACAATAATAATGTGAAAATTGTAAAAGTGAGCAGAAATTTATTTGATTAAAATGCCAGAAAATATTAAATGTCAATAATATATCTAGCCAGAAAAGATTATTTTTAATTTGTGTAAAGAGACACATATATAATCACAATATCGAAAACAATCTCACTGTATAGCAATCCTTTATTAATCTTTTTTCCCAGGAGTCACTTTTAATCAAGCCTGCTTATACAGCTATATCACAGTTGAAATAAAGTGATCCACTTTTATTTTCCCCCGGAAATTCCCCAAAAAATCTGACTGGAAAACTACCCCACACTAGTTTAGACCTTTTATTGTCTTCAAAGTACCTCCATTAGTTTCTCTGGCTTGTGTATAGAACACTAGCTCACACTGAAATGAATCAATACACTATAAGTGAATGCATCTTTAAATGTGTAAAAAGCTGCTGGATTTGTATACATGCACTTCTAGGTTTTGTAAATTACATGTAAACCTGAGTTCCTTGTAATTCTTCACAATTGTGCTTCATTCCTCTGACAGTGGCTCAAACATGGTAGACTAAAATCACTGAGACAAAGCTAATGTTTACAAAACTCTTGTTACAGTTGCCTAAACCAGACCTGACCCAGAAAAGGTGCCTGCCGGCTCCTTTGTGTCACTTTCATTTGTCCCCATGGCCCGGGGGTGAAGGGGAAGGGGGTTGCATGGCCACATGGTATCATGACTATCACTGGTGACTTTTCATTCTGCACAATTACTTGTGTGTGTACATGTGTGCAAGGGAGTGAATCTTGCTCTTTCCACCCCTCTGCTGTTCAGAGTTCTGATTTCAAAGGCAGGAATCATCTCGTAGTCTCTCGACGTAGCTCCCACCCCAAAAGTGTGGCTAGTATTTACCAATTTATACAAAATACATTTTTAAGTGGGACGACCTTGGCACTCTTCGGAAGGTGTTATTGTTATATTATCTAAAACTATCCTCTCTTTGCTTCAGTTTCAACCATCTCCTATACAAGTCAAGAAAATTACTCACATGAAATATATACAAAATAAACTGAACTACTTGTGACTTTCTCCCAAATGATGGTATCACCATGTTGTGATATTAAAATCAAAAGACAATTAGTTTCCCAAACTCAGATATTAATGATTTTACTAAGTCGTTCACTCCATGTGTGACATAAACATACCTACTCAGGATGCTAAGGGCTCCTGTCCCAGGCTACTGGGGAATCATATTTTGGTTTCCATACACTTGAAAAGATTTTATGCTCTTTAAGATTTCTCACACTAACTCTTCTACAGGTAAGATTTAACCCACTAAAAGGGAGTATATCTTCTCTAAAACCAAATACAGAATTTGGCCCTGGCCGGGCAGTTCAGTTGGTTAGAGCATCGTCCGGATACACCAAGGCTGCAGGTTTGATCCCTGGCCAGGGCACATATAAGAAACAGCCAATAAATGTGTAAACAGGCAAAACAACAAATTGATGTTTCTTTCTCTCTCAAATTAAAAAAATAAATAAATAAAAATAAAAACATAATTTAAAATAGCTTGAAGACCCTATCCCAATAACAAGGCTCTGAGTCAAGACTTTGAGTGTGTTCCAAAGTGTGCACCAGTGTGACTGCTTTGTGAAATCACACTTTTAGATATGAGCATACTTACTAGAATTGGTCTAGTATTGCACAAATACTTACTAGTATTGCACAAATAAACACTTTTGCAATAAAGCACTTTCTCTATTACTTTCAAAGTAGATAAACTGATGAGGTTTTCTTTTTGCTTGACATTAAACATAGGAAATGTAGACTTTTGTTACAATTTAAATTCTCTTTGGTATCATATTCATACTGGGATTAATTTTTAAAGAAAGGTCCAATTATATTTATGAGTGGTCTCTCCTTAGTTCTTTTGACATTTGAATTTTTCTGCATTAGACACTGATACATTAAGTATCTTTCCTGTGGTAACTTTAGTCTTTAATCCATCAATTAACAAATGTTTCAATGAACTGCATAGTGAGGCTATCAGCATGTCAATATGCAGTTTCAGGCAGTGAGGTAGAAGATATCATTTTTTAGTGCTTTGAAAACAGCCTTTTCTTACCAAAGTGAGTAATGCTTATATAATCAAAGAAGCAACCTGATGACAAAAAAAAACAAAACTAAAACCCTTTGAAATAAATATGTTACAATAGAAGTAGAAATAATGAGTTTCCCATGAATACTCTGTGGAGATCTTAGTTAACATTATTTTATGGTACCCTGAATGAGAAGTGACCACAGAGAATTTCCAATTAGAATGCCACATGCTAGTTATCATGTAGTCCAAACTCTTCACCATGCAGTTAAAAACCTGAGTGGCCAGTGGAATTTAAGTACTTGTCCAAAATCACAACTAACTCAGATCTGTAAATATTCAATTTTCCAAGTGATTAATGAACATATACAACATCTGATGAGATCTTCAGAGGCTATGAAGAGAATACTAAGTAAATGAACCTGATCCATTAATTTCTATTTGTACTTATTAATGATACCTGAGAACCCAACAGTGAGCTTCCTGAGGCTCAGAAACAGTACCTTGTTATGCTCATATCCCGAGAGTAGAACACACTGCTATATATATATACATGTAATGAGTGGCCGGATAGAGTGCAAATGCAGGTATGACCTTCGGAGATTATGACTGCATAGCTTTCTGCATGAACTCTTTAAAATGAGCCACTGCCAGTAACATGGAGATGACACCTGACCCTTTGCCATACTCAAGAGGCTGACCACCTACCTTACCTTCCTCAGGGGTGGGCACAGTCTACAAATTACTCGATACATAGCTCAAAAGATAAATGTCACATAAGTGCCTTTAGGGGACATCTGGCCTCTCTCCTAAGGACTATGTGAAAATAAAACAAAATACAAGCTGGGTAGTAATTAGATGTCCCCAGAGGAAAATGCTCCTCCGATCATTCATGATAATGCTACTCAAGTACTTTCCCAACATGGATGTGCCCAAAGGGGGAGAAAATCCCTCACATTTGGATCATCTCTCCAACCCAGGCTTATCTTCCTCACAGCATCATAGCTGCTGAAAATATCTTGTGCCTCCCGATCCTCCACCCCTGCCTCCTGTGCACAGCATCCTGACTCCTTGGTAGACCCCCTCCCCAACCCTCATGCCGACATGCTCCCACTCCACTTACCCCCTTTGTCCCACACGTGCCCTTTCTGCTGGAGCCCGCCATGTCCCCGGCTACCGTGTCACTACCCCACAGTGCTCAGTCTCCAAGGCCCGGCAGTGCCTATCCCTCTGGGAACACTGCTCACTCCGGTAGGCTGTGCTAGACACCTCACAACAGCGTCCAAGTCCACTGGCGCACCTCTGTGGGAGGGAGGCACCTCCTGAAGGCTGCAGTACATTTTCTCAGAGAAATGTTGATGGAATTACTGTTTGATGGAGCTTGTTTATTGGTACATAATTTAACTTGTTTGTATAAAATGGTATCCTTAAAATTGAAACCAGCATTTCGAACGACCATATTTTGCCATGTATAATGTGCACCCACGATTTGTGGGAGTTACACACAGGACTGTTATATCTGCCATGACACCCCTGGTATGTAACCATTACACCCATGTATGATGTGCATCTTTATTTTTCCCTCAAAAATTTGGGCAAAAAATGCACATGACACACAGTAAAATGTGGTGTATTTCCATGAGGGGCTGATAAGGAGGGAATGCATTCTGATTTTCAAATGATAAATTCACCAACAAAGTTCTAAAACACATTCCATTTTCAAATTAGAAATAATCAAATGAACAAAAGCACATTTCATAGTTAACAGTAGCATTACGTTAACACACTCGGTGAATTGTGAAACATCCCCGGAGCACTGACAGTTGGTAACTTACAGAGGGACAGACACACAAACCTACCTAACTAGCTAAACGAGCCCAACTTGTAATTTTACAAATAATTTGTTAAATTAACTTAAGTGAAGCCTTTTCAAAAGATCTCCACCAACTAGGTTTATGTTATGGAAGAGGCCTGCTTTACTGAGGTCACATTTTTACCACAAGATCCTAAGGACTTAAAGTACAATATTACTCATTACTGAATAATGTAATTGAATGGGAAACAGATATTTGAGTTGCTGCAAGGTAAGAGTAGGTCAAGAAAATACTCAGTGTATGAACCTCCACCATAAACTGTAAGGGGCTATGTATCAGGAGGGGACATGATAAAAACAATAATAATATTACCCCATCCCAAAAGAGTTTATTCAGTTTTAGGTAAAGTAATAATCTCCATAGAGTAATCACAAGAGACATCACTGAGTCAGCAAGCAGAGGTGTGGTTTGTCTGCATCTGTGCAATCTCTTCCAGCAACTGTTCCACTGGTGATGCTTCCCACAATACCTCCTGAACATCTGCGGTCTAGAATGTGCCAGCCATAAAGGCAGGATCCACCCAGCCCCTCAGGCAGGCTCTGCAGGGTGCAGTCAGCTCCTGGGTAGGTGTGTACACCATGTGTGACCTGAGTGCAAAAGCAAGGGGGGTGGAATTTGGAGCTGGAATGTGTGGGGGCTTCTGTCATTCTGGGAACTATAGGAAGACTGGGAGAAAAACAACAAAACAAAGGGTCCTCTTTCATCCTGTTTCACACCATTCTCATTCTTTATTTTGAAAAAACAAAAAGACCAGCTTTCTGTCCTCACAAGTTTCTTTCATCATTATCCCATTGCTTGTCAGGACTGATTCAGCCTCAGTCATGGATTTCCCTGGGGCCCTTCCATTTGTTGGGGATGAGAAAGAAAAGAAGGGAGGTGCCTGTCAGTAAGAAACCTGGCAAAATGTCTAGCAAGTAGGAACCTGGAAATGAGCTATTGAACATCACGGCCTAGCCCAGACTGCTTGCCACCAGCCTGGCTTTTTCTTAATGTTCTGTCCTCGTTGGTTTTCACATCCACTTTCAAGTCAGAAACCCTGTAACCTCATCACCCCATGCACAGTCAATAGCTATTCTGTGTGACCATCACCTCCTGCCTGCCCACAGGGCTGTCCAACCAGCTGGCCACGTGCAGCCCAGGATGGCTCTATGAATGTGGCCCAACACAAAATCATAAATTTACTTAAAACTTTTTCCCTTTCTGCCCATCAGTTTTTGTTAGTGTTCGTGTGTTTAATGTGTAGCCCAAGACAACTCATCTTCTTTCAGTGTGGCCCAGAGACAGCAACAGGCTGGCCACCAGAAAGCATTTATGTCTCTTTCCAGATTCATGCTTTCAACTAACACACGCACATGGTCTGTCTCCTCACCTACCATATATCAGTGATAATTCTCTCAACATGTCACAAAGAATAAGACTAAAGTTTCCCAAATACTTTTCCAGGAGCAGCTAGTTACATGTTCCTTTTAAGGCCACTACCACCTAGAACAGTGGTTCTCAAAATCGGATACAGTATATACCAGAATCACCTGGAGAGCGAATCAAGGACACAGACCTAAGCTTTTGTTTGGCCAACTCAAGTTTGGAAAGCAGGATCTCCACTATTCTGAAGGGGGAATCGGGCCTGGATACAAATTAAATTTTTTTTTTTCTCAAGAAACACTTTTCCTTTTCCAGTCCTGCTCCTCACACGAGATGTAAAGAACACCCCACGCAGCTCTGCAGCCTGGGCTCCTGCCTGCACTTCCCACCGTCCACGCCCTACACACAAGCCTCTCCACTTCCACCCTTTGCTTCCTCCCACAAGGCTCTCCCCAGCCCTTCCTCTCCTCCTAGGTGCCCTGCAGCCCCTTAGAAAGAAACAGGAAACAAACCCAGTGTCTACGGGGGGCGGCGCCCGTCCCCGGGGAAACCGAACCCACCCCCGCTGAGACTTAACTTTCCAAACTTCCCAACTTCCTCTCCGGTCCACGACTAGGAGAGAGAAGTAGACAAGGTGGAGGAGACAGAACACGCTGCGCCCTAATGGTCTTTGCTCCCGCGTGCGCTTTCGTTCCCCTCTGCGGGTCCGGCGCCACGTGGGGACCGTCTCCCGGGCCCTGCCGCGAGCCCCAGGCGCGAGCCCCGTCCGCGCCCCCCCGAGTCCCGCCCGCCAGCACCTGGAGGGGAGCCGGGAGCCCCACTCACCGCCAGCAGCGCTTGAATCCGCGCGCAGCCGCGCCCGCCGCCGACGGTGTGCGGCCCAGGAAGCGGCGAGCGCGAGGGAGGGGAGAGGAGGTACCTGCGGAGCGTCAGGTCGGAGGAGCGAAGCTCATTCCGCCCGCACCGCGCCCCGCGCCCCGGGGGTAGGCGCAGAGCTGAGTGAGGGCGGGCGTGGGGACCAGTTGCAACACGTCCGAAGTGTCACACCAAACTCCGCACAGCCCAGGAAGGGCCTTGGAACCTGTCTGAACTCAAAAACCCAACCCTCTACCAACAAAGTATAAAGCTTTTCTTTGCTATCCGGTCTCGTAACCACCCAGCAATTACGAGTCCCCACATCTCGGCCAGGGAGAGCAGAGACGGTGGCGCTCACCAGGGCAGGGGGCAGACCTCGAGAAGTAGGGCTACGCTCCCATTTCCCGCCCTTCCTTGGCTCCTAAATGCACCGGGTGGAGGCCGCGTGCGCTGCAGGGCAGGATCCAGGGTTCCACCACCTTGGAGAGAGTAGGGCAGATCCAACCCGCGGTAGATAATTCCAAGCAGCAGCCAGCAATGCAGACCCCTACCCAACCACCTGAGTGTTTCCAGGCTTGGAAGTGGAAAAGTGGAAGAAAAAGTGCGTGTGCCTTTACCTTTTCATCTGAAAGAAGAATTTCAAGTATCATTAAAGATGTGGTTCAAACTTAAGACTCTCCCCTTGGTTACTGACTTGGAATGAAAAAAACACTGCTTTAAATAGGAGCACCTGAGTGATAAGCAGGTCATTCTCGACGAGGGGCTATGGAGCAACGTTATGGAATTAGAGACTTTATAATTTGGTTTTAATATAAAAACAGCAACTAATAAAATTTATTTTTATTTCTTTGTCTATATCTCACTTATTCCGCCATAATTGTTTCTAGTAGTTGTATAACCATATAGTCTTCAAGATGTAGCCATTAGCAGCAATCAGTAAAAATGCAGCCTCTTACTGGAGGAATGAAAGTAATGGTAGTAATAGGCATATTTTAAGGTTCCAGCATGATGTGTAAATTACCAATAAATGAAACTGACCTTAAAATGACTTTTCTGGCTATTGTGCACTGATGAAACACTTGGGGAAATGCTAAACTGTTGGTGTCTGAAATAGGTCTTGACTGATGAGGAGACTTGGACAGGAGAGTGAAGTTTGCATATTCTTGAAACAGCAAAGGCCAGAGGCAGAAAATAAAAGCAATATGCAGAACAATAACAAAACTAAGATTCCAGACAGTGGGCATCTGTGATCTATACTTTTTTCTTTCTTTTTCCTTCAACAGCATATAGAGAATCCTTCTGTTTTACATACTTAAATTTTTTCTTATGCTCTTGCTAATTTTCGTGTCTCACCTTTTAATAATTTTGCAATTATTAAATTGCAAACAAATTGAGATTTGTTTTCGACATGCTATTGTCTCACTCAATGCATATTCTCTGTGCGGTAGTTTATTTGCTGGTATGTTTCTTAAGCATTCAAAAATAATTCTGAATGTTTCTTAAAGAAGCACAATATTTATTTTGAATAATATTCAAAATATTTATTTTGAAACTGAATTCATAAATATACATGTACTCATAAAAACAGCAAAAATAATTAGACTCAATAAATTAAAATGGGCTCCTGGGAAGTTTAATTTTACTGATATGCACTCATACATAAACCGAGTGAAATCACAAAGAAGGATATCTACTACAGTGTTAATTATTGAAGGCAAATAAAAGAGAAGAAAATGGCTCTGGCTGGGATGGCTCAGTGGATTGAGCACCTGCCTGCAAACAAAAGGGTCACTAGTTCCCTTCCCAGTCTAGGGCACATGCCTGGGTTCCAGACCAGGTCCCCAGTAGGGGGCGCATGAGAGGCATGAGAGGCACCCAGACATTGCTGTGTCTCTCCCTCTCTTTCTCCCTCCCTTCCCCTCCCTAAAAATAAATAAAATCTGAGAGAAGAAAATGTAAATGAAGAGGGGAAATTCATTAAAGACACTATGCAAAGAGCATTCCATCCTTACTGAGATAGGAGAACATATAAAATGGACTTAACTCCTTAAGGAACCCACAAGCTAGGTGAGGAGAGAGGACACGTGCACACACAAAAAAAGGAGCTGATTAGTACACGCTGCTGTGAGGTACAAGCCAGTGTGAGGAACTTTAGGTGGAAAGGAGTCGAGTCCTTTAGGAGGGAAGAGGAAGAAATGATTAACTGCTCAGATCACTGGAGTATGCTGACAGAACTTCACAGAACTGGTAGACTTTGAGTTGGTCCTGGCTGAGCAGACTTGACAGGAGTGCAACTATATGTTGAACATGCAGAGTAAAGGCTGGATTGTAAGACAAATACCATATGATTTCACTTTTAAGAGGAAGCTAAACAACAAAACAAACAAGCAAGCAGAATAAAAACAAAAGACACTGAAACAGAGAACAAGTGGGCAGTGACCAGAGGGAAGAGGGGAGGGAATTTAAGGGGAAGAAGGGGGAGGGATTTGGAGGAACAAGTATGAAGGACACAGGGACAAGAACTAAGGGGGGGTGGAAGTGGGAGGGAGGTGGGGAGCACGGGGCGGGGCGGGGGCTGAGATGGGAGAAATAGACAAAAAACTGTACTTGAAAAATAACAAAATAAAATTTAAAAAAAAAGAAAGTTCCAGGACCATATAAACCAATCGCCAGATTTGGTCATGAGCATGGCTGTGTTGGAAGGTAAGTTTAGGAATAGTTCAGAGTGCTTTTCTCACCTACAGAATGAGGTCGGTATTTATTTACCATCTAGGATTGTTATGAGAATTTTATGAATTAGAATAGTTTATGTAAAACCCTTATCATAGTACTTGCTATATGATAAGACCATAATAAGTAGCACTATAATTATACTGGGGGTCATGTTGTGAAAAGCACTGACTACGAAGTGAAGAATGTAGGCTTGGGTCTATTGATAGTGTGATACGATGACCCATTTAAAGTTGGTGATCTTTAGTTCAAATTCTGGGAAGTCTGGAAGAGCTGTTTGGCCCAGCTGTGATACCAAAAAAGGGTGACAAGGGTGTGAGGAATGGCAATGGAAAGGAGGAGACCAGTTTGAAAGCCAGTGAGATTGAAAATCAATATCATTAGGGGTCAGATGGGATGGGCTGTGGAAGTTAAAGGGAAAGAAATAAGAAATCACTGGAGTTTTAAGCTGCTAGAAGTTATCAGTGGAAGGAAGGAAAGGGTACCATAGCCATATGTGTGAAAAGTAGAGAGAGACAGGAACAGGGTCACGTGAAAGGTTGTTTTTAAGATATTTGGGATCTTATATAGGTACCCAGACAAAGACCATGGAGAGGTAGTAGAGGATCGAAAGAATTGTGGGTAAGGAACAAGGTCCAGATGGTGAGGGCAGGGAGACACAAACTGCAGGCTTTCCACAGAAAATCTGAGCCTAATAAATTCTCAATCTATTTTTTTTTACAACAGGTTATATTGAAAACAGGAACTAAAATAAGAATTTCACAATTAATAGTTAACATGTAACTAGGTGAGAAGATTGTATTCATTATTAAGAGGCTCCCAAGGCAATATTTATTGATAAAATAGCAAGTCAATCTTTGTTGGATCTTTATCCTATACTACAAAGTTGTCTGAACTTCAAGAACAAAATAGTGGACATGTTGAATTAACAGATCTCAATTTAGCTCCCATATTGAGTTCAAGTGCACAAGGTTATTCAAAAGCAGTCTTGGGTATTTTTTATACCCTCAGAGTACATATAATTTAATTAGGAAGACAAAATATATATAAAATAGAGTAGTACAGAGATTAATATAGATAAGCACAAAAGTATACATAAAAGCAAAGGTGCATAAATTGCAGAAGAGAAGAAGTAGCTACAGTTTATTTGGAAAGGATATTACCTTGTTAGTAACAGGGGTTTTTTTCCTAATTGTTTATATTGCTTTTAATAAACTTATGTTCCTTCAGAAATTCTTGGAAATACAATAAGAAGCCATTTCTTTGTGTTATAAGGTCTCAGTCATTATTTGTAGATGAAAGTCACTATTTGTAGACTAAGCTCCCAGTCCCTTCAAGAGCTTTGAAATATCCATATTGTGAGCCCTTCAAGGCAATGGCTCCCAGGCAGATAAAGCCATTGATATAGAAAGAATGTCATGTCTAACATTTTCCCTAAGTACTTCGGGGAAGTTAAGAAACGAAATTCCTGTTAGTGTTGGCAAAACCTATGGGGTGAATCATAACATTAGTTTAATAGTCTTATGACAATCTGTGTAAGACTTCTGTGAACATTATTGAAATGAGCTCTGTAATCATTTCATATCTCTGCCATATTTAAATCATTACATAAAATATTATGTCAGTGTCATCAATTCAACACGCATTTATTGAGAATATTTTGTAGGAAAGGCAGTGTGCCACGTGCTGACTGAGGCACAGGATGGAAAGACTAATAAAGCATAGTGGAGACCAGGATTCATTATCTGAATCCTTAACTTGTCTTTGTGTGTTCATATGTGTGTTCCTGTGTGTGTGAAGATGGGAACACTTAAATACAATTGAAAGTTCAAAAAAATATATGAGTATTTGTGAAAAAGGTTCAGAAATAAAGGTAGTAAAATGAAATTAGATATATATGTAGATTAATAGTTTTTTTGGTTTTTTATCACTACACTTCTTAAGAAGAATAGAAAACATACTTTGTACTTCTTCTCTCCTTTCAAAATTATAATGTAATTATTTTTTAAATTTATAAGTATATGTAAGAGATTAGATCATTGTAATATACTATTTTAGGGAATGAGGGAAAGAAATAGAATGCTAAAAGGGCAGAAATCATGGTCCTTCATTTTTAAGTAACTAAACTCATTGTACCCTACTCCCTCATGAATGCATTTCCTCTTCTCTTTCTCTTTTGCATATTAAATACATGAAGATATTAGGTTGCTTATGTTTTTAATAACAAGTAAATAACTAAAATATTGCCAGTATTAATTGGTAAAATGCATAGTCATACAATTAGATGACTGGAAAGAATGTGAAGCGATGCTAATAAAAACATATTTGATATAAAGTACTGATTATTATAATTATTCAATTTTAAATATATTCATTAGTTTTTCTTACCAGTATTTACTAAAACATATATTGTCTAGTTTAAATATCTTTTAAAATACTTCACCTGTTGTCTGAGAAATCATTAGCTATTTGTTATTTTATCAATGAATATGAATATCCATCTTCAGAAGTATTTTATCATGGCAGTATGTAACAAATATTATCACTGATATTATTAACACAATTACAGACATCCATTGCTATTGCATGTTATATGAATTAGGTAGAAATATATCAGCAGTGATCATTCTAAGTGTCCTCAGAATCAGTCAGCACCTAGACTGTGTTTCACAGAAGCTGAGGTCTGGGACATAACTTTTAATTGTGTAATTAAAAGAAAAAGAGAGAGAATTAGAGAAAGACAGAGAGAAGCAAGTAGCAGTAAACTTTCAACTTAACTGCCTTTTCTGGAAGCTCAAATTCACAGTTATCTGCAGTTCTGAATCGCCGTCTCCCAGACACATGATATCCATTTGCATTTCATGCCTTTGGCCGCCTCTGCTCAGTGGATCTCCAGCCTGTGGTGCTTCCTTGCTCCTTTCTGCCTCACTGCAGGGTAGCCATCACTTGAGTCTCATCTCTATTCCTACATTGTCTACTTCTAGCTTTGACTAGTGTGAGCTCCTTAAAAGGCATAAGCCTTGATCCCTTTACTACTTCTCTGCCAAAAGTATGTGACCTTATAACACCCCTTTTATTATTTTTCTGGGCTGTTATTAAAGTTTGCTGGTATAATTTAACCTCCCCAGTGCCTTGTCTTCCAATCAGATCCGTGATTCTCAGTGGAAGGGATACCAGCCCAGCCCATAGGAGACATTTGGAAAATGCTGTAAATGATTGAGGCATTTCTCAATCTCTACTGGCATTTGGTGGGCAAGGACCTGGAGGAATGACATATGTCCTGTAATGTGTCCTGCATAATGGGAAATTACCCATATCTTATGCAAATGATAGCAGGTCCTGCCAGATATAATGAGGGTGAAAAATTCATTATAATTGCCTAAGACTAGAACTTCTCTCTTTTTTATACAAAAATACAAATTTTTGTGCAGTTTTAACATACAGCCAAATTCCAGGAATCCAATTACAACATATTCTGCTTAATTTAGACATTTGCTAAGAATCATTCTTTATTGTAACTCACAGCACAACGGAAGTGCATCAGAGTTAACAATGAAACTCATCAGTTTCCCTGGACATTTGTAACTTAAACGTCTGACCACTTAATGTTTTCTGGTTAGGTTATCTATGAATATTTTTTACATACTAAAACAAATAGCATTTTTATTAACTTGTATTATAATCAGGCATGATATTACTTTTTTTTTTAAAATGTGTGTGTGGGTTGTTATTTTATCAATAAATTTCATTTTGTTTTGCTGTAATAAGGGGACATTAACCTTTGTTTATCCTCACCCAAGGATGTGTTAGAGGATGGGGGGTGGGGAGAGACAGAGACAAAGAGGGACAGATCAGTTCCGCTTGTGCCCCAGCTGGAAATCAAACCTGCAACCTGGGTATGTGCTCTGACAGGGGATGGATCCCGACAGGATGATGCTCCAACCAACCAAGCCACCGATCCAGGGCTGGGACTTTAACCTTCTTAACCTTATTTGTTCAAAAGCATAGAGGGACAGGAGTCTGAGAGTTGAGAACTACAGAGCTAGATTATACCTTTCATGGGAGAAGCAGGATAGAGGAGTAGAATAGTAGGATTTAGTGAGTAGTTCCTTCACACCAGGCACAGTGCCTTAGCTGCTATTATCTGCTCAATACTCTGCGGGGCCAGCTCTGTAGTCATATGCAATGGCCAAGTGATAAATGAACAAATATTGGGTTGGTCAAAAAGTCCGTTTAGTTTTTTCTGTAAAATAAAAGACACATTTTTCATTTTCACCAATAAATGTATTGATTTGGATATTTTGAGTACATTAGCTATCACCTGTGTGGTATTACATTGATTGTTCCCAATTAATATCTCACTTTGATCTCTATGGACTTCCTCTGGTCCACCTGACTGTGGAGCAAGAAACTTCGCACACCACTTTTGACATGTTCGATCAGTCACAGCACCTTCTCCATACACTGCACAAATCTTTTTTTTGCATTTCAGTTGCATTTTTACCTTTCTTAAAAAATAAAGCATAATATGCTAAAATATTGTGTATTTTCTCCCATCATCAGTGTTAAAATGGCTACATTTAAAATACCAATTTTAGTGTTTTTTAATACCAAATATTAAAATGGCTACATAAAAAATACCCATTTTGGTATTTTTAAAAATGCACACTGATATGGCAGCTGTCACAATACAATCTAACAAAATTGTTTCAAATAAAGCAAAAGACAACTAAGCACTGCTACAGTCGTCACATGGAAAAAACCAAATGACCTTTTTGGCCAGCCCAGCAGTTCAAATGTATAAATCATTTCCTTAGTGATAACAACGAAGTCCTTAGCATGGCCTATTCTTGTATGGTCTGGCCTGTCTAACTCTCCACTTCACCCGGCCTTTCCCCCTCTCTGTCCAGCGCCTCTGTCCGCATTTGCTGAGCTCCAGATGTCAGCCACCTGAGTTCTCCCGTTTGGCCAGGCTCTCATCTTCCTCCTGGTATGCGCACATGCTCGGCCTTTTCCCTGGAAAGCTGCTCCCTCACTCTGCTTCCCCTCTTTTTCCCTTGAGAAATCACCCTCTAAAATTATCCCTGTGGGTTTTTTTGGATATATGTTCATTTTCTCACTCCATATGGCTATGTTTCAAAAGGCAAACTCTAATTGATTCTTTTAAAGGGTATATAATATCCCTTTGGGAGGATATAGTCTATTACATATGCAACATTCTTCCACTGATTAGAATTTTATATCCATATTGTATTATTCCTCTAGTCACAACGTTACAATAAACATGTTCGTGCATTTAAGAAAAAAATATACTATGAACTCCTCCTTCAGAGTTAAATACTACTCTTCCTTTCACAGGAAAGCCTTCCTGGCTTCTCAAACCAGATAAGTTCTAGGTTTACTACTTGCATGTGCTTTTTCTTCTTTAAAAATGGCCATAATTATAATTTTAGTTTTATTTATGCAAAAGCCCAACTCCTCTAGTTCCAAGAGAACTCACACTAGTTCTCAGCAAGCATTTGTCTCTTTCTATTCATCTCTGTGCATAATAGGAACTCAATAAATATATATGAAGAATGAAAGAGGGAATGAATAAACTGAATGAATTCATACAGTATTATAACTTAGAACATCCTCCATTAACTCTTACAAATAATCATTACATAGTCTCTCTTTTGTCTCTTAACAACTTCTGTAGATGACATTACCTCTTTTCCTTCTGAGAACTGAGAGTTCACATAGTGTTGGAAAGAATAAATGGAAGATACTATGAGCTCCAAAGATCTGACTTCTGAATCCCTCAATATCAAACTTACGACATTAAAATTTATCTCTCAATCACTGCTTTAATCATTGAGTGAAATTATTAATATTGAAACACATGCAGACACTTTTGAACAGTGTCTTTTTCTGCCTTTAGCATCTTCCATATTCCAATCTAATCTGTATTTCCCCAGTGGGGATTAAACAGGAATTTAATTTAAACACACTGAACTTGGTTTAGGCAGATGTTTCCTAAGGTTCCAACTCTGTTTACAAAGGTAGGCAAAATAAAATCCATCATCAATATGATTATTAGAAGGAAAAAGTAGTTAAAAAAGAATGTTTTAAAAAGAAAAAACTGTAAAAAACATATATGATACTACTGCTACAGACAGATTACAATGCTATTTTTTATTCTAGAAATGACACAGTTTTTAATTTAAACATCTATTGTAAAAAGAATTCGGGACACTAGAGTATCTGGAATGAGAAATGGAGAGAATAGAAATCCAGTGGAACAGAGACTGGGATCCAATATTATTGCCTAAACGTAGTTGTTGAGTCAGCTGGTTTGCATTCACCTCCGAGATTTGTCATGACCCCTTAGCACAGCATCTTAAATTCCTGTGTCTCCATAGCCATATCCTTAAATCTGGCATAATTATAGTAATACTGACAAACCTCAAAGAGAAGTTGAGTAGCTTAGAAAACCTGCAATTATTGTACAAAAGTCTGATATTACTATGGTTATCATTACTGCAGACATTCTACACCTATTCCAAACATCAAAGCCAAGACGAGCTCTAAGATGCACTAAGAGAAAACACAGTATTATTCTCCAAGTGGCAGAATTCCATCCTGATGGTTCACTTTGAATGATCAAGGTCTAAATAGATTACCTACTGTTTCAAAATAACCATCCAAATTAAGTTGTCTTTTTGTTGTCGTTGTTGTTGTTTTGCCTGGCATCACCTACAGACTCAAAGAAAGCATTTGTCTTACATTAAGCCAATCAGATTTTCTCCTGGAACTTAGTGACGGCTTTAGTGTGTGTCTGGAGTCTGTGGAGTAGCTATACGTAGTCATGTAGGCCAGAAGGCAAACTGGTCTGCAAAGAGAGCAAGGACACGAAGGGACAGTGTAAAGTAGAGATAAAAGATGAAACTGAATTCTAATTGCTTTCTACTTCCTAAATCTAGATTCTGTCGTGGGCTTAAATCCAGCTCTGTCCTTGGTCTCTCAGAGATGTATGTCCATCATCATAAATTAGTTCCCATGCCCACCTTTATTAATACATGCTGGTTTCTGCCACATGCTAGCATTCTAAAGAATTCTAACTAATGACCTAGTTTAGAGTTACGTAAAGGACTAAGAATAAAAAAAAAACAGAGAAAGTCAAACAGGCCAAGTCAGGAAAGGATGAGGCCCAGGGAGGGAGATGATATTCCATACCATGCCACAATGGTATATTTGATTCAGCTACTATCTGTTGACTCTTGAGACTTAGGCTGAGTTATAACTAATGACAAATTATATGCTAATGAGGAAACACTAGTAGGAATGGTAGCAAATATCAGGTACATGGAAGGGCATGGTTTGCACCTTGGAATTTTCAGTTTTAGCCCAGGATATTCTTCAGTTCTGCATTCAGCTTCAAGCATATGAAAAAAAAACTGGGTCAATTATTTAAAATAGTTGAGGTCTAGATAAAAAAATGAATCATAAATTATAGGAAATGCATTAGGTAGATTCACCAGGTACTGTGGGTGAGATAGGTGCACTGATTTAAAAACCACTGAATCCAAATATTGGGCATATGTCTGACCACCACTGATACCTCAGTGTCACCTCATATGTCTTTAAAGCAGTCTGACCACCACTGATACCTCAGTGTCACCTCATATATCTTTAAAGCAGTCTTCAAACCTTTGTCCCCAATAACATGACCTCCACATGTCATTGTAAATCTCATTTCATCACTACTTTGTCAGGAGCTAGGAGCAGGAGATGTTCATGGTAACAAAGGCTCCTTCCGAATCCCATTGCTACCCATCCAGGGTCTGTGGCTGAGGTCAATCAGCAGAGAAAGTGGGGATGTTTAAGGACTGGTGACAGCTTGCAGTCACCTTCAGGGAGCCTTGATGGTACAATAGGGTTTGGAGAGTGATCAAACAGCCAGTGTCCTGTGGCGGTATTTTTGTTTTGTTTTGTTTGTTTGGTTACTTGGTTAGTTTTTACAAACTGAGTCCCCCAAAATGAACTCTGAAGATGATAGTCTAGGAGGTTTCAGGGCAATGAAACTCAGATACAGTGACCCCTAATGAAAAAGAGCATGGGAATAGTTATCCACCTGGGTCACCCTCAGATCCACATTCAAGCACCACTGCGTATACACACCCCCGACACATGAGGAAGCCTTCCTCATGCCCTCCTGGGGTAGCCTTGAGTGACACCAAGCAAGGAAAAGACTAAGACTTATTTGGTCAAAGATCCTTCTTGTTTCCTCCCATCATTGTTTACCAGGTATATTGGGCATTAATGTTATAATTTCAGTTGTCAGTGTATAATGTGGTAAGAATCCATACCTGAACAGATTGAAAATAAACTGGAGAAAGAATGAATTTTATTTAAAGAAAATTAACCTATTAAAATGTCCCTCAGTGGTTTTTTTCCCAACTAACACTTCTTTTTTTTTTTTTTTTTTTAACCATAGTTTCTCTGTTCCTTTTGTATCGGATGGTTGGGAGAACAACAGTATCTCCTCATTCTACCCGCAGTCGAAGGGTCTTCAGCATATAACTTCGCCTTGTATATTTTACCAAAAAAAAAAAAAAAGGGAGGGAATAGCCTGCTCAAGTTATCCAAATGGGCCTGTTAGAGGTTGTCCCTGGAATCAAAAGCTCAACACAAATAACACCATTTTCTTTTAACTATGAAATATCTTGGCCATACTAAAATGTACAAGAAAAATATAGCAATAAATAATATCACCAATACAGCTGCAGTTTCTGTGTGTCCCGCCCCAGCTCATTCTCCTGTAAGCTCACAGAGGCACTCTCTCCCTTCAGTTTGGTGTTTACCATTCTTATGTCTGCCCTGATACTTTTTCCTTTACATATGTAGCATTCCTAAATTATACATATGTACATACCTACATATATATATGCTTATTTTGTAAAGTTCAAAACTATATCAATATATCATAAAGAATTAGAGAATTTACAAGTCATCTTCCTGCAGAGGCAGTTCATCTGAAAGGAGGGAGCCTAGAGTATTGGTCTCCTTCTTCGATAACTGCATGGAGGAATGAATGCTCAGGAGGAGGAAACCGAGCCAACTTATAAGGGAAAATAAACCATAAATAGTGTGTGTCTGTGTCTGTGTGTGTGGTGGGGGAGGGTGTCCTAAAACGATTGAGTTCTGGATACAAACAAGGAAAAAAAATCATCAACCCTATTCCCATTTTAAATTTAATCTGATTTAAGTTAGGTTTTTGTCCCTTGTAACCCAGAGTCCTCATATATAAATTGATGTCTTGACAAGGAAAACTGTAGGCAACGACACCTGACCTAGGAAACTGTCTGAGTCCAGATGGCACTGTGAGCAGCAATGATTTCTGTCTCTGGATGGAAAGCTGGAAGTATTCGATATATCCCAGAATTCATACCTCATGTCCTCCTGAGAATATGAAACTTTTAGGGACCTAGTGACAAGATGAGAATGTTAGCAAATATTGGTCATTTTTAGCAGCTTCCAGTAAGACCTTGCAAGAATGGAGATAAGTTTTCATTCACAATTCAGTGATCTGCAAACAGAAAGGGAGCATTTAGATTTGTTGATAAAATATAACACAGGAATCTGAGATGGCTGAGAGCCATTAAACCAGTGCTTTGTTCATTATAAAACAAAAAAATTATCTGCTCAATAAAAAAATTATTTGTACAATATCAAAGTTAGAATAAGCAAAAGCAGGGAGGTGAAAAAATAAAATTGGTACCCAGGAGTGGGTTCAGTCATAGACTCACCTTCCAAACACCTCCTAATGTTTGTACCCAGACTGACAGCAGAAGTACTCTCTAAGCAGTAGGCAATGTAAAACGCTACCTATTGGGATGCAGCAGGACAGGACAAAGCTGGACTTAACCTCACCATCACCAGCCTAGGGCTCAGTGGAAGCCTTTTATCAGTGGCCTTGAGAAGTCAGCTAAGTATTAAGGGCAATTATTGGGAGAAACACCATTGGGTTTAAGATTCAGTGCTCTTGATCCAAGATTGCTACTGTTGCTTATTATCCTGAGCGGATTTCAGAAATAAATTAACAAGTAGAAGAGTGGAGGTTTTAGGATATTTAATTGTCAGAGAACACTCAAGCCTGGAAAACAGTAATCTGTGAGTGCTCACCCGTCAACTCAGCACTCGGGTCATTATTACCATATCTACAGAAAGTGGGTGGGTCAGGCAGAGGGACTCTCTCCATGTGCTACTTTCAGATACAGCCTTTAAGGAAAATGAACCCTGGCAATGTTCTTATCCTTCAAAGCAAAAGGAGGTAGATCTGTGACTGAGTATTTACTCCATGGGCAAGGAGGGTTCCTTACTATGAAATATGATTTTGCTAAGGCTCAATAACAGCTATTATTCTTCTCCTCCTTTCTCCAAATAGTAGTTTTTATTGCAGTTCTCTTTTTTTTTTCCTGCCTACCCGAGTTGTAGATTGTGTTAGGGTGTATCTACATCATGGAAATCCGTATATCCAAAGTTGATCAAGAGAGAGTACAGATCAAGAGATGTGTCATCTGGAGATGATAATTGATCTGTTGTCTATAGAGAAGAACTGAGTATATATTTGGTGACATTTGGAATTATTACAGTATGTTAGGTGAAGACATTTAATAACTGGTTACAATGTGGGTGATGGGCAGGCATGGCTGGAATATAGGAATGGATTGGACAATATTTTATCAGCATTGCTGCCTTTGTGGAATTATTCTTTTCCCACTCATGAGGTTCCAATGGGGCTGTCAATCATAAAGCACATCCCTATCCTCCACATACATGCCAGACCACAGAAATACATACATGACACAGTCCTGACCATAGACAGAACTACATTTCTCTTAAATGGAACAATTTCTCCTATGACTAAAACAAGACCAATTACAAGAGTCTCCCTCCAGATTGTCTATTTGGATAGTGGAGGGAAAACTGGTAACATACACTGTGAATCTACTACAGAGCCACCTCCCCCAGACATAGTGAGAAAGTCCCTCTGAAGAACAGAATGTGAAGGTCATATAAAGGGAAAAGCAGTGGCAATTGAGATACACATATTGGAGAATTGTTTGAATTCTGGAATGTAGTTGAGCCTGAATCTAGAAATGCCTTTAGACTATCCAATTAATGATTCATTACATTTTCCTTTTAGTTTTACGCTGTATTTTTTATTATTGTATTTTTCCATTGCCATTTATCCCCCTTACATACCCGTCTCTCCCACAATCACCAGAGTGTTGTCCATGCCCACAAGTCCTTTTTCCTTTTGGCTTAATCCCCCCACCTGTTAATGCCCCCACTGAGAGCTGCCATTCTGCTCTCTATCGGTAAGTCTGTCTCTATTTTGCTTGTTAGTTCAGTTGTTTGTTATATTCCACATTAGAGGGAAATAATATGGTATTTGTCTTGCCCTGACTGCTTTATTTCACTTAGCATAATGTTCTCCAGGTCCATCCATGCTGTTGCAAAGGGTAAAAGTTTCCTTTTTTTATGGCCAAGTAGTGTTGCCTTGTGTAAATGTCCCATAGTTGTTTTCTCCATTCATCTGCTGATGGACACTTGGGCTACTTCCATAGCTTGGGAATTGTAAGCAACACTGCAATGAACATAGGGGTGCTTATGTTCTTTTGAATTACATTTCAGGTATCTTCAGATAAATTCCCAGGAGTGAAATCTCTGGGTCATAAGGCTGTTCCACTTTAATTTTTTGAGGTATCTCCATACTGCTTTTCACAGTGGCTGCACCAGTCTACATCTGCACCAACAGGACAAAGGGGTTCTCTTTTCTCCACATTTTCATGAGCACTTGTTATTTTTGGGTTTACCAATGATAGCAATTCTGACCAGTGTGAGGTGATATCTCATTCAGGTTTTAATTTGCTTTTCTCTGATGATCAGTGACATTAAGCATCTTTTTATATGTCAAATTTAGTATTTCATGTTTGAGTTGTTTCTTCCCTAAAAATGTCCCAGTATATGCTCTATGGCATACCTTTGGGTGAAGTAAGAAATGTCATGTTAGGATTCCTCCATTTATGGAGTAGTTGAGTGTGTTTGTTGTTATGCATCAGTTAGTGGAATCACGGATATATGTTTAGATACACGGAAAGAAAGACAAATATGCGCTGAGAAACAAGAATGGGGCAAATGGTATCTTGTTTGTTTTGCTCACACTAATCCTCTTCACTCTGGAAACTGTGCCAAGCATCGCGAGACTGAGATGGAACCATTTTTAAACTGTATGCTCAATCCTGACACACTCAGGAGGAGATTACCGCCGAACCAGGTTGGACTGCTCGCATTTTATATCCTGTATGGGAAGATCTTGAGAGTCAGCTAGTTAGCCAAAGCATTGTGGCTGGAATTACACCACGTAAACTTGAGGGTTGTGGTAACACAATTCAGGGTAACACAACCCAGAAGATGGGATGCAGAGAATGCCACTATGCCAGGATGGAAGAACTGATACACATGGGAAGAGATTAAAAAGAAAGGTGGGAAGAGAATTTTGATGGTTCTCCTGGACCTAACCCATTATCTTCTGAAGCTCAACAGTATTCCAGCCCCTTATGTCACTCCTTGGTCTCTGCTAATTCAATTAAGTTTCAATATGTGCTTGCCCTACTACTAGTTGGGTTTTGTTTTAAAATAAAATATTTATGCAGTTGTAATAGTAATTTGATGACAATGGTAACAATGTTAGCTAACATTTATTGAACATTTTTCATAGCTTTACACATATATCATTTAGCTTCACTGTAACCTTATGAGATAAATATTTTTCCTAATTTAAATGTGATGAAATAAATGTTAACATATTGTTACATGCTTAATTAAAAAATATTTAACTAAAATATCACTATAAATCAAAATCAATAAATATTGAGTTTAAATAAACTATGATACTATATTAGACTTCCAATAGTAAAGGCATGTAATCACACCAGGAAGAAAGCAAATCCTTTTTTTTTTTTTTTGGTGCAGTTATTCACTAGCACAGTGTGATAGTCATTAAGAAGTAAATGCTGGAGTGAAGATGACAGCCAAAGAGGTGGAAACTGAGTCCACTTGCTCTAGCCCCCAACTTGGATTATCAGCTTATCTTCCAACAACAACAAAAAAACATGAAAAAAAACCCACAATGGAATCTTAGCTGATAGGAAGTTTTGAGCTAAAGGGTACAGAAGATGCTTCACAATGGGCAGTAAGGAAATTGCATAAGTTGAAGGGAAAATACCCCATGCATGGTACCCATAGATGTCAAGAGATTGATCAGAAATTACAGCTTTGTGGCTCCCTACCCTCTTAGGGCAGGGGGCCCTACTCCCAAGTGGGGAGCCCACAGACCTGGGCAAGAAGTGACTTGGAAGGTCGTGCAAGGTTGCACACAGTGAACAGCTCATCATCCATAGCTGCAGCACTAAACTCCAACTGGGAAAGTGCCAGAGAGATAGAGAGGGACTCTGATTGCCCTTGGGTTGGGTGGGGGCAGGCTACAACCAGCTCTGCCCGTGAGAGACTTCTGGCTTTTTGGAGAGATGGTGAGGGCAGACTGGCGGTGACACGAAAGACATTTTAAAAGGGGAGTTGAAGCATGCTGGACAGGGACCCCATGCACAGCTGCCTTGCCAGCAAAGGGACAAGACTGTAAGTGTGGTTTGCTCCCACTGAATATAACTGGGCAGGGAGATCAGAGAATCACAAGCAAAGGGATTTCTGAGCCTGAGCCCAAAGAGGCTAGCAAGCTGGGGGGCTATGAAAAATGGAGAGTTTGGGACTGTGTCTACTGTAAGAGCAATGGGCTGGGAACTAGACGGGCTCTGGGTGCACATTTTCTCATTCCACCAAGGCTGGAGACTGCGTTTTCCTAGCTGGAGCTAAAACTGAAGATGTCTCATTGCAGCAGAATGGAGCAGACCAGCGTAGAGTAGAGCAGAGCAGAGCTGCCTAGCTGGAGAGGGGCCCGATCCTAAGACTGCCTTGCCCCATAACTGCCTAGCAGCTGTGCTGTGTCACAATTGAGGTGTCTGCACTGAGTAAAGTTTCCTTCCTCACCCAACTTGGGGATACCTGTTGGCATTGAATTGGTGCCAAGGACCATCAGTTGACATTCACATGACATAGCTTCCACAAGCAGTACTCTGCTATGAGACACTGAGATTGATATTATCCTCTATTTCCAGTGGTGTGGTATCAGGTCTCTTCTACACTGTATATATTGTGTTAGGATTATGAATTTGACAATATCTATTAAAATCAAAATTGTACATGTTCCTTGAGAAAATGACTCTACTTTTAGGAATTTGTGCATTAGAAATAACATGTATGTGCAACAGCAGCATTGTTTATGATTGCAGAAACATTGGGAACAATGTACACATTCATAAATTACAAACTGGTAGACTGTGGTATGTGTATACAATGAAATACTCTACAGCCATGAAAAAAACCCAGGTGTGCTGTCATTAAAAGCTTTTCAAGACATGGTTTGAGTAAAAATTTCAGATTAAAAATGGTATGAACCTATTTATTAAATATGTGAGTGTAGATTTGTATATACATAAAACATGGTTGGAGTAATAGTAACCAGGTCATAAAAAGTAATCTTTTGAAAGATTATTGGGTGTACATGTATACATTGGATAAAAAATTGGGAGCAGTTTTGTATTTTATACATCTTTTATTTTACTTTAATATTCTTACTAAAAATTTTTTAAAAACTTAAAAAACTTTCCTGTGGGAAGAAATAAACAAGCCTCACAATTTGGTATGGAAAAAAAGAAGTAAATACCAACCATCACGTGGCACTATGAGTCATCTTCATGTATATTATTATTTAATCCAAAAATTATATCCTACTGATACTGAGCACTTGTTAAGTTCTCATAGATAATCTTGTGCATCTGTTATTTATTTATTTTTAGAGAGCGGGGAAGAGAAGGAGAAAGAGTGGGAGAGAAACATCAATGTGTGGTTGCCTCCCATGTGTCCCCTACTGGGGACCTGGCCCACAACGCAGGCATGTGCCCTGACTGGGAATCAATCTGGCAACCCTTTGCATCACAGGCCCTTGCTCAATCCACTGAGCTACACCAGCCAGGGATTACTCTGATCATTTCTTACTTGAACTATTATAGAAGTCTTCAAATTTGTTAACTCGTGGTCACTTTTGTTCCTGTTTTTGCTAAGCTTGGATTTTGCTATACTTAATAGAAATATACAAGCAGTGGCATGAATAAGATAGAAATTTCCAGGAGGTTCCAGGCACCAGTGGCTCTTCTATCTCACTGTTTCACTATATGAATTGAATGCTCTCACAATCAAAGATGTATGCTTCAGCCCAGCACCTGTCTGCATTTTTAGGAGCAAGGAGAGAAGAAAGCAGAAAGAAATAGTGGCTCCAGCCCTTTAAGGACTACTTCTAGGAGTCCTCACATGATGTTTCTACTCCCTATTTAACAGTGGGGAGTTTGTCAGTTGGCCATGCCTAACGATAAAAGAAGTGAGGAAGTAAGCAAACTTCTCATCAATGTGCTGATCTAATAATCTGTTACTAGAGAATAAGAGGAAAGTAAATATCAGGGTGCATCTAGCAGTTTCTGCTGTACCTTCTTATAGTGTACTCTTTGGCATCTGCAGTTATTTCCAGCGGCTTCTCTCCATACCCTTGCCCCATGATGGCTCTTCTCACACAGCAACAAGAGTAAAACTTTAAAAATATATCTGAGTATACAATTCTCCACTATAAAACTTTCTAATGGCATTTCTTTCCACTCAGAGTAACAGCCAGTGTTTGTATGATAGTCTGCAAGGTACATAAATTTCCCTCTCGCTTCCTCTCTGATTTCCTTGCCATTGACTTTCAGTTTTGCTCACTGTTCCACATACACATCGTCCTCATACATTTCACACATCATCTCACTGCAGCACCTTTGCACTCACCATTCTTTCTGGTGGAATAGCCTTCCCTAAACGCTCACATGACTCACTAGATGTGACCTCACAGTGAGGGCTTTCCTCACCACTCTACATAAGAGAAATATCCCTAGTCACTTTCTAATTTCTAATACCTTCTTTATTTTATTTCATTTACTTATTTTTATATTGACTTTGTTGTTTTTCCTCATGATTTTTATGACCTTTTCCTATTAGCATATTGTATTTTCGAGGGCAGGAAATTTCTTATTTTTATTTACTCTTCTACCCAGAAAAATCAAGAATAGCATTTGGCAAACAGAAGGCATTCAATATATAATGAAGGAGTAAGTTAAGTTTATTAATTGGAGTTAAAAAGTTAATATCTATTGTAAAAATTTTTTTTGAGCTCATTAACTTTGCTTTTCTGTACACTTTACAAGAGTATTAATTACTCATTTTATAATAGCCTCATAGGCGAGACCAGAAGTGCTGCTACACACACACATGTATTTGATCATTGTGATCCTCTGGTGTGAAACATGACAATTAAACACATACCTCCCATACAAAATATTTATAAAATTTAAATAGGTTTTCCTTATCAAGGAGTTCTGCTCAGGGAAGAATCATCCTCAAAGTTAATGAGGCTCCTTAGAATTACACTAAAATAGTTACGAGACTCACTAAAGACACATTTGATGGGTGGCTATTTTAGGGAGCTTCATGCTGTTTCAATCTCTGATGATGAGTGTGTTAAAAGAAACTTTAATAGTTCTTCTTTCCATAATTTTATATTGCTAATATCAAAAAGTTCTGACTTCTTCCCAGAGATAGATATTCGGTTGAAAAATTTCCTGTGCATATTCTTTTTGCAGCTTCTGTTCTAGAAGTGACAACTAAATTGAAGCTAACTTGACAATCTAATTCAATAATCTGGTTTATATTTTAATACTTTAAGTTGGTTGGTTATCTCTTTAAGTTTGGTTCTGAAGAAATTATTTTTTTAGCTGAGTTCCAAGTTAATAACTATTTTTTTGTCCCAGTCCTAAGTAGATAGTATTGCTCTACTTCCAAGAGACTCTACACTGCTAATGAAAGTATATGAATTTTTTCATTGATAACCTACCATTTAATCTATTAGCTTACTACAGTAGATATCACTAGCCCACTTTGAAGATGGGTGACCTGAAACTCATACTATCTCATAACCAGAAACTCATATTTGCATTTTCTCTTCTGTTAACTTTTTAATCACACTCTTTTTTCACTTTTCAGTTGGTTGGTAATTATTGTTTTATTTATTTGAAGAAGCTTCTTATAAATTAAGAAAATCAACTCCTGTCTAAAAGTTGCAATTATTTTCTAGTTTTTTTTCTTATGGTGATTTCAGCCATGCAGAAACTTAAAGATCTTTTGCTTTCTAGTAATCAAATTCACAAATTTATCATTTCATGGCTTCTGTTTTTCCCCATATTATATTTAGAAATTTTTTCTGATTCTGAGATTTAAAAAAAATCCTCACACCAATTAGAAGGCCTACAAATTTTCTTTAAAAAACAGGGTGTAGAGCAATTGGAACCACTGTACATTGCTGATGGAAATGTAAAATGCTGCAGCTGCTATAGAAAATCATATTTCACTTTCTCAAAAAATTAAACAATTACCATATGATCCAGAATTCACTTTTAGTTATATATAAAAAAGAATCGAAAGTGGATTTGACCAGTATTCAAGAATTATGATCTATAATAACCAAAAAGTAGAAAGCACTTAAATGTCTACCAACAGATGAATGCATAAACAAAATATGGCAGATCCACAAAATAGAATATTATTCAGCATTAAAAATGAATGAAATTCTGATACATAATACCACATTGATAAATACTGAAAGTACTGTGAGAATTAAAATAAACAAGACACAAAAGTACAAATAGTGCATGATTCTACTTCTTGTGGTGCCTCGAACAGCCAAATTCATAAAGACAGAAAGTGAACTAGTGGAGCTACTGCTTAGTGGGCACGGAGTTTTGTTTTGGGGTGCTAAAAAGTTATGGAAAAGGATAGTGGTGGTTTTGCAAACAATATAAATAAACTCAATTTCATTTAAAAATAGTTTAAATGCTAACATTTATATTATATATATTTCACCACAATTAAAAATCTTTCCCAGTATATCATTTAATATTTTGAAGTTTTATGTTGTAGATTTTGCTATGGGATCATTGGTCAGTTGCAAGGACAACACCAATATTTAATGTTTATGGAAGGACATTTAATTTAGTTCATTAGTTTTATACTGGTTTGTTTAGCTTTGAAATAAAATTTGCTTTTTCAATGCTCAAAAATCTCATTATAGAGACTTTTCTGAGCTGTAGATTTAAACAGATGATAAGGTAAATCCATGATTATTAATTTGGACAGTGATTTTACTTCAAGAAGGGAAAAGCAGAGGCTACCTCTTAGGCTCACCAGTTATCACTCAACAGCAAACTAGATAACTGTATTAAAAAGTAAGTCTGAGTCCAATTTTTGTTTTAATAAGGTCTCTTCCTTCAGAAAATGTTAATTTATTAATATCTCTGGGGTTATGTTCATTATTACTGGTATATTATAACTAGGTAAAATAAATTTTAAAAAATTCATAAGAGAATTAAAAGGTGACTTTTAATCTTATTTTTAATACAAAAGTATATTTTCAAAACTTCAAATACAATGATTGTTTTTACCCCCAGAAATTTCAACCAATATTTTCATATAAAACTCAAGTTTTTCACCTTACTGTATCTTAACATTCTAGGTAGTGGTCCTATATTTTCATAAATTATCCCCAAATACACATCTCCTAACAACTTATGTAGCAATATGTTGAGTGCAAAGTGGTCAAGTGTGAGACTGGACAGAGAGAGATTGCTGGGGTCAGATAATGTAAGGCCTTACACACTCTTGCCTTATATTTTTATCCAGTGTGATATAGGGAGCTAGTAGGGGGATTAGAGCAGAGGAGTAATTTATATTAAAGAGATGTTCTGATTGCCGTGTTTGGAAGATTTTATAGGCAGATAAGGGCAGAAGCAGCTGGACCAGTTAGCTCTGTCAATAGTCTAAACAAGGAATGATTGGTACTTGATCTAAGGTGGTGGCTGTGAAAATGTTGAGACAGGGTTGGCTTTGGGAGATGTTCTGAAATTAGAGTCAATGGATTGGTTGACAGATTTGGCTATAAGATGTTGTAGACAAGAGTCAAGGAGGACTCTGAAGTTTGGAAATGAGAAAATCTGTGTTTGGAAGGAGTGGGAGATTAAATAGACACAATGGAACTGAATGAAAGGAAACTTCAGTGCCAGATGGAGTCATTTGGACTTGCTCCTGTAAGCATTACGAAGCAACTTTAGGTTCTTGGGTAGGAGAATAACATGATGTAAGAGGTGCTATCAGAGCACTTCACTGCATTGTCTAGCTAGGCTGAGAGAAGGATGACAAGGCTGGACTGAAAAAACAGGACTGTGCCTGTTTCTGTCTGAGGATGGTTAGACCTGTTTCTCCTCTTTTCTCCCTTGCTAATAGAGGCTCTCACACCCAGTGGTTCCTTGTCTTTATCACAAATACTTTCCAGGTCCCTATGAAACCTGTCAGAGTGAGCACATACTAGAATCGTTGTGGTGAGTCATACAAATACTCCAGATACAAATGCAATTCCTGCTCCTCTGATAAAAGTTTCCAGGCAACATGGCAAGCAGCTTGTTGGAAACTCTCAACCCAGACTGTCAGATTTTGAATCTTGACTCTACTACTTATATCTGTCCAACCTGGAACAAATTATTTAACTTCCTCATGTCTGAAGGGTTTTTTTTCCCTTAATATAGGAAATGAGGTTGAAAGAGCACTTAACTCTTAGGGTCAAAGTGAGAACTAAATGAGTTTTAAAATTTAAAGGATTTGGAATGCTTCCTAGGACGTGATAAATTGTTCAGTAAATGTGAGCTGATTTTTCCCCCTTAGCTCTCAAATTAAAAAATCAATGGAGAATAATCCTTAACATATGTTCAGATACTAATCATGGTATGGATTGGTTGGGGTTTATAGTAGGCAAAAGGGAGAATATCATTTCAAAAGAAGCATAACAGAATTTGATGTCTGGCTAAAAAAATAGAAGTGTTGAGTGATAATACCAAGTAACTAGGAGAATATTGGTGCTCTCAAAAGCAAGGAAGCTTGGAAAGAACCCTGATTTTTAAAGGGGGAAGTGGCAAATTCCTTTGGAAATGTATTTCTTTCAATCAAAGGTTTAGATTACATGTGATATAAATTGTATTAACAATTAAAATGATTCCAGAGTTGCTTGCAACAAAGTCTTTCTCTGGCTGGAATGCAGAGATTTATTGATTGGGGGAAAAAAGAACAAAATCCTTGAGAAGCATTGACTGTGTTATCGCTGTCAAATGAGAGTTTGTAAGGAGAGAGCTCCTCTCCATTATCATAACGCTGTGCTTTATGTTTCAAAACACCCACAGCTTTTCTCCTCAATTGAGCTTTCATTCTTCTCATTAGGCCAATTTACAAATTCAGTGTATGTGTGCATACTGATTAATATTAGAACTGCTTACATGCAATTACAAGATTTAATTATTGTATGTTTTCAAGTAATTATCAGCCAAAAACATTTTCACCTTTACAATAATAAATTTTAAGATAAAAAGCTTTAGTTTTTTTTTAAAAGAAGCTAAGTAATTAAGATGTATGTATACTAAAAGAAATTTGAATTTTTGAGATTAATAAGGGCATTTATGCCAAATTTTTTCTATACCTACTACTCATTTGAGAACCTTTCTTTCTTATCATCTGTGGTAGGCAGAATAATGACCCCGAATTTCTGATCTACATCCTAATCCTCAGAACCTGTAATTCTATTACCTGACATTGCAAAAAAGTATTGAAGTAGTAGATAAAACTAAAATTATGTGACCTTGAAATGGGAAGGACACCCTAGAACATTGCAGGAGGGGAAACATAATCACGAAGTTTATTTTAGGCATAAAAGGAGACAAAAGTGGAAAGAGTGAAGTGATGGCAATGTTAGAAAGACTAGACCTTGGAAATGTAAGTAGACCATGAACTAAAGGAAAGCACAAAACAAATTCTCCCCTAGGGCCTCCAGAGGGAAGACAGACTGGTTGACATCTTGACTTTAGTTCATTGGGACCCATTTCTGACTCATGAGCTCCACAACTATATGACAATAAACTATGCTCTTTTAGACCACTAAGTTTGTGGTAATTTGTTACAGCAGCCATAGAAAACTAATATAACACCTAAAAGAGATATTCAGAAGTTGTACAGGATAAAGTTTGAAAAGGAGTTTTGGACTCTCAGAAAATTTAGAAGATGAGAAGAGTGAAGAACAAATGTTTAATTAAGAATTTATAAAATATATAACTTTTACCAGAAAAGTTTTAAATAGATGTTTTATACCCAGTTCTCAAATTGGCACCTATAGCATTTTCATTTTAACTCCATTCTCAAATCACTATTTCTTTCTATCTCTAGAATTTTCACAGACTTGGCACAAATATCATAGCAGTGGATATCAACTGTAAGAACTTTAGAAGAAAAATGACTTATAATAAACTTTCTTATTACATTACAGTGGCATTCTTTTGAAAACTCTCCAAAGCAGTCATAAAACTCTCTCTAAAACAAATAGCCAGGGAATTTTTGACTCTATTAAGATTTATACTAGTAAGTTTTATAATCAATAAACACTGTTCCTAATTTAAAATATTACTCTCAGCACATCATTTAACCTCATCATCTCTTATATTCCACACTCACAATGAAATGGAGACACTTAACCGAAGAAGTGAAGTAATGATAAATTAGATAGACTGTAAAATATGCTATATATCTAATAACATCTTTCATCTGAGTTCCCAAAGCACAGTCTATAAACTATAGTAAGTGTTATTATCTCAATTTTACGTGGAGGAGAAGGCAGAAAGGATTAACTCGATTAGAAAAATCCATAAATTACCCAGTAGTGGTGGCAAACCCTCAAGGCAGTGCTTGCTGTGCTCAAATTACCAGAATTTTTATCTCTGTTTTATACCACTAGGCTTTATTGATACAATCAATAATATCACAAGCCCTGAAACTCATAAAAAATGTTCAAGAGAGCCTAGCCTATGTTCTTCATGATATGGAAAAGGCTTACTTATCTGTGTAATATTTCTAGGATTATTGATCTTAGTTCTAAGCATATCATAAAGAGAAAGAAGCTTTTAATATTTGTGTCCTTAGTCAGTAGCTTTCTTAAAATTGCAGAGGATTCTCAAAGTAGACAATGTATGGGCTATTTATAGCAACTGAAACTCCTTCTAAATATTATGGTAATTAATTTAAAAATTTAAGAGACTCCTGGCTATTGCATAAAAGCTGATCCTGGGCCAAACTGCCAATGAAGCCAGTGACATATAATCTCAGATAAACATGTGGTACACACAGTTAACAGCAAAGAGGCCAATATTTAATTTTATATATATATATATATATATATATATATATATATATATACACACACACACACACACATACACACATATATATATTCACATATTATATATGTGCATATATATTTAATATAGAGTATTTTTTGCAGTATCTGACTGGAAGTAATGAAAGAAATATAACTATATTAAACATCAGGAGTAATAAGTAGGAGTATTTAATAAAACTTGGCAAAAATAATTAAACATTTATTTAGTGGGGGATATATATTTTTCATTTATCCATTGTATTGCCAATCATTTCAAAATATTTTCATGCACAGGAACTATAAATTAGCTCATTGTCATAAGAATATTTTTGATCCAATGTCATCTTGTTTCATATGTTTCCAACATGCATAATAAAAATCTCTGGGGACCTATTACAATGATTTTCATAAAACCAATGGTATATCAAATTCATTACCAAACTGGATTTCTACACTTTTCATATCATAATTTAGATATTCATATTGATATTTTTTATGCACCAAACTCACTAGGACCTATGCTTTAAAACAAGTTTAATCCACTCATTACTGAAAAAAATAATTAAAAGAAATATTCTAAATTACTGTTAATATGGCAATATTTTTAGTGTAGTAGGTACCATTTCCTCCACCATGTCATGATAAAGTTATAAAAGTGATGTAATACTTATCATTTTCTTAACCTAATTGTTCTGGACAGGACAATAGGTCCTATTCGGGGGTGTCAAACTCATTTTCACTGGGGGCCACATCGGTCTTGTGGTTGCCTTCAAAGGGCCAAAGGTAATTTTAGGACTGTATAAATGTAACTAACTTCTTAACAGTTAAGCTAGAACTCAGTGCTGCCACCAGATAGAAACAAGATACCAGGCTGGATAAAACAAGGTGGAGGGCCGGATTGGGCCCTTGAGCCTTGTGTTTGACACCTGTGCAATAGGATGGTGAATAAAAATGATGAAATTGGGTATTTTAAAGAAAAAGGTTTCAGTTTTTTATTGTTGAGTATGATGTCACTTGAGAGATTTTCATATGTAGCCTTTTTATAGCGAGGTAATTTCCTTACATTTCTGATTTGTTGGATGTTTTTGTCATTAAAGGGTGTTAAACTATGTCAAATATTTTACCACATCTATAGAAATGATTACGTGGATTTATCCTTCATTCTGTTAATGTGGTTTATCACATTGAAAATCATGGGTTGAACCATCATTGCATATGTGAATAAATGCCATTTGCTTACTGTGTATAATCCTCTTTAACATGTGTGTGCGGTCAACTGATCATTAACAAAGGTGACAAGAATACACAATAGAAAAAGGATACTCTCTTCAAAAAATGGTGCTGGGAAAGCTGACTAGCACATGTGAAAGAATCAAATTGGAACCTTACCCTATATGCAGATATCAAGTCAAAATAAACTAAAAACTTATAATAGCTGAGACTGTAAAATTCCTAGGAGAAAACATGTAGGAAAAACTTCATGACATTGGCCTTGGCAATGATATATTTATATAATACCAAAAGCACAGGAAACAAAAGCAAAATACACAAGTGGTTTTGCATTGAACTAAAAAGCGTTGGGCAGCAAAGAAAACAACAGAGTGAAAAAACCTTATAAAATGGGAGAAAATATTTGCACACCATATACCCAGTGTATATATAGTATATTACCTGGTACATTAATCCTATAGGGGGTCAATATTCAAAATATATAAAGAACTCCCTCAACTCAATAGCCCCCCCCAAATTTTTAAATGGCAAAGTACCAGAATAGACATTAGAAGACATAGAAATGGCAGCAGGTTATGAAAAGATGCTCAACATCACTAAACATCAGGGAAATACAAACCAAAACCACAATGAGATATTACATCACATTTTAAGGGTTTCTTATAAAAAACTAAAAGTAATCACTGGTGATGATGTGAAAAAATTGGAACCCTTGTATACTGTCATTGGGAAAGTGAAATGTAAAACTCAGAAGTGACTTTCAGAGATCTGCTATACAACACTGTGTCTACAGTTAATAATAATGTATTAACTATAATGTATTAATAATATATTATTATTATACACAAAACTTTTTGAAGAGTGCAGATCTCATGTGAAGTGCTCTCATGATAATAACAATGATCCCAGGGTCACATGTTTTGGATTGTTTGAATCAAGTTTAATGCAGCAGGAACTACCCGATCTAGCTCCAGGAGCTCCTCCATTCTGAGTTTCTACAAACAACCATGCAGCCATGTGCCGATTTGATTCAGAAAAGAGGTCCACAGTTTCTACAGAATCTTCAGTTTCTAATAGATGCAGAATATCTTGGAAGGTTTCTATTTTTTGTCTTTGTTCAGTGCTAAAGTTTCATCTAATGTGACATCTTTCCCAGCTTCCTGCTTAAATCTATGGATTCTATTCAGTTGGATACTACACGTATGACTCTCGTCCTTCAGGTCCAAGTGGCTTGAACTCTCAAGCTGTGCTGCTTCCTTACCCTTGCAACCCCACCCCCAGGCTCACAGGCACCCAGGAAACTGTGCTGTTTTTGTCATCTTAATTCCTAAGAAAAAGACTGAAAATAAGCTTTTCTCAGGCACGCCTGTACCCCTCACAGAACTTTCAGTCCTGGCACAATTCCCTGTCCCTAAGTGGGTGTCCCCTTTTCTTATGGCATTCCCCACACACTCCTCAATTCTAAATTCAAAGCTTCCATAACTTTCTCCTTCTGGATACTTCACTCGCGTTAAAGCTCATAAAGAGTTACCAAGAGGGCTCCAATCCCCACTTGCAACTTCTATCCAGTCTTTGAATGCAAAACACTATTTATTGTTTTTCCCCACCATGGCATTTTCATATGCCATATGAAAAAGGAGAATCTATACAAATAAGAACTGGCCTCACTTTTGAAGAGGTAGGGGAGAAAATACATCCTTCCTTCTTAAGGGCTCATAGCAATGAAAAAATCAAGCAATTTTGTAATGGGTTATTACATGAACTTGCTCAATTAAATTCTTGATAAATTAATATGTTCAATAGTCTTATAAAGTGTCAGAGGCTTCCTGGTATTGTCTAATGATGCACGGGTCTTCAGGTATCACTTTTCCAGGAAGTAACACCCAATTAAAAAGGACTAAACTTTCTTTCCATACTGCATCCTCCTTCTCTTAACCTACATTGTGGAATACAACTCAGGAGCCCTCTGCTTGAGATCCAGAGAGCTGTAGCACCCACAAAAATATCCACTGTCTGTCAGATTACTTGCAAAGATGGAAAGACTTTTGAGAAAAACATGTTAATGAACACTGGTACTGTGAGTAAGTCCATTAAAAATATAAACATAAAGGTCTGAAAAAAAGAACTGTCATATTTCAAATATAACAAATAATATCGAACAAGAATTGCATGAGACATCTGAAAAAGGGAAAAGCACTGGATATGAGAATTACCTTGGGTAAGACCTTTTTCTTGTTATTTTTTTAAGTAAAGAAGAACTTGAGATTGATAACATAACCACTCTGTAGTACCAGAATTTACTGTATATGTTTCTCCTTAATAAACTAGTAGAAGTAAGACAAACACATTAACATAACTTTCAAAATATTACAGCTTCCACTCTTACGAGAGCAGAATCTCAATTCTACCTCTTAAGTCTCTTCAAGATGTTCTTGGGAGTTCCCACCGTGGTCCCAGAGAATTGCTCATGTTCTGCTCTGCCATTTTCACTGAATCCTTTTGTGGTGTTTGTAAGGTGTAACTTAGACTTGAATCTCAATAATGGATCCACCCTATTTGCTGATGGGAGTCAAGATTCAGGTCATTAGAGTGTGCAAACCAAGTAAACAGCATCTTTCATGGAAACTGTCTTAATGAATACTATTTTTGTAAAAGTTTCATCTATGTTGTATATGATCTGTCAATACCTGTTTTGTGATTATTTCACATATATTTTTCTATACGTGTCCTCTTTAAAATGTTCTTATACTTCCCCAACTCATTTAATGAGTAATATTTCTTGAGCACCTTCTGTATGCAAAACTTGAGCTAAGTAGATACATTTCTGAACAAGACCTAATTTCTACTCTTCAGTCTAATGGTAATTGAGTACTGACAATGATAATTCAAAGAAAATATATGAGAAATTTTATATGAGAGATACAATAGTAACAACTTTGTAGTTCAGGGAAGGAAATACTAGTGCTTGTTGGAGTCTATAAGAAGACTTTAAAAAGAAAATGGAATTGAGAAGAGTATTGAAGCTCATGAATATCATTATTTAAAATATACTTTTATTAATTTATTGTATATTAAGGGTGTTTATTTTTTATAAATCAGAAAAA
Organism: Artibeus jamaicensis; assembly: GCF_021234435.1. Lineage (NCBI taxonomy): Eukaryota > Metazoa > Chordata > Mammalia > Chiroptera > Phyllostomidae > Artibeus > Artibeus jamaicensis. The sequence continues at coordinate 1,421,607 of NW_026521859.1, forward strand.
AATAAGTTTCATGTGGAAGGAAATAAAATTACCTTAAGCCTGTGAGTCAAAACTAAATTTATGATTATGAGGATCAAATTATTGATCACAAGTTTTATCACCTCCACATGTCCATGATCTTTGCCATGAGACTTGCATTTTTTCCCACTAAAAGTTCTATATACTTCCCTGTGTTCTGATTGTTGGCATAGCCATGTGATATTAGCAAATGGGATATTAACACTGTGACACAAACAATGTCTTGAAATGTGCCTGTCTTCTTATACTTCTCCCATTGCCATTACATACAAAATAAAGAGAGCTAGACCACTGGACTAAAGAGAATAAGAGAAGACATGAACCTATTGAAAAACTTGGAACCAAATTCAGCAAAACTGAGGCAAGATTAGCCAATCCACAGGTAACCGATAGACGCATGACTGGGAATAAATAATTTTTTAAGGCACTGAGTTTATTGTACAGGATAATTTTGTCAACAGTCAATAAGTACAATGTATTTTATGCTTTCATAAATATGTTTTCAAACATATTGTAAATGCTATTTTGTAATCTGATTTTATTACTCAATATATTGTGATTATATTTCCATTCTGTTCTATCATTTTAATGTTTGAAGGATGCTTTTAACCAGTTCTAAGTAAAAACCTGTATTTGTTTGATTTAAATTTGGCTGCAAGTAAGAGAAAACTAAAACTAAGAGTGGATTAAATAAAAGTTTCTTTTGTACATGCAAAAAAAATTGTGGGCTAGCATGTTGCCACATGATGTAGAATCTCAAACCCTATCTTCATTTCAGTCTTAAGAAGGATAGAGAAAGGTAAGTAAAGAGACAGTGCATTTCCCACAAGTTGCATATACCATCCTTATGTATACCCAAAGGGTAGAAATTAGTTACATGGTCATGCCTGGCTGTAAGAGAATCTGAGAAGAGTCGCATTTATTTCAGGTAATTGATACCCAACTAAAAATTAGGAGTTTAATTATCAACTAAGAATTGGAGAACAAATGGTGGACCCTGATTGATGTTCTTTGATTGGCACCCATGTTGTTTTTAGTCTTTTAATATATACTTTCAGTCAAGATGGAGGCATAGGTAGACATGCTTAACCTCTTTGCACAACTACAAGAAGAATTATAACTAACCTCAAAACAAAAAGTACTCAGAATTGTATAGAAGTCTGACAATCAAGGATTTAGAGAAGCCACATTCATCCAGATGGGTAGGAGAAGTAGACACAGGTGGAGAGGTAGTGTGGAGCGGAGAGGCAGCAGAGTTGGCATCAGCAGAACAGGTGGTCCCACATCCACATGTGGCAGATAAAACTGGAAGGGATGCCTTTGGACTGAGCAATCCAAGCTCTAAGCCAGACCACACACCGCAGAGGTCCAGCACCAGGAAGATTAAGTCACATTACCTATGGCTATAAAAACCACTGGGGGTTGGGGCAGTAAATGAAACTTCTGGTTTCTTAGGAGAGTCTGTTTAAAAGGATCTCAAGGTTTTAATATGTATACAAACCACCCATTCTGGGATTTAACATCAGGGCAACAGCTGGAAGGGCCCCAGTCACATATGGGAAGCGGGTGAAGTGACTGCAAACAGGGTGAGTGTCCAGAAAACCCCCAGAAGCCAGGCAGCAGCTATATTCCCTCTGACCCCTCCCCCCACACAAAGCCACAATGCAGTGAAGTGGGTTGACTGCCTTGGTAATTAACTAAGTCTCTGACCCATACAACTTAACAAGTACACTGAGGGAGTCAAAGCAGCTCTACTTGATACACAGAAACAAATGCAGGGAGGCTGCCAAATTGAGGAGACAAAGAAATATGGCCCACATTAAAGAACAGAATAAAAACCCAGAAAAAGAACTAAGAGAAATGGAGATAGCCAACCTATCAGATGCAAAGTTCAAAACACTGGTGATCAGGATTCTCAGAGAACTCATTAAGTACAGCAAAAACTAAGGGAAGAAATAAAGTTTGCACTAAGTGAAATAAAGAAAAACCCACAGGGAATCAACAGTTAAGGGAATGAAGCCAGGATTCAAATAGATGATTTGGAATATAAGGAATAAATAAACACTCCACCAGGACAGAAAGAAGAAATAAGAATTAAAAAAATGAGGATAGTAGAAGAAGATTCTGGAACATTTCCAAAAGTGTGAATATCCAGATCACAGGAATGCTAGAAGAAAAGAAAGAGTAAGAAATTAAAAACTTATTTGAAAAAATAATGAAAGAAAACTTCCCTAATTTGGTGAAGGAAATAGACATTCAAGTCCGGGAAGCACAGAGAGTTCCAAACAAATGAACCCAAAGAAGACCACACCAAGACACACCATAATTAAAATGTCAAAGATTAAAGTTAAAAAAAAAAAAATCTTAAATGTAGCAACAGAAAAGCAGAGAGTTAACTACAAAGGAGTTCCCATAAGATTATTAGCTGATTTCTTGAGAAACTTTGCAGGCTAGAAGCGACTGGCAAAGGAAGGGCCTACAACCTAGATTACTCTATGCAGCAAAGCTATTATTTAGAATAAAAGGACAGATAAAAAGCTTCCCAGGTAAGGTCAAATTAAAAGAGTTCATCATCACTAAGCCATTATTGAAATGTTAAAGGAACTTATTTAAGAAAAAGAAGAACATCAAAACTATGAACAATAAAATGGCAATACATACATATATATGTATATATATATGTATATATATAATTAATTGAATCTAAAAAACAAAAACATAAACAAACTAAGCAAACAACCAGAACGAAAACAGAATCATAGATATGGGGGTCATTTGGAGGATTATCAGCTAGTAGGGTGAAGGTGGAGAATGGGAGAAAAGGTGCAGGGATTAAGAAGCATAAATTTCACATACAGAATAGACAGGGGGTGTTAGGAATAGTATAGGAAATGGAGAAGCTAAAGAACTTATATGTATGACCCATGGACATGACTAAGTGGGGGATTGCTGGAGAGAAAGAAGGCACCAGCCAGAGGGGAAAAGGAAAAAAATTGGGACAACTATAATAGCATAATCAATAAAATATACTTTAAAATAAAGCAAAAATATATAATAAATAACACTTATGAAATTTACAGTTTTTGACTGGCAGAAATGGCCAGGGTATTAGAAAATGGAATGCATGTAGGACAACATAGGGATCTATTTAAGAACAAGTAATATAATTTCATAAAAGCATAAAAGTTGAATAGAGGAATAGATGGGTCTAAAACTTTTTTTTCCAAAAGTGTATTTAATCTTATGTGTCCAGAAAAAAAATATCCTGAGTTTCAAGATTAAGGGTACTAGATCCTCCTTTTCAGATGGCTATTTAATCAGTGCATAGCATTTAGTTTTTACCAGTGAACTGGTTAACCGAACAAATAAAACACACTTAAGAGTTTGATTCTCTCTAGGCTTCTATCCAATTTTTTTTCCTCTTCATATTAAAAAATGTTTCTTGGACTAAGTAGTTGTTTCAAAATATGTATTAAAAATATTCTTTATTTCAGCCCTGGCTGGTGTAGCTCAGTGGATTGAGCGTGGGCCTGCGAACCACATGATCGCGGTTCGATTCCCAGTCAGGGCATATGCCTGGGTTGCAGGCCAGTTCCCAGCAGGAGACTCATAAGAGGCAACCATACATTGATGTTTCTCTCCTCTCCTTCCCTTCCTCTCTAAAGATAAATAAATAACATCAAGAAAATATTTTTAAAAATATTCTTTATTTCATATAATTTACATTCTCATTTTGATAATAGAAAATAACTTACACTTGGAGAGCTTTCTATAGCTCATAAAACATTTTACATAAATGATCTTTTATTATATTCATAATATATCTGCAAAATGAGCAGAGAGATACAATCTTTTACACACAAGGTAACAGAAACCCAAGAAATGTTAAATACCTTGCCAAAGATCATACAGCTAATTAGGGTAAAAGCATAAGATGTAGGCTAGAATCTAGGACTTCTGACTCATATTACATCATATTTCAATGCTCTTTTGCCAGAAACCATAAATGCTTAATTTAAATGTAACTCAGTTAAATGTGGTAAATTTAATGAGAAATAAATAGCAGATCCTTAATTAGAAATAATTAATGATTAAAAATTATTAAATTATTAAAGGTAGTAATACTATTCAATTTACCATTATTCCGTTATGTGATCTTAAAAAGGTAAATAGGATCTTCTTATAAGTATTATCTTATTATAAGCTCTTTAACAAATATAGCCAAATCATACAGTCTATTGGTGACCAAGCACTCAGATGGAGTCCAAAAGCTGTGCTGAATCATTCTCTAGCTCAATTTCAAGTTTTTTTAAAATTTTATTTATTTATCTTTAGAGGGGAAGGGAAGGAGAAAGGGAGAGAAATATCAATGAATGGTTGCCTCTTGTGAGTTCCCTGCTTAGAACTGGCCTGCAACCCAGGCATGTGCCCTGACTGGGAATCGAACCTCGATGGTGTGGTTTGCAGGCCCACGCTCAATCCACTGAGCTACACCAGCCAGGGCCAATTTCAAGTTTTGATCTGTGAAAAATCCTCCTCGAATGGGAATTAGGAGTGACTGTTATGCACCATTCAGCTCATTCCACCCTTGGTCTTTGAGTAGCAATTCTTCGGAGTGTTCCACCCCAGATCTTTCTGGGAGGTTTTTTGCAGCAACACTTTCTTCCCACACGACCTTCTTTGTTCCACACACATGCCATCCTCTAAACCTAATTCAGCCCTTTCATTCAGTTTCTTTCAATTTTACCCCATAGAGGCGGAAGGGTCTTTGATTATATCTGATGAACACCAGATAGAAAAGAAAGTAGCTCTCAGCATCAAGATGATCAGGGCTTTTATTGCAATGAGAGTTAAAGCTTTTTGTTCATTACTTTACCCTAAAGTAGTTGACTTATCTTTCTGGATTTTATTTAAATTAGAAAGTTCTGTCCCCTAAATTATGGGGATGGCCCTTATCTCAGTTGGGTGGGAGAGAAACAAAAACAAACATATGTCACCATTGAATAATAAATAAACATATACAAATTGGAATATTTCATTAATACTACCTTTCAAAATATTATAAATATGGTTGGTAAAATATCTCATTTAAAAATGATTAATATTTTCTAATTCTAGCACTTTCACAGAGAAGCATATTAATTTTTGTTTTATAAATATAGCTCATATTTGCAGAACTATATTTCTCAGAGTTGCTCTGAAATTCACTTGAGAATGACTATGAGCTGAATGATTTGTACCTACTGAAATACAAATTCCTAGGTATCGCCCCCCCAAATCAAATAAATCAAAATGTCTATAGCCTGTACATTTTAATTTTATTTATTTTTAAAAGATTTTATTTACTTATTATTAGAAAGATAGAGGAAGGGAAGGAGAAAAAGAAGGAGAGAAACATCAGTGTGTGGTTGCTTCTCACATGCTGCCTACTGGGGACCCAGCCTGCAACCCAGGCATGCACTCTGAATGGGAACCAAACTGGTGACCCTTTTGTTCACAGGTTGGCAATCAATCCAGTGAGCCACACCAGCCAGGGCAAAAGCCTTTATATTTTTAAAAAGTCTCACTTATTGTGTGTACTTATATTACAGAGTCTCCTCCAAAATACAGATGTAAATATAATAAATATTAATAGGTAAAAGTTATGTTTATATAATTAATACTAAAACAACTAGAGTCTCTTAACATATTATGTTGGCAGAAATCCATCTATGTTTCCATCTTAATAAAAGATTTATTTTTGTCTTCTCTTTCAATATTATGTTGGCTAGTCTGGATCTTTTCCCTCTGCATATAACCTCTAGGATCATTTTGTTGATATCCATAAAATAACTTGCTGGGGGTTTGACTGGGATTACACTGAACTCACAGTAAATTCAGAAGAAGTGACATCTTGACCATAGTGGGCATTCTTATCCCTGATTGTGAAATATCTTTCTACTTCTTTGATTTTATTTCTAATTTTTATAGTTTTCCTTATGTAGATTTTTTATATGTTTTGTTACATTTATACCTAAAAAATTTGGAGGTGCTACTGTAAATAATATTGTTTTTTATTTTAAATTCCATTCAGTCATTATTGGAATATAGGAGAGACTTATTCTTATAGTTGAAGAGTTACAACCATATTCTCAGATGATAACATTCTTTAGCAATAAAATGAACCAAACTTTTATATTAATAACTGTGGTAGAAATCCGCCATGAAGACGATCCTCCTTAGTGAATGTCTGCTGTAAATGAGCCAACATGCACGGGTGACATTAACATTTTGTGGGGAGAGAGACTCAGAAGAAAAGCTCCATGAAAAAGTTAATGATTTATACCAATCTTATTAGAACAAGGAAATAAATCATTTGGCCTAAACTGCATTTTTTATTTTACCAAACAAATAACACAAGGCTTTTAGGTTTAGGCAATTCCACAGGATCAACATTAAAGTTGTATTAATGAGTATATTTCATTTAATTAAATAATATGTATTTAATATCCTTGTTGACTTTAAGCATTTCTAATAAAATAAGTAATACATACTTGTTATTGAGTGATCACACAAAAGTGTACTTTTTATGAGTTTTCAATACCACTCAGATATCTAGGCTTCAAGTTAATATCCTCTACTATACAATATTGTTCAACTTGATTGGTTTCTGATTCTTTGAAACTGTTTTCAGTGGATACTGTTATAAATTTCATCTGAGATTTTGTTCTTAGTATTTTTTTAAATTCTAATTTGAAGGATCAACAACAGTTTTGTATATTTACTTATATTGGACATATATTAAATTATTAAATATTTATGGAGCATTACAGTTAGTAAGAAATATAATATTACCAACCATATGTAACTCTTCTAGGAAATATATTTGTTTATTGATTATGTAGTTTGTTATTCACTACTTGCTTTTTTAAACAACATGATGCTTATTGAAATATATAAAAGAAAGGTAAAAATTTATTTAAATATTTGGAAGAAGAAAAATAAGCACAGGAGAGATAACATAAAATCAGAAATACCCAAATATGTATTATATATTGTACATAAAATAGATATCGCCTATAAAAGATACATTGCACAATTTTATCTAAATGTCTAAGAAGTCAATGCAAAGAGAAAGGGGGTATCAGATACCCCATTCTTGACGTCTAAAAGATACACACTGGTAAGACATAAATATATATGTCTTGTGAAAGATATCTAAGAAAGTTTCCTCTTATGGATTCTCTCCAAGACAATAGTTTATAATGAAAAGAACAAAATCTTCACAACAACCTTGTCAAAAGTACTGATTGAAATTTACCAGGAGCTTTTCTCATAAGTTATCCCAATATAGGACAGTATTCTGAAGAAAAATGTATTAAACAAACTCTACAATGAGTGAAATGAAGTGATCTTGAAATTAGGGTTGGCAAATTTAGTGAATAATAATATAGGATTGCTAGTTAAATGTGAATTTCAGATAAACAGCAAATAATTCTAGGACAAGTATGTCCCAAATATTGCATATACACTTAAAAAATTACTCATTGTTTACCTGAAGTTAAAATTTAACTGGGCTTGCTGTATTTTTATCTAGCAATTCTGCTTGGCATAAAGTTCAGTTGGCAGGTTTTATCCAGAGAAATATGTTATGGTGTCGAAGGAATGAATAGTGGACTGAATGGCCTTCAAAGTATCTTTTATAAAAAGTAATTGCTTTCAACTGAGTTTTTGGTAAACATGTAATCACGGCATGTAAACTGTGCATTCACTCAGTGGTCTGTACTTATTTAATGCTTATGTCACCATCTTGAAATTCAAATCATTTTTTGAACAAGTGTCAACATTTTCATCTTGCACTGGAATCCATATCTGTTGTACCCAGTCTTCTATTTAGCAGCAGTAAATTCAATGTTGGGTTTGGAATTGCAGCCCTTTTAAGTTTCTGTTTCAGGAAACTGAAATGCTTCCATAGCATCTGTAGGAAGAATTGAGACCCCCATAGGGAAGTCACAGAGTTGGAGGATAATTCCTGAACAGGGAGCCTTTCCAAATCCATTTTGAGGTTAGTCCAGGAATTACCACAGGACCAAAGGTAAGAACACAGAAAATGTGATTTCCCTATCAAAATGAAAAGTAAAGAAGTTGAGTGAAGGAATTAAAAGAAAAATAGTGATCATATCTAAATTGCACAGAAATATCCCTAATTTGAAAAATATATTTCTGACAATCTATAAGATAAGATATTTTTATTCTAAGAGTCTTTTTATTCTAAGAATTTTTATTATTATTATTTTTTATGTATGGAGATACTTTTATTTTTATTTTTTTAAATAATTTTATTTAGTTATTTTTCAAGTACAGTTTTTTTTTATATTATTAAAGAATATTAAATACTTCAAGTTTATTATAATCATATACAAAAATGTTGTTGAGGATAATAAGGCTTTTAAAAATGATACCGAGTCAATGAATGTTTACAGAGAGTCGACCATGTGTTAGATAAATGTTATGAACTGGGAAAGTCGTTATTTGTAAAAACTAAATGGAAATTTCATAGAACCTAAATAAATTATTTGTTTAAATAATGTTTTCCTACTAAAAATAATTGTCCCACAGCTCCAATAGTTTGTGAGATATTCTGCTCAGACTTCCCACAAATGTAGAAACTAAACTTTTTATCTTTAAATAGTATGTTTTAATCCTTTTTTTTTTTTGATTTTTTTTTTATTTTATTTAGTTATTTTTCAAGTACAGTTTTTTGTCTATTTCTCCCATCCCAGCCCCCCCTGCCCCGTGCTCCCTACCTCCCTCCCATTTCCACCCCCCTTAGTTGTTGTCCATGTGTCCTTTATACTAGTTCCTCCAAATCCCTCCCCCCTTTCCCCTTAAATTCCCTCCCCTCTCCCCTCTGGTCACTGTCCCCTTGTTCTCTATTTCAGTGTCTTTGTTTTTATTCTGCTTGCTTGTTTGTTTTGTTGTTTAGCTTCCTGTCAAAGGTGAGATCATATGGTATTTGTCCTTCAATGCCTGGCCTATTTCACTCAGCATAATGCTTTCCAGTTCCATCCATGTTGTTGCAAAAGGTAGTAGCTCCTTCTTTCTCTCTGCTGCATAGAATTCCATTGTGTATATGTACCACAATTTTTTGATCCATTCATTTACTGACGGGCACCTAGGTTGCTTCCAACTCTTGACTATTGTAAATTGTGCTGCTATGAACATTGTGGTGCATAGGTTCTTTGAAATTGATGTTTTAGGATTCTTAGGATATAATCCTAGCACTGGAATTGCTGGGTCAAAAGGCAGGTCGATTTTTAGTTTTCTGAGAAAATTCCATACTGTTTTCCATAATGGTTGTACCAGTCTGCAATCCCACCAACAGTGAACTAAGGACCCCTTTTCCTCACAACCTCTCCAACATTTGTTGTTTGTTGCTTTGTTTATGATCGCCATCCTGACCGATGTAAAGTGGTATCTCATTGTGGTTTTAATTTGCATCTCTCTGATAGCTAACAATATTGAGCATCTTTTCCTCCTACTGTTACTCCTCTGTTCTTTCTCTATTGCTAATTAATTCATTTTCTTCCTCCTGCTTATTAAAGTAAGCATTTCCTAGTGCCCATATATCAGTCATCTGCTGTTTACTTCATACAGTCTCAGATAATTAGTTTCCACTGTCTCCCCCACTCTCAGAGTAGCTGCAAAAGAACAGAATCATTCATCCATACCCCCCTTATATCCTTAGTACCTAGCATTGTACCTTTTCATGTGGAAGACGATCAGTGTTGAAGGAATAAACAAATAAACTTTATTTTCTTCCTGTGCATAAATCCTGAATCTAGATCTCTTTTTATGGCCTCTCTCAAAAGCTCCAGAAATGACTTTCAAACACGTATGCAATATATCTAAATGAGCACCAAACCATTGCCTCAGACTTAAAATAACCCCAGTTAGCAACTGTGTTTCTACCAATTATTGTATCCTTCTGTGAAGAAAATCTGATTTTTCTTTGATTTCTGTCTCTTACTTGATGCTCAGAAGAGATAAAGGAAATCTAGGGAGTCAATCACACAAAAATACAGCCAAAAATGCAATGTCATATGTATAGTTCATTGGCTATCTTCAAAATAGTATAGAAATAGAGTAAAGAAAACAAGTAATGCAAAGAACTCAGGGGAAATTTCAGAGGATATAAGATAAGGGTTGAGCAAGATCTTGGAGGTAAGTGTAATTTTACCCTGTGGAAGAGGAAACCAAATTATTTTAGGGAAGTTATTTCCTAGTTATTCTAGGAAATGACAAAATATTGTGTAGGTTGGACACTATTTTAAATGTTTCCCAACCTTGAGGAACAGATTGTAGCCAAAGCACAAGTCTTACACTCATGTATTGGGTTTTTTTGGGGGGGGAGGGGCGCAAACAGGAGGGACTGAAGGTGAGGCTGAAGATCTGTTTCAAAGTTTTATTTTCTTTATTATTATTGCTAATTTAAATTAACTATCTTTTCTGGTTGAAAAGCAATGCATATTTATTGTAGAAGTCTCCACTATCTGGCAGCTGGATTTATAGCAGCCCCTTCTTTGTCTCACTGGCCTTCAAACTGGATTCGCCTCATTCCATCCTGCATTCCATCACAGGATTGAAGATGCAGACAGTGGTTGTTCCTGACACCCTTCGAATTAATGCTCCAGAGAGAGTATTTGCTAGATTTACCTTGGCTAATGTTGAGATTCACACTCGTGCTGCTTTATAAAAGCATTGATGTCCATAGATTTTTACCAGCAGAGGTTCTGATAAATTAATTGACCTGAGGTAGGTAGGTTTCTGATGTCAGCATAGTTTGAAACAAACTCTCAGATCAGCTAATGTGCAGACAGAATGAAGATCAGAGAGCTAATCAATAGCTGCTTCTTGCCTGAGAATCCACATTTGGTTTAAATATTTCCATCTTCATGAATCAGACTAAGCTATTTTCAGCCAAATATTTCTTATGTAAAGCTAGAATGGTACTTTATGTATCTCTTACCCACAGAACTATTTCTACCCTGTGACACTACAGAAAATAAGCTTATTCTTTTCCACATGCTGGATGGTTAATTACTTGAATAGTTGCTACTATGGTTTTCCTGAGTATTTTTCCCCCATGTTAAACATAGAATTTTCTTTTTTAAAAAGGTAAAACTGATATTTTGCAGCTAACTTGGCCTATTCCTGGTTGAACATAGAGCTTGTCAAATTCCTGGGCTCAGAAATATCTACATTTTAAACATCTTGCATTCCTGAAAGTCATAGTTTACAAACTGACTCAGATAGCTTTGGGGCATGCAATCAGCCAGAAAACGTGTTGTTTTCTTGTTATCAAGCTCAGGAATGCCTGGCCTACGTCAAAATGACTGAAACATGATCCAACTGCAATTTTTTTACTTTGAATAATTATTTAAATAAACACACAAATACTCTAATATACTATACCTTAAGTTTAGAAGTATAAAATATAATATTTATGCTATATACTAAAGTATATGCTATATACTTTAAATATTTTTTGTTTGGGAGCCCCACTTACTCTCAAAGATGAGTTTTCTTTCATTCTATGATCATAAGAAGAAGCAGAAAACCCTTCACTCAGCTATCAAAAAAAGGTATTAACTAAAAATAATTATTAACTAAAATAATTAACTAAAAATAAAAAAGTATTAACTAAAAATAATACCCAGACCTTTCCATCTCTCAGTGGTAAAGCTTTTACAATTTCCTATTATGTTCACTCTTTTCTGGACATGTCCCCTTACTTCAAGTGCTGTCCTCAGTGAGGACTAGAATGGGACTCTTATATGCTTGCTCTAAAGAGGGTCTCTAACCTATTTTGTAAGTGGGGTCTTTGATAACCCACTTAAAATCTCAGCGATGAGAACAGCCCTACAGATTATGAACACACATCTTTCTTCTGAGTGATACTGAACTGTTAATTATAACCCAACCTATTATCAATATCCATGGAATAAAGCCTAAAGGCTAGCAGATACTCACAATTATCTATAATCAGTTCCCAATTTAACCTTTCTTTCCTTATTACACATGTCTCCATAAAATGATTTCCTTATGAGACTAGTGTAATAATGATCTCTTTAAATCATGTCAGAGATATTTCTGTCTGTACAACCCACTTATATCATTTCCTTTCTAATGGAATGAAGCCTCTTCACATTCACAGAATCCTTTCTGCCTATACATAATTTACTCAACATTCAAGTACCAGCATAAACTATCTCTTTTGTGAAACTTTCCCAGAGTCCTAAACTTCACAGACTTTATACTTTCCTTGAATATCTGTTGCCTTTACCATCTTTAATGGCAGTTTGATAGCAATAAAAATAACAATCATTATTCAATAAAAGTTACCAGTTTACTGAGCAATTCACATGTATCTTTAACACTAATGGGTAGATTTTATTTCACCTGTTTTATAGATGAGGACGCAGAATCAAAGAGGCTAAGTAAGTTTGCCAACATAACAATGATAGTAAGTAGAGTCAGAATTCAATTCCTGGTCTTCCTGACTCTATACTGCCCAGTCAAATCACTCCTATGACTTGCATGGTACTGAGTAATGTACTGACTGCATTATTATTTAACCTTGCTGTATTTGGTAGAGTTTATGTTTAACCTGAAGAATAGTAATCTAGAACAAATCGATTTCATTGTAATAGTTTTTATTGAGTTTTGCTATATAAAAGCCTGAAATAACCCTAGAAACACTGTGACCTTTGCTGCCCAAAGTCAATTTATACCTCTTCCTATTCAACTGCTTTGCCCTTTTTCTGTTGGAATTCAATTGCCCCAATTCTAATTCAGGGATTGCATCTAAATGAGATCTACATGTTTTAGAAAGTATGAATTGGACAGAGATGTGTGGACTGCGAGTTGGCCATCATTCTCAGGTGACTTACTAAGGAATGCTCTTTCCAGTGACTTTTCTGAATGGTTTGGCTCTTTCACATCACCATGGTCTGTCCCATAGTTTGTAACCATTATCACCCTCCTGCCAACCTCCCTTGTGCCTCTGGCAGTCTTGCCTTCTCCGAGTAACATTCTTTGTACCAGGCCATTCAATTATAGTTCTGTGTCATGTCCACCCAGAGCTCTGCTCTTCTTTTAAGGTTGTGGTTAAGATGTGTACTAACGAAAGCTCTTTGTCCAGTTCCTTATCCTTGCCATAGAAGCTGTCATGCATTCAATTAGAAGACAACTGGAAAGAGTGCTTGATGCAGTGATGCAGCTAGTGACCTGACTATTACCATTTCTGGCATTACAAAGGATTTCTGGCAGCAGAACTTTTCAACCCTTTTAAAATCAAACAGTGTATTCAGCCCCTGTGAAGGGTCTTATTGTGTGACTTAGTCTCATGACTTCTGATAGAAAGCAGAGAAAGAAAAGAGCACATCTCAGCACTATTGAAGATGTGAAAGAAGAACCAAGGATAGAACAGGCCTCAGTGCTGGAACTTTCTCACTTTAATGCTATGCAAAATGTACACAGTAGGACAGAATCTTTTCTAACCTCATGTCAACTAAGACAGAGTAGAACATATTGACTTGAATAATTTTATATATATAACATTAATATTTGGTTTATTTTTAAATATACAATCTTTATTATATATTTTTATTACCATTTAGTCCCCTTATATCCCCTTCCCCCAGCAATCACCACTCTAGATTACACTGAAATAGCTTCTTTTATTTTAAATATCGTATGTATTTTAAGATGAGTAATTAGCTAATCCTCTAGCACTCTTATAAGACAGAGCCCTTGTTATTAGCCCCATGTCACCAAAGATAAACTTTTCTGGCTTCTCCTTTAGTGTTTCAGAAACCACAGAGGATAGTAGAATTAGAAGAGCTTAAATTAATCTTTATAGTCTTGGTGGTTTCTTCAGATAAATGTGGTGGTAAATAAGGATAAGAAGTCTATACTTAGAGGGTATTTAACTCGGCATATGAGGCTGATGGAGTATTTGAATAAAGTAGCATTGCCTCATCTGCCAGAATAATGTATGTCCAAAATATAATGAACACATTTGAAGTCAAATTAATCTTTATGTTTTCTTTTAAGTCAAGCATACTTTTACTGTTATTGATAATTTTAGGAAGAGGTATTAAATTTCTGTAATTAGCATCATTGCTTTCATTTATTGTACACATTTAAAAGGAAAAATACAGTCGCTCAAACCCCATTAATTTGACTAAATAAGATTCCTGTTAGAAACATAAATTTTAAAACAGTTCACCTTATTAATGTGAAATATGTATAATACATATGAGATGCGTATATTTCAGGAACATTCAGCAGTAAAGAAAAAATCCTTTCAACTAATGACTTAGAAATAGCCCTGCCTGCTTGATTCATTATGGATTAGTAGTGTGAGTCATAAGCACCGAGGTCCCGTTACAGGTTTGTGACATCACGACTATCACATGACTACACTGATAGACACAGTTTCTTAAGCTCTAACTTCATAATTAGTGTTTCAAGGTAAGATGGATTAGGCATCAGTGGTCTTTCAGCAAAAACGTGGAACATATGAATTCTTTTTTGGTGATTTAGAGTCTGCTGAGTGGAGATCATACAAGGTAATAATTCAATGTTGAAGGGACTATCATTTTAGTTTTAAGACATTTAGATTAAAATAGCAGTGTGACTTCTTTGTTTATATGCTATTTTTGTTTCACAACGGCTTATATACATGTCAAGAAAGGGTTAAATCCTAATAATTTTTCATTTGGAAAATTCAGATACCTCCAGTGGTGCAAATGAAAAGAGTATGAGTGTTGTACCTACATTGCACACACTCCACAAATACTTTTCATTTGATTGACTGATTGATTTAATGTACATAGGAGACAGTTACCATGTTTTCTCATTGAGGTGAGTGCCTTTGACTGACAAGTAAGGTAATTCCACTGTTTATGGTACATGACTTTTGATTTCCTGACAGGTGTTGTAAATAATTAATAAGTTAATATTTTAATGATTTAAGTGATAGCTAATCATTTTAACTTTACATCTAATTAATTTTTCTTAATCTGTGATTAATTTTTTGCACCAATGGAGGGAAATGATGACATGGACAATTTGGAGCAAGAGATAATTTTTAATTCATGTTTATAAATTAATGCTTAATTCTGAAACTGAAGAATGATCTGTTTCATATTCTGTTCCATTATAAATTTCTAAGGGCACAGACCCTGACTTATTTTACTCTATTTCTAGGATGTAGCTCAGTGTCTGCCATGTAGCAGGTATTTAAAAATATAAGTTGAGGGAGTTCTAGCCAGGATGGAGGTGTAGGTAAGAAACCCTTTACTTCCTTGCATAACCAAAAGGAGGATAACAACCAATCTAAAATTAATAAGCAACAAAAAAAGTGCCAGAAAAATCAAATTGCATGGAACTCTGACAACCAAGGAATTAAAGAAACAGTCAAACAGAACAACCAGATGGGTAAGACAGATGGACGGAGAGAACCTTCAGCTAAGAGGCAGACCAGGTGGGCAGGACTGGCTGTGGTGAGGTAGTGGACTTCGTGGGTGTGGCTGGCTTAAGGGTAAATTGAGACTCAGAGCTGATTGTGGGCTACAGCAGTTGCCGTGGTGGGAGAAACTCCCAGTCTCACACAAGAGTTCATTGGAAAGAAGGGCTAGGGCTGAGCAGGCAAACTGCACTGTTCCCTCTCTGGCCCCTCCCCCACAGGCAACAGAGCAAAAAGGGTTGCCTTGCCTGGGTGAATACTTAAGGCTCCACCCACCCCTTTACAACTTAACAGGTGCACCCAGACAAAGAAATATAGCCCAAATGAAAGAACAGAGCAAAACTCAAGAAAGAGAGCTAAGTAATGAGGAAATAGGCAACCTATCTGATGGAGAGTTTAAAGCCCTAGTAATCAAAATACTCAAAGAACTGATTGAGCTTGGTTGAAGAATGAAAGAACAAATGAAAGATACCCAAAGTGAAAAAAAGCAAAATATTAAGGAAACCAACAGTGACAGAAAGGAAACCAATACTCAATCAACAATTTGGAACAAAAGAAAAAAATAAATATCCAACTGGAACAGAATGAAGAAATAAGAATTTAAAAAAATGAAGAGAGACTGAGGAACCTCTGAGACAACTTTAAATATTCCAATATACAAATTATAGGGGTGCTAGAAGAAGAATAACAAGAGTAAGAAATTGAAAATTTATTTGAACAAATAATGAAGAAAAACTTTCCCAGTCTGGCAAAGAAAATAAACTTCTAGGAAGCCTTGACAGTCCCAAAGAATTTGGACCCAAAGAGAAACACACCAAGGCACATCATCATTAAGTTACTCAAGATTAAGTTACTCAAGATTAAAGACAAGGAGAGAATTTTAAAAGCAGCAAGAGGAAAGGAGACAGTTAGCTAGAAAGGAGTGTCCAAAAGACTGTCAGCTGATTTCTCAAAAGACATCCTGCAGGCAAGAAGGGGCTGGAAAGAAGTATTCAAAGTCATAAAAAGCCAGGACCTACATCCAAGATTACTCTATCCAGCAAAGTTATCATTTAGAATGGAAGGACAGATAAAGTTCTTCCCACATAAGGTAAAGTTAAAGGAGTTCATCATCACCAAGCCCTTATTATATGAAACATTAAAGGAGCTTATCTAAGAATTTAAAGATCAAAACTATAAACAGTCAAATGACAACAAATTAACAACTATCGACAACTAAACCTTAAAAAAAGAAAAACAATGAAAACAAAAGCTAAGCATACAGCTAAAACAGGAACAGAATCAGAGAAATGGACATCACATGGAGAATTATTGGTAGGGAGGGGGAGAATAGTGGGGAAGAGTATAGGGAAGAAGAAGCATAATTGGTAGGCATAAAATAGATGGACAGTGCTCAAAAATGGTATTGAAACAGAGAATTCAAAGAACTTATATGTACAACCCATGGACATGAACTAAGGGGGCGGAATGCTGGAGGGTTGGGGAGTGCAGAGCAGAGGGTGGATAGAGGGGGGGAAATTGGGAAAACTGTAATAGCATAGTCAATCAAATATACTTAAAATAAATAAGTATAAAAATATAAGTTGGACAAAAGTGAATAGACACACTAATAAGGCCTATACTGGTAGATCAAGAAAGCAATCTATTCCAAGTTACTTAGTTATGAGGGACTCTGTGGTTCACTTCATGCTCAAAACTGAATAGTAAGCATTATAATTTAATACCTCTCTGAGTATTTTACTTTTAAATGTTGAGTCAAAGATGGAAAAAGAATCAACAGGCTCCTACATTTTTAGTGCCTGCTCAGTCACTACATTTTATAGGAGTAAACTCTGAGTTGCATGACCATTTTCCCAAACATATTTTAGGTTAAGATTTTGTCACTTTTGCTTACAAAACTTTCCTACTTTGTGAGATGTAATATTTGTGGCACCTGTCTGCTAACCTGAATATGCTCCCTGTTCTCTGACTATAAGCTGCCAAAGTACTGGCACCAACCCAATCATTTCATCATCTTCTTTCACGCATTTGTTTTGTCTTTGTTTGATGTACATTGAGTGCTCATAAATTTTGCTTAGCCCTGTGTTCTAGCCACAATCAGTGAATGATAAGAAGGGCAATAAAACAATGTAATATTTATTGGATTGCACGTTTATGAACAAAGTCTTCTACTGATTGAGAAATTAAGCTGCACACAGGGTTTTAGCAGTTCAGTGCAAAACATGGCTCAGTCACTTCTAGATTATTTGCTTTGCAGTTTATTCATAAGTTAGTGGGAGTCCTTTCTGCCACCCAGGAGAGAAAGAATTCATCACCTTATACCTGTACCATTTGTTTAGAGTAGGGTTCAGGGCTTGCTCCTATGAAAGTTATTTTCTACTGATCAGCAGCCACACACTCTTCACTAGGCAAAAATTTTGAAGCATTTGGATGTCAATTAATGGACTAAGAAATATTTATATACCACCTATTATGAACAAGGGAGGTTGAGAAGAACAGAGACCAAGAAAAAAAGAAAACAGAAAATTTTGCCTCCTATTTTAAATAATTTACAATTTAATAGTTGAAAAGAAATAAACAAACATGGCCCAAACTAAAGGATTGTTATAAATGTTAGAGAGCAAGGTGCTGGGTAGACTTTTTATAGTTGAAAATATCGAGACTTTAAGATAATAGCATTAATGGTGTAAGTGCTAACACTTATCTGTCAAACATTTGATCATTGCCCCAAGCCCAGGAAACTCTCCTGCCTAGAAATTTAAGACATTTTATACTGAAATAAGATTGGTAACTAGACAAGACAGTCATTGTCAATGAGGAATCCCATTATTATTATTCAGCTAGAGGAGACATCTGCGAGCTAAATGGAACTACACTAATGAAAACGGAGGGAGGGAGACAACACAAGTTATTTTATAAAGTGAGAAAAGAATAAAATCAGCATTTACTGCAAATGAGGTAGCTTTAGACAAGAAGTGGAGTATTTCTATGTCCAGAAGGAAAAGATAATTCTAGATGAAGATAAAGAAGTATGTTAAACTACAAGTAAGAGAAACATGGGAGCTCACTCTAGGTGGACTTCAAAGCCATTAGCTGAGACAGAAGGCTGAAATGAGGGAGTAGGACTCGAGAAAAGAGGTCTGGGTAAACACTATTGTGTCTTCCTTAAAGAATTACTAAGTGATCTAGGAAATAATTGGACAGGAGTGAAATGGACCCACCTGAAACTCGACCAGTCATTTCTGTGTTTGGTCAGGGCACAATGGCTGGAGTTATCTAGGAAAGGGGTTGATAGCACAGGTATAACAGGCATGAGGGAGGTGAGCCTGGGTCAGTAGAAGGTCAGCTTTGGGGCTCCCCATGTCTGCTGCTCCTGGGAGTCCAGTGTGAATGCTGCTGCTTCTTAGCTATCAATAAGGCTAACTAAATCCAACATTAGTATTTTCTGACTGTCCCATCAGAAGATAGAAAAGGACTGATCTCCTCTCTCCTTTGCATAAGCTCAGGTTTATTGAGAACTTCTCCTGCCTTTATTCAAATGCTAAAAAGCATGTTAATATCCTTTACATATGACTCACAAGAAAGGACCTAACAGAACTTTAGTGAATTACAGCAGACAGGATAAGTACTGACTCTTAATACAACACAATGTACTACCTAAAAAAAGAAAAAAATAACTCTTAAGGAACCAATTTCAAAAAACAGCTAATTTCATGAAAAATAGAGAATTTGAAAAATTACTTTGAATCAGGCACATTATAAAGTTTTGTCTCTGATGTAAAAGATATCAGAAAAGATTGAACAAGTTTGACTTTTCAGAAGCTTTTACATGTAGGTAATGCCATCTTCCTAATAATGTGGGAATTGGTCACTAAAGGTACCAATTCCCATGATTACAGGATTCCTGTGACATCAAAGAATATTGCTTCGGAAGTGATCTTTTTCCAGTGGCATCTACCCTTGAGGGCTTTCAATAATATTGTACTTGTAAATGAATGTCCAGGCAATCATAAGGAGGTACAAAATCTTCTGTAGACAGTGTCAGTAGAATAAATAAATATCTTCCAAAAAGTTTATCTAGCTACCACCAATACATAATATCATTTTCTGATTTTCTACCCAGCTCAGAAAAAGAGAGCATTGCATTGTTCTTAATAGTATTTACAGCCTATTTAAATATTTATATATTAATGTATAAATTAGGATTACTGCTAGTAGATAAAGTGTCAGATATATTCTAACACTACTCTGTTTTAAGGATATATTAAAATTGTCAGCAGCTTTTTGGCTTTAAATTTAGCTTGAAGAGATTTTATTGTTTTTTCATATATAGGGACAGTGTCATGGAAAAACTTGAATTCCAAGTAATTCAAGTAGAATTACTTGGAACCACACTTCTTGCATTTAATCATGATGAGGATGACTGACGTCTAAATTTGGTCAAGCTATATAAAGCAAAAAAAAAAAAACAACAAGAAAAAATCCACCAAAAACCCCACAAACCCAGAATAACCACACAATAATGGAGAATAAGAACAAAGGCAGAATACTGATACTACCAGATTTCAAAACTTACTATGTAAAGCTACACTAATCGAGGCAGCATGATATTGACTAAATAATGAATAAGTAAGTCCATGCATTAGAATTGAGTACCCAGAAATAAACCCACATTAATCTAGTTAACTGATCTTTGACAAAGGAGTAAATGGAAATCAATAGAGATATGATTGTCTTTTCAATAAATAGTGCTGGAACAACTGGACATCCATATGCAAAAAGGTATATTTACACACAGACTTTATGTCTTCCATAAAAATTAATCCAAAATAGATCATAAACCTAAAGTTAAAATACATACTATCAATCTTCAAGGTTGTAACGTAACATAGTTACCTTTAGGCAATTATTAATTTAGCAATGACTTTTTAGATCCAACACCTAAAGCATGATTCATGAAAGAAAAAATGATAAGGTGGACTTCATTATAATAAAAAACATGTGCTGTATAAAAGACACTGCTAAGAAAATGAGAAGACAAGCCACAGACTAGGAGAAAATAATTGCAAAGACACATCTGATAAAGGCCTGTTGTCCAAAATATACAAAGAACTCTTAAAATGCAACATAAGAAAACAAAAACACAAATCAAGTGGGATTTCTCCTGGAGACAAAAGGTTGGTACAATACTCACAAATCAATAAATGTGATACATCACATAAACTAAGTGAAAGACAAAAATTATATAATCAGATGAATAGATGCAGATAAAGCATTCAGTAAAATCCAGCTCCCATTTACAATAAAAACTCACAGCAAAATAGAGGTATCATATCTCAACATAATAAAGGTCATATAGGAAAAACCTACAGCCAACATCATACGCAATGGGCAAAAACTAAGTGTTCCCCTTAAGATCAAGAACAAGACAGGGATGTCCACTTTTGCCACTATTATTCAACATAGTTCTGGAAGTCCTAGGCACATTTATCAAACAAGAAGAATAAATAAAAGGCATCCAAATTGGAAAGGAGGAAGTAGAGCTGTCATTTTTCACAGGTGACATGATATTTCACATAGAAAACCCTAAAAGCCCCATCAGAAAACTACTAGACCTAATAAATGAATTTGCCAAAGTAGTAGGTTACAAAACCAATACCCAGAAATCAATAGCATTGTTGTACAACAATAATGAGCTATGAGAAAGAGACACTGAGTAAACAATATCATTTACTAATGCAACAAAAAAATAAAAGTACCAAAGAATAAATTTAACCAAGGAGGTAAAAGACTTGCATTCAGAAAACTGTAGGCCACTGAAGAAAGAAATCAAGAAAGACAAATAAATAAAAGCATGTACCATGTTCATGGATTTGAAGAATTAATATAATTAAAATGGCCATTCTACCCAAAATAATCTATACATTCAATGCAATTCCTATTAAAATACCAATGGCATATTTCATAGATCTAGAAAAATATTTCAAAAATTTATATGTAACCAAAAGGACCCCAAATAGCCTCAGAAACCTTGTAAAAGAAGAACAAACCTGTAGGTATCACAACTTCTGATATCAAACAATGCTATAAGGCTACTGTAATAAAGACTGGCAGAAGAACATACATGTAGATCAACAGAACAGAACAGAGAGCCTAGGAATAAACCCACAGCTGTTTAACAAAGGTGGCAAGAGTATACAATGGGGCAAAAACAAACAGTGTTTTCATAAATGGTGTTGGGAAAACCAGATTGGTACATGCAAAGAAAAAAAAAAAGAAACTAGACCATCAACTTACATAGTACGCAAAAATAAACTTGAAATGAATATAAGACTAAATGTAAGTTATGAAACCATAAAAATCTTAGAAGAAAACATAGGCGGTAAAACCTCAGATATACTGCCTGTGACACTGGAAACAAAGGAGACAATAAACAAATGGGACTACATCAAATTCAGAAAGCTTCTGTACAGCTAAAGGAACCATCAGCAAGATGAATAGGGAACCCACTGTCTGCGAGAACATTTTCATCCATGATACACCTGACAAGGGTTTAATCTCCAAAATATACAAATAATTAATACATCTCAACACCAGGAAGACAAATGACTCAATTAAGAAACAGGCATAAGACCTGAATAGACACATCTCCAAAGAGGACAGAGGGCCTACAGATATATGAAAAAAATACTCAACATCACTAATCATCAGAGAAATGAATATTAAAACCTCATACCTGTCAGTGTGGCTATCATCAATAAATCAACAAACAGCAAGTACTTGGAGATGATGTGGAGAAAAGCAAACCCTAGTGCACTGTTGGTGGGAATGCACTGTGGAGCAGCCACTATGGAAAATAATATGGCATCTCCTTAAAAAAGTAAAAATGAAACTCCCTCTCTACCTAGTGATTTCACTTCTGGGAATATATTCTAAGACTCTCGAAACACCAAACCAATACAAAAGTATATGCGTCCCTGTGTTTATAGTAGTGCTATTTACAAAAGCCAAGAGTTGGAAACAGCTTCAGTGCCCATTAGTAAATGAGTGTATAAAAAAGCTGTGGCATATTTACATAATGGAACACTACATAGCAGTAACTCAGAGATTCTTCTTTGAGTTTCTACAAAGAAGAAACTCTCACATTTTGAAGCAGCATGGATGGAGCTGGAGGAAATTATCCTAATTGAATTAAGCCAGTCAGTAAAAGACAAATATCACGTGATTTCACTTATATGAGGAATCTAATGAACATAATAAACTAACAAACAACATAGTAACAGAAGCTTAAATAAGACATGAAACAGACTGACAGCTGCCAGAAAGGAGGTGGGGATGGGGAATGAAAGATGGTGAAGCGATTAACCAAAGAATATTTATTCACAACCCATGGACGCAGAAAATAATGGGGGGATTGAGTTAGGGAGGGGAGCAGGTGGGGCCTGGTAGAGATGGCAAAAGGAAGAAAAAGTGGAATAGTGGAATAGTACAAGCAATAGAAATGCATTTATTTTAAAAATGGGCAAAAGATCTGAGCAGATCCCTCACCAACAAGATATATGGATGGCAAGAAAATATATGAAAAGATACTACACATCATATGTCTGAAATACAAATTAAGAACACAGTAAGATACCAATAGACATCTATCAGAATGGCTAAAATTCTAATGTTGGCAACATCAAATTCTGGAGAGGACTTGGAGCAACAGGAACTTTCATTCATTGTTTGTGGGAAAGCAAAATGGTGCAGCCATTTGGGGAGATAGTTTGTCAGTTTCTTACAAAGGTAAACCCAATCTTATCGTATGACCCATATGATCCATAAAAAAAGAAATAAGATTTATTTTTTAAATGTAATCCTTATTATATATATATTTTTTAAATATTTTATTTATTTTTAGAGAGAGGGGATGGGAAGGAGAAAGAATGGGGGAGAAACATCAATGTGTGGTTGCCTGTCATGTGTCCCCTACCAGGGACCCGGCCCCCAACCCAGGCATGTGTCCTGACTGGGAACTGAACCAGAGACCTTCTGCTTCACAGGCCTATGCTCAATCCACTGAGCTACACCAGCCAGGGCTTATTTTATTTTTTACGTTACCATTTAGTCCCCTTATAAGCCCCTCTCCCCAGCAATCACCTTTCTTGGCATTTACTAAATGATTGTTTAAAAAAATTATATCTATATGATCTCACCTTTAACAGGAAGCTAAACAACAAAAACAGACAAGCAAGCAAAATAAAAACAAAAGACACTGAAATAGAGAACAAGGGGACAGTGACCAGAGGGGAGAGGGGAGGGAATTTAAGGGGAAAAAATGGGAGGGATTTAGAGGAACAAATATAAAGGACACAGGGACAATAACCAAGGGGGATGGAAATGGGAGGGAGCTGGGGAGCACGGGGTGGGGTGGGCTGAGATGGGAGAAATAAACAGAAAACTGTACTTGAAAAATAACTAAATAAAAGTTTTTTTAAAATTATATCTACACAACAATTCACACATGAATGTGTATAGCAGCTTTATACATAATTGTTAAAACATGGGAGGAACCAAAATGTCTCTAAATAGGTAAATGAATAAACAAACTGTGGTATGTTCATACCATGAAATATTATTTAACAATTTTTAAAAATTGAGCCATCAAGCCACACAAAAATATAGGAAAAAATCTAAGAGCACAATGCTAAGAGAAAGAAGCCAATCTGAAAAAAAAAAATATATATATATACTGTTTGATTCCAGTTGTATAACATTCTGGAAAGACAATATTATGGAGACAGTAAAAATACCGGTGGTTGCTAGGAGTTCATACGGAGGGAAAAAGGGATGAATATGTGAAGCACAGAATTTTGGGGACAGTGAGACTATAATATTGTAATGGTGAATACATGTCCTGTATTTTCCCCAACTCACAGAACATACAACACAAGGGGTAAACTCTAAAATATAAACTATGAACTTTCACTATAATAATCTGTCAATATTGGCTCAAAAACTGTAATAAGTGTACCACATTAATGCAAGATTTCATAATATGGGATACTAGGTATGAAGGGATAACTGTGAGGGTATGAGAAGCATAATTTCCACTCAGTTTTTCTGCAAACCTAAAAGGGTTCTAAAAAATAATGTGTACTATTAAAAAGAAATATTATGAGAAAATAAATAGCCAAAAAGATAAGTAACATGTTACCTTAAATGTATTACTATTGTTATAAAATTGGAATAATTCAAAATACATCATAAATATTAAGAGAAAATGGTGATGTACCTGCCCCCCCCAGAGATCCCACTTCTGAGAGTGTATCTGAAGGAACCCAAAACACTAATTTAAAAGCACAAACATACCCCTATGTTCATTACAGTGTTATTTACAATGGCCAAGATATCAAAGCAGTCCAAGCATCCATCAACAAATGAGTGGATAAAGCAGCTATGGAACATTTACATAAGGGATGTAAAAAAATTACCTTTTGCAACAGTGTGGATGGACCAGGAAAACATCATGCTAAGCGAAATAAGCAAGTCAGAGAAAGACAAATACCATAAGATTTCACTCATATGTGGAATCTAATGAACAAACTGGACTAACAAGCAAAATAGAGACAGATTCATAGATGGAGAACAGGTTAGTTGTCACCTTCCCACCTAGTTTTGGGGGAGGCTAGGAGGTGGAGGGATTGAGCAAAAAGGAAAAGGACTCATGGACAACAGTGTGGTGATTTCCAGGGTCGGGGGTATAGGGGACTCAATGGTAATGGGAAAAATATAGTAAAGATTAAATTCTTTTAAAAAGAGAAAATGGTGGTTAGGTTGAGCTTTTTATATAACTCAAGGAGAAATAAATTTGAATGTTGTTCAAATTACTTTTCTAATATCTTCTAGCAATTCCTGGTGTCTTTTTCTTTTATATTTAACTCATGACATAGATGTGAATATAGTTAAATACAATAATAATTGAAATACAAAAATATTGATTTGAAAACAAATCAATAATAATTTGTTTTTAGCACTTTGAAAACAAAATATTTTTATTACCAGGAATGAGTGAAATTAGTTTAAGAAGCAAAAAATTCCTTGACAGCATGCTTTGATAGTTTGGACATTTAAAATATAACACATCGGTTCATTCTAGAGAATGAAATATTTCTAATTTTTGGGAAACCCTTTTTACCCAAACACAAAACACACAATTTTTATAAATTTCATCTTCAGTTATTAAGCAGTAAAAAACCCTTACTATTATGTGACAGAAATTTTTACCTAGTATGGTCTGTCAAGTATAAGTGTATGGCAAGATTATCTATACATATCAAAGCATAATGTGAGTCTGTCCAATAGAGCATAAATCCATTTCCATTTTAGAATGTCTTTTGGTATAATTCACAGTCAGGGGTAGGGGTTGGACTTCGGGGCCTAAGCGTCTGGGATTTATGGGAAAATCTGTGAAAATGGCAATGGTGTGCAAATTTTTACATGAAGGTGTTTTGTTTTTTTCTCAACAGACAATTCATAACTCTCATTAGGCAATGAAGAGGTCTACATATTACACAAAGAATAAAAATATTATTTTTAGGGTAGATTATACTTTATTAATGTCGCCAATAAATTTGTTATAAATTTATTCAGCAATATGTGTTGATCACCTATTTTATTGTACCTTACTGTCCCGGATAAAAAAGATTTTAAAAATACCTTTTTTTACCTTCAAGGATGTTATGATTCTGTTAAAATATTGTCAAATAAATAGTGTATATAGTAAAATAAGTGTTAAATTTTAATTTTGTGCAAAACACTTTGATCTGAGTGATAAAATTGCATTTCAGCATAGACTTTAAGAAGAATTTTAGTCTTTAAAATTTCCAATCACCACAATAGCAGAGTGATAAAAAGTGTGTGTTAGATGCATCAGACATGGGAGCTTTCCAGGAAGAGGAATTAGCAAGTGTAGCAGCAGAGAGAACTCAACAGGCCTGGTGTGTTCAGAGGACTACAACAGACTCTTGTTACTGAAGCTCTCAGTATAAGGCAGGAAACGGAGGAGGGTGAAGCTGGACTTGTAGGTACATCACATATCCCAGGAGCTTCTCATCCAGACAGAAAATACCAATTTGAAGTTCAGCCTGTATCAGAACTTCCCAAAGGCTGCACAATATTATAGGTATGTTAACTCCTTCAGTTTTGTGGTGTTATGGTGGGAATTGGGGTCTCTGGAAGGTGATGGCTGTCCTCTCAGGCCGTAACTCTCCACATGTTCTCATGAGGCATAAATATAATTTTTATGTATAAAAATACATAGTATGTATTTTTGTTGTATTCTGGTTATTTTGGATATTGCATTAGCAGATTATAGGTCTCTTTAAATTTTTTTAAATTTAATTATTGTTCAAGTACAGTTTTCTGTCTTTTACTCCCATCCCAGCCCCCCCAATGCTCCCCACCTCCCTCCCATTTCCACCCCCTTAGTTGTTGTCCATGTGTCCTTTATACTAGTTTCTGTAAATCCCTCCCCTTTTTCCCCTGAAATTCCTTCCCCTCCCCCCTCTGGTCACTGTCTCCCTGTTTTCTATTTCAGTACAACCACTGTGGAAAACAGTATGGAATTTTCTCAGAAAACTAAAAATGGATCTGCCTTTTGACCCAGCAATTCCACTGCTAGGATTATATCCTAAGAACCCTAAAACACCAATCCAAAAGAACCTATGCACTCCAATGTTCATAGCAGCATAATTTACAATAGCCAAGAGTTGGAAGCAACCTAGGTGCCCATCAGTAAACGAATGGATCAAAAAATTACAGTGTATATACACAATGGAATTCTATGCAGCAGAAAGAAAGAAGGAGCTTCCACCTTTTGCAACATCATGGATGGAACTGGAAAGCATTATGCTGAGTGAAATAAGCCAGGTGTTGAAAGACAAATACCATATGATCTGACCTTAAACAGGAAGCTAGCAACAAAACAAACAGATTATAGGTCTTATTGAAATATTTTATTATAGTCAGCAGTCACTCAGTTCCATGCTACTTTTGCTGACTGTGGTACCAAAGATAGTTTCTTGCTTTATTTGATTCGGCTGGGACTCCCACTGGTCCTTGCTGTTCTTGACCAGTTCAGTAGAAGGACTTTCCTTTTGCAGGGTCATCTGGTGTCTCTAGGTGGGGAAAGGTTGCCTCTGGACTCTAAGAACAAGAATCATATCCCAGGCCAGGCAGCTTGTTGTGGCAGGATGCCCGGCCACTTGATGTCTCTCAGTAGGGAAGGTAGTCTCCACCTCATGGGAAGGACCGCACTTGCCCTGAGGTTTATCCCTAGAATGACTCCAGATCAATCTCCCTTGCCATTGGTGCTAGGCTTACCTGGTTTGTTGGCAGGCTCTTTTCTGAGCCAAGAAAAATGCACCTCCCTGGACCATTTTGTGTTGGTAGTTTATGTTTTCAGAAATGCTTTCCCTGGTTACTTTCTTCTGTTGGGTGAAGGGTAGTAAGATATTTCTCCAGCACTGGGGTTTCTAAACAGTTTGCCTTCTTTTTTCTCATTTTGAGAATTATCCTTCAGCTTCCTTTTGCCTTTCTTCTGGGACTTATGATTGTACTTAGCAGGTAAGAGCAGGACAAAATGAGTCTACAAAGTCATGCCTAGACTTGGATTCTTCTTTACCAAGATAATTTTAATAGCTGTATAGAGAGTGAGTTCACTGTCAGTGAAACAAGGGACTAGTAAATAGCTATTGCAGTAATCAGGGGTTAAGATGTACCACTGTGGATGGAAAAAGTATAAAAATCCAAGAGATATTTTGAACGTTAAATGGTTAAATCAAATAAACTTGTGACCAATAACTTAATGCTTCACTGATTATTTGGAACTTAAAAAACAAAACAATCCAGAACCATTCTCCTTTAACTTTGAAATAAACACAATAGTAGTGACTTCTGGTCAAGATGAAGGCACAGGTAGACAGGCTTTGCTTCCTCATGCAACCACAGAGAGAATTACAACTATATCTCCAAACAAACAACAACCATAACTGTCAGAAAATCAAACTGTCAGAAAATCAAGCAACCACAGAGAGCATTACAACTATAGCTCCAAACAAACAACCATAACTGTCAGAAGTCTGACAACCAAGGATTTAAAGAAGCCACAT
Source organism: Artibeus jamaicensis (assembly GCF_021234435.1). Taxonomy (NCBI): domain Eukaryota; kingdom Metazoa; phylum Chordata; class Mammalia; order Chiroptera; family Phyllostomidae; genus Artibeus; species Artibeus jamaicensis. The sequence continues at coordinate 1,450,293 of NW_026521859.1, forward strand.
TCATCCAGATGGGTAGGAGGGGTGGAGTAGCAGAGATGGGCGAAGAGACAGAGAGACATGGTGTGGTGTGGAGAGGCGGATCTTCAGGAGAATCTGTTAAAGGGCCTGCATGGGCTCAAAATGTATGCAAACCTACCCACTCTGGGATTCAACACCAGGACAACAGCTTTACTGGTGCCAGTTGCATATGGGAAGTGGATGAAGTGACTGGAAATGGGGCGAGCGCTGGATAAGTCTCCAGAGGCCAGGAACAGCATAGTTCCCTCTCCAACCCCTCCCCTCACACAGAGAGCCACAAAGCAGTGAAGCAGGTTGCCTTTCCTGGTGATTGCCTAAGGTTCCATCCCACACAATTTACAGGTGCCTTATCTATGAAAAGGAGTCAAAGCAGCTCTACCTAATATACAGAAACAAACAGGGAGGCTACCATATTGAGGACCCAAAGAAATATGGCCCAAATGAAAGAACAGAAAAAAAAAGAAAAAGAACTAAATGAGACAGAGATAAACAACCTATCAGATGCAGAGTTCAAAACACTGGTGATCAGGATGCTCAAAGAACTCAATGGACATCATTATGGCAAAAACATAAGAGATGAAATGAAGGTTACACTAAGTGAAATAAAGAAAAAAACTATACAGAACTAACAGTGGAGAAGATGAATTTGAAAATCAATGTTTTGGAACACAAGGAAGGAAAAAACATTCAATCAGAACAGCAATAGAATTGCAGGGTCAAAAGGCAGATCCATTTTTAGTTTTCTGAGAAAATTTCAGCAGCACAATTTACAATAGCCAAGTGCTGGAAACAACCTAGGTGCCCATCAGTAAATGAATGGATCAAAAAACTATGGTACATTTACACAATGGAATTCTATGCAGCAGAAAGAAAGAAGGAGCTCCTACCCTTTGCAACAGCATGGATAGAACTGGAAAGCATTATGCTGAGTGAAATAGGCCAGGCAGTAAAGACAAATACCATATGATCTCACCTTTGACAGGAACCCAAACAACAAAACAAACAAAAAACAAGCAAAATATAATGACAGTCACTGAAACAGAGAACAGGCTGACAGAGTCCAGAGGGCAGACAGGAGGGAATTTCGGGGGAAAAGGGGAAGAGTTTACAGGAAAAACTCTTACAGGAAAAAGTATAAAGGACACATGGACAAAAACTAGGGTAGGTAGAAATGGGAGGGAGGAGGGGAGAGCTGGGTGTGTGGGTGGGTTGTGATGGGAGTAAAGGACAGAAAACTGTATTTAAACAACAATTAAAATAAAATTTAAAAAATAACAGCAAAAGAAAAAAGAATTCAAAAAAACTAAGAATAGGCTTAGGAACCTCTGGGACAACTGTAAACATACCAACATCTAAGTCATAGGGGTGCCAGAAGGAAAAGAGGGAAAGCAAGAAATTAAAACTTATTTGAAAAAATAATGAAAGAAAACTTCTCAAATTTGGCAAAGGAAATAGACATACAAGTCCAGGAAGCACAGAGTCCCAAACGAGATGACACAAAGAGGACCACACCAAGACACATCATAATTAAAGTGCCAAAGGTTAAGGATAAAGAGAGAATCTTAAAGGCAGCATGAGAAAAGAAGTGAGTTATCGACAAAAGAGTACCCATAGACTATCAGCTGATTTCTCAAAAATACTGCAGGCAAGAAGAGACTGGCAAGAAGTACTCAAAGTGGTGAAAATCAAGTACCTGCAACCTCTATTACTCTATTCAGCTAAGCTATCATTTAGAATAGAAGGGCAGATAAAGTTCTTCCCAGACAAGGTAAAGCTAAAGGAGTTCACCATCACCACACCATTATTATATAAAATGTTAAAGGGACTTATTTAAGAAAAAGGTCAAAACTATGAACATTAAAAAGACAAGAAATTCACAATTATTAACAACTGAATCTAAAAAAAACAAACTAAGCAAAGAACCAGGACAGGAACAGAATCATAGGTATGAAGATTATTTGGAGGGTTATCAGCTGGGAGGTAGAAGTGGTAAAATGGGAGAAAAGATGCAGGGAATAAGAAGCATAATTGGTGAATACAGAGTGATGTCAAGGATAGTACAGAAAAGAAAAAATCCAAAGAACTTATATTCATGACCCATGGACATGCACTAAGAGAGGGATTGCTGGAGAAAAGGTGGTTACCAGGTGGAGTGGGACAAAAGGAAAAAAAATTGTACAAGAATGATAGCATCATCAATAAAATATATTTTAAAACAGTAGTAGTAATAGTAATAAAACTAAAATACTAAAAATTAATCATCATGTTGTTAATAATTATTGAGATGTTATTTTGTGATCAGTATTGTGCTCTTGACTTAAATGGACATTGTCATTTAATCTTTTAAGAATTGTGTCATGTGGCTATTTTTAGTTACAGTATTTGAAAATTGAGACTGCTATGCTTTAAACTGAGTAAGAAACTTGGTCAAGTTGACCCAGTAAGTAAATGGACCAGTGACTTAACTCAATTCTTTAAAAAATTAAAAAATTTTTTTCAATTACAGTCGGCATTTAATATTATATTAGTTTGAGGCATGCAGGATAGTGGTTAGGCATTTATATCACTTACTAAGTGATCCCCAGATAAGTGTAATACCCACGACACCATACATCGTGATTACAATATCACTGACTACACTCCCCACGCTGTATTTTACATCTCCATGACTGTTTTATAACTGCCAGTTTGTGCTTAATTCATTCACCGTAAACTCTGTGGTTAACTGCCTCTGTATTAAATCGATACATAATTTGTTAAATCTAATTTGTTAGCAGCTTGAGGCTCAATTTTAAAACTAAAATAACAAGTATATTATTATAAACATTTTGATATATGCTGTTAAAAGTTCAAATATACTTAAACTATTTACATTCTTAACTCTACATTGAAATAATACCTGTTTTTCCTCATAATCTAAAACAAGACATAGTATCCACAAGAAACAATACAGTTGACTATGTTCTCATCATAACTCATGTCACTGGCTCTTGCATAACTAATAGGTGTGTTACTGGCACAAGTAAGAACAATTTTGTGGCCACAGAGAAGTTATAATTAACACGAATTTGCTGCCATCCTTGCCCCCTCCTACCCAGCCCAGGGGCATTAGAAGAAAAAGAGCAGTAGTGTGTTCATTGAGCAATATAGTGCTCCAAATTAACAGCTACTATTGCTCCCTCCTCTTCAAATATCCTCCAGGCAAAACAGGCTTGTAGATCTAAGAGATATGGCACAAATTTTTTCATTGAATAAAATAAGCATTTGGCAACAATTAGCTCTTCTAGCATAAGGTATACCTTGAATTAGTCCTTAAATTGCTTTTCTAGATACATTATGCTTTTTATCTTGATTAATGATGCCTATTAATTAGACTTTCAAATGAGACTTTGAAATTACCATTCTATTTATACTATTCTGGAAAAAAAAGTTTCTGGGACATTATTAATGGCACATTCCCTTATAAGCTTTCAAAATCACTCAATTATTTTAATAGGGGAGGGGATAGATAAGGATCTTCAAGTCATCTGTCATAATAGATGTGAATTTCTATTATGTTTCCCAAAATGTGTATTTTCCTAGTTATGAATGGAATAAGCATTAATTACATCAGTGAATTTCTTTTGAATTTCCATGAAGGAATGTTTGCAAAATGTACAAAAAAAGTGGTCAGATTAAGATCTTTTGTATGACTACATCTATAGGAGTCATTTAGCAAGTTTTTGGTAAGCATTCATTGAAATATATTAAGACAACTTACATTTTCATATTTATATAAACATATAGGTATTTTTGGAATGGTATAGAATATGTTCTTATTAAGCATGATTTTGTCCGCCCATAATGTATCTGAAATAATTTAAAACACAAAAGTAGTCTACATTTATTGTAATTGTTAGTATTGAAAGTTTAATTTTAAAATTCAATAAAGAGACTTATTGCCAAGAGTTTGGAAGATTTTCTTAAGGTTAGGTTGTAGAGCAACTAGACTGCACTTAATCATATGTCAGTTAAATCAACAGAAAACAATTTGATTGATGGTGATAATACTTATCCTCAGGATCTTTCCCTCATTGCCTGAGTACCTATTATTACCCCAAGCACTAATTTTTTATTTTTTTAGTGTCCTTGGAAGAATTAAGCCACTCATGAGGATTTTTCTGTAGATGAATACTAAAGAGGAGTATTTAGTGAATATATAGATATTTGAGATTCTAAGGACATGAACAGTTTTTAAAGCAGCTACTTCACTTCAGCCTAAAGAAAATATGTACAGCACACTCACGAGGCATCAGGCACTGTGAGCACTGCAAGCACACAGGAACAGGCAAGAAACTTGTCCCACATCTCATCCACGGGCACCAAGGCAGAGGACAGTATTCAGTCTATTGGGATTAATCCCATGTTTTAATTATCCGCAACACCTAGAATTTTTTTCTGAATATTTTCTATCAATAGATCATTACTTATATCACCTCTTTATGTGGGAAGATAGTTCTCCATTTATTTCTACATTTTCCAGATGTAGAAATAAAGGTACAATGAAATTCAGGAACTTATCTTAAATTACTATAAAAGTTTTTACTGCACAGAAATACTACAATAAATAATATCCCAGGGATGAACTATGTTATTTACTTACATGAGATGTATGTGTGAACATAGAGGAGGAAAGAATTCTGGACCACAAATTAGGAAGCTGGGCCCTAGGTCCCTGGCTGTTTCACGATAGCCAACAGTGGATAAGAATATGTGAAGACTTTTCTTGGGGGTTTTCTTGCCTCATCCATGAAATGAGGGCCATGGATCAGAAATCTTCAGCCATCACTCAACCATACATTTATACGATTCTGTGGATTCAGAAATATATGGAGAAATATGTGCATTGAAAAATGCTATATCAACCATTTGGGAGCCCTTGAAATAAACATATTTATTATTCAACACCAACTTAGAGAAGGTAGAGAGAGTTTTATTACATGATTTTTTCAGTTAAAGAGTTGGCTTTTCAATACTTGTGGAACATACAAACACTGCTGCATTTTTAATAATAATAAAATTTGAATTTAGTCACATTTATTTTATTTATATACTGCCTTCATGTTAGGAATTTTAAATAAACTATGGTATAAAGACTAATATTATTATTTCTGTGTGCTCAAACTAAGTTTCATATTATAATAAACATTTTGAATATTAATATTGATGAATTTAATGGTGAGAGGATTTATGATTATATATAATTACAAAATTTGTGAGATTGTGAACTAAAGTTAAATCATATAGATGATAGATGATAGATAGATAGATAGATGATAGCCTGACACAAATAATACCTTTTTATTACAAAATCTTTTATTACAAAATCATAAGTATGTAATTCTTTAACATAGCAATATCACATCCAAGCACACCACATGAGATTTTAGGTGAAATGTTCAAATTAAAACTATAAATTATTACACCCATATTATTACCCTACCAACCACAGTCAAGCAGGCATTACTTTTGGCAGACCCTGTATACATATAAATAAAATGGTCTGGTCAGGGGTATCCAGCCATGCAATATGAAAAATAGAGATACTTAATAAAGACACAAAATACGAGAAACACTGTATATAGGACAAGGATGCCTCAGTTCTCTTCAAAGTAGGCACATTGGGACCTCACACAGTTCTCCCAGTCTCCATCAGCTGCCCCATCCTATTCTCCTGAATCTCATTGACAGTCTGAAATCTCTTTCCTTTCAAAGGTGATTTTAGTTCTGGGAAAAGCCAGAAGTCACGGGTCATCAAATCTGGGCTGTAGTTGGGGCTGAGTCACCTGGGTGATTTGACATTTCACCAAAAAAACTCTGCACGGACATGATGAACCATTGGGCACATTGTTGTGATGAAGCTGCCCAATCACCAGTTGCCCATGGCTGGGGCCTTCTGAATCATCTAAATGGTTTCTGCAGAGGAATGTTCAAGCTTAATGCAAAATATGATGCATATCCATTACTCTACTCGCTCAGTCACTTTGAATGCAATGACCACACAGTACACGTGCTCACTCAACCATGTCTACCACCCCCACTGACTAGCGAAGTCGTCATTGTTCATGCACATGTATTCCTCTCTACTTGGCTACCAGGTTACATTGATGTCTGCAAACTGTTCTCATTATATTAACAATGGCTGGACTTTATCTGGACAGAGTATATATATCTTGAATACAATATTATTTTTGAAATTAGATGTCTTTGATTTCCAGTTACCTAATTTTCTGACTCCAAGCTAATAGGAATCAGGATGTATACAGGAGGGGTTTGGGCTCCTAATCAGAATGAAGTATTCAAATTGTAAAAAAAAATAGCCATTGAATATAAGCTCCAACTATTTTTTCACTTTCTCTTCCCCTTACTGACTTTTTTATTTATCCTTGTTTCAGCCGGACTGTTAAATTTATTCTACAAACCCTTTTTAAAAATACAAACATACCATAGAGAGCACATGCTGTACTTCACATCCGTATGACTATTTTTTAACTACCGTTTGTAATTCTTAGTCCCTTCACATTTTTCACTCATTCTCCTAACCTCTTCCCTCTGGCAAGTGTCAGTCTATTTTTGTTTACAGTCTACATCCATGAGTTTGTTTCAATTTTGTTTTTTTGTTCTTTAGATTCCCCATATAAGTGAAACCATGTGGTATTTGTCTTTCTCTGACTGTCTTATTTCGTGTAGCATAATACCCTCTAGTTCCATCCATGCTGTCCCAAATGGTAAGATTTCAGGGGAGGAAACTGTCTTTCCCATTGACAAGGTACTGCTTGCTGTTCTGAAGGATGAAATGACATGACTTTCTTTGGTTTTCTACAAAAACTTGCCAGACATTTTTATTTTCCCTCTGAATTTTGTTCAGGCAACCTCTTTTCATCCTATTCTACATAGCTGCATTGTCTGATTTTAAAAAATATATCACTTAAAATAAAATATGAAGTAACTTCTGAAAGTGACATTTGAAACAAAATCTTATCATAAGGGGTGTTCTCTCCTCTGCAATTTTAGTGCTTGCAATGGCTGCAGTTGTTGCTTGTATCTCTCATCTTGACTTCCTCTTTACTTCTAAATCCAGGTATACAAATGATTTTTAGTGTCCAATCATGTGTTTGAGTGCTTGTTCTGTGCCAGTATGCTTATTAAGTACTCTAAGTGAATTTACTCACTTAGTCCCGACAATAATCATGACAGTATAATTACTATCTCCATGTCATAGCAGATATACCTGAGACACAGAGATGTTTACTAACTTTTCAATAGCATGCAAATAGAAAATGTGGGAGACAAGATTTCAGGGAAAGCAATAGGTCCCAGAGCCCTTGTCACAACTGTCACATTGTGTGTCTCAGTGGAAATGCTCACAGCTGTGCTGGTTATCTTACTATCTCTTCCCACCACTCCACCCCAAACTGGCTTTTCCTCCAGATTTTCTTTCTCTTAATGACATCACCATAAGCTAGTTGTCCAAACAAAAAGGCATAGAATCATCTTTAACTCCTGCCTCTATTCCTCTTTTCATCTCTACCTCAGCAACATTTCCTCATTGTCTTTCATAAAATTATTAAAATTATTTAATATATTAACCTTTTAAAATAGTAATTAACATAAAGAACAAAGAAATAAGTGGAAAGTTTTATACTAGGTTTTAATTTTGTCTTAAGAAAGTTGCTTTATGCAGATAGGAAAGAAAAGATTGAGAATCAAAATGCAGGTCACTAGCTCTTCTACCACTGGTGTAAACATGAAGACACGGCCTTGGCCGGGTGGTTCGGCTGGTTGAGGCTGAGGTATAGTTTGGTGCACCAAACAATTGCAAGTTTGATCCCCAGTCAGGGTGTGTACTGGAGGCAATCAATCAATCAATCAATCAATGTCTCTCTCTCTCTTCTGCTTCCCCCTCCTCCCTCCCTCTCTCTCCCTTTTCCTCTCCAACTTCAAATAATATATTCTTGGTTGAAGATTTTTTTAAAAAAGAAGAATAAATAAATAATGGACACACATATACTATTACCTGAAATTTTTCTAATGATAATAAAATACCTCCAGAGGATTCCAGCTATTTCCAACAGCAATACTTTTGAGTTCTTAAGGTAAGGCAATCAAAGCTCATTCTATTCCTTAGGAATTTAAAATGCAGGGAAAAGTTGAGCACTGAAAATTCATTTTATTTGAAAGAATCAGCAAGTTTCAATAGATCTTCACATATAGAAGATACTGAGTTGAAGACCATGTTCCTCCTTGGAGACATGGTTTCCTGAATTTCAAGGCAGTAGCCAAAAAGCATCTGCAAATAAGAATAACGTTATGAATCTTATTTAAAGTTTTAGGTCAGTTTTGCTAGGAGACATTCTTCACCATCTGTCAGGTTGTCGGCCTGGGAAAGGCCTCCAGAGAATAAAGTCTATTTCACTGGAAAAAGTCTTCTCCAATTTTCTTTTCGATTAATAACTTGGGTCAAATCCATTCTTAGTAGGTCACTGTTAAATAATATTTCTGATATGTTTGACATATTAGTCTGTATTACATCAAACCAATTTTGATCATACTTCATAAAACTTCTGATATGGCTAATGAAATGGCTTTCTCCTACTAAGCACTCAAATGTGGTATTAATGATGTCCAGAACCTACTTCTCATCATTTCAGTTTGCTTTAAATTTTCCCTTGCCATTTTTTTCCTCTGGATCCTGTCATTATGCCACAATTTACTAGTGACTGATCAGTTACTTAGTTTCCTCATACATGAAGTGGAAATACAATAGGCCCACAGTATAAGGTTATTATGAGGGTAAAACAAGGTTTCTAAGAGTTTTTTTTTTCAAATATGGAATAAAAAATGAATGTTTCTTTGAGTAGAATAAGAATTCTAATTTATAGGGGACTTTAATTTTTTTACATGCTTTTATTTTCACTTTTCAGGATGATGCATGCATGCTTGACCCCCAGCATGACTTAACCCATCGATGTGCTAACTTACATGAATCGCTCATGGCTTTAGCAATGCATTTAACTCTTTTAATATATTTCCTTGTATTTATAGCATTTTCTCTCTGCCTTCATATATTGTTTCATATTTTTATATCATACTTTTGCTTATATTGCAGGCATTAAAATTATAAGGGTTTTTTATTGTCTCAAGAGAGCAAAATCCAATCGAGATTTTGTTATATGAAAAAATAATAGGTAACCACTCAAATATTTATAGGCAAAGATATTAAACATACTAGCCATCTGAAAATCACCTGCTTCCACTCTCTGTCCCCAATCAGGAGAATTAATCACACTTTCCTCTAATCCCATCTTATCCTTAGTGGTGATCTATGTCCTATCAGTCTAGTTTGCTGCTCTAATCTCCACCTGGGCCAGAATCCATTCTCACTGAATCCCAGATAGATGAGATCATGTGAATAAATTGAGTTAGTCTGACATAATTGTTCTTCATGTAATCTTTTCAGTTATGAGGGGAAAAGGGCAGTTTTCATGAGTATACTAACTCTCCCTTTGCCCAAAGTAGAGAGCAGTAAATGGATGCACTGCGGTAGTACAGGCTGTCATAGAACTGTGTGGCAGCCCTTCCAGGCCAGGCAGTTTCACTTGGGAATCTGTGAATCAGGCAGAAGGAAGAAAATTTTTGAAGTTGCAGGAATGCCTGATGTGCCTTTAGTATGAAAATTTCTCAAAAAACTAAAAATGGAACTGACTTTTGACCTGGCAATTCTACTGCTAGGATTATTTATACTCTAAGTATTCCAAAACACCAGTTCAAAAAACCTATGTACCCCAATGTTCACAGCAGCACAATTTAATAGCCAAGTGCCAGAAGCAACTTAAGTACCCATCAGTAAATGAATAGATCAGAAAACTGTGGTACATTTGCACAATGGAATACTATACAGTAGAAAGAAAGAAGGAGCTTCTGCCATTTGCAACAGCATGGATGGAACTGCAGAGCATTATGCTAAGTGAAATAAGCCAGGAAGTAAAAAACAAACACCATATGATCTCATCTATAAGGGGAACCTAATCAACAAAACAAACAAGCAAGCAAAATGTAACCAGAGACACTGAAATAAAGAACAAACTGACAGTAACCAGAGGAGAGGTAGGAGGGGATAATGGGGGAAAGCAGGGGAAGGGTCATAAAGGAACCATGACCCTTTGTCCATGTATAAAGGACCCATGGACAAAGCCAAAGGGCAGAATGATTGAAGGTGGGAGGTTGGGGTAGATGGGGTAGGGGAAAGTGGTGGTGGGAAATGGAGATAATTGTACTTGAACAACAATTAAAAAAATAATTTCCTTGACTACTCAAAAAAAAAAAACCATTGGGGCAATCCACCCATGCTGCAAGGCGTGTGTCCTTATCAGCAGGGAGTCCCAACTCCCTTATATACCACGTGCACACAAAGTTGGCAGGGTGCCAAGATAGTGTATGTGATTCTGTGCAAGCAGGCCCATTTTCAAGGCTATGGGGATACTGCTTATTAGGTTCATTCTTGAAGTTATGGGAATACGGCTTCCCTTAGTTGCCCAGAAATCTGGGTGAAGGAGCCTGACTGACTTCATCTACCCTAAAAGGACTTACTCTAAATTACATAGCTCTTAAACTGTGCTCAGTTTCTCTTTGGATGGGGTCTTACCAACTGAGAGCACCATGCTGCTGCTGTAGCTACAGTGAGGTTTCTAAAAGCCAAATCTGATCATGTTGTTTGAATCCTCAATATCCTTTAATGTTTTCATACTGTTCATAGAATAAGGTCAAATCTCCCTTATGTGGCCACACAGCCCCACCTGATGTCGTGTGCACTTGCCTGTCCAGACTCATCCTACCTGTCCCTCACACACATGCTGGACTTCATCTGAGTCTTGCCTCTGCAGTCTGGACTGCAGCACATTCTTCTCCATGTTCCTGCTGTGTCTTTTTACCTCCCAGGTCTTCTTTGAGAAATAGCATAAACATAACTTCCCTTCCCACTTCTAAGAAAACATCATAGGCTTTTTAAGTCAGAAAAATTGTCATATTTCGCTCTAGCATATTTGTCATTATTTGTTTTATGTCTCCTTTGGAACTGACTGTGGGTCCCTGAAGTTAGGGCTTAGGTTCTTTGTCAGAATTACTAATATTGGTAAGTCATTTTTTCTGTAAATTATTTCAAAGAACAAAAGGAGTTTTAAAAAATTTTAGAGAAAAGTAAAGAAAAATGTTTTGGATTTTGTCATATTATTCAATGGGGAAAGGATTAAAACTTAGTAAATCTGGGTAAAGCTAAGATGGGATCTAAGGAGGTTAGTTGGGTAATTAACATTTATTGAACATTTATTGAACATTTTTTATGTATTAGGCATGTTAATGGAAACTTTTGAGACAACTATTACAAGTAAGTGGGGTTATAAAGAACTTAGAAAATAATGATCAAAGCTTGACCATAAGATAAAAGGAAGAGGAGGAGTTCCAGTCACTAATTTCTCAAATGGGAAAACTTGTAACCACATAATCTCTATACTCAGCAGATCTTCAAGTAAATAAAGCATAGAGAGAAACAGATTGTTATCATATAACTCATGTTTAATTTAACTGTCAGGATCATTCCTAATAGTTCACAACTGTTTGTGGATTTATACAGGTACAGTAGAAACTCTTAAACAAATACTATGTATAGATTATGACATCCTAGATTATAATAAATAAGATATATTATGTTTTGTGGGGAAAACTTCTCCATGAGTCCCCCCCAGTGCCATGGAGATGAGTGAATGAATAATGACCAAGCCTTGCTGGATCTGCTTGGGGGAGGAGGAGTAGGCTGTGGCCAGTTTCTCAGGGGGAACAAGGGCCAGCAGCAGCCAGTTTCGCAGAGGAGAAAAAGGCCCCAAGCACCCTTTTATTGGGTCGTAATACACAGGAATACAGGGTGGCAAGGATCAAACAGGAGATAACATTTCAAAGAAATCTGAGGGCTTCAGAGTCTAAGTCAGTGTTTGTCAGGAAGAGAGTTGCAGAAACTTTTGGAGACATACTCATTTCCTCTCAGACCCTTATCATATAAATGAAAGCACTCTTAGCAGAGCAGATTTCACAGGTTTATCAGCAAGACTTTGTGATGCCTGATTTTTCCCCAGGACAGGCTCTAGCAAGGCAGGGAGCTGCACCTCTCCCCAACAGGGATTCAGGCTTAAGGGGATTAGAGCCAGGAAGCACTTCTCCCAGAGAACATGGGGACTTGGGCTATGTCAAAGCCAAGGGCAAAAGTCCATTGTTCTTTGTTGCAGCCCCCTGAGTCCTTCCGTGAAGGCCTCCCAAGTGATTGAGTCTGGCTTAGGTTGCCCCCCACTGTGAGGGGTCTTACCTGTCATTGACTTCCAACCAAGCTCTGGGGGCAGGGAGAGGAAACTGAGGCAGCATTTGCTACCAGAGACAAGCTTTGTCTCCCGTAGCTCGAAAACCCAAAGGTCGTCCCTAGCCCTTAACCACAAGGGGTAGAGATACAATTCCTAAAACTAGGCAGAGGGGTCTACAACAATGTTTGGGCTCTCATGGAAAAAATAGTTTGAATGACACTTGTATTTTCAAGGCTTTTTATAAAATAATACTATGGGTCATGTATTAAAAACCATTAATCAGCCCTGGCTGGTGTGGCTCAGTGGATGGAGTGTGGGCCTGCCAAACAGGGGATTGCTGGTTTGGTTCCCAGTCAGGGCACATACCTGGGTTATGGGCCAGGTCTCCAGTTGGGGGCGTGCGAGAGTAGCCACACACTGATGTTTCTCTCCCTCTTTCTCCTTCCCTTTCCCTCTCTCTAAAAATAAATACATAAAATATTTTTTAAAAACCATGAATTGTTTTTAGGTCTTGTATATTTTTGTGTGAATATAAGAAAGATATAAAAAGTAAATTCTTGATGCAAATTTTGTATTATCAACTAACTATGCTTATAACAAAAACTTATGTTAATTCAAATTAATTATACTATGAATATAATTGTGACTGCAACTTGATGAAAAAATAGTATATATATACACATATATATAATCAGACTTAAATATGTACATGTTATGTATACATGTTTAAATATATCCCATTGTATGTGTGTACAGTATTCAGCACAATTTAAGTGATGGCTACTTAGCCCTAGTAAACTTGACTTGGAAGAAGAGACGACTGTATTATAAAAAGTATTAACATTTAGCAGATTAGTAAAACAGCTATTGGTTAAAATTAAATTATCTGAAGTACAATTATAGATTTAAGTTGTATAGATTTAAATCTTAATGCAAGGAAAGGAATCATGCGGTTAGTATGGATGCCATGTTAAATTTGGAGTCAGGAAGTCTTTCCAGGCAGAATTCACTTTTAAGTAGATGTCTGAGATTGCGATGTCAACTGAGCTGATTTCTTCTGAGGCCGCTCTCAGCTAGTAGATGCCAGTGTTCTCTGTGTATCTTTATGTAGTCTTCTCTCTCTGCCTGTCTGTGTCTTAATCTCCTCTTCTTATAAAGATACTAGTCATATTGGATTATAACCCATACATAAGACTACACTTTACCTTAATTGCTTTCTTTAAACCCTATTGCTAAATACAAATCACTTCCTGTAATACTGGGGATTAGAGCTTCAACATATAAATTTTTAAGGGGAAACAGTTTAGCTTATACAAGGTCATATTCACTAATAATTATAGCTCATGATAAATCACTGCTTACTTTGTACAAAAAACACTATCATAGGACTTACATGCATATTATCTTATTTAATTTTCATAATTACTTATGAGAAAAATATTAACATGATCCCTGTTATACATGGGAAAATTGAGGTCCAGAGAGACAATTAACTTAGCTACTAAGTGTAAAATCAGGAATTGAACTCGGACTGTTCCCAAATTTGTTCTTCTAACCAGAACACTTTATTTCCTCCTAATTAGATTCTGCAATATTGGAGTCTTCTTGAGAATAAGATCTTCATTTAACGAACAAATCTTGAGTCTTATTCATTCTTGTATTCATCCATTAACCATTTTTCATTTACAAATGTATTGACCACATTCATAATAGTTTATAGTTGCTACTTCAACTACATCTCATACGTTAACAAATAATAGGTATATAAATACATAACTTTATCTGCCATTATAGAAGCTATGGCATAACTCATCCAAACTGTAGATTTAGGCATTAATTCCAGAAGCAACAAAAAATCAGGTGGGCACTTACTATTTTCTATCAGAGGATAGAAACACAATTCTAAGGACAATAAACTTGATTCCTAATTTCAGAAAACTTAAAATTCAAGGGGGGAGGTAGACGTAAATTAAAAATCACACTATTGGTTCTCAGAAACACTTTCCCTGATAAATTGTTACCTGTGTTGCGATCTACCACAGTCAATTTGAGTTTAAGGAGGAGGTGGAGCTATTCCTTTAACATTTTGTACATTTGGATAAAAATATGTACAAAAATGACGTGGCCAGTTGCAAGATAACTGAAGAAAATCAGTGTGATTAGAGTGCAGAGAAGGAGGGAAAGTTGTAAGATATGGTTTCAGAGTCAGGAGCTTGTAGGCCATATTGATATTTTCTTACACCAGGAGCAATGACAGATTTTTGAAAGATTTCAATGTTGATGACATAATCATATCACTCTGTGGAGTGGGCAATACATTGGGGAAGGAAAAAGCAGATAAGAGAAAACCACTTAAGAGGCTATTACAACAGTATATGTGAGGCACAGCTATGTTGTTTTAGATTTTAATGGCAGTGCAAATGCAAAAAAAAAGGATAGATTGAAGAGATAATTAAGAGAGTATAATGGCAGGTGTTTGTAATGAGTTAAATACAATTTTTGTGGAAAAGAGATACTGCAGAGATTCTATATTTGTGGTTTGTATAACTCCATGGATACTGGTGCCCTTCAATGACAGGACACTAGTGTATAGGAGACTGAGAATTGACAAGGTCAGGGAAGTGAACATCATAGATTTGACATCAGGAACATCCTAGGAACATTGAGTTTGATGTGACTTTCAGACTGGTAATTTTTCTGGATTAGAGTGGTGCAGTCATAGGTGTTGGTCCTACTATGCTCTATGCTTGTTGGTATTGCCTAGAAAAATAGTATAAGGAAATAGTGATACTAAAATAGGAATTAGGATTAGTATTTAGTGGCTGAAATAAAAGAATACATTTGCACTGGAGATTACTAGGAAAAGACTACAAAATTGATCAGGAAATAAAAAAGAAAATATGTTTTATGGATATTAAGATAAGGAGGTAGCACAAAAAGTAGGAAAGTTTCCTCTGGGTCAAATGCAACAAATTCGACAAGCAAGATTAAAATAAAGGTAAGAGAAGTGTCTATTGAGGTTCTTTGCCCATTTTTTAGTTAGGTTGTTTGTTTGTTTGTTTGGTGTTGAGTTTTGTAAGTTTTGAAATAAATTTTGCACATTAACCCCTTATCAGTTATTCTCACATTCTGTGGGTTGTCTTTTTATTTTGTTGATGGCTTCCTTTGTTGTGCAAAAACTTTTCAGTTTGATGTAGTTCAATTTGTTTATTTTTTTTATTGTTGTTTCCCTTGTCTGGGGATATATATTCCATAAAATATTGCTATGAGCAATGTCCAAGATTTTACTGTATGTTTTCTTCTATGATTTTTATGGTTTAAGATCTAACATTTAAGTTTTTGATCCAGTTTGAATTTATTCTTGTGTTTGGTATAAGAACATGATTTAGTTTCATTTTTTTTCCTGCACTTATCTGACCAATTTTCCCATCACTGTTTATTGACTAAACTATCTTCAGCACATTGCATGTGCTTGCTTACTCTGTTGCATATTATTTGACTCTAAAAGTGTGGGTTTACTTCTGAGCACTCTGTTCCACTGATCTGTGTGTCTGTTTTTATACCAGTACCAGGCTGTTTTGAGTACTGTGTCCTTATAGTATAGTTTGATATTAGGTATCATGATTCCTCTAACTTTACTCTTCCTTCTCAAGGTCACTGTTGCTACTTGGTGCCTTTTTTGGTTCCATATAAATTTTCAAAATATTTGTTCTAGTTCTGTGAGATACAACATTGGAAACTTCATAGGAATTGTGTTGAATTGCTTTGGGTAGTATAGACATTTTAGTGATGTTAATTTTTCCTATTCATGAACATGATATGCACTTCCACTTATTTGTATCTTCTTCAATTTCTTCAGTGTCTTATACAAAGAGGACGTAGAGATGGCCAATAGACATTAAAAAAGATGCTCAATGTCACTAGTCATCAGAGAAACACAAATTAAAACCACAATGAAAGGCCATCTCACACCTGTCAGAATGACTATCATTAATAAAACAACAAACAAGTGCTGGTGAGGATGTAGTGAAAGGGGAACCCCTTCCCTTGTTGGTGGGAATGCAGATTGGTGCAGCCATTGGGGAAAGAATTATGGAGTTACCTCAAAAAATTAAAAATGGATCTGCCTTTGACCTAAAATCCCACTTTTGGGAATATATACCCAAAGGAACACAAAACACTAATTCAAAAGAATATATGCACACCTAGGTTCATTGCAGTGTTATTTACAATTGCCAAGATATGGAAGCAGCCCAAGTGCCCATCAGTACATGAGTGAATGAAACAACCATGGAACATTTATACAATGGGATACTACTGGACTGTAAAATAAGAAGAAAATGTTACCCTTTGCAACAGTATGGATGGACCTGGAGAACATTATGCTAGGTGAAATAAGCCAGTCAGAGAAAGACAAATATCATATGATTCCATTCATATGTGGAATCTAGTGAACAAAGAAAACTAACATGGAAAATGGGGACAGACTCATAGATGGAGAGTAGATGACAGCTAATGGAGGGGTAGGTTAGAAGTTGGCGGGACTGGGCAAAAAGGAAAAAGGACTCATGGACATGGATAAGTGTGGTGATTGCTGGTGGGTGAAGGTATAAGGGGACTAAATGGTAATGGGAAAAATACAATAAAGATTAATTAAAAAGAAAGTAAAATAAAGGTAAGGTCTTTCAAAGATATGTATCATAGATGAAAATCTCAGCTATTGGTTATAATCTCTGCCTCCTCAAGAAAAGATAGAGGGTAAGAATTATAATCAGAATATAAAGACTGGTTCTGCAAGGAAAGTTAATGAGTTACAGAATATTAAATTATTTTCTAATACCTGCAATTATTGTTAATGGTATACTGGCTGTTGTTAGAAGGGAAGAACATTACTGAGTCCAAGTAATAGTTGATATTTGGGAATCATGTTAGAAATAGTCATTGTTTTGGATATGCCTGTATAGTGTCACGTGGTAGTAAGTATCCAGAAATATGGAGAAAAGGCTCAGATCCACAAGAGGAAATAAAAAGAGCTAAGGTGGGTGGTGGTAAAAGAATATACTAGCCAATAGGCTGCTATTGGAATGAATACATTTTATCAAAACATTGAGATCTCATTAACTGGGGAAATGTTCTCTCTTCTTGGTTGTGCATCATCATTCATTCTCTGTGATCTCCTTAGTCTCTGTTTTTATTAAGCCTCAGAACTTTATATCACCCACACTTTGTAAGATATTTCCGCCAGTATTTCCCAAATACCTAAGACTCAATGTAGCAAGCAATCCTACTGTTTTCACATTTTCCTTAAACAGCATGAACCAATTTGTTGCATTAATAAAATAATAGTTCCTCACTGTGAATGTTTGCCTTAGCAGCAGTACACTTGACTTTTCAACCCTGCTAAATAAAAAGTGTATTATATTGAGGTCTGTCCAGAAAGTACCCAGCCATATAATATGAAAAAGAGAGACATTTACTGAAGAAGATACATAGGACAAATGGTGCCTCAGTCCCCTTCAAAGTAGGCACGTTGGGGCCTCACACAGTTCCTCTAGTATATCTTCCACTGCTCAAAATGCTCTGCAAAATCTGTTGTTGGAATCACCATCTGCTGCCCCATTATATTTTCCAGCATCTCACCCATGGTCTGAAATCTCTTCCCTTTCAAAGGTGATTTTAGTTTTGAGAAAAGCCTGAAGTCACAGGGTGCCAAATCTGGGCTGTAGTGGGGATGAGTCCCCTGAGTGATTTGATGTTTCACCAAAAATCTCTGCAAGAGATAGATGCATGAGTGGACACATTGTCATGATGAAGCTGCCAATCGCCAGTTGCCCATGGCTGTGCCCGTTTTTGTCATATTGCATCTCTCCACCAATAAAGAACATGGAGTAGTACTCTTTAGTGATTGTTTGGCCTGGAGGGGCATACTCATGATGGACAATACCTTCCCATTCAAAAAACACAGTTAACATGGTCTTGATCTTGCTGTGACTTTGCGACAGCTTCTTCTGGTATGGCAAACCAAGCAACTTACATTATGATGACTGGGCCTTCATTTCTGGATTATAGCCATAGACCCACAATTTGTCACTGGTCATGACCTTCTTGAGGAAATCTGGTTCATTGGAATCGAGTCATTAGCAACTGCAGCATGATTTTCCTTCTACTCTGGTAACGGAAGGCATGGAACAGATTTTGCTATGACAAATTTCATCCTGAGATCCTGCTTCAAAATCTCAGAAACAATAGTTTTTGGGATCCCCATATCAGCCTCTAGTTCTTGCACTGTCAGTCATAGATCTTTGTTGATTGTGGCCAGAAAAATGTTCAGCATTCTCAGGTGCTGTGCTTGTTGCACAACAATGGACCAGTTTCAGAATGTGGATCACTTCCAACAGATTCTCAACCATCTTTGAAACCTTTGTGACACACTTTTATTTGTACCACACTCATTATATTGCCCCTAAAAGCCTTCTGAGTCATCCAAATAGTTTTTTGCGGAGGAATGTTCAAGCTTAATGAAAAATTTGATGCATATTCATCGCTCTACCCACTTGGTCATTTTGAATGTGCTGGCCACACAGTACACATACCCACTCAATGGCATCTACCTCCCCCACTGACTGGTACGGTAAAGTCATTGTTCACACATGTGCATCCCAGTCCGCTCTCCTTGGCTGCCAGGTTACATTGATGTAACACTAACCATGCTTCTTATATAACAATGGCTGGGCTTTTTCTGGATAGACCTTGCAATTATAATATCTGCTCTCGAGCAAAAAATACTGTGAGCGTAAGGTAAAGTTGATTGAGTTTTCAGAGAATGCATGAATTCTGGCCCCTTTCCTTTTATCAGTTTGAAACCATATCAGCCTTCAGACCTTCTCAGTGTCTTATCTTCCTCATTTATGATGTCCTGTGGGCATTTTCACTTTTTGCCTCCCCCTTATTACTTTGGTAATCTCTTCCCAACTGCCATTCCCTTGTTGCCTTCTGAAAGGCTCTCCTTGATTACAGATACAGCCTATAGCATCTGTCGAGCCTAATAAGAAGCCTCCATATCTACTAACAAAAGGGAAAATAGCTCGCATATCCGCTCAAATCAAAGTGTGCATGGGCATCAGGATTTTTAATCTCTATTATTGGACATATAAATGAAATTTTGCAGAAATTTCCTTCTGGATCATCAGAATTGAAGTATTATTCTATTGGCACTTAACAAAGGTATTGATTTCCTTTTTTTGAACCATGTTCTTAAAATAAAGCTGGGACTTGGAGTGAACGTAACATTTCATGTTCTTCATTTTTTCAAAGAAATTTCTAAGCAGAACCAATTAAGCAACTTATTAAATGAGAAGAGCAATGGAACTTTTCTCTTCACCATGCATAGGCATTATATTGCTATTTTACTATCTTTTTTGTTGCTGATGTAATACGTTCTTTTTTTTAAAAAATGTGGAGTAGGATCATTAATTTCATATTCAACAACACACAGCAAATGTAGGAGAACAGGAAATAACTAGGAGGCCCTGGCTAGGACTGAGGCCCATGGCAAGCACCAGCTGGGTGGGGAACTGTATCCCTCTCAGTTGTATGCTGCAAAACAAGATGAAGCATCGGAGATGGAATTTAATTTCTCAAGAGCAACACCTATATGGAAAATGTCACTGTATAATGGGAGAATCTGGGCAGATCACTGGACAGAGGGGAGGGATCCCCAAAGTGGCCTAAAAGACTGACTCTCTGAAGTGAGGGAGGGGTTGCAGGAAACCCCAAGGGGGCAGACTGAAGCCACAGTTGGCATGTGATTCCATATCCCCAGGTGAGGATAAACAAGCCAAGA
This sequence comes from Artibeus jamaicensis, assembly GCF_021234435.1. Lineage (NCBI taxonomy): Eukaryota > Metazoa > Chordata > Mammalia > Chiroptera > Phyllostomidae > Artibeus > Artibeus jamaicensis. The sequence goes on from NW_026521859.1 coordinate 1,470,537, forward strand.
TGCTCCCTGCTGGCTTGGGACAGAGCCCCTGTGCCCCTGCTCAGGACTGGAAAACACTCTGGCCCACCTCCCGATCACAGCAGGGCACCTGAGGACGAAGCAGACTCTATGCAGGCTGACATGTGCCAGTTTAGCCCAACATATTGGCTAGAAAAGCAGGATGCTTCCCCAGCACACAGGATTTGGGGGCGGAAAATTTAAAAGAGGGTGCATGGAGACTTGGCCCTTTTTTGTTCCTTTCCCTCACCAGCTCTGTCAGGAGGTGGGGGCCCTGGAGACCATGTGGACTGGCAGCTATCATGCACCTCTCCCCACTACAAGTGGCCACTAAGCAGGCGACTGGCGCTATGCTACACAGCCTGCTCAGCAAGGCACAGGGACACACCAGTGAGAGCCGGTGGCCTGAGGGATGAGGTTCAGGTGTAGGTGCCCAGCTGGCAGGTAAAAAAACATCTGGAAAGAAGAGGGGCAAACAGCAAATAAGATTCAAAGCATACCCAGTCTTCAAAAGACAACTGGAGCCAGACTGTGAATGGAAACCAGATAAGCCACCTGGTTAATCATGCTACAGCCACTTGCGTATCCCAATAGACAATATTTTTAAATGGCAGATGCAATTCCAGGCTACGGCCTTAAACTAATCTGGCAAAGGGTGGAAGGGTTATTTGTCTTTGGGTATTTTGAAGGTAATGGGCTTTGAGGCAGAAGCCCATTATTTTTCCAAAATTGTGTCGGATTTAAGTAAAAGACTCCTTTCCTTTTTCTCCAAACTTCTGCCTCCAGAATTTATGGGTGGCAGACAGCAACACCCCGCATGACTGTTTGGTAACAGCTGTACCTAGTGTTTAAAGTACAAACTGAAGAGCAACTCTGTATTCCTTCAAATAAGGACCTCATTATTCAGATCTATTAATTTTTTTGTATTTTAATTAGCTATACTAAAACTAATCTGCCCCCTCTCAATTCTAAAGTACCAATGGATCCTTGCGTTTCTGAGTGTGGGAAGTCTAGAAAGCATGGAGGGCAAGTGGACTGTTGTCTGTGAGAATGATCAGTACATGGTACTGGTCAGTAGGTACTCTTCTTGATCCTGTAAATGGCTAGTAAAACAGAATCATTGCCATCCCAGAAAAATTACATGATTCTAGGTAATGTCCTGATTCAGGTGTTACACCCTCTCCTCTGCATTCTAGCCTATCCTAAACAATGCCGAGTGAGTGAACACAACATGGTATGGTGTTATCAAGATAGATGGCATTTGTGTTCTCAGTACATTTGGTGTCTATTCCCTCCATTCATCATCTTTGATGCGATTATCAGGTTCTTACAATTTTCAGGTTCTTAGCATCCTCACCCAACTTATTTTAAAAGCCTCACATAAGTTCTCTCTAAGTCTCATCTTCCTATAATTCATTCTCTTACTATGTCAGACTGATCTTTCTAAAACATAAAGGGGATCAATTATTGTTCTTAAAAACTTATAATGCCTCTACAATACTTACCAAATAAAATTCAAGCTCTATAATGGCCCAGACAATCTTTATGATATTAAAAATCATGTTCTACAGCATCATCTTTTTTTATTCCCTTTCATCTTCTCACTCCCTACCAAACTGTTAGTTCACCAAATATATTTTGTGATTTAACACAGTTATAGCTTTGCTGTTTCCTCTATTTGGATAGCTTTTCCTTTCTTCTATGCTAGCTTCTATGGCCAATTTCTGCTCATTATTTCAGATAAAACTCAATTATTATATTCTCAATGAAGCATGTGAGGCACTCATAGTTATTTATCTATGTTCTCTGTCTCATCATGGAACATTGCACATGTTATTAAATATTACAGTATTTTGAACTTGATTTCCATTTTTTATTCCAGAATTTGTTAAGGAAACCTAGACACACACTACAGGCAACACAGGAGTATAATCAGCATTCAGTAAGTTATCCCACCTTGCTTTCCAACTCCATCTATCCAAATCAGAATGCTCCATCTTCCATTTAATGTTCTCCAATGGTCTGTGCTGTCAATGCTGCTATCATTCTTCTTGTCATCTTGGAGTCTGCTCAAGTTAGCCTTCTTCTTAATTTGAGGTGTCTGGTTAGGAAACATGCTCATTCTGAAAAACAGAACACAGAGCCCCCATGCTTACCTCTCAAAGAATAATCTCCCTATGGAGCTTTTAACTAGTTCTCAGTTTGACTTTCCTTTGCTTCAGTTTCCACGGACAACACAATGCACTCTGACACAAGCAGGGATGCTCAGCTTCCTTTCAACAACACAGCTGAAACATCAGCATACACCCTTCTCCTGATTTCATTTCCATCAGGTAAAATAGGCTAGAAATTTCAAAAGGCTAAACTAGCTGTCAGCATTTAAAATAACATAGAGTCTGGCACAAACAATGTCCCCTTTTTATTACAAAATCTTTTATTACAAAATCATAAGCATGTAATTCTGTAACATAACAATATCACACTCAAACATACCACATGATGTTTTAGTTGAAATATTAGAATTAAAACTATAAGTTATTTATATCCATATAATTATCCTACTAAGCACACTCAAGCAACATTACTTCTGCCAGACCCTGTATAATAAACCTAAGAATTAGAAAATGTAAGCATAATATGACTTCTGCAGCAAACATTTATGATGTCCCCCAGTATGTTTTCTCCTTATTGCTTATCAGTTCTGTCATATTTTACATTCAGTCTTGAAGAAGCACCAGATCCAAAGGGCTGGTTTGGACCACCTTGTAGGCAACTTGTCTGAGTCTTTTGCTTGTGAGCTCCAGCCTGCTTTCGTGTGTAGGGTACCACCTTTTCGCCAGTCTAAAAGTTACTGTTAGGTATTTTGACCAATAAGCTTTCTTTACAGCCCATTTATGTATTTTCTGTGCACTGCATGGCTTCTCTGAGGGATTCCCCAACCTACCAGCAACACAAATGATAAATGTTCATTTTATGAGATCCCACCACTTTCAACAGCCCTCATGCTTACATTTCATGGATCAAAATTTTTCATATGATCTCACATTTTTTAGAAGAGCTAGGTTGTGTATTCTTGCATGCTAAGGGGATAAAGAAGAATCAAATCTGAGTGTACACTAGTAATTTTCCTACTTGGACCGCTTTGTTTTAATGAAGTTTAATATATAGCCTCAGAAACCAACTATTTTAATAACTGTGTAACTATGGAGAAATGCAGCTTGAATTAGAAACAACTGACTTATTAAATTCTTGGAGCTCAATCATTTTGAGAAAGATATTGAGTGTACTTTTTCTCAAGAAGGCTGTGTTTTAAAGGTAAAGACTTTTCTGGTTAACCCATTGTATATTTAGATAAGTTTTTCATTGAATTTGGCAGACGTTCATTTTATTTTTATTTTTCTATCGTTGTTCAAGGACAGTGGTCTCCATTTTCCCACCACCATTCTCCCCTGCCCCATCCACCCCCAACCCCCATCCTCAATTCTACCCCTTTCTTTGGCTTTGTCCATGGGTGCTTTTTACAGGTTCCTTGATGACCCTTCACCTTCCTTCCCCTGTTATCTCCCTTTCCTCTGCTCTCTGGTTACTGTCAGTTTGTTGTTTATTTCAATGCCTCTGGTTTGTTCTCATTTTTTAAATTCAAAATATAAATCACTACATAGCCATGTGTTGTTTAATGATGGGGATATATCCTTTGAAATGTGTCATTAGGTAATTTTGTTGTTGTGCAAACATCATAGAGTGCACTTACACAAACTCAGATGCATAGCCAAGTGCACTAAGGCTGTATGGTACAGCCTATTGCTCCTAGCTACGAACCTGTACAGCATGCTACTGTCCTGAATACTGTAGGCAATTGCAACACAATGGGAAGTATCTGTGTATCTAGATATACTTACACATAAAAAAGTTACAGTAAAAATATTACATAAAAGATAAAGTACACCTTTTAAGGCATTTATCACGAATGGACTTGGCAGAACTGGAGTTTTCTCTGGGTGAGTCAGTGAGTGAGCAGTGAGTAAATGTGAAGGTTTAAGACATTACCGTATAACACTACAGACTTCGTAAATACTGTACACTTAAGCTATACTAAAATTTATAAAGAATAGTTCTCTTTCTTAAATAATAACCTTAGGTTACTATATTTTTCCTTGATAAATTATGAACTTTTAAATGTCTTTTAAATTGTCTTTTGTGTTTTAGCTTTAAACACAAAAACACTGTACAACTATCCAAGAAAGGATTTTTTTTATATCCTTATACTCTTATTTATTAAGCTTCCTATTTTATTTTAAAATGTTTTAAACTTAAAACTAAGGCATAAACATGCACATTAGACTAGGCCTAAATGGGGTCATGATCACCAATATTACTGTCTTGTCCCATGAAAAGGTCTTCAGGAGCAATAACGCATTGCAGCTGTCACCGCTGGTGGAAACAATGCCTTCTGTAACACCTCCTGAAGGCCTGCCTGAGGCTCTTGAGGAGGAGTCGCTCTTTTCAGAAATGTGTTCATGGGGGTTGGCCTCTATTTTTTTTTTTCATTTTATCAGTGTGAGCAGTGAATAAGACAATGCCTCATGGACATCCTTCTCTATTAATAAACACCTTTTGAGGTTGCTGTTTTAAAACTTTTAAAAGACCTTGTTGAGGTCTACAGAAGCTTCTGCTAAACCCTTCACTGTGAATTTTCTTGAGGCTTCTTCTTTTTTTTTTAATCTCCTGCAGTTTCCTTTTTTCTTATCTCTTCTTCAGCTATGCATTCCTGATCCAGTTTCAACAACTCTTCTTTTAGTCAGTTCCTTAGGAAGCACCTCTAGGAACTTCTCAATGTCATCATCTTCATCCACACCCAGGTCAAAGTTGTTTACCATCTCCAACACAGCCCTGATTTTTGTATCTTCCTTATCCTTGGAAAATCTTTTGTTGTTACAGATAAGCCTGTTGAATGACTTCTTTCAGATGCCATTCATACACTTCTCATTGACCTCACCCTAAGCTCCAGTAAGGTTCTTTGTGCAGTCACAGGTGCTGTAATCCCTCCAGAATTGCATCAGTGGCTTCTTCAGCTGCAGCAATAACCTGGCCCAAGATCCTTTTCATGGGGTGGCCTTAAAAGATGTTTTAACTCCTCAATCTATTCATTGGACTAAAGGGATGGTTTTTGGAGGGAGAAATACCATTTGATATTGGGATAAAGATCATCAATAAAAGAGGACATCTGGGAACATTACAAACAATAAGCAAAATCTTGAAGGGTATGTTATTCTTCAAATAACAATTCTTTATTTTCTTAGCAGGACAATTCAGGAGGGCATCCTGGAACAGGAGCTGGGTCATGCATGAAGGCCCTGTTTTTATTTTTATTTTTTTTATTGTTGTTCCAGTATAGTTGTCCTCATTCCCCCCCCACCACCACACCCCATCCTTGATCCTACTCCCTTTTGGCTTTGTCCATGTGTCCTTTATACATGTTCTTTGACATGTATAAGGAACGCTTTTCTCCCCATTTTCCCCTCCCACCTCCCCTCTGGTTACTGTCAGTTTATTCTTAATTTCAGTGTCTTTGGTTATATTTTGCTTCCTTATTTGTTTTGTTGATCAGGTTCCACTTATAGGTGAGATCATATGGTTTTTGTCTTTCTCACCTTGGCTTATTTCACCCAGCATCATGTTCTCCAGGTCCATGCTGTCGCAAAGGGTAGGAGCTCCTTCTTTCTTTCTGCTGCATAGTATTCCAGTGTGCAAATGTACCACAGTTTTTTGATCCACTCATTTGACTGTACTAGATCACAAGGGTTTCGATTTGTGGTTGCAACATGGCCTTCAAGCAATACTGTTAACTTGTGTTTAAAAGCCTTAAAACCTGACATTGAGTTGGCCTCTTAATAGATGAAAGTCCTTTCAAGCATCTGCTTCCAGAGTAGGAATGTTGTCATCAATATTGAAATAGCAACGTTCAATAGCAATATTAAATATTTGCTATGGCAGGTAATTTTTCTCCACAATCAGCTCATCTAGAGTTTCCAAAAATTCTTTTGAGGCCTTCACATCAGCACTCCCAGATAAACTACTCACTTTCACATTATATAATGAATAACATTTCTGAATCATTTAAATCACCCAGAACTAGCAGTAAATTCAACATTGTAGTTGGATCCAGGCTTTTCTTTCAACTTTGCAAGCAAACATTTTGCTCTGGCTGTGATCCTCATGGTGTTGAGAGGGATACGCTTCTGTGTCTGGTCTTTAATCCAAGTCATTAGAAGCTTCTCCACATCTGACATAGGCCCTTCTCTAATTTTTGTTAGTCTTGTTGCCATCAATGAATCAGATCCTTTAAACAGTTTGCACCATTTTTTCCACCCAAGATTGTAGCTATGGTGAAATGGGACATGCCTGACTGGAAAGCAGTAACTATCATAGTCTTTAATCACTTCAAATTTCATTCCAGGTCAATCACTTGAGGTTGCCTCTTACTGACAAATATAGCAGTGGATTTCTGACACTTAGGGGCCATGAGGAACAAAATAACTTGAGATATAATCAAGCACAAGAAAAAGGATGCAATCAAGACCTGCAGTAAATAGGAGATGTACAAGACTGCTGGAGGTGTACCACTGCATAGTGTTTCACAGCAGACTTTCTTTTGTAGCGTAAAGGACAGTGTATGCTTCTAAAATAATGATAAAAAAGCATTGCATAGTAAATACATAAATCAGCAACATCATTGGTTATTATCATTATTAAGTATTATGTACTCTACATTATGGCATGGGCTATGCTTTTACACAACCAGCAACACAATAGGTTTGTTCACACCACCATCAACACAAACACATGAGTATGCATGGAGCTGTGACATTACTACAGCTACACTGTCACTAGGTGATGGAAATTTTCAGCTCCACTTCAATCTTATGAGACCACCAGCATATACGTGGTCTGTCACCAGTGGAAACATTCCTGTGTGGCTCATGAGCGTTGTCTGAATAAACAACTGTCTGACCTGTAAATCCTCACCTGTAAATGGGAATTTTCTGTTTGATAAATATATTTCCTTCATAAAATTCTGTTTGCAAACAGTTGTGTATAGAGATGGCAGTAATGTAGCAATCCACTGAGTTGTCAACCCTTTTAGTTACAATTTAATGGAACTGAATGTTACTGTATAACTTTGACAGTGAGATACTACTTTTAATGATTTTGTTGTACATGCATAACTAATAACAAATTTCTCCCAGTGAGCATGGTTTTAAGTTTATATATTATGATTAGAGACCACTTAGAGCCAAAACAAGCTATATTGCAGCCTATGACCAAAAATAAAACATCAATATTATTACCCTATCTTTATTTTCATTTTGATATTTTGATCATCGTAGGTCTTTGCATTAATTTTGATTCTTTAAATATTGTATTAAATATGATTTATCTTTATTACTGAGTTTTTATCCCCTTCTCCCATTAAGTTTCACAAAAGAAGTAACTTCATTCACCTCGCTCTAGTCCCAGGCTCGTAGCCACACCTAACTTCTAGAGAGGATGAGGAAGTACAATTCTATGTTGTATACTGGAAAAAAAAAGAAAGAAATGGAGGAAAATGGAGAGTTGTGCTAATGATTCATATGTCCTGGTGAAGTGATAGGTTCTAGTGTATAATTGACTGATAAAGAAAAAACAATACAGCAAAACTCAGGGGGTCATTCTGTTCTTCCTCAAATAAAATATTCCTCATCAAATCACTAGAAAATGTGATTCTGTGGGTATACGGGTTATAGTCCCATCACTAATAAGTGTATTTTTCCCTAGCTGTCTGACTGGATTATTTCACTCAGAAAATTTTTATTTAAAATTCAGGGTAAGGTGCTTTTAGTTTTCCTTAACTGAGATGTAATCACTGAATTGCTGTTACCTAAAATTTGCTGTGGATGTTTAGTACTTCTTTAAATTGCCTTCTTCGGGCACTCAAAAATGCTCACCCTAACTCAGTTTGCTTTGTGTTTTAGCATATTTTGATTTGTTACCCATAACTCACCACAATTTTTCTCTCTCTGACTAGCAAAAACCAACATTCAAGGAATAGCAAAAAAAAAATACATGGAATTTCAAAAGTATCTGGCTTTTTAAAATATAAACAATTATTTTAATAACACTCTGCATTGTCCTCTAGGATTGTATATTAAATGCCATAGGTATTCCACAATACACATGTAGTTTTTACTTTCTGAGGAAATGTTATAAATGTGTGCAGTAATGTATTTTTTGCAATATTGATTATTAAACTCTGTGGTGTACAAAATGCTAGCTCATATAGCACTTATATATTTCATCAGCTTTATCAATATGATTGGCTCTTCATGAAAGTTTACAGTGTAGCGATAGCTTTAATGACAGAAAAGAAAAAACATACCATGGAAAATACTAAATCTCAGAACCCATTTTTTTCTGTATTATCTTTCTTTCCCTGTGACTGCGGTGAACAGGTCTGTGTGTTTGGTTTATCTGCCACAACTTTTACATCAGCAATAGCTATTCTCTCTAAGGAGCTAGAAAATCTGAACTAATCATAACATTAATCCTCTCAGCTTCTGACTCTGAAGCAGAAACATAAGTGCTCAGCTGTAATGTGTGTGGCCTCTTGTAGTTGCTTGGAGGCTCAGAGAGAGAGATGGTATCAAGGGCGATTTAAAGAAAATCAAAGACTTGCAATTTCATGTCTTTATAGGCAACATACTATAGTTCTGTCACTTGAGATATACTCCCCCAAAGTAATTCTCTTACCATCTAAATGCTTATTTTATTTTGGAAGGAACATTTTTAGTGTATTTTTGAATGAGAATAGATCCTATAACAGTTCAGGAAATGTGAGACACCACCTTCATTTTTTTAACTTACCTTTTCATATGAATATAAATTAATAAAATATATCTTATAAATAATACTTGAGATAATTTAAAACTGTGTGGCCTTAGGATACTATGTAAAAATTTTAACTAAAATATTCTGTTCTGAGCAATTCTATGAATTCAGCATAATACATGGAATATTTTCTGTTGCATAATTTATTTTCTAAACAGAGCCCAATCGCGCTCCCTTCCTTGAAAGAGGCCTAAAATGATATTGCTAGACTTGAAAGTCACTAAGGAGCACAAGTCTCATTTGGATTTGCACTGAATTTCTTTTATGGACAAAATAATAGTCAATATATTTTTAATTAACTGGTTTGTCATATGATCAAGCTAGGAGCATTATGTATGTGGTCTGTGCAGAAAAAGTCCAGCCATTGTTAATATAATGAGAACAGTTTGCTCCACATGGATGTAAATTGTCAGCCAAGATAAGTGGACTGGGATGCACATGAGTGAACAATGATGACTTCACTGTAGTAGTCAGTGGGGGTGGTAGACTCCATTCAGTAAGCATGTGTACTGTGGTGCCCTCACATTCAAAATGATTGAATGAGTAAAGCAACAAATCTGAATCAAATTTTGTGTTAAGCTTGAAGAGTCCTCCACACAAACTATTTGGATCATTCAGAAGGCTACAGCTATGGGCAACTGCTGATTGGCAGCATCATCATGACAACAAAACATTCATGCATCACATGTTGTACATAGCTCTTTCACGAAACATCAAATCACCCAGGCAGCTCAGCCCCTCTCCAGCCCAAGTTTGGTGCCCTGTGGCTGACTTCTGGCCCTTCCAAACTAAAATCACCTTCCAAAGAAAGATTTCAGACTATCAGTGAGATTCAAGAAAGTGCTATGGGGCAGTTGATGTTGATTGGGAGAACTGTGTGAGGTCACAGGGTACCTACTTTGAAGGGGACAGAAGCGTCATTGTCCTACGCACAGTGTTTCTTGTATTTTGTATTTTCTTCAATAAGTGTCTCTATTTTTCATAGTACATGGCTGGATACCTTCTGGACAGATCTCATATATATATATATATATTTTTTTTTTTAAGGCAACATTTTGTGAAGGTAACTTTCATAAGGGAAAAACTAAATTATTAATGGAAGTGCCATAGTAGTTAAGGCAAATTTTAAGGAGTTACCGGAAATAGTGATTTTATTCTTAAGAGGAAAAATAAAACTCTACAATAGTGTGATTATTTACTGAAAAATTTGTGTGTGTGTGTGTGTGTGTGTGTATGCCTACATATTTATCTATTTTTATCTAATCACAATATTTGAAAGCTTAAGATTGGCTTATTTTCCTATTAAGTACTCCTGGCAGAATGTTTTGAGTCATTTCTTTTTAAGTTAAAAGAAGCACACAATTAAATTTTTTTCTAGAAAAAATAAGTATTCATTTGGATTTGTTTATATAAAAGGGAATTTTCATAAATTTACCTTGTTTTAGCTCACTTTTGCCATGACTTGAACCCACGGTTTCCATTACTGAACACTTCCATGTTCTCCATAGCATTAATGTAACACCTAGGTAGAAGTGTTTTACTTAAGTAAAAAGATTGAGCAACCAAATGGAAAAAAAAAAAGTGTTCTGAAAGGATTTCTACCATATCTAGTTCTTTGAAAGTAAAACCTGGGTAGGCTATTTATTTCCCTTCTCTTCCAACTGTTTCTTTCCCATGTGGTAAATTAATGACAGAATACAATACAGATAGAACGTAGACACTAATGATAGCCTGTATTCTATTGTGCTTATAGTTTATGATACACTTTAATATGCATTATCTACTTTCATCTTTATAACAACCCTTGAGTGGGCTATTATTCTCATTTTATAACTGACTAAAAAAGAGGAACGAGGTGATCTTTCTTAAGGACTAACAATGAGTCACTTTTCCCCTCAGAATGATGGGGGTGTGCAGGTGCTGAGTTGGGGGCTGGAATCTCAATTTTCTGGATTGGAATACAGTGCCCTAAAATAGAAACAGCACTGGACATCTTATATGATTTTATTACCCAGTTAACTTTTCTCAATATTTCCCAAATTTGAATTGTGAAAAATTTTTAGGTACAGGTGTTTTCTAAGAGAATTTCATTTTGGCGAAATAAAAAACAAAACAAAAGGAACGTATTCCAGATTATTTTAACCCTAGCCTTACACAAGCACTGTGCTGTGATGCCAATGAAATTGTTTGTGCTGCAGTTAAAATGGCAATGTCACCACTTAGTCCTTTTGTAAAAAGAAGCATAATGAATGGATCCCCACTAAATGAAATCCAAGTGGCATTGAGGTGTGCTACACAAGTGAAGGTTTCATTACAGTTCAAATGGAGACTCAGAGACGAGTGATGAACCTCAAGCACAGAAGTGTAGACTCATAAACACTGAAGAATTTGCACTGTAGCCATCAGTGCCACGCTTGCATTATGAACAGTTATATGGCACCAGAAAAGTAACACTAACTACATGTTCAATCAATGTTGTAAATTTGAATTTCTTTAGTTTTTTATGTTTTTAACTTATAGATATATGTTGTTTCTAGAACTGAACAGTACTCACAAACTTATTTCTAGATTTCTGTTAATCTCATCCCGTCTCTACACACAATGATATGAATCAAGTTACCCTTGTGATAATCTAACATGTTACCATGTAGGTAGAGAAATTGAAATCAAGAAGTATTTTGTTCAAGGCGATTTTATAGAGATTGATTGACTTAGAAAGTGTGTTCCCTTCTTCACAGTCAAGTGTCCTTTCTGATGTCAGCTTCTTTTATAGGTGACAGGTTTTATTAAAAGAGAAACAGAAAAGTTACCATCAAAGGTCAAGCTATTGACTAAGAAGGAACAGTACTTGAGTTGAAATCATTTCAGTCCAATTCAATGACCAATTCAGGGACTTAAATTAGGTTCTTTCTCAATAAGTAACGATGGCCTCAGGTATCATATCTATGGAGGCATTGCCAGTTGATAACATTTTGGTAGCAAATCTCAAGTTAAAGCTGAGGCTTTTCCCTGTGTGTTGCTTCAAAAGTCCTCTCCTCAGCTTTAAGGACCTTAAGGGAATATTGTAGGAGGGCAATTAACGAGTCAGAATCCAGTCCCCTCCAATTCATCAGGCAAGTTTTATTTTATTTGCTTTATAGCATATTTAACTTATATTTATAATCTCAGTGGATACGAATGTTCTGAAGCTTACTTTTGTATGTGAAATACTAATTTAGAAAAATAAATCTAGTGGAGATATTTTGCATGAGGTGAAATATTTCAAATTGTTCTCTCTATTGGTGAGCTCTTCATCATAAAAACTGTTGCATATTTGACATTTTGAAATGTCAATAGTCTGACGAGGGCACAGTCACCTACAAAGGAGTTCCCACCAGACTGTCAGCGGATTTCTCAAAAGGGACCTTACAGGCAAGAATGGGCTGGAAAGAAATATTCCAAGTTATGAAATCCAAAGACCTACATCCAAGATTGATCTATCCAGCAAAGCTTTCATTTAGAATGGAAGGACAGATAAAGTGCTTCTCAGGTAAGATCAGATTCAAGGAGTTCATCATCACCAAGCCCTTATTGTATGAAATGTTAAAGGGACTTACCTAAGAGTAAGAAGATTAAAAAGGTGAACAGTGAAAGGACAGTAAACTCACAGTTATTAAGAACCACACCTAAAACAAAAGCAAACTAAGAGGACAGCTAGATCAGGAGCAGAACCACAGAAATGAAGATCACATGGAGGGTTAGCAACAGGGGAGTGGGAGAAGGAGAAGAGGGGAGAAGGTACAGAAAATAAGTAGCATAGACAGTAGGTAGAAGATAGATAGGAGGAGGGCAAGATTAGTACGGGAAATATAGAATCTAAAAAACTTGAGACATGTGGTCATAATCTAAAGGAGGGGAATGGTGGGGGAGGGGGTGTGCAGGGTGGAGAGAAATAAAGGGGGGAATAGAACAGCTGTAATGGCATAATCGATAAAATATATTTAAAAAAAAAGAAATGTCAATAGTCTTAAAGTTGATAAGAATCCCAATTAACTAATGGCTACAAAGTAAGGAAAATTTAATTTGCATCTGCTAAAAGAAGGTAAAGATGCCTCCTTGATTTGGTTTTATATAATCCTTGTGTAGCTATACTTTCCTAGAAATTACACTTGCAAGTTCTGTAATTATATTTTCAGATGACTCAAAATGAAAAGTGGTAACATGACAGACTTATACAGAAAACAAGTCAATATATTGTTATGACCACCATGTAAAAATTACCCAGAACTCCACTGTTAATGACTAGAAGAACTCCATGCCATTGTCAAGGAAACAGTTATATAAAAATAGATTTTCACAGTTTCATATAATTTTTAATAAAAAGCTTGCCTTATTCTTTGCTTTGTTCAGTATAGGTACTTAAAAAACATTAAGCCATTCATTAAAATATATTGAAAACTGATGACTTCATTAATGTATTTAGTACTTTATTAAAATAAAGTATAAAAATGAGTATAATACATATGTTACCATTACATATAAATTCCTATATTACAAAATATGCTTACAGATTATTTTCACTAATTTTAATATATTTATTTTTAATTTTAAAAATTAATTAAATTTATGGGGATGACACTGGTTAAAAAAATTAGATGGGTTTGATGTGTACAGTTCTGAGATACATTATCTGTATAATGCATTATATTTCCATCACCTAAAGTCAAAT